>NC_090295.1:20780000-22110000 GCF_037392515.1 Haliotis asinina | reverse complement strand
TTACACTGTCTGTTCAAACAGCAGGTGCCCATCTCACAATAAAGACCTATTGTAGCGCCTTTCCGTTGCTGAATTTGGGGTGCGAATTTTTGTTGACATTACCAGTGAGTGTTTGTTAGTATCGAGTTAAGAATAGAAGATACACATTGTCGTTTATCTCCCTTAAAATCACCGGAAGTCGGCCAACCCCTCCTTGTGAAAAATGTATTATGTAATTAGCTTGTTCAGCAAGGAGATGGGGGAACCTTGCCCCTAAGGCTTGACCCAATGTGTGTGCACAAGGGGGGTCAGTTAAAAAAATCGGCCAAATGTTCCGATCAAGATTTGAATATTCCACAGACGGTTGTCGCTGCCTTTCATCCCAAATCCTGTTACTGTGTTGTGTTTGTGTTTGTATGTTATGCGTGGATTGTGTGAAATGGCATGGTGTGCGTGTTTCCGTTTTGTCTGTTGTATGTGTGATTGTATGTTGTGTTTGCGTTTGTGTGCAAGAGGTGCGTAGTTTGTGTGTGACTGTGTGTTGTGTGTGTTGTGTGGGAAAAGTACGCATTTTGTGCGTTGCGTGTAATTACATTGTGTGCGTGTTTGTGTGTTTTGTATGCTGTGCGTGATTAATGATGTGTGTGTGTGATTGTATGCTCAGTGTTGTATTTGCGTATGCAGCATCTGTTGTGTTTGTGTGAGGTGTGTGTTGTCACGATGGAATGCTTTTAAACGTAGACATTACTAAATGCATTCCGTGTTACTTTGATTAATTCTGTATCATCACAATGATATACAGAAATGGACCGACATGTACCTATACAAAGAAAGGCAGCGACATCTATTTTGACCGCCATGCTCCGATAAATAACGATAAAGACCGACAAACATGGGCACGCGACGAAAGAACCCGACAAACTCCGAATCACATCGACACGCGCCAATCGCGATGTTCGAAGACATGGCAGCGGAAGAGAAATCCACCAAGCGACCCAGTCAACCATCATGATGTCAAGCGTGGTACTGTCGGTTACGGAAGCGGAAGGGAGATACTAACCGACCCACAGACTTTTCCTCATTAAACGTGTCAATCACTCCATCAGAATATACACTTGCACGACTCTAGATCTGTCAGGGTAAAATATTAGCCCAGCTCGTTTAAGGACAAATGCAGCAGTATGGTTCACAACCAGCAAAGCAATCATTGATTAGTTGCATTTTATTGTCTGTATAACTCCCGATCCACCCACCCATCTATTTATTTGTCTGTATAACTCCCGATCCACCCACCCATTTATTTATTTGTTTGTCTGTATAACTCCCGATCCACCCACCCATTTATTTATTTGATTATATAACTCCCGATCCATCCACCCATTTATTTATTTGATTGTCTGTCTAACTCCACCCACCCATTTATTTATTTGTTTGTCTGTATATCCCTCGATCCAGCCACTCATTTATCTATTTGTTTATTTGTTTGTTTGTATATACCTTGATACATCCACCTCCATTGATGGATGGATGGATGGATGGACTGACTGACTGACTGACTGACTGACTGACTGACTAACTGACTGACTGACTGACTGACTGACTGACTGACTGACTGACTGACTTACTTACTTACTTACTTACTTACTTACTTATTTATCGTCGCGCCATCATTACCATTGTCGTTGCCCTAGTGCTGTTACCATCTCTGACTTAACTTCATGCATTGAATCAATCTTGAAGCAATGAAATAGAATATTTGCCCAAACGATACACTCGGGTCACACATCCTACTTATGATGAAACATGCCTTAAAAATGCATAACTTGAACAGCTGCTGTCCACAGTCTAGACTGATCTGCAACACGGAAAATATAACCTATTCTATCTATGACTGAAAATGATACAGTTGTTCACTGCGGAGAAAATCAATAAAAAAAATTTAACTTCTTCCTTTTAGTTCTGCGATAACATAACAAGGCAAGTCAACATTTTGACTTCTCCCACTTCTTCTCTCCCCCACCCCTCTGAACTCGTCCCCTGGGAACTACACTCTTGCCTGTTCTATATCTTATTTGCATATTGACGAGGAAATGTATGGCAAAAAATGAGAAAAAATCCTTTCGGGAAGTAAAAGGCCATGTGCAGATATCGGTATCATTTCACCAAACCAAACACAAGCCAAAATATTATTCTTCCTTGTACTGCGTATTATTTTGACCTATATATCCTTATCCTTGCTGCAAGGTTTTATTATTAATAATAATTAATTTATACTCTAATAACAGTTAAGTTCAGAGAGGGGACAAGCTCTGATGACGCTAATTATTCATGGAGTGAGTTAATATTTAACGTCACATCGGCAATGTTTCAGCCATATCGTGACAATTTCGTGGTGACACCTTGTTCTCTAATTTATAAAATCTAAAAATTAATATTTTAAATTATAAAATATAAGTATTGGCTTAACGTACATATTAAATTAACCTTTTGCACACGTGTGATTGACTTTACAAGTTGTTGGATGTTAACAGTTAACATAGCCTCTCTATAATGAGAGGGGGGTAGGCAAGTGGTTAAAGTGTTCACTAGTCACGCTGAAGAACTGGGTTCGATTCCATTCCCCAGCCTGTGAAGATCTGGGTTTTGTTCTTCAGTAAGAGGCGACTAACGGCATCGACTAATCAGACTTACTTACATGGCTGACACATGTCATCGTATCCCAGTTGTGTACGTCGATGCTCATGCTGCTGATCACTGGATTGTCTTATTTACAGGCTGACGCCATATAGCTGGAATATTGATTAGTGCGGCGTTAAACAGCAATCAATCGATCGATCAATCTGGCCGTGATATTGCTGGAATGTTGATAAAAGATTTGTAAAAACATACTCACTCATTCTGTTCTGATCTCGATATATGTGCATACTGTCTAAAATTCTTTAAACTTATTTCATCACGTGTTGGGTTTGCTTTTACGACATTTCAGTCCACCACATCGGGTAATCGAATCCGGATCTTCGGCTTGACTAGCAGACGCTTTAACCACTAGGCTACCCTGTCGCACTTGACGAGTTCAAAATGTCAAACAGACCCAGCGACGTCTATCAGGTTTTTGAATCACCAAGTCAAGATAAATTATGACTTGGGCGGGCGTGGGATTAGGATCCAGGATTAGGGATTAGCCACACAGACCCAGAAACAAACATACCCAACACAGAATATGTGAAACCTAGAATATGTGACACTATTTTCTGTTCCCGGTTTCTGAAACTGTAGAACGTCTCTGGACCACTTCTTATTTCAATGGAAGTTTTCTAAACCGGCACTCATTGGGTCTGAAGAAATAATCCGGTTTAGACAAAGTGCTGGATTGTAGAGTTGATGGTAAATGTTGACAACTTGCCGGATTGGACAGATTCTGGTTGTGACAGCATCCGTTGTATATTATGTGAAGAATCGTGTAAGAGCTGTTTTATTTTGGTTGTTTTTTGGTTGTTTTTTTCTGTTCTTGGTTTTTGGAGGATTTTTTTAATATCTTATTTATCGTTGACCTCTGATGTTTGGAGCATATTGTCATTGTGTAATGTCACGGCAAGTGAGATTGCAATATTATAATAAATACATATTTATCATTTATAATGCGCCTGTTCCACACCCTAAGGTATGCTCAAAGCAATATCACTGAAGTGGACACCAGAAATAAGCGTCAGACCATGTACCTATGTAGGAAATCGAACCCCGTGTCTTCGGCGTGACGAGCGAATGGTGTACCCACTACGCTACACCTCCCCTTTCACGTCACAGAATGCTTCTCACGTGAGGATGGTGACGGCCTGCTCCAATAAACTTTACAAAGTATTATTTGTCAATACATGCTTTCGCAGAGGATCTAAATGTCAAATCTCGACAAAATTGTTTTCGTAATAATCGTTTGAATATATAAAAGTGAGTGAGCTGAGATTATACGTCGCGTTGGGATGCAACATGGCAACCATATCGTGACGATAAGGCCATATATACTTGAAGAATAAATATACGACATTGTATACTTCAGCTGTCATGGACGGACAGTATGGCAACTAGGCTATCACACATTTGTAAAATTAGCTTCAAAAACAATCTCCCACAATAATCGTGTTTGGGATAATGCCGTGCAACTTCGTGACAAATTCGTTGTCAAAAAACGCGGAAGATAAGAAGGTAAACGACCCAAATGTGGAATGATTGTGGTTTACAAAATATTTTTGAAACGCATGACACACGTACAGGTATTTTTGGTATATAGACATATACAATGTGACAGAAAGCGACACCACTTGCATGCGTCGGCGCTTACGTCATCAAACAGAGTCGTTTAACTACTCTTCACCCCTTTGCGCATGTCAAACGGTTTATAGGCTATTGGTAGCTTGTATACACACAACCATCAACTCATTATGAGTCAAATAAATTTGCCATCACGTGACCAATAATCTGACATATGCTGTCAAACATGGCGTCCGTGATACTCGTCTTGAAAGTGAACAGCACGCGACGAGCGACTCGCTCGACTGTGGGAAAACCACACCCACGTCTCGCGAGATACCACGTGACATGTAACGTCACATATACCTGAGGCCTGCTGTGCGTTAACTGTGACGGAAAGCTGTAAGAGCGAGCGATCATAAAACCTTCTGCCCTCGAGACCGTGGGAAAGGGTTACTGCAGCCCTCCGCTGATATAGAAAATATTACAAGGTATTCTCAACCAGGACGGTGACACAAGACGGTGAGCCCGCGATAGATCTTGGCGACATATGCCGAAAAAAAGCCACCGTAATTATGTCGTTACTTGCATATAAAGTGTGCATGGGTTTAAATTACAGTTTTACGGCAGGGAATCACCGTTTATTGTCTGGTACAGACTCTTAAGATTCATACAAAACAATGGTTTGATTTGTGGACTGTTAAATGTTTTTGTCATGCTCGAAACTGATAGCCGTGTTTGTGGATTAACAGCGAACACTCATACTCGTGAAACGAGACCGTATTTTATATAACCATACAGCTATATTCAGCCTCTATCGTAGCCGCATGTAATGAATTTATTCTGGGTCATATGGTTGCCAGTGGGTAATAGCATGAGCACCAATAATCCAGGGGTTGCCAATACGATAGTATTCTATCACGCTCATGCAGAAACCGGGCGGTGGGGTAGGTCAGTGGTTAAAGCGTTCGGTCGTCATGCCGAAGGCCCGGGTTCGGTTCTCCACGTGTATGAAGATTATTTCTGCTGTCCCCTGCCTTGATTTTCCTGGAATATTCCTAAAAGACTAAACTCACTAACTCACACGGAAACCAGCGATATTCACTTTACTTTGCTGTTATATTGTAGAATGACCCTTAGTTGAGAACCCGCGAAGATCCGGGTTGAAATTGATCTTCAGATCTTCACTAACCCATGCTTGTTGGGATCGGAACTCGCTGATCATCACACAATCATGTCATGGTATCACATTTGCGTAGATTGATGCTTATGCTATTGATCACCGGACGTCTGGTCCAGTTTCCATTATTTACAGACCATATAGCTGGCCACGGAACAACACATCACGTTCTCTTCACCGTCTTCAAATGCCTCCACAACTAATCCCCATCCTATCTTGCTGACTTGATCACCGTGTAAACACTAGCCTGAACTCCTCTTTCTTTCATGCAGCCCGAATACTCTCCCTGCGTTTTGATCATATACAAGTGTATGGATTATAGCGTATAACACACCGCCATTATTATTATTACTGCTGAGTGCGGCGTCAAACTAAACTCTCTCACCCTCATTGTAGTTGAGGACGGTTCACCTCCGCTTTGAAGACTTTTCAAAATGACGCAGTGGGGTAGCATTATGGTTTTATAGCTCCCGCGCGTCACGTCGAAGACCCGGGTTTGATTCCCCAATGTAGGAAGCCCCTTTCTGGTCTCCCCTGCTCTGATACTACGGTGACGTGAACCATACTCACTCATTCGCTTTGATGTAACCCATTAGTATAACAAAGCCGGAAACAAGGGCGAAGCGGGATTCTAGTTGACGATCATAGGCGTCTGGCGTATCCAAGGGACACAACTCTTGACTGCTCACGGTGATTTGGAAACGGGTAGCAAAACATTCACTTACCTCGCTTTCAACCTCACTTCAGTCAATCATATCACATCCATCACATTGTCAGTCTCTCACTGACGGCTATGGGGGTAGCCTGGTGGTTAAGGTGCTTGCTCGTCATTCTGAAGACCTGGGTTCGATTCCCCACATGGGTACATTCCGTGAATCCCGTATGTGGTGTCACCCGCTGTGATATTGACGGAGTATTGCTAAAGGCGGAGTAAAACCTCAAATTAAATGACAATACCGAATGGCAGCTCAATAAAAAAGCAAATATGACTAAATCAGCTCAATAAAAGCCTCATAACATGCAAACGTAACGGTATGACAGGGTTGTAAAGCGTGTGTACATCAGACCGATTTTCCATATGATGACTTATCTGAGAGTTCTCTTTGATAATTTTGCCCGGATATTAGTGACTGTGGCGTAAAATGTTATTCGCTCACTAGCAAGGGCGACCTGAACGTCCCAAACTGTTGCATTTGAACGTGAATGGCATGTTGGCCATGGGTATCGGGATAACAACCCCAGGTCAATTACCAAGTTGCCCCCATTGTGAACATACGCAAGGTTGCCCCATTCAGCAATATGCCACTTATATGACTGCGATCATAAATAATCGATCCTAGGTCAGATAATCAAGTGATTAACATCATGAGCATCGATCCACGCAATTTGGATACCATGACATATGTTAACCCAGTCAGCGAACATGATCACCCGGTTTCGTTAGACGCTTTCAAAGCATGCATGAGTTGTTGAAGATCAATGCTAACTCGGATCTTCAGGGTTCTCTAAGTAAGGAATTTGGAAGCAATGTTAAATGTCTTGACTACTCAAGAGTAATTATCGTATAGCTATCTATAAGGATTAAGTTAGGATTATGTCCGACATGGTGATTATCATAATTCCTCCAGAACAATTATCATATTACTAAGTCCCATATTACTATGTCCTATGATGAGGGTGATGGCAGTACATAACACAGAAGGGCGTGGAAACTGTTACGAATACAACATTAAGATGTTACCAAGTGCCTTGTTTGTGATGAATGTTAAGCGTACGCGTCTGACAAATCTAAGAATATTGTCATGAACAGATATTTTCATATTGCCAAGTTCCTTTTTGTTACGAACGCTAGGTCAGAAAGGACATGGTAATTGTCATAGATGTTGAAAGAGAACGTATCCTAGGACAGAGAGTGAGTGAGTGGGTTTAGTTTTACGCTGCACTCAGCAATATTGCAGCTATATGGCGGTGGTCTGTAAATAATCGAGTCTGGACCAGACAATCCAGTGATCAACAACATGAGCATCGATCTGCGCAATTGGGAACCGATGCAATGTGCCAACAAAGTCAGCAAGCCTCACCACCCGATCCCGTTAGTTGCCTCTGACGACAAGCATGGTCGCCTTTTATGACAAGCATGGTTGCTGAAAGCCTATTCTACCCCGCTAGGGCATAGAAATTGAGATGCTCACTTTGCTCACTATCAAGCTACTAAGTTATTCACAAACATTAATTCAGAAGTCAAAAAACCTATGGAAGCATGCGATTTCTCTGGGACAGTCGTGGCTCCAGGTTCCTTAGCGAACATTAGGTTGGGAAGTTGGACAAAGCTCTGAATGTTATTTTGATTTCTCTAGAACATGTGTTAAGGTAGGAACTTTAAGAAAAGGACGCGTTCATTGGCACCACCACTTAAACATAAACGTCATATCGTTGAGCCACTTCCTATTGTGGCTGTTCGCAAGAACATGGTGATTATCGTAATTTCTCCAGAGCAATTATCACATTGCCAAGTTAAGGTATTAAGTCTGAAGGAACAGGCAAGACAACCGACATACGTTTGCACACCTATCACGGTGATTAAGTTGTTTCCTGTTAGAAATTGTCCGCATGAATAAGGTGAACATAAAGTCATATCTGTCAGTTGTTTCTTAATTAATTAGAAATCATCTTCAAGGTTGAGGTAGTTATCATAATTTTCCCAGAACAATTATCTTACTGATTGCCAAGTCGCCTCCTATTGCGAACATTAAGTCATTGTTGTCACTTGTTTTCTGTTTATTAGAAATTTTCTCCAAGGTTGAGGTAATTATCATAATTTCCCCAGAACAATTATCTTACTGATTGCCAAGTTGCCTCCTATCGTGAACATTAAGTCATTACTGTCAGAGTCTGCCTGTCATGAATCCATGGCCCCATATCCCCGCCAATCCCTCGCACAATGCATGTCGTATATTCACCCTGTGCTATGAAATTCTATACTGTTTTATCGCTGCACGGTATTCCTATCCCACAAAAGCAATCTCCATGGCCAATAGAAATAGACATTAGTCGGCGTTTCATACCTCTTACGTTTTATCGCGTTTTCTTCTTGGAAACCATCATCTGAAGTAACATCAAACGAAACGTTTGAATGGAGCAGCGTGTCTTCTCTCAAGTAACATAAACGGGAATGTTGCCCTTCTCTCTGCACCCACTTACTTTCTGTTAAATGCCAGTACACATATCTCAGACTACAGGGATTCTTCGCCTCAACGTCCTGAACGGTGTCCTGGTGGGGCACGTCACAGCGACACCTCTTCTGTGACTCACTGCATGGTCTTTTGAAAGCCCAATGTATTGGAGATTTTACCGATCATAATGGTTGGAAAACAACTCCGGGGTGGAGGCATTGTTGTATAAATGCAGTGATTGCCGGGTAATTAGAGGACTCAGGGGGTAGGATATTTCTGTGTAACACGGCCGTTAAGGACCAACGTGGAAACTCTGTATGGGTTTAAAGACTCGCTGGTGTAATTACTGTTTATTACCGCAGATCTGTTTACTGGGGTAGTGTTCATGAACAGTTTCGCACACCCAGTATATATGTGTGCATGCACGTTAATTATTTTCGCAAGTCTATATTGTATCGATGTATCTGGTACCTTGTTGGGATACGCATTACTCTACCTTCCTACTACCCTACTACCCACAGACCTACCTACCTACTACAGACCTATCTTCCTACTGTCTACCTATCTACCTTCCTACTACAGACGTATCTTCCTACTACCTACCTACCTACCTACTACCCACCTATCTTCCTACTACCAACCTACCTACTATCTACCTACCTTCCTGGAATATTGCTAAAAGCGGCGTAAAGCTAAACTCACTCGCTCACTTACCTACCTACCCACCTACCTACCTACAGACCAACCCACCCAAAACCTACCTACCTACCACAACCGCCGACACATCTACCGACTTGTCTGTTTGTATTTGTCGAACAACCAACGCATCTACTATCTATCTATTTGTCAGGGTTGGGGTAGGGGGTGGGGGGTGGGGAAAGGACTGTAGGAAAAGTCGTTTTCCCATCCATATCACAGACCTTACCCCAGCTGTTGGAAACCTAAATAAACTGCCCCCTACTTAAGAACATTTGCCCCATAATGCCCGTGTTCTCGAACAACCATGTTAGCAAATCGTGTAATAACGGGGTGGAGAAGCAGGTTTTGTGTTGGTGAGGTTTGATGTATTACCGAAGCTGACGACCAGTGCCTGTCGGCGTTGCAAGCATTGTCTTGCAAGGCTGGGAACATATCATAATGTGACTCACCACTTCCCCCCGGCTGGTTCGGTCATTGAACATATTCACGAATGATTGTCCAACAGGTATGCCGAGGACATAATAAAGAAACCGAGTCTTTTACAGACGTGTCTCGTACACTACATTCATTTCTTTTACTCGCGTTGACAAATGCTTTTTTCATCCAGTTCAATGCAAATATGTTAATCATGACACATAATATCATGTGTGACTGTCACCTCTACAATATAGTGTGTACCTACTTGACACTTATTATGTATCAAGGTGTGAGATTTAAACCGAATAATGTTATCTCGTGTAAGGGAAACCTCAAACTAGAATCAACTAACTGTCAGAGGTAGAAAAGAAGAGTTATTCATGAATCATTAAAAGAAAGTATACACTTTGATTGTATTTGACCATGGCTCTTCCGTGGAGTGTCTCGGTTATTGCTGAAGGTTGAAATACAGACTTAGCAATCAAAGTGATAATTGTTTTTTTTACAGGAACAGAGGCAGTCCAGAGATGCGGGATTGGAATATGAGGTTGTCGTAAGATGAAGGATGGAATCAGACCCAGTAACATCGGTTGTCACAACATGAAGGATGGAATACGACCCAGTATCAAAGGTTGTGATAAGATGAAGGATGGAATACGACCCAGTATCAAAGGTTGTCATAAGATGAAGGATGGAATACGACCCAGTATCAAAGGTTGTCATAAGATGAAGGATGGAATACGACCCAGTAACATCGGTTGTCACAACATGAAGGATGGAATACGACCCAGTATCAAGTGTTGTCATAACCTGAGGGTTGGAATGTGACCTAGTAATAAAGGTTTCCATAAGATGAAGGATGGAATCTGGCCCAGTAACATCGGTTATCATAACATGAAGGATGGAATACGACCCAGTATCAAGGGTTGTCATAACATGAAGGATGGAATACCACCAAGTATCAAATGTTGTCGTAACATGAAGGGTGGAATGTGACCCAGCATCAAAGGTTGTCATAACATGAAGGATGGAATACCACCCAGTATCACAGGTTGTCATATCATGAAGGATGGAATACGACCCAGTATCAAGTGTTGTCATAACATGAGGGTTGGAATGTGACCCAGTAATAAAGGTTTCCATAAGATGAAGGATGGAATCTGGCCCAGTAACATCGGTTTTCATAACATGAAGGATGGAATACGACCCAGTATCAAAGGTTGTCATAACATGAAGGGTGGAACACCACCAAGTATCAAATGTTGTCATAACATGAAGGGTGGAATGTGACCCAGCATCAAAGGTTGTCATATCATGAAGGATGGAATACGACCCAGTATCAAAGGTTGTCATAACATGAAGGGTGGAATACCACCAAGTATCAAATGTTGTCATAACATGAAGGGTGAAATGTGACCCAGCATCAAAGGTTCTCATATCATGAAGGATGGAATACCACCCAGTATCAAAGGTTGTCATAACATGAAGGATGGAATACCACCAAATATCAAATGTTGTCATAACATGAAGGGTGAAATGTGACCCAGCATCAAAGGTTGTCATAACATGAAGGATGGAATACCACCCAGTATCACAGGTTATCATAACATGAAGGATGGAATACGACCCAGTATCAAAGGTTGTCATAACATGAAGGATGGAATACCACCAAGTATCAAATGTTGTCATAACATGAAGGGTGGAATGTGACCCAGCATCAGAGGTTGTCATAACATGAAGGATGGAATACCACCCAGTATCACAGGTTGTCACAACATGAAGGATGGAATACGACCCAGTATCAAGTGTTGTCATAACATGAGGGTTGGAATCTGACCCAGTAATAAAGGTTGTCATAAGATGAAGGATGGAATCTGGCCCAGTAACATCGGTTTTCATAACATGAAGGATGGAATACGACCCAGTATCAAAGGTTGTCATAACATGAAGGGTGGAATACGACCCAGTATCAAAGGTTGTCATAAGATGAAGGATGGAATATGACCCAGTAACAGACGTTGTTCTGAGATGCGGGATGGAACATAATCCAGTACCAGAGATTGTCTTGAAATACTAGATGGAATCTGGCCCATTAACAAAGGTTGCCCTGAGTTGTAAGATGGAATATGGTAATTGAGGTTATTGAGGGATGGAATGTATACCAGATACCCAACCTCAATATATGAGAGGATCGTCAGCGTTACAAGCGAACGGTATGACCAGTAGCCTAGCAAGGCCCCCGCATAAGACAGGATATGTTAACCACAGGGTAAACCATTCAACGACAATCATCTCGTGGTATGTATTTCAGATGCAGATCAAAAACTAATAACACCTAAATTTACATTTCGAAGTGGTTGTATCTTTGTAGGATACCTTTTTATCATCATTATTGATCTTTTCAGGATGCGAATGCCTGCTCGGTGAGGTCAGCCCTGACACCTGTACGGTGGTGGAGATCCGCGCGTGGCTATCGCAGTGTCAGTGAGGGGCAGAGATTGATGGGCTTAAAGCCATGTAAACTCGACACTCGGAGAAGGATATTAGTCAAGTTGTCACCTGGAGGGGGAGGTGAACGGAACAGCCACTCAATCTGGAAATGCAATGTATCAAGTGTCAAAACATGGCCTGTGAGTCCATTCCCACGCTCTCGCTGTCGTTCGTGCAGCAGTTCGTCGCGGAGACGACTCGGGGTTCTCCCCGAGGGCACGGGGTTCAGCATACCTGACCTCTTTCACACAGCACACTTATGTTAACGTGTATGATAATTTTACATTTTCACTCGTGATGTGATCACTCCGGAAAAATACACGTGGCATAACGTGTACATGAAAACATAGGAACACCTTCAGTTAAAAACACAGGAACACCTCCATATGAAAACACTGGAACACCTTCAGTAAAACTACAGGATGACCGGTTAAAAGCACAGGAACATCTTCGGTTAAAAGCAGAGGAACACCTTAAGATGAAAATACAGGAACACTTTTACATAAAAACACAAGAACGCCTTCAGAGAAAACCACAGGAACAGCTTCATGTGTAACACAAGAACACATTTACATAATACAGGACCATCTCCACAGAAAACACGGCAAGACATTCACTGAAAAACATACGAGCACCTTCGCAGAACAGAAGAACACCTCCATATAAACACTCAGGAACACCTTTGCAGAACAGAAGAACACCTCCATATAAACACTCAGGAACACCTTCACATGAAACACATGAAAACACCTTCACATGAAACACATGAAAACACCTTCACAGAAAAACACAGGAGCACAAAGGAAGTAATTTTCGATGAACATTTCCTCGCGAATACACATAAAAAATCTCAGTGAACGTTTCTGCACATTAAGACATTTACTTCAACATTTCCACACAACACACGAAAACATGTGTTTTCACGAAAACCGACACAAACAAGGTTCTGTATCACCATCATACTGTTATTCGTCACTAACGCCAGGCCGCCCACTGAACACACACAGACACACAACTGGTGTGTCTATTTTAGAAGAGGCAGGAGGCATTCTTTGGTAGTCTTTAACAGTTCAATGTGTAAAATGTATTTGATGTTCCCAGCCGTGATATAGGGGGGATAAAGACAAATGTCTGAGTAAAACTAAACTCACTCGTTCACAGACATAACCGTATACTTATAAATATATATTCGAGGAAGATTCTGTCCCGATCTGCAGTCTGGTGCCTTCAGATCCGTGAGATTGATTCGAGATAAAAGTTTGGTTACCACGTTCGGAAACAACAAACAATGGGCTCCATGCGATGTTATCACAAGCAACGAGCTCCATTCAATGTAACCACACACAGTGGGCTCCATATGGCTGCATAAGAGGTAATCTCAAACGATGGGCTCCATACAATGTAACAACAGACAATGGGCTCCATACAATGTAACTACAGACAATGGACTCCATTCGATTTAACCACGGACATTATGATTCATGCCTTGTAACTACAGACAATGTGCTCAACGTGGTGTAACCACAAACAATGGGATCCATGCGATGTACCAATGTTGGATTCCACCTGATTTAATTTTGTGGACACCGATACTGTGACCACCGGACATCGTACACACCCAAGTATATAACTTGAGTCATTATAATTATTTACCGGTCCCTGGAATAGGATAATTGGAGTTGTCGCCCATTAATGAAGGCCATAAACCTAGTCGCAGTCATGCTTCCTAATGTCGACAAGGACTTTACCCTGTCTTACCTAGAAAAGAGTCTTTCTTATGAGGTGTCGATCTTGCTTTCTGGTGATCCACGCTTTCTCATGAGCGGTCTTCACTGTCTTTCCAGGGCTCGACCTCTTCAGGAAAAGGCGGACCCTGTCTTATTTGGATTAAACTCAGTATTTCCTGAGTCGGCCATATTTACCAGGAGTCGGGTATCACTACTGAACTCTATCCTAACGAGTATACGACCCTTCTCACCAATAGGTCGACCTTACAGCCAGGTGTCGGGTATCGCTACTGAACTCTATCCTACCGAGTATACGACCCTTCTCACCACTAGGTCTACCTTACAGCCAGGAGTCGGGTATCGCTACTGAACTCTATCCTACCGAGTATACGACCCTTCTCACCAATAGGTCGACCTTACAGCCAGGAGTCGGGTATCACTACTGAACTCTATCCTAACGAGTATACGACCCTTCTCACCAATAGGTCGACCTCACAGCCAGGAGTCGGGTATCACTACTGAACTCTATCCTACCGAGTATACGACCCTTCTCACCAATAGGTCGACCTCACAGCCAGGAGTCGGGTATCACTACTGAACTCTATCCTAACGAGTATACGACCCTTCTCACCAATAGGTCAACCTTGCAGCCAGGAGTCGGGTATCACTACTGAACTCTATCCTACCGAGTATACGGCCCTTCTCACCAATAGGTCGACCTTACAGCCAGGAGTCGGGTATCACTACTGAACTCTATCCTACCGAGTATACGACCCTTCTCACCAATAGGTCGACCTTACAGCCAGGACTCGGGTATCACTACTGAACTCTATCCTAACGAGTATACGACCCTTCTCACCAATAGGTCAACCTTACAGCCAGGAGTCGGGTATCACTACTGAACTCTGTCCTAACGAGTATACGGCCCTTCTCACCAATAGGTCGACCTTACAGCCAGGAGTCGGGTATCACTACTGAACTCTATCCTAACGAGTATACGACCCTTCTCACCAATAGGTCGACCTCACAGCCAGGAGTCGGGTATCACTACTGAACTCTATCCTAACGAGTATACGGCCCTTCTCACCAATAGGTCGACCTTACAGCCAGGAGTCGGGTATCACTACTGAACTCTATCCTACCGAGTATACGACCCTTCTCACCAATAGGTCGACCTTACAGCCAGGAGTCGGGTATCACTACTGAACTCTATCCTAACGAGTATACGACCCTTCTCACCAATAGGTCAACCTTACAGCCAGGAGTCGGGTATCACTACTGAACTCTATCCTACCGAGTATACGACCCTTCTCACCAATAGGTCGACCTTACAGCCAGGAGTCGGGTATCACTACTGAACTCTATCCTAACGAGCATACGACCCTTCTCACCAATAGGTCAACCTTACAGCCAGGAGTCGGTCATTTTTTAACACGTTCGACCCTTTCTCGATAGAAATCAGTTTGACAAACACGGACCGCTTGTGGTCGCTGCGCCAAAACACAACCATAGCGAAATGTAGATAGCGTTTACTTAAAACTGACGTCAGCCGGTCTTACGAAGGGGTGTGGTTTTCCCACATTCGCTCGTGTCTAATTTGCATAGGTTTACTTGCGGCGTAAAATTGACACGTTGCCAACCTCAAGTGGGAACCAGTGAGCGTCACGTGACAATTTCGGCGACGAATCACGTGACTCTTCCGCCTGTACGGCTATCATACATTTCCCCCTCAACTGCTGGTAACTTGGTAAACCCATTAATTGTTCGCGGTTCAAGGGTTAAAGGGGCTTGGTGGAGAGTGTGTCTCGGTGGAGGTGGGGAGGGGGGTACACTTATTAGCCTTGACTAACAACAGTGTATAGCCTAGACTGGTGTCACTGACAATGAAACATGTACAATCGAGCATTATCTACCGAACCACAAAGAGTGATTATGCACCATGGTCCGATGCACATTTCCGGTTAAGGTCTAGACGACAAAATTAGTGTCTTGTTTGAAGCCGTAGCAGTCCCTCATTGCATAAGCAACTGCTGCGTTCATATACAGATGAAAGCAAGAAAACATTCGAGACTAGACTAGAATAACAAGATTACCTTCCAGAAAACCAGTTTTTACTAATCAGAAATTAAACAGAATGAAAAAGAGCCCCGTAAGACTACTCGTTTACAGAAAGAGAAGTGTACCAGACTTGCCAACTATTTTAGTCATGCTTGGAGTGTTGTGTACGTTTTTCGTAGTCTCTATGCTGGTCAAGGTCTTGAATCCGCAGTATACAGTCCCTTTAAGGCCATCTGTTAAATGTAACAGACTCACACGCATCTTGGTCATTGATAAAGGAATATCATCGTTTCAACATTATTGGGACGTTAGTATAGAACGTGTAGGTACATGTTGAGAGCATAACATGGTGGGCCTTCCTCGGGAATTGTCCAATTTGGTTGTGAAATACAAACCTCCTCCTTGCGATACGACACAATGCAAGAACACATAACACAGAGCGATACAAACTGATTTCGCAAGGAAGGCGTTCTGCTTCAAGAGATTTAGACTTTAGCACTAGAAGTAGTAGTAGCAGCAACAGCAGTGGTAGCACTAGCACTAGAAGTAGTAGTAGCAGCAACAGCAGTGGTAGCACTAGCACTAGAAGTAGTAGTAGCAGCAACAGCAGTGGTAGCGTTACTACTTAGTAGCACCAGCAGCAGTTGTAGTAGCAGTAGAAGTAGTAGTAGTCGTAGCAGTAGTCGTAGAAGTAGTAGTAGCAGTAGCAGTGGATGTAGTAGTAGTAGTAGCAGTAGCAGTGGATGTAGTAGTAGTAGTAGCAGTAGCAGTAGCAGCAGCAGCAGTAGCACTAGCACTAGAAGTAGTAGTAGCAGTAGATGTAGTAGTAGTAGTAGTAGTAGCAGCAGCAGCAGCAGCTGCAGCAGCAGTAGCAGTAGCACTAGCACTAGAAGTAGTAGTAGCAGTAGATGTAGTAGTAGTAGTAGCAGCAGCAGCAGCAGCAGCTGCAGCAGCAGTAGTAGTAGCCTCAGCAGCAGCAGTTGCAATAGTAAAAGCAGTAGAAGTATTAGTAGTGGTACAAGTAGTCGTAGTAGCACTAGCAATAGTGAGCACAGATGTATTATTACTGAAATATTAGAAATGCGCTTTTAATAAGGTGAGTTTACTTTGTATCCATAAATTATTAATCCATATTTTTTTACTGAAATTATAATCCATATATTATGCTGTGTTTTTTCTCACTTATTCATTTTATATTTATTTTATTTCATTTTCTTTTTTGTTTTGCTATTTTTCTACTTTCAGCAGATTCACGATTTCAGCATGACGTTCTTTAGCTGGACAATGGGCACCGTAGTTAAACGGTAAATAATGAATAAGACTGTCAGGATCTTTTCGTAATAGTAACTGAACATTTCAAAATGTAGTATCGTTATGCCACTGAAGGATAGAGATCTGTTCCCTGATTCTATGCTTCAATATGATCTGTTTTAGTAGAATACGTTTCCATTTTAAGGTATCATTGTGTTTGTGTGAAAAGCCTTATTAGGTGTCTTTTATTGATGCCTCTACTTTGACATAGGTGTTTGTTTCAAGTCCGTTCTTCAATACCATTCAAGGTTAGTTACTGGCTAGTAGTTCCCCTGGAGGTACAGTGTGTGAATATTGTTTTATGCCGCTTTTAGCAACATTACAGCAATGTGGGCAACAAGAAATGGGATTCACACATTGTACTTATGTGGGGAATCGAACCCGGGTCTTCAGCATGACGAGCAAACACTTTCACCACCACTGCTTCTGCAGTGTTACGAGTAAGAGTTGAGGACATTTGTTAATCCTTATTGTTTGTTTGTTTGTTGTTTTCAGTTATATGATGGCAGTTTGTAAAAAATCCAGCCTGGACCAGACAATTCAGTGATCAACATCATGAGCATCGATCTACGCATTTCGGATACGATGGGATCCCGTTAGCTATTCTTACAAATATGAGTTGGTCAAGCTCAATATAAACACAGCCCATCACGGGCACAGTTGTCAGTCAGAATGAATTCAGCGAACGCTACATTTGCAAGTCATTGGATTGCGCATTCTCTTCCCACAGTGGTTACTTGTCATATCTTCCTACGTTCGTACGTTCGTACGTTCGTAGGAAAATATGACAAGTAACCTATGTGGGAAGAGAATGGGGATTGCGCTGTACTTTTTTCTTTTGCATATGCAACCTCTTGAAACCTCTTGAAACTGCTTAATAAAAGAAGAAAATGCATCCTGGAGTCATTTAAACGACTGTGACTACATACGGAGAGACAGAGCGCGGCACACCTTCGTCTAAGACGTTTTCCTCTCCAAGGTTCCCTTTAAACAACTCCAGAACGCCATGACATAACTGTTAAAAACAAACACAAACAAAACTCACTCATGTGAAACACAGCCATTTGTGTGTGTCGCGTCATGTAAACTTTGTTGGACTCACGAGTATATCACAGCTAAACGAAACGCACAAAGCGCACCCTCCCCTCATGGACATTTTGTTCGTAATATATTTTAACGTTGTTTTGTCCGCTTCCTATGCTTTAGTTTGAGATGCTCCTGTAAACAAGGGCGGTGGGGTGGCCTGGTGGTTCAAGCGTTGGCTCGTCACTTGGAAGGCCGGGGTTCGATTCCTCATGTGGGTACAATGTCTGAAGCCCATTTCTGGTGTAACCCGAAGTGACATTGCTGGAATATTGCTAATAGTGTCGTAAAACCGAACTCACTCACTCACTCTATTAAACAAACGATTACAGCATCACAAGGTTTGTAAACTAATCCTTCCACATTGGCCGCTGGTTTCATTCGTTTTTGTGGATCCTGTAGGTTATCGCTCACGAAGTCAGGCCCCAACTCGGAATTTTTACCGATACCTGAAACATATTTCAACGATGCTAAAGTGACCAACCCGATTCTGAAAATAGCCATCTTGCTTAGGAACGTATTTATTCAGAGCCCATGGACCTAAACCGTCGAGAAAAAGAAGAATGCACATTAAAATACCTGCGTCACCCTCCTTACTCGTGCAACCACCCACCCCAGTATGTTCCTCCACCCCCTCCCACGCATGTCGCTTGTTGCAGGAATTCATCGACATGACACCCGTATTATATACATCACCGTCACATAAGCTTTCCCCTGGCTACGTTTTAGTCGCAGCCATAGGTAGGCAAACACTTTTACTTTAACCCTTTCGTTTAGTACAGTAAATACCAAAAGCATTGGCGGAAACCAGAAAGGGGGTTAAGGGTGCGCACCCCAACCATCATCACCCATCAGCCCTCCCCCCAACCAGATACACCCCCTCCCCCCTCCACGCACACACAACACACACACACACATACCCTCCCTCTTGTCCTTAAAGTTTACTACATGACACAACCGTGAAAACGGGTGAAAATGTAGTGTGAACACACCATCCCATCCCTATCTTAATAGTGTGCACCCATACAAAACTATCCCCCACCCACCTTACCCCCGCCCTTTCTTAAAAAGTCGTTTCCGCGCCTGAAGAGATCTCCCCTCGCCCAACAGCTTATGTTGTGGATAATACGGCCTTTTAATGACTTTAGTCTTATTACATCACACCATTTGCTACCTCTTCATCTAGGCATGCCCTCGGATGATGAGCAAGTTTGACGAGCTGGGACCCTCTTAATCAGAAAGTTTATTTTTCAAAGTAACTGTGATAACATTTAAGCAAAACATTTGTAGTTTTCAAGATCCTGACCAGTAAGCCGACAGCAAACCGACACGACCGTTGTTTGGCTTCTGTCTGAAGAGCTTTGTTTCTTTGTAAAGTTTGCAAACTCCCGAACGTTAAATTTCAAGATCATTTCAGTACATTTCATCTACTCCAGATTTTAAGAGATTACAATGTCCAAAATAACGGATAACGCATTACCCGGTCTAGAAGGTATAAAACACAACATGTGACTTAGCACAGAGCACAACATGTGACTTTGCAAGAAAATGTAAAACAAAATGCTTGTCTGTAGGGTTTCATTGTGGTGCCAACCATTTTGCGCTTGAGGATTGCCATACTGTGTGGAATTCTTGAAACTATATTTTGTTCGATTTTGTTTGGTACTGATTACTCGAGTGACATTGTTTCAAAATATCAGTTTACGTTTTAGTGTTGAAACTTGTCAGTAGAGCATGGACCCCGTTTCACAAGGCTCTCGTAAGCTGAAGATCTTGTAACTTTTCTCGTAGCATCCGTAGCTCCTGTGTTACAGTAAAATGGCTACAAGAAAACTTACGAGATCTTTGGCTTACGGGAGTTTTGTGAAAAGGTACCCTGGCTCGTCAAAGGTTTTCGATTTGATGTGTGAAACACTGGGTGGTCAAATCCCCACAGATTGTAATTAGAGAAAAAACGCCTGTCGCCCTTTCATTGGAGACAGCCAGTAATATCTAGTCATTCATAAAAGATAACAATCAAAACTTCGAAAAAGGTTTATTGTCCAGCATTCCAAATTCGGAAATGTAATCTCGGTAAGTCGTAAATAAGTCTGAGTTATCTATGGCGGCCTCTTCATGGAGAAATATATACTTATAACATTAATTTTACAATCTATCTTTTGGTGATGTGGCGTCTCCACCCATCCGTTGTGGACGTCAGTTCAACGCGGACTAAATGAGTAAGGCTTTATGCCGTTTTTGATTAATATTCCAGCAATTTCATAGCAGAGGGCACTGCACCCATATGGGTAAGTGAACTCGAGACGAGCGAACGCCATAACCACAATGCTACCTAACCACCCCGTCTAACATGGAAGCAACGTTATTTCTTATCCCACTTGGGTACCAAGAAGCAGGCGTCGGAAGTCAGGTCAAAAATCCCCATATCACTAAGCATCATCTTTATAATTCAGAAAATAGACCTTGACACCTGTGTTTCACTCCCTCTGTTGTTCAAGGGAGAACGAAATACCAGTTCTCTATTCATGTCTCCTAATTGAGAATGAGTGAGTTCAGTTTTACGCCGCACTCAGCAATATTCCAGCTATGTGGCGGCGGTCTGTAAATCACCAGACAAGACGGTGATCAAAAGCATGAGCATCGACCTGCGCAACTGGAAACCGATGTCCTAATTGTGAGGCAAGTCCTCGTTACAGATTAAGCATCTTCAGCAACCCATGCTTGTCGTAAGAAGCGACTAACGGGTTCGGACAGTCAGACTCGCTAAGTTGGTTGACAAATGCCACCAATTCTCAATTGCGTAGATCCATGCTCATGCTCTCGGTAACTAAATTGTCTGGTTCAGGATCGACAGACCATCGCGATATAGCTGGAATATTGGTGAGTGCTTCGTAAAACAACAAACCAACACTGTAAAACTAAACACATTCACTAAGGCAGAATACAACCTCACAAACATGTGCTTGTCTCTTCAGTTAAGGTCGGCTTCCAAATATAGCACTCTAAGTGCACTCTATGATTAGAGCTGCAAAATGTTAAAAGCATTTGAGTTTGCAATATCTTGTCCTGAGAAAACATGTGTTTTCGCTTCAGCCTCTAAAGTTTTTTTGCAACAGAGTTGGGCGTGCTTTGGGCGTATGTAATTATACCACCCAATAAAGTTGTGACATTATGAGAAGAGAGGTGTTCTAAAACATTAGATTAACTTTATTATGGTACAGTTGTGAACGTTATGACAAACAATTATTCCAACAATTTTAATCGCTGAAAGGTCGAAAAAATTACTTCATAACATTTGTTTCTTGTTTCCGCCCGCTCTATTTCAGCTCCACGTGCCATCCAGATATTCACCCACGAACAAGGGCGGGTAACTTAACAGACATTCTTTTGCCACCATAACATGAATTTTTGTGACAAGTGAAACTTAATTTGCATTTTCAGGATATACAATCACAAATGTCGTGTCACGCGTTTATTGCTCAACCCAACGGCCGAGAAGCACCGTGTCGTGTTAGTGTATACCAAAGTCACGTCTCCTCTCCTAAGATCACGCGAGACTTTAGAACCAAGGGCAGCTAACTGATATCACACAAGGTTCAGAAAAGAAGGTATTGAATTTCTAAAGTAAATAAGAGAAAACGATTTCTATATATTTCGATTATTTGCAGTTTGCTTCAGCTGAATTCATTTTAATTCCAGATTCTGCAAGCAATTATTTATGCAAACAGAAAATTAAAGTTGAAAAGAGCACTAGTCTCGGATTATCCGAGTTAACGTCAAACTGGCTGCTTTCTCATTGTCAGTTAAAGGCATGTCGACAAATGCATGTTTTCTTTAAAACGGGTTTGTTTGAAACTCGAGAAATTGTCGAATGATTTAAGCAATTGATTATTTGCTTTACGGTGAATGTGGTCCCTCTCGATCAGGGTTTAGCCTTCACATGGATGAACAGGTAGAGGCAACCCTCAGAGTCGGTGACGCCAATAAGAGTTCACGCCTAACTGCCCATCGTGGTCATATTTTTCGTTGTTATGGAATACATGGGTGGTCATATTGAATATTATTGTGATTTTGTGATAGGCAATTATTTTGAAACATCAGAGACATAGCTTCATTTGTCTAAGGCAAGACGGGCTGGTTGAAGTGATAAAAGCATCGGCCAAGGGGTTAAAGCGTGAGTACAATGAGCAAAGCCCCTTTTCTGGTGTACCCCGCTGTGATATTGCTGCAATATTGCTAAGATGGCGAAAAATCATACTCACTCACTCACTCACTTAGACAAGGTCGATCAAACTGATCTGACGGAAGAAAATACTGACGTTCTCAAAGCGTTAGTGAGCTGACAACAGTCGTCGAAACACTCCCAACTAAACACAGGCAAAATACCTGTTTCAAATACATACAGCAACATTGAATAACCTTATCTAGCTTGTTTCATTCTGACCATACAATATAGGTGTATACTTTGTTTTGTCCTTCTGTTAAATACAGTCCAGATCAAATGAGAGTTCACTGCATTCGAGATATTGACAAGGAATTGTCGTGGGAGGTCGCGATGGATGACATCAACATGACCAGAAGAGAGATAACTCGTTTTCTCGTCAACGGTTATACCCCTTGTGTGAGTGAGTACTGTTTTACGCTCCTTGTAACAATATTCCAGTAATATCACCAGAAATGGACTTCCATATGGGGAATCGAACTCCCCCACCCCAGATTTCCCCACCACCCCTATACCCTGGAAGCGTTGGTTGGCGACCCGTGAAGATCTGGGTTAGAATTGATCTTCAGTAACCAATGCTTGTCGTAAGAGGCGACTTACGGGATCGGGTGGTCAGGCTCGATGACTTGGTTGACGCATGTCATCGTATCCCAGTTCCGTAGACCGATGCTCATGCTATGGATCACTGGATTGTCTGGTCCAGACTCGATTACGAACAGACCGCCGCCCTTAATTGAAATATTTGCTGGAATGTGGCGTAAAAATAAAAAATTAACTCACTTACTGGTGCTCTTAACATTTACAACAGGTTTGATTGTGACACTGGCGTGGACGTTACGAAATACTCCTAACACACTCTACCGCATTAATTTCATGTATTCTATTTACCTCAAGGCCATCCTACAACATGCTGAATTCATTGAATGTCTAAACAGAAAAATAAGACAACAATCTCTATTCAAGCGACAGACATATTGTGGATTTCCCGACATCACTCAGCAGGGATCGGACCGAACCATTCTGCCTGATTTCATGCCGAATGTTCTGGACTCACTCGCGTCGGGATAATAAACAGTACTCAGTAATTTAGAAATTTACCTAAAAGCATTTTTTGATGTAATAAAAATGTCACGGGCAATTTAGCGTAGTGACAATGTATCCTGTGAAGACATACTTCAAAACCCAGATGGCTGAACAAAAGTAATACGTTTCAACTCAACTGAGTCCCCGAGTTGTATTATAGTGTACGTATGTAGATACACAATATTGAAAACCGGAGACTGTCGATGCTCCCCGGACCCTCGTTATCCACGCGACACATCACAGACCCCCAACTCGTATATTACAGCTCCAGAACTCTTTTCTATAATAAATAGGACTACTCCCAGCCCGGCCCTAGCTGATAAAATCACGACACCTAGCCACATATTAGACCACAGCCATCACGCCCTATTCCTTAAATCCATAAAGAGGATAGTCCAGACACTGACTTTTCAAATTCATGGTACAACTATTATATCCTAAAATGGTCAAGTGCGATAAAACACGCCGCTTCATAAGATATCGCCTAAACCACAAAACTCGCAAAACAACTGGGATGGGAACAAATTATATTTGTTTAGCAAAATTGTGAAAAGGGTGAAAGAAAGCATTGATGTTTTGATTTTGAAATACTTTTTGAGACAATTTTGCAAAGTTGATAAAACTGCCCTAAACGTGCAAAAAATAATAAAGACACCAGCATCGCATATATTACCATTGAAAAACCTTTAAAAGAAGGTTTCTAAGGAATCAGTAAACCCGATACGAGCCTTCATGCGTATGATTTAATAGACAAGGATTACGTCGTTTCCTGTGGTTTTGTTCGGTTGTGGTAAGGCAGGAGTATTGCTGGATGAGCCGTTGGACAGCGAACGTTTTTGTGAAAAAAAATTGTCAGGAGCTGACATCAGATGAGACGATATTGACACTTTCCATCTAGTATGATCACTGAGTTTCAGCAATCCATAAACGCTTCATCACTTTTTAACGGGATCTGTCAGGGCCACTATTCGAGACTGGTTACTCTCTGGTATTGACGTTTTATCTTTTCTGACGTCTGTCACGTTATTTTCCATTGGGTTTTTCTGCTTTTAGCAATGTGTCAGCAATATCGATCACGACAGGGGACACCACAAATGGGCTTCAGACTATGTACCCATGTGGAGAATCGAACCATAGCCTTCGACGTGACAAGCGAACGCTTTACCCACTAGGCAACCCCAACCATTCCCACTGAGACCAAAACGATGCATGGGGAGACAGATCTATGTTAATGATATGTCCTCCCAAAACACTTCCTGACAGCTTCTTTGGAAATCGTGTTAGTCTCGTGAATTTGAAATTCCATGAATTTCGTTATATCAAATAACACACAATGCTTAAAAAATGTAAATTTATAATATTATTCAAAGATCAGTCATGGCTTTTGGCAGGGGATGTGAAATATATCCTTAAATGCACAGCTGAGAGGAGTCTGAATATGAACAGCCTGGTAACGTCAATTCGTGGAGAGATAAATGCACACCCAGGAGAGATTGCTTATTCAAGTCTCGCCCAATACAACACATAGTTAAGATACATAAAATACATAGCATTTACATTGCTTATGGTAGACCTTTCAAATAAGTGCGGCAAGGCGGACACCACGTTTTATAAGTTTGTGTGTGAGTGAGTTTGGTTTTACACCGTGTTAAGCAATATCCCACAATATCACGACGGGGGACACCAGAAATGAGCTTCACACAATGCACTCTTGTGATGAATCGAACCCGGGGCTTCGGCGTGACAAGCAAACGCTTTAACAACTTGACTACTCCACAGCCCCCGTTAGGTAAGGAACATCATACCTCGAACAATATAGCATAAAGCTTTATTCTAGCAAGGCCATAGCAGGGGACACCAAAAGTGGGTTCATATTTTGTATCGAACATGCGGCATGGGTAACGAGCAAGCGCATTACCCACTATGCTACCCCACGCATCATCTGAAGACGAGAAAACGACCGATCGTTTCTCTGAATTCATGGTCATTCTGCAAATTCATCTAACAATCATTGCCTGTCACTCAGATAGGTCTATCCTTTCAGCATCATGGCTCGAAATTTCTTTCTCTCTCAACAGTTTCCCTACAAAGCTTTTTACACATCTCTCCTAGAACCGTGATGCTGTCCGAGATTGGTCAGAGTAATCACCAGGCTGCTTCGCCACACGGCTCAAGAAAGGATCGTGAAATAAAACTATCAGTAGGATCTCAAGTACTGAATCCAGTCCGTTCATGCCTTAAAGAGGGAGGACTTATTCCGCGGGTATTCAACTTTCAATGGGGGTTCAAAAGCTTCCGACCTCAGAGGTCATTGATAATGGCTTCAAATATGATCCTATTAACCTCAGTGTATGATACCACATCAATCAGACACTAAATCATCAGAACGCTTGCTTGAAGACGACGCCAAGTGATCACCACAGAAAACATACCCAAGAACCACCCCCTGATGTCTCTACTCCACCAACATATTTAACGCTGTTTACTGTCCCATACGAACCTGAAAGCAGTTTAAAGAAACCTGTAATAATTGTAGATGGTCTGTGTTGGGGCTGGTCGTGACATTACTAAGCCTAATGGCTGCATAAAGAAACTGGCTCAACGGTCCCCAGGTTCAAGGGACTCTGGGAAGGTTTAGTATTGACAAATAATGCTTGGTGTTTGTCCAATCCTTCTGTAAACATATAGTTGTCTCGGCTCTACTCGAGGCCAGCCTCTCAACCTGGTCCAAGCCCCTCAAAGTAGATCCAGCAAACACTCAAGTATCGGAGACTCGACCTTCTAGACTGCTATCTGATACTTTAAATATTCAAGGATTACCCAAAGCTTGAGCTAGGCTTGTGTCCATTTAGAATATTTTATCTAGGGTGTAACTTTATGCCACCTAACACTATTGGGATAATTTTCTATTTAAACTTTGCAATTTGATATACAGCGCACTTGATACTGAAAAAATGCCATTGTTCTTTTTTGTACTGCATGATCCTGTATTTAAAACGTGACCTTATATACTTAGTGTGAATATAGCGGCATGAAAACGGTAATAAATACGAAGCAAATTGCACGTTTTGGCTCCAAGTCTTGACCATTTCATGATTTCTTGACCTTTCAAAATTGACAGCAAGGGGAAAAACAGTCACTTGGATACTGCGTTTGACGAAACACGGAATGAGAGAGAGAGTGAGAGAGGGAGAGGGAGTGAGAGAGAGGGGGAGAGAGAGAAAGGGAGAGGGAGAGAGAAAAAAACAAGTAGAGCTGACTTAACAGTTTTGACTATGTCATGAGTGAGTGAGTACTTCACACATTGTGCCCATATGGGAAGCGAACCCCGGTCTTCGGCGTGACGAGCGAACGCTTTACCCGCCACTCTACCCATCTCCCCATCTCCCCATGATCATATGCCTCTTAATCGCTATGGGGGAGATGGAGTAGCCTAGTGGTTAAAGCGTTCGCCCGTCGACCATATGAGTATGATGTCTCCCGCCATTGGACTATTGTTAAAGGTAAACTAATTCATTCACTTAATCACTATGAAACAGAAAAGTTTTTGAAGTGATTATAGGGCCATTAATCCACCTCGATTCATTGATCATCAAAACTAAAGGACGTATATATTTGACAAAACCCTCGTTCTAACTGTTCGTTTTTTTAAGTGGGCGTGGATTCAAAGACGAATAGTCTCAGCACAATATGTTAACCATCAACCTTCTTTAAGATAGTCATCGAGCGGTCAGTTCATGAGCCGTTTGGTCGGACTTGACTTTGTGTTTCAGTGACTAAAAATATTTCATGCTGATAAAAAACCCGCGAAGATCCGGGCAAGAATCGATATTCAGTAACCCATGATTGTCGCAAGAGGCGACTCATGGGATCGGGTGGTCAGGCCTGGTTGACACATGTCATCAGTTCCCAGTTGCGTAGATCGATGCTTAAGCTGTTGGTCACTGGATTACCGGCCCAGTCATTTACAGACCTCCGCAATATAGCTGGAATATTGCTAAGTGCGGCGTAAAAGTGAAGTCAATCACTGGCTCATACTTATTCACCGAAACTTTTCTTTTCTTCGAACATCGTATACAGTGTTGACTATGGAACAATATCTATTCGAATAAACAGTCTGTTTCCTAGAACACGTAAAGTTATGACGTCACACCGATGGTGTGTACCGGAGGGGCTTCATCTGTGACGTAGTTAGGTTCTTGTGCTTGCAATTGGTCTGCCAGTCTGCCAGCCTATAAGTTAGAATTTTTCAGATATTGCCGACAATTTCTTATGACTTTAGTCACATTAATGGTTCACCCCTCAGACTGGGGTGGAGGGGTAGCCCAGGTACTTCGTCACGTCGCAGACCTAGGGTCGATCCCCTAGATGGGTACTATGTAACCGCTCGTCACGGCGAAGCACAAGGTTCGATTCCACAATGGTAACAATGTGTGTATCCCCCGACTTGATAATACTGGAATATTGCTAAAAGCAACGAAAACCACGAATCTCCTGGTTTACTTTATGTTTCACTGTAATTCGATGTTCATCTTTTTATGAACACTTAGGTGATTGAATAATAAAACAATATTGAATTGACTTTTTAATAAAATTCTGTTTGGAAAGTATCATAACATGTCATGACGCAATGATTGTTGTCAGTTTTTCAGGATCTGAAACTTTGATGTGCAATGCAGAAATTCTGCCGATTACAAATAAACCTGGTGAATGTTTCAAGCCCATGGACTACAGTAAAAAATGTCCGAAAAGTATTACGCTTTGATTGGTCCCCAAATATATGGACCCGTGAAGATCCATATTAGGAACCCAAGCTTTATCTGTTTCCAGCCATTGCATAATAAATACTATTTATTTTCCGCGTAGAACCTTTTTGGAAAGAAGAATTCATCATTATGTGCACAAACAATACTGATACCAGTACCATTGTTTTTTATACTGAATAACTGATTTCTTTTAACCATTTTTTTCCAAAATCAAGTACAATGCTTAACTCTGTGGGGAGAAAGCATGCCGTGGCCGTTTAGCTTTAACCGAATACAAAATCACCTTGTTTGGAAATCAAGTTCTTCATAACAATGGCGTCACTGCTTCTCAAGCCTCAAAAATGTAAAGAATTTTTTAAAAATGCGGCTTGCTGCGGGGGAGGAGGGGAAGGCGTGGCGATGAGCTATGAGGGTGGATGGGTCAACTATTTGCTAGCTCCTCTGCCGGACCGCCGGTAGCTTATAATTACGCTGATGATATTACGCCTTCTTGTGTGGTCCACTAAAAGCACAGAGAGAAGGTGGTGTAGGGGGTAGCGAGGTCGGCAGAGGCTGGGGTCGGGAAGGGATAAATCACAAGTTTGAAAAAGGAGACAGATAACATCGCCCCCTGTTGGCCCCAGACTAATAGTGGATAAGAGGACAATCACACTGTGGGGATGCTTGATAACAATACAAATAATCCACGAGTTTAATCAGGAAAGGTTGTACACGAATTACTGCAATGGCCATAAACAGATGGTTCGTGTACACTTGATCACCCGACCTTGGTAACAAGGAAGTATAACACACGTGTCCATATCCTCCGAAGGCAATGTAATAATTGAGTATTTGTGTTCAATAGAGGCCCCAGAAACAGCTCATTTCTGAATACAACTTCCTTTCATCGCGTAAGTTTATGGTGGCGCTATAATAAACGACTTAGGTTCTGGTATCGAGAAACAAATTATATGTGCCAATTGAACAAAATGTGCCGCTGAATATGGCGAGTCAGAATTTTAATGTTTTGGGTTGTCGGCGCCGTGTTTCGCTTTTGTTTGTTTCAATGGATATTTTCTCAGGTTGTGGTTGTGGTATTGGCGGTAGAGGGGATGGAAGGGTGGAAAGGTGGGTGTGTGCGTTTTGTCTTGTTATTGATAGATTGATTGTTCTGTATTTATAAGTATATTTTCTCTTTATTTGAGAGTAGGCTGATATGTGTTATTTGGTGTATTTGTTCTGTGTTGTTGTTTTGTTGTTGTTGCTGTTTTTTGTTTTGTTTTGTTGTGGTTGCTGGTTGCTTTGTTCTTCTTATTTTGTTTTTAGGGTTGGGAGGGCGGGCGGGGGGGGGGCATTTAATTGTTTCTGGTGTTTGTCATTTTTTGTGTGTTTTGTTCTATTTTTTATATATATATATTTTTTTGGGTGGGGGTGGGGGTGGGGGTGGGGGTGGGGGGTTGGGGGTTTGTTTGTTTGCTGTATTTTTAGTTTTTGTTTCTGTTTTTGTTTTTTATGTTTTTGGTTTTTTTTGTTTTGTTTTTTATTTGGGGTTTTGGGGGGTTGGGGGTTGGGAGGGTGGGGGTTTTTTTAGGGGAGATTGGGTTTTGCTGGTTGGTCGGGTGATTGAAAAAGGGTGGTGGGGTGACTGGTGCCAGTGCGGACCTTCCCAGATGAGCATTTCCCCCATTTCTTTGAGATGCTATTCCCCTAACCTTTGGACTTTATGATTTATGAGCACTACCCCTTTCTCAAATATCCTGGACCAGGTAAACATCGATTACCACCTTTAATGTCTTTTGTTAGAACAGGAATAGAAACTGGACCCACCGCTATCCAAGTAGACGCTCTACCCAGATTACTGAAGCAGTCGTGAAGATCCGGATTTGAGCCCGGGTGGTATATTCGCTGACTTTGTTGAAATATTTCATCGTACCCAAATTGCATGGATCTATGCTCATGAAGTTAGTCACTGGAATCACTGGGCTGGACTCAATTATTTACAGGTCGGCATCATTTAGTTGGAAATCTGCTGAGTGAGGCACTAATTAACAAACTAACGAATGGTGCAATATGCATTCAAGTTATGTCACGTGAAAGTCATCCAGTATGGATCCTTGCAAGTGCCGACCGAGGTACCCATTTACTGCAGGTATACAATCCGAATGGTTATTTACCACGAAGACAACTAAGTCATACTCTCTACATTCATTCAGCACAGGATATCTGCTTGCAATCACGAAATCTCAGAACGTACGTGTCCCCGCAAGCGTAAACATATCTGCCTTGAAACATTTCCTATCTATTGTTATTCATATTTCAAGCTTAACGTGCTGCAAGACATTCGGTTCGTCAGATTTATGATCCTACTGTATTTTCCCCACAAATGTCGTACTTGCTGCCTCTTGCGTAGGGCAAGTATATACGCCCGCAGCAGGTAAGGACTTAATCTTTTGTCTTTTGGCATACTGCCAGGAACTTTGGGGCCACGTTCCCACGAGCATCACACGCGTGATGACGTGTTGACATGCACGATGAGGCACTTGTTGCCCGACCTGTAAGATAGAGGTCGCTGACGAGACGATAAACGTGAGTCAGCTGACTAACTGTAATATCAACACGATATTCAAAATCGCGGGGTCATACATGAAGTCTTGACGGGCAAATGAAATTATTAATTCGTTTTGACGTTGGTGCAGGAAATGATATGACAAATATCTTTCCAAGCCTACTGTCAGTTAGCATACGTGCCATCTTACAAGATATGGATGTAGTTGAAGCTAATTCTAGATATGTCTAAGATTTCGCTTACAATTTGTACATGAGCAAATCTTTGGCCCAATCTGAAAAATTGAGAGCAGTGGTATGTAGATTATAAAAAGATATGAAAACATCTTGGTTCATGTACAAGGTCTTGATTGTGTATTTTGATTTTGGTTTTCGATTGCCATGTTAACCCAATTGTGTAGATTGATGATTATGATGTCAGTCACCGGAATGTCTAGTCCAGACTATTATGTGCGGCTTTAAACAACAAACACACACACACACACAAAATATGTGAAAACACTCCAGCAATTTACAGTGTGTCAGTTCAAGCTCAAAGGGGCCCTCATCACATGTTCTTTTGACTTGTCCATTATTGTGATAAAAAATATTAATAATCTTGAAATTGATGTTATGAAAAAACTTTTTTAATCGAGTGAATCCCTGTCCCGTGAGTGTGTGCTTCAAACAAGATAAGGGTGTGTAAGTAACAAAGTGCAGGCTAACCCACGTGGCATGAAAGCCTGTTTCAATAAGTAATAAAGGAGAAAGATAAACAGTGGACTATATATCTGCACTGGCAAGAGTTAAATATAGGCCAGTAGATTAGAGGTTCCGGGTGCTGGCACAGGGCCCACACGTACTCGAGACATGAGTTCATACGAAGCATGGCTCTTAAGCCTAAATAGCGAAATGAATATTGAGCTGAGGGCAAGGTGCTAATATGAAAGCAAATTAGACAACGTTATATTGGGTGTGACCCGGTGTAAGAGCCCCTTTTATCGTTAAAATAACGTCACGATGGTGAAAAGAAGAAAGTGTTTTCTGCACTGTTTCGTCTGACAATGAGATCTTTAAGTGACTGTGGGTTGTATTTACTCGTAAGGAGTGAAGTGTCACCTCCATATTGGCAAATACAGAGGAAGCGTTTAGGATGTACATACTGAGAGAGAGTGGTTCTTTGCTGTCAGGTGTCTGGCTGTCCTTTTGTTGGTGGCCCACCGCTGTGAAAGTTAGTTAGTAAAGAGGAGAGTGCAGTGGGCTGGCCATTTCGTATCGATGTCAATGAGTTGTCTGACAGACCTGATGGTGGCGAGACGGGTGGGTGGGGTAGATGTGTTTGTGAATTTTCGCAAGGGATGCGGCTGGGGTTGAAGAGATTGATAATGTGGAAAGGGCGGAGGTCCGAGATTTGCAGGCGGAGGTTGTGCGTGTTTATGTTTGATTGTGTTCTTGAAATTTTTTTTGTGTTTGTGTGTGTGTGTGTGTGTGAGAGAGAGAGAGAGAGAGAGAGAGAGAGAGAGTTAGAGGCTCTGCATGCTCTCTGTTTCTCTGTGAATGTATGAGTTTCAGTGTGTGTCTGCAGCTGTGTGGGTGACTGTTTGATCTGGGGCTCTGTGGGGCTGTGTGTGTATGTGCCTCTCTGTGCAATGTGTGTGTATATGTGTCCGTATAAGTATGAGATGTCGTGTCTCTTTATGCGTGGATGTGTGTATATCTGTCAGTGTGTACGCTTATCTATGCGTGCACCAGTGAATGTTTGGATTTTACGAAAGAGTGAGTGAGCGGCTACGATGTTACGCCTCTTTTAGCCATATTCCAGCAACATCGCGACAGGGGACACCAGAAATGGGCTTCACACATTGTACCCATGAGAGGAATCGAACCCTGGTCCTCGACGTTACGAGCGGACGCGTCAACCACTAGTCTAAAGCACCCCCTCTGAGTGTGGAAATAGACAAAGCTATAAACAACGCACGTGCTCCTTTTATCACATTAAGCATCAGTTCATTGACCATGTGTTCAATATCGTTGGAAAGACGGACATGTAACAGAGGCCTGGGAAGACAAACGGTGATTAGAGGGGCGTGACAGTCACATTCATCCAGATGATCTGAACTGACGAAAACACTGTGAAAAAAAACTTCGAAGGTAAATCTTCACGAGACACGATATCATGTCTATCACAACAGAGAGGTCCTGTGTCTTGGCAAAATTAAAATGTTTGGGCTGGAGTGATGCTTGAGATTAGATTTAAAACTGCGGCACACACGATGATATCGTGGGAAAGCTGTGTCGTGTGTGCGGTATGGGGGCGGCTTGAGTGTGTGCATGATGTGCGTCATGAAGAGGATGTGTGTCTTCACGAAGGTGCTGTGCGCCCTGGTTTGTGTATCTGGGGTTAGGGTGGAATATGAACCGGGGCGATATGAACGTTGTGGGGGTGCTATGTGAAGGGTGGGGATGGTATGTGAAGGGTGGGGATGGTATCTGAAGGGTGGGGGTGGGAGTGGTATGTGACGGGGTGGGGGAGGGAGTGGTATGTGTAGCCTGTGGTGGTATGTGATGGGTGACGGTCGGATGTGAAGTGAATGGTGTGGGGTGTATGTGAAGGGTGTGTGGTATATTAAAGTGCGAGTGGTATGTGAAGCCTGGTGTGGTATGCGAAGCGTCAGGTGCTATTTGAAGCGTTGGGGTGCAGTATATGAAGAGCGGGGTTGATACGTGAAGTTTCGCCTAGGAAACGAGCGGGGTGGTGGTGCAGTATTGGGATAGAGTGTCAAAAGGTGGAATATTGCGGAAAGAGACGTAAACCACTACTCACTGATTTAAATTGCATATTAAATATCAAATAGTTCATGAACTACACTTCAAAGTACATATTTCCTAAACTGCTTCTAAATTACGTGAATGTTTCGAAAAAACGTGGCTTATACTTTCAGGAAAAACCTTATCACCTATCACTGTCTCTCTTGCATATACGGACTTATCCAATGTCTGGTCTTGGTTAAAACAAAGGACGTCACATACGTCCTTGGCGACTTCCTTATTGATGTGTCAGGTTCGGTCCGGATCAAAACAGCTGTCATGCTTTTTCCGCATTATTTGAGACTCGACGAGAGTAGTCCCCCTTACACGAAGCCTGCTGAACCCCGGCAAGGTTATATTTCAGCAAAGCTGTTATATGTTTAGATACATTTAATTTATGATGTGTGTCTGCATGAGAACATACTTTTTTAAAACTCAAAACAAATTCCTAACATTCTCTGCAGTATTGCACTCAGCGTAGTGTGAAGTGATATTTATTGCCGATGTCAGGATAAGGGAATATAAAATATACCGCCTGTTAAATTATTTATTTCGAATTTGCTCCTCAATTTATGTGCCTTGGCCTTCTACCTTTACTTTAAACGCCATATATCACTTGGTCTTATCTTGAGCAATCAGAGAAGTTTAATAAAGTTCATCAGAAAGGCAGTGAGCATAAATGCCTAAATGAGTTGCCAGCCAAGAACGTGCAAGTTAGTTTCAACCTTACCATCAGTTATAAACTATTTATTAGCAACTTGACTTCTTCCAGCAGGTAAAACATGGATCGAAAAATCTCCTAATGTGTTGAAATCCCCGGGTAGAGTTGTGTCCCTTGCGTATGCCAGAAAACTAAGTATGGGTCAAATCCCTAAGATTTGCCCTAAATTTGGTGCTAGGTTTGTCTGCCCACGTGGATGCGGGGTAGTTTCATCAAATCGATGCACCGGCTTTATTCGAGCTTACTGTCATTTTCATGTTGGCTTGATGTTTAACGCCGCGCTCTCTGAAAAATCGGCTCTGGATTAGACAATCCAATGATTGACATCATGAGCACTTAGTAAATGGGGTACGATGACATGTCATCAAACAGCAAGCCCGACCACCCCATTCACGTGAAAAGAGTCATTCATTTTTAAAAGGTAATTTAGTTAAATGTATGTGGTGCGGTAAGGTAGCCTTGTGGTTAAAACATTCGCTGATGACGCCTAAGATCAGGGTTTGATTCACCTGGATTGCTGGGATAATGGTGCAACCGCACATACTCAGCTTAATGTACGAGGAAGTTCCGAACCCTTGCAAGTCCCAGTGTCCCTTTTCCTCCCTCTCCACCATCCCCCTTCCTCTTCCTATCATCACAAACACCGACCGACTCACACACTCGAAAATGTGTAGGACAAGTTTATGCCACAACGGAGTAACACAGGTCAGCATCATCTCTGACAGAGTCTGCTGGTGTGAATAAATATATACTCACCCATGTTGGGATTTAAACACGAATCTCCGGTGTGGTAGACAAACGCTTCATCCAGTAGGCTAATGAAATGTTGTCTCTATCCAGCTGAAAGCAAAAACGTTCACAATAAGTAAAGGAGGGCGTGGTTTTAAGGACTCACGTGTATTTCTTTCAGATGTTCCTTGTCCAAGAACCGATAAAGCTGAAGGTGAATGCTTGTAGTTGGGAAAGTGATTTCCCGGAATTGACATGTTCAGAATCCAATAATCAGAAACGGTCTACTCGAAATATCATGTAGAGTAAATCATGGTCCAAGCATTAACACTAAAATACTCGTCTCGTTTTCCACGTACGGGTACTTTAAGATTTGTACTAAATATCTAATCAAATTTCAATTATAAACTGCAGCTGTTGTAAAAATTTACTCAACTGAATAAAAAATAACATAAAATTCACGATTTCCACGCAGGCATGATTTAAAACCAATCACTTGTTCATGTTTAAATTTTTTAAAAAATAAAAATAGGAACCGAACACCAAAACGTGTTAACGAGTGCAGACTGATATCTTCTGCAAATACAGCTCTGACGGTATTTCCAATAGTAACTGAACTTTTTTTTAAGAATATCATAAACTTTAACCGTTATATGCAATAAAATTAATTTTCTTTAAAAAATACGACCGCACTGTATAACTGGTGAAGCGTTCTCCGCGCACTCAGAATTTGAGTAAAATGTCACGGAGCATATCAAGTACACTATATCTAAATCGTTTCTCCTTCAAACAACCCTGTGCGACTTGACGGGCCATGAAAGCTCGTGTAGCCTCACTCTTCCCAGTGCATGGGAAATGTCAACATTGTGTAGTGGATGGTTATTTATCAACTAGGCCTACCCTGACCCTCACTACCCCAGCGTCTAATAAAATCGCCCAGCGTTTGGGTGAGAAGTTTCTGCTGAAATCATGGCTTCCCTGTTACTCACAGACTGGACTAAGTTTCCTTTCTGAATTTTTTTATAAATCGTATTTACATGAACAGGTGTTACATTTTACGAAATGATGTTCAAACCAGTTATTGAAATTTGTTTTGTATAATACATTCTCTTTAAATAACTGTCGTGAATTTATACTATAAATGTTTGAAGGTCTTTTTCCAGGGGACAGTCTAGGCGTCCACTTTCCTCTGTGAAATACAAATATTTGTTTCTTTTTTAAAATAAACATTTAAAAGTAGTCTGAAGTTTAATAGACACTGATTGCAATGGAGGGCGAAACGACAAGTACCTTTGACACTGATTTCGTTTCGGTTATGTAATTAAACTTTTTAAGAAAACTGCAATGATCAAAATATATTTATCTTGAAAAGTTAAGCCTTCCTGATTATGTACATAGATTTCAAAAGCTAGCTGTTGTGACTTGTGTGGAAGGAAAACAGTGAGTTCTTGTCAACTTTCAAATTTATGTTTGCACTAACCTTCTTTGATCGAAAGTTGTTTCGCCCCATGAAATGAACACATTTTTTTCTCATGAAATATACTTCATGCGTGCGAATGTGTTTGTGCACAGTCACTTTAAACAATTTTGACGTAATTTTTAGACGATAATGTACAAATGTCATCAAAATCCAGATTTACAGATTTCTATAATCAATACATGAAAGTGGGTCAAATGGTCATTATCATTATCATCATTTAATTTATTATTCAAGATGGAGGATCAATGTTTCATTCTTCCACCCGTCTGATCATCCATTTGTATATCGTTCCGTCAATCCCCAACACCTTACCAAAGCCACAAAGACTGACCAGAATTCTGAGCACAGTCTACTGTCGCACACGTCAAAAGCGTGTCTGGACACGAAACCAGTTAAACCAAAATCACCGCGTGCCTGTCAACAGCGTCTTTCAGTCTCGTGGCGAGATTACTTACCAGTATTCTACCTCCCTTACCCAATCGACCTCGTCCCGCGAACTTGGTAGCACAGCTGTCGCGAGCTTGGAATGTGAGCATGTGCGAACGTGTTTGTACAACTTGGTGAAATATACAACCGTTTGATGGACAGGCGAGACGAAATCGACAACCCATGTTCATGTAATGTTAACGATCTCTACCACGGCGCACGTCACTCACACCCGCCAATTAACTTGTTCTAAATTCCGAGCACACTGTTCGCAGTTGCCTGTTTTAACATGCAGTGGGATTTATTCTGTTTAACAAAGACATAAATCCTGCAGCTTAGAGGTCGAGTCTATTGTGAGTCAACTGAAGATAAGAATCAGAGTTGCGAATCTTTCAACCTGCGTCATTGTCAAACTATCGTCTTCCCATTTACATATATACTGGAGTAAAACAATATTCAGAGTAGTTGTTTTGCTTATATATCGAGTAAAAGCAAGTACCCCAGTACAACTTCACATACATTAACATCGATCCGATCGGAGTTAGAATTGCAGCAACCATGCTTGTCGTAAGAGGCCACGAACGGGATCGGGCGGTCAAGCTTGCTGGCTTGTTTGATGCATGTGACACCAATTGATTGATACTCATGCTGTTAACCACTGAATTGATCGCCGAAAAACTCGAAAAACTGCTGAATGCGGTGTTAGACAAATAAAAAATCTTAAAAGGTTATTTATTGTTACTATTACTGTCTTCCGACTAACGGACCCCTCGATCAGAAACCAACATGAAAAAAAACACCCAAAAATGTATCGAATGTCTTTCAGCGGTTTAACACGCAGTATTAGATGCATGTACATTCAAGTATAGCAAACAAAAAAGTGTTTGTATATGATTGTGTAGCTAAAAAGTCGTAACACAAACACCGCAACGTCTCACAGCCCATGCCGATATATAAAATCCACACGTGTCACTCTCCTGTCAATTTGGGTTCATTCACATGTAACGAATTTCACGCTCTGCAAAGCAGGATGACACGGGCGATGATTTCCATAGAAAATATTTTTGTGAACATGACAATCGGAAAAACGTACTCGAGTAAGGTTTTAGAGTTTGAACCACTTATTTAAAATCTATATCAAAGCAAGCCCGTTCAAACCGCTTTCGTTAAGTACCTTGGTGAATCTTTTTACAAAACGTCCGAATTACATGGTTTGGTTCGGCTATTAATCACACATGAGAAGGAATCTGTCAGGGCATTCATAAACACAGCTGTGTGGCAAAGATGTGAAGATGGTGATTCTGTTAAATGCATTTAATGTTCTTCAAGATGCTTTTTCAGGAGCATTTCAAATATATTTACGAACATAACTTGTAGCCATTCTTTTAAAACAGTATCTAGTAACTAGAGCAGAAAGTAAACTGTTATCCCAAAGCGTAATTGAAATCGGGAAGGACAGACCTGAAAAAGAAATTTCAAGACAACATATTTAATTCAAGCCCATTTAACGTTAATGTGGAGGGATGGTTCGCTCGCGCTCTTAAGCTGCTGCAGTTAAAAGTCTGAAATTTAAAATTGCTGCTAAATGAGAAATTAACCAGAAACACGTGTGCGAGTAGATACAAGAATGAAAGATACACTCTTGGCTTCAATAAAGACGGGCTTTTGACAGTCCTGTCTCTTCGGGTAATGTTTTCCTGACGTTGTATTCACACTGAAGCTTTTATTATTATAGTCATGAGGTTTTAGTGCAATGTTTCGTTTTTTTAACCCAAAACAAATTTGATGGAAAAATTTGTAGTGAAATATGCAAAAAACAAAATCGATTAAGCGGACTGTTTGCATTTCAATAACGTGTTAATGGATGGCTTGAACATTAAGAGTAGAATTATTGAGTGGAACCTGGTCAACAGGTGTCTTGCACTGAACGCATAATTACAGAACACTGTCGGGTTAAACGTTTGTCACTGACACAACAGGTGTTTGATGGAAGGTGATGAGAGATTTATGTTTTTTCAGACAAAGAAGTTAATCCTGTTGCATATATAACGTTAGTTGCAGGCCATATTTACTTGACATGCATGTCTGTTGAGGTCCGTTTGGTGACAACGCCACGCCATTATTGGTGCGATGGGTATCTGAGGTATTCTATGGCTGTCGTCTACCAGCAGTTGAAACTGACACAAATGCAGGCGGTTATGCAACTTAGATTACATGTATATCTAAAACCCAAGTCAAGTAATTATTCGATTTTTTTTGGTTTCGAAAGCAGAACGAACCGATTGTTATGATTTCATCGATACATTTTGTTCGAACTTTTGCGTATGATCCACCAGAATCGACGTATTTATTCTATAAAAAATCGTTTGTTTCTTATCGCTACACTCAGCAATGTCCCAGTTGTGTGACAGCGGTTGGCAAAGAAACTTGAGTCTGGACCAGTCAATCTGGTGACTGACAGCGTGTTTGTTGTTTAACCTAGCAGACCCCGGCTATATGGAGGCGGTTTATAAAACTGGAGTAAGGATCAGAGTGATCACAAATATGATCATCTATCTATCAACTGGGACAGGCAAACCGACCCCGCTCCCCGCTCATCCACCTTCTCCCACTTCTTCACGGATACATCTTCTCACACTGTATGCAGGTGAGGTATCAACACAGCTGTTTGACGGCGCAACGGCATAGTACAAATGTTTCAGGGGCAATGATAGCTGAACTATTGTTCTGTATAATATGGTATTTTAACACTCGCTAATGTTGTTTCATTGAATACAATACAAGCTGCATATGATAAAAAAAAATCACACAGAAGCCAGAAACGGAAGTACAAGCTCATTTCATGTTCAAAATGCAGGGATGTCAATACTAAATCAAAATTGGCAAATAATATTGCATAAAGAACAAAAAGACCTTGAGATCTATTATTAGGGCGAATCTAGATGGAATAGGTCAGGATCAGATCACTCACGGGGATCAAATCCTTCCCCTCAGGACCAAAACACTCCCTTCCCGATCAAAACGCTTCCCTAAGGATCAAATATTCACCCTGTGTAAAATCAAAACGTTCCCCAAGATAGAAGCCCTCCCACTGTACTTCGTGTAAATATGTTGTGATGTTTATGTCGACTAACGGTATCGGGTGGTCAGGCTCGCTGACTTGGTTAACACGTCACCGGTTCCCACTTGTTCAGATCGATGCTCCTGCTGTTGATCACTGGATTGTCTGGTTCAGACTCGATTACTGACAGACCACCGCCATATAGCTGGAATATTGCAGAATGCGGCGTAAAACTCAACTCACTCACTCACTAAAACAAAACAGTAACGAACATGTTTCAGAGTCTCCTTTCTCTACTGACAGGAGAGTGGACTGAACCTTTATAACTGTAGGTGTTACCCTAAACAACCTTCTAGTTCAGTGTTTGTCAATCGACTGTCCCATTTTGCTGCAAACTGGACGATGAAAATCCACTGCCATTTTTACAATGATTGAAGAATGAAGTTCTGAACCCTTTTACATATTTCCGATTTTCAAAAGGACTTACACCTTTTAAATGGTTTTATCCATAGGACCATATTTTTTACCCATTTTAGCAAAATCCGTTAATGAAATGTATAAAAGAAAACAAATGGTTTTATATATATAACGTTATGTGTATATATATGGTTTTATGAAAATCGTTCCATAATGTATTTGACCCCTTTTGTTTATGTCTAGATAACAACGTCTCGTAAGCCTTATTGTGTAAAGAATTATGTTTTCATTGTATATGTCTTTTATGTCTTGGTTCCATAAATGTGACACTAAGGTAAACTATATCTGGCTGTCTGACAGCTGGAAGATAACAGTGCAACAGAGATGCACGTCACTTCGCTGAATGAATCCCAAATATTGACAAGCAAGCTTAGAGATTTACGTGGCGAACCGCACGCGCAGTTTACCTTACCTTGTACACGCACTCGTGCACTCACCTAACAGTATTCGCTAGACGCCTTGCCGACATCATTAAGTATATTTATAAATCAACTCAAATTGTTTTGAATCAATACAACCCGAACCTCAGTGGCTCCAGATTTATAGCCGATCCTGTAGCAACATGACCCTATTATGAAGAGAAACATACATTGCAATTTGGTATTCAGCCTCAGGGGGTGACGGAACTGATTGACGGGGATCGAGGAGGGGGTTGGGGTGGAGTGAATCACGGGGGGAGGGTCGTCCGAGAATCACAGAGACCCAGGCAAACAGGTGGGTTTACGTGAATGGAGGTAACTTTCCTAAATGAAAATTATTGCTTACGAAAGACGTTGCATTATATTACAAGTGAACGTGTCTCATTCACGGGTGACTGGATAAGTAGGGGTGTTCACGTACAGGAGCGACAGCGTCCGTCGTACGTGACATGTCCTGTCATGATACTGGAATCACATCCTCCCTATTCAGACGGGAGATGAAAGACTGGCCCCTGTGTATCGCTACCACTCCGGTTCGCATTCCTCTTAAACAATTCCACTGTGAAGCTTTTTTTTAAAAAAACAACAACGACTGAGTCACCCCAGAAGTACCTATTGCACCGAAATACCTCGACTGACCGAATATTTCAAATCTTGAGTGTATTCTGCACGGGAGACTAAATAATATTGTAGATTATCCCTTATTCTTCGTATTTTTTATTAAATAACAAAGATATAAACACCTGAGTAAATTTACAGATTAAATGCTTTTGTTCGACAATTATTTGTGTAAAAAACTCATCACGTTTCAGAAAAACCTCCAAAATTACTTTATTGCTTTTGGGTATTGCTGGTGCATTAAAATATTTTGGTCCCTTTTATGGCCAATACACAATGTAACAAATATCAATGCCAGAAATGGGCCTCACACATTGCACCCTTGTGGGGCATCGAACCCAGTTCTTCGGCGTGACGAGCGAACGCTGTAACCACTAGGCTACACCACCTACCTATATTCGATAAATAACTCACGAAGCTAAGCGGAATCATGCAGAAAAGGGAAGCCTAAGAATTGTAATTGTAATTGTAGCTATGATATTGTTCTTGGAACGACGCTTTACAATTAAGATGCTTGATAAACCAAAAGAAAGTGATGTACAATTTCGACATAGTCAAGTCTAAGTTGTGCAGTCAAGACTGACTTTAAAACGAGTAATGACCTGTAAAACATTTTTATTTAATATGTACAGAAGAAAACACACACCTTGTGTTATGAAAGGACCTACGACTCGTATGTCACAATCAAAGGACCTCCAAAATATACGGATTTTTTAACTAATCCCAAAGGAACAGGTGTGTACTTTCTTTTGTATTTCAGTTTACTTGAGGTGAAAAAGAGTCTTTTTTAAAAAAGAGTATGAGTACGATTGAAGTTTCGACTGACGTTTTCAACTAGCGTGTCACTCTTGTAGTCACAACCAAGAACACCTCGATTTGAAAACATCTTAGGACCACCGGTGTCTAATGTTCAAGTGTACTTAACTTCATATCTATATGGTCTGATGATGGAGCATTGTGGTTAAGAGCTCGTCACACCGAAGACCCGATTTCATAGGATTCTGGAGCCCCCGCCTTCATGCTGCTGGAGTATTGCTGAAAAGTATGCTCACTCACACTCTTATATGTATTGTCCACCATTCAGTACTTACAACAAAAATATAACTCGGGAAGTATTCTTTCCGTTCCCCATATTCTTTCTTCCGCGGGATCGGGTGGTCAGTCTCGCTGACTTGGTTGACACATGTCATCGGTTCACAATTGCGCAGATCGATGCTCATGTTGTTGATCACTGGATTGTCTGGTCCAGACTCGATTATTTACAGACCGCCGCCATATAGCTGTCATATTGCTGAGTACGGCGTAAAACTCACTCACTCACTCTTTCTTCCGCAGATTAACTGAGTTAGCGCTAAGTGGTTCCGCCGTATTATTGTATTTCATTTGAGGGCTTTTCTTATTTGTGAGTCCTTTAGTAATTGTTGTGTTAGGTTAATGATTCTAGTATATATCAATTTAGAAATATTATTTGGGATTGGGGAACTGGAGGAACTCTTGCCTATAACTCCTCTGAGGTCATTATGAGATGTGTCCAGGGTCGTTAGTAACACAAAGTGTTCGTAACATTGTGACCCGTCGTAACTGTACAGTTTATCATAGTCGTTACTGAAAGAAAACGGATGTCCAGGGCATTCTCCAAGGGCAGTGGGGCTATCTGCATGAGTAATCTACATAGAATATGCTTGGACTGATTAGTCATTGTTGTCTCTCATTGTGAGTGAAATACGGATACCTCCAAATTTCTGCATCGTATTTCAGAACAGATGATTGTTGTTTTGGGCCTTACTCAGCAATGTATGGCGATCGACCTAAAACAAGTGAGTGCAGACATGACAATCCAGTGATTGACATCATGAGCATCGATCTACGCAACTCGGATACGATGACATACATGACAGTCAGATCCTGTCATTCGCATCCTTATATAATCGTGTATTGATTGAAACTAATTCATAGAATCTATGTCAACCGTATTTGAGTCTCGTAACCACTTGAAGGATAATATATCTTGCAAAATTTCTGTTGCACTAAATGATTTTACAGTGTGACTGCGTTGTATAAACTTTAGCTAAAATTGACAGGCACAACTATCACTATTGGCCCCGAGGATGAACGTTAACTCGATGGGAGGGCCAGCTAAACCAAATGCTTCTCGGTTAAGTAGGTTGGCCTTCAACGTACACTGTATATGTCAATTTACAGTATGCTGCATTAGACATACACCACCTCCTAGATTGGAACCGCAAATAACAAAACAACCTTCCTATTCAGACAGATTGGAACTTAATAGCTGAGAATTTCCCTACGTTGTTATAATATAGACACACGTCAGACCGTAACAATAGTCCATGTGGGGTTACGCCCTGGAGAATAATATGACCGAAACATGGGATTTAGGAGAAGCGTGTGGTCAGAAGGTCAGATAGGCTTCTAAGCTTCAGCCACCACGGCACGCCCATTTGTGTTATGGACGCCGGACAATGGTCAATGTCGTCAGTTGAGTGGACACGAGCCCGTCTGTCTCGTGGGAATGAAGATATGTGTCTATTTTCGTCAGTGGATACATCTGTGTAACAAATGACTGAAGCTGGACGGGCTTTGTATTAGTATCACGTCAGTGACGATTTTGCATTTTATGTGCATTCGTATGACGTTTGTGGCGAGTTTGCATTGCTTTTGCATTAGTACCACGTGAGTGACTGATTTCACGGGTTTTGCACGGTGATACTAATCACGTCAGAGACGATTTAGCATTGTGCATTAGTATCACGCCAGTGGGGAGATTGCATTGCTTTTACATTAGTATCACGTCAGTGACGAGTTCGCTTTGCTTTTGCATTAGTATCACGTTAGTGGCGAGTTTGCATTGCTTTTACACCTGTATCATGCCAGTGACGTGTTTGCATTGCTTTTGCATTAGTATTAGGTTAGTGAAGAGTTTGCATTGTTTGTGCATTAGCATGAACAATTTTACATGTTTTTGCATTAGTATCAAGTTAGTGACGAGTTTCCATTGTTTTTACATTAGTGACGCGTAACCGTGTTTTTGCACTAGTATCACTTCAGTGACGAGTTTGCATTGCCTTTGCATTATTGTCACGTTAGTGACGAGTTTGGATGGTATGTGCATTAGTATCATGTCACTGACGAATTTGCATTGATTTTGCATTAGTGTCACATTAGTGACGAGGTTGCATTGCATTTGCATTATTATCACGTTAGTGGTGACGTTACCTAATTTTTGCATCATAGTCACGTCAGTGACGAGTTTGCATTTTTAATTGTATTAGTGTCACACTGGAGACCGGTACTGTGACGTTTGCACCAGTATCCCGCCAGTGACGAGTTTGTATTGCGTTTGCACTAATATCACGTAAATAAAGAGTTTGCATGGTTTGTGCATTAGTATCACGTCAGTGACGCGTTTCTATTGCTTTTGGCGAGTTTGCAAGGGTCTTTTTTGCATCAGTATCACGTCATTGAAGAATGTGGATTGACTTTGCATTAGTATCACGTCAGTTACAGGTTTGCACTGTTTTCTTGCATTAGCAGCACGTTAGTGACGAGGGTTGGTCTTTTTTCATAACACTTGCATGACCCTAGCGACGAGTAATATGTTCCAGTTCGGTTTTAGATGTTCATGGTGAAGTTACCACTTCTGCATTTAAACCCGAAACTTCAGCTACTTTCAGAGAACATTTTAATCTACTCTTGGGAGGGACATTTTAACATTTTACCCATAAATACACGAGTCCAGATAGCTCTAAATACTCATGACATTTCCCAGGAGCTTCTTTAAAACGGAAGTGATGTCATGCCTTTTGCAAGTGAGCCACATTTTTGAAATGACGGAACATACCTCACCACACTGAACTCCTGTTAATCAGGAATATTCTTTTTCCACAACATTATAAACTCCCAACTTTAGTAAAACGCTTCTCTTATCATGGCATATGCAGTAAACGACGTTTTTTCAAACCAAAAGATAGACAAATTGTTTTTAGGTCTCAGAATTTCACTGCACATTTTAGTCGAAAAACGTGTAACGAGCTACGGCTGTAACGAACTATGATTAGCGGTTCCTTTGAATTCGATATAACCGTAAATTACGTGACCATAGTGACGCCAAACGTTATGTTTGGAGTGTGGAAGAAGCTTCTCTGAATACATTACATTTTGGCCAAAACCGTCAATATCGAGAAAACAAAGTCTCAAAGACTCAACTTTCAAAATCTTTCACACGATCGCGAATAAAAAAGGCAAAAGTCCAAGAGATCCCAGTCGCGCGTCCTGCACCTGCCGAGACTTTGAGGTCAAGGGTCAGATTCTCAAGACGCAACATGATTCCTTGTTCAATTTAACACATACTTATCCCGCCCATGCTTTGCTTACACCCTATTGTCCTTCCGAGCGTCCATTCCGTTTTGGATTGATAATTTACAGAATATTGTCCCCAAAGCCTTGACCATTGTGAACCTGCATTTAACTCCCCGTGTTTCGTACCCCCTGCTGGCCGATAACCAAGTTTGTGATGAGACCTCCTCAGGTTTGGTCAGTGGTCATTGTGTCGGTATATCATTCAATGTCCGATATACAGTGGGGGTAATTGGCTGGCCCGCCTGGCTATTGTTACCTCGGCAGACACTGACCGCTGGTCAGACGGCCAGTTATTATGGTTTACATCTAACGTTGAGGCTGGTAAAGAGGCATTGAAATATACCCATGCGGTTTTGACATTCGGATTGTCTCTCGGTGCTTTGCACCCCGGCTCACATTAGTAGGAATCCATGTTGGAACTTGTTTCGGTCACGTGAACATCACATGACATAAAATCCACCGACGACGATCGCCAAAACCTTGATCAAATAGGCGTTGCAACCTACAAATGCGGTTTTGATGTTCGACTTTTCTGTCGGTGCTGTGATGCCTCGGTCCACGTTAGAGTGGAATCCATATTGGCTCTTTCGGTCACATGACCAGCACATGACGTAACGTTGCCTGATGACAACCGTGAACAAACTGTTTCTGGTGGGGTTTTTTTCTTCATTTTAAACCGTATCCCGAAACTGCCTCGCGAGCATAAAGGAGCTCCTTGTTCCGCGAACTATACGCGGCGGGTTATGGCGTTATGCGGTTTGCTGTAAAATCATGCAAAATGTATAACTACGCCGTCATTGCCCAAGGTGTCGTGTAGTTGTTAGCTGAACGAACCGAGCGGCGACTTAACTTATTGCAGCCTGAATCATTCCTTCTGACAATGACATAATGCCGGATACATCTACAAAACACCGAGACCCACCCTTCTGCAAGTCCTGTTGTAAGAGAATCTCCTGATGAAATCTCTTGCGTCGTACATCATGTGTCGTGTATGATATAAGCTCCACACTTTGGAACATCAACAATCCTAGGAATTTTTATATGTTCTTTTGATTGTTTATTTGTTGTTAAGCGCCGTCCTAGGAAGTATTCAAGGTATATGATACAGAAAGTCAGTACAAAAGAATACACAGTCCTGGCTATCCTCAGGGACAAATTCCGCTTGGTGTGAAGTAAACCATGCTTGTGAAAGTTGTGTGGTGGTGTGTGATCCTGTGCTTGGAACTCAGGTCACAAACCAGTTGAAATTAAGCAACGTTGGGTGCAAAGCGTTCTTGGATGGGTGAAAGTGTTTGACAAGACAAAAAAGTTTAATATTTATAAGGACTTGAGTTAACACAGCCCCTCGCCATTGTTACACAGTTACACATTCGGAGCAATATATACATTGCCTCATGAATTTAGCTAGATGCAAATGAGAAATCTTATGAGAGGATTGTTACAGTTGAAAAAAAATGAATCTTGATGGACATTCTCGATAAAATCGATCCATTCAAATGACTCGAGTCTATTCAAATGATACCTAATTGTTGTGAGTTTACACTCAGTGGATGCAGTCACACAAGCATTAAGCCATTTTTATATCATACATCGTTCACAGTTTTAGGACCTTTAGGACACTTTTCCATCATAATCTTAAAAGTTAACACCAAAATTTTATTATTTGCAATTAACAATTTAAAAAACGCAGAACACGCACTGATATGTTTATGTAGAGAGGATATCTTCCTAATTTTCTGACAGCTTGACTTCTGAGTGTTTCAAGAACTTCAGTTTGTTCTGCCCCACAAGGAAACACATGTGATTCATGAGGTCTCACATGAGGCAAGTTAGTTTGTTGAAAACCATATATGTGAATGTATAAGTACCCAGCAGAAAATGGGTACCCGGTGGGATAAATCATATGACCAACTAGCACCTAACAGCTTAGGTTATCCGGGGTAGGCTTTGTGATGCGACATTTGGCAGCTTTGAGATGGATACCAGAAATTAATTTTATATAAAATGGGTCGCTGAAGATCAGTGATGGCACTAGATGTTCATATCAAGTATGTCGGTCCCAAACGGTTTACTTGTAAATCTGGTGGTTAGACCACACAAACGAGTGACTGATACTAGAGAATATCTCGATGCTGTGTTTATCTTTGTGTCGCCTGGGTGAATCTAAGAATATATTTATTAACTTTCTGACCACACAATGAAGCTGACATACACGGATGAATGTAAAAGAGAGTCAGGAATTCTCATTCGGAATACACGATATAAAATTAGGAGCCAAATGTGGAACGAAAAAAATGGTATCAATATACCAGAGAAACAGTCCACGTAACAAACAGTCCATGGTAAGTACGTTCAGAAAACCATCAGTAAGTGTGTAAGTTTAGTTTAGTTTTACGCTTTCGGCGATATTCCAGTAACATCAGGACGGGGGCACACCAGAAATGGCTTTTCCACATTGTACCCACGTGGGGAATCGAACCCGAGCCTTCGGCGTAACGAGAGAACGTTTCAACCACTAGATAACCCCACTGTCCAGATACACCATCAGCTTTCACTGATTTCGACCACCTGATCCACGCAGCTCCACCGTATGACCACGATAGTTTGTTGGGTACGTACATTCATCAGGCCCCGATTTCTCGGAGCAAAATTAATTCTGAGTTTTGACTTAAGTCTGAGTTTTTACTAACATTTGAGAAAACGCATTTCACAGAATGAACTGAAATCGGCATAAAACTCAAACTATCGGAGACAGGTTGAGTTTGATGGCTTGATTACATAGGTTGTTTGGGCTTTTATATTTCAAAAATGCAGTTGAGTTAAAAACTCAGCTGTTTCAAATTGTGAAACTCAGTTTGATATTTGAGTAAAACCTTAAGTTTGTTTCGAGAAATTGGGGCCAGGAGTATCCTCGTGGTTTTTACCAAACATGTATTCTTTTGTTTGTGTTTTTGTTTGTTATTTAACCACCCACACAGAAATATTCAAGCACTGTAAATGATCAGGTCTTGATCAGACAATCCAGTGATTACTCTACTTTACTGGGACTTGATGACATGCATCAACAAAATCGCCTATGCTGATCCGCTCGATCCCGTTAGTCTCCTCTCACCACAAGCATGGGTTGCTGAAGTGAGTTAGTGAGTTTGGTTTTACGCCGCTTTTAGCAATATTCCAGCGATATCACGGCGGGGGACATCAGAAAATGGGCCTCACACGTTGTACCCATGTGGGGAATCGAACCCTGGTCTTCGGCGTGACGAGCGAACGCTTTAACCACTAGGCTACCCCACCGCTGAAGACACGTGTATTTGAATCGGATCACACACAGCTATACACCAGGATCTTCCCAAGGCAATACTTTTTCATGAACCTTTTTGCATAGGTGTATTTATCAAGTGCGTTGTTGATCCGTAATTGTTGTTTCGTCTTCGTGTGTATGTAATGTTTCAAATGAAACAAAAGAAAACTTGAATTACATTGAATTATACATCATAGAGATGCTGAGATGCTCTGACCAGCAAAGAAGAGTATTAGTAGTAGTATTTTTATGAGTTATTCTTTCACGAGAACTGATTCCACACTCATTCCGTGACAAAATGTCGAATGGCGACTCGTGCCGCCTTCATGGCCATTTTTATGACTAGATACCGCCTGAGTGCAAACGGGCATATTAAGGAACTCGTGGGACTAGTCCATACGTATATTTCCTACAGTATTGCATATATTGCACAGGAATGTATTACGGACTGTTGCTCAAATATAATGCGATGGAACTCAATAAGATTACACACGTATTTAGAATCCCAAAATACTCTTGAAGGTTCCTTTGCTCGAAGTTCGTGAAGGCATGCACTATTTTATTGGGCCTGAGTTGGCGGGATAGCCTTGTGGTTAAAGCGTTCCCACGTCAGGCCGAAGACCCGGGATCGATTCTCCTCAGTAATATGGCTGGACTTTTGCTGAAAGCGACATGAAACCAAAGTTACTGACGTATTGGACAGTCTTGTTTCCATCGATATCACAAGTCTATAATCACGGAAATGGTCGAGTGGTAACGAATGGCTCCCAGGGTGTTCCCGTACGTTACGTCAGAGGGACAGTAGCCAGCAGCTACTTGGAAGAGATTTTTATCACGAGTATATTACAAACCACTTCCTAGTTCATTATATTAACTGATGAGATCAGAGAGAACGACCCGGAAATAAAATCCCGTTCGCACCAGCTGCAGGACGTCCGTATACCGACTGCGGACACGGGTGTCATGCCAAACAATGATGCATTTTGATTTTATTTACATATTATACTGCATATTTCATATTTATAAAATTCATCCTGGTTACTATAGATTTAAAAACCCGGTCCAATAATGGACCTTGTGTTGAGGAAAATGCCTTTACACCAAACCGTCAAATAAACGAGACGCACATGCATTGACGTTGAGGTGTTTTTCATTAGGCTTTGCGAACTGCCTCCGTTGTTTGTATCGGAATTGCTGGTAGCATACCCTTTTCTATTTGCATCCCTTAGTTTGTATCAGGATCTGATTACTAGTAGTATACCCGTGGTTAGTTATATGCCTTACTTTGCACCAGGATCTGATTGCTAGTAGTATACCAGTGGCTAGTTACATGCCTTAGTTTGTATCAGGTTGTGATTGCTAGTAGTATAGACGTTGTTAGGGACGTGATGGGCGAGCTGTCTAATGCGCCAGGCCAGTGATCCAGTAAGCATGGTGGTGCCGGGATCGAGCCCATCTGTGACAGGTGTAAAACCCTTGGAGTCAGTCACACCGTGCAGTAAACTTGGACAAAGTACTGTGACTGTGTATCGCAGGCCATCCAGCTGTGAATGGGTACCTCGTGGGGATTAGAGAGCCGCAACAGTTCGATGTTCCTTGAGGCAGCAAGGCATCCAATGATCGAGGGGAAAAAATACCAGCGTCTTTGAGCAAGCACGAGTGCGTGGATATGTGCGTTACATACATATCCAATAGCAAAAGTAGTTACATGCCGTAGTTTTATATCAAAATCTGATTACAGGTAGCATTCTCATTGCTGTCACCCATACAGTAAATATCTACAAATGATGTCATTTGTAGCCTACCTCCTACCTGGCATCTTGTCCAATTAACGCACTTTCTAAATCAACGCGAAACCTAATGAAAGTCTTGATCTTTGATTGGCTGAGTGATTAATATCATGACTTTTTGCTGTTCGTCATGACAGGAACACCTAAACTGGCGGTACACAGTCTACAAGTGTTTGGAATTGAACCCGAATATATGGTGTCACAATCCAGCGATTTAATTACACGGCCCACCCATCGTCCTTCCATGTCTGTTGCCCACGATTAGACCTGTTATCAAAATTTAAAATATATTCTACTTCCGCGTTTGCCCAACAGGAGAAAAAGACAAGACACGACATATACTGAAGTGCAAAATAAACGCAGCTCTGTCAAGTGTTTAAATAGAAAACAAATATAAACACTTAAGTTTATGAGATTTCATTTTTTGCGTTTCTTTTGATGTTCAGTGTATGTTCATTTACTTCAGCAGATGTATTTTGTTGACGCCATCATTGCTTCATTCCAAAACGTTCAAAGTATATACACAATGTGCATACATCTATCATGCGATGAGGCACACCTGCCAGGGGCACATTCACCAAGCAGTCGTAGTGCTGTGACAGTCAACGTATGGGAGTTACGATCATCTTAGCGCTACAATCGTCTTGAAGAACGGGGCCATGTACGGCCCAGCGTACCCCAGCCTCGTGCCATTGTACTGACTCATACAATATGTACGTTTTTATTTTAAGTTTGTCATGCGATCTGGAGATTTTAAACGTCCATTTTGAACTGTCCAGCCCGCAGGCAATTCCACCGTGTAATTTCCACCGGTTCAATGCATAACAACCACCGTATGTTCAGTTGCTGTATTGTATCGCTGTGAGTACAATTTCCTGTGATATGTTTTACTGGTCCATTTTTAAGCCATTTGGGCCCATTACTATGACAATATACTTTATGTATTGTGAAATCGTCCACTATGACAATACATTTTGTATTTTGAGATCATTCGTACTAACAACCGACGTTAAAAGGGCAATGATGTCGGAATGTCCTGCTATTGTGATGTTCTGTATCGTAAAAAGGTCTGTAATCATCGAACAGTAAAAGGTATAATTTAGATGAGATGTGATTATGGTTAAACGGTCCTCAACGACAGAGGGCAATTCAAAGTAGCCATGTCTTTGACTATTCCGAAAGCGATCGTACCTACAACATTTGACACGCGTTGTTTAACTGGGCGCTTGGCAGTATTCCAGCTGTAAGGCGGCGACTTACAGATAATTAAATCAGAACTAGAATATCCAGTGATTGATATTAACTAGGCATCCGTGACACGCTGTCAACCAAGAACAGGGTGTGTATCCGTTCTTAACTACTCGCTTCTTTTCGTGACCTACAAGAAGACGAGTTCCCCAGTCCCAGTCATAAACATGGCCAAGAGGTACGAGATGCTACCCGGAATGACACGAGTTGTTACGAATGGTCGTGTTCCTCAAAGCGAACTTAGCGCTAAGGCGATCGCAAGTTCCATACTTCAGCATAGACTTACGACAGTCGTACGGTCGCTTTGAGGAACGGGGCCTAGGTCTTTTGTATAAGGCTGAAAAATCTAGAGGCATTGTCGGGTTGAACTGAGAATCGAACCCATACTTTTGTCCAAGTGACATATGCCTCCTCAGACTAAAGAATTACCACTTTGTCCCTGTACTGCTATATTATGTCATAAACTGACCATACAATTAGATAACGATTAAAATCCACCCCGGAACGAACGCTTTTCTTTCTAATTGCTATTTGACAATGTTTGTTGGTGAGTTAGCATAAATACATTTCGAACAGTATTTCTATTATACTAGTATCAGCTCTATGTGGGGCTGGGAAAACTATAGCTTCCTTGCAGAAGTTATTTGCGAATAATTCAATGCAACAACAAGAAGTATCTAAAATGCATAGCACTGTGGTATATTTGTAACCGATGAAGTTCTACAAAAATATGAATATATTACATAAATGTTTCTTATAAATCAACAAGTTCGCTATATCACAGTCTTTCAAGATGTCACTTCAGATCTGGCCGGTGGTTCTTTGCATTTTATTAACGGCCGCGACTGCCGATAGGTCCAGGGTCATTACTGGATTGAAGAACCATATCTATGTGGATCCGGGTACATGTAAGGGACGTAACAATGAACATCACACTGAAGTCAGTAAATGGTGACACTTCTTAAATGTGCGACCACGGCCTCCAGATGGACCCTTTTCCACATTCCAAATTATCCCTACGTTCAAAATGGCCGCCATGAACGTCATTCCGGTTTTGCTCACGAACTTGCACGTGCGGCTCGTGAAGCACGTGTTTCACATGTAAATTAGAAAGTTGTGCAGGTGGTGCGACTAAACATGTCTCAGCAATGCTAGAACATGGGATGATGGTGATGCTCCCCGACACCTGTGTCATCGGGTACACTGCTGAGGATGACGGAAGCGTTACCATTTGAGTTGTCGCTACTGACGTCACAGGCGTGCCTGACAAGATGTGATTAGACAAAGATGGCGTGTTCTGAATTTTGGCTGGCACCGTATAGTTCGACACCTGTCTGCTGTTTACAATGTTCGCAGGCACAACAAAAGCTACTTCCCCAGAAGAGAGCTTTGTCGGTATGACTTGCATCGCACTGAACACTTGCGCCGTTTCCGTCTGGGCTAATGACGTTACGCTCGCTACGTTGTTGTTGACATCCATGGCAACATCATTCTTTGATAATTCCGTCGATGAAGGCCGAATCTGGTTACTGGATACTACCGGTGATGCAATTTCCCTAGTTGGTTCTTCCGGAAGTGACGTCATTGTCTTAGATGTGAGGTGGTCTAAAACACGAGTTTTGAGTTCTGCGTCACATCCGGCGACAGTATCGAGGTATCTACTGACTTCCTGTTTACACTCATTATAACCATGGCGGTGCTTGGTTACACTGTTGTTGCTTGGGTCTTCCGTTGTTGTGTCTGAGCAAAATAAATGAATAATCAATGTGAGAACAGTTTGGTTATTAGATAATGTGTCCTGTCTCGTGGAGTGGTTTCAGAGCTAATGGTGAAACCATGATCGGAGTGTTCAACCCCAAAACCGCTCACCCTCCTCCGTCTCCGAACGAGACTAAGATACCTCCAAACAAAAACACATGGAAAATTGTACAAAGCGGGGTTCAAACCACGTTTCTCATTCTCCGACTTTGTCTAGCATTTATCCGCTCTCGTCAGATCTATCTACACAACGATGACCACATAATGTCATGTATGTAAAAGCATGCCACAAGCCGATGTTGATATATATACTGCAGTGATGAAAACGGGTTGAGTGTTGGGTGGTACAATCTCACCTATCAATCAACGATAAGTACAGGTGAGAGGAGATTGCGGTCACTCATCTGCTCCTCTAATGCTACATTAGATATTGTTATTTCCATGACAATGTGAGGTATGTTGGATTGGATGTTTGACAGGTGTCTAAAGGACAGGTATATTGCGTGAAATGGGGCGTGCAGTGTCTCACCTGTGAGCGAGTGCTTCTGGATCTCTCTCAGGTGTTTGACTGTCATCTCCAGAATGTCCGCCTTCTCCATCTTGTTGTGACGCCCACCCTTTGGAAAAAAAACATAAATTGAGTTACGTTGTTGATTTTCGACTGATAAGCATTGTCACCAGTGATCGTGATACGGGGTGTGCTCACTGTGACCCTCGTTTGTTTTATGGTATGAAGCAGCCAATCGCATTTAACTAGCAAACAGTGGGATGATTAACAAGGGATTAATATGTGGTGAGAGCAGAACAAGCATCATATGTAATCTTGGATTCGCATAACGTGCAGTACAACCAAGTCTGTCTAAGGTGCGCCAATCTGTCCAATGCATTAAAGAACCACTTCCCTAACTAATATATTTTATTCGGCTTCTTCGAGAACCACTGCGTTACCGAATCACTGACCATAACTTAGTCCACGAAACTACAAGCTTAAAGACCTAGGTTTCATAAAAACGAAAAGCAGTGGGCTTTTTCATTCCGCCAAAACCTTAAACATGGTGCCCTGAGTTGAGTTTTACGCCTCATTCAGCAATATTCAAGCTTTATGGCGGCGGTCTGTAAATAATCGAGTCTGGACCAGACCATCCACTGATCAACAGCATAAACATCGATCTGCGCAAATGGGAACCGATGACACGATCTCTTTAGTCGCCTCATACGACAAACATGGGTTACTGAAAGCCAATATTCTAGCCGTTATCAGTATAAGTACACTGTGAATCTATCTCAAAAAGTCAAGCTCGACTTTATCAAGTTCATTATCAGCATTGTGTTATTAGAAATTAAAATTATATCATAAATTTAAAACATCTGATTGGTGACACCTTGTCCCCACTTCCATCAAAATCTGCGAGCATCAGTCGATATCTTTAAACATATTGAATTGTGTCAACAGTGACGATAAATACTAAATTATGAAACACACAAACCTTTATATGTTCCATAATAATTCAAGGCCGCAAGCCGTGTTAAAGGGGGGGTACAAAGGATTAAAAACGAAACCTTCCCGCTGCGTTCTAAAAGAGAGCATAGAAAGTGTTCCCGATACATCAGTTTATCGGCTTGTTCACCGTCACCCACATATATTGACAGTCCGTGCGAAACAAGCAAGGGCACTTTCAGTACTACCGAGTTATGTATTGTGAATGAAGACATACATCTACATACATTACATTTGATAGGGGTGTTGCTGTTATGCCATGATACACCAAACTGGTTATTCAAAGCCTGTGCGTTTAAGGAACATTGACCAACGCAGTATCCCTGTATAAGATTGAGTAGTATGTGTCGTCGAAGACGCGTGTGACCTCAAGGCGCTGCTGTCCCTTCACCCTGTGTCTATGTGAGACTACACTACTACTACTCACATATATGTACCTCACTAACACGGAAAATTTCCGGAAGTGTAAGATTGATAATTCCGGAAAACATTCTGCAGAATTACTGCAACATGTTTGCAGAATTATCAGGGTAACCTTGAATGAAATCTCCTGGCGAGGTGTGTTGACGGATTTAAAGTCTCTCACTGGGGGAAGGGGTGCTTTTTCAGAATTAAAGCGGTACTTTCATGTAATTACCATACCGTGCGAATGTGGTATGACAAACATTTCGAGAATGTTTCGAGACAAAGAGAGGCAGTGTGACATTCTCGAACAAGCTCTCGATGTTTTCTAAATTCTAAAGCCATATGTCTGGAAAGTGTGGCCTAAAACTCACTCACTCACTCTAAATTCTAAAAGCGGATTCAAGATTCGATTCGGACAGCAAGTATTTGTACACATGTTAATGATATTACATCATTTGAGTGAGTGAGTGACTGAACCAGTGGTTTGTTGCCGATCACTGTAATATGTACACGTGAAAGCCTGCAATTGTGTATTGCTTGGCACACAACACCCGTTACGACACAACAACGTCATGGATCACATTTATCCCTCCGCACTTGTCATTGTGACTACAAATATAACGGTCATCATTTCCGACTTTGTGACAAGTACTGGGAAAAGTATTAACCTGTGACAAGTATAAACCTTTTGCGACCTGTTCAACCCCTCACGCGGTAGATGAAACAAGACCGCTTTAACACCTTTTTCAAAAGACATTTCCAGGTTACAAGTTCATATAATAAAAATATGCTAACATATTTACCTCTTTGTTAATGGCATCTAACAGTAAAGATTTCAGCTCCGACAAACTGGCGTTTATTCTCGCCCGTCTCCGTTTTTCCATCATCGGTTTGTTGGTCTGAAAAGAGAAACGAAACGTACACTCTTCCACCCTTATTCTGTTATTTTTATGTATATTATATATACATCAACAATCCGACAATCGAATACGTTGTTATTCATACCCTGCGAGAGTCCCTCGCTGACGCTGACTTCTCAGATCTCATGACTGTGTTATGTTCCACGAGTTCAGATCGTGTCCCTTCTGCAGAGGAATGTTGCCTAGCACGCGCGTATATCGATAAAATACCTACACCGTGCGTTTCGTGTGACAGACACAGACACGCTGGAACGTTACACCGTCTCAACTCGCGTGTCAATCACGTTCCATTAAGCTCCGCCCAACTCGTGGCGTTCCGATCACTCATTGGTTTAAATAACGTCGCGAGCAGCACCACGCCTTGGCGCATGCCTAAACACGCCCGTCAACCAGGAAACTTGTTGATATGGTAATAAAGGCACGCGACCAGGCTTTAGAAGGAGTGTGGGAAAACCCCGCCCCTACCTCGCGGCCAGGTAGACGTCACCTGTGTTCCCCCAATCCCCTACCTGGGGGATATATGTGGCCAGGAACGCCGATACCCGACACACCAAAACACCTCGGCGAACGGGGCACTGGGAGAGCGTGGGAAATGAGAACTCACGTCCGATTTATTTGGTTTACGATTTAAATATCTTTAAACCTATAACCTTGTGTCATTACGGCGGTGTATAACTTTAGTAAAAGCTCATCAGCTTCTCATAAGTCCCTACTGTCGACGAAGGCACCGCTGAGCCAAGCCTCGCTTCAAGCGGAGTCAAGGTGTGAGCTTTATCATTTTTGATATGTTTTCATCGATTTCAGGATTGTTGCGGTAACTGTAATAACAAACGACAGGGGGAGGGACAAGTGGAATTACGGAGTGTGACCCTCAGTGTAGCCCCTCGGACCCCTCGCAGTCCCCTCTGACGTACAGTAACCATAGGTGTCTTGGTAACAGGGGGGCTGTCGAACGCCATGGTTTGTTGACTGTGTTCCACTTTCAGATAGCAGGCTGATTGTAAGACGACTCGTTCACACCTGCAGGGCAACTCGCAGAGTTGAGGTTGTGATATATTACTATTATTTTCACAAGCAATCAACTGTGATTCATGTGTAGAAACAGCGTTAGATCGACCTCAGAGTGCAGAATTCCTCTCCTCAGTCTTGTCAGAAACCTGCTCCCAGCACTGTCAATCCCTAAATATTTGTCCAGTATGTCACCACACAGACAGGTCGCATGTAGGAAGACTTGTCATTTTGTCTTTGTTGCGCAACCCTATTTGCGCTACAGTTTGCTTGTGCACAGCATCAAACTCATAATATTGAGTGAGTGAGTGTACTTTTTACACCAATCTCACCTTTGATGCATCTCATTTTGACCTCAGAACAGTCACCTTGCTATAAGGACTGGGTAGCATTAATCGACAATACATGTACGAATTTCCTTATAGCCGAGTCAGTATTGTTTTGCGCCGCTTTTAGTAATATTCCTGCAACCTAACGTCAGGAGACATCAGAAATGGGCTTCACACGTAACCATGTGACGCTTTAACCACAACGCTACCAGACTGGACTTAATGATACTGCGTGCGCACACACGCACGCACGCACGCACATAACACGCATGACCATGCCTACTCACAAGCTTATGGAATAGATTTTCTGCTGGCTTGTCACCCTGGCATTAAGAGAATCGAAAATATACCATTGAACAATACCCTGCTATATTACGGCGTCCTGTAAATAATCGAGTCTGGATCAGACAATGCAGTGATCAACAGCATGAACATCGATGTAAGCAAATGGGATAAGATGACACGTGTCAACTAAGTCAGTCAGCCTGACCACTCGATCCTGTTAGTCGCCCCTTATGACAAGCATGGATAACTGAAAACCAAATCTTCACCTTGTTAAGAATTCTAAGGGCAACTGAGTAGCTTAACAATTAAGGCACACTGAAGATCTGGGTTCGACCCCCACACCCCGGGTTTCATGTGAGAAGCCCAGCTTTTGGTGTCCCCCATCGTGATTTCATGGGATAATGTTCACAGCGGCGTAAACCTTACTCACTCACTCAAGACAATCAGTGTACGTCGCTGCGGAATCTGGAATACCGCTCAGTAGAAGATCCGGAGTACCAAAACCAAGTTCTTCCTCTGAAGATTAACCCTATGAATCAGGCATAGAATTTCCTCAACATAAACCTGACCCACCATGATATACACGAAATACGTTTTCAAAAGCGTTGTACCAAACTCACTCACTTAGAAAATATCATAAAGCTCCAATCGGCTCAACATGAAGCGAGCGGAATGAGCCGAGATATCCCGAGTGTTCTTGCGCCAGACCATGCGCAGCAATGAAGTATATGAGGCGTCCCTGATGGTGGTTCTTTCCGCGTGACATGTGCCGACCTTTGATATTTTGACCGGAAGGTATGTGCTGAATCTTCTTCTGATGTTAATGGTCATTTGTCTCATATGTTTCATTTAGCTCGGTGACTCATAAGGCTTACAAGGCTTGCGGGCCTTTAAGATAAGTTATCCTCTTGATCGAGTTTTCATGTCTTTTGACATTTCTCATCGTCTCGGATATGAATACCACAATCATCACTGCATTTTTCATGCCACCTCATGGAAACCACAGGGAAAAAGGTATACTCTTCATAGTTTGATTTCACCAAAGAATGTATACAGCTTTAGCGAAACATTAGCGTCGCGAAATGAGACAAGCTTAAGGCCACAAACACAGATGTGATACCAGTTGTAAATGCTTCACATAAAAAATTCCTTTTTATTTAATGTTTAGCCACCCTAAAGCATCGATGAATACTTTAAGTTGTACTTTAAGTTCTCTCAAGGGTAATACTGTCTGGTGTACGCCTCTTTGTAGGAGTGTTACCCGAGACGATAGGCGAGCGATCACACTGCTTCAAAGAGGCGTACATCGGGCCGCTATATTGTATGTACAAAACATCATTTTAATTTTATTTGGAACACCGCTACAGAATGTATGACATGTAAACAAAATGGCGTCTGCCTCTCGACTGGATTTTTTAAATCAGTGAAACATGTTCTGACAAGCTTAAAATTGATATGAAGATGGCTGGTTATGTTTATGTTGAGTGTGCAAACGATTCAGTGATTAAACTAGCTATAGTGTAAATAAAGCAGTGAAAGTAGGAAAATAAATGTCTACTTATTTACCTAAAAACAGCTAATCAAGCGGTTGTGGAACACGGGGAACCACATGCCTCAAATCATGACGTCATGCGTATGATAGCGATACAGCTTGTCTGCGGATAGTTTGGCGGTTACCGTGGCAGCGGGTAATATTTTTTCCAATTGTCGCTTTCCTGAGAGGTGAGACACGGAAAGTTGTTGAAGCGTCATTGGCCAATGATATTAAAGTATTTTACATGAAGGAAAGATCAGTTCGTTTGTCCCTGCACTATAATTGTGACAGGATATTTTTTTCGCGGCCATTCTTTAAAACATCACTTTGGGCTTCCTCCCTCACTCACTAAGTCACTCTCTCACCCAAGGAATCGAATTGAATCACCGATCCAGTGAGACCATACATAGATATAGCTTTAAGTGTTATCAAAGTGCCATGTGTGGACATGATAACCCTATACTGTTGGCTGTTTGGTTTGTTGTTTAACCACGAGATCAACATCATGAGCATCGATCTACCCAATTTAGATACGATGACATTCGTCAGCCAAGTCAGCGAGCCTGACCACCTGATCTTGTCAGTTACCTCTTTCAAATTCACTTCCACAAGAACTAGAAATTATTGGGACTGGTCACGATTTGAGATGTTTTAAGATATCTTTTGACAGGTTTCGTTGGTAGTATTTTAAATAAGTGACATTTCTGGACTGTTGGACACAAACGCTTTATTTCAGATTTCACCTTTTGGAGTAGGGTAGCCAAGTGATTAAAGCGTTCGCTCGAAGCGAGGGAATGAACCGACGATTTGCGGCGTAAAACCATAGTCTCTCAATTTGTCGTCCCACACAGAAAGACACCAAACTCGGGAGGCAAGAAGAACTGCAGATGCATGAAATGGTGGTGTTCATACCAAAGTATTAAATTTCAACTCCCCACGCAACTATATGTAACCTTCAAGGGTAAAATTGCCAATCCCTCTTTCAAGATTAAATCAAACTTCTCTGAGGACAAGATGTCATGATCGACTAGAGGAATATGCCTGATGTACATACTGAAATATATATGAGATCATCAGTGAAGCGGAAAGTTAAACTTGTGTCCTTTTCGTGAAAGGAGCATTGATTTGGAAAAAAACCACACGCACACACCCGTTGTCGACAGTGTTAACTCTTCCGTGGGGAGGGAACGATGGAAAAGCCTTGATGGTGAAATGCTCGTCGACCCGTTGGCCCGATTTTGAGTCCCCAGCTGGCTCCAGTGTGTGAAATTCGTTGTCGGTGTTGCTCCCAATGAAGCTGCAAGAAATTACTGAAAAAGAATGAGTGAGTTTAGTTTTACGCCGCTTTTTCGTTGCTGGTGTCGCTCCCACATGAAACTGCCAGAAATTATTAAACAAAGTTTAGTTTTACGACGTTTTTTGCAGTGCTTCAGCTGTATCACAGAAATGGGCTTCACGTATGTGGGGAATTGAACCTGGGTCTTCAGCGTGACAAACGGACACTTTAACCACTAGGCTACCCGACGTGTGCATCTGTATGTGCAAACGAGTTGTAATTACAGGATAAATATAGCATTCGAGTAATTGATCAAAGGATCCAGGTACGGATAAGGGACGCAACTCAGGTGACCTGACATCGTTATAGTTCAAATTTGACACTTCTGTCTAAAGTGGTTTGAAAACTGAGCCCGTAATAACTTTCCAACCGTAGCCAAAACTGCCCCCTTAAGATCATTAAAATCTGATCAGTTCACCGGGGCCTGTTTTCCAGCGATCTTAGCGTTACGCCAGACAAAATCTGACAACGTCCATACTGTTATCACAGTCGCTGAGATCGCTTTGTGAATATAGGCCCAGCTTCCCCCACACAAAATTGCAACATGATAGGTCCATCACAGGGGTCAAGCAATACCCGCCCCACACAGCCCCGGGGAAGCTGGAGCGAGAGGGGAGGGTTAAACCAACATTTAGGGAATAATATCCAATGAAAATGATTTGTGTATGGGAGCATCGCCCCGCGTTAATGATGAGTTAACAAACAGAGTGATCTACCTGGGGTCAACAATTCTATTCTTGTTAAGCGTGATTCAGAATTTGTAATGAGCTGTGTCCAGTCGCGATATCATATAACATAATACCCATACACCGATCTTTATCTCGCTTCATCGCTAATGTGATAAAGACCACTTTCATAAATATTTACAAACTAACAAAACGAGCGGCGGCGGTTTGCACACAAAGTTTTCATAGTTTAACTGGGTTTATGTGTTTAACGCCCACAGTTATAAACGATAACGCCTTTCTCATGGCGGGTGAAGTATTTGTAAGATGTTTTCACACAGGCACGTTTCTAATTTACGATACGGGAGAAGAAAGCTGATAGATTAAACACTAACCCAAAAACAATTTAACCCTAGGGTACAAAATTCTGGAAATTACAACAATCAGTTAGTGCTCTAGTTGACAGACCTTCAAAAACGGCTTCAGCATTTTGTTCACTTTGTTACACAAAGAACAACGCCTATTTCCTTGTCCAGATGGTATTGTAAGGGTTTTATAAAACTTGGAATCGATATTTAACAAAAGTGCTACAAGAATTAAAAAACATGTATTTAAAAAATGATTATAATTTAAAAACACCAATTGTCAACAGCGAAACTTCTGTTATTGTCACCGAATACGTGACACGTTTTCATGGACAACAATTCTTGTTCCCGATGATGCCATAATTCATGTTCGTTAAGAGCAACTATAATTTGTCAGATCTTGCTGGCAACGAAATCGGCACCGTCCTGAACACTCTGAACGTTATGTTCCATGTCCAATTTGGTCATATTAGAGACCTGCCTCTGGTTTATACCCCCCCCCCCCCCAAAACAAAAAACAAAAAAAAAACAAACAAAAAAAAAACATAAAATAAGTTAAAATAGCTCCCTACTTCCCAGATATGGATACAACGTATGAAGCTTACAATGTTTGAAGCCTTTTCTGGTGCCCCCCGCCGTGATATTGCTGGAATATTGCTAAATGCGGCGTAAAAATATATTCACACAATCACTGAAAACACACATGTTTATCTGCTGATACAGACACACTGCAATCCGTGCCTCACTGTACGAAATAACCAACCAACCAACTTTGCAGAAAGTGAGAAGCTCTTTCAATGCTGAATCTGACCAAAGAAAGCTGCATCTTCTGACATGCGAACTACACGCTTGAAAGTCTAATGGACGGAACGTCTTCCCGGAGAGCAAAAAATCTTTAGTTCGATCCCCGGCTGCGTCGTACAGCAAAATGTTTCGAATGAAAAGTCCGGTACAGTAAAACCACACGCACACGCACACGCACACGCACACGCACACGCACACGCACACGCACACGCACGCGCTCAAACATATCTCGCCTTAAAGGTGCCATAAACCTGAACGCAAAGTTAAGCCACATATCATTCAATAACACAAAAGCGGCAAACCGGTTTTAAATTACCTAAAAAGGCCCTCGATTGGAATGTAGCACCCCTGAGATGTGATCATTGACATCATGAATGTGATACGGTTCTCGAGTAGCCTTCAACAGTGTGACGATCACACAGCAATATTTATTGCCCCTCCCAGATTTACCAGCTTCAGTGATATCGTATATCCCACAGTAATCGTGTACATTATACCAGCGTTTTATTGGTAGGCTGATCTCTCTGTGTGATTTAAGGTGACATTTAACGCTGACGAAAAGTCACAACCAAGTCCAGAAAAGCGCTTTTGAAATAGTTGCGAGTTATTTTTGGATAAGAGTGGGACACTTCAAATCTCTGTATCGCCACATCACGCCATTACATTGTTTAATGCCATCTCTAGATTTTGTTTCATGTTTTAAACGAAATTAGAGGACAATGAAAAGTATTTGTTATGAAATATAATGCAGGTTTGCATTTGATAAGAATGGTAAAAAATAGTTTTTTGGAGTGGATAAAAGGCAATACATCCAGAAAAAAGTGATGGTGGTGGTAGCATTTGAAGGATGAGCAGTTGTTGTAGTGGTAGTAGTGGTAGTGGTAGTGGTAGTGGTAGTGGCAGTAGTGGTAGCGGTAGTGGTAGTGGTAGTGGTAGTGGTAGTTGGAGTGGTAGTGGTAGTGGTAGTGGTAGTGGTAGTGGCAGCAGCAGCAGCAGCAGCAGCAGCAGCAGCAGTAGTAGTAGTAGTAGTAGTAATTATAATAACAGCAGAAATAACTAAATATCAGTGTAAGGCCTGTATAGCATATGACATCTTTCCCTAGGGGTGTCACATCTCTTTCCCGGTTAGAAGAAACCAGCCCACCAGTAGAGGCCTGCTCGTCAATATAAGTCCGTCCGTCAGTAGAAGCCTGTCCGTCAGTAGAAGTCCGTCCATCAGTAGAAGCCCGCCCGTCAGTAGAAGTCCGTCCATCAGTAGAAGCCTGTCCGTCAGTAGAAGTCCGTCCATCAGTAGAAGCCCGCCCGTCAGTAGAAGTCCGTCCATCAGTAGAAGCCTGTCCGTCAGTAGAAGTCCGTCCATCAGTAGGAGCCTGTCCGTCAGTAGAAGTCCGTCCATCAGTAGAAGCCTGTCCGTCAGTAGAAGTCCGTCCATCAGTAGAAGCCTGCTCGTCAGTAGAAGCCCGCCCGTCAGTAGAAGCCTGTCCGTCAGTAGAAGTCCGTCCATCAGTAGAGGCCTGCTCGTCAGTAGAAGCCCGCCCGTCAGTAGAAACCTGTCCGTCAGTAGAAGCCCGCCCGTCAGTAGAAACCTGTCCGTCAGTAGAAGCCCGTCTGTCAGTAGAAACCTGTCCGTCAGCAGAGGCCTGTTCGTCAGAAGCACATCTCTCAGTAGAAGCCTATCCGTCAACGTCCACTCCCTTAGTTAAATTTGGAGTCAGCTTGTGCATCATCCCTGGTGAGCTAACCGCAATAAATACTTATTCTATTCAACATTTATTAAATTTTCATCCCTCCACCAGGTAATAAAAAACAACCCTGGACAAAAGGTTCAGATTTAGCGTGTAGAGTTGTCAGTCACAGTCACCCAGCATGACAAATGGAGTGCAATCGTATACCTACAGAGGACGACGATCAGGACACTTCTATCTCAAAGTCTCTTAACATTGAGTCATAATTACGTTCACTTGACACTGACGACCAATTCATGTGGAAGTAGATATCATGGAATTCAAAACTGTGGGTAGCCTGACAAAGCCAACACAGACAGAGAGACCGTTTAATCACATAAACGGATTACGCACGGCAGGTATTGTCTATAAGACTTTTGAAATGTTTCAGTGCTCGTTTCTCTGCCAGAGCTCACTTGTGAAAAAAGTATAAAGTATTACAATTTGGGCCACGTGTTTATTAGATTAAAAACAGTAACTACATAAAATAAATCTCTTATTTGGAAAGGAGAAGTTCTTTTGAGGAGATACAAAAATGAATAGTTTATCATTCCCACTCTGAAAGACGAATATCCTTGATTCGTGTATCTTTTTGCATTCTGAGGTGAAATGTAACGTGTTAATGTGCTCCAAGCTCCACACATGACTGTTTATAGACATGTTGGCCCCGTGGAAGATCTGTTCACTGCTGGGCCAATCATAATAAATGTGTTGTGTCGGTGTAGGGAGACAGATAATATCGAACTTGTGTTATACAGGGTTTTAAGATGTGTTGGCAGTTTCATTTCGTCGATGTCTACTTAAATACATTCCAGAGACAAGATGTCTCATTTGGTATGTCATAGCTTTCAGTGTGATTGTTGAATGGTCCATAGGCGTCCCAACACTCTCATAATTTGACAGCAATGTAGACTAACGCCTATATTCTGAATATATACGGGGTGGTGTGCGCGCGTGTGTGTGTTTGTGTGTTTGTGTGTGTGTGTGTGTGTGTGTGTGTGTGTGTGTGTGTGTGTGTGTGTGGCGGGGGGAGGGGGGTGGGTTTGGGGGAGTAGGTTAGCCTAGTATTTAAAGAGTTCGCTCGTCAAACCTAAGACCCGAATTCGATTCCATACATTAAAAAATGTGTGAAGCCCATTTCTGGGATTCCACATGATATTGCTGGTACATTGCTAAAGGCGTCGGAAAACTAAACTGAAAGACAAACAGGCACATTAATCATCTGGCACTATAAGACAAATGAGGCAGACCAGTCAAACACAGAATAAGGGGGCCTTCATTGAGCAAACTTACATCACAGACACCGGTGCTCTCAGAAGCACGAAAGTAAAAGCGTCCGCTCGTCAAGCGGATGACCCGGGTTCGATTCTTCACATGGGTACAATGTGTGAAGTCCAGTTCTTGAGTTCCCGAGATGGTATTGCTGGAATGTTGCTTAAGAACGGCATAAAACCATACTTACTCACAACGCGAGTGAGTGAGTGAGTTTAGTTTTACGCCGCACTCCTCAGCAATATTCCAGCCATATAGCGGCAGTCTGTAAATAATTGAGTCTGGATCAGACAATCCAGTGATCAACAACATGAGCATCGATCTACGCAAATGGGAACCGATGACGTGTCAACCAAGTCAGCGAGCCTGACCACCCGATCCCGTTAGTCGCCTCTTACGACAAGCATACTCGCCTTTTGTGGCAAGCAAGGGTTGCTTCACAACGCTAAAACATCGGAGTTTTTTAATAATATGATATCATAAAAGTATAACAACACACCAATCATATATCAGAAAAGATAGAGATCTGCAAGTCACTATTTGGGCAAATATCTTCAACAACAACAACAAAAATATGCATGAACACTATACAAAATACATGCACCATTTTTGGAAAAAAAATGTCCGCCAACTGACACAAAAGGTTTTCAGTGGAACCTTGGGACGATTAGGCAATATTTTTTCAACATGAAGACATATAAGAACCTTATTTTCCACTTCAAAAAAATCAATTTAGCGACGCGACGCCTTAAAAGTCCGTGGGAAAGTACCGGGATCTAACTCAAGTCACGAACTTTAATTGATAATGAAGCCTCCTCGTTCATTACTGATATTGTGTACAATTTTGACACACTAGTTAGAAAGTCGTAATAATTTTTTTATAACGAAAATATACCCATGTTAACTTCACTACTCGCTCTTACGAACTTTTGTTGTATGGAATTTTCACTTTCATGGGCGGTTAGCAACATTTATATATATTTTACGACTTAATGAAGTCTGAATTTTTTAACTTGAACGGCAATAAAGAATAATCGCATATTGTCCAATTTTGCCTGATGGTGAGGGTCCTAATGTGTAAAAATTGGACGAAGTCTTTGATGAGAGATGAACGTCTATTTATGAGTCTTTTCGGTTGGAAAACATAATTTGGAAAATGCAGTAGACTGTGTGATATCTAGATAAAAGCCAAACATCACTATACATAGTCATTTTCACATGCTTGCCCGAGTTATATGCATCCTGTGAAAGAGATTTCTTCGGGCTGTTGGGTGTATTTATAAATCTGTCCCGAAAATGTGGAAAATATGCCAACAAGGTGTTTTGCTTGACCCTAATTGCACGAGTGTGTGAACTCCGATGTGAGAAAGCAAGGTAAAGCAGTCAACAGCTAGTCATGTATTGTGCGAGAATTGACAGGAAATGTGCTTGCTTTAGCATGCGTGATTGGTGTCGGTATATGGAGAACATTCTTTTGATGTTGACAAGGCGTATTTTGAAAGTTCGTGTGTGTGAGTGAGTGAAATATATATTAGCGGCAGCAGCGTTGGACAACGAAGATCATTAACGATGAGTGTTACATGGTTTACTTATCTCGAAACAATCATTTCCTATTCGTCCTGTTCATGGTTCTGTTTTTGTTCTCAAGGTTGCAATTGCCTTCATATTTGCTTAGAATGTTTGTTGTTTGACGCCGCACAGATCAAGTTCTCAGTTATATGACGGTATAAAGGTGAGTATTGATATATTTGTTTGTTTTGTATTTATCATAACAATCGGCAAAATAATCGAATCTGGAACAGTCAGTCCAGTGATCAAAAGCATGAGCATTGATCTGCAGAACTGGAATACGATGACATGTGTCAACGGAGTCAGCGAGCCAGATCACCTGATCCCGTAAGTCGCTCTTACAGGAAGCATGAGTTGCTGAGGACCAAATCTAACTCAGATGTCCACGGTTCCGCTTTCTCTTTGTCTCTGAAAGTGTGCAATTTCACAGAGACAAATAGCTTTGTTTAAAATGAAAAGTATCCACAACCGTAGCGGAAATATCATGAGAAAATACTGACTTGCTTAATAAGCGGCGTTTGCATTACAGGCATGCGCAGTGCTGGACGTCATAGTCTTTCAGAGACAGTTAGACAGTATAAACCATTCTCTTGCTCGAGTTTTTCAGCCAATTGGAAAATTTAATATTATCCGATATCTTCCTCACTTGCGATATAACCTGAATGAATTATTGGCTTGAGGACGAAAAAACGTAGCGCAGCGGACAAATATGTTCTGCAAATCATGGCTACGATCCAAGTGTTAGTAATGTTACGGTCTCTTGTAAATATGATTTACCAATGGCCTACAAATGGCGAGGCGCTACGAACGGGGAAGGGTGGCCTAGTTGTTGAAGCGTTCGCTCGTTACACCGGAAACTCGGGTTCGATTCCCCTCCGAGGTGATATTGCTAAAGGCGGATTGAAAAAAAACTAACGCACTCACGCACTCGCCCACAAACGCCTTGCGGACTGGAATTATATCCGTTGTTTATTGGGCTGTGAAGGGTGTAATCGAGTTTATTTTTATGCCGTTTTAAGCAATATTCCTGCAATAACACGACAGGGGACACCAGAAATGTGCTTCTCATTATATCGGGGTGTGAGCTGCGCACCCGTGACGTAATTTACTACACACGTAAATTAACTTTGAGCATTCAGCTGAAGTAATATTCGGTGAAGGCAGTTTTACTCTTTCAAACAAATGTTCCTGTGTTTTCATTCTTTACAGACCACCAGTGAATGTTGCTTCACTGTCGTCCATTCGCTTACTACGAGACACTGAGCACCGTTTAAGTCGATTATGCATTTAAGTCGATAGGAATCGGAGAGGCAACCAGCCGGGGTGGAGTTCATGGACAAGCATGTTACTGTGCGCTAACAAATTACGCCATATTCCTTACGCTGATAATCTGACGTCGAGGCCCTTCATTTACAAAGAAAGCAAGTGAAAGTATTCTACAGTCGAAAACCGTTTTGCCGAACTTTGATTTGGCGAACTTTCGGTTGTCGCGAAGTGAAAGCATGAGCCCGGCGTATTCTATTGTCATTATTTTCCAGTTATGTCGAACCTCAGTTAACTCGAAGTATTTACACAGGTGTCTTCAATTTCACTTATTCCGTTTGGTTGTCGAAAATGCATTGAACATATGTAGAGGTATGTACAGCCTGAATCGAAAGCGAGTCAAACAGCTGTCCAATCACATTACATAATAGTGCGAGTAAATTTCTGTGCAAGCATGTGGTATGAATGGTAGGGATTGTCAAGGGCGATGCTGAAACGAAATTACAATTACGAATGGTTCCAAAGTAATTGTTACAGCAATATGGCGGTAAAATGCCCAAGAAACTCGAGCTTGTCGTAAGAGGCGACGGGATCGGGTATCGGGTGGTTAAAATGGCTGACTTGGTTGACATATCATTGTATCAGTGTTGCTTAGAGCGATGGTCATGTTGTTTGTCGATTATTTACACACCACCACCACATAGCTGGAAAATTGCTGTGTGCGGTGTAAAATTAAATTCACTCACTCATTCATCCCTGGACAATCGAGTATGGAACGTGGGTAAAGAACAGTATTGGTGCTCAAAGTGGTCATTAAGGATGCTTTTAAGATGCTGTCAACAATATACCAGCAATACCACAGTGGGGGCAAAAAGAAATGGGCTTCACACACTGTTCCCATACGTGGAATCAAACCCGGGTCTTTCGGTTACACGCGAACGTGGAATAAAGCTCTACGCATTATTTTAGCTAAATCAGATAGCTTATAATTTGATTTCTCGTGACAGTCATCTGCAGAATACTGCTCATTGTTTTGACATTTTTGGTATCAAAATCTGAGGCTGTGCAGGATATTGTGTGCACTCGAAGGATTTTACGGAAGCATCGAACAATTTTCCCCAAACTTCTGGTAATGTTTTGGCATCAGACACGAAACATGTTATTCGCTCTCACAATTTAAAGTTAATGTGAGTATGTAAGTAATTTCAGAGTAAAATACTTAAGAATGAAGCATTTGAAGATAGATAGTATACCTGGTGGACTGAGACGTTAATTTAACTGACACGTACATGCATGTACAGGTTTTATTGTCTGGGGTGTATATGGGTATGATCTTAAGCCGATGTACGCATTATTCCAGCGATATCACGCTGGGTGACACTGAAGTGGGCTTTTTATACCCATGTGGAGAATCGACACCCGGGCCTTCTGTGTGACATGCGAATGCTTTCACCACGAACCCATTAAGATCCGGGTTAGAACTGTTCTTCTCAGTAACACATGCTAGTGGCAAGAGGCGACTAACGCGATCGGGTGGTCAGGCTTGCTGACTTGGTTGACCAATGTCATCGTATTCCAAATGCGTAGATCGGTGCTCAAGATGTTGATCACTTGGTTGTCTTCTCCAGACCTGATTATTTACATACCGCCGCCATATAGGTAGACTATTGCTCAGCGTAAAGCTCATGAAAATATATCGCGATATTTGGTGCTCTTGTATGAAAGTATGACCTTAAAAGCTGGAACCTTGGAATCAGTCAGAAACTATGGAAGCGTTTAAGGGGCATGTGTATCAAGGGCATGTAAAATCTAGCAGTTATCAGTTCTTGATAGTGCACAGCATACTTATCCAATGTTTGTTGCGTTGTGTTGTATTGTATTGGAAGGGCTAGGAGAAGAAATATATCTGGAAAGGCTCATTCACAGAAAACAAAATCTTTCACCAAATGATGAATGCTTGGTGTCACAAAAATAACAAACCAATCAGAATATCCGGCCAATTTCATGTATTTTGGTGCAGTAATCCACAAGTAATATCATATTTCTGTTCTTGTACATATGGTTGAATCTACAGAATACCCAAGATGTATTTAACTCCGTTCATTTATATATCAGCTTATGTCTAATGTGTTTCAAATAGCATATGGAATCAGTATTATATATGGACATACACAAATGAAAAGTCTTCTGCAGTCGACCAGATACGTCACGAGAGGGAAACGCGTGGCGTTCGGTTTGTCGGAATAACCCGAATTTGTCCCGAATGATAAATTCAACAGGTTTTCAATAATTGAGACTTGGTCAAATGGTACACATTTGTATTAAAACCCAGTTTGAGTGAAGACGGAAACAAGTCGTCATTATCGATGGTATTCGCATTCGGTAAATTCCGGCATTACTCGAGTTATCAAACAAAAAAGTTGGCGATATGTATTTCAGTTTGACTTCAGCTCATCAATATCTTTGATGTACGCTTTGTTGATTTCACATTTTTTAGTGGGCTCGGCAGTATGCTCTTCCGCGGAGTTATCTGCCCATGGCTGAATCTTCCCACTACCAAAGATAATGAAAACGACAGCTGCAACCACGTAGATACCAGCGCTGATGAAGAAGAAAACTGACCATTGTTCCCGAGTCCTCTGAAAAAAAATGTAAAATACAGTTAACTGGAGAAATGTGTATGTGTCAGTGAGCCTCTTTGATCAGTGACCCGTGAAGATCTAGGTTAGTCTTCAGCAAGCAATGCATGTCGTAAGAGGCAACTAACGGGATCGAGTGGTAACACTCGCTGACTTGGTTGGTACATATCATCGTATCTCAACTGCGTAAACCGATGCTCATGATTTTGATCACTGGACTGCCTGGCGACCAACGTGATCCACTGGAGGCAAACCCTGTCCATGTTCAACGCCAGTTGGTCATCATCAACTATCATTTCCTCCATGGACTGTCGATCGCGATAGAGAGTCAGTCCACGTAATTTTAGTCCCAGAATTATTCGTTACACTCCTCTACGGAGTCTAACAAACCCTAGAAGGAGGTCGCGTCAGGTAACCTTTGAGCGACCTATGACTGTTCAGTCAAACGCGAGACGGCCGAACAGATTCAACCAATCAGACAACGGCTACTGTATAGGGTTTGATAGGATTCACAAAATTCCTCAGTCACTGACACTGATCCATCAGCAAAAGAAAATCCGCATAAAACACGAATAATTGACCTGCAGTACATACGCTTAAGCTTTCTGATGACATCGTTACCATTAGCTAATATATCCGCAAACTGACATCACTGAAAACTGACAAAAACGCTATTTTCAAGGACTGTTTACTCACTGTTGACATTGTGGCGTGCTCCTTATGCATCACCCAGAAGCGGAAAATAGCATTCGGAATCGTTCCGGTACAAACCGTTCCGAGGTAAAAGTTCAAAAGGTATGTGTGAATGTCACCTTTCGCGATTTGGTAAGCTGTGTTCTGATTGGTCAGTCTGAAAGGTTACCTGAAAGACCTCCAGCTAGGGTTAATTAGACTAGGAGTGTCGCGAATAATATTGAGACTATGTTTACTTGGGCTGGATACAGAGTGAGTCAAAACTTTAGATTTTAGATATGTCCAAGAATAAATGTTCCTAATATCAAGATGTCTTACAAGATGAATGATCATGGATTACAGACCCTTTATCATTTGGTCATGACACATTATAGTTTGTTTACATGTGAAGAATTTCTTGACACATCTTTCGGCGCGAATCGGAAAACAACCCCGGGAAATCGACGTCTTTACAACATAATCAAATGAATCCATTTCACATATTGTGCATGTTTAGGCTACATGGGGTTATATAGACGCTGTTTCAAGACTTTAGCTTCTGTCAAAACATACAAAATGTGAGTATCGGGTGACCAGGCTCGATGACCATCCGATACCGTTAGTCCATACTCGATTATTTACAGACCGCCGCCATATAGTTGGAATATAACGAAGTGCGGCGTAAAACTAAACTCACTCACTGACTCTTGGAACAGTGTTCTACTTATATTACAGTGTCCCCATTCACAACGCACCCATAATGTTACGACTTGTCGTAACTCCATAGTTTATGACAGGCTTACGAATGTGGTTGCGCTACAAACATTTTGTGGATCGTTGCCGAGAGAAACAGGTTTGACAGCCAAAATGGACACCATTAAAATTGGAAAACAGCCTATGTGGTGTTGAACATCAAGAATGGTTGTGAAGAACAGGTGGTGTAGACTCGAACCCAAGTCACCATTGTGCTTACGTCTGGGACGATGTAGGACACGCTGAGAGGGGCGATGGAGTACGCTGCGAAACTTAATCCCTCTCCTAATGCTGCTATGTAGGATGCGAACCTGGGAATATAACAAAGAGAGATCTCATCAGTGTGACAAAGCAGCCAGCAGAATCGTCTGGATGATGGTAGGTGTGGTCGCAATGGCGGTTGAGGCAACGTAGTGGTGTGGCGAGATGAAGAGAGTGATTGAGTTTAGATTTACTCAGCAATATTCCAGACATATGGCGTCGGTATGTAAAGACTGTGGACGCTGTCCTTCCACTTTGCCAGTTTCTAATCCCTTGTCAAATAACAAATATCAGATTGCAATTAACGACCCTAATTGTCTTCATCAGACTGGCCATGCATGGCGTGCGGCCATTATATACTGGGAACGACAGTCATCTGTCAGATATAAGATGGCAAACGTTTAGGTATATGTTAGCGTCATACCAAATGGTCGTGGTGGCCAGAGTTTGGTATATAGAGGTCATAAGTTCAAAGTCAAGACGAAGAAAGGATGCTGTCTCCCACTTGTAAAGGAATGTTTACTTCTACATATAAAGGTAAAGATGAAATAGAAAGGCGTGTTAATGTGTTAAAATGTAACAGTTCTTGTAAATGGGTGAAATGTGTTATATATTTGATTAGTGCTTGTACATTACTGATGCTACAAATATCAGAGATAGTGCTTGTACATTACTGATGCTACAAATATCAGAGGTAGTGCTTGTACATTACTGATGCTACAAATATCAGAGATAGTGCTTGTACATTACTGATGCTACAAATATCAGAGGTAGTGCTTGTACATTACTGATGCTACAAATATCAGAGATAGTGCTTGTACATTACTGATGTTACAAATATTAGAGGTAGTGCTTGTACATTACTGATGCTACAAATATCAGAGATAGTGCTTGTACATTACTGATGCTACAAATATCAGAGGTAGTGCTTGTACATTACTGATGCTACAAATATCAGAGATAGTGCTTGTACATTACTGATGCTACAAATATCAGAGGTAGTGCTTGTACATTACTGATGCTACAAATATCAGAGATAGTGCTTGTACATTACTGATGTTACAAATATCAGAGGTAGTGCTTGTACATTACTGATGCTACAAATATCAGAGATAGTGCTTGTACATTACTGATGCTACAAATATCAGAGGTAGTGCTTGTACATTACTGATGCTACAAATATCAGAGATAGTGCTTGTACATTACTGATGTTACAAATATCAGAGGTAGTGCTTGTACATTACTGATGTTACAAATATCAGAGGTAGTGCTTGTACATTACTGATGTCACAAATATCAGAGGTAGTGCTTGTACATTACTGATGTTTCAAATATCAGAGGTAGTGCTTGTACATTACTGATGTTACAAATATCAGAGGTAGTGCTTGTACATTACTGATGTTACAAATATCAGAGGTAGTGCTTGTACATTACTGATGTTACAAATATCAGAGGTAGTGCTTGTACATTACTGATGCTACAAATATCAGAGGTAGTGCTTGTACATTACTGATGTTACAAATATCAGAGGTAGTGCTTGTACATTACTGATGCTACAGATATATGAGGTAGTGCTTGTACATTACTGATGTTACAAATATCAGAGGTAGTGCTTGTACATTACTGATGTTACAAATATCAGAGGTAGTGCTTGTACATTACTGATGCTACAAATATCAGAGGTAGTGCTTGTACATTACTGATGTTACAAATATCAGAGGTAGTGCTTGTACATTACTGATGTTACAGTTATATCACAATGTATCATGTGAAGGTGAAATGGAATAAAATATTGAAATAAACTGTCTTTAAGTATACTGTTTTAATCTTCTGCTAATCGTTAATTAATCCTAATTAATCCCCTCATTGTTGATTTAAATCAATCCCCCAACAAAGAAACTGACATAGTGGGAGTAAATCGTCTGGATAGGACAATCCAGTGATCAACATCATGAGCAGCGACCTACCTAACTGGGATACCGTGACATGTCAACCAAGTCGTCGAACTTGACCACCCGATCCTATTATCATTTCCAGGTCTTTAATTAACTTCCTTATTATAGCAAAATGGGAGGAATTTCTGCTTAAGAAAGGCAAAACAGTATCATAATTAAATTGTAAGTTTCCTTCAAACAACTCGCACCCAACACTGATGACGTCACTATGAACTGTTAATCGCTCGACGTTAAAAGAATTAGCTTTCAGTTATCACTGCCTGCACTTTTATGATAACTAGAGGTCGATTTCCTGAAAGTTTCATACATTTTAGCTATAACACTATGACTTACTCATTATTGTCATATTTAATCAGTGTGCACATAACAAAAGTGTTGAAGTTTGGAAAAAAGAACTACTTTTCCTGGCAATGGTGTTAGGAGTGGTATGCTTAACCTTTGACCTACAGGGACGTTGAAATGGTTCAGTTAACGAATTTTGTTCATGAAAACAAACAGCGTAAAACGAGTTGAATTAGAATGAGGATAACTGTAGAATGAGCTCGAGGATAACTGTGGAATGAGGATAACTGTGGAATGAGGATAACTTGGAATAAAGATAACTGTAGAATGAGGATAACTGTGGAATGAGGATAACTGTGGAATGAGGATAACTGTACTGTGTTTGACGAATTGGGGACGCATACCGGTGGTTATGTAGCCGGTAATCTAGTTGTATCGCGCTTACGCCTCGCCGATTCCAATTCGTCACACACAGTACATTTATCCCCTAATTAGCCTTTCTTTCCTGCAAGAAGATATGATCTGACGTACTGTGGCGCTATATCCACAGGGCTCACCAAACTGGCAGCGGCAGTGACGGACTGGAACGGCATAGCTAATGCGATGATGGCAACAGCGATGTACTCCTGACCATCCCCCACAAAGCACAGACCAATGGTCAGCGCAGTTGACACCGCAAACCCTGGTAATAATCCATGAAGTAATGCCACAATATTCAGTGACTAAGTTTGGTATTACGCCGCTTTAAGCAATATTCCAGCAATATCTCGACGGGGGACACCAGAAATGGGCTTCACGCATTGTACCCATGTGGGGAATCGAACCCGGGTCTTCAGTGCGATGATCGAACGCTTTAACCACAAGGTTAAACCGCCCCGGCAACACTAAGTGAGTGAGTGAGTTTTACCGCCGTTTGTACTATATGTCAGGTACTTCAAGCGTGTCAGCCTCGTGTAGGAAGACTGATAGAAATAATGCAGGTCTCATGCTTGGGACAAGTGATGACAAACCACAAACCCAATAAACACAATCCGGGATTCGAACCCATAACAAGGGATACAACATACCATAGCAGCATCTTGGACAACTAAGCCTACCATTTTCAATGTAGTTACAACAATAATCAGTGGTTGAATGACAATAATCATTGACAATAAAGTAATTGCAATAATCAGTGATTGAAGGACAAATATCAATGCAGTATTGGCAATAATCAGTGATTGAATGAAAATAATCAATAAAGTAATGGCAATAATCAGTGATTGAATGACAATAATCAATAAAATATTGGCAATAATCAGTGACTGAATGACAATGATCAATACAGTAATGGCAATAATCTGTGATTGAATGACAAATATAAAAATGTAATGGCTAATCAGTAACTGAATGACAAAAATCAATAAAGTAATGGCAATAATCAGTGATAGAATGACAATAATCAATAAAGTACTGGCAATAATCAGTGACGATATAGAATAATAAATGACATTCTCGCAACAGTAAATGAAGTAATGGCAATAACATATGAAACAATAACAATAGTCAGTCAAGTTCGGACAGTAATCAACGACTTACTGCAACTGTACAATGACTGGATAATAGCAATAATCAGTGAAGCGGTTCCAGTTATCTAATACATACTAGCACAAATCATAAAATTCATGGCAATAAATGACAAGCGAATGGCATTGTTAATGTCGTATCACCGCGCTTTGGTAACTGACACGTTTTGCTTGGTTTTGAAAACGATAACAATGCCCTTCATATCATCATTCCATACTAATCATGGTTCAAAGCTCAGCTGGAATATGATACACTTTGGTGTCACGACGGTTCGTTGCGTTGTTATGTGAGAACTTACGACGTACCGATTGTCTGAGTGAGTTTCCGAGTGTGGGTGACGGACAACCGTTTCATAAGCAGCAAGCTGACGTTGCTCCAGGCCAAAGTCCCTAGCACCCGAGTAACATAAGGCATTGAAGAGAGCACGCCGTTCTGTAGACAGACACCCCCAAAAGGGAGTTAAAAAGAAGTGTACCAATTCAATCGAGATTTTGTGATCTTTCATATCTCATGTCTTATTTCTTTGTTGTCGTTGTTGTTGTTGTTTTTTGACATGGAAGAAAACCCATAAAACTGAACATTTTTGGTTATTCTTTGACGGAATATTATAATTTTGTCTTAGCTGTATCAAGAACAAAAGCGAAAACGCTTCAAAGTAATGGCTGGCCCAAACGAAGGGGGAGCCATTTCTAGATGATGACTCTCGTTCCCATTAGTGGTGTTCCGATCACTTATTTGAAATAATCGAGGATACGTCGCAGAGGTAAAAAATCCAAGCAATCGATCATATTTTCTCATAATCGAACACAGTCGATTTTGGAACCACTGTGACAAAGTCTGAAATACCTGACGATGGAACAAACCTAGGACGTAGTAAGGGCTTGAAAATGTGTTTCATTCTTAGAAAACGCACTTCACTTGCTGAAACTTAATGACTGAATATTTCTTGAAGTCTTTGGGTAGTTTGTGATTATGATATATTTGTCACTTCAACGTAGCATAATGCGTCATTTCGCATCGAATGTGAAAATTGATAATGCAATTTGTGCGGGTTTCTAAAAAACAAAAACCCACAGAACCAAATGCTTGTTCTTTATACGTATCTCCAATAACAACTTTATGAGGGAAACCTAAAAAAATGACGCTAACAAATTTTGATGGCATTAAACGAGTCATCAATTGTGAGATTTCACCAAATTCCCACCACTAAGTTTACAGGGCAGCTTAATGTCTGCGAGATCCTGGATGCTTAAGGCCTTAGCTCTCCTTACTGAAATGCAGCGTCTTTCCAATAGCCACCAGTGCCGCTGTAAGGTCCCAAAATGACAATCGTACCGCATGTAGTTTTCAAGCAATGTACCAACGATAATTTAGTCTGCTTACCTCTTCTACATCAAAATTCAGCGCCGTTGCCATATACAAAGGGAGGTAACTGCTAAAAAAACTGCTGTTGCACGTGTGCAGAAACATGACGATGAGAAACGCCCAAACCGGTTTACTCCTAAACATGTCTTTCCAAGGGACATGTTTTCTCTGGAAAATACATGTGTCGAAAATACATTAATTTCAAGGTTAGGTATTGTACATTCACACGAAGCCATGCAACGGAATATCGCCATTTGCATGACATTGTAATATTCCTGCGTTTGCTCGTATATGTCACAAACGTGGAGATCTATTACTCCAGTTTGTTCTCCCACAGAAACCAGAAACTCCGTGATGTATCTGGATTACAGCTAAAACGGAGCATAACCCAACTCCTTCTGGTGAGTGGCGTTTAATTTGTACCGGGTATTACTAAAAGCAAAAACCTTAAGGTCCAAGTCGACGTTTGTTCTGTGTTGTAAGATGTACATCTTCTCGAAATGAGTTATATTTGGATGCATTTCCGGTTTGTCATAAGCCAGGTACATCCACATGAGACCCCAGATGATCGCGTAGCCACCTGCAGGCATAAAGGAAGCAGCGTCACTGAGTGCATGATTGGGTTAAATATAGATATCATCATTTCACCAATGTTTGCGAGAACAGTCTCATATTGCTACCAAACACATTTAGGTTATCATGGATTTTACGATAACTATATATAACCATAAAAGGTGGCCATGTATGGACGTCAACTCCCTTGTTCGTAAACTCCAAGAAGACAGGTCCCCCTTCTCGATGCTTGTTATGTGCGAAACCAATCAACACGCGCGTAATAATTGCAGTGCTTTGACAAAGTAAAAACCCGTGCTTAAATCATTTATGACTTATTTTCGTCACCTTCTTTCACTTGCATCAAAGAGGTTTAATTCTTTCAAATAATAATTAAAGACTAAAACAATCACAGCAAAATAACATGCTTCAAGTGGAATATAAGGAGTTATTGTTCTTGTTCTGATATTCATGCGGCAATGTGGATGTTCTTGTTCTGATATTCATGCGGCAATGTGGATGTTCTTGTTCTGATATTCATGCGGCAATGTGGATGTTCTTGTTCTGACATTCATGCGGCAATGTGGAATCCTTTTAAAGTGGAATTATACAGAGGCACAAATCGTCCAGGCGCTAACGTGTCCTCTTGCAATCCTAGACGACAAACCTCCCACACCAGTGAAGTGCATTTATATATTTGTCTGCTGAAAGTGAACCTCCTCACCAAACACGTAGAAGATGAACGGCCAACCGTTGTCTACTGGGATGAGGCAGAGGTAGCCACAGATGAAAAACGTCACTATGTTTGCTATGTTGTAGCCTGGAAGTGATAAAGGCGTGTAAGATAATGTTTCTATGGCAAATAAACAGACTTCAAACAAACTTTCAGTGCAGCGTAAAAGCCTGAGTGAACACAAAATAATTCAACTAATTTCCTAGAGTGCCCGGGCGGTAGGGTAGCCTGATGGTGAATGCGTTGGCTCGTCATGCGGAAGGCCTGGGTTCAATTTACTGCATGGGTACATGAGTGCATGAGTGTCCCCGTCGTGATATTGCTGGAATATTTTAACAGCCGCTTAAAACTAAACTCACTCTCTCTTGGAGAGCAAATAATATTAAATTTTGCATTTCATTTCTAAATTGAGCGTGGTAATTCAATTACAATGAAACCTCGCATGTTCATTTCTAACTTCATAAGCCATGTCTTCCTCTATATGTGTACTCCGGCGGCCTGTAATTATCGAGTCTGGACCAGACGATCCAGTGACTGAAGTCATAAGTCATAAGATCCTACTAAACTAGGATGCGACGATTATGTACCCATGTCAGTGAATCTGACTACCCGATCCAGTTAGTCACCTTTAAAGACCAGCATAATTGCTTTGAATTCTAAATGCATATTGACACTCACACTGTACATAGCATTGGCATACATAGTATGGGAACTCGTGCTGACAAAGACCCGTGAAAAACCGCGGTTAGATAATTATGGACCTCAGTAACCCATGCTTGTCGTTAGAGCCTACAAATGGGATCGGGTGGTCAGGCTTGCTACCTTGGTTGACACACGTCATCGTATCCCAGTTGCGTAGATTGGTGGTCATGAGACGTGATAATGTGTGACATCATATATGCCAAATCAAATCAGCAGAAGACCCCGTGTGGGCTATCATTTGGATTACCCAATGATGGTTTGGCTTGGATGTTGTTTACAGGCTATACACGTGTTTGCACACCTGGCAATATTCCAGCTTAAATCGCGTCTGGACCAGACAACGAGACAGTCCAGTGATCAACGGCATGAGCTGTTAGGATACGAACTTGACCACCCGATCCCGTAACTTGCCCCTTACATCAAGCATTGGTTGCTGAAGACTTCTTGGCATCCCTCAGTCACTTACCAGTAAAAGTATAGGTGACCAGCTGTGCCTTCTCATGTATGGGAGCCCAATACAGCCACACATCGACTGATACTGGCATCACGCTGTTCTATATAACATACAATATAACAAACACACAAAAACAAATTGAACTGAAGAATGAGTGAGTTTAATGTTACGCTGCACTCAGCAATATACCAGCAATATGGCGTCGGTTTGTAAAAAATCGAATCTGGATCAGTCACTCAAGTGATCAACAGCATGAGCATCGACCTACGCAATTGGGAACTGATGATAAAATGAATTCATTCGTCTTAAGGAAGTTCTGCTATTTTTCACTGGAAATTGTTTTGGCCCGTGTATTTCAAAGGAAGTGGTTATTCATTTGATGATCAACACCGTGTCTATACAATCCATTCTTTGATCACACTGATCTGTTATCATCAACGCTTTGTTGATTTTGCATTCTGGTTTGCAACTTCTATATGAATGAGAGCATCCCTGAACATAATATTTACTATTACTCGCCCGTGGAAGACACTGCAGTGTAATGTTTCACGTAATGTTTAATACCGCTGGACGTATGAAGTCATAACGATTTACAGTTATGAAGTCGCAAAGCTAATTAATACCTCTGTCACAATGGTATTAGACCTTGCTGAGCACACGGAGAGCTGAGAATCAGTTTGTATTGGAGAGTAATAAACCGACTAGCTATTCTCGAAACGTTCGTAGCCCTACGAACTTCTTAAGCCCATTCTTAACACATTGGCTACGATCAAAGTTAAGAATTCCTAGGGCTACGAACGTTTCGAGAATAAGGGCCCAGAATACTAAAGTCGCTAAGAAAGTGAAAGATGCCGAATCATTAACTCGTTTAATAAAAATGATAATACGCGGGGAAGTTGTTAAGTATATCTATTTACCTAAAACTGTGAAGAAACTATCACCACAGGAAATATTGCCTGTGTGAGATCAAACGATATCTGTAGATCTTGCACAATTGAATAATGAGATCACAATGCTTTGACATCATCAACTACACGACCCAATGCTATGTCAACACCCTGATGACATGACGCTGCCATGACGTCAAAAACTTGATGACGTCATAAAACTATGACTGCTCCACTGCAAGTCTAATGGCAGGGCGAGTTCAGAGCTGTACATTTTTCATTAAAAACTAATGAGTAATCGTTGATGTTAAATAGAATCCCATCTTCAGCAACTCATGTTGATATCACTGATATGAGAAGGCACTGTGAGATTCCCTGTTTATGTTACTATGTATTTTGATTCAATGGATTTCCCGTCTTTTGCCATCCAACCAAAAACAAACAAAAGCCCGAAAACTGATCCATTATCTTGAAGCACACATGACCGTTGGCCTTTGTTCTTACACCGAATATCAGTTTAAATTTGCCTCTATCAAAACATTTACAACGGACAGGGCGTACTCACGACTGCAAATCCGAGAGCCACACGACACAAGACAGCCAGGTACGCATGACTTCTTGCTGCTGCCGGAATGGCAATCGTCGCGACGCCACCCAACACAACACTCGCAAGTATAACCCTCTTAGCACCAAATCTTCGAGAAGCCAGACTGCCAAATATCGGCGAAATAACACCAACGTAGTAGGTTGACGATATGAGAAGACCTTCCATTTCGCTGCTGTAGTCGAATTCTGCTGTGGTCACCTGGATACAATTAAAGAGCGGGGAGTATGGGTCTGCTCCGCTTTTAGCAAAATTCCTGCAATGTAATGACAGGGACGCCAGAAATGGGCTTCACACGTTGTACACATGAAGAAATCGAACTCGGGTCTTCGCCGTCATGAGCCAACGCTTTCACCACTAGGCTACCCGCCGCTCTGGAAACGGAGAGATTCTCACCTTCTATGTATTGTCCAGTGCAATGTGCCTACGCGAGGTATCCATGCTGAAAAGCGAGCTGTACGCTTAAAATATATTGAACAGCAAAAGAAACGTAACTCTGCTTTTTCTCGTTTTTTAAAAATCGAAAACATAAACATGAAACGCTTACTTTCATTTTTTCGAAACTTGCGTTTCTTTTGCTGTTCAGTATATGTAGCAGTTTCTGGACCTGAACAACGTACAGCAATATTGCTGTGACGATTCAGATGCGTGTTGAAAACGTTCTAAATAGTGTAAAGTACTTGCAGTTATTTTACTTAATACCAGCTCGAAGATACTTTGTGTCAGATTTGTGTCCTTGTTAAATAGTGCCCTCACATTTGAAGACTTTAACAGTTTGCGGACAAGAATATTGTGCAGTATTGCTACGGCAGGTCAGATCAGCGTTTTAGTTGTTATACAATACCAACTAGGAGTGACTATTGATGGGAAAGCAACTATTGCGATGGCAATAACGAGAATCTATTGCCACAAACTGCTGCAATAGTACTGTATTCATTCATTCATTCATTCATTCATTCATTCATTCATTCATTTATTTATTTATTTATTTATTTATTTCCCAAAAGAATATACAGTTTTGTTTGTTTAAGAGGTAACGGGCGGAAACGCTAAATCCGATTGAATGAATCAGGTACTCCCTGTATTTTGCACTGAGCATGTATCAACAGAAGTCAGTTAGTAAACTATATAGTCACACATAATATCGATGCATCAATCGATGGATTTTAGTTTCTACCATCCATTTAATTGCTCACCAACCGCGATCCATCGATACTCCAATGCATCGTTACAGTCCAAATACCAACAATGAAGGGCATTATTTTATGCAACACAAGACTGTGCCAGAACTGTGATTATTCACTACGGGAGCGAACTGAGGAACGAAAAATATTTCTAACATCACTTTAGAGTGATTTAAATTTAGTTTTATATCTTTTCTTTGAAAAGAATGTTGTTGTTGGTTGCCCGGCTTGTATACGTGATCATTTCTTTTCTGAAATATTCAAAATTGTACATGAAAGATATAATTCTACGAAGATACACGCAAGGTCTATTGAAAAAGGTTTAACGCAGATTAAAAATAAAGTGATATCGAGGTGAAAAAAACACGTTCATTAAAAGTTAACTAATATCATTTCGGACATTTAGCACAAGCTAAACGATGCGCTTTCGTGCAAGCAAAATACAAATGTTAGCCAAGTGGATGTACCGAAACACCGTGTTCGATTCCCAACAGAATACAATGTGACTCACCCGATGTTGATGGCGGGATACGGTTCACACTAACGTGAGTTGTGTTTTGCGCCGTTTTCGCAACTATCCACCAACATCACGATGCCAGAAATTGACTTCCTAAATTTAACCCATGAGGGGATTTGAACCCCTCAGCGAGGCAAGCGAACGCTTTGACCACTACGCCAAAATACTGACATGGTTGTAAAAACGTACTTTTCATCTTAAGATATGCAATAATCATTATCAACGTCTGTGGCAACATACCTCTCCCGCAACTGAATAATTCAACCGTTCCCTGCTTCCCGAGTCTGAGAATGGTGACGTGTCATTGGTGCCAGCGTTGCTTAGGTTAGAGTGCTCTCCCTTGTCAAGAGTTACTCCCCTTGTCATGCACACGATAGCGAATGACATGCAGTTTTTCAGGCACTGTACAGAAACGATACCGAGAGTCACCATGTATCCGAGGCGCCATCTGCAGGACGTGTATTTCTGAACCATGGTTGGGTAATTTTCGGGGAGTGGTTCATCTTGGTATCCCGTAGGTGTTGATCCATTAACTGAAAAAATGATATTGTGATTCCAGCATAGATAAAACTTGAATATACAAATTTGATGATATGTTTGATACAGTTTGGTTTGCTGATTCATGTAGCATTCAGCAGTATACCAGTTATATGGCGGCGGTCTGCAAACACTCAAATCTGGACCAGACACACCCGTGATCATCAGTATGCGCACTGATCTTCGGAATCGGGATACATGTGTCAACCACGAAGCGAGCCTGGCCAACCAGTCTAGTTAGTCGCCTCTTACGACATGCATGGGTTACCGCATAAAATTCTAACCCGGATATTCTTGGGTCATTGTTTACGAGTGTCGCTGTTTTGTTTTGTTTTGCAGTGTTTTTGCGACTGTTTTCAGCTTGATAACATTTCGATAACGTTTGTAATTATTTGACTGAACCGATTTTTCAAGTGTGTTCCTTTTGCGCCCTATAGTTTTCAGAAAATACACACACACACACACACACCCCCAAAGCCCTATTAATCGTTTGACCTCACCTATTTATCGTCAACATATGTAACAAAAGTGTTGGTGTCATGATTATACACAACTGCACACGTGCAAAAAATCGGTTTTACCTGAAAATATTGATACTGATGAGATTTCTTACAAGAACTAGAAAGGCATCGCCACAACGCAACAGAAATCACCTTCCAGTTGAAATTCTGCAGCAAAGAGCATTCACTGTCTGGCAATAAATGTCTAGATTACTTTCAGAAATTGGCATCTGTTTTGAAACAGTTTCAAGGTCAAATCACTACGTCACGTCTTGACACGGAACATCACCATTTAAAGAGTGCGTGCTGTATATTACCAATCTTCTGTTGCCAGGCGTCTGAGCAAGATATCACGTTTTGCAGCTCGTTGCAACCAAACAAGTATAACAAATGACCGTCCCTGTACAGGCAGACCTCGAGTTACATCAGCTGCGTGATCGTACCGCCACTAGTGAAGGCACAGCCGCCAGGGTGCCTGGACATCAGATATCCGGGAAAACTGTACGGACCAGTTTAAAAGAGATTGGTCTGAGAGCCAGGAAACCCGACGTTTGGGTCATGCTGCGTCGTCATCATCGCGCTCAAAGTCTCCGATATCTAAAAGTATCAACTTCTGAACTGATGTAAAATTTCATGCACTTAAGTCTATTTTTGGATGAGTTATACGTGTTTGAAATGACTACATTATCGCAAAAGATTTTTCGTCAACGCGTTTCTGTCTTTTTCTCTTGGTTAGTTTCAGGTGGCAATCTACCGTGCATACCCACCTGACGCAATAATGGCGTCCATTTTGTTTTTCAATTGTGAGGGTAAAAAAAAAACATAATATTTTCAGCGTGGAATCTTTTTTATTCATGGTAACTCCTTTAATGTCTTAGAAACAGGAGTTTCCAAACTTTAAGAAACAAGAAACAGGGATACAGTCATTGAGATACAACAATTTTGGTGGCCATTTTGTTTTTAAATTTTTAGGGTCAAGAACACTTTTTTCAGCTTCGTGTGCTGATTAGCACCTTTAAACAGGTAAAGTAAATTGGACAACAAATGCATAAACATCTTTTATTTGAATCGTGACTTGTGTGTCAGCGTTGAACTACGCACTTGGGATAAGATGACTCGTTATAACCAGTTCACCAGGTCAGTCGTTATAATTATAACCAGCCTGGCCGAGGATCCGGAAGGTCACCCCTACGTATGACAGTTAATTTGGTAACAGGATATACACGACGACTGCAACTGAAATACATCATAGCATACTGAAGGTCACTATCTAGAAGAGGACCGGCTGTTTCATTTGAGGAACCGATACGACACTTTGTGCATCGATGTTCATGATGTTGATCACTGGACTGTCGATTATTTGCAGACCGCCTCCATTCAGCTGAGATATGACCGAATACGGTGTTAACCAGGAAACAAACAAATCGCGTAATTCCATGTTTAGGCTTGTTTGCTTAGAATAATGGTGGTCAGATTCAGTGACTTAAACAGCTAGCAGTTGTACCCCTACAGAGTAATGTACATGACATCAACCCTTTGACTGACCAAACGCTTATTATAATGAGTGTGTGAGTGACTTCAGTTTTAACCCGCACCCGCACTAATCTGGCTACAAGTATATGGCGGCGGTCTGTAAATAATCGAGTCTGGACCAGACAATTAAGTGATCAACAGCATGAGCATCGATCTGCGTAATTTGGAACCCATGACGTGTAAACCATGTCAGCAGCGAGCCTGACCACTCGATCCCGTTTAATCGTGAGACAAACCTGACGTCCCTATGAATGATCACAATTTGTACACGAACCTTCCTGAAAACTCACACAATGGTTAGCAAACTTCAAAATAAACATAACTAGAAAATATCAAAATCTAGGATACCAGAGCAGCATCCAGAACGAATGCCATGTTTTCCTCCCACAATTTGGTATACATCATGTAATTCACAGGCAACAGAAGGAAAACACTTCTATTTTTCAAAAACAAACTCAATCATTTAGAATCACGTTTCTCTTCATTTACAAAATGACTGTAAATTTCGCAACCACTAAAAGTATCAACAGATATTAAACGCTCTGAAAAATAACCGCCCACCTTCTGCCATTCTGTCTCGGGTGACACTTCCTTCGTGACGTCATCCCTCGATTTAATCGGTAACGGTGTACCGAAGCGTTTGAAGGTGTGGCGGATTGACACGTGGATGTAGTACAGTCCGTGAGAGGCCATAATACGAATATGTGATTTGTCATGACGCGACGTGAAAAGATTTCAACTGACATTAGTTCCGAATTAGATCTGGGCTGATAGCACCCTCGTTTAGACATAAGTGAGTACAGTTTTACGCCGCATTTAGCAATATCAGCAATATCTTAGCGGGGAACACCAGAAATGGTCTTCACACACTACCCTAGCGGGGATTCGAACCCGGCTCTTCGAGGTGAAGAGCGAACGCTTTAGGCATTCGGCTACCCGTACTGCCATTTTCGACTTCGTAATTACATTACACCACCGGTCTTCATTGGACATGACCCCTCGTTCAACAAGTTAAGAAGTTGTTGTAATATTGATGGAATACAGCATGAAACAGAACTTACTCCCTCTTTATTACTGACGATAGCGCTGACGATATTTAGAGAGGCAAAATGTGTCGGCCATATTGAAAATGCCATCCGAACACATTTACTTGGCTTTGGTGACAAAAGGAGAAAATAACAGTCACAATCATCAACAACCTGCAGTCCTGTGGCAGCTGTTCCAGTGGTACACTTTGACGATATTCACCCATGGGCAGCACACCCGCTGACTATGTCCAAACTAAGGGAAGGATAAGCCTGGCCAGTCTACAAGTGTCTTACTGTTACCATCTAGCTTCCTAAAGGCCAATGTGGATCAAAGAACAATCCGCTCATGTTGTTTTGCCTTTTTTATCTCAGATATACTCTTTATGTGTTTGTGTGTAACAATGTAAGTTGATTATCATGTTGATGTTTGTATAATGACTTTGTTGGAGACACTCTTATACAAGATACAAATAAACGACTTTTATTCCTACAAAGTGAAATTGTTCCAATATATCTCCATATTTCCGAGTTTGAATTTCCTGGCTTAGCTTAAAAACATCCAACCGATGCAGAGGTACGGCAAAGCTGCGTATAAACGAAAATTATGCCAATATTTATGCAAAAACTCAGTTCCTCGGTTTTGCGTAAATTATTGTAAATGCTCCACATACCTGATCTTACATACCTACACACAACAATGTCAAATCCTGGCTTGCTTACCGGTGGATAGATGAGGTAACTGAGGTTAGACTGAGAGGCTCTATTTCAGCAAACGAACATCTTGGTCGTTTCTCATATTACAGATCAAATGTATATAACAAACGCGTAAATCAACATTTACACTTTGTTACATATTTACAATTACTGAAAAATGGGAAGATACCCAGCAGAGTGTGAGTAAGATGGGTGCAGTTTATTAGGTTACTTAAAGGAAAATTAGGATACTCAACTGAGATGAGATGAGTGAGTGAGTTTTGTTTCACGCCGACATTAGCAATATTCCAGAAATATCACTGCGGAGGACACCAGAAATCGGCTGCACACACTGTACCCATGTGAGGAATCGAACCCGGGTCTTCTGCATGACGTACGAACGCTTTAACCAGTAGGCTATTCCACCGCCCCAGATTAAAACAAAATTGGTGATATGTTATATACGGATTAACGGCTATCCCACCGCTCTCCACTTGAGATGAACACAAGCACGTACAAAACTCAGTGACCCAAAACGTTATCTGCAGTCTGTAGGCTGGATAATGACTTAATTCACCGACAAAAGCAGTAACGGAGAGTTACTATGACCTATTTCAACATCACTGGCCAAAACGACAGCCATGTGCAGATTACAAGTGAATGCTGTGACAAATTCGCCCTAGCCTCCAACGCATATGAGTCGTTATCTCCATCTAGCCCATTTACTAAATACCGTACATCCTCCTCTATTCGCTCTTGCCACTTTCTAGGTTGAGTTAGTGACAGTAGTTATTTTCTACCAACCAATCAGCCATGACGTATACGTACTTCCAGTGGGTGACCTGAACAATGAACAATCGGGTATATAAGTATGTGTTCGACACTGGTAATTTGGGAGGCACGGTTCCAATTGATTTGGTGTGTTGGTATATAGTGGAGATCTGTCAATAATTGGATGGACCGACAATCCAGTGATCAACAGCATGAGCATCGACCTACAAAACTGGGATACGATGACAGACAAGCCATCGAGCCTGACCACCAACCACATTATTCGTTTCATACCACAAACATGGGTTGTTGAAGGGATGACCCTGCAGTCGTTCAGACTTAAGGTGCCAAGCATTTCTGGTGATCCACAATTTAAGAAATAATAATCAGAATACCAAGTAAGTAGCGTGAACGATTTATTCCTATTCTGGGAATAATCTGAGGATTTTATTTTCAGAATTTTCAAAAACAGATTATTTTCTGAATACCCCGTCGCCAAGCACAAATTGTTTATACAGCCCTATCAATCTGACTAACAATCATTCAAACTACCATACAAAATTGTAGACGTGACTGACACTGTACTTTCAGTTTCACATATAATAAGTTCATCAAACCAGACGCTATTCAGTCTCTTACCTTACCTTCTTTAAGCATTGGACCTCTCAGAGTCACTAGCGAGTTACCTCCCTTGATACCAGTACTATTCAGTAATATCTGGTGTTTAACATGAGTACATCACTGTCATTTCAGACTGGCCATATTGAAATGTTATAGGAAAGGTGGTGTGCCTTTCCGTAAAAATCATCTGTACCTCCCACCACCACCCTCCCAAGCCATACCTTCCGAAATTCTAACATTAAACCCTTGATCCGGCGCATTTCGGAGGAAAAAGGGGACACGGACATATCACTGATGTGGTAATACGTCACTTAACCCCTGAAACTAAATAAAAAAGTGAAGTGTTTCTCGGGCATCGGCGCTTCACTTTTATGTTTGCGCGTAACAATTTACAATTTCTCACTGCCGTTTAAAAAAATAATTTTGGATTTGAAGGGTTCCGATGATCCTTTGTCCACTGTAAGAATGAGTGTCTGGAAGAATGAGTGTAACTGAATCAACAACTCATTAACACGTGCTTATAAAGTTCCCAAGCTGTATTTCTAAAAGAAAAATAAATAAAAATGCGTTCCTCCATCTTCACTGGGTTTTTTTCCTAATCAAAAACTTTTAGAAAGTCCTACCGCCCTCGTTACTTTTGACAAAAAAATGAAACAGAAACATTCATTTTTTTTCTAAAGCCTAAACTGCTTGGAGATGCCTATCTACCTTGTTTCCTTAAGTGCGAATATTCATTTCATGTGTAATTTGAAAAGTTAAAATGATTCTTTTTCAATGTGGGTGTACTTGGCGTTCTCTCAAGCGTACATCATAAAGAGATTATTGCAGTAATTGTGCACATGTGGATTTTTTTAAACTAGATAATAGGCCATTATACATAAACGCGACTAAACCTTTCCCACATTCGAAAAGAGCTTCTCCAGTCTGTTCACGTCATTCGAGCCCACGCTCTCAAAGTGAGACACCTAACCGCCAGCAGAGCCAACCTTATAAAAAGTACCAGAATCTATACTTCTGCTGAGTACGTGTAACTCCAAATATAAATGCCCTTCATTTATTCTGTTTTGTAAATGGCATTGTATTGTGATATATGGCAGTTACCAGTGTCAGTACTAGCTCTCAGTTTAAAGGTCGCTTACTCAGTTACTGACGAACCCTGTATCCGGCAGTGTCACACTTGTTTATGTTGTGAGAGTCATATGATCCGGTCTTTAAACTTGGTCAGTTTGAACTCAGAGGCCTAGAATCATCGACTCTTCGAAGTCTTTCGGCCATCGTCCTTCTACTGTCAACAAAGTATTTGACTAGATCCTTACAGGGGAGCCCTCCATACATGTCTCAACGAAAGTATCAAGCGCTGTCATAGAGTTTAGACGTTACCTAAGGACGGTCACTCTCAATCACGAACTGCCGTGGACCGCATAAAGAACGCATCTTCACATCAAAAGGATGCTTCATGTTTTATGGAACGTACGTGTATTCAGTATTGTCAGGTGGGCGTGCCCGTTTCTGATGGGTTGTAGTTCGGGGTGGCGGGGAAAACTAGGAATTAAACATGGCATTTCATTTCGCTCCACCCAGCAACATTTCAGCTGTATGTTGAAGTTCAGAAATTAATCGATTCTAACCCAGACTATCCAGTGATCAACAGCATGAGCATAGATCTACGGAAGTGAGATACGATGACATCTGCAAACCAAGTCAGCGAGCCCGACCACCCGACCCGTGAGACCGTCAACAACAAACATGCATGGGAGGGCCAATTCTTACCCGGATGTTCAACGTGTATGTTTATTGTGACAAGTATGAGTATGTTTATTGTGACATAATGAGAAGTGATTTTGACCGGTCAGCTGAATCAAACAGGCGAGCCCAAAACAGCGATAGAGGTGTATTTTCAGCTGCAGTCTCCCGTAAGTTTGTGTTTGAATCAAGGCCAAGGTCAGGCACGGTGTCAATGTGATGGTTAAGATCAACGTCAGAATTAAGGTCACGTCAGAGGGGACGTTGGTACACGATATGGTGTTGTGTTTCTTTGCCGACAAAAAAAACAGACATATCATAAAGGTATCAACTTTATTTTACCATTTGAATTCCAGATGAAAATACAGAATCAGAGATGTACTGCATAAGAGCTGGAACGATGTTTTCTATGCTGGACCTAAGGACAAAATGAAAGGTGAGTGAGTAGGGTTTTACGCCGCTGTGAGCAGAATTACCGCCTGACATCAGAAATGGGCATTGGACACTGTTCCCATTTTGAGTGTGACGAACGAACGCTTTCCCTACTGGACTACCTCTCCCGCCTCAAAGCTAGATAGGTTAAGACCAGTCAGACCCGTCAGACCCGAGTGTTACTAGTTATAGAATTGGAGCAAAACAATGAAGTCATAATTAAAAACTGAAACCGGCTTTATTGATTACGCAATAATTTTCTTTTATTTAGCTTTCTATCGAACATTATGATAAAAAAATACTCACAGATAGACATCAAATTCTGTTTTGACTGGTTATAACGCATTTGTTGTAACATAGGCCCGACTGCATTTCCACAAAGGGTCACCAGGTTGTCTACACAGTCGAAAGCCGTACGGGCCATGCTGGAAGAAAACGTTTACATTAGGTCACGATTAGATCACGATTAGATCACGATTAGATCACGATTAGGCCACGATTAGATCACGATTAGGCCACGATTAGATCACGATTAGATCACGATTAGATCACGATTAGGCCACGATTAGATCACGATTAGGCCACGATTAGATCACGATTAGATCACGATTAGGCCACGATTAGATCACGATTAGGCCACGATTAGGCCACGATTAGATCACGATTAGGCCACGATTAGATCACGATTAGGCACAATTAATAGGTCACGAATAGATCACGATTAGGCCACGATGTGAACTCTCTGTGATCGTGATATATCTTTATAATCATGTCATAATCGTGCCATTTTTTTAAGTAAACGTTTCAAATGCGTAGTTAAGTGTAGGCATCGGAGCAAATCGTTACAGAGGATAGCAAAACGTGAAAAAAGCGGAATGGAGCGTTTCGGGATAATCGTAATACATCGTAATAATGAGTACCAGATGTTAATGCCCATTGTCCCAAGATCTATTGCGATTGTATAAAGATTTCTGGCTATGTGTCACGTTGTACACAATTTATATCGACCTAATACGATTCAGTTCATTTGTATGAACCTTTTAACACGCTGTACTACAAATAACACCCACGATGTGTCACGATTTATTACACTCCCTTGTTCTGCGTCACCTTCTGGTGCGTTTAGTGTGCTTTCTATAACGTGTGTCATGCTGTCAGGCGAAATCCAACTGCAGGCCGTTTCACACTATTTCATCGTCATTTTCGTTATAGAAAATAGAAAAGTGGGCAAGGGCAAAGGAAAGGGTTCCAAAGTAACTCATGTTGTCCGAGAATCGTGTCACAATCGTGATTAATGTGTCTTAACAGAAGGCAACAAAAGGTAGGAGATTGTTCTGAACATCTCAAAACGTAAAGAATCGTAACACATCATATACTCAAATCGTAATGATCGTAACATGTCGATACAGATCGTCAAATATTTGTGACAGAGCTTCATTGAAGCGTAATTAATTGGATATACCCTCGAATGCGTACCGGATCCCATCAGAGTTTGTGAAACCGAAAAAGAGCGTCAAGAAAGGGGCAAAGAAACAAAACGTTCCACGATCATGGAGATCTGCTGCGATATTTAGTTCGTGTCGGATCAGCGTAACTGTGTCTTAGTGCAAAATGCAGCATTAGTTCAATATACTGGACAAAATAAGTCAGGGATATTGGCGTTTTTATGATATTTTATCAGTATGTCACTGAATAAATAAATCATTATTCATAATTCCGAAAGTTACATATATCCTTAACTATTTCTGTCCAGTATAGATGTGATCATATCCATTTAATGTCACAGCCAAAGCATTAACCACTGGCATGCTGAGATTCCAAAACACAGAACCACCATGCCAAGCAACGCTGTATTGGTTTCTCCGGACGTGGGTGCCTCGTTTAGTAATATTCCTATTATTGTATGGAACACCAGGAAAAAAACTTCACACAACCTGCACGCGGCTCACTTACCCTCAGACAACCTATACGTGATTCACTTACCTATAGACAACCTACACGCGGTGTTCGTATCTATATACAACCTACGCGTCGTGTACATACCTACATACAACCTACGCGTCGTGTACGTATCTGCATACAACCTACACGCGGTGTGCGTATCTACATACAACCTACACGCGGTGTACGCATCTACATACAACCTACGCGTCGTGTACGTACCTACATACAACCTACGCGTCGTGTACGTATCTACATACAACCTACGCGTCGTGTACGTATCTACATACAACCTACGCGTCGTGTACGTATCTGTATACAACCTACACGCGATGTACGTATCTACATACAACCTACGCGTCGTGTACGTATCTACATACAACCTACGCGTCGTGTACGTATCTACATACAACCTACGCGTCGTGTACGTATCTGTATACAACCTACGCGTCGTGTACGTATCTGCATACAACCTACGCGTCGTGTACGTATCTGTATACAACCTACGCGTCGTGTACGTATCTACATACAACCTACGCGTCGTGTACGTATCTACATACAACCCACGCGTCGTGTACGTATCTACATACAACCTACGCGTCGTGTACGTATCTACATACAACCCACGCGTCGTGTACGTATCTGTATACAACCTACGCGTCGTGTACGTATCTGCATACAACCTACGCGTCGTGTACGTATCTGCATACAACCTACGCGTCGTGTACGTATCTGCATACAACCTACGCGTCGTGTACGTATCTGTATACAACCTACGCGTCGTGTACGTATCTGCATACAACCTACGCGTCGTGTACGTATCTGCATACAACCTACGCGTCGTGTACGTATCTACATACAACCTACGCGTCGTGTACGTATCTACATACAACCTACGCGTCGTGTACGTATCTGCATACAACCTACGCGTCGTGTACGTATCTGTATACAACCTACGCGTCATGTACGTATCTACATACAACCTACGCGTCGTGTACGTATCTACATACAACCTACGCGTCGTGTACGTATCTGCATACAACCTACGCGTCGTGTACGTATCTACATACAACCTACGCGTCGTGTACGTATCTGCATACAGCCTACACGCGGTGTGCGTATCTACATACAACCTACGTGTCGTGTACGTATCTACATACAACCTACGCGTCGTGTACGTATCTACATACAACCTACGCGTCGTGTACGTACCTGCATACAACCTACGCGTCGTGTACGTATCTACATACAACCTACGCGTCGTGTACGTATCTACATACAACCTACGCGTCGTGTACGTATCTGCATACAACCTACACGCGATGTACCTATCTACATACAACCTACGTGTCGTCTACGTACCTACATACAACCTACGTGTCGTGTACGTATCTACATACAACCTACTTGTCGTGTACGTATCTACATACAACCTACGTGTCGTGTACGTACCTACATACAACCTACGTGTTGTGTACGTATCTGCATACAACTTACGTGTCGGTTACGTATCTGCATACAACCTACGCGTCGTGTACGTACCTACAGACAAGTTACATACAGTTCACTTACCTGCAAATGGCGGACAAGTCTGGGTTGTTTCCCTCCTGAAGCGGTGCTATACATTCAAGTAGGCTTCTTTGATAGTTCGATGGACATCCTCCTATGTAAAACAGCCGATGATGAAATATTTTGTCCAGTACTTGATTTTGTATTGTTCATTTAAATGAAAGTACTGATATGATGATGATATTCTGATTACATCTCGATTATATTCTGATTACATAATGATTACACCCTGCTGTTAATATGTGTCTGTTTTCGAGTTTCTGAAAATTCAAAGATGGCGGTTTGGGGTAAGTAGTGTACTGCATCGATTTGTCCAACATTCATCCACTCGACGGGACAAATGGGAATCAGTGTCCCAAAGGCGATTAAGGAATAGTCTCCCCTCTTATCACACAGCAAATGTTATCCAGTGTGGTCAAAGTTAAGGTAACGGTGTGGGTGAGTTCGGTTATACGCCTCTGTCATGGTTATTCCAGCAATGTCACGGTTGGGGACACCAGAAATGGGATTCACACATGCCCATGTGGGGAATCGAACCCGGGTCTTCAGCGTGACGAACCCTAATGTTCTGACCGCCCTGTTGATTTGGCGTCCAATTTTCCCTTCTATTTCCCAGATTGGGAAAACCTCTCAGACATTTTGTCTCTCCAAGCCATGGGTAATTGTTCACCAAATGTGTGGTGAGTGAGTCAGTGAGTAAGGTTCTGAGCTTTTAGCCATATTCCAGCAGTATCAGAGCGTGGGAGTCTAGAAACGGGCTTCACACAATGTACCCATTTTGGGAGAGCGTGCTAACCACTAGGCCACCCCACAGGTAGAAGCAACACGTACCTTCTCCTCCGTCAGTGCCAGGACCTGGTAGATATAAAGAAGAAAATGTTAAAGATAAAGATATATGCAACCGCCCACAAATGTCTCATGAAACCCCACGTGGGCATTGGATCGACGTTAATTTGACATTTGCTTGACATTAGTTTGACATTGGCTCGACGTTAATTTGACATTTGCTTGACATTAGTTTGACCTTGACTTGACATCAATTTGACATTTGCTTGACATTAGTTTGACAAAGTCTCGAAGTGAGTTTGTCAAGTCTCGTAGTTGGTATTACAAAATCTCGAAGTTATTTTGACAAAGTCTCGAAGCTAGTTTGACAAGGGCTTGACATTAGTTTGACATTGGCTTGACATTAGTTTGACATTGGCTTGACATTAGTTAGGAATTGGTGTGACATTCGTGTGATATTAGCTTGACGTTAGTTTGACAATGGATTGATGTATGGCATTGCCTTGAATTCGGGTTTGGCAATGGCTTGACGTTACGTTGGCGTGACGTTAGTTTGACACTGACGTGACGACCACACCTAGGAAAGGGTTAGAATAACAACAAGGTTAACTACACTTTTAACATTTCCATAAATGGAGATTTCTTAAATATTTTTGAATTATTAGTTTTCATTACGCACATAAAACCATTTATTTTGTTTGTGTCTGATATTTCAAAAACGATTTGGCAAACATTTACACACATTTTCTTCCCCTAATTCAAACACGAAAACGAAACATAATATTTCTTTAAAAAATTGGATTTAACCTCATTGTTATTCCAAGCCCGTTAATGTTCCGAGCGGGGCACACCTGAAACGGGCTTCACATATTGTACCCAATGCTGGGATCGAACCCGTGTCTTTGGCGTGATGAGTGATGGAAACAATACGTACCTTGTACTCCACCAGTGCCTAGACCTGGTCACCAAGATAAACATGTTTACCATACAATAAAGGAAAAAGGTACATAAGATCATTGCAAAATGCGAAATATATTTTATTTAATGTCCGGGGGCTGCCTCGAGTGACTGAGTAGAAAACATTTCTCGAGATGTTACAGCATTTCAGCCCTACTTTAATTATTTCAGCAATGAACCTGGGATTTGAACCTACGATCACTACACGTCGGACGTAACTCTTGCCCTTGGAATCAGACCACTGAGCCACCCGTGCCATTCTCTTCCCACAGAGGTTACTTGTCATATCTTCCTACGAACCTCCGTTCTAATACGTCCATATTTCTCGGTTCTCATAAAATCCCCTAGCGGCACAAAATGGCAGCAGATTTATCTCCCTTTTTTCTGTCCAATCAGAACACGTGTTACATCGACTTAGATTCAACTTGACAAATGCAAGCAATATGGAGAAACAAAAATGACATGACTGAGTTCTGTCTAGAAGAAACATTTGAGTATCACGCTCGGGAAGAGGTTCTAGTTTTCACGATGCATCCGGAAATTACGGAGATCTTTCGAACGATCGCTTTTGAAACAAGGCCGCTGATTGCACTACTAAATCTGATTGCCTCCAGTCACTAGTCTTGAACACTCGCACCATGAAAGGGTCGTATTAGAACAGGGGTTACATAGGAATATGTGACAAGTAGCCACTGTGGGAAGAGAATGCACCCGTGCTTGTTGGTTGTATTCTCCACGCTAAGCGTTCTTATTAATAGAAAGACGCAGTACTTACACAAAGAGCTTGCCTGGGTTCTGAATTGGTCAACAAGTGCATTGAACTGGGTGCCCATATTGCAGGCCTCGGTGTAGTTGGAAACACACTCTATGGCACCTGGTAGAGATCTACAAAGATGATAGACCATTATCTAATTATAATCTGATTATAACGTTATCTATAACAAAACATCCACAGTATTGGCGTATACAATATGCATCTATATTTACCGCCATCCAGGAGCAAGTGTTGATACTATCACTGTAGTGGTGGTATGTGAGATCCGACGTTCACACAACCTTCGCCAGGTAGCTCACCTTAAAGCTCACCTGAAAAACTGCGTTAGAACCGAGATTCCCGCTTAGACAGCATTCACCGTGTAGCTCACCTGCATGCCTCTGCGGTGTTCGGTTCTCCAAGCGTCAGAACTTGCATGTAGCCGTTGATCTCACTGAGGCATACTTCAATACGCGACTGGAAGGGGCATTCGGTTGGTGCTGTTGTTGGTGGTTCTGGAGTCGTTGCAGGTGCTCTAGTTGAAGGTGCCTCAGTCTCTTCACCTGGAAGAGTTTTGTGAAGAGAATTTTGAATGGAGTTTGATAATGTACTGACCATAGGTATTCATAAAGGGTACTGAATACAGGATACAGCACCACAGATGTCCAGAACACGTTATGCATGGCTGAGTTAGTAAGAAAGTGAGTGAGGCCTGACTATCACATACACCCCCACATGTCTCTGCAAGATCTGGAAATGACCCGTTAATGACTCATCATCGAAATTTGAATATGGATGCCCTGTTGTAGATCCTGTTGAAAAACCCTGAATCATTAATGTTAAGTGCAAAAGATGCCTAGATGATATAGTTTGGTTTTAACGCCACTCTCAGCACTATTAAATAATCAAGTCTGGACCGGACAATCCAGTGATCAATAGCACCGATCTCCGCAAGTGGAACACGATGACATGCATCAACCAAGTCAAAGAACCTGATTACCAGATGCCTTTCGTTACCTCTTACGACAAGCATGGGTTGCTGAAGACCAATTCTAGCCCGGATCTTCACAGGCAATTGCCAAGAGGTGGTAATGTGTTTTATTGACTCACATATCGCCAAAAGATTTGAGCGCAACGCGTCTAAGCGTATGACCGCAGGGTTGAAAACACTGGGGCATTTGGCAATGTTTCTTTGAAGACATCCGATGGTTCTCCTAACCTTCCTGCAAAAAGAAAATATGAACCTAAAACCTAATTACATCAGATATCGGCATATAGATTGAATATTGCCGAAGGCGATGTCAAACTAAATTCTCTCGCAAAAACAACGGGAATTTCATAAATACGTTTTGTTAAGTGAGTTATAACGTTTCCTTTTTAACAAACCATGTACCAACTCGGCTTGTGTTTCCAGGTTCATAAGGGTCGTAGGGGTAGCCTAGTGGTTACAGAGTTGCCTTATCACGCCGATGATCCTAGTTCGATTCCACACATGGGAACCATATATAAAGCCCATTTCCGTTATCCCCAGCTGTGATATTGCCGGAATATTGCTAAAAGAGGCGTAAATCTATACTCACTAACTGACTCCCATGTGTACCAACTCCCAGGTCATGAGGGGAAATTGGGTAGTCTAGTGGTTGGTTTGTAGGACTGAAGTCCCGGGTTCGATTCCCAACATTGGAACAATGTGTGACGTCCATTTGAGGTGGGCCCACCTTGATACGGATTATTGTAGGCGGACACTCGGTCGTATGTCATATTCTCCGGAATAATTCTTTTTTATTTCATACGAGGAAGAATAATTTTTGTGGTAATTCAGACTTTTTAAGATCATGATAATAATTATAGCGATAACAATAGTATTTAAACATTAATTATATCACCATGACAACGTTTTGTCTGCATGAATTTGGGATTTTTTCTCTCATTTTCAGCACTGATATTGCATGAACATTGCCGAAAGTGATGTAAAACCTTACTCGTTCACCTTTCCATCAATAACATTTAAATGCAAAACGTGGTTCAACAGGCATTCCGTGTGTTACCAGCACTGAATAGGCTGCTCGTAGACAAGACGTTGAAGTCTGTGAGCACATCTCTGAATCTTTCCTTTCTTCCTGAATGAACAGACGACACCCCTCCTCAAGTCGTCATCTTCATCCTCATCAGAATCAATGTCAACACCTGAATGAAAGTGAGAGAGTTTAGTATTACGCCGCACTCACCATTATTCCAGCTATATGGCGGCGGTCTGTAAATAATAGAGTCTGGATCAGACAATCCAGTGATCAACAGCATGAGCATATATCTGTGCAATTGGGAACCGATGACATGTGTCACGTCAGCGGGCCTGACCACCCGATCCCGTTAGTTGCCTCGTACGACAAGCATAGTCGCCTTTTATGGCAAGCATGGGTTGCTGAAGATCTATTCTACCCCTGACCTTCAACTGTCCATATCAGTAGAAAAATTATACGTTTTGGTTGTTAGATTATTTATTAGTGATCTGGAGAACGCTACACTCAGCTGTGTTCACAGGTACACTGAACAGCAAAAAAACGCAAGATTCGATAAAATGAAATCTCATAAAAGTAAGCCTTCATGTGTATTTTAAAACTTGACAAAATCAGATGGGATGTGCTCCCGGTGGAGAACTTGGGCACTCTCCTGATCTGTGCCAAGAGATCAGGAGGCACCAAACCAAGGGCACCGAGAACAATTGGGATCCTGACGACACAGAACTTGAGATGCAAGCAAGACATTTCAAAGGTGAGGTCCGCATATTTAGCATGCTTTGTCTGAATCCTGCTATTACATTGCTCTCAAAAGGGACAAAATTCAGACGCGAAATTACACTGGCTTCAAAAAGTCTCAGCATGTACTTGAAGAATGCAAACAGGCTTTGTTTTGTATACTCACACATTCCGGACACGACGTCATCAAAGTTGGCGACATGACCTTTCAGGAAGTCACATTCCCCAACAACCTCGTCCATACAATCAAGGGAAAGGCGAGCCTCCCTATGAAAAAACGTTAAAATGTATCCCAGTTTGAAAATATTTGCAGCTAATATTCATCAGTTGATCAATAACTCAGTTTCAAACTGTGAGCCATCTTGAAGGCAATCGAATTGTTTCCCTTTTGTATGAAAAAAAAACAGTTAAAATGTAACAAGGTCTTAAAACATTTGTAATCAATGTCCAGAGTTAAAAAAGTAGCTTCATTTTAAAATTCTGGCCATCTTGAATGCCATCGAATGTTTTCAAGTTTGTTTGTTGTTGCGCTGATCAGTAGGCCCCATCTGTACAAGAACAGTCTGCAAACAACTGAGTATGGACATGACAGTTCACTGACTGGCGTCCTAAATTTTACGTCCCGATTCCAAAGTCACCTTCAAAACCCTTGAAGATCCGGATTAGAATTGATCTTCGGGAACCAATACTTGTCGCCAGAGGCGAGTAAAAGGATAGTCATAATTACATCTTCACCAATGCTAGGTATTTAGTGTAATTTGATAATAATAATAATATTAATAATGATAATAATATCATTTGAAACAAGTATAATGGTGAATCAACTGGGTTTTAAAATCTAATGTGAAAATGTTTTAAGTTTTCCAGTTATATAGCTATGGGAAAAGCCTTTGCTTTTTATTTTGGTGTTTTTTAACGTCGCACTGTCTTATGATCGAGAACTGACAAACCAGTGATTAATATCCTGACCATCGATCTAGGCAATGGGGATACGATGACGTGTACCAGCGAGCCTGCCCTTCCGATACATGGGTTATAACAGTACGAAAGGGGCGGCAGTTGTGTTCAGATTATTCCGTGACAAGCGAAAACAAGTGACAAAGTCCTATCTACCTGCAAAACCCTGGCAGCTGCTCCGGAGTGATATCATTGAGAGAACCAGCATAGGGCATGAGACGGGTGTGACAACGACTTAAGTCACACCTCTCACCATCACTCAGTCCAGCTGCAAACAACAGAAAGAAGTATGTCATGTTTTGACTCAAACTGAGTGACTTTATAGGCAGCTTTGAACACTGATTCGGGTACATCACAACGTAGATCGATTGTTGTTAACGCTCTAATCAGCAAAAGTACCGCTCTATGGCGTAGGCTTGTAACCAGTGCGGTTATTGTTCGATAAGGTGAGCAACGCAGTGGCAACCCTCAGTGGACATAGGAGGACATGCAATCAACAGTTTCGATGATGTCTGACCATCTAATCCGTCAAGTCGACTCTGAAGACCAGCTGGTCTGCTTCGACGCAGTTCGAAAGCGCCAAAGGTTTTATGACGTTCCGAGCAATTTGCTATTACTGTTACGCCTGGAGACACCAGCCATGAGCTTCGAACCCGGATTTGTGTCTTAGTGAGTGAACCCGTTACCCTCTAGGCTACTGGTGGCATTTGAAGACAGCTGTGCTTTAATAGAGTTCCTACAATCTCTTGTGGAAACACTGCGTGGGCGCTTGTTCACGCCGAAGACCCGGGTTCGATGCCCCGCATGAGTACAATGTGTGAAGCCAGTTTCTAAAGTCATGATACATCTGGATATTGCTAAAAGCGGCGTAAAACTATATTCAATCACAGATGACTTCCAATTTTGACTATTTTACTGTAGACTATGATTCTTATCATTTCAGAGCAGTTTATATAACAGTCTTGTATATGTATCAGCCAGCGATTTAATGCCTCTCTTGGCAACAGGTTAGTAATGACACGAGTGTTATGATATAAATCAATAAAACACTAAGCACAACTTCAAGGTTATGAATCACGGACAAAGGTCATGGCAAAATTATATTTAATGAGAGTTGTGACCTCTGTGACCTTACGGCTGCCACAAAATTACCCTGGTGACAATTATTTTAATAATTTCCTGGGCTTAAACTCTTCACCCGATCACGACGCGCATGTGCTGTTACCGTTTGGGAGGAAGGATTTCGGTCATGTGTGGGGGTGGTGTGTCCTCTCAAATAGCCAGATTCTGTTAAAACACGTCTCTCACATAGCCAGAGTGGGATGTGACTAACTTGCATTAATGTTTTAAATCACTCACTCATTAGCCATCTGTATCAATAAAATAAATAAATGTTGATGGCTACTATGAAATGATTGGGGTTAGGGTTAGAACCGAGTTTAACCTGGCATTCAAGATAACTGCACGTGCAAACACTGTAAGTTGTTCACTGGTAACAAGGGGAGCATGGAGTGAGGTACCCTCGATGTTTGTTTATGTTTCGCGGTCCCCGAGGAGTAAGTGAACAACGTATTTACCTTACCGAAAAACCTCAATGTTAATTTTGAAAACTGATGTAAGCGGGGTGCGTTGAAAAAATAACAGAACAGCGCTCAGCCAATCAGAAAACGACATTAAAATGTGAGGTGCGTTTGTCGCTGTTGTTACTGGTCCGGACCAGGTTCGCCAGCATGAGACGATTCTACGTAGCAACTTAACAGTCATACTTTACTCAAAACAATTATACCTTTAACTAGCACCAGCCAGGGTAATGAAAAGTAGCATTTTTACCGACTTTCGTGTTCCAGGTGGACACTTTATCTATTAGACCACCTTTGGATTAGTTTTTAAGAAACAAATTGATCGCAAAAAAATCCTGTCAATCCTTACGGCACATCCATGACTTTCCCTCTTGCATGAGAACATTTTGCCAGAAAAACGAGGTTTAGAATATTACAACCACAAAGTACCAAATGTAAAAGTTTTACCATGTGGTGTCTCACACATTGAAAGTGCAGTTGATGCTGATATTGAACAAATGTTTCACTTTTGACAAAAAGAACTGTTAAGTACAAAAGTGTTTGGTTTGTTTTTTTTCTAGTTTTTTACTAGCCAAATTCATTTGTAACTGGGGGAGTGTGGGGATTTTACAGCTTTCCTGTTTTTACGGAGTATGAACGCGATTGAGTATTGAGCAATGTTTACTGTTAGATGAAAACGGCCTATATATAGTCGTCTGTGGACAACCAGAGACTGATAAAGTGAACATCGACCAACGAAATTAGGCTACGTTGACATAACCGATCCTGACTATCCGTGCAAAGGTCTCCCCTTTGTGGGTCAATGTACACTTTCGACACAAGTTTCAGGGTAACAGTGACAAGCAATACCCTCAAGTTTAAATTCATATTGCAAATATTTCTAAAAAATGCAACATTTAAGAAAAATAATTAGGCCTTCCATCAGAGGCAATAAAGTATATGCTCCCAAACATTCAATAATCGGTGAACTAAAGACAACGCAATGTAACATATGTTATATTTGGTATCACACTTTTTTAGTATGGCTGACAACTGTGTGCTGGTGCTTCAGTCTGAGAGTGGGTTCGAATCCCGGATGCTACTCTACCACAAAAGGAATCGAATTCTTTACTATGAAAGTGTAATCCCCATATCATCGCATTCTAGAAGGAAAACGAGTGATTGAGTCTAGTTTTTACTACGTCGTAGTAATACCACGACTAGGGAAACACCAGAAATGGGCTTCACACATTGTACATACGCATTGTGGGGAATCGAACCTGGGTCTTCGGCGCGACGAGCGAACGCTTTAATTACCAGGTTAACCTACCGCTCCAAAAAGGTAAAGGAAATCCACAATTTTTTTGTGGATATTCAAATTAAAGCACATGGTGTTAAAATCAAAGTATGTAGAGCCGTGCATAAGACTTACCCACAGCTGCCAGGAGAAGGGCAATCAAGTACGGCGTCATATTGTGAGAGCCTCCAACCGCCTCTATACAGTTGAGTTCATATGGTAGAAGTGAGTGATGACCCGAATTATATACTCTCATCGTGAAGTTAAATACAGTCCCAATTAAGCCTGACATTATAATCTGTAAAGTGGTTCGAACCGGTTAATTAAGAGTACGTTTACGCATAATTCATTGCAGTAAAATGTGACAAAACTTGATTCCATGTATGATATGTTTCGTTGTTTATTCTGCTGTTATTTCAGGAAATTACGAAACAATGTAGACACTAATGTCGTGAAAGGCCATTCACAGTATTATAGTTTGAAAGGATTGACCTTTCTGGTTGTATCAGATTGTACAGGCGAATCTCTCTAATACGGACACCGCGTTATGTCAAGTCGAGTAAGTGCAAAACGACTGTTTTATAAGTTATTGAAATTCGCAGTCACGATCTGACCAGCTGGTTTGGGGACGAGGGCATTTATGTCGTTTCACGGAGCACTAAGCGATGGAAAACCAAGCTGCTACTGCGATGAGTAAATAATCAAGTCTAGACCAGACAATCCAGTGATCAACATCATGAACATCGATCTACGAAGTGGAAATACGATGACGTGTAAATAAGTGAGTGAGTGAGTGAGTATGGTGTTTAGCAATATTCCTGCAATATCACGGCGGGGGACGCCAGAAATGGGCTTCACACATTGCACTCATGTGGGGAGTCGAACCCGAGTCTTCAGCGTGATGAGCGAACGCTTTAGCCACTATAAAATGCATGAAACGGTATCACTGCCCTGAGTCGGAACCAGACAATCCAGTGATCAACATCACGAGCTTCTATTTACTTTAATATAACGACAACCGCCACCCAAAGTAACAAGAGACAGCGAAACCGTCCCAATACAGAAATACACAGATAATCAATAACCTAGCTAGTGGCAGATAACGTTGGGTTAATAGGGCCTTATTGCAAGTCATTCACAGGATGGTAAAAACGCCAGTAAACTATCAACACTTCAGTGATACTGAATATCAGTTATGTAATGAGTATGTATTTACTTATTTATTTATTTATTTATTTATTTATTTATTCCAGCAACATCACAGCGGGGTCACCAAGACTGGGTTTTACACATTTTATCCATGTTGGGAATGTGACGAACGAACGCCTTAACCGCTAGGCTAACCCACCCTGGTATTGTAACAAAGCTAGGACGCGACTAGGGCTCCGTGAGCTGAGAACACCTGCAGTAAAATCCTCATTTATTGTATTATCTCCCTTCTATCAGGACCCTCAGTCAAATGTGATGAAAGTATATTTTCATGAGGCCACAAGCAGCATTGGCCCCCACTGCGGGTCAGAAAAACGATGAGCTAGGCCCCTGTTTACTATCCAGTCCCCTAATCTTCTGTCCCAAACTCACACAATGCATAAGGACGTTGAGATAATCTCGCACTGAGTGGAACAACATGTAAAAAACTTTGCATTTTGTGTAGGGAGTTGGCTTGGGCGCTAATCTTTCAGCTCACCAGTATGGAAAAGTCTATGAAGGTCATGGGTATTGTTCTACCCTGACTGTGTAACAACTGGCAGTTTCAAACTGTGTTACTAATGGCACGTGTAAGTAATGGGAGACAACCGACACACCACGTATTAATCATCTAACGTCATTGTGCATTGATCTTAATACGTATATTGGAAGGTTTTTAACTGTTTTACAGACTATTTTCGGTTTGGAAAGATTTTGTATCTGTAAGATCAATATTTTGAACTGTAAGATCAATTCCAGGATTCAAGATTTGGCTTTGGTTTGACTGTTGTTTAATGCTACACTCAGCAATATTCCGTCTGTTAATAATCGAGTCTGGACCCCCAGACATTCCAGTGATCAATAGCATGAGCATCGATCTATGCAACTGGGACCCTATGACATGCATCAAGCAAGTCAAAGAGCCTTGCCATCCGATTCCATTGGTCGTCTCAATCGACGAGGATGCATTGCTGAAGGCCAAATCTAACGTGGATCTTCAGGGGTTGGATTGAAGGAGTGAATGTGGTTTTACGCTTAGCAATATTCCAGCAATATCACGGCGTGGGACACCACAAATGCCGGTTGTCAGCTCGGGGCTTTCCTTCCTCCAAAGATCTAATTGGCAAACATTATTGTAAATAATAAACACGTGCATTTGTTGTTTTAGTTTTGCCAATGAGATCGCCGAAAGGTACTGACGACCTATGCTTCCGACATAGCAACTTCCGACACACTGTTAAGTGATTTAAAAACAGCTACAAATGCATCCCCACAAAAAACATAATGTTTCTGTGATGAACCTTTAGACATTATATAGTTGGGGACTGGATAGTAAACCAGGGCTTAGTTTACCCATTTCCAGACCCAAAGGGCCGGACCAGACAATCCAGTGACCAACAACATGAGCATCTATCTGCACAATGGGGAACCGATGACATGCGTCAACCAATGACCACCCGATCCCGTTAGTCGCCTCTTACGACAAGCATAGTTGCCTTTTCTGGCGAGCAAAGTTGTTATGAGCGAAAGTTAATCGTTAGTTTGGAATCAACTTGTCATTTATAGGAATTAACACTGACGTGCTCAGTGCCATCTACAGGAGTTGGATTTCTGACAATTAAATCATTTTTATACTGTAATTCTGCATGGTGGTCTTCGGATCACTGAAGTAATCAGTAACGTGAAACATTACTTCGTGGTTATTGAACCATGAAGATCCTGGGTTAAACTGGTCTTCAATAATCCACGGCTGGGGTAAGACTAGGGTAAGACTGGAGTAAGACTGGAGTAAGAAGCGGCTAACGGGACATGGTTGAGTTTTCAAACTTGCTGTTTTCGTTAACATGTCATACTACCCCCTTGACTAAATCGATGCTCATGCTGTTGATCACTGAATTGTCTGGAGACTAGAGACTCGATTATTTACGGACCGCCACCAGGTAGCTGGGATGTTGCTGAGCGCGGCGTTAATCATCAAATGAGGAAACTGCTCGACACAGCCCTCCGTCCTGCACATACTGGAATCTCCCTTCTACACTAGTCTGCGAGGTCATCATAAAAGTATGCTCATTGGAAGATATGTCTTCATTCATTATTCATGAACAGTGCTGACAGCTTCCGATACAAATGCAACATGCCCCGCGCCCGTGGACCTCTGGATGGGAAACACGTGCGCATCAACTGCCCAAAGGTCTTTATTTTCGACGCGATTAGCATAACCTTCTCCACATGACCGCACACGTTGGTAACCTGTGGGCGAGACGTGCTGTGATTGGTGTTTCGACCGTACTTCATCGTACATCTTCGTGTTGACTTCCAGTTCTGATCGAGTGGCCATCGTGTTCACACACTAGTATCATATCAGAATTAACGATAGCAGTATGATAGCGACACAAGAAGTTTCTTGATTGTGTTGTGTTCGTGGTAAAATCGTGATCAGGAGATGATGCACGATCATGACATTCACCACGTGAACCCTACACGGTGCGTATACAATAACTACACGATCGACAAGACCTCATCGCGATTTATCAAAATTTGAAACAGGTTTTAAGTTTGAATAATAGTGCTAGGATACGAACACGATTAACACACTATACAGTGATCGTGCTCTAGTGTGATATGGGCTTTAGACTTCCATGTTGCAATCGTAACACACCATAGCTAATGTACAGCACATCCCTTCTGCTGAACTTAATTTAGCTGCCCGTAGGCTGAAGTGTTCCCTCGTCAGGCGGATGGCCGACATGATATAGTTTATGAACCAGTGCCCCCCCACCATGATATCTCTCACGTCGGTGTAAACCAATACTCACTCACCCACGTGAGTGTATTCGCAGCCACGTGTGGTTTATCACACACTGGTGATATCTCAAAACGGTATCTTCCCTTAAGACAGACATCCTAAAAGACAGACTGCTTAAAAACACATTTATGGTTGGTTGCATAAGGCTTTATTAAGATGTACTCTTAATAATAATGGCTATGTATCCATTAGGCATTAGGCATTGACTGTAGTTTATTTAGTTCGTGTAGACATATTGCAACTCTTTGTATTGGTGATATATGGTATAATTGAATGTCACTTATCCACCTGTCATTAAACAAAAACACATTGATCGTGATTTCCAGTTTATTGGAAGACAGTTGTCCAATTCTTAAGTGTATTGTGTGAACATATTGATACTTTCAATTCGCAATATTATCTAAATCAATGCCTGCAATTTATACAAAGTATTAGTAAAATTATGACTCTCTTCACAAAACGTATATATTGAAACAGGAAGGTATTATGATATTCACATAAAATATTGAACATGACTGTTGACACAAATCCAAACAAAATTCAAGCACATCATCTTCTGTGTGCTTGGAAAATCAGGGAAAGTCTCATCCTCGTGACTGTGACAGACTACGAGCAAGCTAATTCACTCAATATCAAGATGTGTCTGCTAAATGTCCGCTCAGTCAGGAATATTGTTGATGATTCTCCATAAATACATTCTGGAGAATGACATTGCCATGGCGAAAGCATATTAAGGGGCGTTATTGTGTGAATATTCTCGTGCCTGACATATAGCATAATGGCATGTCACCGACACACACGCTAGGGTTTAGAGGGCTAGGGTTTAGAGTTACGATCGGGTATGGAACCAACTGGAGGTTTTGCAGTCTACGGTATCTTGATGGGAGCAGTATAGACATCGTCTGTCTTTGGAAAGAACAGAGTCAGTCCTGAACCTATCATTTGAGATCTCATTTAACTGATTGTAAAATGTGTACAAATGACAATTCTGTTGGGAGACTTCAATCTTCATGTAGATAACGCTGAAGATAAGCTGTCTTCACAGTTTCTAGAGTGCCTGAATGCCATAGATGTAAAGCATCTTGGTACAGTGTCGACTCATCCAAACGGCCACACGTTGGGTCTGTTAATCACAAACAGACCAGAGATTGAATCATTTCTCAGTTGTGGATCACTGCGTCTCTGATTACAGCAATATTTCCCGTATTTCCTACAGGAAAACAAGAAGCATAAACACCAATCAGTTTCGAGCAGACACTGACAACAGTGTCCTTGGATCTTCCCATCTGGAAATAAATGTTTTATATGATCTTAACCCCATGGCAAAAACATACCATGACATTCTGCAAGAACTACTGGCCAAACATGCCTCAGTCAAACAATGCAACATAGTCCTGCGACCGGGCACCGGCTAGATGAGCTGAAAGTCAGTATTGGAGATCCAGCCTGGAGGTCCACAGACAGACAAGCATTCATGAATAAGGTCAACCTATTTACCCAGAACACTAAAATAGCACAGTTGAAACGAACCATCATGGACAACAATGGCAATACCTGACAAACAATACAGATCACTGATCGGCTTAACAAACCAAAGACTGTAAAAAACCTCAACACTCTTGCTCGGTCGACAGAACAAGTTGATTCACTTACAGACTTCTTCACTGACAAGGTAAGAAGATTTTGATCTGAAGCTCTGGCATCCACTGTTCCTGGACCTCCTCTCAGTGAGGATAAATCTTTTGTGGGCACCGGAGAGTCCATGTTTCAAGCGATAGATCAGAATGAATTTGAACGGATAATAACAAGTATAATACTCACCTGGGACGTTCTGTCCTTTGGATCCAGTACCAACGTGGCTACTTATCCGTTGCCTGGACACCCTCTCACCAGTTGTTACATTACATCACATCACATCACATCACATCACATCACATCACATCACATCACATCACACCACAACACGTCATTGACTCAAGAAGTGGTGCCTACAGACTTCAAAGAAGCTCTGGTCACACCACTTATACAGAAACGTGGACGTGACTTCACGACTCTAAAAGTTCCTACCAAAATCTTAGAAAGATTGTCCTTAAACGATAAAATGAACAGCTCGTCAGTCATAACCTGATGGAGGTGTATAAAAACGCCACCCCAAGTAGCATGGATCGACAACAGGTGGTACTATTTGTGCTCTTCAACCTGTCGGCCGCCCTTGATACAACCGACCACCAGATACTCCTCAGAAGACTGGAAAACTGAATGGGAATCAGTGGATCGGCTTTAGACTGGTTTAGATCACACCTGTCGGAGAAAGTGATGAGGGTATCAGTAGATGGTTCAACACCCGAGAAACATCACTTTGAATCTGGCGTGCCTCAAGTATCAGTACTAGGCCCGATGTTGTTCTCACAGTACATCTGGACAATTAGTGGCATCATCAAGCGGCATAGTCTACGTTCCCATGGGTATGCCAATGACAGTCAGCTGTACATTAGGTATAGGAGAAAACATGCCTCCTCGGTTTTGGTAGACAATGTAAAAAAGGAGGGGGTGGATTTCCCGACCCCGAGATGGTTTTACATTGTTTACCAAAACCGAGGAGAAGTATTTTCTCTAACATATATACCGTCAATGATGGGTAAATACAATGTAGGTGATCATTTAATGAAGCTACGTAACAATGGCTGAGGCGCACGTAAAATCAATTTAATGACAGTAACTATAAGTAGATAATTTAAACCCACCTACGGATGAGAGAATTTCGCTTCCAATTTCGCTTCGGAAAACCTTTGCTTTGTGAGCTTAATCTTGAACGACATTTTTCAGTTAATTTCAAACATTCGTGTATCATTTGAATGTTAATGTTCAGTTAGGAAAAGTAAAACCTGGGAAGCGGTCTTACTCCAAAAGTAAAACCTGGGAAGCGGTCTTACTAACGAAAAGTAAAACCTGTCCCTCCAAAACAAAAACCTCAAACACGGTTGTTCTGGGGAAAGAAGAGATGACCTCATATATTGTGAAAAGCACACTTTAGGTTTATATTGCTCTGTCCCAGTTTGCAAGTGTCAGATTGAAACATGTCTTGCAGATATCCGTTAATGAATGGCTGTGAACTTTTGGGACTGAATGACAAGACGGAGTATATGGTCATCGACACGAGGGTGAAATTAAACGAGGCAACAGCACCTCCACTCACCATTGGTGACTCGAACATACACCCTACCAACAATGAGAAGAATCTCGTCATGTTCACCGTCACCAGACCAGCCAGTTCCTAACACATGCAGGACAGCGAACATCCATCTGGGGAACATCGGGAAGATCCGACGCTACCGTGACACCCATGCAGCAAAACTACTAGTCCACTGCTACGTTACATCAAGACTGGACACTGTAACTCTCTACTGTATAGATTCGGGAATATCCAGAGTCCGCAGAAAGTGGAAAATAGATTGGCAAGGGAGATCTCCAGGACTAAACCATAGGACCACATCACACCTGTCCTCAAGCAACTTCACAGACTACCTTTCTTATTTCTTTTTCATTTTCAATATTTTTACAGGCATACATTACAGGATCATACGAGCAGGCGGCTAAACAGTACAGTGCGATTCATCTGAGTTACATAACATGTAAAACATGTACACAGAATTAAAGATTAATATGATACATTTATCCTAACAACAAGTATAACCTTGACCAGAATTTTAAAAGAAAAACATTTGTTCAGTACCATTTGATAAATGGAGACATTTTGGTAGCATCAGAATACTTAATAATTTCCTTTTTAATAAAATTGATATCAGGCAAATGGTTTCTAGAAGCACATTTGACTATATTTTGTTTGATTAGAAGAATAATTAAATTTATAGGATTATTTTGTTACTTAGATCCATATTTTCTTTACATGCTCACATTTCCCAAAAGAGATGGTCAATAGCTTCTAGATCTTTTTGACAAAAGGAGCAAAGAGGTGATTCTATGTATTTTGTGTCATTAAGAAAAGATTTTGTGGTTGCGAGGCATTATACCTAATATTTCCACACAGAGGATACACAGGATACACAGGATAAGTACGGTGCGACAGGATCTCCTCGGTGACACCCACGTTCAATAGTAAAAGGTTCTGTAGCAAAACCATTGACCATAATCCTAGATTCTATATCATTATATAAAGTCTTAATCCATCTAATAATGTCTGTACCAAAGTTGAAAAATAATAATCGCGTCTGGACCAGACAATCCAGTGACCAACAACATGAGGATCGATCTGCACAATTGGGAACCGATGACATGCGTCAACCAAGTCAGCGAGCCTGACCACCCGATCCCGTTAGTCGCCTCTTACGGCAAGCATAGTGGCCTTTTATGGCAAGCATGGTTTGCAGAAGGCCTATTCTACCCCGGGACCTTCACGGATAAAAAAAGGATACTGCCTGTATCAAATAATTTCTTTCAACTGAGTCGAATGCCTTTTCAAAGTCTACTGATGAAAGTAGTCCTGGTATCTGATATGTTTCTGTGTTCTCCATTAGATCATAGATCAATATAGTAACTTCACCTATGAATCTCCCTTTAATAAAACCTTTTTGGTCTTCATTGATAATATTCGACAAAGCTCTTTTCAGTCTATATATTAACTCTTCCTGGTGAACCAATTTTATAGGAAATGTTCAATAAGGATATTGGTCACCAATTTTTAAGGAATTTCGTGGGCATATATGCTTCACCGACTACCTGTTGAACAAAGAATATAGCGTAAGACGCTGGTTCTGACATATGGACAGTGACTGATCCAGATTTCCCATACAAGACCTGATTAGTATCTACACACCTACACGGACTCTATGGTCGGCGAACAAAGACCAACTCATCGTCTCAAAAACCAGGTCAAAACAAGCCAGCCACGCCTTTTCTGTATCTGCCCCAATGTTTTGGAACTCTATTCCACTGAAAATAAGATGACTCTTTCCGAAGACAACTGAAAGCCTAACTCTTTTTGGAAGCTTATTCCAGTTAGGCTTTGTGAGGCGCCATTAAACAGCTTCGAGATGGATACCAGGCTCCGCAGAAATTCATTATTATCATTATTAACGTTCTGTCTGGTGAATGATTTTGTGGGCTAGTAACATTCAAGTGTATCTAGCCAGACTGGCTTGCAAAATCTGGAAACTATTTCGCACACTGGTGGTAGGACTGCACCAAGAAGACTAGTCATAGTAATGCCTTCCTATTCTGTAAGCAATGTAACAAGATGTATAAATTTACAGAAATGGTTATACAATGTATTCAGTAATGGTCGGAATGAATTTTGGGTCGTTTTGTTTGAATGATGGGTGGCGCCAGTTTGGTTTGTCTAAAACTTTGAGCATGTTATAATGAATCAAGAGTCATTTCATCTGTAGTCCGCTGTCAGTCACATTTTATGGCTGTTACATATTCCGAAATGAAAGTTGGACTCGTTTTGTGAATTTATAGATTTAATTTAATGCAACGCCGTCGTTTCATGTTCAAGTCGTCCTTGAAAATGCGTGTCCGGGGATACACCTTTAGAGTCCCAGTCCGTTTCATTCACAGCGTTTTCAATACATATTCAACTACTTAACCTACTTAGTATGGATCGCCCGGATGTTTTGCACGGTCTTCATGGCAAGCTTTCACGATAATTGCACTTTTATGCCTGAAAATGTTTATGTCCTCCGGTGTGCTTGATTGAGTATGTATGCCTCAGGCATTATACATTATAATTATATTATATACATTTTTCATTTGTGTAATTCCGCGTTACATTTTTACTCGCTGGGTCGAGTGGTCAGACTCACTGACTTGGTTGACGCATGTTATCATATCCCAGTTGCGTAGATCGATTTTCATGCTGCTGATCACAGAATAGTCTGGTCCAGATTCGATTATTTACAGACCGCTACCATACAGCTGGGAATATTGCTGAGTGCGGCATGAATCTGAACTCGTTCACTCACTTACTGAACAATACCAAACTGCGCGTGTACAACTTGTGGTGTCAATGTACACAGATTATATCTGTACTTAAACAAGAAGTAAAGCTAAAAAAAATGGCAAATAATATTTTTTAAATTTTGTAAAAAGAAGGGAAAGGTGGTATTTCCTTATCATAAAAAACAAACTGCACAAGTAGGGTTGGTTGGGAAAAGTATTATTTACGACAATCAAGACCTATCACAATACCAGTAAAATATCAAAGATCTCTTTGTTGGGTGTGTGTGTGTGGGGGGGGGGGGGGGGTAGGGGGGGGGTGGCAGTGTTAACGATGGGTGACAGCAAAGAGTTTCACAGTACTATCCAGCTTTGTACGGCCTTGAAAGGGATCAGGGGACTGGCTGATTCAAGACATTCCTTCCTGACCCTGTTCAGGCCCTGAAACAGTCGCAAGAATGACGTATGTATGTGTAAAAGCGTAACTATGGTGAATTATTTTATGATGACAATATCCCACTATGTGACAGTGGTTATTGTTTTAGCACACCTTTTATATGTGAGATTAAACCATGTCTTCGCCGATTTAGAAAAAAAAACCGAAAAGCCTCACATGGTGTTATCCATGGATTGTACAATCTGTAATAAGGAAAAGTTCATATGTTTATACATCTGCAACATGTGCTATTATCACTTCAATACATGTACTGGGCGGCAGGGTAGTATTGTGGTTAAAGCGTTCGCTCATCCTACCGAAGATCCGGGTTCGATTTCCCACATGGGTACAATATGTGCAGCCCATTTTTGGTGTCCCCCGCCGTGATAGTGCTGGCATTATGCTAAGAGCCGCGTAAAAACATCCTCACTCACTCGATACATTTACGCCAGTTGTTATTGTCTCTTCTGTACATTTACATCAGTTGTTATTATTACTTCAGTGGTCAGGTTCGCGCACCTGGTTGACATGTCATCGTATCCCATTGCTTGGATTGACGCTCATAATGTTGATCACTGGATTGTCTGGTCCAGACTTGATTATGTACAGGCGACGCCATATAGCTAAAATATTGCCTAATGTGGCGTTAAATAATAGGCGAAACAAAGCTATGGTTTACTTGTAAAACAGTTAATAAAATTCGAAATGTACAGTAACTTAAAGGTCACATGCAACGTAAAACACAACTTTGCAGATTCTGGTACCTTTCGGTGTGCACTTACCGGAACAAATCATAAAAAATGCCAATTCAACCTATAAAGTAGAAAAAAAAACCGATGAAAAAAAAGCCCGCGAAATCGGAGTTCAAACGTTTCTCTAAATTCCCCCCAGCGCTGGGGGGAAAACTGGTTTCAACAGCTGTGCTGCGCTGCGCCCATAACGCATGCGCAGTGACTAGGTTCGCGGAGCTTGAAACAGTATGCATGCCCAGCGTCTGAGGTCGTGAGCAGTAGTCTAATCTTGGTTGTGTACACAAACAAGTAAATAATCTACTCGTTACGTAAAACAACTTGTTGATTGTGGTAAGCAGTCTCTGTCACAGAGAAAGCTCAGTGTCTGGTTTATTCACACCTATATGTCTGTCTGCCTGTCTGCTAAAGACAACATGCAATACACAGCTTCAATCATTGACCACGTGCAATTTGAACTTAACACCTATCAGGCTATACGACATAAAGAAAATAAGTTGATTCATGACACGTGCAACCAAGTCCCGTGTCTGCCACATCATGTAATTAGGCACGTGTGATACACACAACATGTTTTTATGTCTGTGGGTTGCAAACAAACTGCATCCATTTTTTTTTCGGATGACTGGATCTGACGGAAACTTGTGCAAACTCTTGTCAGTTTCAAGTCCTGCTTTGTACTTGGACGAGATTCCAGCCACCCAGTAGTTTACCATCTCTACTGACATTTTTATTGGATCGAGCGCAAATTCAGAGAACATGTATTTTCTAAACCCAACATCTCTATATACATTCTTCATGGATAACGACTTCTTTTCGTGTATATGATTTTGTTTGACAACAGTATATGAATCCATACTGAAACGACGCATCAAGTACACAAAAAGAAGTTGTTATCCACAAAGATTCTTACTTTCTTGTGACTGGCTATACTTCTAAAATGCCCATCAAACAGATAATCTTTCTGTACACACAATGAACCCTCAGCACATCAGCAAATGAAACAGCCAATCGGAAGCCGTCGTTACACTTGAGAGCATATCCACCCGCTATGACCGGGTTCGGTCTCCCGAGGGCTTCGTTTCGGGGGAAGTAAGCCCAAGTACAAAATACTGCACTTTTGAATCGCGATTGTACGGTTATAATTGTGTTTATTTGTTTTTTTAAAAGCAGCAATGTATATTATATGTCATGAATAAGTGATAAATGTGTTTTAATTATGTTTGATTTTTTGGTTGCATGTGACCTTTAAGATGTGGTTTAATAAGGCCTGTACACAACGACGGGAGATTGTCCAGAATGGATGTGTCATATGGTCTTTGTATGTCGTGAGTTTGGGGTGGGAGATTAGCCGGTGTCATCTCGGTTTTGTTTGTTTTCTAAAACGATTTACGAAAAACTGAGTACACAAAGTTCAAATCCATTTTATGTCCAACGCTTTGTTGTTGTTTGTTATTTTCATATAGACGATTTAAGACTGGAATATTTATTATTTAGTTAGTTCAGATCCCATTATTTCCATCGCTTTTCATTTGTTCTTTCGTTTTATAATGATGATTTAATACTGGAATATTTACCAGTACACAAAGCACTGACAACCCATGAAAAATAAAGTACATGTATCTGAGATTGGAACTCACGCACACGGTTTTCTGGCAAATCACCTGTGTACCCGTGAAGGTGATGTGTCATCCAGCTAGTCGTTTGGACACCCAGGTGTTAGCACACTATTCCAGTCAAATAAATCAAAGACGCAATGGAATGGAGGGGGGGGGGGGGGGGTAAATAAAAATAACAACAAACCCATTTTGTCAATAAAAAGAATTTCGTACAGTCAAAATTTAATTAAATGTGAAAAAATTCCATGTAACGTCCAAACAATAAATGACTATTCAGAAATAATGCAAATCTTTATGGCATGAAGAGTACAATAAGAGAACGGTTCCTTTATTACGGTATGAATTTCCATAAAAGGGAAGTCAGAACTAATGCATATGACGCACTCGCCAAAGTAACAGTAGAGTGAGAGAGTGAGTATTGTTTTAGCAAATACATTGCAATTAGCAATATTTCAGCAATATCACGGCGTGGTACACCGAAAGTAGGCTCCACACATTCTACACATGTGGGGAATCGAACAGGGGTCTTCGGCGGGACGAACCAACGCTTTAACCACTAGGCTACCCCATCGCGGCATAGGACAGAAGGGGTTAATACTATCTGAGTGAACAATGAGCTGATTCCGCATGAGATTGAAGGCCCTCTAGTTGTCAATACATAGCTGCTTTCAAATGTAATCAGGGGCCTGGTGGATAAAGTGTTCGCTCATTAAGAAACAAACCCGGGTTCCGGCGTGGAGAATGGAGCCAGTTCTGCAGCGTGACGGTCGGACAGTTAAACTATTAGGCTATCCCACTGCCTCACCGCCCCGCCTCACCGCCCCGCCTCGCCGCCCTGTCTCACCACCTCATCGCCCCGTCTCATCGTCTCACTGCCTCACTGTCCCACCGCCTCACCGCATCACCGCCCTGCCTCACCGCCTAACCGCCCTGTCTCACGCCTCACCGCCCTCTCTCACCGCCTCACCGTCTCACTGTCCCACCACCTCACCGCCCTGTCTCACCACCTCACTGCCTCACCGATGTAGAGTAATGTACGGAAAAGGACAAATCATGAAACATAAAGCATCTGAGATTCGAACTTACGTACACGGTTTTGGGGCAAATCACCCGTATCCTCGTGAAGGCGATTTGTCATCCAGTCTTTTGGACATCCAGGTGTTAGCACAGTAGTCCAATCAAAGACGCAATGAAATGGGTCTTTTAAATTAAAACCAACCCTATTTTGTCGGTAAAAAGAATTTCGTGCAATCAAAATTTAATTAAATGTGAAAAGATCCATAGACTGAACAACGCACCCAAGCTGACACTCGGCATTACTTCTGACATAAATAACGAGCTCCACAAAGATATGGTTGTTACCAAAATTATATAACTGTACAAGGACCTACTATTCAAATGCAGGACTGTAAACATGCTCAGTTGTATAACCACGTTTACCTAATAGGTGTGCTCAGTAAGGTGAGTGAATGAGTATAGTTTGACGCCGCAGTCTGTGGGCACCTGGGTAGCCTAATGGTTAAAGCGGTTGCTCGTCACTCTGAAGACCCGGGTCAGATACCCCACATGGGTATGTGTCCATTTTTCCTCCGCCGTGATGTTGTTGGAATATTCCTAAACGCGGTGTAAAATCAAAGTCACTCACTCACCCAATTAGGAGGAAATGGTCAGAATGTTTCCAATGTCATGGTCACTTCTCATGCGCTAACAACCTCGACCTCTCCACCTGTGTGGTCAGGTGGTCAGTCATGGTTTTATCGCTACCTTAATCTTGTCCCTGATGGCTATTTATCGTTTCATGGGTTCATACATACCAACATCCTCCGTTTCGAGTTTAATGAGATGATGACTGAAGTTCAACTGCCATTTGATCTAATTTGCATTGTCAGACATTTAACCTTCGACGTAAGGTTTTAATTGTGATCATCGAACGAAACAATGGTCAAAGGTCTATAAGATATGTTGTGACTTATGTCTGAAGTCTCTTGACCAGTTTGACAGGCATTGAAGAACGTGAGTCTTCGACAGCCAAGACCCGCGAAGATCCGGGTAGAAATGGCCTCCAGTAAACTATATTTGTTGACTTACGGGATCACTGGTTTGGTTGACACGTCATTCTATCCCGCTGTAGGTCGACATGTAGATAAATGTTCATGCTGTTGATCACTGGATTGTTTCGTCCAGACTCGATTAACCACAAAGGGTGGCTATATAGCTGGAATATTGATGAGTGCGGCGTTAGACAGCAATAATTTAATCAACTTTAACAACCAAAACAGGCAACAAGTCTGTCCTTTCAAATCACCAGCAAACATTTACATGACATTAAATCCCGTTTGAGAAATTCTACATTATTATTGAAACTTTAGGATTTCACTAAAAGAAAACTGTCACTGGCTATACAAATCTTCGGTCACATTCTACATCATGAATATTACCTTATGTTATCTTATTTGTGTGCGTAAGTATCATGACGCAACAGACATGTGATCTGATTAATGGGGCGGTGGAGTAGCTTTATGATTAAAGCATCCGCTCGTCAGGCTGAAGACTCGGGTTTAATTCCCCACATGGGTTACAGTGTGTCAAACCCACTTCCGGTGTCTTCCGCCGTGATATTGTTAGAATATTGCTAAACGCGGCGTAAAACTAAACTCACTCCAAAGTCTCGACCAAACAGTCCAGTGATCAACAGCATGAGCATCGATCCAAGAAACTGGGATGCGATGGGATATTGGGATACATCGGTGTATAGTCGAGTCTGAATCAGACAATCCTGTGACTGTATCATGAACATCGATCTGCTCATTTGGGATACGATGACTTGTGTCAACCAAGTCAGCGAGCCGGACCACCCAATCTTGTTAGTCGCCTCTTACAACAAACATGGGTTATAGTACTATCCACATAAGTACCACCCGTATCTTCATGGGTATGTTATTTGTCAATACCATTCTTTAGAAAAAGACCAAAATAAATATTTGAATAACGAATATTTTTATATCCTCTAAAACTGTTTCAGCAATATTTTCCTTATATATTATTTTTCTGTTTATATATTTTGCAGTATTTTAATTCATGTAGTACTTAATGCATGTTGTTGACCGCATTTGCATGCAAAAACATAAACAAGATAATATGCAAACCTACACAATCGTCAAACAAATTCTCCGTTCACGTCAAGCCAGTACAATACTGCTCAGTAAGAAAAGATCCAAGGGCATTTACATACAAGCAGATAAAAATGGAGACATACAGTTGCATCGGTTCATGGCCGAAAAGGCTAAAATCGTGACGCTTCTCGGTTCAACGCAATGTTATGGTTGAATGAAGACTGTGCACCTCACTCGGAGGCTCTGACAAATTACAAACAAAACAAAAGGAATTACGTGGACGCTTTTTAATTTGGGGACATATAACAATATAAATGAAGTACTGTTATTTATACATTTCCACGTCATTTCTTCATTATACATTTATTGAATTCGACATAAAATTGTCATTATCCATGGTAAATCATATTTCTGTCAATTTGTCTTCGAGTTTAAATCAGTTTGAGAAGTCCAGACACGTGGTCTGTGTAGGCTACGTCCTATAGTTTTGGTACTAGGGAACCGTTAAATATACGAATCCATGTCAATATGTTGTCCTTATGCCATAAACTCGCTTCCACTGAGACGATCAAATTGTCTCATGTTTTATGTCAAAATATTAGTGGCGATTATGAACAACAGCCTACGGCATTCCTTGGTTACACTCTATAAAACATTTATTAGATAGAAGCGCGGTCGGTTTATCTGCAAAATATGCAAATCCCACCGCATATTCTAGAAAGAGAGACTCTAGTTTCAAATACATACGTTTATTAGCGAATTCTAACAGATCAGTTTATTAAAAATGGAAAGAAGATAAACTTTCCTGCTCTGAGGGATTTTATCATAATGATTGATATTGTTTTAAAAAATGGCTTTTGCAAATTCGTCGATGACGCCATCAATGTAAAATTCAAAGTCACGGTCAATATGGACAGTCTTTAAGAAGACTTTTTTGAGTCTCAGATTCGAAATAATAACAAAAAATACATTTTGGGGGTACATCTACATCAAAGATTGTAGATGGACAAGATTGTTGTAGGTAAACGCGTACAGTGCGCGATAGAAGTTACGCCCATGACACCTTAAAAAAATGTTAGTGTCATTTCTTTTCTCCTTAAGTAGCCCATGAGAAAAGAATTGTGACACTATCTTAACATTTATCTTTAGTTTGTTCGGGCCGATATGAATAATTCTCCTTCATCACTGCCCTTATGTAACCCATATACTGAGGGAAACAAATAAAAGTTTTTTTATCACCTGCTTTGAACAGCGCTGTGGGTGGAAATCTGAGAATTAACAAAGGTGACTGCCATGAAGTGATGTACCCTTATGTGTTACCCTCGGTATCTGTTCTATAGCGCGTATAGTAATTCTTCTGAACCAATTTAAATTATTTTAAAACCATGGTTTATGTTATGCCTAACCAACTTTCGAAAAAGGTTTGCACCCAAACATATCCTTGGCATATTAATGAATCATTCGGGACATGTCATTTGTAATTTCATTTATTCAAACTTATAAATGATCTTACCTGTTAATTTGTTATCAAAACATTGGATCACCCCAAAATGAAGACGCAAGGTTGTTGGGATGAGAAATCGAAGCATGAAATATATTTGTGGACTTTTTTTATTTTTGTTCTTGTGTACAAATGTGAAATTGATGCATTAATACAATGCATTCATAAGGAAATTATATACATGAATATCACATTTATATCTGCATTCAAAAAAATTAAAAAGTATTTCACTGACACATTAACATTGTGCCGGAATGTTACACACGGTCACCATACTCAAGTATCCATGCGCCGTCTAGCTCCTGCGTCGTGACATATTTGGTTTGATTTGGTTTATTTCTTAAATGGGGAAACGGCCAACGGCCAGCATGAAATATACATTGCACAGTTTTCGGAGGCGCATTGTCAAGACAATCGTAAATGTGTCAAGCCTGCACTATTGTTTAAAATATCAATCTGAGACAAATATTTTTCCACGAAAAGTGGTGATTTGATAAGCAAATATAATCTTTTTTAACAAAGTGGGAAGATAGGGATACAACAGAAGCCGTCGTCGCATTTAATGAACTGTGATTCGCCAAGTGTGTTAACACGGTCTGAAATTCGACCGATTAGCAGAGATCCACTCGAGCATGATTCGACGGAACAACACTCTTGACTGTTCAAAATTCAACGGATTGGGCCGTAGTCAAGAGTATGCCTAAAGTAACAGGAATATACAGTAACTTGATGTAACGAGAATATATTTGAAGTAACGAGAATATAACTAAAGCAACGAGAAAATACTTGAATCAACAAGAAACTATTAGAATGTTCAAGAACATGTTTGAAATGACGAGAAAATACACGTAATCCATATGTAGCTACGGGAAAGCACCTGAAACAATAAGAAAATAATTGAAGGAGAAGATAACAACGAGAAATACTTCTAAGCATCGATAAAATAATCCAAGCAACGCGAAATTTCGCTGAAAAAATAGTTTATGCTTCAAAATCGCAGCATTTGGGTTTCCTATCTAAATGGCACGTGGGGGTAAAGCGTTCAGGCGTAAATATTCATAGTAACGAAACCAACATAATCATCGCCATTGTATACAAACTGTTTCAACAGAGAGACTAAATAGTCAAGCTCTTATTGGTAGTTGAGGTATCACAAATCAAGTTTCCCTGGCAACACGTGCAGCAGGAGACGATTTCGTTTCCGTTCATGGAAACAGGTTCAAAATTCAAAACCAGTTCTTGAATTTACGAGTTTGTGTAATTGACAAATGCTTTATTTGTAATTGTCGCACTCATATTTGCGGTCTTCATTTTGACTGAATCTCATTGAAATGAGTATATAGAAAGCACGGCAAGGTTTGGTACATCCTGTCTGTCAGTCAAATCGTCACAGGAGCTTCACAGTCTTCAAAGCCTTGTATGAGCTCATATATATTTCATGCGCTCAAGACAAGACACAACAATAAAATACCAGCTAAATAAATCACGGGAAGATTTAGTAGATCGGGAGGCTTCAGTTGATTCGTATTATGAGTGAGTGCGTTTAGTCTTACGACGTCTTTTCAGCAATAATCCAGCCATATCACGGTGGAGGACACCAGAAATGGATTCGCACATTGTACCCATGTGAGAAATCGAACCCGGGTCTTCGGCGTGACGAGTGAACGCCTTAACTATTTTGCTATCCCACCGCCTCTGATTCGTATTATGAGTTGATAGCGCTTTGGGATACAACTATCCGAGTGAGTGAGTGAGTGAGTGAGTGAGTGAGTGAATGAATTTTTGTCGCAATATCCCGGCAATATCACCCAGGGAACAGCAGAAAAATGCTTCGCATATTGAACCCATGTTGGAGCCGAACCCGGTCACCTGTGCGAAGAGCGTACGCATTATCCAGGAGGCTAGCCAAACCGCCCCTTTCCGATTTCTGAAGGGTTATAGCTGTATAGTGCCAGCTCACAGGCAAAGTTTAACATGAAAACATCTCACAGTATACTGACTCAAACTATCTTGTTTACACCCCTCAATGCAAGTGAAATACGACTGAAACAATGCATCGGTGGATTGCAAGTGTCCTATAGCAATTAATTAATGTAGGAAAGAAAATCTATCGATGCATCGATAGTTGACGGATTATTTATTAAAGTCTCACCCCTTTCATACATATTTTACAAACTAAATAAACATATATTTACACTAGGCCTTTTCCATACGGAATTATGAGAGCCCAAAATTCATTTAACAAAAATTCCTTTTTGCAATAGCATGGCAGGTTTTGGGAGCTACAAAACAGATATTGCTATTGGACAGGATAAACGCAGCTTTTGGTACATCAGTTTGATTAGTGAAATTCTGACATAAACCATAACAAGTATTCAAAAGACTAAAACGCTCATCTCCACAAACCGGACAATTAATTATAATAGTTATAAACTTTGTCTTCAACACAGTGTTTACAATAAAACAATTTCTCTCGGTAAGTAACCCAGTGTTAATTGGTGCAGCATACTTAGCATATGCACTTCTGTATGGGGTGATTTATGTAATACTCCGGGGCATTAATCCTTTCAATGCTGCCGTCGAACCCATTCGACAGGAGTGCAGGGTAATGACATTTCCAAATAAAACTTGCAATAATTATTCAACGAGTCGGATTTACGTGTCATATGAATTATGTATGGAATGCACAAATTCTCAGCTTTATAAATATATAATCTTCAATATGTATATGTACCTTAAAACGAAATGCCTGCGAATCAAAAATGTGATCGCCAAATTTCTCGGCACGCAGTCGAAAATAACGGCCATTGTTGACTTTCAAGCACACCACGTCGAGTGGTACCCAGTCTATTATTTTCTTCATAATGAAATACGTTTTGATAGTTTAATCAATATTTTTGTTCTTTGACAAAGTGAGAGCTCACAATTTTCCCATTTTCTAAAAATTGGTAACTTTCGGCTTAAATAATTTATTACAAACAAAACCAATCTCAATGTTACATCATCGATTGGTCGAACAGGAACGATCATGGCAACAGCGGTAAACAAACAAGTCCACATGCATCGTGATGCCGAAGAAAATGTGCCATCCTTTTGATATATCTAACTATTTTATGTGGAATTAATTACAAGGTGTGAATAGGTAAATGTTATTGTCTCTGCACAGAAATTACCATACTTAGCGAGTTTATTTTGATTTCGTTGGATAAACCTTCCAACATTCACAATGTTGACAGCCGTAGGTGACCCGAAAGAGCGTGACCAACCCTGCAGGGTTTTTTTAAGTTACAAGACACGAAGGATGTTTGAAAATACGCGTTCATAAGCAGAATCTGAACACATATACATTGAAAGAAAACGACTCAATACCTATATAATGCAGATCATGAAACAATATCACAGTATTTGTAATTGTACCCTCCCTTGATGAAACCGGAAGCGCACACGGCATGGCACTTGTGGAGGTAAACTATAAACGAGTCGGAAAACGACCATTGATACATTTTCTAAATTGATTCAAATTCCCGTAAGGTCCATACTATACACCAAAATTACCTTTCAGTCATCCTCAATTATTTACTGTTAGTTGTGTTCAATAGCTTGTGTTGTAGTATTTCTCCTCAAGTTAGCCGTCGATGTGTTGATCTTTAGTGTAGCAAATCCGAAGTCGATGATTTTCGCGGTCTATTTTTTTTCAAAAAATGTTCTGACACGGGGAGACTTATAAATTGTCTGTGTGTCGTAACAATAACATTATATTGTTCTGTGTATATCGTCACAAGAAGTACAATTTTGATGATTGAATTTGATGTCATGAATAAAATCATTTTGCCTTTCGCAGAAACGAACGAAACCTGCGCTAGTGTGAGAATGTAACACACACTAAATGTATTTCGTAAAAATTAATGACTGCTTAGAAAGCAACTGTCATCGTCTTTGTGAATCAGTAATTATTTTAGACATTAAAACAGCTAAACATCACATCTTTTGTTTACGAATTTGGAGCAAAATTGAAATTATTTTGTTACTCCAAACAGCAGAGCTTTCGGAGTTAATTCTACCTAGTATAATGCAGGTAATGTTTCAGATCATATTGTTTGACGTGTGTGCATATTTGTGTAAAAAGAAATCATGTCATGTGGCTCAGTCCGTGGCTCCATACAGCTTTTAGATATCGCACTAGTGCAATCTGAACTGCAAAATGTACCTCATGTTTATGGCCATACTTTTTACCTACTTGCACAGTGTCTATGTTCATATTTTACTGTTAAAACAGACTTCATCTGGGAAACAGACTGATGATCCACACTCTTGGAGCAATGATTACACTGACAGTGATTGAAAGACAGACTCATTTTTTTCTTGTGATGAAATTTCATGAAGTAATATGAAATTATCATACCAGACCCAGAATAATTTTGTTGTAGATCTAGTGATGTTTTGAATATGGAATACCAAAACTACAAGTGACAGATAATTAATTGTTGAGCAGGAGGTGCACCCTGTGTTAGTCTGTGGCATCAGGGTCAAATAGATTTCTTTTCCTAATACTGAGCTCTGCAGTGAGTGGTTTTTGTTGTACAGTTTGGAGCTATTTCATTAAAGATTTCAATTTGGATTTTTTCATTGTGATATGTATATGGCAAAGACATATATATCAAATGCTTCCAGATCTTAAACGAAAGACTGCTCAGTCCTTGGCATTTTGTTATTCAAAGACGACTGTTGTTGATGTTTCTTTTCTATGATGGTTTAGGCTATTGTACACTAAATAACTGGAGTATATCATCATCAGACACTTCAGCAAACAGAAACAATCCTTGAAAGTTCAATAGACTCATTTCATATTGTGACATTGCTCCAAAACCCTGGAAAAGACAATAAGGTAGAATAATTTATATTTACAGAATATGAAGCCTGTTTACTTTCACCAGAGACTTATTATATGTATATGCTTTCTTTTTTTATCAAATGATAACATTTATGATAACATGATAAATATAGTGTTACTGCAACAACAAAAAATGACATTAGTCATGTGTGATTCAAAATAATTCAGCAAACAAAGGGGTGCTGTTGAAAACAAAAATAGCTCATCACCCATTTGTATTTGATGTACATTATGGCACGATATTATAAAGAAATAAAATACACAGAATAATATACAACATCTATTCATATGTTTTATGGTGTACATGTAGTTGTATAAAAGAATTGTGTGAAATTGTCAGTTTTCCACATTACTGAAAGACATTAATTAAAATTTGGTTATTTACACGTTGCTAATGCATTGACAGATCCTGTGTGTCTTTGACCATGTCTATTTGGGAAAGAAAAATAATTGTCATATTATTTACACCAATTAACATACGAAAATATATGAAAAGATTTAAAGTTGTAACCAGTTATGAAACATAAAGCACTGACAAATCTATCATAATTATTCAACAAGCATGTTAATTTATTGCATAAAATTATGAATGTAATTCAAGTTGTTCTGAAGTGAGACATATACTTTTTTCCAATCATGTAATATGAACGCAATATTTATCAAATCATCCCCGATTTCATGTGAAACTATAACTGAAAACATACACGTGTATTTTAGTTTACAAAACATGTATACCTGTTGCTAGTTGCTACTACACTACATCGCCACAAAAAGAAAAGCATGAATGTTATTTTGAAACACTAATGCCACGCCCATATCCGCGCACCTGTTGTTGAGAATGATGTTTGTAAACGTTTTTGTGTCGGACCATGTGGAAAAAAGAATAAGCTGGGATCAACATGCATCACAGTTATATCTTTGCTATCTTTATATTCAGTGGACAATAAAGTAATGTGCCTAATATGAACAAAAATTCAAATAAAAGATACTGAAAAACTTGCATCTGCATTGTTGATCGACTACTGCTTCCGGGTCACGGGAGCATACAAGGTCAAACTGGTCCGGCTATGTGCGAATTATGTAGTCAAAAATACAGCAAGAAATTTCTATGAGCTCTGGGTAATCATTTTAAACAGTTATTTGTGCTAAATTTGGATTTGTCAGACGAAATATCTCCAACTTTTCTGTTAATATTCAATAGCGAATGAATTTCATTAGGCAATCCCTGTCTGTGACATCACATCCGGTGATCTTTGCACTTACTAGAAAACAAGTTAGATTTCACAATCTTAATTTTCGTCTGTCTCGTCATACTAAACGGAAAATGATACATGGAACACTTGTAGAATGAGAAATTCTCTCTCTTTCGTCAGGTCTTACACAGAAGAGTTCTGGAATCTTTCTTCTGATCAGAAAAGCTATATTTTAGGTAGGAGTTGGACGAAGCGCGCCATGTTTGTTTTTCGTACGTGTAACACGATCTAACACCGGTTTTTTGCGGGTTTGTGCAAAAATTAATGAACCATAACACTTGAAATTTGCACTCATGAATGTTTATAAATCATGTATTTTATTCTGCTATTTTCATGACATAACACGTTTAAATAAACGTAATAGTGCCATTTCAGTAAGACCTGTCATGACATCGAAAATATGATTTGTTGACGACGAACGTTTTCGATTATTTTTTTCAGAATTAATTTTTAATTTGACGTCGCGCGGATATTTGCCGATACAAACACACGAAATTAAAGTCAGATACTTATGAAATATCAGTAGTAAGAATATTGAAATCGGTTTGCGATCATTGGACAATTTATACGGTTCCTAATATAAAACGCATACGGCTGTCAATCGAGTATTTCAGGTAAATTCAGGAAAATTTACTTTATTTATGTTTGTCTTGTAATCAGCCTCTGTACGTTTGAAATTATCTGCATATTTTTTTAAAATAATGTTTATTTTTCTATCTAGTATTAATGAGCTGAATATTTTTTTCAGTTGTTCCTTATTTAGTGACATACCGACTGTTTGATATCACCCATCCTCTTATCAGCGCCTTATGCTGAAATTAATTCAGCAGGCTAAAGGTTAACATCCTAAAAAGTATGGTAGCTGAATTGAGCCATCGCTTTCTCGCCTTAAAATTTCGATGCGAGAAAGCGATATCACCAGACGAGAAAGCGATAACGCGAGACGAGAAAGTGATAGCACGAGACGAGAAAGCGATAACACAAGACGAGAAAGCGACAGCACTAGACGAGAAAGCGATAAAGCGACAGAGCGAGAAAGCGATAGCGCAAGAAAGCGAGAAAGTAAGGCGAGATAGAGATAGAGCGAGAAAGCGATACATCCACTCGAGAAAGCGATAAAGTGATAGGGCGATAAAGCGAAAAAGCGATGTCTACCTTAATTCTCCCCTGTCTGCGCATGTTGTCTTGCCTGCGTATGACTTAATCCAACAGGAAGCTTAGATTTCTCTATTGTCATTTCCCTTGTTAAATGCCACCATTGTTTTCTCATCACACATGCCTGGATGAACAATCCCTGGCTTCCATTTGCCCATCCACCCTACCAGTTTAGCGCTAATTAACTGTCGGCTTCCCTTCTTATCTTATCACGGTTGTTTCAAATGTTCGTATATAGCTTTCCGTTTCATAGTTTCTTCACACACCTGATGTAGAAATAAAAATATACTCCCTAACACCGTGTTCCACAAATACAGAAGTATTTCTCTTTAGTTTTTTTTACTAAGATTGTTTATTCCTTGAGCTAAAGGTACACCTTTGCCGTTACGTCATAAAGAAGAGTATCAGGAAATGAGATAATACCCCGCAAAGCCATAACAACCAGTACCTTCTATATTCCCCATTTTACCGGGGAACAAGATCGGGGTTACATTAGTCTTCAGCAACTTATGCTTGTTGTAAGAGGTGACAAACGGGATCAGGTAGTCAGGCTCGCTGACACATGTCATCGGAACCCAATCACGTAGATCGATGCTCATGATGTTGATCACTGGATTGTCTTATTGACTCGATTATTTACAGACCGCCGCCAACCTAGTGAATGTCATCTGTTGCTGTCATTAGATTCGAATAGTTTTGACATGAATTGACCAAATTATAAATACTAGGATAATGCAGGTAGATCATTACATATACTGAACGAGTTTCAAGTCCTCGTCTGACAACGAAAATGTTGTAGCTTGAAAAATGTTAACTGGATACACGCGTCACCAATCAACTTATCAAATGCTACGCGATCACGAGCAGCCGTACCCTTTGAGATATATACATGTAATACATGTAAACAGTATTAGGTAAAACAGTGTATTTATAAGTTACGACGTTGTCAAGTATGGCAAACGGAATGTTTTACACATCAACTTTCGACATATAAACACCATTTAAACTGTCTCAATAATATATTCATAACGAACTCTAAGTGATGATATGTATGATATCAGATAACCGTGATACAGAGCAAAGAGTTGTTATTTACATGGGCACTTGGCTTCATCATGCATCATTGTTAATGGTTCCAGTTTGTTGGATTATTGCTAAGAGCGACATAAATCGATCGAATGTCGCTCACTTTTAAAGCGTTTCCTGCAGTATTGTACATCACGTGCTTGATAACAGTGTCTACACCAAAACGTTGCTTATATTATAATAAAGAAGGCATAGAACTGTCCCCACTGTTCAGCATACCAACTGCTAAATGCCTCTCGAAGTTCACTATGGTTAGTTAGACCAGCGTTTAACTGCTTAGTGTATACTGTATATTGTCAGCTTTGACTGGACGAACGTTGGACTGCATCCTTTTGCCTAGGTTAGACCACTGACTGCGGTATGGTTCTGTTCCTGCATTTAGGCACCAATTTAAGGTGCTTTACTGTCAAGCGCGCCTCTTCGTTCCTTGGGTAGGAGCGATTTGGGTTCATAAAGTTGAAAAGAAATCAAAGAGAGTACAACATGAAAAACATAAATGGTTCCAGCTTTTTTATTATTGCCAAGAGCGACGTAAAAAGAATCTCACTCACTTAATGGGGTTGTTGCAGTGATTTTATTTTAGATTTGTTTGGATATGGTTGAATACGCCGTTTTAGGTTGCGCTAGTGCTATCACAATGTCTTATTTGTCATTACCCCCTCCCCACTATTAATAATTGGTTGACGTCATTACGTTGGTTAAAACAATTCCAGTTCAGTGATGGCATAAAATATGTAATTCCTACAAATGGCGATTAAGCTCCAATTTGTAGTCATTCATGCCCAGACAGGGTAATATAATATGATATAATAATTTAATTCCGGACTCACAAAAGTCCAGAAACTCTCCGCATTGTGGCCACTCTCACATTTGGCAAAAATAAACATGCAGCTGTAATGAATATGTGCTAAGGATGAAAAAATGTAAAAAAATGTTTAATTTCGTCCAGAAAAAATGTTTTGGAGTTTGTAAATGAATGAAAAAAATGTTAATAAGTATCATGGCAGAAATTTCAGTTCGTTTCGACTTAACTCCGCTAACTAACAGCGATTTTTCTCGCCCATGGATGAGAATATTTACTTTCACTGAAAATACATGTTTTTTTCCATGTTTTGCAGTTTTTCATAAATGAAAGTATATTTATTAGAGTCGTGACACGAAATTCAGCTTATTTTTACTTAATTCTGCTAATTTAGAGCGATTTAAAAAGGTCTTGCCCAAGGGCGAAAAACATTTGGCCCATGGGTGAGAATATTTCCTTTTACTCCAAATATATCTTTTCACATGTTTTGGAGGATATAAATGAATGAAAGTACATTTATTAGTATCATGGCAGAAATTTGAACACATTTTTTTCATGTTTTGCTGGTTGTAAATGAATGCAAATATATTTACAAGTGTCATGACACGAAACCCAATGCATTTTGGCTTATTTCTGCTAATTTAAAGCGATTTAAAAACAATTCTCGCCCATGGGCGAGAATATTTGCTTTTACTCCAAATGCATCTTTTCCTTTGTTTTGGAGGATGTAAATGAATGAAAGCGTCTCTATGAGTATCATGGCACAAAATTCAACTCATTTTGAGTTAATTTTGCGAATTCTGGGGAATTTTAAAACATAGGCCAGAATATTTACTTTTACTCAAAATACATCTTTTCCTGTGTTTTGGAGGTTGTAAATGAAAGAGGATATATTTATAAGTATCATGACACAAAATTCAACTCATTTTGACTTAATTGCGCTAATTACAAGAGTCTGCACTTCCACTCAAAATACATAGTTTTTTTATTGTTTTGGAGGTTGTAAATGAATGAAAGCGTGTTTATAAGTATCATGACAAGAAAATGAAATCACTCAGATCAGGCGTCGGTTTGTAGATAATCAGGTTTGGAACAGATAATCCAGTGATCAACAGCATGAGCATCGATCCGCACAACTGGGAACCGATGACATGTGTCAACCAAGTCAGCGGTCCTGACCACTCGATCCCGTTAGTCGCCTCTTACGACAAGCATAGTCGCCCTTTATGGCAAGCATGGGTTGCTGAAGTCCTGTTCTACTCCAGATCTTCACGGGTCCTGAACGCAGAGCTTTACTTCCAGCAACATATACACTTAGAATACTAAGTGAGATTCTTTTGAATTTAGGTATTCTATAAATATAACAAACTTCAAGTTATATCTATGAAGTTGAAGTTATTTGTGACAGCCCTAATCAAGAGTGACCGAACTCCAGTGACATAAAGAGTATGTTTGGACACATTAATAAACAGTGTTGTGAGATCTTTAAACTGTATTGAAATATGTCTTGTCAGTCCCACTGACATTCGCCAATAACCACTTAAATATAAAATACACAGTCTGTGCTTCTTCAGAACAAATAAGTAATTGAGGATCCCCATCTGGGTAATTAAGGAAAGAACCCAAAATACTGGCTCCTTCTGTCCAGGACGTCACACGTCACCAGTCGTGAGCTAATGGCCTTGTAAAACCCCTCACAAAGGAAACACAAAGCACCAAAACTTTATCGTTGCTGAAACTTTAAAGAGCCGAGTTTAAGTTGTCCACTGGCAAGAACGATATCAGAGAGTTTACCAATAGCACGCTCGACATCAGTGTCCATATATTCCAGAAATTCTGCTACAATACCTCTGATTATGTCAGTATACAGTATGTGGTATGTAGATGTTGTGCATCATCATCATTGCACAGTATCTTGGTATCTTAAACAACGGTATGTGTGTTACATCCTGGGGAGGATCCGGAATGGTGGTGTCATTGAAATGACACGATATTGGCAGATGGTCCGATTCTGTCCTCTCCTTTACACTCATGCCTTTTATACTGGAGAACAGTTCACTGGGCACTGTGAGATAATCAACAACGCTGGCTCCTGCTGTTTAAATGAACGTAAAGTTACGGAGCATATCTCCCTGCTTTCTTCCATATACAAAATGGAGACTTTGCACAATGTTAACAAACTCCTGCCGTATTTATTGGTTTCCTTGTCACACGACCTTCTTTGCTTATCAAATTTGTCTGTTGTAGTCATCATGGAGTGACAGACAGTCGGTATCATCATTTGTAATACAGTCTTGATCCTCACCTCTTCTAGCATTAGTCCTAGTCCTCAGCTATCCGGGAAGTATAAACTTGACCTCATCACCAAAGTCGGACATACTATGGAGTTACTGTAGTACTTTTCTCTAGAAGAGAAATCCCATCGTCGTCAGAACCCATATACACCCGTGCATTTCCGGATGTATGTAGAGGAACAAAATAAATATCTGTTCGTAATTAGTGCATGAATTTATTTTGAAAACAATTATATTCGTTCATTGTTCATACAGTCTCAAGTCGTATGTAGATGCAGCGTCTGATACAAACACTTCTTCCTCCTGAGTATCTACCACCATTTCCTAGCATATCCAACACATTCGAAGAATGTGGACACATTATTTCAGTCAAGAAAGATACGTGTATATCAAAATAATCACAAAAATTGTAAAAATGTCACAATTGCCTATTTTCGATTGTAGACCGTGTACTTTGTATTCCATGCTGGTACTGATAAATGTTGCTTTGATGTATCGTCACAGCGTCCTGGTGGTGTACAAGGTGAAAGTCCGGGTCAACGGCTCATGTCTTAGCTTGATTTTGTTGGCTGGGTGTCTGGCCGCCTTTGTCCTGGACGCCCAGAGCGGCCGTGTCACCCAGTTCGGTCTTTGTCCAACCTGCTTCTTGTCTCCAAGCATGTCTCATGATAAGCATAGACAACACCCTCAATGATGGCCTTATCATAACCGAGGAAAGCGAATTTGTCTTCCTGCCGAGCAGTGTCCATCATGAGAAATAGTTGAGATCGTACACATAGCACTCGCTCTGTGAGGTCCACAGACACACGTTGCTCTATATCGCCCTGTAACTTGTGTCTTGCTCATTTTACGACTGGTTGCTTATCCTTAAAGGTATTTCCAGGTTGGTATCTTTAGTTTAAGGTCTATGTGACCTTTCTCTAGGGATGGTATCACTGTCCTCTATTATCTTCCGTTCTGTACAAAAGTCCCTGACCTTATATTCCGTCTCCTCTCATGTCTCACCTCTGGTTTCTGGTATTCCATAGAATATCATGTTAATTCTCTGCGAATGGGCCTCTAGAGAATCTATCTTTTTCTCAAGAAACTCTTTCACTCAGATTCGCGTTATCGTTCATCACATAGAGTCGTACGTTGGATTGACGAGTGGACCAGGGTTTGTCTCCACGTCCTCTGATGGCATCAGTAGTGACATAACAAGGTACACCATTCAACATCTGTTCGTCTTCCACCCGGCAGTATTATAACTCTGTCTCAAAGCATCTATAGACTCTGGTTAAATTTATATTCCACAGTACCTTATGCGTCCAATGGAGTAGTTCATTAGGTCAATTTGACTTCTTCTTTGCTATAGAAAGCAAAACCTGACCACAGGTGAGACAGGTAAACAACACGTCCACGTAGCTACATCCGGATATCTAAAGGACAATACTGCTCAGATTTGTTGCCCAAGTCGACGGTCAGGTATAAAGCGGTACTAGTCATGGATCAACTTCCTCGCAACGCTGCAACTCTGGGTTTTTGTGTTTATTCTGCAGCAACAAACGATGCAACAAGCAGCGCCTGCACATTATGGCACCTTGCAGCTGTCAAACACTGTCAAACCACTGTCAAACAGCTCCACGGTTGCTCGAGAAACCATTTGCTGGAATATCCTCGAAGTCTGTCAAGCCGTAGTGGATGGGTATGATGATAAAGTGATACAGTGTCCCACCACTGAACAAGAATGACATGCAATTGTTGGATAATACTAGAGGCATTGGAACGTTCAACACGTGTGATTGGACCACTTGATGGCAAGCAGGTAACACACTCTACCATAATTACAAACATTTCTTCTAAGTGGTCCTCATGGCATTTGTTTATGAGAACGATGGGTTCTTGTGGATAGACAAGGACACATGTCTGATACACAGATATACAATGTATCTGACTTGAAAGAGACAGTGTGGTGTGGTGAAATAGGATCTCCCCCAACTCCCTTTCCCCGCGCCAATGGCCAATGACAGCAAGGTGTCGTGTGCAACAGCATAGAAACCTGGGTCTGTTTCCACATCCTGCTCTGAATACGACACCCTGCCATGTGAGTGAGTGAGTTTAGTTTTACGCCGCACTCAGCAGTATTCCAACCATATGGCGGCGGTCTGTAAATAACTGAGTGTGAACCAGACAATCCAGTGACCAACAACATGAGCATCGATCTGCGCAATTAGGAACCGATGACATGTGTCAACCAAGTCAGCGAGCCTGACCACCCGATCCCGCTGGTCGCTTCTTACGACAAGCATAGTCGCCTTTCATGGCAAGCACGGGTTGCTGAAGGCCTATTCTACACCGCCCAGCCATGTACCATGGTCAGTTGGATAGAGATAATATCAACCACAGCATCATACAAGGAGACTAGAGGAACATGGGTCTTTTGCATGAAGTCCAAGCTCCCAAAGGACCCTTCCACGACATGGCACATTGCCAAAGCACAGGATCATTTGAGATAACGAATCATTGACTGTTTGGTTACCTTAAGTGGACATAGATAATAACGGATAAGCTGCATTGCTTTTACAGCTGTTAGAGTACTCCAGTGAGTCTTGACATTACTACTTTCATACTGAGCAATGTTCATGATTTATTGTTTATGATTGCTTAATATCTTGAAAGCCTGAACGGCGACTCTTATGCAAGAAACTTTCAAAATGCTGTGAAGTGGCAATTTCAGCAGCTGTTATTGGTAGATCGCTTCCTTGAGTTCTGTCCTCGAGTATTTCTGCTCTATCTTGGACCATCTCCAGGATCTTGGTGCTATGCGTCCGATGACAATCTGTGGAGTGAGTGTTGGCTGACCTTCATTTTGTAGTTTGTTGGACGTCAGATGTCACCGCTTACTATGCAATATGTGTCGGATGGCATTTCAGTTAGTGAGTGATTACCATCTGATGTGACAACGGAAGTAGTAATCGGATGATGCTAAATATCACGTTATCCTCCGTTGAGAATCGATTTGGCGATGGTATGGTATCAGGCGGGTCGGACACACCGCAGAATGCAGTCAGATGAGAGTCAGACGACTGTTAATCATCGGACGCTTATCAGATTGCCGTCAGACGTCGGTCAGACACGTCCGAGAGTTGCACAACACGACCCGATACACACCTGACTGACTCGACATTCATTCGACAGTGACTCGATTTGCGACAGGAAATAGTGTTCGATGGTATCTTTTTACGATTTCGCCAAATCGGATCACAGCCGATACTTCGGACACTGACCTGATAGTCGACAAACATATATCGGATTCATCGGTAGGAGACATCTTTGCTCCCGATGAGTGACCGATAAGCCAGAATCTCCGTGGAACGGATGTGTTTTATCAAAAGAAACTTTGAGCTTGTTTTTATTTCATATAAACTCTACATTCATTTGGGAAATGACTTCAAATGAGATAAGTCAAGGAGAGAAAACCTATTGCAATAGTGTTGGTACTATTACCATAGTTGCCAACTACAGTCAGTTGCAATAGGCTTTCGCTATCGCAAACTTGTTTCCCCTTCAATCGTCACCCTTACGAGTGGCAAGAACGGTAACAACAAATACCGTATTTTGGTGTGGCACTGCCGGGGATCGAACCACAGACCTTTTGCTCTCTTTGCAAATAATCAATCAACAAGACTACTGACTGAACCCGACCCTACTTTGATTCCCGACATGGGTACAAAGTGTTAGGTCCATTTCTGGTGTCCCCGCGTGGTATTGTTGTAATGTTGCTAAAAACGACTTAAAACCAGACCCACTCACTCTTTTTGCCCAATCGGTCCATCAGTAGTGGTCACGTGATTCGCTTCATCAGCTGCATCAGATAAAAAATGCATTGTTTTTCAGTAAGAATTCACAGACAATTCCTCAATGATGACACCGTTGGAATCGGCACAGTGGCTAGACGATACCTATACTGACGATAGCGACGCGATTGGGTTTCCACATGCGTCAGACGATTTTAGCGTTTGGGCCATCTTAATATTTTAGAGTATCGCACGCAAAGAGTGAGTGAGTTTAGTTTTACGCCACATTCAGCAATATACCAGCTATATGGCGTCGGTCAGATGGATGGATGATGAGTCGGATGGATGGACAGAAGCCTGTACGACAATTCAATCTAGCAAATATAAATAAATACATACTTCCATTGGTATCTCACCCATCACTTCAACTATCATAGACGGATATTTTCTCGGTTTGTCGTTGAGAAAAGTAGAGAAACCTAATTTGATGCGCTCTTTTTCTCATGGTGACAGGGAACACGTTATTTATTACGAGGATGGATGGATCAGAGTGAGTGAGTGAGTTTAGTTTTACGCAGTATTCAGCAATATTCCAGCTATATGGCGGCGGTCTGTAAATAATCGGGTCTGGACCAGACAATCCAGTGATCAACAGCATGAGCATCGATCAGTGAGCCCGACCACCCGATCCGGTTAGTCGCCTCTTACAACAAGCATAGTCGCCCTTTGTGGCAAGCATGGGATATCCTGGGGTTTGGATGAATCGGACAAAATCAGTAGCATCATAAACATAACAATGCCCTAGGGAAGATATAAAAACAAGCAGACATATTTGTTTAATGGTCATGAAAATGAGGACAGTCTACAATATATCTGGATGTGTCACTTGCTTCAAGGTTATTTCAAGATACGAAATGTGGCACCAAATAACGGGGGCGGATTCGAAGTTCCAGGTTCTGAACCTGTTTTAAAACAATACGCTCAGATTTATTCATGTATACATTATTTATGAAACGGCCTTTTGTCAAAATTGCATACATTACCATTCATGGACATTTTTATCCAATTCGTCATTCCATGACGGCTAATAGTTAGTTGGTTGTATGTCACTGATAAGTAGCGCCATTTTGGTTTGTCTAAAAACTTGGAGTGTGTTGAATGAATTAAGAGCCATTTCTTCTGCCCGTTTTAATCCACTGTCAGTCACATTTTGTGGCGTATACACGTTCCTTTATGAAGTTTACATGTGTTTCGTTATTTAATTTTATCATATAAAAAAACTCACACTCGGTGGAAATGTCTTATCTTATCCTATCCTATCTCGCATATACGAGCTCAATTGCTATTTTATGATAGGCTAAGTCAATTGGTGTACCACGCTTACAAGTGAGAAACATTTATCTATATCCATGTTTTATGTGGGCTGTAGAAATATCCACTATCCTACCCGATTCGAAAGTCGAACTGTAGGAATTTGGTACGTCGTGTTAGTAGTGTTTTGGTTGATGTCAGTATTGGCAAATTTACTCAACCTTATTATGATCAGATACATGTCCTTCAAACAGTTCAAAATTAACATTGAGGTGTTGTTTAAGACAAATACGTTGTTCACTGGTCCCTCGGGACCCATGGGTTGATGTACCCTTGATGTTTGTTTATGTTCCCTGAGCCCGAAACAAACAGGGGGTATATCCACCCATGTCCACCTCGTGACATGAACAACTTTTAATGTTCACATTGTGTAAGAATACAGAATTCGGCTGTGACCGATTCTCCATTACCCAGCCTGTAGCCATGGGCTCTAGACAGGTCCTGCATATTGCCGACCCGTGAAGGTCCGGGCTAGAATTGGTCTTCAGCAACCCATGCTTGTCGTCCGAGATGACTAACGGGATCGGGTGGTCAGGCTTGCTGACATGGTTGACACATGTCATCGTATCCTAATTGCGCAGATCGATGTTCATAATACAATCACAGGATTGTCTGATTCAGACACAACAATTTGCCGACCACATTCCTATAGCTGTAAAATGCTGAGCTCGTCCTTTAGCAAACAAATAAAGTGTATCAACCTATGCGTCGCATCTTATACAAAACGTAAGCTAAGTTGAGTGAGAGGGTATAGTTTTACGTCGCTTTTAGCAATATGGCGGCGGGTGACACCAAACATGGGCTTCACCTATTACACGCAGGCGGAGAATCGAACCCGGGTCTTCGAAGGGGCGGCGAACGCTTTAGTCACTAGGCTATCCAGCGGATAACAGCTGCTGTATTTCTCACGTCAGTTGAGGAAGTTTTCCATCGGCAAAACTCTAATGCGAGCCTTTTACCAAACCTTTATCCAAATTATTGTAACGTATAACTTTATATGCTGGTATGGAAGCCTGTCGGCGCAAAACAAAAACATACGTTAAATTTTCAAAATTGTTAATACCTCCAGCAAAATATCTGCGATTCCTTTAGAACCTCTTAGTGTATATTTCGAACGTCAAGTACTTAAAAAAGTGAAAAAAATATATGAATAATTCGGACCATTGCCTACTTTATAAATTTGAATTTTTGCCGTCTGGACGTCGTCTCCGCTTGTCGTTATTCGAATCCAACCGGGCCCGTCAGTCTTTCATACCAACTAGTATCAAATTTTACAACGAGCAGGCCTCATAAAGCTTTTTTTCTAACGTTGCGTCCGCACTTACGTACTAGGTGTATCTTAATAAATTCATTTCTTATCTATATAGCTGTGTATTGTCGTTTGTCTGTGTTCCTACCTAATTGTTATTTGTATTTATAATCTGTTAACTTATACAAAGTACAACAAATTTCCCTCGGGATAATAAAGGATTATGTTATATCCTATTTTATCTTATCCTACCGCCCCGTAAGGTAACGATTCAGTGATTCTCGCTCTGTCTCTTACAGGTCTATAAAACACTATTTCTGCACTCCATCGTATGATATTAAGGACCACAGCGAGGAATTTATGTCAACACGCCCCGATTATTCTTAGATTTCAGTTGGTTTACAGCCACTTTCTCAGAAGAATATTTATAGAGGAAATAAAACAGCTCTAGTTTTACCTCAATAAATCTAATGAAAAAGGGGCCCAGAAACGTTCTATATTTTCGGCGATTACAAAATGGTATAGGCTATTTAGGATGCGTCTGTTTCGGGGTCTGTTGAACAAACGACGATTTCCAAAGAATAGGATGATAGAGTGAACTGTTGAAACAAATATATCAGTTTAATTTTTCACACCAATTTTTCTAATTTCTGTTGTCCCTGTTGTTTAAGTACACTTCCCATCAAAAGTTTAAAATCAGTAGTGTAAATATCGCCACTTACTTCAGACAACAGTTCTGAACTACATTTTGCAAAATATTCCATACTGTTTGAAAGGTATATTCCCTGAGTGACCACTGTCATCTTACGTAATCGGGCAATCCATTGGTCACTCAGGGACAAGTGCAAAAGGTAATTAAGAGCCGTGGTCACTCAGGGACAAAATTAGCTCGGTGAGCAAATAAGAGCAGAGGTCGGATTAGCAGGAAGGGATTAGTTACTCGACCAGTTAGTTACTCTAAAAGAAGGCTGTTGTGCTGATTTAAGTAGCTAGTGTGTCAAGTTTAACCGGTGAAAGGGATTAACTACTTCATCAGGAGAAGGACGCTGTTGTGTTGATTTACTTGTAGTAGTCAAATGAGTTAAGGTGAGAGAGGGAATAAGAACATGGATGTTGTTTTGTACATTTAGTGATTGAATAACTACTGTGTGAGAGAAGGATTAAATACTTAATCAGAAGGATGTTTTTGTGTTGATGTTCCGGTAATAGTCAAGTGAGTTCAGGTGAGAGAGATGCGAGAATGATGTTTTAGTGAAACTGTATATAAATATAGGTATGAAATAGCACAAAGGCATGTGCCGTTCTCATATGCCATGGACGTGGAGGGTGTGATAAATCTAGGTAGACAGCAAGGTTATGGTATCTTGTTAGAAGGTTTCAAATGTGACAGGCGAAAACCAGGGGCCCGTTTCACAAAGCTCTCGTAAGCCTAAGATCTCGTAACTTTTCTCGTAATATTGGTACGTCCTATGTTACAGTACAGGAGGTAGGGATATTACGAGGAAACTTACGAGATCTTAAGCTTACGAGAGCATCGTGAAACGGGCCCCAGTATTCCAGAAATCTGTGAGCAGGAGAGGAAGAAACTGCTGTCAGGCCATGAAGAAGCATCCCCATCAGGACATCGCCTCCAACCAGAAACTGTATCCTGGTTCCTTGTCTGGACTGTTTGCCTGTTGCCTGATGAAAGAGGAATTACTTAATATATACTTCTTTCTCTTATAAAGATGAAGTGTGAGGAGCTAAATCTATCATTTGCCCCTGTAAATGTCACTGTGGACTTTGAAATGGCTGTCCATAACGTTGTGCCTTCACTCCTTCCTTCCTTCCACCAACCCCAAGGCGTGCTTGTTTCACTTTGGACAGTCCTCATGGAGTAGGCTACAAGAGATTGGACTTTCTTCTTCGTACAAGAATGTCAGTGAAGTCAGGCAGTGGATTCAAATGCTCTTTAGAATCGCCTTTTCGCCTTTACCTCAAGTCATGGCTGGTTATGAGCTTGTTCTTACACATACACCAGATGTTCCCAAGTGTGAAGAATTCAACAAGTACCTCTTGAATGCGTTGATCATTGGACAGTTCCCACCCTTAGAGTGGAATCAGTTCCTTTCAGAGTTGCCACGAACAAGCAAGAAGGCTATGAAGTCTCATCTGAATGTATATGTTGTTTTAAGGAAGAACGCTTGAATATGGAAGCATTTCTATTTCAGCTTTTGGGTTGGCAGCGACCAGCAAAACGTCGACGTGTGGAGGAGAACATCATGTAGCTGTACAATCTTGGATCGGATTATGTAATGTGTTAAAGGGACATGAGATCTAATTTATGTTCATATGGTCTTGCCTGTGACCATAGGTGACTAAGTACATGTATTGTAAATAGTTATATAAAATGTGAAAGGGGCTGAAAATGAGATCATGACCACATGTCGTAAATAACTGTAAATCGATGTAAATAAATGCATCGTTACTAAATCTCCTTTGTCTCCATTTGTATGAGCTAACAAGACATGCCACTCGGGGATAAATGTCAAGAGTCAATAAAGAGCGGTGGTCACTCAGGAACAACGCAGCTGAGACCAATTAATAGGTGTGAAAATGCACGGTTCATTGCATGGGAAGCCACTCAGGGCATTAATTGTTTAAACGTACTGTTTACATATGAAATGAAACAATTTCGTAACGTTCAAAGATTATTGTCATGAGTTCAATAAATGATAAAAATCAGTTAAATTTTCCGAATTCCTATCAAAACCTTACACCAAAACTCAGCAGTTCACATGCATGATATTTGCACATGCCTTTCAGCAATTTAATGCATGATCCTTGTGCAGTTCATCTGCATAAGGTTTGCAGTTTGTTCTCCGTAGTGGAGAGTTCAGTTTTACGCCACATCCGGCAATATTCCAGCTATTTGGCGACGGTTTAAATAAATAATCAAGCCTGGACGAGTGTTTTCTAGATGGAAGCCAGGCCGGCTTGAATTTGCATGAATACTTCGAAATGCTATTTATCTAATAAACGGACCCACGCACTGGGTAGAACTGGATTTAGCTCATCCTGTTTGTAACAGGTGACTAACAGGACCTGACAACTATTCACTATGAGATACAACACTGAAACACGTTCATTAGAACATCTAAGCCGCATTCATTGCTAAACGCGTCCACCTCGAGATATTACAACTAATCACGTTCACGTCTAGATATCATAGCTAAAAGACTTTCACCATGAGATATTCTAGCTACATATTCACCATGAGATATTCTAGCTACAAGTTCACCTTGAGATATTCTGGCTACAAGTTCACCTTGAGATATTCTAGCTACAAGTTCACCTTGAGACATTCTAGCTACAAGTTCACCTTGAGATATTCTAGCTACAAGTTCACCTTGAGATATTCTAGCTACAAGTGCACCTTGAGATATTCTAGCTACATGTTCACAATGAGATATTCTAGCTACAACTTCACCATGAGATATTCTAGCTACAAGTTCACCCTGAGACATCCTAGCTACATGTTCACCTTGAGATATTCTAGCCACAAGTTCACCTTGAGATATTCTAGCTACAAGTTCACCTTGAGATATTCTAACTAAATGTTCACCCTGAGATATTCTAGCTACAAGTTCACCTTGAGATATTCTAGCTACAAGTTCACCTTGAGATATTCTAGCTACAAGTTCACCATGAGATATTCTAGCTACAAGTTCACCTTGAGATATTCTAGCTACAAGTTCACCTTGAGATATTCTAGCTACATGTTCACAATGAGATATTCTAGCTACAAGTTCACCTTGAGATATTCTAGCTACAAGTTCACCCTGAGATATCCTAGCTACATGTTCACCTTGAGATATTCTAGCTACAAGTTCACCTTGAGATATTCTAGCTACAAGTTCACCTTGAGATATTCTAGCTACATGTTCACCATGAGATATTCTAGCTACAAGTTCACCTTGAGATATTCTAACTACATGTTCACCCTGAGATATCCTAGCTACAAGTTCACCTTGAGATATTCTAGCTACAAGTTCACCTTGAGATATCCTAGCTACATGTTCACCTAGAGATATTCTAGCCACAAGTTCACCTTCAAATATTCTAGCTACAAGTTCACCATGAGATATTCTAGCTACAAGTTCACCATGAGATATTCTAGCTACATATTCATCTTGAGATATTCTAGCTACAAGTTCACCTTGAGAAATTCTAGCTACAAGTTCACCTTGAGATATTTTAAAACACGTTCGCGTTGAGATTTTTTATCTAAAACACGTTCACCATCAGATATTATATCTAGACACGTTCACCATCAGATTTTATATCTAGACACGTTCACCATCAGACATTATATCTAGACGCGTTCACCATCAGCAATTATATCTAGACACGTTCACCATCAGATTTTATATTTAGACACGTTCACCATCAGATTTTATATCTAAAACACGTTCACCATCAGATATTATATCTAGACACGTTCACTTTCAGATATTATATCTAGACACGTTCACCGTCAGATATTATATCTAGACGCGTTCACCATCAGACTTTATATCTAGACACGTTCACCATCAGATATTATATCTAGACACGTTCACCATCAGATTTTATATCTAGACACGTTCACCATCAGACATTATATCTAGACGCGTTCACCATCAGAAATTATATCTAGACACGTTCACCATCAGATTTTATATTTAGACACGTTCACCATCAGATTTTATATCTAAAACACGTTCACCATCAGATATTATATCTAGACACGTTCACTTTCAGATATTATATCTAGACACGTTCACCGTCAGATATTATATCTAGACGCGTTCACCATCAGATATTATATCTAGACACGTTCACCATCAGATTTTATATCTAAAACACGTTCACCATCAGATATTATATCTAGACACGTTCACTTTCAGATATTATATCTAGACACGTTCACCATCAGATATTATATCTAAAACACGTTCACCATCAGATTTTATATCTAAAACACATTCACCATCAGATATTATATCTAGACACGTTCACCATCAGATATTATATCTAGACACGTTCACCATCAGATATTATATCTAAAACACGTTCACCATCAGATTTTATATCTAGACACGTTCACCATCAGACTTTATATCTAGACACGTTCACCATCAGATTGAATATCTAAACACGTTCACCATCAGATATTATATCTAGACACGTTCACTTTCAGATATTATATCTAGACACGTTCACCATCAGATATTATATCTAAAACACGTTCACCATCAGATTTTATATCTAGACACGTTCACCATCAGACTTTATATGTAAGCACGTTCACCATCAGATTGAATATCTAGACACGTTCACCATCAGATATTATATCTAGACACGTTCACTTTCAGATATTATATTTAGACACGTTCACCATCAGATATTATATCTAAAACACGTTCACCATCAAATTTTATTTCTAGACACGTTCACCATCAGATTTTATATGTAGGCATGTTCACCATCAGATTTTGCATCCAAAACACGTTCACCATCAGATATTATATCTGGACACGTTCACCATCAGATATTATATCTAGACACGTTCACCGTCAGATATTATATCTAAAACACGTTCACCATCAGATTTTATATCTAGACACGTTAATCATCAGATATTATATCTAGACACGTTCACCATCAGATATTATATCTAGACACGTTCACCATCAGATATTATATCTAGACACGTTCACCATCAGATATTATATCTAGACACGTTCACCATCAGATATTGTATCTAGACACGTTCACCATCAGATTTTATATCTAAAACACGTTCACCATCAGATTTTGTATCCAAAACACGTTCACCATCAGATATTATATCTAGACACGTTCACCATCAGATATTATATCCATACTCGTTCACCATCGGATTTTATATCTAAAATACATTCACCATCAGAAATTATATCTAGACACGTTCACCATCAGATTTTATATCTAGACACGTTCACCATCAGACTTTATATCTGGACACGTTCACCATCAGATATTATATCTAGACACGTTCACCATCAGATATTATATCTAGACACGTTCACCATCAGATTTTATATCTAGACACGTTCACCATCAGATATTATATCTAGACACGTTCACCATCAGATTTTATATCTAGACATGTTCACCATCAGATATTATATCTAGACACGTTCACCATCAGATTTTATATCTAGAACACGTTCACCATCAGATATTATATCTACACACGTTCACCATCAGATATTATATCTAGACACGTTCACTATCAGATATTAGATCTAGACACGTTCACCATCAGATTTTATATCTAGACACGTTCACCATCAGATATTATATCTAGACACGTTCACCATCAGATTTTATATCTAAACACGTTCACCATCAGATTTTTTGTCTAGACACGTTCACATCAGATATTATATCTAGACACGTTCACCATCAGACATTATATCTACACACGTTCACCATCAGATATATCTACACACGTTCACCGTCAGATTTTATATCTACACACGTTCACCATCAGATATTATATCTAGACACGTTCACCATCAGACTTTATATCTAGACACGTTCACCATCAGATATTATATCTACACACGTTCACCATCAGATATTATATCTACACACGTTCACCATCAGATATTATATCTACACACGTTCACCACCAGGGCCCCTATTCTCGAAAGGATCCTAGCCCTAAGATATCCTAACTTTGATCCAAACGTCTAGGATAGGTGTCCTATTTTATTCTCGAAAAGTATCCCAGCGCTAGGATATCCTAACTTAGGACAAATACTAGGATAGGTTCTGACTAAGTCTATCTCAGTGGAAATCAACATGGTGTGGTAGTTGTTTGTTCACCAATGTTGGCGTTGTGAAAACTTACAGCTGAATTTACAACAGCATAATGAAAGTTCAAGTCATGATAATCATTAAGAAAATCAAATGAAACTATTTTTTTAATGTCTTACTTGTCTTTTCGGCTGACTTTCAAAGTCTGACGACAAATGTTATGTCCCAGTTTAATAAATGAATTTGATGTGATGAAAATATTTCATAGGTTAACGTGTAACAATACTTAGATATGATAAAATGGTTTAGATCTATTCAAGTACAAGTTCACTCTATTTTTCTGGATACAAGGTATGAATTTTTATTATAAACATAATTAATTGCAATTTCTTCTAGATCAAGTAAGTCCACCAAAAGCTGAATTTCACCACTTTCAAACCTTTTACTTCGATTTCTAGTCTCACCATTTGTCTTGTAAACGAGATCGTAGCCGCTCTTACATATGTGTTTTTCATGCAATGAGTTATAGGTAATATTTAGGTGAACTTGGTGAAGGTTATTTGCTATCTCACCTAGTGAAGATAGTGAGAATCTGTTTCTCAACTTAGGACAAGGATAAGATCGTTTCAAGAATGGGTCTTATCTTAACAGCAGGATGTCATAACTCCTGTCCTAACTAGTTAGGATCTGTCTTAGCTGGGACACTTTCGAGAATAGACGCCCAGATATCCTCACCACGCTCACCACGAAGTATGTTAGCTAAAACACGATCATCACCAAATATTTTAGCTGAAACTCATTCACCATGATATATTGTAGCTAAAACACATTCACTATGGCATTTTATAGTTAAAACGCGCTTACCATGAGATATAGCTAAACAAGTTCACCAGCAGATATTTTCGCCAAGGCACGTTCACCACGAGATATTTTAGCTAAATTCATTCATGTGATCGATGCTCATGATGCATTGCATTATTGATTGTATTGTACTGCAAAATATTTGAATTTAGTACATGAACAAATCTGGACTCAGCACGCACCTTGCTGTACGCCACTATTCATTTCAACAACATATTTTCAGCTTTGACACAGCAGACCAATGATTGATACCAGGAGCAAAAGCCCAGCGGTCGATTTACGACACTGGCTGAATGAGGGTAGGATATCAGCATTGTATCCATGTGGGACCTGAACCCAGGTCTTCGGCATGACGAGCGAACGCTTTAACCACTTAACTACCCCATCGCCCCTAATCCCCTGAAGTAAGAGTCCGAGCCCGGATCAGGTAAGTCTGCACATATAACACAATGGGTACCTTTGTCGTGAAATATGCTTGTCACATTAGTGTTACATGCACACAAATACATCACGAAAACGTCGAGTTACATTTTGACTTCAGTTGAAAATAATATATTCATATTCTGATAGCTCACGCGCTGCATTAATACGACATCAAGGCTGCAAACATTCGTCACGTGACTTTCCGCTGTATAAAAAGGGAAACAGCGTCGAAGCCCATTCGTAAGGACGAACTGGCAGAGAATTCGGTTCAAGCACCTCTCCACCGACGCCCTTCCAAAATGATCCTCCAAGTAGCACTTCTCGCTTGTCTGGTTATTGTCGCCAGCGGCAACCTGTGTTGTCCGCGTAATGGTCTTCAGTTCTCGGCGTTCCAAGATATCACTTTCACCAACTCCTCTACAACTATGCGTGTAAGTACACATGCTTATGTTTTGTGTAGCCACATGGGTGAGTGAGTTTAGGCAGTTTATTTTCTCTCGATTATTTACAGATCGTTATTGTATAGCTGGAATATTGCTGACACGAATGTTGATTAATGTCTTGCAATCATTTTATCATATCAGCTATTATTCGGAATGATGAATTTTGCTTGAAACCGTTTGGAAACGGTTAGGATACAAAATATATCTATAGGCAAAAGTTACAGTCAGCACTATGGTAAGGGGCAGGGTATACCGAATGTGACAAGACCGCGTTATTCGTGACCCACTTTTGATTTTCCGGGACTGCTTGGGTGTTACAGACAGGGACCAGTGGTGAAACATGAAAGATGTCGATGTTTGTTTAAGAAATGTTTGTCATACGGTAGATTTGGAGATAAATAGAACTTGATACATCATACCCCGAAAAATCTAGGATGGACACAGGCCGCCCTGGACATTGTATCAATCACCGCGAGCCAATTGCTTCATAGTTATATTATATTTGAGGTTTTAAATTGCTGACCAGCAAAAGAAACACGACTTTAATTTTTTTCTGTCAAGTTTTTTAATTAGGAGACATAAACATGAAGGGCTACTTTCATAAGATTTCATTTTTTTCGAAAGTTTCTTTTAGTGCTCTGTAGATTGTATATTAATAATAATATAGTTGGCCTGAATATCAAACGCTTAGGCGTCTTGAAATGGCCTTTTCTATTGTCAAAATGCTTTTCTTCACACGCTATCGTTTCTTTGAAATAGGCACTCTTCTTTGTACACGGTATAACTAGTAGCCAGTACTTTATCGACTGTTAAGCAAGGTGAGGTTGTTGCGATAGTAATAGACCTCCTTGACCCTATTCTCAACTCTGCTTTTCTCTGTATGTGGTGGAGAATGGGTAGCCCAGTGGTTAAAGCGTTCGCTCGCCACGCCAAAGTTCTGTTTCATTGATAGAATGTGTGAAGCCCATGTGTCCCCGCCGTGATAATGCTGGAATATTACTGTAAGCGACCTAAATCTACATTCACACGCCATTTTGTTCAAATTTCGGTAAGGTATTTGTCCCATTTAAAGTTTAAAATGTGGCCTTGGTTCATTTTGACTCGAAACAGTGCACGTCAAATATACTTATTCCTTTTCATGTTTTCAGGGTTTGTATTTCTTCGTCTACGACGGTGTCAACCAAAAATACATCGTCGGTGACGATCGCATCGCTACCAATTTCGTAGGGACAGGAAAAACCATCTACGACTACCAAACGGTAAGGGAGACTTTTGCAGTGTATTACGACTACCAGAAGCCGACTTTCGTATTACGTTATACATGACTACCAAACGGTAAGGGAGACTTTTGCAGTGTATTACGACTACCAGAAGCCGACTTTCGTATTACGTTATACATGACTACCAAACGGTAAGGGAGACTTTTGCAGTGTATTACGACTACCAGAAGCCGACTTTCGTATTACGTTATACATGACTACCAAACGGTAAGGGAGACTTTTGCAGTGTATTACGACTACCAGAAGCCGACTTTCGTATTACGTTATACATGACTACCAAACGGTAAGGGAGACTTTTGCAGTGTATTACGACTACCAGACGTTGAAGCCGACTTTCGTATTACGTTATACATGACTACCAAACGGTAAGGGAGACTTTTGCAGTGTATTACGACTACCAGAAGCCGACTTTCGTATTACGTTATACATGACTACCAAACGGTAAGGGAGACTTTTGCAGTGTATTACGACTACCAGATGTTGAAGCCGACTTTCGTATTACGTTATACATGACTACCAAACGGTAAGGGAGACTTTTGCAGTGTATTGCGACTACCAGACGTTGAAGGCGACTTTCGTATTACGTTATACATGACTACCAAACGGTAAGGGAGACTTTTGCAGTGTATTACGACTACCAGAAGCCGACTTTCGTATTACGTTATACATGACTACCAAACGGTAAGGGAGACTTTTGCAGTGTATTACGACTACCAGACGTTGAAGCCGACTTTCGTATTACGTTATACATGACTACCAAACGGTAAGGGAGACTTTTGCAGTGTATTACGACTACCAGACGTTGAAGGCGACTTTCGTATTACGTTATACATGACTACCAAACGGTAAGGGAGACTTTTGCAGTGTATTACGACTACCAGACGTTGAAGCCGACTTTCGTATTACGTTATACATGACTACCAAACGGTAAGGGAGACTTTTGCAGTGTATTACGACTACCAGACGTTGAAGCCGACTTTCGTATTACGTTATACATGACTACCAAACGGTAAGGGAGACTTTTGCAGTGTATTACGACTACCAGACGTTGAAGCCGACTTTCGTATTACGTTATACATGACTACCAAACGGTAAGGGAGACTTTTGCAGTGTATTACGACTACCAGAAGCCGACTTTCGTATTACGTTATACATGACTACCAAACGGTAAGGGAGACTTTTGCAGTGTATTACGACTACCAGACGTTGAAGCCGACTTTCGTATTACGTTATACATGACTACCAAACGGTAAGGGAGACTTTTGCAGTGTATTACGACTACCAGACGTTGAAGCCGACTTTCGTATTACGTTATACATGACTACCAAACGGTAAGGGAGACTTTTGCAGTGTATTACGACTACCAGACGTTGAAGCCGACTTTCGTATTACGTTATACATGACTACCAAACGGTAAGGGAGACTTTTGCAGTGTATTACGACTACCAGACGTTGAAGCCGACTTTCGTATTACGTTATACATGACTACCAAACGGTAAGGGAGACTTTTGCAGTGTATTACGACTACCAGACGTTGAAGCCGACTTTCGTATTACGTTATACATGACTACCAAACGGTAAGGGAGACTTTTGCAGTGTATTACGACTACCAGACGTTGAAGCCGACTTTCGTATTACGTTATACATGACTACCAAACGGTAAGGGAGACTTTTGCAGTGTATTACGACTACCAGAAGCCGACTTTCGTATTACGTTATACATGACTACCAAACGGTAAGGGAGACTTTTGCAGTGTATTACGACTACCAGACGTTGAAGCCGACTTTCGTATTACGTTATACATGACTACCAAACGGTAAGGGAGACTTTTGCAGTGTATTACGACTACCAGACGTTGAAGCCGACTTTCGTATTACGTTATACATGACTACCAAACGGTAAGGGAGACTTTTGCAGTGTATTACGACTACCAGACGTTGAAGCCGACTTTCGTATTACGTTATACATGACTACCAAACGGTAAGGGAGACTTTTGCAGTGTATTACGACTACCAGACGTTGAAGCCGACTTTCGTATTACGTTATACATGACTACCAAACGGTAAGGATGACTTACGTAGTGCAGGCAAAACGGATCTTTACGAATTGTGGAAGCAAGGGACAATATTCAGAATGTTTCATGGAACCACAGCTGAAACCAAAACGTGGTTTCTTGCTTATTTTCACAATTTTTAAACAATACTGATATTTGTTTCAGAGAACTGGTTACAAGATAGATTCGAAAGCACGTACCTGCACGAAATTCCCGCTTCAGGGAAATTTCGAGGATCAGGAGAATATCTGTGTCCCGAGTAAGTAATTTGTGTCATCGCGTTATCAACCGTTTTCCTGGTCCAAACTCGATCAGCTTTTATTTTACTTGAACATTACTGACACATTCTTAATCACTCACGAGGGTTACCGCAATCACAGTTTTACATGTAATGTTCAAAATTAGGTGGCGCCGTCACTCTGGGTCCCCTCTTCTACGGTTACAACATAGACACCCTGCATGCGAGGACATACACGTACAACAGCACCACCGCTGACGGAAGACAGCACACCGTTTACTCGACCGTCACAGAAGACTGTGTTCCAATCTTCACCACGAAAACTACAACCGGTGGTCCAGGTTAGTAAGTGTGAGTCACTTAAGTCGTAAGCCGCTTATTGACCTCGCCAATTTATTGTTGTGACTATATTATTCATCATAACGCTATAAGATACTTCACCATAACGTTACGTATTGTGTGGTCCTGTAGGTCACAAATCAGATGAAGTTACGCAACGATGGGTGCGGAGAGTCCTTGGATGGATTATACGACTCTAAGTTCCAAGTTCCGAAAGACCTTTATGAACTTAAAGGTTTCTAAATTAAAAACTGAATACGTTTTACCCATGTGAATAAATCCGCGAATATGTCTTATGTATGGAAATAAATCTGTAAACATGTCTTATCCATGGGAATAAATCTGTAAACATGTCTTATCCATGGGAATAAATCTGTAAATATGTCTAATCCATGGGATTAATCCACATACATGTCTTATCCGTGGCAATAAATCTGCAAATAAGTTACTCTCATGCGAATATTTTTGCAAATATGTTTCTCCCAGAGAATAAATCCCCAAATATGTTTCACCCATGAGAATAGGTCTGCAAATGTGTTTCGCCAGTGGCGAAACTTAAATATAAAAATATAATATATTGTGAACAAGGCAAATATACTAAAATATGTTCTTATTTCCCAGGAGGAAACTCTCTATATCTTCTCGCCTACAACAACGTCTTCCCTGGCATCAAGGACATGTCAGTGTTCGACATTCCATCATACTGCTAAATGTGATTCCGTACGTGCATCAGTATGAATGAGTGAGTGAGTATGGCTTTGCACCTCTTTTAGCAATATTCTAGCAATATAACAACGGAGATCAGAAATTGGCCTCACACACTGTTCCCATGTGGGCAACTGAACATGACCAATTAACATTTCACTCAATGAAACCACTTTGACAATCAAATACCAACTTTTAAATAATAAACCACTTGAACCAACAAGTAGTGATATTGCACTAACATTCCACTCAACAGCACCAATTACTTTCCTTGAACCTAATGTTTTCTTTCAATATCACATTCAAACCTCTCTGTCTCAACGACACAAATAACATCCACAATACCACAACATTAAATGCTATTTCCTTGCACAGTAACACAACATTATATACAAACCTTTTGCACAGTAACACAACATTTAATACTAATTCTTTGCACAGTAACACAACATTAAGAACTAATTCCTCGCACAATACCACAGCATTAGAAACTAACTCTTTGCACAATACCACAACATTTAATACTAACTCTTTGCACATGCCACAACATTAAATACTAACTCTTTGCACACTACCACAACATTAAATACTAAATATTTGCACAATACCACAACATTAAATACTAACTTTTTGCACAATACCACAACATTAAATACTAACTTTTTGCACAATACCACAACATTAAATACTAAATCTTTACACAATACCACAACATTAAATACCAACTTTTTGCACAATAGCACAACATTAAATACTAGCCTTTTGAACAATACCACAACAGGGAACACACACTGACACATTCAACACTAAACCTTTCACTCTGTGACATGACACTGAAAATAATCTGGTAACGCTTCGTTCCTGTATTTACACCGGTATAGACATTATGCTGCCACATCATTCAATAAGACACATTTATGCGAAAATGAACGAGTCGTGTGACTGATCATAAGACACTAAAGTATTACTTTTGAATATACCGAAATTTTGAAGCAAATTTGACCAATATGTTCCTCCACAATTACAAGAACCTGTATTTTCTCATTTTCTTTTCAGAACATTGCTGATGGGAAACGAACTTGTGAGGTCATCAAAACACAACATCTTGCAAGATATTCATGTTATGATCAATAAAAGGTACTTGAGGACGAAATGTATGTCATGTCGTCTCTACGTTTTTATGTCAGAGCAGCAAGTTGGCATACTCCGAATTCTTTTACCCCGATCCCCTATTGTTAATCACGCTTCGTAATAAAAAAAACAAACATGGGGGTTCAAAACAAGCCCATGATATTATAATCCATGTCGTTTTTGATCATGTCTTCATTAAGAGAATGGAGGCACTTCAGTGGTTAAAGTGTTCGAAGACCCGAGTTCGATTCCCAAGAGGGACCAAGTGTGTGACGCACATTTCCCGTGTCCACTGTCGTGATATTGCTGATAATGCAAAAAGGCAGCGTAAAACTAAAATGGGCTCCACTCATTGTACCCATGTAGAGAATCGAAGCCGGCATGACAAGCGAACGTTTTAACCACTGGACTACCCGGCCGCTCCAAATTGTTATCCGACAACAGGATGTAACTTAGTTCCCAAAGACATTAGATTTATTCCTACTGGGATTCGAACCAGGGAAGAAAAGACAGTCGAGATCAGTAAACCAACAGTGCAGACGTTTTATGTGGTTGCCATAACAGTCGACGACAAGGGTCGTTATTCATAATATCAATCACCAGATGTGCTGCTCCAGACTCAGACAACTACAAGTAGTTGTCGTGTAGCTGAGATACCATGTTGCAGAGTTTGGCGATGAAGAACAAAACCACGGACGCAAGTGTATTCTTACACTGCAAATCTCTCCACACACACAGACACACACGCACATTTCATATTGTCCAGCACGGGCTATATACTTGTCTGTCAGACTCGTCTTCCATTTTGCGGAAACGGGGTGGTTGAGAGGGACAAGTGTCTACCTTTGTGTGCTGGAGATTAGGTGCCTGACTAGGACTGTTGGGGTTCGAATCCCGGATGCGACTCACAAAGTACACGACTCTCTACTTATCTGAGAAAGACCAATCACAACATAAATACTGAGTTGCGGTGTGTGTGGTTTTTCACGACTACAAATGGCCTGTGTATCATCTACAAAGTACATATTTCCTCGGCTATTGCGCTGGCTGTTTTCATGACGTTTTGTAATGTGAATGTAAACCGTTTCATAAAGTTTTGTAATGGGAAGAAAAAGACAATGTCGACACAAGAAGGTTTGGCTTAAAACGTAGTGCTTTAAATTTCATGTTTCATCGTATTGTTTTGGCGAGTATGTTGGTGAGTGTGTTGGAGAGAGTGTTGGTGAGTGTGTTGGAGAGAGTGTTGGAGAGTGTTTTGGAGAACGTGTTGGTGAGTGTGTTGGAGAGAGCGTTGGTGAGTGTGTTGGTGAGTGTGTTGGAGAGAGTGTTGGCGAGTATGTTGGTGAGAGTGTTGGAGAGAGTGTTGGTGAGTGTGTTGGCGACTATGTTTATGAGTGTGTTGGTGAGTGTTTTGGAGAACGTGTTGGTGAGTGTGTTGGTAAGTCTGTTGGAGAGTGTATTGTTGAGTGTGTTGGTGAGTGTTTGGACAGTGTACTGGTGAGTGTGTTGGAGAGAGCATTGGTGAGCGTTTTGGGGAGTGTGTTGGAGAGTGTTTCGGTGAATGTGTTGGTGAGTGTGTTGGTTTTTGTTTAGGAAAATGTGTTGCTGAGTGTGTTGTGGGTGTGTTGGAGAGAGTGTTAGAGAGTGATTTGGAGAATGTGTCATGGGGTGTGTGTCTTTGACTGTGTTGGTTAGTGTGTTGGTGAGCGTCTTGGAGAGTGTGTTGGTGAGCGTCTTGGAGAGTGTGTTGGTGAGTGTGTTGGTGGGCGTGTTGGAGAGTGTTTTGGAGAACATGTTGGTGAGTGTCTTGGAGTGTGTTGGGCAGTGTGTTGGTTAGTCTGTCAAAGAGTTTGTTGGTAAGTGTGTTGGTGAGTGTTGGAGAGTGTGTTGGTGAGTGTTGGAGAGTGTGTTGGTGAGTGTGTTGGTGAGTGGGGTTATTTTACAGTGTGTGGGAGAATGGTTTGAGAGCGTGTTGGAGATGGTGTTGGAGGGTATGTTTGAGAACGTGTTGGTGTTTTGGAGAGAGCGTTGGTGAGTGAGTTGGTTAATCTGAGGGTGAGTGGGTTGACGATTGTGCTGGTTGGTGTGTTCGCGAGTGTATTGGCCAGTCGCTTGGATAATGCGTGGGTTAGTGAGAGGGTGAGTGTGTCGGATAGTGTGAGAGTTAATTTGTTGGTTAGTGTGCTCGCGAGTGTCTTGGTTAGTGTGAGGGTTAGTGTGGTGGTAAGTGTCTTGGATAATGTGAGGGTTAGTGAGAGGGTGAGTGTATTGGTTACTGTGAGGGTTAGTGTGTTGGTTGGTGGTGATGGTATGTGTGAGGGTTAGTGATAGGATGAGTGTCTTGGATACTGTAAGGGTTAGTTTGTTGGTTAGTGTGTCGGTTTGTGTGAAGGTATGTGTGAGGGTTAGTGAGAGGGTGAGTCTCTTGGATAGTGTCTTTGATAGTCTAGGGGTCAGTATTCTGGTTAGAGTGCTGATGAATGTGTTTGTTAGTGTGAAGGGTTAATGTGAGGGTGTGTGTGAGAGTGACCGTTTTGGTTTTGGTTAGTGTGATATGTGTGTATTGGAGAGCATAAGATCGTTTGTGTGGGTGAGTGAGTTTTTTAGTGCGATGGTATGTTTTAGACAGCGTGTTGGTGAGTGTCAGGTTGAGTGTGTTGGTGAGTGTGAGTACAAGTGTATTAGTGTGAAAATGAGTCTGCCGTGCTACGTGGGGGTGAGTTAGTGTGTTGCCGTGTGTATTGGCGAGAGTGTTACTGAAGGTATAGATGAGTGTTCATTCGTTTGTTTGTGATAGTAAACGGGTTTTGAAACTTGTTCGTGCCTACGTTAGTGAGTCTGTTAGTGGATGAGTTATTGATAATGTAGCCGAACGTATCAATGACTGGGTCTGTCAGCGCAAATATTTGTGAGCTTGCAGGTTCTTAAGGGAACTTGTTAAAGGTGAGCATATTGGGTTTTTACTTGAAACACATGAAATAATTGGTAAATCTACATTAAGCGGTAAGATGATTATATATGCCCTCTTGTCGAATCAGGGTTTTCAACGCAAATTAAATGCACGTTTATTAAATCAAATTAAAATTAGATGCATTCGAGTTTTTTTTTTTTAAATATTCGCCTCCCTGCTTCCGTTTATGGAAAAATAGGTTCAAAAATCAGAACCAGATCTTAATTTGAATTTCCAAGCTTGCATAAGTCAACAAATGATACAGTCGGACAAGTATCGTTGTATTCGTATTTTTAACTCAACATTGTTATATTAGGTAAGTTAGTACACACAAGCTACGGGGAAAATATTTCTATGTTTTCTGTCTATTAAACAAATGTAAATGGGGGCATTTGAAACCAAGAGATGACACTTCGCACACACAGTTTATGGGTCAAGGCACAACGATTAAATTACATTTTGTTACGTAACAGCAATTCGTTTCATAACATTCTGGGTAAGTGAGTGAGGTTTTTACGCCACGAAATTCCTTCAATACACACCACAAGATGACATGCAAATGGAGCCGGGAACCAGCTTAGAATTGGAAAAATCGTAACGCCTCTCAAGGCTTTACAAACTATTTTACCCCACCTGGTATCAGTCAGCTAGATGTTAGTTTATTGCCTTAATGTTGGCAGGCATGGCAACAACAAATATCGGCCTCAGAACTAAACAGTTCCATTTTATTCCTTAATGTTGGCAGGCATGGCAACAACAAAGATCGGCCTCAGAACTAAACAGTTCCATTTTATTCCTTAATGTTGACAGGCATGGCAACAACAAATATCGGCCTCAGAACTAAACAGTTCCATTTTATTCCTTAATGTTGACAGGCATGGCAACAACAAATATCGGCCTCAGAACTAAACAGTTCCATTTTATTCCTTAATGTTGACAGGCATGGCAACAACAAATATCGGCCTCAGAACTAAACAGTTCCATTTTATTCCTTAATGTTGACAGGCATGGCAACAACAAATATCGGCCTCAGAACTAAACAGTTCCATTTTATTCCTTAATGTTGGCAGGCATGGCAACAACAAACATCGGCCTCAGAACTAAACAGTTCCATTTTATTCCTTAATGTTGACAGGCATGGCAACAACAAGTATCGGCCTCAGAACTAAACAGTTCCACTTTATTCCTTAATGTTGACAGGCATGGCAACAACAAGTATCGGCCTCAGAACTAAACAGTTCCATTTTATTCCTTAATGTTGACAGGCATGGCAACAACAAGTATCGCCTCAGAACTAAAAACTTCCACTTTATTCCTTAATGCCGACAGACATAGTAAGAACAAGTATCGTCTCGGGGGTAATCAGATGCAGTTTTACTCCCTTATTGCCAACACGCTTGGTAACAACACGTGTTATCTCACAACGTGTCATGATATGACGCAGTGAAGTTTCGAAGTACATACATTCCTCTCTATACATAGAGCTGTAGCCAATGCATTTATTTCTTTATTTGCTTGCTTGCTTGCTTGCTTGCTTGCTTGCTTGCTTGCTTGCTTGCTTGCTAATTTATTTATTTATTTATTTATTTGTTTATTTATTTATTTATTGATGGGCATTTCCATAATAATGACTCATATGGAATTGGTATAACATCCAGACAACATCTTCACAGCTCTACTACACATGTATATGAAACAACGAAAACAGGTAGAATTGGTATACAGCATTCCTTGTTTTTCGTATAACACGACTAAGAGGACCAGGTGGTCACAAACTCGCTGACTTGGTTGACACATGTCATCTTATCCAAACTGCGTAGATAGTTGCTCATGGAGTTGATCACCCGGACTAATTGATTATTTACTGACCGCCGCCGTACAACTGGCATAACGTCGTTAAGCAGCTGACAAGAAACAATTAAGTTTTTATTATAAAATTATATCTTTTCCATGCCAATGAATTGAAGTAAAATCAATTTCTGTCTTGCTTGATGCTAACAGAACATTTAAGCCTGAGCATTATTGTTACAGAAGCAAGCTAACAATTATGACGAAAAGAATTGTTTTAGTACATGAAAGAAAACGATTGTGGATTATAAGAAATTGCCGCTAATCCCTATGTTCGACATACTGGCTTTCACACATCGGCGAAACAAACGCTAAAGCATGTTACTTGTGGGCGTATTAAATTTGTCTTTATTAAGTCATTTCGGGGTTTCAAACTGGGTCCTCAAATCTGTCCAATAAAATTTCCACGTGTGCTCCACAAGTGACGATATGTATTAGGAGGTGAAATGTATTCCAGATTCGCTTCTTGAGACATCTGAAATCTTGCTGTCGCTATATCTCATCCTCAAAATGAACAGGTAATTTATTACAGGGCGGGGTGGATCAGAGGAAATGAATTAAGAGTCTCCAACAATGCTACCATCAAGGGAAGATGAAAATTATTATTATACATATCTGGCAAGGTTCGTGAAATTTAGGCCAAGATATACTTTATCACTCTTCTTGAAATTATTATTGAGGTTATAAAGTAAAGAATGGAACAGGGACTATTTGTTTTCGCACCCGGATGCGAAACTGGTACAAGTGAATTTATAAGTGCCCACTCTTGTCTTAAGTGAGCTATTGCTTGTGAACGGCCTTGTGTTCTTTGCGTAATACATTCACCAACATTTATTTCAACACGTCTTGACTATTTGCATCCATTTTGTCAAACCGGACTGAAGAACGCTATTTAATTCACCCTCACAAACGTCACTTGTGATGTAACCACGTATCTCCTGCCTGGGGCGGTGGGTTAGCCTGGCGGTTAAAGCGTGCGTTCGTCACGCCGAAGGTCCGGGTTCGATTCTTCACATGGGTACAGTGTGTGCAGTCCTGTTTTGCCCGATATTGTCCTAGACATTCAAAGTCACACCCCAGTTATTTGTGAGAGATTTAGGTTTCACCTTCCTGATATTACGCCCGATATTGTCACAGATATTCAACGCCATCTACTTTATGTGTGATACATCGAGGTGTTGTTTGTCTGTTCAACGTCACCTACTTTATGTGTGTTACATCGTGGTGTCGTATGGTTGATATTATGCCCGATATTGTCACAAAAATGAAACGTCACATACTTTATGTGTGATGTATCGAGATGTGTAATTTGTGTTAGCATGCCGGATATTGTCACAGATATTCAACGTCACCTTCTATCTATTATTCGCATATTTTGTCAAATATTTGGAACATTTGTATTGCAATGCCTTTCGGCATGAGTTACTCAGCCATTGGTCTTTGGACCTAAGACGTAATGTATCTATCTGCTCAAGCGGAAACAATAACAGATGAATATTATCGTAAAACAGTTTCTCTAATTCTCATGTAATAATTCATGTACAGTCTAATACTTATTCAATATATAAATCTTAACCTTGAGACTTTCATAAAATATAGATTAAAACACCCCTTAACGACTTAATTTCACAGTCCTGTTAACCATTGTCTCCTTGCAACACATATATACCTGATGTAGCTAACTAAAGATCCAAACGTTGCATGTAAAATGTCACCGGATGTTACAATTGTTTATCACCACACAGTTGAATATTTAGCTACTTAACGACCCCATGTCGAGTCTTGAACAAACAGGCCAATGACTGATATTAAGACCGAATATCCAAGCCACCGAAAGGACGATGGGGTAGCATGTTGGTTTAAAGACACGGGTTCGATTCCCTACATACGTACAACGTCCGAAGCCCATTTCTGGTGTGATCGTAAGGGAATAGTGCTTTAAAACGGCGTAAAAACCATACTCACTCACTCATACTCCGAAACCATAGGAATAGGAAATGTTCCACTGGATAGACATGTGTTTTTATGACGTGATCATGGTTGAAATGTATTTGCAGTGTCCCCTGCGATAAACAAGGGGGCAATGAACAGAATCCAAAACAGAAAGGGAAAATTGTAATCGAATGTCTGTTTCAACATTTGACCCCTATAGCCGTACCCCTTGTACATTTTGAAACAAAATTAATAATTTGGAGAGGCATCTAAATATCCGTGAAAAGAATCGAAATTTGAGAGTAAACATTATTTAAAAAGGTGTAATGGGATAGACAAATAGGGTCGATAGGAGATGAGAAACAAGTGTTTGCTTTGGATTTATATCAGTGCATTTTACGTCACATCGGCATTATTCAAGCCATATAGTAACGAGATCAAGTCTAAATGAAAACACATTTTAAACATTTTATTTTCTTACATTTTATGTTAATACTACAGTGTTAGACTATCAACAATGCCCCGCGCTCCCCACCGTGATATCGGTCATATAAAACATAGGTTACTCAAGACATCTCCTTGTCTCTTAACAGTGGGCTCCTTTGTTATGTGACATGAATGTCAAGTCAGTTTTACATAAGTAATTTATCACGGTACCATCAAATTTACTTCATCTTCAACAAACTAAATTATTATACACAAATTCTGTTTGGTTTCTTTTTTCAGAATACATAAATGTGTCATCTGTCTCCTAAGCCGCGTCACGTGATGCTGTCTGTGCATATATAAAGGGGCAAACATCCAGTTCTGTTCGTAAGGACGACTTTGGCAGAGAACTCGGCACTGGCAGATCTCCAGTCACGACCTTCCAGAATGATCCTCCAAGTATCACTTGTCCTTGCTGCTTTGTCCGCAGTTGGCAGCAGCTACTTGTGTTGTGCTCCCTCGCGATTCTCTGCGAACCAAGATGTCACCTTCACCAACTCAACAACCACTTATAGAGTAAGTTCTAGAGGTGTTCCGATTCATTGAAATAATCGAAGACTGGTGCCAGTGACCAGGCGACCAAGGAATCGATCTCGTTTTCTCGTAATCGAACAAAAACGATTTTTGAACTAATGTTTTAGTGTTTGATACACACATTATTTAAGATATCTGAAACATGATTAATTCTAAGAAAACTCACTTACTGGACCGCCATGAATGCATCTTTCTTGAAGGCTCCGGGACGCTAATCTTCATGATATATGAGTCATCACGTTAGTAGCGAGTTGTATCATTTTACATCCGATGTTAAGTTTGCAAATCAAATGTGCGTCATACAAATCTGCAACAACAGCTTGAAAAAGAAAATCTTGAAAATGACGCTAACCATGTTTTTCGATGATTGTTCTTCGATAATGAACCACTCATCAGTTGTGAGATTTCAACCAGTTCCCTACACTTGAAAGTACAGTGCTGTCTATATCGTATTATAATGATAATGCCAGGATCGTCAGAACCCTCTCTGCTGCAAATTTATCTTAATCTGTAAACATAATAATAATCGTCGACATATGTCATGCTATTCCAAGTTCGTAGATCGATGCTCATGATGTTGATCACTGTATTGTCTGGTCGAGACTCTATTATTTACAGACCGCCGCCACACGGATGAAATATTGCTGAGTGCGGCGTGAAACCAAACTAACTCACCCACTCATCTAGTCAAAAGTAGAATTAGTGTACCTGCTATTCTATTCTATTCTAATCGTTCATAGCTGTTGCCACATAGAATAAGTGTAATCTAGCCTTTTCATTTCTTTCGAGCTGTAACTTCATGAGTGACTGTTTCAAAGACTCAACTGATCTTTTACTGCTAAAAAGGCCAACACAACAATCTTCTTTCCGCAGTTTGTTACGGCACAACTAGTTTTCCTTTATCGTTTTAGCTGTTTTGAAAATCATATTGTATTCCATTTTTTCTAGAACAATTTTTTAAACCCCAAATACTATTTTTTCAAAGTTGACAATGCAAAAAGATTCCTATTTGCTTTTTGTTTTCTTTCAGGGCTTGTATTACTTCGTCTGGGATTCTCCCAACAAAAGATACGTAGTCGGCGAGGACCGTATCGAAACCAATTTCTATGGTATCAGGAGAACAATCTACGACTACAAGAAGGTAGGAGAGAGTTGTCGAAGGGTATTTCCATGTTTAACTGTTGCAGGTTAGCTGAGTGGACTAGTTTCATGTACCATTACTTCGCGGCTCGACTCCCGCTGCAAAACGTTTTAGATATATTCATTAATCCCTTGTCCCTTTTTTAATTATTCCACGATGTCATGAACTCCATCTCAACGCAAACCTGTCACCCGAGCCAAATACGACCCATGAAGATCCTGGTTAGAATTGATCTTCAGCAGACCATGCTTGCTTTAAGAGGCGATTAACGGTCCTAGGCCTAGGTTTTCCAGGTTCTCTTAGCGCTAAGACAGTCGTAAGTTAATATATTTCACTCACGACCATCTTAACCTCCGAAGATCTATGCCCTGCTCCCATTATGTGAATGTGTGAAGGCACCTATGAACAATCATCCTGAGGCTCCTTTCACGAAGCCGCCTTTACTGATGTTAACCTTAACTCAAATTCTTTAACACTGCATAAAAATTAACCTTAGTAACTTACAATCTCTTTTTGATTTGTGAAAGGAGGCTGGAACCTTCAGCACTGAACAAAATGACTGGATTATACATGTATTAAATGAGATCACATGACTTATATAAATCTTGATTAGAAATGATTTTTTTCCGCAGAGAACTGCCTACAAAATTGATGCCGAGGCACGCACATGTTCAACATTCCCCACTCAAGGAAGGTTCGATGACCAGGAGAATGTCTGTGTTCCAAGTATGTCAATTTTTAATGTTTGAATGTTCTGTTTACAAATCCCTCCGTGATACTCCGGACAGGGTAGATAATTGCGTGTTTCCAAAGTCAACTGAAGCCGCAGGGCATTCTGGAATTATTCTGAACAGCAAAAGAAACGCAACTCATGTCATGTTTTTGCACAGAATAGACAACACGAATGCTTACTCCAATGAAATTTCATTTATTCGAAAATAACGTTTCTTTTTCTGTTCAGTATGCATACTGATATTTTGTCATCGCGTTATCAAGCACCTGTTTGTCTGGTTCAGACTCGATGGTTCCAGGCGGCTGTAATATAACTGGAACACTGCTGACCTATCAGTGATATCACTGACCATGCTGGAGGTTAACATGAATGGACTCCCAAATTAGTTCTTCTCGAATTCCATTGTTTCGAATGTGTCCATATATCGAGCTATTATCCGTTACAGCAGCTCCATTATGTAAATACATATACATGTGCCTGCTTATTTCGAATTCTTCATAAAATTTTGATCGCAGGTGGATATATAACTCAAATTATAAGAGTTGAAAGGGGCGAATACATTATTAGAGTTGAAAAGCGCGAATACATGTAAATTATTAGAGTTGAAAAAGGCGAATACATTATTAGAGTTGACAAGGGCGAATGCATTATTACAGTTGAAAAGGGCGGATACATTATTAGAGTTGAAAAAGGCAAATGCATTATTAGAGTTGAAAGGGGCGAATTCATTATTAGAGTTGAAAAGGGCGAATACATTATTAGAGTTGAAAAGGGCGAATGCATTGCATATCATATGGTCATTTTCATCGTTGATACCGTTTGCTTTATCCAATACCCCCGCCACGTCATTGTCATGTGCCGATATCTCGAATATATGATCTAGTATTACGTAATTACGGAATTCAAATAGAAACTGAGCATATCACAGCAATCGGCACAACTTGTATGATTCGCTTTGGGTACATCCCTTAACATGATACAGTCACCTGCCATCTTCTCGAATGTACCAATCCCTCTAGCGTATTATCTGGTTTTGTCAAAGATAACAAGATGCGAATAAGAATCATATGCATAATGGTTTACACCGTAGTCAGTTCGGTCTGGGCGATTCTCCTCTACTCAAGATATTTAAAGGGGCGCTGATCCTGAGCGATTAATGTTTCACGCTAACAATCTAATTACGAATCCGAGCTGCTAGCTGGTCAGGCCCTGCTCTCACGACCGTGATGCTACTGTCGACTTTGGCAAAATTTCTTCAACCTAAACAGTGGGACATCAGGAAGGGTGCGCATCACATGCCGTTATTTGAAAATATCCCCTTCAGTTCTTGTCTCACTGTAGTGTCCCAGCAGCGTTTTTCGGATTTTCTGACGAGTTGATGGTATAACGACTGATCCAATTTTATCCATTTCAGTGCTTTCATTATTATTTTTTTAAATTTAATAACGTCATGTAAAAATATGTCTGTTACCTTTGTGGTTAAAACACACACACTTGATTTATTTGAATCCGTCAACTAAATAATAACAAAGCAACAACCAGTCCAAATTGCTCCGAGTCAGTGTCCCTTAAAAGGTCGTATCTGTCATAAAACAAGCTGTTTTCTTATATGTACTTGTACTATATGTACCTGATGCTCTCCGTACATTTTCCAAAGTATAATGAATAATAGTACAGATACATGTAACAGCTGTCCAATGCATGATTTACAAATATCATTAGCTCAATAAATATCAAGATATTATACCAGTGAAATGCTTGAAATAGTTTTGAGTGATTCAGAAAACAGGATGTTTCCCGTGCATTTTCGAAAGTTAAAAAATATCGATAAATACTGGTACAGATGCAGGCTTATGTATCCAATATATGGTTTACATATGGCGCCCTGTCATAAAACAATGTTTAATCTCAGGCACCGCTCAGACCCTGGGTCCCCTCTTCTATGGCTTCGATGTTGACACTCTACATGGAAGGACGTACATCACCAACAGCACCACCCCCGACGGCAGGCAGAAGAACGTCATTGCTGTCGTCACAAAAGATTGCATACCTATCATCAGTACTACGATAGTAGGGGGCTACGGCCAAGGTTAGTATGAGTGAGTGAGTGAGTGAATGTAGTTGTACACCGCTTTTGAGCAATATTCCAGCAATGTCACGGTGAGGGACACTCGGAATGGGCTTCACAATATATACCCATGCTCAGAATAAAAGCGGGTGAATGCGGTTTTACGCCGCCTTTGGCAACATTCCAACAATATGACGGTGGGCTTCACACATTGTGCTCATGTAGGGGATCGAACACGGGTCTTCGGCGTTACGAGTGAACGCTCTAACTACGAGGCTACCAGACCGCCCTGTCAAGAATTTTTGAATATAAGTGGTGTTGGACGAAGGATGGGAGTTCACGGGCGAGTGAGTGGACGAGTTAGCGAGTGAGTGAACGAGCACTGACGCCCGCTTGGAACAGTGCAGCGGTAATATCCCCGATTGTACGATGCTTGAAAAGGATTGAGATCGTTAAGGTCACTGTAATCAGTAGGTTTGTCACATTATGATGTGACAGCTCAAACATTATGTAGTTATAGCGCTAGGTTCAAATTGAGATAAAAAAAAAAAAAGGCCCCTCAAATTTATTGTTGCCTCTATATAATTATATTCTCCATGTGGCTTTAAGATTAGTTTCTGTGGACATTCTTTCTTTAAAAGGGAAATTTCAAAATCGGGATAATAACTTCGTAATGCCGCCTCTAGTTGTTTTGTGTGTGTGGGAGTTGGGGGTGGGGTTGGGGGTGTTTTGAATTTAAGACATATATATGAACTCTTACTTTCATGAGATTTCAGATTTTTCGAAACGTGCTTTTTTGCTGTTCAGTATACTACTCGCCGTGATTTACTGAATATACCTAATGTACTGAAATGTATTTTTACTATCCAGGAGACTCTCTTCGCGTTCTGGCGTACAACAATGTCTTCCCTGGTGTCAAAGATATCTCCATCTTCGAAGTTCCGTCTTACTGCTATGCGTAATTCTGTACGTACATTGAAGTGTTTCTTTCACAAATGTCTCAGTAAATTAACAAATACTATCCTTCCGCTCAATGAAACCACTTTGAACACCAAACACTAACTACGTGTATAACGAAATGACTTTAACCATCAAATACTAACTTTCTTCAACGCAACATTTTGGACCATCAAATGCCAGCTTTTCCCTTCATGACACAGCTAACATTAAATTCTAATTCTTTTCTCATTGACTCACCCAGCACCAACTGATATCATATTTTCAAGGGCATAATCAACATAACATACTAAGTTTTTACTCAGTGGTCAAATAAAATATAACAGGTTTACGCATTGTCACAGTTAACATTTAACTGGTCCCTCAATGCCACAGTCAACGCCAAACATAATCATTTTACTCATTGTCACAATTCACATTACACACTAACTGGTCGCTCAATGCCACGGCCAGCGCCAAACATAATCATTTTACTCATTGTCACAATTCACATTACACGCTAATTTTTCAGTGGCATAACATTAAACACTGGCTGTTAATGGCACATCAAAATTAAAGTTTCCACTCATTGCCATAGCAACGAACATTTTCTGGTAATAGTTTTTTCTTTGCTTCATTTCATGAGTATTATCATCATAATTCTATAACATGAAATCAGACACATTAATGCGAGTAAGTGTGATACAAGGTTACATTTTAAAAATCCTTTGGCCACTTTATGATCATCCGCGACTTCACCAGCAAACATACAACATCAACTGTATTTGTTTTCTGTTCCGTTTCAGAACATTGCTGATGAGAAAAGGATGTACTTCGTCACGGCACTGTAAAACTGTGTATCTTTGCAAGATATTCATGACGGGGTTAATAAAACTTGAAATTCAGAAAACATGTGTGTCTTTGCTTTTCCTAATTCTTTTTTTTTTCTTTTTTTTCTTTTTTTTTTGTCAAAAACAAACAATTTGAAACATGCCAGATTCATTTCGGGATCCTGATCAACTCTGATCAATCCTGTTATTGATCTGATGATTAACCGATGGTATTCGTCAAAACCACATTAGTTTCCCATATTATAGGATATTTACAGAGTGCATATCAACTAGTACAATCTCAAGGCGTTAGATGATTAAGATGATTATATATGTCCTCTTGTCGAATCAGGGTTTTCAACGCAAATTAAATGCACGTTTATTAAATCAAATTAAAATTAAATGCTTTCGAGTTGTTTTTTTTTAAATATTCGCCTCCCTGCTTCCGTTTATGGAAAAATAGGTTCAAAAACCAGATCTTAATTTGAATTTCCAAGCTTGCATAAGTCAACAAATGATACAGTCGGACAAGTATCGTTGTATTCGTATTTTTAACTCAACATTGTTATATTAGGTAAGTTAGTACACACAAGCTACGGGGAAAATATTTCTATGTTTTCTGTCTATTAAACAAATGTAAATGGGGGCATTTGAAACCAAGAGATGACACTTCGCACACACATTTCATGGGTCAAGGCACAACGATTAAAGTACAATTTGTTGCATAACAGCAATTCGTTTCATAACATTCTGGGCAAGTGGAAAGGGGTTTTTACGCCACGCAATTCCTTCAATACACACCACAAGATGGCAACTAAAAACTTCCACTTTATTCCTTAATGCCGACAGACATAGTAACAACAAGTATCGTCTCAGAACTAAAAACTTCCACTTTATTCCTTAATGCCGACAGACATAGTAACAACAAGTATCGTCTCAGAACTAAAAACTTCCACTTTATTCCTTAATGCCGACAGACATAGTAAGAACAAGTATCGTCTCGGGGGTAATCAGATGCAGTTTTACTCCCTTATTGCCAACACGCTTGGTAACAACACGTGTTATCTCACAACGTGTCATGATATGACGCAGTGAAGTTTCGAAGTACATACATTCCTCTCTATACATAGAGCTGTAGCCAATGCATTTATTTCTTTATTTGCTTGCTTGCTTGCTTGCTTGCTTGCTAATTTATTTATTTATTTATTTATTTGTTTATTTATTTATTTATTGATGGGCATTTCCATAATAATGACTCATATGGAATTGGTATAACATCCAGACAACATCTTCACAGCTCTACTACACATGTATATGAAACAACGAAAACAGGTAGAATTGGTATACAGCATTCCTTGTTTTTCGTATAACACGACTAAGAGGACCAGGTGGTCACAAACTCGCTGACTTGGTTGACACATGTCATCTTATCCAAACTGCGTAGATAGTTGCTCATGGAGTTGATCACCCGGACTATCTGATTATTTACTGACCGCCGTCGTACAACTGGCATAACGTCGTTAAGCAGCTGACAAGAAACAATTAAGTTTTTATTATAAAATTATATCTTTTCCATGCCAATGAATTGAAGTAAAATCAATTTCTGTCTTGCTTGATGCTAACAGAACATTTAAGCTTGAGCATTATTGTTACAGAAGCAAGCTAACAATTATGACGAAAAGAATTGTTTTAGTACATGAAAGAAAACGATTGTGGATTATAAGAAATTGCCGCTAATCCCTATGTTCGACATACTGGCTTTCACACATCGGCGAAACAAACGCTAAAGCATGTTACTTGTGGGCGTATTAAATTTGTCTTTATTAAGTCATTTCGGGGTTTCAAACTGGGTCCTCAAATCTGTCCAATAAAATTTCCACGTGTGCTCCACAAGTGACGATATGTATTAGGAGGTGAAATGTATTCCAGATTCGCTTCTTGAGACATCTGAAATCTTGCTGTCGCTATATCTCATCCTCAAAATGAACAGGTAATTTATTACAGGGCGGGGTGGATCAGAGGAAATGAATTAAGAGTCTCCAACAATGCTACCATCAAGGGAAGATGAAAATTATTATTAATATACATATCTGGCAAGGTTCATGAAATTTAGGCCAAGATATACTTTATCACTCTTCTTGAAATTATTATTGAGGTTATAAAGTAAAGAATGGAACAGGGACTATTTGTTTTCGCACCCGGATGCGAAACTGGTACAAGTGAATTTATAAGTGCCCACTCTTGTCTTAAGTGAGCTATTGCTTGTGAACGGCCTTGTGTTCTTTGCGTAATACATTCACCAACATTTATTTCAACACGTCTTGACTATTTGCATCCATTTTGTCAAACCGGACTGAAGAACGCTATTTAATTCACCCTTACAAACGTCACTTGTGATGTAACCACGTATCTCCTGCCTGGGGCGGTGGGTTAGCCTGGCGGTTAAAGCGTGCGTTCGTCACGCCGAAGGTCCGGGTTCGATTCTTCACATGGGTACAGTGTGTGCAGTCCTGTTTTGCCCGATATTGTCCTAGACATTCAAAGTCACACCCCAGTTATTTGTGAGAGATTTAGGTTTCACCTTCCTGATATTACGCCCGATATTGTCACAGATATTCAACGCCATCTACTTTATGTGTGATACATCGAGGTGTTGTTTGTCTGTTCAACGTCACCTACTTTATGTGTGTTACATCGTGGTGTCGTATGGTTGATATTATGCCCGATATTGTCACAAAAATGAAACGTCACATACTTTATGTGTGATGTATCGAGATGAGTAATTTGTGTTAGCATGCCGGATATTGTCACAGATATTCAACGTCACCTTCTATCTATTATTCGCATATTTTGTCAAATATTTGGAACATTTGTATTGCAATGCCTTTCGGCATGAGTTACTCAGCCATTGGTCTTTGGACCTAAGACGTAATGTATCTATCTGCTCAAGCGGAAACAATAACAGATGAATATTATCGTAAAACAGTTTCTCTAATTCTCATGTAATAATTCATGTACAGTCTAATACTTATTCAATATATAAATCTTAACCTTGAGACTTTCATAAAATATAGATTAAAACACCCCTTAACGACTTAATTTCACAGTCCTGTTAACCATTGTCTCCTTGCAACACATATATACCTGATGTAGCTAACTAAAGATCCAAACGTTGCATGTAAAATGTCACCGGATGTTACAATTGTTTATCACCACACAGTTGAATATTTAGCTACTTAACGACCCCATGTCGAGTCTTGAACAAACAGGCCAATGACTGATATTAAGACCGAATATCCAAGCCACCGAAAGGACGATGGGGTAGCATGTTGGTTTAAAGACACGGGTTCGATTCCCTACATACGTACAACGTCCGAAGCCCATTTCTGGTGTGATCGTAAGGGAATAGTGCTTTAAAACGGCGTAAAAACCATACTCACTCACTCATACTCCGAAACCATAGGAATAGGAAATGTTCCACTGGATAGACATGTGTTTTATTGACGTGATCATGGTTGAAATGTATTTGCAGTGTCCCCTGCGATAAACAAGGGGGCAATGAACAGAATCCAAAACAGAAAGGGAAAATTGTAATCGAATGTCTGTTTCAACATTTGACCCCTATAGCCGTACCCCTTGTACATTTTGAAACAAAATTAATAATTTGGAGAGGCATCTAAATATCCGTGAAAAGAATCGAAATTTGAGAGTAAACATTATTTAAAAAGGTGTAATGGGATAGACAAATAGGGTCGATAGGAGATGAGAAACAAGTGTTTGCTTTGGATTTATATCAGTGCATTTTACGTCACATCGGCATTATTCAAGCCATATAGTAACGAGATCAAGTCTAAATGAAAACACATTTTAAACATTTTATTTTCTTACATTTTATGTTAATACTACAGTGTTAGACTATCAACAATGCCCCGCGCTCCCCACCGTGATATCGGTCATATAAAACATAGGTTACTCAAGACATCTCCTTGTCTCTTAACAGTGGGTTCCTTTGTTATGTGACATGAATGTCAAGTCAGTTTTACATAAGTAATTTATCACGGTACCATCAAATTTACTTCATCTTCAACAAACTAAATTATTATACACAAATTCTGTTTGGTTTCTTTTTTCAGAATACATAAATGTGTCATCTGTCTCCTAAGCCGCGTCACGTGATGCTGTCTGTGCACATATAAAGGGGCAAACATCCAGTTCTGTTCGTAAGGACGACTTTGGCAGAGAACTCGGCACAGGCAGATCTCCAGTCACGACCTTCCAGAATGATCCTCCAAGTATCACTTGTCCTTGCTGCTTTGTCCGCAGTTGGCAGCAGCTACTTGTGTTGTGCTCCCTCGCGATTCTCTGCGAACCAAGATGTCACCTTCACCAACTCAACAACCACTTATAGAGTAAGTTCTAGAGGTGTTCCGATTCATTGAAATAATCGAAGACTGGTGCCAGTGACCAGGCGACCAAGGAATCGACCTCGTTTTCTCGTAATCGAACAAACACGATTTTTGAACTAATGTTTTAGTGTTTGATACACACATTATTTAAGATATCTGAAACATGATTAATTCTAAGAAAACTCACTTACTGGACCGCCATGAATGCATCTTTCTTGAAGGCTCCGGGACGCTAATCTTCATGATATATGAGTCATCACGTTAGTAGCGAGTTGTATCATTTTACATCCGATGTTAAGTTTGCAAATCAAATGTGCGTCATACAAATCTGCAACAACAGCTTGAAAAAGAAAATCTTGAAAATGACGCTAACCATGTTTTTCGATGATTGTTCTTCGATAATGAACCACTCATCAGTTGTGAGATTTCAACCAGTTCCCTACACTTGAAAGTACAGTGCTGTCTATATCGTATTATAATGATAATGCCAGGATCGTCAGAACCCTCTCTGCTGCAAATTTATCTTAATCTGTAAACATAATAATAATCGTCGACATATGTCATGCTATTCCAAGTTCGTAGATCGATGCTCATGATGTTGATCACTGTATTGTCTGGTCGAGACTCTATTATTTACAGACCGCCGCCACACGGATGAAATATTGCTGAGTGCGGCGTGAAACCAAACTAACTCACCCACTCATCTAGTCAAAAGTAGAATTAGTGTACCTGCTATTCTATTCTATTCTAATCGTTCATAGCTGTTGCCACATAGAATAAGTGTAATCTAGCCTTTTCATTTCTTTCGAGCTGTAACTTCATGAGTGACTGTTTCAAAGACTCAACTGATCTTTTACTGCTAAAAAGGCCAACACAACAATCTTCTTTCCGCAGTTTGTTACGGCACAACTAGTTTTCCTTTATCGTTTTAGCTGTTTTGAAAATCATATTGTATTCCATTTTTTCTAGAACAATTTTTTAAACCCCAAATACTATTTTTTCAACGTTGACAATGCAAAAAGATTCCTATTTGCTTTTTGTTTTCATTCAGGGCTTGTATTACTTCGTCTGGGATTCTCCCAACAAAAGATACGTAGTCGGCGAGGACCGTATCGAAACCAATTTCTATGGTATCAGGAGAACAATCTACGACTACAAGAAGGTAGGAGAGAGTTGTCGAAGGGTATTTCCATGTTTAACTGTTGCAGGTTAGCTGAGTGGACTAGTTTCATGTACCATTACTTCGCGGCTCGACTCCCGCTGCAAAACGTTTTAGATATATTCATTAATCCCTTGTCCCTTTTTTAATTATTCCACGATGTCATGAACTCCATCTCAACGCAAACCTGTCACCCGAGCCATGAAGATCCTGGTTAGAATTGATCTTCAGCAGACCATGCTTGCTTTAAGAGGCGATTAACGGTCCTAGGCCTAGGTTTTCCAGGTTCTCTTAGCGCTAAGACAGTCGTAAGTTAATGTATTTCACTCACGACCATCTTAACCTCCGAAGATCTATGCCCTGCTCCCATTATGTGAATGTGTGAAGGCACCTATGAACAATCATCCTGAGGCTCCTTTCACGAAGCCGCCTTTACTGATGTTAACCTTAACTCAAATTCTTTAACACTGCATAAAGATTAACCTTAGTAACTTACAATCTCTTTTTGATTTGTGAAAGGAGGCTGGAACCTTCAGCACTGAACAAAATGACTGGATTATACATGTATTAAATGAGATCACATGACTTGTATAAATCTTGATTAGAAATGATTTTTTTCCGCAGAGAACTGCCTACAAAATTGATGCCGAGGCACGCACATGTTCAACATTCCCCACTCAAGGAAGGTTCGATGACCAGGAGAATGTTTGTGTTCCAAGTATGTCAATTTTTAATGTTTGAATGTTCTGTTTACAAATCCCTCCGTGATACTCCGGACAGGGTAGATAATTGCGTGTTTCCAAAGTCAACTGAAGCCGCAGGGCATTCTGGAATTATTCTGAACAGCAAAAGAAACGCAACTCATGTCATGTTTTTGCACAGAATAGACAACACGAATGCTTACTCCAATGAAATTTCATTTATTCGAAAATAACGTTTCTTTTTCTGTTCAGTATGCATACTGATATTTTGTCATCGCGTAATCAACCACCTGTTTGTCTGGTTCAGACTCGATGGTTCCAGGCGGCTGTAATATAACTGGAACACTGCTGACCTATCAGTGATATCACTGACCATGCTGGAGGTTAACATGAATGGACTCCCAAATTAGTTCTTCTCGAATTCCATTGTTTCGAATGTGTCCATATATCGAGCTATTATCCGTTACAGCAGCTCCATTATGTAAATGCATATACATGTGCCTGCTTATTTCGAATTCTTCAAAAAATTTTGATCGCAGGTGGATATTTCCCAAATTATAAGAGTTGAAAGGGGCGAATACATTATTAGAGTTGAAAAGCGCGAATACATGTAAATTATTAGAGTTGAAAAAGGCGAATACATTATTAGAGTTGACAAGGGCGAATGCATTATTACAGTTGAAAAGGGCGGATACATTATTAGAGTTGAAAAAGGCAAATGCATTATTAGAGTTGAAAGGGGCGAATACATTATTAGAGTTGAAAAGGGCGAATACATTATTAGAGTTGAAAAGGGCGAATGCATTGCATATCATATGGTCATTTTCATCGTTGATACCGTTTGCTTTATCCAATACCCCCGCCACGTCATTGTCATGTGCCGATATCTCGAATATATGATCTAGTATTACGTAATTACGGAATTCAAATAGAAACTGAGCATATCACAGCAATCGGCACAACTTGTATGATTCGCTTTGGGTACATCCCTTAACATGATACAGTCACCTGCCATCTTCTCGAATGTACCAATCCCTCTAGCGTATTATCTGGTTTTGTCAAAGATAACAAGATGCGAATAAGAATCATATGCATAATGTTTTACACCGTAGTCAGTTCGGTCTGGGCGATTCTCCTCTACCCAAGATATTTAAAGGGGCGCTGATCCTGAGCGATTAATGTTTCACGCTAACAATCTAATTACGAATCCGAGCTGCTAGCTGGTCAGGCCCTGCTCTCACGACCGTGATGCTACTGTCGACTTTGGCAAAATTTCTTCAACCTAAACAGTGGGACATCAGGAAGGGTGCGCATCACATGCCGTTATTTGAAAATATCCCCTTCAGTTCTTGTCTCACTGTAGTGTCCCAGCAGCGTTTTTCGGATTTTCTGACGAGTTGATGGTATAACGACTGATCCAATTTTATCCATTTCAGTGCTTTCATTATTATTTTTTTAAATTTAATAACGTCATGTAAAAATATGTCTGTTACCTTTGTGGTTAAAACACACACACTTGATTTATTTGAATCCGTCAACTAAATAATAACAAAGCATCAACCAGTCCAAATTGCTCTGGGTCAGTGTCCCTTAAAAGGTCGTATCTGTCATAAAACAAGCTGTTTTCTTATATGTACTTGTACTATATGTACCTGATGCTCTCTGTACATTTTCCAAAGTATAATGAATAATAGTACAGATACATGTAACAGCTGTCCAATGCATGATTTACAAATATCATTAGCTCAATAAATATCAAGATATTATACCAGTGAAATGCTTGAAATAGTTTTGAGTGATTCAGAAAACAGGATGGTTCCCGTACAGTTTCCAAAGTTAAAAAAAATCGATAAATACTGGTACAGATGCAGGCTTATGCTATCCAATATATGGTTTACATATGGCGCCCTGTCATAAAACGATGTTTAATTTCAGGCACCGCAAAGACCCTGGGTCCCCTCTTCTATGGCTTCGATGTTGACACTCTACATGGAAGGACGTACATCACCAACAGCACCACCCCCGACGGCAGGCAGAAGAACGTCATTGCTGTCGTCACAAAAGATTGTATACCAATCATCAGTACTACGATAGTAGGGGGCTACGGCCAAGGTTAGTATGAGTGAGTGAGTGAGTGAATTTTGTTGTACACCGCTTTTGAGCAATATTCCAGCAATGTCACGGTGAGGGACACTCGGAATGGGCTTCACAATATATACCCATGCTCAGAATAAAAGCGGGTGAATGCGGTTTTACGCCGCCTTTGGCAACATTCCAACAATATGACGGTGGGAGACACCACAAATGGGCTTCACACATTGTGCTCATGTAGGGGATCGAACACGGGTCTTCGGCGTTACGAGTGAACGCTCTAACTACGAGACTACCAGACCGCCCTGTCAAGAATTTGTGAATATAAGTGGTGTTGGACGAAGGATGGGAGTTCACGGGCGAGTGAGTGGACGAGTTAGCGAGTGAGTGAACGAGCACTGACGCCCGCTTGGAACAGTGCAGCGGTAATATCCCCGATTGTACGATGCTTGAAAAGGATTGAGATCGTTAAGGTCACTGTAATCAGTAGGTTTGTCACATTATGATGTGACAGCTCAAACATTATGTAGTTATAGCGCTAGGTTCAAATTGAGATAAAAAAAAAAAAGGCCCCTCAAATTTATTGTTGCCTCTATATAATTATATTCTCCATGTGGCTTTAAGATTAGTTTCTGTGGACATTCTTTCTTTAAAAGGGAAATTTCAAAATCGGGATAATAACTACGTAATGCCGCCTCTAGTTGTTTTGTGTGTGTGGGAGTTGGGGGTGGGGTTGGGGGTGTTTTGAATTTAAGACATATATATGAACTCTTACTTTCATGAGATTTCAGATTTTTCGAAACGTGCTCTTTTGCTGTTCAGTATACTACTCGCCGTGATTTACTGAATATACCTAATGTACTGAAATGTATTTTTACTATCCAGGAGACTCTCTTCGCGTTCTGGCGTACAACAATGTCTTCCCTGGTGTCAAAGATATCTCCATCTTCGAAGTACCGTCTTACTGCTATGCGTAATTCTGTACGTACATTGAAGTGTTTCTTTCACAAATGTTTCAGTAAATCAACAAATACTAACCTTCCGCTCAATGAAACCAGTTTGAACACCAAACACTAACTATGTGTAAAACGAAATGACTTTAACCATCAAGTACTAACTTTCTTCAACGCAACATTTTGGACCATCAAATGCCAGCTTTTCCCTTCATGACACAGCTAACATTAAATTCTAATTATTTTCTCATTGACTCACCCAGCACCAACTGATATCATATTTTCAAGGGCATAATCAACATAACATACTAAGTTTTTACTCAGTGGTCAAATAAAATATAACAGGTTTAGTCATTGTCACAGTTAACATCTAACTGGTCCCTCAGTGCCACAGTCAACGCCAAACATAATCATTTTACTCATTGTCACAATTCACATTACACACTAACTGGTCGCTCAATGCCACAGTCAACGCCAAACATAATCATTTTACTCATTGTCACAATTCACATTACACACTAACTGGTCGCTCAGCGCCACGGACAGCGCCAAACGTAACCGTTTTACTCATTGTCACAATTCACATTACACGCTACTTTTTTAGTGGCACAACATTAAAGACTGGCTGTTAATGGCACAGTCAAAATTAAAGTTTCCACTCATTGTCATGGCAACGAACATTGTCTGGTGATTGGTTTTTCTTTGCCTCATTTCATCAGTATTATCATCATAATTCTATAACATGAAATAGGATAGAAAAAAAACAACATTTTATTATCATCGTAAGTGTGATACAAGGTTCCATTTTAAACATCCTTTGGCCACTTTATGATCATCCGCGACTTCACCAACATACATGCAACATCGACTGTATATGTTTTCTGTTCTGTTTCAGAACATTGCTGATGAGAAAAGGATGTGCTTCGTCACGTCACTGTAAAACTGTGTATCTTGCAAGATATTCATGACGGGTTTAATAAAAGTTGAAACTCAGAAAACATGTGTGTCTTTGCTTTTCCTATTTTTTTTTTCAAAAATAAACAAAACGATGTGAAACATGACAGATTCATTCTAGTACAATAACAACTAGTACACATATCAACTAGTACAAGCTCAAGACGTTAGTATTTTTTCTTGATCATTGGATATCAATCTGAACGGCACATCGTGTTATCAATCTCAACTCCCTAAGGGATATATTGACTTATAACTATTGAGCCACCAGGCTCACCGAGTTCTTGCGGCTTCCCCATCCATCCCGATGGGTGGACTGGGACACACTGTCACAGTGCTTTTGTCCAAATGTACTGCAAGTTGTAAATACTGGTACACAGGGCTGCGTACTGTACAACACTGTGACAACACTGAAACAGTCTGCAGACAAAGGGGGCGGTGGGGTAGCCTAGTGGTTAACGCGTCCGCTCGTCACGCCGAAGACCCGGGTTCGATTCCCCACATGGGTACAATGTGTGAAGCCCATTTTCTGGAGTCCCCCGCCTTGATATTGCTGGAATATTGCTAAAAGCAGCGTAAAACTAAACTCACTCACTCACTCTCTCACTCACTCACACACAGCAGACAAAGCTGACTCCAAGGTTTTTCACACCCGGTAACAGGTGGGCTTGGTGCCGGCACCACCTAGCTCACTGGATAGTTAGTCTGGCGCCTTGGACAGATCGCCCACCATGCCCCAACAGATGGGGTATGAAACTACAGGCCCTCGTGTCAAAGGATGAAAGATTTGTTTCAAAAATATAAATAATTAGAGATGACCCCCGACTTGAAACGCTTCACAGGACAATATATCTAGACACACACGCTGGAACACGGTACTGCATGCATCAAGTGATGGTGGTCTCATTCTCGAGAATATTTACGGCAATGGTGTTCTAATTGGTGCTCTGAAGTAACATATATTTGTACAGACTTATCGTTTAGGACTGATGTGAAGCTGAATATTTGGTCCTTTCATATCTGCCATTATTGCTGACGTACTTGTTTGTACTCATGTGGTTTACTGGTCAGGGTGGTGACGATAAAATCTTTACAATTCATGTAAATATCTCGAACCATATTGACCAAATTATTACAGGATCTCGAACATCTTCTTCACAAAATATATTGTCAAAATGTCATTGTTTCATTTATTCTGTGAAAAGTTATTGTAAATAAACCAAACTGTACATAATCCGCAGTGGTCGTGATCAGTACACAGTAGTTGTGGTGATTTGAAGACACTTGCATGAATAGCGACTTTCTGTACGAAATTAAAGATATGATATCTGTACTAAGGTATTAAAATTGCTGATTAATTGAATTTCAAAAGAGCAGTTGTTATCAGTTTCAAATCAGGTGTCATGGAATATACCGTAAGGTGTATCTATTGTCCTTTAATGGGCACTTTCAAGGAAACTGTATTCAGTTCCACAGAGACACCAAAACTGAAAAGTATAATGAAAGCAAAGGCAGACACCAACATCTTCCCACCCAGTTTGACATTGTGCCACATAAACTAAAAGAATCTAAAATGACATTAAGAATCTGCAATCAGTCAAAATCACTTTTGAAGGGTTCCATTAGAATGAAAGAGTAAAATTCTAATCGTGAAATAATTTGGCCATCGAATACCGTTTGGATAGATTCTTGATTTAGATTCAGTTAACATTGCCTTTTTGTGAATTCCATAATTTTAATGAATCTATAATAGCTGAGCTGTAGACGTATTTCTGGCAAAAGGAAGGGGAAGTTTTAAATTTGTTGCGGAGGTTATTATTTGAAGTTGTTATCAAATTATCTAGGTTTGATAGTCATTCATTACGTACTTTCTTGGGTACTGTCGTTAGTTCTTTTCGACATTGTTTTCGCCAGGATCTATTTGATATGTTAGCTGTTACTGAGTTGTGAGGTTTTTAAAAGAAATACATTGTAGAATTGTTTGATAGGTTTTGATAAATATGTTTTGTAAACAGAAAAACAACACAACCGCCAATGGTTTAAGTGATGGTGTAAATTTAGCTCCTTGTAGGAAACAATCGTAGGTAGGTACCCATGGTCCTTAGGATGGTGATCTACCTTACCTTCGGTTGTTGGCGATTTGCAGCCTGCTACATCCATTCCGTTTGGAAATACACGCATAAACTTTTTGTTGATGCAAAATTGAGTCAACCAGTATAAATAATTCTTTCTGTGTCCAAATGTATTCATTAAAGTTTATTTTCACTGAAGGCAGAACAATTGTTCCACACCTTGGGGAAAACCCCCATAAAAAAAGAAACTGGTGATACTTCGTTTTACATAAATCTTCAAATGAAACTCGGGTCTATGAGCAGAGCAAAATCTTCACTAAAATGGCCAAGTCGAACAACATAACTACGGCGCATAATCTAGTGCAGTTATAAGTGAATGTTCTTTTTGATCCCACTATAATTACTATTCTGTGGCAGGAAAGCCTCGAAATACATACTTTACTGTAGCATTCAATGATACATCTTCCCTTGTTATTTCTACAAGTCGATTGAAAGCTGATTTTGACCCTCAACTAAACGATTTTGACTCATTTTGACTCACGATAACAAGCGTCGACCACACGATAGCAAGCGTCGACCAATGAGAGGGCTTGCTTTGACCACACACCCTTTCTGCAGCCTTTAGGTTTTAATCGATTGCATGCAATGGTTGCGTAGCAATCGGCAAAGCAGTCGGGTGGGGGACGCCGAAGAGTCCGGCCTTGTCCCGATATATTGTACTGTAAAACGTTTCAAGTCGGGGGTCCTCTCAAAATTGTTTCATCCTCACGAGGGCCTGTGTATGAAACTTCTGTGACATGGTCACCACAGGCATTCTCGATCTTTCCTTCATAATTTGTTTATTTCCTTATCGAAAAACAAGCATAATCGAGGAGTTCCGAAAGTAAAAAATAACGGTTCTAATTATGTAGCTGATAGTGTACAATCCTGTCGATTCTCAGGTTCATGATATAAACGCCATGAGGTGTACTTCATCGAGTGAGCGAGTATGGCTTCACGCGGCTCTTAGCAATGTTCCAGTGGCGGGGGACACCAGAAGTCAGCTTCACACATTGTGCTCATGTAGGGAATTGAACCCGGGTCTTCTGCATGACAAACACTCGATCTAACCACTAGACTACCTCACCGCCACCAATATATTGAACTAAACATTAGTAAACATTACAAGGAATCTGATTGACTGAAACAGTGAGACAAACAAAGCGTTTTCAAAAAATGTTCTGGAAAACGAATGTAATAAAAAGCGTTTTACCAAAAAATTAATAAAAAATATATGTCCCGTACCATACAATCGGCTAGGCTTCCCATACTTAATTAAGGGTAAATTTGTGTTCTGTGACGATCGGAAATTCCTGAAAAGCAGGCGTCAGTTGCTAAATATCTGACAACGTGACCCGTGAAGGTTAGGGTCAGAACCAATATATGTCAACCTATGTTAGCAGCTTCGGCCATTACAGTCTTTCTAATTTACACTTGCCAAATTGGTTTGGTTGCGGTTTAAAGCTACTCAACAATATTCCAGGAACCTGACGGCGGTCTGTAAACAACCGAGTCTGTGCCAGAGAGCCAGAGGAATAGAGAGCGAAGGCGAGAGGGAAAGAGAGTAAAAACAGGGTGAAGAGAGTTACAACAGGGTGGAGAGAGTAAAAACAGGATGAAGACAGTTAAAAGTGGGTGGAGAGAGTAAAAACAGGGTGAAGACAGTTAAAACAGGGTGGAGAAAGTCAAAACAGGGTAGAGAAAGTTAAAGCAGGGTGAAGACAGTTGAAACAGGGTGGAGAGAGTTAAAACAGGGTGGAGAGAGTTAAAACAGGGTGAAGGTGAAAGAGGAGGGAGAAATGAGCAAGGGAAAGTGAGCGCGAGTGGCAGGGGTGAGAGAGTTTATTTATATGTCATACGCCATGGCCTCGCCATGGACTTCCGAGTAGTGGAGGTCTGCGTCCGTGAATACTAATTCAACATTACCATGCTTCGGAATCATGCCATGTTGCTGGAAACGCCATTTATTCTGACGCTGGCGGTTCTTATTCCCTTCACGGTTGCCCGTATCATATCGTTGTTGTTAGGAAGATAGTATTTCTTTTACGGGTCAAAGGTTGGAAATATAAAGGATGACGAATCTCATGTCTTTGCCCATGCCTATGAATACCGTACTGTCATTCTTAGTCACGTGACAAGGGGATCTACGGAATGTTCCAAAGGACGGTGAAGTGACTGTCGTAAATCTTACAATTGAAGTGTTTCTTACAATAGATTAACAGAATTTCGTTGCAAATAATATGGCCTCCAGCAAACGCAGTTCAACGGAAGGTACGTTTTAGTATGTTCAACCTTTGCTTTGTTTCAAGAAGTGTCAGTATGACTTGGCGCTGGCTTGACATTGAGAAGCCCTTCGGTCTCGATCCTGCCCGATACTCCCTGAGCAAGTAAGTCGCACCTGATCAACCAACTGTAAATGGGTATCCGGTGGAATAATGTATAGGTGACTGTGAATCTGTTACCGATGGGTAACTAAGGTTGAATACTCCCCCAAGTGGTAAGAATGAGGCTAGTGACTGAAAAGGGATGGAGACGAAATTTCAACCAATCAAGGGGGCGCGGGTCCGTGACGTAATGTCAGGTATTCCCATATATAATGCTTAGAAGAATTTAAGAAACAAAAGTTTATTCGTTCTTTATGAATGTATTTCAATGTATTTCCCTAGAAAACAACTAGCTGTCAACTATCAATCCAACTCGAACACGATTGCGTGATTTTGACAAAATCAAATTTAGTCATGACAAGATGAATGGCTTTTGTTGCCGAGCTAAACAGGCCAGAATTACCGCCCTTTGATACTGACGAGGCCAATTCATTTTCAATGGTCTCCTGACTAGTCCCACAGCGAAAGGTGTAAATACTGATATTAATCAAATCAAAAAGATTTTGGCTATGAAACTAATTGACAAACACTTCTTTATTCTGAAAAGGTGCGAGACGAAAAGGTTAATTTTAGTATAAACTTGCCCCCTAATTATAATATTGCATGTGCAGCAAACGGTTCCCTGTCCGTGAGCATCCATGGCAACGGAAGCGCTCTTCCAGACACGTATCCCACTTTCTGCGAGAAGTACACATCTCGCAGATGGAGGATTGCCCTCATGATGGTTGGGGCATTCATTCTCATCCAGTCAATGGAGAATTGTATGTCGTTCGCGATCGTCTGTATGACAAGGGAGGTTACTCTGGAACCCTATGTCAACCACACTGTCATGGCGTCGCACGAACTGGACCTTTACATTGAGAACAAGAACGTGCTGTACAACACGTCAAATGCCGGTAAGGTATGTTGGATCGTAATGTTTAATGTAATTTAATATTCACAACCTACTTATATGTTGCCTGCTGTATTTGAGATACAAAAGTCAGAGAGTGAGAGAGAGAGTGTGTGTGTGTGTGTGTGTGGGGGGGGGGGGGGGGGGGGGGGGGCGACACAGAATGAAAGAGGGAGCGAGTTAGTGGGGAGGGGAGGGGTAGAAATACAGGGAATGATCCAAGTCTAAACATTGTTTATAATTACGCAAACGTCTCGTTTCCTGCTGATTGGGTTCCGTCCTAATGCGCTACTTAGTACAAAAAACAGTCTAGAATTTTGAGACAACTCATTGAACTGGATATATAGATATTAATCAGTATTACTGGATCCATCTAATCACTTGTATATTGCAACAGTACGCCCCTTCTATTCCTCGTGAACACATCATACAGTTTGCACTGTCGTATAACGTGTTCAGAGAAACGTTCTTTTGGAAGTCGTGGAAATCTCAAAACGATGCCCGACCGCTAGAAACTATGCTGGTCTTTAGTATCGACTAATGGGATCGGGTGGTCAGGCTCGCTGACTTGGTTGACACATGTCATCGGTTCCCATTTGCGCAGATCCATGCCCGTGCTGTCTGGTCCAGACGCGATTAGTTACAGACCTCAGCCATATAGCTGTAATATTGATGAAAAACTCACTCACCCTCTCAATAGTATAAAAGAATATTTTTGTATATTGAGACTGTTTTAGGTATTTAAGAGGTACAGTAACCTTTCAGCTGATGAAAACAAGTCATTATCACATTCCTTTTACACATGCCTATCAGGGATGTCTTATCTGGCAAGGGAGGGAACTCGTTGATTAGCCCAGGAACGCCATATCACAATGACGTCATGGGACATGTTGAACTTTCACATCATTTAATCTAAAGCTGTGTCCTTTATTTTTAGCCAAACAATGCTTTCTTCTTTTACAGACGATTGCAGCCGAATTCAATTACACAAGCGCGATGCAGGGGCTCTTTATTTCGTCCCCATTCTATGCCGGCATCATTTCACCAATATTCGGCAGTCTGGCGTCTCGGAGGTTTGGACCAAAGCGAGTTATCTTTCTTTCCATGCTAGTAGGGGGCGCCATGACAGTTCTCATTCCCACAGCTGCACGAACCGTTGACTATCTAGTCGTCATTTGTCGGATTATTACGGGATTCGCCTTGGTAAGTGAGTGTCATAATCACATATTCGTCGCAATTATCATCATCATTATCATCAAATTTCGTATGAAGAGTGAGCTTAGTTCTACACCGCTTTTAGCAATATTCCAGCCATGTCACAGCGGGGGACACGGGAAATGAGCACTCGAACCCGGCGTGACAAGCGAACGCTTCAACCACTGGGGTATCCCACCGCCTTGCATTTGAAGACCTCCGACCTATAGACATATAAATACACGTACTCCAAACACGTACGAAGACAAGTTGTTTCAAAGGCATTTAGAAGTTGGTTGAATCAAACTAAAACTGCTTTATGGTTCAGCTTCTTTATTATACAAGGTCACAACGTTTCCAGACATAAAGCCATAAAGCATTTTTAGTTTGACGTACGAAGACGTTTGTGACAAATTATCGAGTGTCAACATAAGCGGGACGTCCGTGTGCCGCAAACATAAGAGTAATATCAACAATTCTAATATCAACGAACAAAAACCCGCAAACATTAGAATACCAATAGCCAGCTTACAAAGTGATCCTAAGTTTTGAGAAATAATGTGGCATGATTCAGACTTATAATGTGTCAGTTTGTAGATTTGGTATTATTTACAGATATATAATATCTGTATATAATTGTTGCAATGAGTGTGCGTGTGTCGAGGGTGGTATTTGTTTCGGGTTTTTTTGGGGGGGGGTTTTGGGGGGGGTTGTTTTGTTTTGTTTTGTTTTGTTTGTTTTTTATCAAAAACCAAAGATGTCTTGTGGCTTCGTGCGAAACACAACTACTAGATTACCCATCAGTACATCAGTAACTAACGAATTTATGAAATATTCTATTCACAGAACATGGTTTTGCCCTCATCCCTTGACATCTGGCTGTACTGGTCTCCTGCTGCAGAGAAGGCCCAGATGGTGGCTTACACGTTTGCAGGTATGTATCGACGTTTGTTATTCGACCAAATAACTATTTCTTATTTACTTTGTAACTGTACATCCGCATTTTTTCCAGGAATATGACGGGTGTGTTACACAATCGAGTGATTGACATGATAAACATGTCTACGTGATGGGGATGCCAAGAACCTATGACTGATCATTGACCAGTGGTACAATGCCTATGAGAACACGATCCATTTAGTCGCCGCTTCCAAGATACAAAATGAAATTATAGCATCTGTTGGAATGGATTGCCAAAATATCCTTCGGAAAATATTTTGTCGGAGATGTTGTTCGATCTATCCGTTACATTATTTACTTGGTACAGAATGTTATACGCTTTCTATTTATTAAGAAAGAAGCCCACATCGATTCTAATTTCTGATTCACCTCCTGATGAATTTATTGCGAAAACTCTTTTTGCATAGTTTCAATATTAGGAATCAATAATTACGTCAGAGAGTTTTCCAAAGTGTAGTTTCGAAGTGGACATTTTGCAAAAAGTTCCGTAAAACTCAATGAAACCGCTATTTGATTAGCTGATGTCGATCTCGTGTGAGTCATTTCATTGGTCGGTTAATGCTCGTGAGAGCACATTTCAACGTGACCTGTGAAATGATCTTCGTGGATCTGTGGTATAACGGTTACAAGTATTATGTTTTGATTTTATTCAATGTGCATAGCCAACCCAGAGAACCGGGGTGCTGCAATTCGCTGTGCAGAGTTGTGTCCCCTAGTACCTTAGACTGGTATTTCCTTCCACATCAAGCCGACACACAGTTCTATAGCACTAGACAAAATTACAGAACACTCCCAGTTGGAAGGCTGTTGAAGTGACAAGCACCAGATGATCATATAAAAATGGTGTTTTATCTTCTTTTGAGCGGCATATTACGGAAGCGTATTAGGGCCACGGTGAAAAATGTTTTGGTGTCACTATCTCCTACGTAGGACTTACTATCTCCTACGTAGAACTTATTATCACCAACTTAGGACTTATTATCACCTACGTAGGACTTAGTATCTCCTAAGTCCTACGTAGGAGATATTAAGTCCTACGTAGGAGATAGTGACACCAAAAACATTTTTCACCGTGGCCCTAATACGCTGCCGTAGCATATACCTAAAAATTCAAGCAGCTGTTACTTAGCCACGCAGGGTATCTGTGAAATCGTTTTCTTTAAACAAACTAATTAACGCAACCTGTTTATTCACCGATATTATTATAAATGGTGTTCTTTAACTTTTGTTTTAAATTTCAGGTTTCAACATTGCCAATGCCATCACATTCCTGTTATGCGGTTTTCTCTGCCTTATTCCAATCGATAATGGCTGGCCCTTCATTTTTTATGTGTTTGGTAAGGCAATGTGTTTTTGTGAGATAATGACAGTTATTTGATCTCTTGTTTCACTGAGTCTGTTCGTGTCACTAGAGTGGGACAGCCTCGTGTGTGAAGAGTCGATTCCTTACATGGCTCCCCACGCTGCCCCATGACCAACGTACCATGACCGCTGGCCCATGACCACCACCACATGACCACCTCCACATGACCATCGGGACCCAGTGTAACCAATGATGAATAACGTCATTCACAAAGAAACACGATTACTACGTATTTCGTATCTCGTATCTTCGTATTTCGTATTATCACCCAGTGAAGATCCGAGTCAGGCTTGATTTACAACAACCCATGCTTGTCGTAAGAGGCCACTAACGGGATCAGGTGGTCTGTCTTGCCGACTTGGTTGACATATGTCGTCGTATCCTAGTTGCGTAGATCGATGGCCAAGATGTCAATAAAGAGGCTGATTCAGAATTGATTATGAAATTTACACCGTCGTCACACGTCACCCAATGTAGCAGCAGATTCATTCTATCATCCATTGATGTAATTCTATCAGGTTGTTTGATACATATGGCAGGTGGCTGTACACTGCTCTGGTGCCCGTTATGGCTGGCCGTAGCCCAGGACCAACCGGAACAACATCCAAGTATATCACACAAGGAAAAGTCTTACATCCTCGAACACAGGACCAACGTGGAAGATATAGGGAAGGTGAGTTATTGAGAGGATGCCGTTTGCAGCTGTCGACGGAGAGTAAATTTCCTTTAGATTTGAACGTTTGAAGTAGATTTGAAGTAGCCAGGTTTTAGGTATAAACATAAACAAACATCGAGGGTACATCAACCCATGTGCCCCGGGGGACCAGTGAAAACCGTACTTATCTTACCGAACACCTCAATGTTTATTTTGAACTGTTTGAAACATGGGTATCGGATCGTACACTTCAGCCAACCCATGTGAATCACACGATTCGAATCTTGCATTTGCTGTTTTTCCCGCAGGAATTCTGTAATCGCCACGGTGTAATACCCCTTCTTAATATTCACAGAGACTACATTTGAATGTTTTGTCAAAATGTATTTATAGGAATACGAGGCGAGTCTTTTCGTAGCCATCGCTAGATTTTGCAGACGAAACAAGAAAAACAAATTTAGAGTTATCTCCCATCCATCGATTTGCATTCGCAAAACTTCGGTAATATACGTGCATCGTGCATAATGCTATTCGAGAAAAAGAAGTACTACCATGAAGTATCGAATGAGTTGCCATTGGCAGTGGGGTACATTGTAATGAACCTCGCTTGTAAGAGGAGTACAAGATAATATGAAGATAATAGAAGAGCGCTCAGCCAATCAGAAAGCGACATTTATGTGAGCGGTAAGATAACAACAACCAACGATGAGATAAACAGCAATTGTGGGGTGAGGTATTTTCGCCTGTCCGAGCACTTGCCGGTTTCCTTGTAGGTGAGAAACACATAAACAAAAACAGGTGGCCTACACATCAAATGACCTGTCTAATATATGGTACAAAGCTGTTCTCGCTTGTGATATTTTCAGAAAATGAAGATCCCATGGAAGGGTATATTCTCCAGTACACCAGTATGGGCCTACCTGCTGGTCATGTTCCTTCATTCGTGGGGCAGCAGCGTCCTTTTCAGTTATCTCCCAACGTATATGGCCACAGTGCTGAAGTTTGACGTTGAACAGGTAAATAAGTAGTGCGCCTCATAGTCACTGACTGACACTGCTGTCCCTTCCACTAAGCTCCATCTGTAATGAGAAAGTTTAGTTTTACACCGTTTTTAGCAATATTCCAGCAATATCACGACGGAGACACCAGAAATGTGCTTCACACTTATTATCCATGTGGGAAATCAAACCAGGGACTGACGGGCGAACACCTACTATGCTCCCACCGTCAATGTATCAATACAAACACAGCTGCAACCATCACAACTAGGATCTATTTCCCTCTCAAATGAATCAAAAAGTGCCAGATCACCTAAATGGTAGCATCGGGGATTATACAGCGTTTCTCTTCACCAAGTCGGGTCGGTAGGGAAGGATCGTGGTTTAATCTCGTACAACGACACCTATGCGATGCTACACATTGGAACAAAGTGTGAAGACTGTTAAAGGTGTCCACCGTCGTGATGTCTTCGTTTGAATATTCCAAAAAGCGGCTTAAAACAAAATACACTCTCTCACACTTCGCCTTGAGGCATGCATTTGCAGTAGTGGTGTGTTGCCCTCTAGACAGACCTCAGTCAGGTGAATTTGAGCAGCTGTGGTCGCGGGAAAACGTCGTGTGATCGTAGCCTGACTCCCGAGAGTTTTTAGGACTTCAGTCCTGTCCCACAACGAACCACATGCGATGCATGCAGTCTCACCTTAGGCAAGTGAACTTGTTCAAAATTGCCTCTGTCCACCCAGCAGAAAAAATGGCAACCTGGCGTGATGCGCTTTTCTATCTGGATTTGAACCTTGATCGACTGAGGGGCCAGGGGTGTAGCTACTATTAGAAAAGAAACCCGGGTTTACGCATGGTTTTGAAAGCTGAGCAAGCCCTCAATATACTGTAGATAAAGAGCTTTTCAACCTTTCCGGCTGACGCAAAAAATGGCTCGCTACGCTCCTTGAGGCGACCAGATGTATTCTTCACCGGGAGTGTTCTGTACTCCTTTACCAGAGGTAATATGTCAGCTCTTGGAGCATGCAATGTGCATGGATAAATGAGCAGTATAAACAGAGTATTATAGTTATTATTTGCATTTTTATGCCTATGGAGTTGCTTGCATTGCTGATGAAGTATACATGTCCATGATACTGGAGATGCACGTCTTTCAGAACGGCGTGCTGTCATCCCTGCCATACGTAACCCGAGTGTTTGGTACGGTGGGGTGGAGCTTAGTCTCTGTGAAGTTGGTGAAGATCATCTCCGTCACGCATACCAGGAAGCTGATTCAGACTCTAGGTACAATCATTCGCATCTTTTTTACTCTCATACCACTCTATGTAGCATGTCAGTTATTTAGTTAGGCCTCAAACAAATGATCATTTGTTTAAACGAAATAACTTTATTTATTTATTTATTTATTTATTTATTTATTTATTTATTTATTTATTTATTTATTTATTTATTTATAAATAAATAAATAAATAAATAAATAAATAAATATGATATTATTACCATAAAACAATAAATTTACTATTATCGCAAAAATGACGTTTGAGCATTCAAACCCTTCATTCATTTACACCACCGCCAACAGAGTAATGAACAGAAAAAAGTACTGCCAACAGAGTAATGAACAGACAAAAGTACTGCCAACAGAGTAATCTGCAGAAAAAAGTACTGCCAACAGAGTAATCAACAGAAAAAGTACTGCCAACAGAGTAATCAACAGAAAAAGTACTGCCAACAAAGTAATCAACAGAAAAAGTACTGCCAACAGAGTAATCAACAGAAAAAGTACTGCCAACAGAGTAATCAACAGAAAAAGTACTGCCAACAGAGTAAACAACAGAAAGAGGGCTTGTGGTAAACCTCGCAGGGTTGGTCATCCAACCATGGTATCCACTAATGTACTGGGGTACATTCACTTCACTTTCTCCACACATCAAGCTTATAACACCCGGTGTTCAACCAAATTACACGTTTCTTTGTTGAAGGGTACTTGGTGGCGGCTGCTATAACCTTTGGCCTTTGCTATCTGGAGGATGGTCAAGAATATATTGCAGTTGCCATGTTCGCAGTGGCCACGCCCTTCATGGCTGTCACAGTCAATGCAGCCATCGTAAGCCCAGTAGACCTTGCTCCACAGTAAGTACTGACTGAGTGAGTGAGTGAGTTGTTTTACGACGCTTTTAGCAATATTCCCGCAATATTATGGTTAGTGTGTTGGTGTGTTAACGCCGCAGTTGGCAATATTCCAGCTATATGGAAGCGGCCTGTAAATAATCAAATCTGAACCAGTGGTCGATACCATGAGCATCGTTCTACGCATTTGGAACACGATGACACGTGCCAACGAAGTCAGTGAGCATGACTACCTGATTCTGTTAGTCACCTTTTACGACAAGCAAGGCTTGCTGGACACCAGTTCGTACTCGGATCTTCACTGGTATCGTGCAGAAAAGCAAAACCAAATTATCCACAGTCCTTGAAGCCTTGTGGTGTAGGCGTTCCGTCGTCACTTCAGCTAGAAGCTATGTAATTTGGATATTGTGGACTGCATCTTTGACCCACAAATTCACTCATATACGTATATCTCTTGACAGAAATTAAAGAAAACAAAACAAATGATTGAATAAATAAATATATGAATGAATAAATGCAGTGACACATATATTAATGACAAATACATCAATGCATAAATAAAGAAAATATATTTCGATTAAAGATGTAATATTAAAGCTCACATGCAACCAAAAAATCAAACGTAATTAAAACACAATCATCACTTATGCATGGCATAGAATATACATTGCTGCTTGCAAAAAAACCAAATAAACAAAGTTATAAGCGTACAATCGCGATTCAAGAGTTCAACATTTTGTACTTGGGCTCACTACCCTCGAAACGAAGCACTCGGGAGACCGAACCCAGTCATAGCGGGTGGGTGTGCACTCGAGTATAACGACGGCTTTCGATTGGCTGGGTCATTTGCTGATACGCTGAGGACTCATTGTGTGTAGAGAAGGATTATCTGTTTGATGGGCATATATGAAGTATGGCGAGTCACAAGAAACTAAGATTATTTATGGATTCTTCATGTCAGTAGAGATGGTGAACTACTGCGTAGGGGGAAACTGTCATTCGTCCAAATACTTGCAGTCCAGGACTTGAAACTGACAAGAGTTTGCACCAGTTCCCGTCAGATCCAGTCATCCGAGAAAAATGGATGTAATTTGTTTGCAACCCACAGACATAAAAAACATGTCATGTGTACAAGTATCACACCTGCCTAATTACATAATGTGGCAGAGACAGGACTCGGGTACACAAGTCACAAATCAATTTATGGCGTATAGCCTGATAGTTGTTTAGTTCAAATTGCATGTGGTCAATGATTGAAGCTGTGTATTGCATATTGCCTTTAGCAGACAGGCAGTCAGACATATTGGTGTCAATAAACCAGACATTGAGCTTTCTCTGTGACAGAGGCTGCTTTCCACTATCAGCAATTTTATTTTGTGTAACGAGTAGATTATTTACTTGTTTGTATACACAACCAAGATTAGACTACTGCTCACGACCTCATACTCCGGGCATGCATACTGTTTCAAGCTCCGCGAACCTATTCACTGCGCATGCGTTATGGGCGCAGCACTGCACAGCACAGCTGTTGAAACCACTTCTACCCCAGCGCTTGGGGAAATTTAGTGAATCGTTTGAACTGCGATTTCAAGGGGTTTTTTCATCGCGTTTTTGTTCAACTTTATAGGTTGAATTGGCATTTCTGATGATTTGTTTCGGTAAGTGCATACCGAAAGGTATCGGAATCTGCAAAGTTGTGTTTTACCTTGCATATGACCTTTAATAATCTTTCGTAGAGACATGCTGTCTACAGTTTGGACGTTTTCCTCAGATACGCATCCATGATAACGTCAGCTGGCATGGCCTCGTCGTTGATGGCGATGTCGCTATCCCCAGTGGTAGTGGCCTTCATGATCACAGAGGTAATCTTACAATTCTTGCACACCCATGTCAGATAAATAATAAACTCCCTAGTCAGAGTACCATGCGGACAACATTGCACCTCTGTCAAAGGCAGCATCCCCATGTAACGACTCCTCACATCTAATTGTGATTACCGTCTTCTTCTTTAAGTTGTTACATGACCATTGAAATTCGGCTGAAAATGAAGTGTGCACACCCTCATTTCTCAAAAGTGTGACCCTCCACCCCCTTTCTCAAAGAGCTGTATCCGCCCCTGCGCGTATTGCGCTAACTGGGTATATGATAATTTATTGTTGGTGAGCTTTACATCAAAGTAAGGAATTGTTCCTTAATAAATCTATTTTTTTGGGATAAAGGGAGAATGTATAGATAGAGAACGTCTACCCGACACTTATTAGAGGTCTGGCGCTTATTATTAGTCCAACGCTTATTTTTTAAACCGTTTTTACATCCTGTCCTTATTTATATATTAGAGGAAATACGGTATGTGTTTATACATCGAAATAACCATTCAGGATTGGCTGCTAATTGTTTTTGAGAAAAAATCCTAAAACGTAAAACTTTCATTCATGCTTTAGAAAAAAATCTTTTTAGGGGAAGAGTGGAAACAAAACTGTGATTCCAGTAAACAGCCCTGTCTCGGGATGTGAAAACAGGCAGGGTAACAACAAGTAAAACCTACTTCGCCTGACGCAGCCAGAGACTCGAACTATAGACGGGTCGGGGATACGAAGAGGCAGGATCCAGGGCCCGTTCCACAAAACGATCGTAGTGCTAAGATGAGCGAAACGCCACGATCGCTTCGAGGAACGGGGCCCTGCTTATAGAAATTGCTGCAACTCCTTGTAGAAGGTAACGATTCAGAATAAGATGTAAATCTCCTGAGCCTAGATTTTCGAAGCTCTCGTAGCGCTAAGATAGTCGTAAGTCCCATACATTAACATTAACCTACGACGATCTTAGAGCTAAGAGAGCTTCGAAAATCCAGGCCCTAGGTCCCGACCCACAAAGTGTTCGTAACTTTACGACCTGTCGTAACTATAGTTTATAATAATCTTACGAATATCTTAGCGCTAGGTACGTTTTGTGAATGTTAACATTAACATCTGGTGATGGGAGGAAGAATATTCACTCTTTTGTCTTTTTCAGAAAACCAGGGAACAATGGGCTTCGGTCTTTTATTTAAACTCCGGCTTCTACGTTTTCGGGGCCTTAGTTTTCCTGCTATTTGGAAGTGGGGAAATCCAACCATGGGCAGATAACTCTGTCAAGAAAGAAGTTGACGTGCCAGGGCCTAAAAAGCAGAGTGAACTGAACGCAGGTTACATCAACGATGCTGACGAAGTATCGCATATGTGATGTTGTGACGAACAGCAGAACGAAGGTATCAAGACAGACAGTTTCTCGCTAAAAGCGGCAAAAATTGTTTGCTCCAGTTCTTCAGGACATCCAGCAGTCAAAACATATTTATTGTGTTGCCTACATTTATTGGGAGAAATGATAGATTTAAAAAAAGGAACGCCTACCTTCTTCATAACATATGCAGTCTTCTTTTGTCCCGCTCACAATGAAGCGTGCGTTGAGCTCAAGTGACCGTGTTGGCAGCTTGAGTCCTGTGAGTTCAGTCATACCCCACAACGAAGCACATGTCGTCTCACTTTAGTCAAGTGAGTTTGTTCATACTTGCTTGTGTCCACCCAGCAGTAAATCAGATACGTGGTGTGATACGATGGTAGCCTGATTTTGAGCCTTGAGCACCTGATACACGACCAGTTGTATTCTCCACAGGGAGTGTTCCATACTCTTTGACCTGGAGTAATATGCCAGCTCTTGGAGCGTGCAATATGCATGAATAAATGATCAGTATAAACGGTATGTTATTTGTATTATTTGCATTTTTAGACTGTTTAGGTCGTTGTAAAAAGTGTTAAACAGAATGGAGCAAGTGACAGCATGACCATAGCGATCGTAGAGTCATTGGAATGCAAGCAAACATTGCTAAACAGGAAAACCGCATCAAGATTTTAATTAAAAAACAGGTATGCCGTGACTCCATGACAGCAGTGTTCGAAATAGTTTCTAAATTTTGTTAGCCAGTCGGGCCAGCTATGCCTGAAAGTTACCTGCCCACAAAATATTACTCTAATCCGAAACCTGAATGTAAACAAGGGTTTCATCATTGCGCTGCCATGAATTTTTTTATCGGGCCATAATCTTGCACGATTTTAAAGTGCATTATAAATTAACAAGTCGGAGAGAGTGATATATTTACAAAATGACGCAATGAAAATTCACAATATTTCCATCATCCATCCACTGCAATGTTCATCAGGGACATCACTGCAAACCAATTTAAGACCGGACCGTGTGAACGCCCTGTGTATGTATAGTTTTGTATGGCCAAAGCATTTTCGTAGTGTAAAGGATACCATTAACGCAGTATTGCTGTGGTGCTGCCATAGTATAGTTGTCGTGAGTGAGTGAGTGAGTGGGGTTTTACGCCGCTCTCAGCAATATTCTAGCTGTATGGCGGCGGTCTGTAAACAATAGTCTGGACAAGACAATCCATTGATCAACAGCACGAGCATCGATCTGCGCAATTGGGAACTTATGACATGAATAGGCCGTCAGTAATCCATGCTTGTCGTAAGAAGCGACTAACGGTATCGGGTGATGAGGTTCGCTCACTTGGTTGACACGTATCATCGGTTCCCAATTGTGCACATGGATGCTCATGCTCCTAATCACTGGATTGTCTGGTCCAGACTCGATTATTTACGGACCGCCGCCATATAAAAATTTTGTTGGAATATTGCTGAACGCGACGTGAAACTAAACTCACACACACACTCACTAACTCACTCACTTTCCTGTTTTCATGCCCCAGCTTCTCTTTTGTTATGCACATCCCAGTAACAACAAATAACAGATAACGGTTTGTTTATTTTCTCTGCCAGCAGCTAAAACAATCAACAAGTACGTAAACATGCACAAATGTGAATGTACCACCAACATTTTGCCAACATTACCTGCAAAAGTCTGAACTCCTTTGGGGTTTAAGAAGAAAATCATCGCTTTATTGAAGAAAGTAAGACATTTTTTCATAAATGCACTATTATGCAACTGATGGAACTCATATCTCGGAATACGTAGATGAGATGAGGATTAACAGGATCTACACGAGAATATTATTGTCAAAAGTGTGTTATTGTTATTTCTGAAGCGATGTCTTTCTTCCCGTTAGGCACACTCTGTGGAGGAATATCACTGCTATACGCGTAATTCACGCAACCTTTGGTTGGTTCCTCAGGTTTGACAGTGCGAGAGTTATCTGCCCATTGTTGTAGCTCGCCCTTTCCGAAAATAAGAAACACGGTGATGGCCAACAGGTAGATGCCGACGGTGAGGTAGAAAGCGATGTTCCATTGGTCACGTGTCCTCTGAAAGACAAGAATGAATGTAATGTTTGCTGGTGGTGTAGCGTTAAAGCGTTCACTCGTCACCCTGAGACCCAGGTTCGTCGGGTGCATTGTGTGATGCCCAGTTCAGGTGTCAGTTCTTTCTCGTGATACTACTGGAATATTGCTAAAAGCGGCGTAAATCCTCACTCAAGGGGAAAATCCAGTCATTATTTAATCAGGCAGTATGTCTGTCATTATAGCTGAATCTTTTTGTGGAGAAATATGAAATCACCAACTACTTTTGTCGTCAGGTAACAACATACGTTTTGCACAAAATCATGACTTATTTGATCGATCTAGATACATTATATCGTATTGGATTGATCTACATGCAAAATGACGCATTGGATCGATATATAATGCAAAATGACGTTTTGGATCGTTCTATACACATAATGACGTATTGGATCGATCTGTATACAAACTGACGAATTAGATCGCTCTATATACATGACGTATTGGATCGATCTGTATACAAACTGACGAATTAGATCGCTCTATATACATGACGTATTGGATCGATCTGTATACAAACTGACGAATTAGATCGCTCTATATACATGACGTATTGGATCGATCTGTATACAAACTGACGAATTAGATCGCTCTATATACATGACGTATTGGATCGATCTGTATACAAACTGACGAATTAGATCGCTCTATATACATGACGTATTGGATCGATCTGTATACAAACTGACGTATTAGATCGCTCTATATACATGACGTATTGGATCGATTTATATACAAACTTACGTAATGGATCGATCTATATACATAATTTGATCCTTAATATCTTATTGCTGCGACAATTGAATGTGTTTATTAACGTATGGAGAGGATGTAGATTTCACTCACGTCGACGATGATGTAGGACGTACTCAACGGGGACAACATCTGTGCCACCACCGACCCCGCTGTCCCAACTGCTGTAATTACTGACGCAAACCTTCCATAAGCAAAACAAGTGTTCAGTACAGAAATATTTAATGAATCAAGACACAAGTAAATCTTGCGTTAACATATTGTGAGCCGACGTTAACAGATCTGGCAGACACTGACCCCTAAATAAGTGGCAAGCACACGGATACACGCACACGCACAAGCACACACACACACACACACACATACACACACACAGACACACTCAATGACCAAATGTACGGACGATGGAATGAGTGTCTGTGTAAATAAGGCACCACCTACTGTAAAATCATTTGTTTCACCTGATCTTTTGAGCTGAGAAAACTGTTATCTTCATGATAGCTCTTCAAAATATGCATATTATCTAAAAGGTGAAAGTGTCCCCTTTGAATATGCACGAGCATTCCTTGTATCACTCGTCCGGATTGTAGAGTTTCCAGATTAAAGATGTCCGGACCAGGGAGGTTTTACTTTAAGGTCGTCCCCTAAACCGACATCTGCCACACAAAATCGCAGGAACCCATCCAAACCCATAACAAGCATCCACCCAGCATAGACTAGGGCCACCCGTCATTCACCCAATCAACCCAACTACAACCTTCACCAGCATCTACCCCACAACAACGACGACAACCTACCCTCATCCCGCCGTGACGACCACTACGCGTCATCCCCCAATTCACCCAACCACAACCTTCACCAGCATCCACCCCACAACAACAACGACAACCTACGTCCACCACCCGTCATCCCACCGATCCAGCCACCCCACAAACTTCACCATCACCATCACCATCCCGCCATTACGTTGACAAACACCACCTACCCTATCTGTTCTCCCCTATTTCCACCCCACCCGTTGCGAAACGATGCATTGCCTCTACTTACTGAGGGGCAATGTCTAGTGTTGTGACAAGAGCCCCGGAAACCGTGCAACACTGGCAGAACGTCACCCCTGCAATCAGCACGACGTGTACCGTCCTTTGAGACACTGGGGTGTGGATGATTCCGACTGTGAGCATTGCCGCTGCCAAATATCCTGATTAAATACAAGAACAGTAAACTTCGCTTAAAATGAAATACGCTTACTTCGCACTGACGGAAATGCGTGGTTTTGTGGTCCAGCCTCTTAATGTATGTTTATTCTCAACGAAATTCGGATACAACAGAGTATAATTAGTGGTCTGTTCGACTAATTTCATTTCTTTATAGTGAGTGAGTGAGTTTAGTTTTACGCCGCACTCGGCAATATTCCAGCTATATGGCGGCGGTCTGTAAATAATCAAGTCTGGACCAGACAATCCATTGATCAACAACATGAGCATCGATCTGCGCAATTGGCAACCGGTGACAGTAACAGCACCTGTGAAGATGCGGGGTAGAACAGGTCTTCAGCAACCCATGCTTGCCACAAAAAGCGAATGTGCGTGTCGTAAGAAGGGACAAACGGGATCGGGTGGTCAGGCTCGATGACTTGGTGCACACGCCATCGGTTCCCAACTGCGCAGATCGATGCTCGTGATGTTGATCACTGGATTGTCTTGTCTAGACTCGATTTTTTACAGACCGCTGCCACAATCCTGGAATATTGCTGAGTGCGGCGTAAAACTAAACTCGCTCACTTATTGACAACAGCAAAATGATATTTATAAAGCTCACATACCCTCGCAACGTGTACATGCTCAAAACACTTGGGTGTTCTTTGATCAACACATGGCTTCTTGGCTGGCATTCTTTTAACCAATTCAACTCCCTGAGGAGTATTCAACTCATGCTGCGAGTTCTCACATCCTCATCCTCACAGGGTACTTCCCACATTGTACCCGTGTGGGGAATCGAACCCAGCTCTTAGACGCAACGACCGAATGCTTAACCACTAGGCCATTCCCACCGTCTATCGTGACCTACGTGTTGTGATATGTATCGTATGGCTGCCGTGTGATGTCACCCCTGCAGTAGGAGCAGCTACGCCTACCTGTCGTCTGCACGATCTTCCTGTTTCTGGTGACGCTGACCCTCTCACAGAGAGCTGCAGACAGACACGTCCATGTGAGAAATCCACAGAATCTTGTGATGTACGGCACCGATGACAGCAAGCCGTTCTGAAGATAACAGACAGACTGATATACTACTCAACATTTGGAGGGATTCTAAATGAAGATCGACTGCTGAGAGATGTTGGTATGATAAAAGTATTTACTTTTGAAATGGATGATACTCAACGTGTTACTAAAACCTACAAACGTTATCCAAGTGAGCGAGCATGGTTTTACGTCACTTTTAACAAAATACCAGCAATATCACTGCGGGAGAGACCAAACCTTGGCTTCAAACCTTGTACCCACGTGGGGAATAGAACCCGGGTCTTCGGCGTGACGAGTCAACGCTTAACCCGCTAGGCTATCCCGTCGCCCCTAAATGTTATCGAAACGTTAGCCAACACTGCAACAGGTCCCAAAAGCTGAATAAAGCTTCACCACCACCACAACCCATCCCTTCATGACGATGATGACAACCCACACCATCACCACCAGTTCTTATTCCCGCCTCTCACAAACGCTTCACCATCTCCCAAAGAAATTTTGGCCATGATCAACCAAGGATGCAAACTTTCACTTTTCCCCCGACAGTTATTATTGTGTTTGGAAACTGAAAAAAGATTGTTTGATCAGACAGAAGGGGCGTTTGTTAGTCTGGTGGTTAAACAAACGGGTTCGATTTTCAACATGGGTGTTCTGATGACCCCCGCCGTGATATTGGTTGAATGTTGCTAAATACGGCGTAAAACTAACTCACTGATAGGAAATTAACGTTTTCATCCTCTGTTTTCACTGTATCTCTTCCAAGTGAAAGTCAAAGTAGCCTTTTGGTCAAAGCGTTTCACTCGTCACGCCAAAGACCCAAGTTTGATCGCCAACATGGGTACAACGTGTGAAGCCGATTTCTTGTATCTCCCACATGGGTACAATCATTCTCTTCCCACAGAGGTTACTCCTGTCACATCTTCCTACGTAACCTCTGTTCTAATACGGCCCTTTCATGGTGCGAGTGTTCAAGACTCGCGATTGGAGGCTTTCAGATTCAGTTGTGCAATCAGAGACGTTGTTTCAAGAGTGATCATTCGCAAGATCTCGGTAATTTCCGAATGCATCGGGAAAACTTGCCACTACCAGATTTTGTTTCTACAAACACATCCTGGCGATTGATCCCTGCACTCTCTATTGCCAGTTTCTGATTTTCAGTTTAACATGAAATACCGAATCTTCCCTTCGCACCAACTCCATGGGGGCCGCCATACTGAACTAAGTCTATTAAACGCGAATTCCGATTGGATAGTAACAATGGACTTAATTCCTTTTGCGATTTTTTTGCCGCAAGGGGATTTCTCGATGACCAGGAAATATGGCCGTATTAGAACAGAGGTTACGTAGGAAGATATGACAGGAGTAACCTCTGTGGGAAGAGAATGGGGTACAACGTGTGAAGCCCATTTCTTGTATCTCCCACATGAGTACAACGTGTGAAGCCCATTTCTTGTATCTCCCACATGGGTACAACGTGTGAAGCCCATTTCTTGTATCTCCCACATGGGTACAACGTGTGGAGCCCATTTCTTGTATCTCCCACATGGGTACAACGTGTGAAGCCCATTTCTTGTATCTCCCACATGGGTACAACGTGTGGAGCCCATTTCTTGTATCTCCCACATGGGTACAACGTGTGGAGCCCATTTCTTGTATCTCCCACCATGATATTGCTGGAATATTCCTGAAAGCGGCCCAAAAATCTGATAAAGCTAAACTCACACTCGCCCAAGGAAGGTAGCTCTCCTCCGGTTGTGGCAATGTATCTGCTTACCTGTTCGACGTCAAACATCAGCACTGTGCTCATATAGGTGGGCAAGTAACTAAACAGAAGGCTAGAATTCCAGAAATGGCAGAAGAAAACGACCACGAACGCCCAGACCGGTGGACTCGTCAGAAGACAGCGCCAAGGGATTTTAGCTTTTTGCTGAAAGCAAGACATGCTGTGGACATTTAGCGAAGAGTGACGCTTACAAATGACTGTGAAGTGCACGGGTGTAAAGTCTGTGACAGCGTTTACTGTTACGCGAATGTTTGAGAAAGCGACAGTTAATTCAAATCGTTTTTTTCCGTTTTTTGCTGAAAGCAAGACGTACGGTGGATATGTTGTGAAGAGTCACGTGCAAATAATTGTGAACGATGGTGTTTACTGTTGCCCGATGATTGAAAATTAAAATGAAAAAGAAAAAGAATACAGTCTGTCCTATAGTTTGTTTTGGGTTTGGGGAAGGGGTGGAGTTTGGTTTGTTTTTTTTTGTTTGTTTGTTTGCTTGTTTGTTTGTTTGTTTGGTTGGTTGGTTGGTTGGTTGGTTGGTTGGTTTTTTTGTTTTGTTTTGTTTTCTTTGTTTTTTTGTGTTGTTTTTTGTTTTGGTTTGCTGTTGTTTTTGTTTTGTGTTTGTTTTGTTTTTGTTTTTGCTTTTGTTTTGTTTTGTTTTGTTTTGTTTTGTTTTGTTTTGTTGGTTTTTGTTGGGTTTTTTTGTTTTTGGTTTTTTGTTAAGGGGTGGACTGACCTTACTGGGATCCACCCCCTGTCTGTATCTGGCTATGTGCTGCAGCTCCTGTGGTGATATTGAAGGGTGGGACTCGGGAGTTTCATGAGTCGTTAGCAGCCACAGTCCACACCACAAGACCGTCAGTCCCCCTTGGAATACAAAAGACCAATGGAAGTTCTCCCATCCAAACATTCGTTCATTTCATAATAACACTTGCCTTGCAAAATCGTGCTTCTGCGAATCACTGAATTTCAGTACGTTTTCTGATAAACTTCGCAGCTGTCCATCCAAAACTTAAACTAGAATTCCATTACGATAACACCGACAGTCCTCCAGAACATTTTCGTCTCAAAGAAGTTTGAATCCTGATAATCTGGTTTCTTCTCGGTATATATTGTAGATGTGATCTTCTACCACAAACAGCCTTGAACTTACCAAAGACATAGAAGACGAAGGGCCATCCGTTATCAATGGGTATGGTGCAAAGATAACCAGAGGCTGCAAACGCGACAATGTTTGCAATGTTGTAGCCTGTGAAAGTAGAGAAAATAATTTAGGTCTCATAATCCATGTTCCGATGCTGAAATGCGTTTCAGAAAATAGCTGACTTAAAGACTACCGCATCAAGGTGAAGCTATTCGTAGTGTAATGTATGTGACTGTAGTTTTACAGAGCTATTCGTGAAGATTTTAGATGAAGAACATATTTTGTAGTACATACATAGAGATAAGAATTTGTGAAGAACAACCAAATACATAATTAGTGGATTTGTTTCACAAACAAAACATCACAAACGTACGTTAATAATTAATTTCATCATAAGAGAAAGAAAAATTCGAAATATGTTGACAGTGCAAATTTGTTTGCTCGTAGCGGTCGATACATCTATCATTAGATAAACAAATACGTATGTGTCGAGAAGGTACCGTTATTAGTTGTGTATTTGCTTGTTGTTTGTTGCCGTACTCAGCAATGCTCCAGCTATATGGCGGCGGCACAGGCTTTCGATACATAGGATATGCCCCTATACTATGGGCTATCGATACATAGGATATGCCACTATACTATGGGCTATCGATACATAGGATATGCCCCTATACTATGGGCTATCGATAAATAGGATATGCCCCTATACTATGGGCTATCGATACATTGGGTATGCCTCTGTTCTACGGGATATCGATACATAGGATATGCCCCTATACTATGGGCTATCGATACATAGGATATGCCCCTGTACTATGGGCTATCGATACACAGGATATGCCTCTGTACTACGGGCTATCGATACATAGGATATGCCTCTGTACTATGGGCTATCGATACACATAGGATATGCCCCTATACTATGGGCTATCGGTACATAGGATATGCCCCTATACTACGGGCTATCTCTATCATAAGATATGTGGCTATACTACTAGAGAAAATGGAAATTCACCCGCCATACATACTGGTTACCTCGATTCACGCTAAATTCTCGCTTGACAAGGATAGACATTGCTATGTTCCGACACGTAAGCATTCCTTTTTACTGTATAAGTATGTCTCACCTTCATAAAAACCCTTTATTTGGCCGTTTTGACCGATCTAGCATTTCTGTAAGACGGAAATTTACGTTCCGACTCCGGGAACTCCGTACTATTTTCAGTCTCACCATGAGAGTTGTGAGCATTCAGAGAGTTCGTTAGCATTCGATGCGGAACAAGATATGGCGGGTGAATGACCTTGTTCCTATAGTAGCATAATGGCATACCCTATGTATCGATAGCCTGTGAGCGGTGGTCTGTAAATAATCGAACCTGGACCTGGGCCCACATGCACAAAACGGTCTTAGCTCTACAACTATCTTAAGCCTATATTGGAGAATGGGAGTTACAATCATTGTAGCGCTAAGATTTCTTTCTGCAAGCGGGCCGAGGTAATTGGTGGTCAACAGCATGAGCATCCATCTAGGCAAATGGGACACAATGACATTTTTTCAACCAAGTCAGCGAGCCTGACCACCTGATCCCGTCAGTCGCCTTTCAGGACAAGCAAGGATTGCCGAAGATGAATTCTAACCCGGATCTTCACGGGTTCCTTATCAATTTAGATAGACAACAGCTCATACTGATATGCATTTCCCTGTTTCGACTGACAAATACCTCCAAAAATACACCAAAACTACTCTGCATAAGGGATGAAGTAATTTACGTCTACAATGAACATGCTTACATCGAAACCAGCCAGTACAAAGTGTTTTTGTGTCGACCACTAAGTGTATATTTTAGACGAACTAGTGTTCTAACGAACTGTAATTAGTGGTTCCTTGTTGAGTTCGTAATTACCCGTGTATGTGAGGGCGAGTAGCTGCGCCTTGTCTTGCACGGGGGCCCAGTATGCCCACAGATCCTGAGTCGCCGGTACAATTAGGTTCTGACAGGGTGACAACAGTGGAAATGGTTACTGTTTATATTCATTATAACATTACTGAAGCATTAAACAGAGGACCAAAATAATTTGTTAATAGGGTTTTATGCCGCTTTTAGCAATATTCCAGCCAAATCATGGTGGAGAAAACTGGACTTCATATATTGTCATGTAGGAAATCGAACCCGGGTCTTCAGAGTGGCGAGCGAACGCCTTTATCACATGGCTACCGCACCGGACCAAAATTGTCACTTTTAATCAAATGCGTGAAGTATATGAGCGTAGGTCAAGCCTTTCTACAAAGTGGTAAACGTTTGAGGCATGTTTGACTTCGGGATTTCATCCCCCATTAAGCAGACACACCCTGAATTCACTGAAATACATTTCAAAGAGACGTTTAACCCAACCCACTCACTCACTCACCAAGAAGAAGCCCATTAGAAGTCTCAGAACGATCACGACATAGACGCTAACACGGGCCCCAGTCGGCACCAACAGCGAGGACAACCCTCCAACAAACATGCCGATGAAGATGACGTTCTTAGGCCCGAACCTCCTGGAGAGGGCGCTGCCGATGATGGGGGAGATGATACCAGTGTAGTAGGCAGATGAGAGAACCAGACCCTGGGTCTCGCTGTCCCAGTCGAACTCGGGTTTCTGAGAACGAGAATTTCATCAGTTCCTCTAGCAACGCTCTGGGGATGAACAAGAAACTGGATGGGTTGGATGAAAGTGGGATGCAAGTAAGTGAGTCAAGAGAGTTTTACGTCGCTTTTAGTCATATTTCTGCAATATCACGGCGAGGGACACCAGAAATGGGCTTCACTCATTGCGACCATGTGCGGAATCAAACCCGGGTCTTCATCGTGACGAGCGGGAGCTTACACCACTAGGCTACCCGACCGTCACTCGTGGGATGCGGGTGGGATGAGGTAGGGTAATGTTGTGGTTGGGGTGAGTGAATGGGTGGGATCAAAGGAGCGAGTTTCATATATTCTAACCCAATGTAGGAATTGGAACTCGGGTATATGATCTGACAAGCAACCACCTCACACCCTGATTATCCGACCTCAATGTTAAAAGGGGGCGGTGGGGTAGTCCAGTGGTTTAAGCGTTTGCTTGTTCACTCCGGAAGACCTGGGTTCCATTTTCCACATAGGTACAATGAGTGAACCCATTTCTGGTGTCCCCCTCCGTGATATTGCTGAGATATTGACAAAACCGGCGTACGAACTAAATTACTCATTCACTCAATAATAAAAGTACGTGCACACGCAGCACGATAGAAAAGCTTTCTGCACTCTCTATCATTCTAAATAAATCAGCTTCTAATCCAATTATTTCGATTTACAATAATCATTCTAGTGATTTATGTCAACGCTGGATTTCAAAACTCCTACCTGTGTGCTTTGATTGGACAAAAAAAACCAACTCCATAAAGAAAGATTACCATACTTTCAGACCGAACATGAATGTTAATTTATACATACTGGTATTATTAATATTTAATACAAGGGGCCAAAGCGCCCCATTTCGCGTCCCTTGCGTGTGCGAGGACACAATGGTTGTTACACTTGTTTAAACCTTACGCCCCATTGTCAAAACTTTCAAATCCACGGACCCGAATCAATATGAGTTGACACTATAACGCTACCTCAAATACGGTTCCATTTTCTGACTCGTTGACCTCGGTATACGTGTACTTTGAGCCATTAGTCCAAATAAAGCTAGCGTTTGTCGCATCTGAGGAGTTATTCCCCCTTGTTCGAGGACGACTGGATCCCGCGCTTCCTCCAGTCATGCAGACGAGGGCAAAGGCCATTCCGTTCTGACCAATCAGTACTAAGGTGAAAGCGATGACCAGGATATAACAAAGCTGGAACCGACACGACGTGTACTTCTCCATCGCAGTCGGGTATGTCGATGTCATCTTGTCATCGGGGCTGGTCGTCGTGTTATTGTTATTGTTAGGGGATTTGCAAGTGTCGGTGATACTGGCGTTTCCATGGTTACTGGGCGCTGGGTCTTGAGAGTTGTTCGCTACGGAGAAAAAAAGAACGTGCACGAAACGTTTTGAAAGCCCCCGAGAAGATATGTGTTTGACTTGGGATTCCACAACCCAGTCTTGTCTAAAGAGGCGAAAATCAGGATTTGGTTGGTAGCATCGGCCATTTTGTTGATCATCGTACCCCAGCTACATGGATCTGCCAGTCACTGGAATGTCTGGTCCAGACTCGATCATGTCTACAATGATGCTACACACTGAAATGTTGCTGAGTGAAACATTTCAAAAGTAGAAAAATAATAAAAAAAACAAGCGAAAAGGCTTACTTACATTTTGCGCCATCAGATATTTTTGCACTCATATTGCCAGGCATGTACAATTCCAAAGGGCTGTGTAAGGACTTTGTGTCAGGTGACTGCCCTCTTTGACGACCGTGCGGATGAATGTTATTAGGAAGTGTCCGTGCATTCACAACACACCAGTGCATACACCTAGCCTCAACAGTTTACCTTCTCGCTCTCCACAGCCACCCTAGCAGCCGTAAATTACTGACACGGGAGAGAAAGCAAAAAAATAAATAAATAAATAAGTAAATAAAAATAAATAAAACATAAAAAACAAATAAAACTACGCTTTGACGACGATGTTATGAGGAAGCATCCATGCATTCACTGTGCCTCAACAATTTACCTTCTCGCACTCCACTGCTGCCTTGGGGGTATTGGCGCATTGACACGAGGTTGGGGGGTGGGTGTGGGTGAGGGACGTCTAAGCTTAAATCGAACACACTTATAAAGACGGATGTAACGAACTGGGAGGGGTGTTTCTTACCGAGTAGTATTATTTCTAACAACAAATAAGGGCGGCATGTGGGTTGACCGCATTTAGAGAACCGTGCAGATAATCTGTGAAGATACGCATACGAGTGACGCTATATTCGCAAATGGAAAATGCGAGAAATTGTACAAAGAGGTGATAAACATAAAATAAACCAGATTTTATAGAATCCTTTACTTTATTCCTGATATTTGTTTTATATTTTAATTAAAATGCACATGGACTACGGTTTAACAGAACTAATATTCTCTTTCTGTTCACAGCTGTAGTTAACTGTATTGCCGATACACAGGCACGGATAGAAGAGCTAGGTCGTTTGTTTGCAAAAAGAAGTGCAAGAGTGAGTGGGTGTATGATTTAAGTTTTAGCCCGCTTTTAGCAATTTTCCAGCAATTTCGCAGCGGGGATGGGCTTGACATATTGTACCAATATGGGGAATCGAACCCGAATCTCAAAACATTTATGCTGAAAGTGACAATAATGGAACCGTTTTATTCTGAAGCTCACTTTCAAGAAAGGGACGGTGGTGTGGCTTAGTGGTTAAAGCGTTCGCTCGTCACGCCGGAGACACGGGTTCGATTCCCCACATTAGTACAGTGTGTGAAGCCTATTGCTGGTGATTCCCGCCGTGATATTGCTGGAATATTGCTAAAAGCCGTATAAAACCCAACTCACTCTTTCAAGAAAAGAAACAAAAGAAGCAAAAATATATCATATCCATCCTCATGCTAGAAAAGTACTAAATATTAAAAATATGCCAAAAAAATAAAAATGCCAAATGCTCATGCAATATGGTTACCACATGGTCACACGCGTTGCGTTAACATCTTCAATATTAACTATGTCACGAAGGTTAAAAAATACCATAGCTAGGGTTACCAGTGCGTCATAATCCAAGAGGGTTTACATACGGTATGTGTATCTGTGATAGCCGTGGTGTAAAAAGTGTCATAATCAAAGAGGGTTTACATATGGTATGTGTATCTGTGATAGCCGTGGTGTAAAAAGTGTCATAATCCAAGAGGGTTTACATACGGTATGTGTATCTGTGATAGCCGTGGTGTAAAAAGTGTCATAATCAAAGAGGGTTTACATATGGTATGTGTATCTGTGATAGCCATGGTGTAATAAGTGTCATAATCCAAGAGGGTTTACATATGGTATGTGTATCTGTGATAGCCGTGCTGTGAAAGTGTCAGCACGTCACGATGAAGACCCAGTTTCAACCCCAAGGCTTCAATGTGCATGTCAAATCACTCATTTGTCTTAGTCCGGCTGTAACGAAGTCGAGGAGCCACACACTTTAGTTCGTTACAGCAAGATTAAGCAAATTTAGGTGCGTGTTAATTGTGACAGAGTGACTGTCGTTTTGCGCCGCGTTTAGCAACATCCCAGCAATATCACGGCGGGGGACTCCAGAAATAGGCTTCACACATTGTGCCCATGTGGGGAATCGAACTTGGGTCTTGCATGTGTCAGCCGTCATGATATTGTAGGAATATTGCTAAAAGCAGTGTGAAACTCACTCACTCACTCACTAATCTGAAATTGAGGTTGTTAACCTCTTTTCATTTTCTCAAAGAAGTAGGTCCTGGTTAGAACTGATCTCCACTATCCAATGCTTGTCGTAAGAGGCGACAAACGGAATCGGGTGGTCAGGATCGCTGTGTTGTTTGACACATGTCATCGGTTCCCAGTTGTGCAGATCGATACTCATGCTGTTGATCACTGGACTGTCTGGTCCAGACTCGGTTATATACAGACCGACGCCATGTAGCTGAAACATTGCTGAGAACGGCGTAAAACCTAAACTCACTCTCAAAGGAGCTAAGAGGGCGGTGGGGAGGACAAGTGGTTAAAGCGTTCGCTCGTTAACACTCTCACTCACTACAGCAAAAAGACTTTACGTACATGATGGCTTTGTTTTAGGTAAAACAACAGGTGCTAGTTTATTTATCTATCTGTATGTCTGTCTGTCTGTCGTGAACACCAATAGACGGAAGACTGTACGTTCAGCTCCCAAAATACCACGAATCCCAATTCCACATGTAGTTGTTCCACATACTTATCATTGTATTTGAAATCAAATTCTTGGAAAATTAAAAAACACATGAACACATATCTGCTTCATTAAGGTAACACATGAACACAATGTCTATATGAGACGCACTACTTCTGTATACTATCCTACAATGTGTGATAATATGGCACAACACAGGAACGCCAGTCAGATGGGTTCGAATCCTGTCCGACTACGTATACAATCCTTGGTGTACTCCCTAGTCTGTCATTCAGATGGGCGGTGGGGTAGCCTTGTGGTTAAAGCGTTCGCTCGTCACGCCGACGACCCGGGATGGATCCCCTACATGGATACAGCGTGTGAAGCCAATTGCTGGTGTTCATTGCTGTGTCATTTCTGGAATGTTGCTAAAGCGCCTTAAAACCATACTCAGTCACCAGACCTTGAAATAAATATACCCAATACAGACCTTGAAGTCTAGAATATGTAGCAAGTCCAGATTACCACAGCTTCAGTTTCGGAAAATTAAAAAGGTCTCTGGGATCCTTTGTATCATAATTTAAGTACATAATTTAGGAAGAGTTTTATTCTGTAAAATATGTTCATTTCAAGACCAGATGTTAGTCTGTCTGTCACTCTCCCATCTGTGTTCGCGGGTTCCGTCGTAGACAGGGACTTTAAGCTCTCCCACATGTAGTTCCATTGCACGACTTATAATCACTTGACTGGAGTTATTCTTACAGCCCCGTCTCCGCCCCTTCCAATCCCCATCCCATCTGCCCCTGCAACTGCCCCTTGCACTGACCCCGCCATATCACTAACGTATGCACTGTTAACTTCGCCTTTTGTGCTTGACTCGGCAATTTCAAGATCTGTGATTCTGTCCGAGTTCTGAGCCCAAGGTTGAATTTCTCCACTTCCAAAAAACACAAATATCAACGCTGCGACGACATAGACAGCAGCAATGATGTAGAATACCGTCGCAAACTGTTCTCGTGTTCTCTGAAATATAATAACAATAATTCTAATAATAATAACAATGGACATTGTAATGAGAATGCATCCCAAGTACACTGTCGTCCCACCTCCCATTGCTGTCGGTGGCCTTGGTTTGGTGCCTCCTGTATGACATGACGAGACTGCAGGATCATTCAAACTTCCCTTGTTGCATGTCTTCATATTAATCTATAAAGAATAATATAACAAGGACGATTGTGATGATGATGATGATAACGACGGCGATGGCGATGATGACAACGACAATGATGATTATGACGATAATGGCGCTTATGATGACGATAACAACGGCGATGATAGCAAATAACAACGGCGATGAAGATGACGATAACAACGATGAAGATGTCGATAACAACGATGATGATGCTGATGATGATGGTGATGCTGATGCTGATAGTGATGCTGATGATGACAACGGAGATGGCGATGATGATGATGATGATGATGATGATGATGATGAAAACGGCGATTATAATGATGATATTGATAATGATGATGTAAAGATATACCTCTGGAATCAAGTAGGACACGACCATGGGACCAAGGGACATGGATATGAAGGCTGAAGTCATCCCTACTGATGATATGAACGATGCATACCTGTGGACAGTGAAATAAGTTATTACTTTCAGATTTCAGTTGTTTTACACATTGCAACGTGAGTGATCCAGTTTATATTTCAGTAGTGACACAATATAATAGAGTGTGAGGTAATATTAAATCAATATCATTATTTTGTACCCGTTTGCTTTAACTGCTTCGAGCTCATTCTCTGTGTGAATGAGTCGTTTACAAACGTAGATGCGTGTTTCGCAACATCTTTGACATACAGGAGCAAGGGCGTGGTTTAGTGAAAACTACAGCCTCAGCCTCAGTCACAGTCACAGTCTCAGTCTCAGCCACCGCCACAGTCACAACCACAGTCACAGCCTCAGCCTCAACCACAGCCTCAGCCTCAGGCACAGTCACAGCCACAGTCTCAGCCACAGCCACAGCCACAGCCACAGCCACAGCCTCAGCCTCAGCCACAGTCACAGCCACACTCACAGCCACAGTCACAGCCACAGTCACAGATACAGCCACAGCCTCAGCCACAGTCACAGTCACAGTCACAGCCACAGTCACAGCCTCAGCCTCAACCACAGCCTCAGCCACAGCCACAGCCACAGCCTCAGCCTCAGCCTCAACTACAGCCTCAGCCTCAGCCACAGCCACAGCCTCAGCCACACTCACAGTCACAGTCACAGCCACAGCCTCAGCCTCAACCACAGTCTCAGCCTCAACCTCAACCACAGCCTCAGCCTCAACTACAGCCTCAGCTTCAGCCACAGCCACAGCCACAGCCTCAGCCACACTCACAGTCACAGTCACAGTCACAGCCTCAGCCTCAACCACAGCCTCAGCCTCAGGCACAGTCACAGCCACAGTCTCAGCCTCAGCCTCAGCCACAGCCACAGCCACAGCCTCAGCCACAGCCACAGCCTCAGCCTCAGCCACAGCCACAGCCACAGCCACAGCCACAGTCACAGCCTCAGCCACAGTCACAGATACAGTCACAGCCACAGTCACAGATACAACCACAGCCACAGTCTCAGTTACAGCCATAGTCACAGATACAACCACAGCCACAGTCTCAGTTACAGCCTCAGTCACAGATACAACCACAGCCACAGCCACAGTCTCAGTTACAGCCTCAGTCACAGATACAAACACAGCCACAGCCACAGCCACAGTCACAGCCTCAGCCACAGTCTCAGCCAGACATATTCTCCCACTCACTGTGGAGCCAGGTCTACGGGGTTGACGGAGCCAGCAACTGCAGAGACGCTGTGGAACATCGTGACACCGGCGATCAGCGCTACTGCGACGTATTCCTGTCCCTCCGTCAGATAACACAGACAAACTGTGAGCACTGCCGCCAACAAGAAACCTACACAACACAGTGGAGTTAGAAAAAAGTGAGTACACTTTTACGCCCCGTTTAGAAATATATGTCAGCAATATCACGGTGGTGAACACCAGAAATGGGCTTCACATATTGTACCCATGAGGGGAATCGAACCCGGGCCTATTCAACGTGAGAAGTTAACGCTTTAACCACTACCCCATTGCCCTAGAAACAAAATACCTCTGATGAGGAGAAAATGAATTTACCAAAGAAGATCCGGGTCAGAATTGTTCTTCAGCAACCTGTGTTTGTTTGTTTGTTTGTTGTTGACGGCACACTCAGCAGTATTCCAGCTATATATACTTTGGGATAGCCTAGTCACGTCGAATACAAGGGTTCGATTCCCCACATGGGTACGCTGTGGGAAGCCTATTTCCGGTGTCCCTGCCATGATATTGAAGGAAAAAGGGCTAAAACTCACACACTCACTCCAGCTATTATGAAGGTATTGTTTGAAAAAATCGAGTCTGGACCAGACAATCTAGTGATTAACAGTATGAGCATCGTTCAACGCAAATGGGATACAATGACGGCGTCAATCGAGTCAGCGAGCCTGATCACCAGATGCCTTTAGTCGCCTCTTACAACAGGAAGACTGTATTTCAGCACACCTGCACTCTGCGTGGTCTTTCGTGTGAAGGTCGTTGACGTCACGCGCTGTAATCTGACGCTGATAAAGCTCCAGATCAAGGTACCAATCAGGCGGGTCGCGGAAGGCAGCGAGGACAGGAGGCCGTTCTGTGGGAGGAGATACGTGACGGTGATGGTTGTCTAACGTAGTCTTAACATAAAGCCACAAATAAAATGAGTGTTTCTCATCACCGATCCTATTTATCTACTTCATCGAATTTTCATATTTGTACACACTAATTTCGGTTCTCCTGATTTTAGATGCCTCTCTAGTGATCAACAGCATGAACATCGATCTACGCAACTGGGATACGATGACATATGGCAACCAAGTCAGCGAGTCTGACCAGCCTATCCCATTAGTTGCCTTTAAGGACATGCATCGGTTGCTGAAGACCATTTCTAGCCCTTTACACACATAACAATGGCCTAAATAAGAATTGTTGTAAATCAGTTTTGTGCTCTTTCATTTTTTCTTCAGCCCTGCTTATAATGCCGGTACAGTGACAAAATTAAATGACATCATGCATCTTGTCGAAAACTACATTCAAATTCTGCAACCTAAAAAAATACATCACTAACCTCATCGATGTCGAATTGCAGAACTGTATCCATGTAGGAAGGCAGATAACTGAAGATAACTGTACTGTTCAAATTATGAGTGACAAAGACGGCAAGATAGGCCCAGACAGATTTGCTTCGAACGAAAGTCAACCACGGGATTTTTCTGTCCTGAAAGAATAAATGACAGAGAGTGAGTGAGTCTAGCATTTGTGAGGACTAATGAGGGTCCGCTGTGTTACCGAGCTAACTATTAACTATAATTCTATGAAGACCTTGAATTAGAGCTTACCCTGCGGTTGTCGGGTCCAGTTCTGTGTGTTTTAATGTAGGTCAGTTCCTCCGGGGATATCCGTGTGTTTTTCTCTGGAGTATTGGTGGCAACGTACATCCAAGTCAAAGCCCACAGAATAGCACAACCCCCTTTAATATAACAACGACGCTTCACCTTAGTGCTGTGAGCCGGTGAATGTTGTGGGATTCCGCCTCAACACAACAGCCACACCACGAGAAAAGTGATTTTATTTTTACGCCGCGTTCAGCACTATTCCAGCAACATCACGGGGTCGGGCACCAGAAATGGGCTTCACACACTGAACCCATGTGGGGAATCGACCCGGGTCTTCAGCGTGGCCTACTAGGCTACGAATGTAATGTGGCTTACATTATATATGTAATTGGGATTACACAGATTCTAGTACTTGTTTAGTTGAATCCATTTCGCAATTCGAACCCACACGCACAGACTAGGGTACCTGATCGCCAGTAAACAAACTCGGCTATCAAACCCTCTCAGCCACCGCGGCTTGCACAAAATGATTCGGTTCTGTACTGAGAAAGTGCAATTACAAATTTATCATATGACACAACAGACCAGTTTCGAAATGGAATCGTGTAGTCATGGGAATCCAATGTGATTACTGAATGTAATGGCAACGGTCCAATACACAAAGTTTAAAAATATTATATCATCATGAGTTGCCGTTTATATTACCGACAGAAAGTTGTAACTGGTAGCATCTGTATATGCCAGGGAAACCAAGATTCTCACCAAACACATAAAAAATGAAGGGCCAACCGTTATCAATCGGAATCAGGCATAGGTACCCACACAGGCTGAACGTGACAATGTTAGCCATGGAATAGCCTGAAACAAACACAGGTATTGACTGAGGGAAGCCAGTTGTGCGTAGAGTCATCACTATGAATATCATTGTTATTTCAAGCCGATTATAATGCGTCAAAGTCAATTCAGCAAATATATTTTATCATTAACTGTTAATGTAGTATGCATCAAATGTCGCTCTCAGTTCTGTTGCCCATCACTGCTAGGTCAGCAATCACAACCCCTTCCTACCGAGTACCCATTCCCTGATAATTCACATTAAGACATCCAGCAGGGTACCTCTTCACTGTTAATTCACATTGCCACTTAATGCTCCCGTGTTCCTTTTCAATGATATTTCCCCATAGCACCTCATCCTTTCGGGTACCTGTTCACTGATAATTCACATCACCACCTAATCCTAAAGGGCGGGTGGCACTACGACTGTCAATGAATAGTTCCTGGATAACAGAAGGTTTCAAGCGGCGACCAACAGCAGCAACCCATGTTGGTCGTGAGAGGCAACTGACCAGACTAGCTATTCTCGAAACGTTCGTAACCCTACGAAGTTCCTATGCCCATTCTTAATACATTGCTTACGATCAAAGTTAAGAATTCTTAGGGCTACGAACGCGAATAACGGCCCTGATCAGCATGGACAACCATGAGCGACCTTTTATCCGTCTGATCTCAACAAATACAAGCCATGGCTGGCATCGACTGGGAAGGAAAATCATTATCGAACCAGATTGCATCACACACACGACAACATTTCGTGGTTATGGTGTTTAAGCTACAGGGTTAAAATTGGTCTTCAGCAACCCATGCTTGTCGTAAAAGGCAACTAATAGGATCGGGTGGTCAGGCTCGTTGATTTGGTTGGCAAATGTCATCGTATCTGAACTGAGTAAATCGATGCTCATGCTGTTGACCACTGTCTGCTCCAGATTCGATTATTTGCAGCCCCCTGCCATGTGGCGGGAATCTTAAACAGGAAATAAACTAACCAACAAAGCCTTGGCGCAGTGGCACTTGGGTAGTACGACAGATTGGAAGTTGCTGATTGGTCAATAAGTTGGAATCGAAAACAATATTTACCTGCGAAACAGAGAGCAATTATCTGCTGCGTTTCGTGCGATGGTGACCAGTGTAGGCAGAGTTCCAGAGTTGCCGTTAAAATAAAGCCCTGTTAAAACCATTTACTTGTCACATATATAACATGGAAGAGTGCATATGGCAGAGTGAAAATTCTAGTGAATGCCATAACATTTACATATGTCACAGTGAATGCCATAACATTTACATATGTCACAGTGAATGCCAACAGTGACGTATAGGTTTATGACATACGTGGCGCTGAAAGCTGGAACCATAAACACGAATCACAATTTGTTCTTCATTTAAACTAATCACCCTTAAATGTGTGACTTACATTTGAAGACGAAAACAACGCCAAGCGACGCCATCGTGACGTTCAGTTGACGTAATTGGTGAGTTTGTGTTGGCTGCTTGTGTTAAGGAAAACAATCTGTTTTGAACGAAGAGACCGTTTATTGGTACCTGTTTAATATTTTGAACCGTCCAATTTAATTCGACCAAAACGTCTCAAGATACAATGAAGTGTGAACCGTCATCTGGTACAAAGCGAGACTAATTGTAGTCACGTGTGACGTTCTCTCATCAAGTCTTATGTCACCTACCCAGTATTTGCATGGTTCTTGAGGTCAAACATTTATTCTTTTATCCAGAATCACGTTTGTGATAGGTTTTTGAAGACCCACAGAATTTCACAGTTCAGATACGTGCGTTTTGATCTTCAAAATGTGTGTGCGTGCGTGCTGCAATATTAAGGTGTGTGAGACCCACAGTTCAACAGTGCACCTTGGGGGTGAAACAGCATACCGCGGTATTAACAGAACCACGGTGTTTGCATTCGGTTCGGTATACTGTAATGCTATAAAAAAAATACGGTATTTTTGGCATTGCACCGTCGTGTTATTAACCCTTTTACACTTTTCTTAAATGCCTATAAATAAAATCATTTTGTCAAAGTCTAAGCATTTCTTTTCGTTTACGCATTGTGATCATATCTCGGAACCGAAACTAACCGGCGACCTTGTACCGTAATATGTACCGTACCGTTTGAAGAGCCTAACGTTTTCATATTTGTGGCAAATAAGCCCCCAACTCAACAGCATTCGATCTTCCCATAGGTCACGGAAAGGGACGAGTGATGATCGCATCATTTGTCCCAACTCGTTGCTTTCCGTAAGTACACGTATGTGTCATATTAAGTTCACCAAATGGTCGCTGAGCTTCTTACCAGCAGCGGCTGGTTCTTTTAAAAGAAAATTTATTTCATCTTGACAATAGTTATAGGGTATCAAATTTTAGAGAGTACAAATCTGACTTAATACCTGTTACATTTTGTAAACAAAAGGGGAATAACTCTCAAGTACTTAGTATGACGTCTGCTCAAAGTGTCATGGCACCTAGAGGGAAAGATCTTAGACCTAATAGAAAAAGCCCATATTAAGTTTGAATTCAGATGGCAAGAGTGGAAGTGAAGCAGGTAAAATAACTGGAATCAATAGGTTCACTGTCTGTAAATTCCTGAAGCGGGATTCTCAAGGAGGAAATACAGAAAATCATCAGAGAAGAGGAAGCAGAAGAAAATCACCTGACTCTTCAGGATACATCTCACTTTGGAACCAGATATATCATGTAAGACTATCCAAGAAGACAATACAAAGGCGTCTCCATGAAAATGGTTTTCACAGAAGACTTGTGAAGAAGAAAACCACCATATCCTCTCAAAACAGGTTCACCAGAAGAACCTTCGTCAGAACACGTTTGAGCTGGAATGTAAACAGACTGGTCCAGGGCAATATTTTCAGATGAGACTCAAGTTGTTGTAGGATCAGAAAGTCTATGTTTGGTGAACCAGTGAAGAAAAGTGCAAACCCCGGTGCCTTGGTGGGTGTAGGGTTGACAATGTTCCACATTTCAGTGTCATAATTTGGATTGGTTTTTTTTAGTTTTTGTTTTGTTTGTTTGGGGTTTTCTTTGTGTTTGGGTTTTTTTTTGTTTTGTTTTGTTTTGTTGTTTTATTTTGTTGTTGTTGTTGTTAGTTTGTTTGTTTGGGGTTTTGTGGGGGTGGGGGTGGGGTTATTTGTTTTCAAGGTATTGTCAGTGTAGATGGTCACACCTATTCAACAAAGTATATAGATATACTGGACAGCAACCATTGGCCAGTAATAGCCAAAGTTCCAACATGTCGGGGCTATACATTTCAAGACGACAACTGTCCTGTCCATGTTTCTGGACAGACAATTCGGTGGAAACGTGTGAATGACATTCAGACAATGAATTGACCTCCTCAGTCCCCAGACTGTAATACCCTTGAAAATGTGTAGAAAACTCTGAAAATCAGGCTACAAAGACAGTTACATGAAATAAAAACCAAGCAGGATCTGATATATCACGTTCAAGTTATCTGGACATCACTTGAGTACTTAGAATCACCGTATTCTACTCCACCTAAGCGAATTACATTGCGGCCATTTTGTGAACTTTAATATGGCACATGAGTGTACCTTTCGGATTGTCACAGAGTCACACAAGTGATCACATATTTTCATATGCATTGTCACACACGCTTGATATACTTACGAGACAAAATCCAATGCATAACCGACAAACGACCGCCAGATATATGTGAGTTCTTGCAGCGAGAGGAAACAGGACCGTCGTTGTACCGCTAACAAGAACACCAAGGGAGATAACTATTTTTGCCCCAAATCTTCGTGGTGCAACGCTGCCTACAAAAGGTGATATCGTGCTGGTATAGAAAGGCGATGATATAAGAAGCCCTTGTATCTCGCTGCTGTAATCAAACTCTCCACTGGATTTCTGCCGAAAAAGAAATGTTACCTAGAAATTACATGATCAAACATATTTTTGTCAGTTGATGCGGATATGACGAATGATGTAAGCGACACCATGATGTATGTGACATGACATTACCGGATGTAGTGAAATATGGCGTCAAATTCAACACACAATTTTATACCAAGGCTATGACTATGACAACGGATGATTTGGAATAATGTGACAAATAAAAATAACATGAAGATTTTGGTATTCTGCAATTTAACATATATAGCTTAAACTGCAAGTGGGGCGGTGGGGTAGTCTAGTGGTTAAAGCGTTTGCTCGTCACGCGGAAAGACCCGGGTTCGATTCCCCACATGGGTACACTTTGTGAAGCCCATTTTCTGATGTCCCCCGCCGTGATATTGCTGGAATATTGCTAAAAGCGGCGTAAAACTAAACGTATTAAACTGCAAGTATTCGGGTATGAGACAAAGTATTATGAATGTCAACTTGACTTCATTCTATACACAACGTTTCTAGGTGAGTGAGTAAGTGAGTGAGTGAGTTTAGTTTTACGCCGCACTCAACAGTATTCCAGCTATATGGCGGCGGTCTGTACATAACCGAGTCTGGACCAGACAATCCAGTGATCAACAGCATGAGCATCGATCTGCCAATTGGAAACCGAGTACGTGTCAACCAAGTCAGCAAGCATGACCACCCGAACCCGTTAGTCGCCTCTCACGACAAGCATAGTCACCTTTTATGGCAAGTATGGGTTGCTGAAGGCCTTTTTCTAACCCGGACCTTTACAGGTCGCTTGTCCTGAGAAGATACCAGAAAAACTCAGAACTCAGACCAAAGGAATGGAACAACGCACAAATCACCAAACAGAACAACCTTTGCAATTGAACGTGTCGATGGTGTACTACCGTTGTTCCAGTCTCTGTATAGTTACCTTACTGTTGCCAGTGCAAGTAGTAGTAATATTTGGCGACGAAGTACTCTGAATGACGGAAGAGTTACACTGATGCCCGTCTGTATAATTGAGGTCATATCCCACATCAGCTGTAACGTCTCGTGTCATACACACGACAGCAAAGTTCATGCAATATTCCATTGACTGCCCGAGAACACAGGCCATGACCAACAGGTAGGCAAGACGCCATCGACGGGAAGTGTACTTTTGAAGCATTGTGGGATAGTTGTTTTGTAGAATGACGCCATCTTTGAGTCCATTGGCTGTGGTTTTTGTATCATAAACTGTGAAAATAAAATTAAAAGTACATTTCATCCTACGGTTGCTATCTCAGGCTTTTATTAAGACACATAACAGGGACGGTGGGATAGCCCAATAGTTAAAGCGTCCTCTCGTCACGCTGAAGGACAGGACTCGATTCCCCACATGGGTACAATGAGTGAAGACCATTTATGATGTCCCTTTATTCACTCTCTCATTTTCTGTGAGCGTGTGGAAGTCCTTTACGCAGTCAACTGTATATGCCACAGCTGTCTGTAAAGAGTTAGGGACACGTGTGTCATTGTGACATCGCAAATCTCTGGTACTCGACCAAACGCTCTTGCGTACATAGAATTGGTGTTGTCAGGCAGAGCGAACAGTACACACAGTTGACTGAAGCTACCAGAGGAAGGTCGGGGAAGTCAGGCAAAATCTTGGCAGCAGGTGGGTGGATTGGCTGGCTAGATTCAGATTCCCCTCACTGTTTCAGCCTAGGTCACGGAATGGCTGGAATAATGCCGATGTGACGTAGAAACTCCGGCTTTCTTTTTACTATAGTCTGTCAGCACTCTTCCCTTGATTAGGGGTCTTCCCCTAGTCTCTCGCTTTCCCAACCCTGTCAGATTTTAAAGGCAGATGAACGACTTCCATTGGCAATATTTTTAAGGACATAATATGCTAGGATGTTTTTGACGAGCTTGACATGTCTGGCAATTGTTCCTCATCAGTAAATATGTCGCAAAAAAGTGTCTTTTCTACTTATGTTATACAAGGTTAACCATTCCTATATCATAAGTTAAGTTTAAACAATATTATAATAATCAGCCACTACATAAAATGGTGCAGATTGAACTTTAAATACTGAGATCAATATCGAAAACTTATACTGCTTTAGCGCCAGGCCATGGTTAGTCCACAAGTGTGCCGATCGAACGCGAACTAAATATCGCAGTAGACTTCACGATCGTGAAACGTTCTAATTATTTGTCCCTTTCATGACGCTCTATTACAGTTTCATACGATCAGGCAGGATCTCATTCGCAGTCTTCTGATTGGATACGTATCAGGTATGTTTCAATGAAGATCTGTTGCAACTTTTTACGATCAGCGCGACTTGAGTATACGATCTGTTGCGATTTTGTAGGTTTTGAGAAGTTCATGACTATCAGCTTCAGTTTGTGGCCTTCTGTTTGATAGGATCGTGGGACAATGGGAACTAACATATACATATGTAATACTCATTGGTACGATGCAATACGATTATCCAGACACGCATACGATTTGTTACGATGGCCACGCTTCATTCCGCAGTACTACGTTCTGAAATGATAGCTTAAATAACAGTGTATAGATTTTCGAAGCTCTCTTAGTGCTAAGACAGTCGTAAGTGCCATACATTAATGCTAACTCTGGGAACCTCAAGTACCAAAATGGGGTTGACAGACACAAGATAAATCAATGGTGTTGGCGCTCAAATGTAGGAGATTGGAAACATGCAAAATACATACTTTCCGACGCAGCCTGTTCCACTGATGACATGTCGATCGCAGGGGATAAGTCCAACGTGCTTACATGTAGCGTGACCCAAAAGACGTTGGAACCATGTGTTTTCACACAGCAGATAATTTGTCACACTAGAAAGTCGGCAATGCACACTCAGGTATGGCGGCTCACAGTCACGTGATGGCGGTTAATATGTCAAGTCGGTAGTCCGAAAACGTTATATTCATCGCGATAACTGTTCGCGATTACCGGCGTATCGTTATGGGAAAGAGTTATGTTAATATAAAGAACAGATTCTATTTCTCATAGGGTTGCGTTTCATCGGCGATTCGAACCCATACAAGCACCTCATCACCAGCAGTTAAAGTCAGCCATCTAACCCACTGAGTCACCGCGACTTCCAAGTCGGTGAGTGAGTGAGTTTAGTTTTACGCCACACTCAGCAATATTCCAGCTATATGGCGGCGGTCTGTAAATAATTGAGTCTGGGCCAGACAATCCAGTGATCAGCAACATGAGCATCGGTCTCCACAACTGGGAACCGATGACATGTGTCAACCAAGTCAGCAAAACCTGACCACCCGATCCCCTTAGTCGCCTCAAAGGCATGCATGCACACGCATGAATTGCAGGTGGGTATCGAAATACCATTCCAGAAGTGTGAGTGGAATAGAACATGAACGATCTGTTCCCATATCACAGTGTTCGGTAATTAAGGAGGCGGTTGGGTAGTCTAGTGTTTAAAGCGTTCGTTCGTCGAAGGCCCGAGTTCGATTCCCCACATGGATACAATGAGTGAAGTTCATTTCTGGTGTCCCTGTCGTGATGGTGCTGGACTATTGCTGAAAGTGGTGTAAAACCATACTCACTCACTCATTAAATACACTGACTACTTTCATGTCGACACACAATACCTTTCATCTCACCATTGTAAATGCACTCTCTGGTTGCCCATGTATCATGAAAACATTAACAAATTAATCATTTAAAAAACCTACTTTACTGAACGAAAACACGTTTGAAAAGAAAATCTTACACCCAAACAAGGAATAAGGTTGCCTCAATCGCAAAAATAAGACTGCCCCAATCCCATGAGGTTGCCTCAATCCCAGAAATAACGTTGCCCCAATGCAATATATAAGGTTGCCCTAAGCTCAGAAATAAGGTTGCCCAATCCTATAAAATGAGGTTGCCTCAATCCCTCCCAAAAAGGTTGCTCCAATCCCAGATATACGGTTGCCCTAATCCCAGAAACATGACTGCCCCAATTGCCCAAAAATAATATTTCGTGGAAAAATATAAATAACACCCAAAGGAAATGGAGAGGAATTCTCAATGGATTACAGTTGTTGTCTCCCATAGCAGTTAATCGATGATGGGAAGGAAAAACTATCGATGCATAGATATTATGTGTGACTATCGATAGTTTCGGAACTGACTTCCGTTGATAACTGTGCAGCGCAAGACACAGGAAATTTGCAGTTTCAGTGAGTTTATGTTTTAACCGTTTGCTTGATCTGGGTTTCAAGTTCCTTGTCAGTAAATAAAAGGCGACTGAAACTGCTTCAGCCTGTTTATATTTTATATAAGCTTTACATTCAGTTGGGAAATAACTTCAAATAACACAATTCAAGGAGAAAACAGTACTGTAATAGCTGGTGGCAACAGACTATCCTTATCGCAGACAAACAGATAGAATATTTTATTTAGGTCTCACATTGCATTCACATATAAGTATTGATAACTATACCATAGGCAAACTGTAGCGCAAATGGGGTTGCGCAGCATACAGAATATGACAAGTCTTCTTATATGCGAGCAAAGGTTGGCAACGTACTTTCCTTGCTTCGGATCGAAAAATATTTTTCATGTCAAAATATAATATCGCCACCATCAAAGGTACACTCCCATCTCCTCATTTGGCTGTGCTCTCACATGTCTTATCCCATGTTTAGTAATTACTCACGTGAAATATGTTTTATTCAACATTTTCAAAAGCCACTCGTGGTATTCAGATCGTTCTTCGCCTCCATTACCCCTGACAACTTCCGGTTGACAGAACTATAATAAGCAGAAATTAGAAAGAAATACCACATTGCCTAATTTTATCATGAACCTCCTCGAATGAAGCAGGGGAGGTAACTGTAAGTGTTTAATATAGAATAACACCCACGCACGCACGCACGCACGCACGCACGCACGCACACATACTTCGTTGAACCGGAAGCTGGAAGGGGTAATGGAGGCGAAGAACGGTCTGATATACCACGAGTTGCGCTTAAAATGTTGAATAAAAAATAGTTCACAGGAGTAATTGTCCAACATGGGTTTGGAAATGTGAGAGCACAACCCAGTGAAGAAATGGGTGTATACTTTTGATGGTGGCGATATTTTATTTTGACATGAAAAATATTTTTCGAACCCAAGCGAAGAACGTACGTTGCCAACCGTTGCTCGCTTCGCACGCATGTAAGAAGACCATGTAAGAAGACTGGTAATTTTTTCTATGCTCCGCAACCCATTCGCGCTTGTGTCTGCCTGTGAGTATACAAGCCACCCCAACTGACGTTATGAGAGACTATGAAGTAAAACAGCAAAACATATTTTAAAAGATAACATTGCACTAAAAGATGGTATAGTTTAAAATCATTTTACAAATATACACTTCGAGCATGTAAAATATCCTTGCAGTTTTTGGAACAAATAAAGATAAATAAAAGGTTAGCTAAAACGTGACATAGCTTTTCAACATCAGACAAATCTTTAAGATTGAGTATGATATCCTGACATTTGTCTACAAGCGGCATCTTGATGTGATTGTTAAAGGGACAGTGTAATTAGGCCTGTGATGCATCCTCAGTTTTATCTTTGCAGCTGGAGCATAATGGGCAGGTTTTTATATCCTCCCGTTTCAATCTTTAAAGGGGCTACTCCACATCTAAAAAGCGCAAGTGCTCGTCTGTTTGCACGAGTCATATTACATGACACATAACATAACTTTCACATGCATATGTCTATATTCTTGAGTATGAATATTAAATGTCTTGTACACTCGTAGTTTATTTTTACCTTCCCCATAGTGTCCGCCTTCTTACTGTAGATTCTCCTTCCATTCGCTTGTTTGACAATTGGGTAGTCTAGTGGTTAAAGCGTTCGTTCGTCATGCTAAAGACACGGGTTCGATTCCTCAAATGGGTAGAATGTGTGAAGCCACTTCTGGTTTCCCCTACCGTGATGTTGCTGGATATTGCCAAAAGCGGCGTAAATCCATACTTATTCACCTACTCCATTCACTTGTTAACCCATTCACTTCACAGTTCACAATCACGAGACTGATATGTCGTTTACAGTATTTTACAGTTGTGTTTAAAAAGTGGGAAAGTTCGTATTCTCTCATTTTTTTGTGTGCTCTTTTATTCCAGTTCCAAGTATGTTTCCGTGCATAGTTGACTGCGGACTGACCAGTCTTAGTTTTATTTATGCGAGCAACATTTTTTATTGCCATTAAAAACAGATAATTTTGACTTTGCCCCGTCACGATCATCCATTTGTCCACATTGAGAATGAGTGTCTGTAAGAATGAGTGTGACTGAATCTACAGCTCATCAACACGTGCTAAACTTCCCAAGCTGTGTTTCCGAGAGAGAAAAAATGAAAATGTGTTCCCTCTCGTCACTTTTTTTATCAAAAATTAAGAAAGAAAGTCCTGCAGCCCTCGTCACTTCTGAAAAAAATGTGCCTGAGGAACATTTAATTTGCTGTCGGAGTGTCGACTTACCTAAAAATTGTCCACTTAGTTGACTCTTTTTCGAATTAATTTCCTAGTTTAAGGCGACAGGTCAGCAACATTCATCAGCATATGGGATACGAAACAGCAACACTTTGTCAAAACGTTCGTTGGGTTATCAGCATTTGATTGTACTGAGGTCGCATCTCTGGCCCCGGAGGTTGACCAGATTAAACCGGTTTGGGACCAGTGTCATCCAATGAAATAGAAAACCTTTTAACATTCATCTACTCACACGATGTTAGCATTGTCTTTTCGCTGTTTTTAACTTCACCATGGACTATCCTATTAACAAGAGTTAAGGCAAGATAAATCTGTTGCCGAAATCGTCTGCATCATTTCCAGAGAACATGTGATCATCTGTGACACTGTATGTAGGAGGGCAATTCAACGTTCTGTGTAATTTTAGGCCTTAGTCCTTTCATAGGGCTTGGGAGTACCCACTTCTGTCACCTTGTACCACGAATCCTATGACAAACGATAAGCAATTTGAAATGGGAAGTTATAAGATAGCGCTAGCTGAAAAGATTGACAGCACCATCATTCACGTATTTTTAAGAATTATCTGAGTAATATGTACCATCTGTAACCTGTGCATCATAAACATTATCAAAATACACTATCGCTGAAGGCATAATTTTAAGTATTGATTGGACACTTAAAAACATGTTCAAAAAGAATTTCGTAATCTATGGATATATACTCATAGAAGGGAATAAGAGAAGAGATTAAAGTACAAGTGTTCCTTCATATACTTCCACAGTTCCACTCACTATGCAATACAAACCTTGCAAAGAAACTTGTAAACGAATAGAGGAACTCTTGTACTTTAATGTGTTCCCATATTCGTTCCCATGAGCATGTGATCAAAATATCTATTTCTATTTGTGGACAACTAATTCATATTTAAGTTTGAACTATCAGTTTTTGTGATCAATAATGATAACAAATACCAAGTTAAATTGCTTTGCACTTCATTTATGCATCACAGCAATAAAGCGGTCTTGAGACTTATGCATAAATTCCAATCAACTTGCAACTGTTAACATAAACCAACATCTGCTCCTTATGGTAAAAGTTCATCTCAAACTTACCCTCAGTATGTTTCCTGTTGTTCAACACAGCACTTGCCAACTTTCCATCTACATGATTGCACTAAATTATTCTGTGCCAGACAATCCTGTGATCAACATCACAAATATCCATCTGAACAATTGGGATACAATGTCATATCAACTAAGTCAGTGTAACACAACCCAGCAAATCACCTCTTATAAGCATGGGTTACTGAAGTCTAAGCAGCATCTGTAAACAATCACGTCTGTATCAGTTAATCCAGTGATCAACAGCAAGCCCACTGACCAGCACAGCTGGAATGTGACATTTGTAAACCCTATCAGCAAGTTGGTCACCTCTTGTGAACACCATAGGTTACTTAGGACCAATTCTAACCAAGGTCTTCACAGGTCTAAAGAAAATCAACACCTTCTTGCTTTTAAAACATTTATTTCACAGTAGATAAATATAAAACACTACATGAAAAAGAATTGCAAACGTGTGCACACAATGACGAAAATGTATATGTGAATATTTACAAATGACAAGTCTCATAAAAGCACTTCATACTGTGTTCCCTTTTCAACTGGAGCAATATTTTAAATCTAAAAAGTGAACCATTAAACACCCACGTGGGAAATTCACCAGATTCACTTACTACAATCTTTCTGCAACCTAACTGAACTGACAATCTTAAGAGATTCATAGCCAAGGGACAACTCTCTCACACATTCATTCCTCTATTTACAGTGGCAGTGGTGCCCAAGCAGTACACTGGTCATGAGATCAGTACATTGCTCTTCTGGGCTGCTGGTTGAGGGGTATTGCGGTTAGTTGCGAGATCTGCCCAAATCAAGACATTGGTGATTGGTGCACCTGTCAGATGGGTTGCTGGGATATTGCAGTTTCTTGCGAGATCCGATCCTACTCGCAGCTTCCTGATGCACTGAAATGGAAAACAAATGACATCAAAATCTAAAACAGGATTTGAGGTAAAAATTAATTGGTTAAACAACAAGGAAAGACATGGCTCTAACAAATAGGGCTGTGCATTTGCAAATAAACTGTATTGCAACATATTACAATTCAGGTATCCGCACTGTGATATGTATAGCCAATATATTGTTAACGCAAGTTTTTGAAAGTAAGTGACACTAATAGTGCATGTCAGTTCTATTTGCTACATCAATTCACATCATGGTTCTGATCACAGCAATCTCAAAATTAGGTTGCACAGTCAGGGATAGTTATGTTTTCTAATACAAGTTACAGTATGTCGTTTTGTCAAAGAATAACGAAGGAAATCATTAGTTGTGAATGAAAGTCAGTAGATCTCAACTTAAACCATGAACTGGTTCACACAAACTTGTTCTTCATCCAATATACCAGTTATCAGGAAATATACTGCAATATATGTCGTTTAAAAAGCGATATACCAGTGTACTGTGCAGTCCTACTTACAAACCAAGGGCCAAGGTTCATCAAATGTTGTATTAACAAAAATAGACATTTAACTATGTTAAAGAAATGATGCATCCAAAAAGACTTGGATCGACCTTGAATTATGAACCACAGTTTCGAGAAGAATTTAAATTTTAAAGACTAGTAAAATTTATTCAAGACAATTTTTTGTACATGTTGAATTTTGGTGCAAAACAACTCTAAAGCACATCTATTTCTCAAACACTAAATCATGCAAAGTTGCATGCATTTAAAGGTACACTATCAAGCCACCCTTTACAAAAATCAATCATTGCATTTCACTTAACACTATCTTTAATATTACACTGAATATGAAATTAAAAAAGGTTTGCATGAATTATGAATTAATGCAATGTTGCAGTAAATCGACTCTTGCCCCCTCCACCGAACCAAACTTTTATTTCAAGCAAGATTCATAGATCTTTGGCAAACAGACAGCACCATGAGTGAGAGTTTCCAATGAATGGAGCAATCACTTACATTCCATTATATGGCAAGTGATATCTGTTTGGAGACTGTTCACCTCAAAGCTTCAATTATCCATTTCAGACAAGTCGTAAGGAATAATAAGTATTTTGTTGTATCAACAGGAAGCTGAAGTGAGTGCATAAGCCGCAATATATACATTAGAGACCAAAAATACTGGTAAAAAGTGTGATTGAGCCTTTAAACAGTCTGTGGGACAAATATGTCAAAATAAGACAAAGCAAATTAGAACACATCAACAGTGAGTTTTCTTGCGATATGTGATACAAAATAGCAGGGTTCTTTCAATTGGTACAAGTTGATCATTTTTTTTAAACAGTTGATATTTCTTTAAACACTCCAACCTCCAGCAGTTTTTGTCGGTCAAATTTCACAAAAGTAAAAACCTTACAAACAAAAGTCAAACAAACTGCGATTTTTTTTCTGCTTGGTTTGAGTACTTAATGAAATTTAATGGAGAATAGGTAATCTTATTGCTGCAACACTGGAGATATTGTCTGATCTCACACCAGCAGTATCTCCTGTGAAACACAGTTTTGGACAAGAAATCTTTTATCCATATAAACGCAGACAAGGTGTTAGGTTAGGTTGCATATCACATATCGTGACTTGGCTTTACCATTTCACTCGGAAGCAGACATGGTCAATATTTTTTCAACCAAATCAAATGTTACTTGTTATTTTAATGTTAATTATACAGGTTTAAGACTATCTCCAACACCAGTGACTTACATCTGACTTCAATTGATAAGACAAATTCAAATGCATTAAGTTTCAGTTTCCTTCTTCACTTTAAATTAATGACCACTGCCTCTCATCTGTATCATTCATAAACTAAGAAGTAATTGCCGACTTACCCAGCTCCTGAGTCTAACTCTAGCACTTCAATCTCATCACTGTTGCTGGCACTACTCGAGCTCGATTGACTGTCAACATTTTCTTTGCCTTTGTTCAAAAATCCACCAATCCCTTTCTGCCAGTCAGGAATCGGTCGCTGACAAACTGGGTTGCCTCCAGCATACTTTGCTTTACCTATGGAACACAGTTGATATTTCAACATAAACAAACAGAGTTTAAAGAAACAAGAGTTCTGGAAATAGTGGTAAGAGTTCTGTCCACTCCCATCCACTTAAAAAACCAAAATTACAACGGACATGCACACCTCACCCTAATTATACATTCAATAAACCAGAATAGGTATTTTAAAAAAATCCACACAATCGATCTAATCTATTTCAGTGTTGAAATAATCCCCTGGGCTTATGGGTGGAGCCGCCAAAATATGAAGTTGTGATTGCGGGACGAAATCTCTCCATATTGTATTTTTTTCTTACCTGACTTCGGTGAAGCGGCACTACTGCACCCTGCCGCCGAGCTTCCGAGACTCTTCCTTGGGGCCCGTGCAGCAACAACTGAGTTAACAACATAATTTGAATTAGAATTAATACACAATAAACAACTTCATTTGTGAACATGGTTAGTATACAATAATACCATAAGGCACTGAAATACTTCAAAACAGGTGTTCAAAATTACCAAACGTGATACCCCAAAATCATGTCAATGCAGAATTCCATAATTTGGCTACCTATGTTATGCACTTAATGGCTACAACTAGGTCTTTGACAGGCAGATTACAAGTAAAATAACAAAGAGAATAAAAAAATTCACTGGCGGTCGACTAATAACACCGTTTTGTGTCATAACAACTCTAAATAAAATTCCCTCTCTCAATATTCTGCAGCACAAAGCGTCAAAATGAGAGATTGGCTATGGCGATAGTATCCACCTGTTGAGATGGTTGAACATCAACATGTGAGCAATTATGCGAGTAACTGATACTGTGATGTAATAAAAACATGTTTACCTTTCCTTGAAGCTGCACAACCTCCATCAGCTTTTGTTCGCACCATTTTTAACAATATTTGCCCGGCTTCGCTCAATCAACTCTCTCTGCTGCTAGCGACAGATTTGGCGCGCTTAAGATTCACTGGCTCTCCCGCGTACTTGTACGGAGGATCAAAAAGTATTAATATTTAATACCACTGAAATTATCGCCTTTTGAATTTGTTTTAAAGCATTTTTCTTCCAAAAAGCCTAATTACTTTTCAGACTCCAAAAAAATAATACATCGGTAATTTCCGTAAATAAAGGGAGGTAACTGTTGCGAAATTAGTTTCCGGCTTGATCTTCAAAAATGATTGACGTTGGTGGTTCGACTCCATATCAAAACGTTTTTTCACACTTGTTCTTTTTGCATTTTCAAGTTTGCTTAAGAATGGGGTAGATCATTCTCCACAAAAACCTGCATTCGCTCCTAGGGTAGAGGTATTTGTAAACAATATATGTTTGTTTGTTTGACACCGCAAATACGCACTCCAGCTCTATGACTGTTGTCTACAATTAATCGAGTCTAACCCAGACACTCCAGTGACTGACATCATGAACATCGATCACACCATGCACAATTCTCAGTTTTGGGACAGAAATATCCTCTGGCACAAATATTCTCTCAAGATCTTGAAATCGCATCGAATTCTATTTATCATGAGTGAGTAAGTTGAGTTTTACGCCGCACTCAGCAATATTCCGGCTCTATGGCGGCAGTTTGTAAATAATCGAGTCCAGTCAATCCAGTGGTCAACAGCATGAACACCGATCTACGCAACTGGGAACCGATGACATGTGTCAACCAAGTCAGCGATCCTGACCACCCGATCTCTTACAAACACAGTCGTCTTTTATTGCGAGCATGGGTTGCTGAAGAGCAATTTTACCCCGGACCTTCACGGGTCATTTATCATCATGGATAAGATACAGTTGTTTACGTTTTCAAAGCTTTCATGACAAGCACGTGGATTCATGGATTCATTGTGTCTAGTTTGTTTGTTTAACGCGGCGCCCAGAAAAATATGGCGACAGTGTGTAAATAATCGAGTCTGGACCAGACAATCCAGTGATGAACATCGTGAGCTCAGATCTTTGCAACTGCGATATACGACATGGGTTGCTGAAATTGTAAGTAATGACATTCAACGACCAATTTCGCGGGTAGTCGGTGATCACGTGTTCTCGTATCTAGACAGCATGCTCCTGATATCAACCACTAGTTTGGTTGGGACGCGATAATTTACAGGCCTTTATAATGATTCTTGAGCAGCTTAATTGTGGCGAAAAAAGCTCTTTTAAAATAACAAAAAAATAATGTTTCTGATACGTATAAAGCAAGAGTAGAACAATTTAAGAAGATAAATATAACCGCAGGGAGTTTTAATACAATGAAAACACAAGATGTACAGTCAACGTCGATGAATGGGCGATGCACTGTACATCTGCTAATGCCACGTTTGACGGTTGGCTTTGTCGACAGCTCGGTTTAAATGCTAATGGCTGCGTTTCAGCGACACACTCTCGGGCTAGAAACTATGTTCTCGAGGTGAACAAAAATCACACACAACAGCAAGTGAGAATTATTACATTCACTGGATTTCAACTGAAGTTGACTAAAACGCATAGATAGGGTCAACAAACAGAAATGTGACCATTTGCGACTTTGCATTCCTTTACGAAAACGATTCAAGCGAACGCTCCAAAATTCTGCATGCTATTGAAAATTAATAACAGCGCTAGTGTATTAGCTTTGAATTGTAGTTTCACACAAAAGCGCACCCTTAGCACACGGCGAGGAGTTTTTGCCAGCTGTTTCGAAGTCGTGGTCACATATGGTGCAGCACAGCAAGCGTCAATAACTGCCCATGACGTTGCTTAAACATGGCTACCACGATGGGGATACTGAAGAAGTGGCTGTCAGTTATTTTGGTATTTTTGGGATGCTTTAAAATAAATGGAGAGGATGTTCACCCGAAAGACGTCAATGTTAAACGCAGTAAGTATAATTATGTTTATCTATTACAATAACACGCCACAGGGACTGCTACAGCGTACTGTAAAGAGTTAAATTGTATTTCCGTTTACTAATTCCCCACGAACGCAATATACCGTACTCTACGTGTACACTGTGTTCAAATGTCTACATTAACCATCACTGTGATACTATCATGTTATTTATTTATCATTTTAATCATGATGTTTGGACTTTTAGTTTTGGGTTTTAATCTAATCATAGAACAACTAAACGGAAACACCTTTGTTTTGATGGATATATGACACGTTCACTTATCAGCATGTAAAAATAAGAAAACAATAAGACATTAAATTTATTAGTAAACAATCAGTTTACCGTTATGAGATACAATGCTGTAATGCATAGGGTCAAAATGAATATATGAAAACACGTGTACCCGTATGCTGTACAGCTGTACCAAGCGTTCAGGGTATGTTTGTGTATTTGATTTTACAGCACTTGAATCAATCATTTTATGGTCGCATATTTATGTATTTATGTTCACAATTGAAAGGATCACGTTAAAGTGCATTGATTGCCGTGTAGACATACAAGCGAACGTGGAGACCAAGCCGGTGTGAATGTTGATTTACGCTCTGTGAGTAAGTGAGTGAGTGAGCATTGTTTTACGTCGCTTTTAGCAATATTCCAGTAATATCACAGCGGGGGACACCAGAATAATGCATCGCACATTGTAACCATATAGGAAATCGAACGTGACGACTGAATGCTTTAACCACATTATCTACCCTACCACCTCTCAGTGGGTGTGACGTGAAGTTTAAGGTTACTTCTGCAATGGGGGCGGTGGGGTAGCCTAGTGGTTACTACGTTCGCTTGTCACGCAGAAGGCCCGGGTTCGATTCCCCACATGGGTGCAATGGGTGAAGCCCATTTTCTGGTGTCCCCCGCCGTGATATTGCTGGAATATTGCTAAAAATCGGTGTAAAACTAAACTCACTCACTCACTACTTCTGCAATGTTTCACCTTTACGTGACGTGAACTTTGCCTGTGCGACCGAGTTTCTGAGTTCAGGCCCTTTTTTGGTTCTGCTGTGCATTATTTTTCGTTGTAATGAATGTCTGTTTTAGGGTACTGACCCAAGATCTATGTCACAACAGGTTCTCGTTGATCCGATGGTCAGGTTTGGGAGCTTAAATTGTTCATGGCATATGTCATTAATATCATTTGCATGTCTCGTTGCACACGTATATAGATCACAGCTTCGTCTGGTCCAAGGTTCTCCCAACTAACCTGAAACGTTACTGACGTCAAACGAAACAAAAGAACACCAGTAAGTGGTGAGGTGCACAACCCTAAAGTTTACAGTTATGACACGATTGTCTCCCTTTGTTTCAGTCATGCTTACATACAACCACTTAACACCAATGCAGCTGTTCAAGTCTACGGATTTCTGGATGGGAATCAACGACCCCAAGTCTGAGACGGGGGAGTATCCATTCCGTGTGGGGCACACAAAAAGCTACTACATGGATATGTACCCCGTCACCAACGCCCACTTCTGGTACGTCCTGACGCACCACCGACACGACATTCAGTGTATGAAATAGCCACTGGCCCGCTAACACGTGGCTAGTAAAATAGAGTCGGGCCGGTAATTCTCCACAGTCATTTGCCCAACTATAGCTAGTGAAGTTTTTCATGGGGTCGTTTTGTAAATGTGTCATTCTCTCCGAATTGGTAAGTTATAACGTACTTTCAAATTATGCAAGATCACAGCCTGATACAAATGTTCATCATATTATCAGCTTAATGATATAACTCGTACATTATCTGATCCTCATCTATTTTTGGAATGTTTTGTTTAGTTTCTACATTCAACTTTCGGGCAAGTGGCCTACTTTGTTTACAAGTAACTTTCAGGCCTAGCTAGCCCGATTGGCTAGCAAAATTTGGAAACTATTTAGAACTGAAGGAAAGAATTAACAGTGTTAATAAGAAAGTAGTTGCTTAAGTATTTTTGAAACCAGTTTCAAGGAAAGTCTGTGTCATTGTGCCTCAAATTCGAGGTAACCGGGCATTTCTATGTGAATTTTCATTTTGGAGAGGTGGGGTAGCCTCGTGATAAAGCGTTCGCTTGTCAGGCCCGGGTTCGATTCGCCATAAGGGTACACTATGTGAAGCTCATTTCTTGTCTCCTCCGCGGTGATACAGTTGCAACGGGGTAAAACCAAACACTATGTGGTGAGGCGAGTGAGACCGGAGAATAGGTTTGAAATATCTCAATACTCGGGTTAATGGTGTTCACGATAACGAGGTTTTGCTGTACCTGTTGTGCATGTTTTTTATGTGATTCATGATTGAAAGTCCAGTTTAAAAGACTAAACAGAATATTCCACTGTTGAAACAGAAGATAATTAGAAAAAGCATTATTAATTGATATCATCAGTTTGATAATATTACATATCAGTTAAGTGTATATCATAAAACTACTAAATCCGATTAAGCATAAAGAAAACATTTAATTTGTTAATCACAAAATATACTAAAACACTTAAATGTAGCTTTCATATATGGCGAAATGACGACAAAACTTGAATTATACTCATAGAAACAACTAAGGAAACACAGGAAAGTATAAGTGTTCCTTTATTCTTTCCTAGAATTTCACCCACAATGCAATGCATACCTTGTGAAGACGCCTGGAAAAGTATAAAGGAACACGGGTACTTTCACTTGTTTCCTTGTTTGTTTCCATGAGTAAGTTTTGATCCTGGTACCTGGGCATGAGATAATCAAGTACATCAATCTCAAATTTGAGAAACAAGCTCACTCACTCATTCATGACGTGGTTGTTTCCAGGGAGTTTTCAATGAAGAAGCGGAGGTACCGGACGGAGGCGGAGACCAAGGGATGGAGCTGGGTGTTTGAAAACCACGTGTCTGCAGATACCAAAAAGATGTCCGTGAAAGGGGCAGACAACTGGCTAGCCGTGAAAAAAGCCAACTGGGAACACGTGAGTTAGTGTCTGGCCATTACGGCCGGGCTCTTTCCCTTTTCTCTCTGTCACCCTCTCTGATGTTCTCTCCCTTACACACACACACACACACACACACACTCTCTCTCTCTCTCTCTCTCTCTCTCTCTCTCTCTCTCTCTCTCACTCACTCACTCTGGGAGGTTTCTCCCCCTTTCCCTTTCTCTGATGTTCCCTCTCCAGTTTTCTCCATCTTGTGTGAAGTAACACAGGTATGTTGATGTTGGTGGTTCCAGCCGGAAGGGCCTGACTCTCTCATTGACAAACGCTGGATGCACCCTGTTGTGCACGTGAGTTACCAGGACGCCGAGACATACTGCAAGTGGAGGGGAAAGAGACTCCCCACAGAGGCTGAGTGGGAGAGAGCAGCACGTGGGTCACAGCTCAGTAAGTTTGTGTGTGTGCCACACACAGTAATACCAGCTCAGGATATGAGTGAGTTTTGTGAAAGGCCGTTTCACGGCGGGGAGACACCAGAAATAGACTTCACACATTATACGAGCGAATGCTTTAACCACTGGGCTATACTCCACTGCCCCAAAGAAACGATGCCAAGACTGTCAGCCAAGTCAGCGAGCCTGACCACCCGATCCTGTTAGTAGTCTCTTACAAGAAGCATGGGTTACCGGTGACCAGTTATAACCCAAATCTTCACGGGCTGGGTCTAAAGAGACATGTCCTGGAATATACTAGTATGTCATTTCGCTCACTATTGTCAAGAAATCCTCAGGGGTCATTGCCTTGAAAGCAGCCCGATCCTGTTCTTAAATCTGAGGGATGCCCCGTGGTTAGAGCGTTCCAAAAAGAGATAGACCGGATCCGATTCTCCACATGGAGTGCCATGTGTGGAGCCCATTTCTGGTGTCCAAGAACATCGCCAGAAACCAAACTCACTAAAGCTCAGTTGATAGCTCACTGAACAAGACATGATTCATTAAACCAATTTTTGCCACACTATTGCGTGTGGAAATACGCCATTATTACGATAAAGTGAAGTAACTGAACAGCCAGTTTATATAAGGCTGTGTAAGTTGCATTTATCATTTATAAGACGAATCTAGAATTCTGTATACCGGCCTCTAGTTTCACTCATTAATTGACCACAAATATTGATAGGCGAATATATGAATGACATATTGACTTCCTTTATAGATCACGTTGTCCAGTACCCCTGGGGCGACCTGTGGGCATCAAAGAGAGCGAACATTTGGGAGGTAGGTCCGTTTCCATGGAAACCTGTCAGCGACCGAAAACAAACCAGACTACAGTCTGACATGATGATTGTTGGTTGGTTGGTTGGTTGGTTGGTTGTTTAACGCCACACTCAGCAATATTCCAGCTATATTGCGGAGACCTGTAAATAACTGAGTCTGGACCAGACACTCCAGTGATCAACATCATGAGCAACGATCTACGCAGTTTGGATACGATGACATGTGTCAACCAAGTCAGCGGGTCTGACCACCCGATCCCGTTAGTCGCCTCTTACGACAAGCATAGTCGCCTGTTATGGCAAGCATTGGTTGCTGAAGGCCTATTCTACCACCGGACCTTCACTGATGCCGTGAGTGTTTTATGCAACGTTTCAACGATTATAGAGAGAAATACAGTTGTGTCATTGTGTTCCTAGCATGCATGTTCATGCACGGCAATGGAATCCTGAACTGGAAATATTTACCATCTGTATCCAACAATACATGTGTTTCCTATGTGAATTTCAACTAATGTTTATGTTGTACTCCGATAGCAATACTGTAGTCAAGGCGTGAGTGAGTATTGGTTTACGTCTCCATTAGCAATATTCCAGCAACATCACGGCGGGGACACCAGAAAGAGGCTTCACACATTGTACCAATGTGGGGAGTCGAACCCCGGTCTTACAACAAGCATGAGCTACTATAGACCATATCTGACTCAGATCTTAACGGACGTAAAGTTTTAAAAAGGTTTTAAATGTTTTATCCACAATACACCATCTTATGTTTTTCTTTTCTTCAACACAGCTTTCATTTCGTTGCAGGGAAAGTTCCCCAAAAAGAATGTCAAAGCAGATGGCTATGAGGGTACCTCACCTGTGGACGCCTACCCACCTCAGAATGATTTCAGTAAGTTTATCATACGAGAACTATATACATTCGTATGATGTTTTTCTGCCCCTATGTTTCCTGTCTAAATGGGCCGTTTTACTCGATAAACGGAAGAAACGATTGTTCTTTCCACTGTTTGATGATGTCGTGCGTCCTGGGGCAACGGAATACACCATCGTACCATTTGTAAAAACGACAGAAACAACACGATTGATATTACTGTAGTCTTTGGCAATATGGTAGACTCTTGTCACACATGACGTGACGAGCGGAAAGGTCACGTGAGTTCCAGCGAAATATGCGCAATGGCAGAAACTCAGAAAACAGAAACTAAACATACATATGTCTTAATTGAAATTTGGATACATGTTTCTCATGACGTTATCTTACACCCAGCAACTCATTGCAGTTTCCTCGACCTGGTTCGATTCCCCTCATGGGTGCATAGTGTGAAGATCATTTCTGATCTTCCCCGCGTGATATTGCTGTAATATTGTTGAAAGAGGAGTGAAACTACTCACTCACTCACACATTGTAACCATTCTGTGGGATTTTTACTTCACTTGCTGTTTTTGTTTAAACTGAACACCTATCTTTAAGTACGTGAGCACTGTGTACAAGCTGTTGACCCTCTTCAAGACAATGCGTCCTTGCATGTTCTAGTGCTGCAACTGTAGTGACGATTTTCCGTGTTGCACAATAGGTCGGTAGTGTTCCTATGTTGCAAAATGAAAAGGTGATATTCTTAGATCGCAAAATGAAAAGGCGATGTTCCTATGTTGCAAAATGAAAAGGTGATATTCATATGTTCCAAAATGAAAAGATTATGTTCCTGTGTTGCAAAATGAAAGGGCTATGTCCCTATATTGCACTTTGTCCCACTTTGCAAAATGTAAATGCATCTTTGATGTGTTTGTGCAGAGATGTATGACATGATAGGGAACACGTGGGAGTGGACAGCCAGTCCTTACTATCGGCCCTTCATCCCCCACGACCTTCAGGAGACGCAACACATCTTAAAGGGGGGCTCCTACATGGACAAGAATGATGGAGACTTCACCTATGTCGTGAGAACATCCCAAAGGTAAGTATAATGGACTAGTATAGTAATGTTTTAGTAAAACTCTACAGACCCTGAAACAAACATACTCAGTATTGTTCATGCAATTATTCTATACATTGTATGGCAAAGCTGGACTCGATCATGTTACATTTTACGAGCGTAATTATCTCCTTTGGCCATCACCAGTCCCAGATACCACGAGTGACATACACAATGATGGGACGTCTGTTAATTCCATAGTCTAGATATTAGATCATATATGTCATTCATAAATTATACCAAGGTATAATTATACAAAGAGAACACGACTTATATACATACGAGATTGTCGTACGAGATCAGATGGCTGATAAGTGGGAACTTGACAAGATCGCAGATGACACTGTTGAACGTCATAAACGTACTGAACAGCGAAAAAGACTTTTGTTACGAAGTAAATGAAATCTCATTAAAGTAGGCGTTCACATTCATGTCGTCTAAAGGAAAAGGTGACCAGAAAATCAGTTGCGTTTCTTTTGCTCTTCTGTATATGTTTGTTGTCAATACACGTAACATCAGTTTTATTTACCACAAAACAAGAATGGACGCAAAAACCTAGTTTTATGGTTTCGTTCACAGAATAAATATGTCCAGCTGTCAAAACATTCGATTATTCATTCCGTTTGTATAAGCCTTCTGTCCAGACCTATATACAATTGTGTACGTGTCATAGACAAGTGCTGTATAATATTCGGTCAAATAGTGAAAGTCAAGCTAAGCGTTGTGACATTTCATGATAAATATATTTTGTTATATTCTTATTTAGGATGTAATCGTTGTATGACATGAGGACATTACGCGAGTGAATCTGGTTTAACGCCGCTTTTAGGAATACTCCAGCAACAGCACTAGGGTGGACACCAGAAATTGGCTTCACACACTGTACCCATCTGAGATTAGAACCCACGTAAAACGGCGTAAAACTAAAGTCACTCATAACTAAATGAAATAGAGTGGGCTGGTTCAGTAAACGATTTTGTGAATAAAAGCCGTGAAACGCAAACATCCATCGAGCTCATCCTGGTACTGTGGACCAAGAATCCGGGTATACCGTGGTTCAGAGAGAGTGAGTTCACTTGTACGCCGCACTCAGCAATATTCCAGCAATATGGCGACGCACTGTAAATAACCTTGTCTTGACCCGACAATCCAGTATAAGCATAGATCTAGGCAAGTCAGCGAGCTTGACCACCCAGTCCCATTAGACTGATATAACTTGAAATGAATGACATTAAAGCGGAACAAAATCGAAGCCAAAATATACTGAATAGCAAACCAAACGCAACTCTGTCTTTGTCAAGTGTTTAAATAGAAGACATAAACATGGACGTTTCCTTTTATGAGAAACACATTTTTTAAACTTGCGCTTCTTTTTCTGCCCAGTTTAGTTCGTGTCCTTTCAGTGATATGATTTGATGTTCACAGCATAAGAAACAGCGTATATTTTTTCCCCAGAATGCCGCAAGCGCCGGATTACTCGTCTAGCAACGTCGGCTTCCGGTGTGCCAAGGACGCGCCAAAGTATGACCCAGATTTTGAAGCCATCCGGAGACAAGAAGAAGCATACAAGATGCAGTTAAAACAGGCTATTGGAAGAGATGAGTTATAGAAATCAATGCTGTGAGAATGAAAGAAATCATGGTTCTGTCTATATGTATGTGAACATCGGCACGTTGAATAATCATTTTAAGTCATTTCCAATCGCATATGAGGTGATACAATGTTTGTGAAGCTTTGCCCATTTTCTCCATTTTAATCACTGTATCTTCAAAACGTATGATAAAATGACTCGGAGTGAAACTGGTATTATAAACGTGTAATTATAGTCTGTTGGCAGCAAAATCTCAGAATTTTATTCAACTTGGGATAAACGTTGTTTAACAAGCGGTGACAGATTCACATCGCTATTGTTGATTTGTTTTACAATGGGGTATGTACATAGAATGAAACACCGAGGACAAGTTGGGCAGAACAAGCGCAGGTGTTTTTAACAGTGAAACAAACGCACATGTGGTACGTGGTGAGCGTTAACCCTACTTGTTCTCGGTGTTTCATTTAATGTGCGTACCCCCTTGTAATACAAAACAATAACACCGATTTCCAGCCATCATCATTTGTCAAACAACTTTTATTCCAAGTTGAACAAAATTCTGAGATTTCAGTGGTAAGTGGCAAGGCAAAATTATGAGGATTCGCAATCTTAATTTGATTATATTTGATTTGCCTTTTTGTTTAAATCGAAATTCAAAGGTACGTTTTCACTGCAAACAGACGATAGTTGCCATTCGAAGAGTTCATGAAGTGTTTTCTCTTTTCGTCAACTGGAATCCTCACAAGCTACCCCCAGCGAGGTTTGTAGGAAACAGATTATCTACTTACGGATAATCATATTTAAATATTTCATAATTGCGTTTGTTGATACAAAAATCATATTAAATCGAAAGTATTTCCGAACCATTCTTTAAATATACAGTTAAAATCGTCGACTGTAAAATGTCTTTCAGCCACAATAGGCATTGTTTCATGTTATATTTTAAGTGACGATTCGTGTGAGATTTCAACTAGTGTGAACGTGGATATGATATCATGTCTGAAGCCAAAAAACATAGTTCCACGTTTAATACCATGGATGTAATCACCAATGAAGAGTGCACTTGTACTTAACTGGATATCTACTTACTTCGCGTTTGTGAAAATAAAATATAAAAACTTCTCGTTGATATATTTCACACTCCGTGTTCTATAAGTGGTGTCCTTGAAGATCGGGGCCTTGAATTTCGGAGCTCACTTAGCGCTAAGATAGTCGAAAGTGCCATGCATTAACGTTTACTTAGCTCTAAGACAGCTTCGAAAATCAAGGCCCAGGACGAACCTGACTGTTAATCGCATCTTACAACAAGCATGGGCTGCTGAAGATCAATTCTAATCAGGATCTACACGGGTAGGTAGAATACTTGATAACACACAACGAACCTGAAAGTTCGGTATTTTCCATGTTGTGGTGCGAGGTGAATTAATCTCAGATGTTCTCTCAGAGGACCTGTCATAAAACCGCCATCGTGTATACTGCTGCTGCTGCTGCTGCTGCTGCTGCTGCTGCTGCTGCTGCTGCTGCTGCTGCTGCTGCTGCTACACGATAGTGGTGAATTCACCTTCCAGCAACTATTAGAAATACCAAGGTCGAGTTATATAGCACTGCAGAAGGGATAAGGGATTTTTTGACTAATACACACGGGACGTTATGTGAAACCATCAATGAAATATGAGATCCTGTTTGACCCTGTTTCAGTCAAGTTCCAGGACAGTCTCCATTGTGTTGAGTATTTGCATACCATTGACGTCACACCCTCACGGCCACCCAATGATTGGTTGGTTTGTTGTTTAATGCCGCACTAAGCAATATTTCACCTGTATGGCGGATGTTTTCAAATAATGAAATAATGGTGAACCAAACAATCCAATCACCAACAACATAAGCATTGAGCTACGTATCGTGGATACGATGGCACATGTCAACCAAGTCGGAGAGCCTGGCCACCCGATCCCGTTAGTCGCCTCTTATGACACGCATGATCACCCGGTGAAGATTGGAGACCCTTGGTAACATAAAAATAACCAAACATTTTATCACACATATTCAGTTACTACCTGATGCAAACAGTCCTAATGTGAATGTGTCCTTAAAGAGGCATGCAACCAAAACAACGATTACTCTCTCCAAAGCAACATGGTTTCAAAGATGTTCAAAATGCATTGAAAACAGGAAAAACGATTACAAAATGTCACTTTTTGAACTTTTTCCTTTGAGAATTAATATTGACAACAGTGAGTGCTATCATCCAAGGGTAGCCCATTTCATCCAGACCACAAAAAGGGCAGGGTGAAGTTTCTATAGAAGGGCACCCTAGTTTAAAAAGGGCATCCTAGTTTGAAAAGGGCACACACCACAATAAAAACCAAAACAAAATGATCAGATCGAACCTCAAGTATTATTAATCTATAGTCTCCTTTGCTTTTTTCTCAGGAAGTTTTTCACAACAGCTTCCAAGTCGGTGTCGTTGTGGCTGTCAGTGTTTAGGCTGATCATAAGATGCTTGTTACAGTTGCTGACTTTCAGTCTAATCCTTTGCTCCGTCACAACTAGCAAGTATCGGGCAGGACGCAGTAAAAAGGGGCAGGGCGCTAGAAAAAAGGGCAGGGCACCAGAAGAAAAGGCAGGGCGCAGCGCCCTTCTAAAACGCTCTGGAAGAAAAAATAGTAGATCTTCATAGAGTATATTCACTGCTAATCTAGGGCCTAGAATTTCAAATTTCTGTTAGCGCTAAGACAACAGCAATACATTAACATTACATGATGACTATCTTAACGCTAAGAGAGCTTCAAAACTTTAGGCCTAACTTCGTTCCAGAGCATTGCATCACTGGGTTGAGTGAAATGAACCTTTGTCATTAATCTGATCATGTGTATTTCCAGCATGTTTTGAAAGTCCAAATGGAGCTGTTTCTTGACTTTAATACAAAACACTCTATCCCGTTAACATAGCAACAATGACTCAAGACAATCTATAAAATATATGTTTAATTTTTATGATTTTGTAAAAGATACACATGGCAAATTACAAGACACAGATTGGAATGTACATATCACACTAGTCCCTGGTACATCTACTAGTATTCTGGCTAGTGGCACATGGTACTTTGACATAATACATGGATAAGAGTCACCTTTTAATTGTACCTGTATTTATCTAATGAATATACTACCCAACTCTCCATAAGGAAACTAATACGTTTCACAATACACGTACATAAATAATTGTTTCCGTTGACTACAGAATCTTTAGGATATTATGATGAAATGTTGAAGTTCAGGAGGACAATGATTCACACAAGATGTGTCTGTTTCTATTCATATGAAAACATTTTACAAAGATTGGAATACGGAAGTAAATGTCATATTCTAAGGGCTGGGAAACTGCAAAGTCTAAAATCGAAAATATACAGAGCTTTGCAAAATCTGTTTCTTCTTTTGATAAAAATCTTCAGAATTATCAATTTAAAGATCTATAAATGTTTGACTAGAGAAGTTTGCAGACAGCAAGAACATCTGGATAAGAACCTATAACAAGGCAATAACTCTTTGACATGTATATTACAAAACAGGGAAAGGGCACATTGAAAGATAGATGGCTTAGAATTTAAAAGTTCCTCTACCCTATTCCATCAGTGTGATGTTGAATGCAAATATGCCGTAAACAAAATATGAATCCTTTGAGTGTCAAATGCCTATAACAGATGACACAGTCTGAAATATGTGAACCACCACAGCCAAACACACTGCCAGTTTGGGGAGTAAAAGGTTACTGCATATTACTGAAAGCCGACTTCAAAACCATTTATAGAAAATTGTATGATAATGAAATAAGAGCATGATAAAAACATATGTTTAAAGTGAATAGGTTTATTTTACAGGTGGACTATCAAATGAAATCTGAAAGGGCAATTTCTGATTGAACAGTCATTAGAATATTACCACCATCAATTGTACCAAGAAGTCAAAGATTGCTAGGTGTTTGGAATGGAAATGAAATTATGGAATATATATATAAACAAGTATATACATATAAAATACCAAACACACATATCACAGATCTGAGGCAACATGTTATGAGTCGAAACTGAAAAATCATTCTTGCTTCGAAACTCTCAACCATCGGAGCAGGATAACCACTGAACACATATATAATTTTGACTTCAAGACAAAATCATATTTACTTCAATGGTGACCGTTCCAGACTGTTTAACTTGCCAAAAATATATATATAATTAAAAATATTTCGCAAGTTAAGATTTATGCTTCTTTCGCATTTCCTAGTTTGCTTTTGTCGAATGTTTATCGAATGGTTGTTTCAAAAGCAACTTGTAGGAAATTCATCAAATCTACACTGACAACGATGATGTTTGAATTTGTAACATCTTACATTTGTAACATTTGTAGAACCTGTCTCTGAAGCAGACATCATGTAGTCCGAATTATACAACCCCTGAGAACCATTAGTTTTTAGCCTGTACAATACTGAGAACAACTGAGATTATTGCATGTTTGGACTTCAATACATCTTTCCATAAATTAGCATGTCCAACAGCTAGATCCCTTTTGTACTGTACAAGAAAATCAATGCACAAAAACACTCCAATACTGTCATAGATTTTTAAGAAATGACTATGTAGAAATTCAACCATAATGACTGGACCTGTGTATCAATAACAGAAACAATTTTATTTAAATTTTATTCTAAATTAATTTTAAAGTATATAATGTTGTATATTTGATAACAGCTGATGCAAGTTGCAGACAATTATTCCAGTATTCATCCACTGACAGTCATCAACTGCTTCTAATTTTCCCCCACCATTCAAAGAGATAAATACCACTGTTCTCAGACACATCTGCCCAAATCCTGATGGGCGAAGGCAGTGTATGAAATAAGGTTCATCCCACCATCCAAGATGGGCTAGATTTCTGATGGACAATCTAAACTTACAGCTAGCCAACTCTATGGTCTGGTACAAATTTTAGAAAACATTTTTCAGTAGCATTCTTTTGATTGTCTGGTCTCATTAAATCCATTTTGGGCTGGTAACATTTTGAAGGTACCAGACCTGATATCTGGCTGGGTTTTTGGTTTATTTCATACACTGGTGAAGGATGTCCAGTTGCTTTTCACAGATGCATCTGCTGAAATAATGATGCTGGCAGTATATGCACTCATTCTGGTCAGATACACCTGCTGAAATCCTGATGGGTCAGGGATGAACACTTGGTTTTTTCAGGTTCCACTTGCCAAATCCGGATGGCTGATTGAAGGAGCACAGCTGCTTTACTTAGACACATCTACCGAAATTCATATGGACAAAGGATGTGCACATTTTTTTCTCAGTCACCATCAGCCGAATACAGATAGTGAGATATGCACACCTGTTTCTCTCAACCAACACCTCACCACTACCTCCTGCTATCCCAGTGGGTGCAGGATGTGCAACTCTTCTCAAACACCATCTGATAAATCAAGATTGGTGAAGGATGCAAATGTCAGCTAACAAACCAGCCTGTGTCACATATTGAGCGAAATGCAATCACACAAAAACATGTTTACATTTATCTTCATCTTATTCAATCTGCTCCAAACAATTTTTCATCCACAGTCCTTTAAGTATTGACGAAAACATGAATTTCCAGAAAACACTAATGTCATGTAAGAAAATAACCCCGTCCACCCCCAAAATTAATCATCCAAATCTTACTGATCACGAAAAAGACACACAGTGATTGCCAGAAAAGGAACTAAATTTGATGTTATCGAAAGAGGCTTGTCTGCTGGTTTTGTTGGCCAATATATATATACAGTATGCGAGTGAGTTTAGTGTTACATCGCTTTTAGTAATGTTCCAGCAACATCACGGTGGGGTCACCAGAAATGGGCTTCACACAGAGTACCCATGTGGGGAATTGAACCCGGGTCTTCTGCGTGACGAGCGAACGCTTAACCACTGGGGTACCCCACCACCCATATACAATATGTAACCCACACTGAAATACAATGGTGCTGCCTGATTTCATTTATTTACAACCACTCTTCACATCAGACATCCTGTCGCATCTCATGAAAACATCCCAGAAAATTGTAGATCTAACATTGTATAAATGGACGGATAGTTATTTGAAAATATTCTGTACATGAGACCATGATAAGAAGCAGGAATACACAGCTCTAAGTAACAGTGACTTTATAGTAAAGGATATGAAACTGGGCACAACAAAACAGTACAATAAATCAACTGGATATATAAACAACAATATTTTGCTGAATTCGACCAAATAAGCATCTCATGGACCAGTAAATCATGATAAGAGATTATGCAAATTAAAGAGGTCATGCAAAAGACAGAGGTTGCTAACAGTGGCGATTGAGTGAGATGAGAGAATGAAAGTTCTTTTTTATCAAAGAAATAAGCCAGAAGTTTGAACATTACTCAGGAACTGGTCTCTAATCACAGTATGATCATGTTAGCATCGTTGGGTCCATACAAGAAAATTCAACGTACACTAGCATTAATTTCAAATGTCTGGCGCATTGAAGAGCCTAATCAGAAACAATGTCAGTCGTACCTCAAACCACGCTCCCTGAGATTCACTGGATTAGATAGTTTCTTATAACAAAAGTATACAGAATTCAAAACAGAATAATTCAATGGCCAAAGTTCCAGTGATAAAAAATAATTGAAAATCGATAGCAAAAAGGACTAAAAATAATAATCAATTGTAAAAATACATATTTTTGAATGAATCAGAATTTTGTTGTGTTTGTATAACACTCCTGAATCAAATATTATGAACATTCACGAACAAGCATACGCTATATGCATCGTATTCATAGTTTCGTAGTCATCACGACATTAAATATTAATTTTAACCTGTCAGTGAATATAACATTATTATTACAAGACTCCACAAGAATGGGCATCCCACATGATGACAAAGTATTCATTTGAAACCTGAATCAGTGCTCCAAAAACCAAGCCCCCCAAATCTGCAATACTTACTGGGTCGAATACAACATGTGCAAGTTTCACAACTGAAACCACAGACTATTTGGTTTTCATGCTTCTCTGCGATCAATCAGGTATAAACACCATAACAATGGACGGTCTTCCGTGGACAGGAAACAGGATAATAATTGTAACATTATAATGTGAGACTGACATAAAAACATAGGTAGATTTCATGAAGTTTTCGAAAACTTTGAAGGAGTTTTAAATTGGTTTTCCTTCAAAATTAAACATAAATCATCCATAGTGAGAATGTCAGTTAAATATACAAACAATATCACTTGCCGTAGATGGTTTCTAGATTTTGTTGTAACCATGGTTCTGACAACCCTGGGATCATAATCTGGTGAATGGCATATTAAGCCACTGCTAAGGGACAAAACTCTTTACAGGCAATGACAAGCATGCCACTAAACACATATGTATTTCACAGTAATAACAAAGATGGCCAGTTAGGACAAGTATATGACAATTTGCAATTTCTGGAGTGTTATGAATTGAAGAAACATTTCTTCAAACCAGCGACAAATACAGACAGTAAAACAAATAAAACAAATTGGTATTTTTGACAAACATTAAAACAAAGGAATAAAAACTGCATGACAATCAGCAAACAAGAGTAACTGGCAGAATAAAACAATGCGAAAATTGACTTCATACCACTTTTACAAAGTAGGTATTATATGCAAAAATATGTATTTTCCCATAAACTACAGCTATGGTGGGACTAATATCATGGTTCTTTTCCAATTAGATTCCAAAGGAGCAACTTTATAATGAGGTAAGTGAGACATTCATTGTGGAATTTCATAACACACAAAATTCATAAAAGGAACTTGTATTCAACATGGTAATAACATTTCTTCAGTTTTTTTTTGCACACAATTGTTGTTAGCATAAAAACCTTGTTATCGGGTAAATGACACCACAGTGATATGTACACAGTAGAAATGGAAAAGCACAAGATACCATAACATCTGACTTCATGTTTCAAGGTATCTTTCAGTTTGGAGCAGTCACTCTCCTATACGTGAAGGTGAAGTAGATCGACGGAAGATCTTCAGACAATACTGCCAAATATTAAGTAACCATTAAGTCATTTCAGGTCAAACTTCTGATACACATGGGTTTGTAAAGACCCTTACCATCACCTGAAAAATGACAATCATAACCTTCACCTTGACACTTAATCAAGGCCACAGAATTCACTTTCACTTTGTTCAGTCAAGGTCACAATCTCACCTTGATATTGTTCAATCAAGGTCGCAACCTTAACCGTGACATTGCTGAATCGAGGTCACAACCTTCACCTTGACATTGTTGAATCAAGGTCATAACCACCATCCTTCCATTGTTCAGTCAGGTCAAACTATACATTTACAGTGTTTACGTCAGGTCACAATCTTCCCATGATACTATTTAATCAAGGCCACAATCTGCACCTCCACATCAATAGTGTTTCTCAACATCACAAAATTAAGCTTCGTACTCTTCTTCTCCCTCAAATGACTTTTCACTATCATTGTCCTGCCCCGAGTACAGATTGAGTACACCACCAGGATATCCTCTGTTAAGATAGCCATTAATATGTGAGGGGGAACTTCGGATAGTCAACATGGCATCTGATAGATGGTCTTGGTCCCAGCTTGAGTTTACACTGTTTCCGATTCCACTTGTTCCCCTTGTGAAACTCCCTGTTGGCTCAAGCGAAGTGTAAGCTTGTGCAACCTATGAGGAAATAACTCAGATTAATTCCAGCTTAATTCAAGATCACACTATATTATATATGCACATAATTAAAAATGGGAAAACTTTTAAAAATTAAAAACCTTAAAAATTGAGATAAATAGTTACAAAATATTTTTCTATCTCTGATGCTTGTAAACAGTCATATCATTTGACTTGAGAATAACACTACCAACTATACAAAAATTATATCACAGTTTAAATAATACAGTATATGGGAACAGTATATGTTTACAGGATGCTTTGAGTGTGTTACTGTACTTGAACCATCTTAATATCTCAGTGCTGATCTAGGAATTACTGTCCGTGTGTGCGAGTGATGCAACTCATCAACTTTTCAAATTACGGTGTTACCTGGGTTGTGATACCTGACAGCCAATCAGAACTACTACTTCTCCACAGATGTCAAGGTTATATCCTTTTTAGGAATATTCAAATTAGCACATGTGATGCATCCAGAATAAAAATAGTGTTTTAGTATGGTGAAACTGGGTAAATGATGCAATTAAGCTGCCTAGATGCAACACATCTGCAACACATGTATAGAACTACACCAAACGCAAGGTAAGGTCATAGAAGTAACCATCAGTATACTATATGAAGATATGCAGAGTATAATAAGTTGCTTTCATCAACACTGGATCTGGTATGCTTATTGGCCAAAAGTATGAACACCAGTCCTGAGGTGCCAACAGTTTTAAGTGACAATGACAGATTTTACTAGTATCAGAGCTACATTTCACTGTTTGTTTGTTTGTTTGTTTGTTTGTGTGTTGATTAATTCCACACTCAGCAATATTCAAGCTACATGACAGTACTCTGTAAATAGGAGAGTCTTAACCAGACAATCCAGTGATCAATAGCATGAGCATTGATCTAAACAACTGGGATATGATACATTGTGTCAACTAAGTCAGAGAGCCAAATATCCGATCCCTTTATTCGCCTCTTATGACAAACATGGGTTGCTGGATGCTATCCCTCCCAGATCTTCACAGGGTGTATGAGATACAGTCAATTTGTAGCATAAACAAGAAGAAAAAAAAGGAGATGTGTTTCCATAATGAGACTGAAGTTGGACACACATAAATATGAATATTGTGGAAAGATGGTTAAGAAAACTCCCAGAATACTTTGTGAAAAGATAAAATAGCATACTTAGTACATGACATCAAAATCTACTTTGGACTATTTCGAAAATAAAGGAAGTAGTTTGTCTGTTTTTTACTGATCACAGGATTTTAATCATTTAAATATCCCCATTCCTGTGGCTCTTCAACACTAAATTACCAGCAACTTTCAATTCAGTTTTTTCACGGAATTTCCATAAGTCATTGATGTGTATCACTACAAGTAAACTGGAATGGAATTGTAGACCTTGCATCATAATCAGGGCAAATATTGGATTGCAACCCACTATCAGCAAATCCTGTCAGCAAAGGGAGGTAGCTTCACATAGCGCAACATCCCTACCACTTAAAGGGCAAAAGTGATTCTGATTTTCAAATGAATGCATAGGGTGTGAGAAAATGGATTTAATAAAACTGGATGCTGTAATGCTGAAATGATTTGCATATAGTGAGAAGACAAAAATATATAAATGACCTCTGGAGGGTCAGAGAGGTGGAAAAGGAGATGGACGCTGGGCAGTTACAAACCTCACCACTGCATCACTGAATGAAGGAAACAAGTAGACACCCTTAACAATTTATCAAAACTATGCTATAATGGATAAACAAACTATACTCAACAAGGCCAGACCAGTTTCATTTCTTGTTTTAAGGATTTTGTCCTCAGAAAACCTAAAGGCAGGATGAAAAAAAAAAAAATCGCCAATGAAAGCAATATTTCTTCCAAATCCCCAAAGTATTTTACTTTTGGCAATTTATATGGAAAAAAACAATCTAAAAATCATTTTTCTTTTTTACATTTATGGCCAATAAAAACATTAGGATTTTATTTTTTGAGAAGGGAGAATCAATTTTCATGCTTGAAAAAATCTGACAGGTAGATCCATAAAAAATGAAATAAACTTGGCTGGCTTAAATATTCTTTTTCAAAAACATCTAAAAATCATAAAATAACTTTAGATATAAACATCTGGAAATTGATGATTTATTCAAAGAATATATTTATCAACACAAATACTGTTGGTGTAAACTGTGGGTGCAAAACGTGCAGTAACTGAGTGCATTGTCATTATCATTCAAATGTGCGCATCATTCAAACAAATGGATCTGGTTAGTCGAACTTGAACACAATTGAAACTGTTAACAAACTTTGATGCACTTATTTCTCACTATTCAAAAATTGAGGCAACCATGGAAACCACGGTAACGGGGTGATACTCCTCTAAAATATGTGTAGTCTATATCGTCATATTCCTAAAAAAACAGATATGTTTAGTTATTTCTGGCATTTTTTCACTACATCAAAATAATGAACTAAAAATTTAGTCCATCTGAGGTGTACATCATGTTTCTTGATCAGACAGCTCAAAGGGTGCGGGAACATATAATTAAACATCTTTATCTTTATTGCTATTGAAGGCAAGAAGAAGGCTTTCATTTCAAACATAGTTTTTATGGCATATTTTTTTCAGTTATTAAGGCATTGCCCACAATCATTACATTTTGAGACAGACCATCCTTTCTGGATATTTTAGGATTTTTTTCATCAAGGGCACGGTATTGATCACATGGTTTACCAACTTCTTGTTTCCCAAACACATTTTGAACTGATGAGAGGATACATGTTTGAGTACCATACATGAATTTATCCTTTATTGCACTTTTTAAAATTTTAGGTCAGTGGATGCTATGAATGAAAAAATAAAACAGTTCCCTCTGATCTGCCTGTTCAAATGCCTATTAAAGCAACCAAGAGATTATCATTATCAAACTATCCTCTTTGCCATTGACTCAAATAGAATTTACTGCATATAGTTATATTATAGTAATGAACAGTGATTTTATGATATTCTCTAATGTATTCTCAACTTCATTTTCACTAAAATGTATAAAAATGTATAACAAAACTTTTCTCTCTAATAGTGATGAACTCACATTTCGATCCTTGCCTAGGCGCAGATCTTTGACAAGCCTATCTAAACTGTGTTTCTGCTGAGAAAGAGTGTCGACATGGTCCTGAAGTCTTGAAGTCTCCTCCTCTAAGAATTTGGTACGCACTTGTAACATTGAGAGGGAGCGAGTTCGATCGTGGACTGTCTCTTCCACCTCCGTCAGCCTGTAAATAGTCAAGTGACCTGCATGTGGCAGTAAAGATCTGTCCTCCATTACATGAAAGGGAGGTAACTCCCAAATATGTAAAGAAGGGAAGTAACTCTGCTGTCTGCTATTGTTTGCAAATATATATACAAAATTGAAAAAAAAAAGATTTTGGAAGGCAATAGGTTTTGTAAATATCCTTGAGGGGTGGGTGGGTATAGTTTTACGTCACTTTTTGGAATATTCCATCGATATGACTATATCACTACAGTACATTTCATTTCTTTGAAGGTTCCTAAATAATATTTCTTCAACCCAACTTGTATTGTGCATAAGTCACAGTTGTTTTCCTTATCTGCTGGAAATAGTTTGGTGTGTCTGTTTGCTGAAGAATATGGTTCATTAGAAGTATTTCTCTACTTCAGAGATTGATTTAAAATGAAATATTTTCCAAAAGTTAATGAACAGAACACAAAATGAAACAAATTCACTAAAAGGATATAACATTTCACATGAAAAAAGTTATCTTCCAGAATTACAAACAAAAAGCTATTTTCCAAGAGACAAATGTTCTTTTTAGTGGGGTCCATTGAAATTTGAATAATTTCAGAATACAGGATATATTCCTCTCAATTCTGAATAGTCTTTTGGGTTTAAAATTTTACAGAATGAAACAATGCAACAGTCACGGTGGGGTTTAAGGACACGTAAATTATAACATAGTATCATCCATTTAAGATCACAATAAACAATGCCTAATGAAGAAAAATGGTCAGGTAGAATCACAATTATATACAACACAAAACAAGTTAAGGAAGAACTGGATCTGTATGTTGCAGTATGTTCCCTAATGCATTTCACAAGTACATTTCAAATAATTTTTGCAAGAACATGTGTTAAGTTGAAATTGTGTTACCAAATGTTCAGGAATTTACTAACTAAATTCTTTTCAACACCAAAGCGCTCTACAATACACCCATCACCATCTAAAGACGCCATAACGCCGCTGGAGAGATTCTCCATCTCACACAACAAAAAAACTAGCTCGTAACACGTCACAAAAATTAATTTAAAACAAAACACTCATTGCTATTATTTTTATGAAAACATCTACTGTGTAAAAGAGTCAGGGCCTGAGTGAAATGCGCTTTACATCCTACTCAGCCTGTGATGTATCTGGACAAAGTAACCTAGTGGTTGATACAGTGAGCACATATTCATGTGGTCAGAGACTCAATAATTAACCATTGTGACCTTGGATAACTTTAGATACTTGGAAGTAAAATATATAGAACAAATATATGGATAAGAACTTGTTTTATTTAATTAGTGTGACATTTCAATGCAGGTTCAATTGAGTTGAGTTCTACGCCGCACTCAGCAATATTCCAGCTATATGGTGGCGGTCTGTAAATAATTGAGTCTGTACCAGACAATCCAGTAATCAACAACATGAGCATCGATCTGCGCAAATGGGAACTGATGACATGTGTCAACCAAGTCAGCGAGGGATCCCATTAGTCGCCTCTTACGACAAACATAGTCGCCTTTTATGGCAAGCATGGCTTGCTGAAGGCCTATTCTACCCCGGACCTTCATAGGTCCAATGCAGGTTCAAGTTGATTCAAGGTGAGAATGAAGTTTCGGTACAGACAAGCTTGACAAGGGAACAAAAATCTGTATCGAAAAGCTCTCACTCACGAAATGTAAAAAGTTGTTATCTATACAGTTTGTTCTATCCCTATTAAGTTACCTCACAAGTCAAAGTTGGAAAACCTGTCTACAAGACTGAGACCGGCACAAGAGAGGGGCCAAGAAGGATGAATGGTTGGGATGAGGAAAATACAACGTCCCCAAGGCTAGAGAATGAGTGTGTTTGGTTTTGGTCAAAACGTCAGAGGGAGGAATGTGATGCAAGCCATGTATGCTTAGATTTAGTTTATAAATGATTGAGATGAGAATAGTACCACCATGAATGGTTAGCTTCATTTGGATAGAAAGATTGAAGTGATGCTGCTGTCATACATTTATGACTTTGGTGAAAACACAACTACGCGCATGGTGCTTACGGCATTCTAGGTGAAGGAGCATGGTTTTATTACTTTTATTGCACCAATATCACAGTGCGGGACACCAGAAATGGGCTTCACACATTGTACCCATATAGGGAATCAAACCCAGGTCTATAGCGTGACAGGCCAACGCTTTACCAATTACACTACCTTACTGCCTAGTAACAACCCAGAAACTTTTTTGGAACAAACCTGGGATTCAAGTACAATGGAACAAATAAAGGGAACTGTTTTTACAACTTGTAAACTTAAATATGGAAAAAGAAAGCTTGATGTGTGTGTGTGAGTGTCGCTATATGCTGTGGGCAATGGCTAGTTCATACTGAGAGGAATATATCTATTCAGGTAGCTATAGAAAATACTTTGAATAGATGAAGTCAAAATAGACTGAAACATTTTGGAGTATAACTAGCAGCAAAGTTTTAAAAGAACAAATGAATGAAAATGTGCTCAAAATTTGAACTGTGCTGTTTAAATTTGAAAATCTTCAACAGGAGGAAAGGTTTCACTGAGGCTCAGCTATCAGAAAGAGGCAGATTTCAGAAAGAGGCAATGTTTCAAAAAGTTTCTTTCTGGAGGGGATCAAATTTATCGAGAGGTCATGGTTTCAAATTAAGTTAAGATAACAAACACAATTTATTGCTTGTAAAAAACAATCAGTTACAGGTACTGTATGAAACATCTGGACTTTGTGGACGACACCAAACCTCAGTTGAAGAACAACAAACCATGTGGCACACACAACACTCTTGATTAGGTTTTGCCAAGTTGCTTTCATTTGTTTCCAATCTATAACTTGTTTGCACAGCAGAAAGAATCTATTTGTTTCAGAAAGTCTACATTTTATCTGAAAAAAAAAAATAACAACCACAGAACCATTACCATATTATCTGTAAAAATTTCACATTTCACAATGTGTTAATTATAAATATTGAAAACTCTGAATGATCACAACAATTAGGAAATTATGATACGATCACAAATATAACAACCTTTCATAATGTTTTCTGCCCCATAAAATGCAAAATTCTTGAACTTTTTTTTTATGAATTTAACAATAAATACAAAGAAAGTTTTGCTCGGTGTTAGGTGATCTACAGCAACACAGAACAACACAGTGAAAGCATGCAAGAAGCAAGAAAGAAATCAGAAAGTTTCACATACCTTAAACAAAATGGCATTTGAGTCGGAGTAGGCGACAAAGAAGAGAGTTACAAGATGAAAAAATGGTGGAGAGTGTAAAACAATGACGGTCTCTGTGATAAACGTCTATAAACAGGCTAGAACTTGGCGATACGTCTACAATGACTACTAACATCCTACCTCCCAGGTTGGTTTCTAACTGACTTGGGTATGCTGCTTTTAAAATCAAAATAATTTAAAACACTGAGAAAAGGCAATTTTATGTCTATAATGCATCCTCAGCATTTTGGAATTTGTTCAAAATCCATTCCTACATCATCCTTGAATACATACAAGCCCCCTTGCAATCTTATCGGGATTTTGTGAATTTATAATAAGCTATTTAAATTTTGAAAAAGGCCATGCATAACTGTACAAAATCAAATGAGCCTCAGTCTTGCCATTATCATCATGCAAGTTGTGACACTGAGGCAGTGAGGTAGCAGACGTCTAAAACACCACTGAGGTAGCAGACGTCTAAAGGACCACGGAAATGGGCCTCACACATGAAGAATTGAACTGAAGTCTTCAGTGCAATGACTGGATACTTTGACAACTAGACTACCCCACCCCACCAACCTTGACAAGGAATGGAGAAATGTGATGACAAACCCATGAAATACTGAGGCAGCAATAACTACAGCAAAACACTGTTAACAGCTTATACAAATATAACAACCTTTCAGAAGATTATTTAAACAGCAATATTTTATGCAATGCACAAGACTGTCATTAAACACAACATGAAAACAGTCATATTTTCAAAAAGTAGACAAGGAGGTCCATTTCCCCGTAAAATTCCCAAGAAACAAGTCAAGGGCAGTGTAAGCAGGTTGCAGGGATTTGTTCAAACAGTACACGTCTTGGACACAACATAGAACCGGACATTAATATCACAGGAGTAAGCTCTTGGGATGAATGAGTGAGTTGTGTGTTAGTGCCTCTTTGAACAGCATGTCAGCTTCAGGAACACCAGAAGTGAATGAGGTTTTAGACATCTATCACTTAGGTAAAAACACTTGTGCCGACAAGCTGACAAACCAAGAATCATGTACAATAAAAATAAGATTCTGGTACAACAAAGGGATGCGACTCTGAAAAGAAAATTTTGTAACAGCAGAAAACTCATCAGTCTCCAGAAATGATGAAACAATGTGCTGTGATATAATTCTGATCATAATGTTTCCAAGTTTGAAAGTTCATTTTTCTTTCATATTTCACTGATGGTTGCAAGTACTCAGCAGTACCACATACAACAAAGCTGAGAATGCAAATGAAAAACTGTTGCCATGGAAATTCAAAAAAGCATGTCATTACATAAACGATTTCAGATTCAACAAGGGTATGTAACAATAACAAATGGGTCTTAGATGAAATTTTACAAGGGATTGGGCCGACTTAAGGCCTTTTTTCGATGTATATATATCATGTACCAATTATGAAAATGTAATACTTAATACATAATTTAACACTTTGTAGAAGATTAAAGAATGCAGGCTGCATGTGATACTGTTCGCTTGTATTGCAATCGTTATATCAACATACAGGATGTTTACCAATTTTTTATTTTTCACTTTATATTTGAATTAAAAATACATAATTTTACTTAATCAGCATATCATTCTGGTAAAGTCAGCAAGACTTTAAATGGTTTAAAGGTGTCATTAACAAAAAGAGAAAATCATTATAAAAGATCAGCTGCGAATGCCTTTTAAGTAAATCATCTGACCTGAATTCAATATCTTCAAACTTTTGGCCCAAATTTTACAAAAAAAAACATTATCACAACTGTACCAGTCTACTTTTTAATGATGACTGAAAGTAATTGATGATGCAGGAGTGATGGGGGAATGAAATCATGGCTGACTCTGTAGTACCTAGACTGAATAATCAATGCATATTAATCACTAAACAGGCTCTATCAGTAACTGGAGCAGTAATTACATCATGTTATCCTACAAGAGCATTTGAGAATGTCGACCTGTTGTCATACTTACTGAGTGATAAGGTGACGCTTCTCTTGCAGCAGCTGCTTATAATTGATGTCCATCTTTTCCTTCCATTCCAGTTCTTTTCGTAACGTTGCTCGTGTCATTCGTAGATCTTCATCCATTCGTGTCATCTGATCATTCATTCTTGTTTTTTCTTGAGAATAGAATTCTCTGAAAGAAACAAAATTATTCTATACCCATCCAGAACACTGAGAACCCACTCTTGCAACACCATGTCATGTCGGGAGTTACCTCCATTGCCTGTCACTTCGCTCATGAAGTTTGGATCTGATAAACCCAGTCACTAAAGAGCATGAGCAATAATCCATTGGGTCATAATTACACAGAATCAGTTTAGTCACTGAGTCAGACTATCAGATTTCCATGTTAGTCTGTTTTTGTTGTTCAACATCACATTCAGCAATATACCGCCTATATGAAAACAACCTGTACATAATATCCTTGGATCAGACATTCCAGTGATTGACATCAAGAACAATGATGACATGTGATCACACAAGATCATTTCATCTTAACAACCTCACATTACAAGCTCGGTACCTTGCACATCAAATCACTGACACTAATCATCATGAGTTCCTTGAGCATTGGTGTCGGGCAAACAAGCCAAGATCAATAATCAGGGGAAACCCTGTATTAGAAACCACTACATTTGGATCCTGTTAGAAACCTCACCCATTCTGACTCAAATCCTCAGAGATTATCGATGTCAGGGGATATTTAAGACAAACAGGAGGTACTGCATGTGCCTCTGTTCTGACAAGAAATCAACAGCATATCTACCTATCAACTCTTCCAAACACCTGCACCAAATTATGGTTAAAATGAAACAAAACAAACTATTCATAATTGTGGAGCAATTTCAGAGTGAGGAAGCAAACAAATTACCTTGCTTTAAGCAACTTTTCTTTTGTTCTCATCTTGCGATCTTCATAGCGTTTCTCGGCCACTCCTCGCTTCTCATTGGAGGAGAGCAGCTCAAACTGGAGTTCCTTCACTTCCTTTTGCAGTCTGGTAATTTGTTCCAGGAGTGTCTTCTTGCCAACCTCTGACATTTGGTGACTCTGTAGGCCAAGGTCATGATCATCAAAAAGACGTTATAACTCGGTTATCTATGGAAATTCTATACGAAATACACCTGAAATTCACTACTGTGAATTCACTGTGAGAATAGCTAAAAGTTGTGCTGACAAGCTTACCATTTCATACGCTGTGTCACTCCGGTCCTGAAGCTCTTCAAGCTGAGATTCAAGGTCAAGCATATTGTGCTGCAGAGATCTGTTCTCCTCCACCAGCTTTGTCTCTCTCTGTTTCAAGATGGCTACCTGATGCTTCAACTCACCCATGGTCTGGTCCAACAATGTCCTGACAAGACAAAACTGAATTATGACTTCCACACACATTTTTTACTATTTGATATATTTTACATCAAACTCGGCAATATAAATGGGCTGTTATAATTGTGTCTAGGTCAGACAACCCAGTGATTGACATCATGAGCATCCACTTGTTACATGTTGACTTGCAATCAACCAAGACATCAACTTTGATCCCTCAGTCGATTTGACAACAGAACTCATAATGGCCCATCGATGAATAATCAGCAGGCAATTGTCATTTGCAGCAGTCTGCTCAATTCTGACAACTAGAGGGCAATTTCATAATAACTGGGTCAATACTAGTCAGGTCTGCAAATGGTTATTGCTGCAATATAATCATGAGTAACAGTACAAGTTTGCAATTTGGGCCCTAATATCCAGACCATTCATTAGAGCTGAGTAATATGTGCCTTAAACCTTAAACCATTAAACCATTCCTTTAGCCAAAGCCGTTGTGGTCCAAGAGGGAGAAGGTTTCTGTGATCCCACTTCCAATGATGCTACACCAATGAAAACCATCAGCTCATCTGAGAAATCGTTTAGTAGATGCACACGTTCTCCACTCACCTCTGCAGCTTCTCGCCCTCCAGTTGGTTGCGGAGGCTGATGATCTGTTCACTTTTCTCCTGCACATTTTGCTTGTTGGACTCCGCCTGGAGAAGATTCTGCTCCGTGCTGTGCATCTTCACTGATACGTCCTGGAGTTCCCTCTGGAGCTTCTCTGCCTGCAATGTAGATGGCGATACCTTAGAAGGGAGTCGAGTACAACAGAGTGGATGGACATAGGCGGGAGTACGAGTAGACATAGGGAAGACATGCAAAAGGACTTAGAGGCAAATCTAGTGCCAGATAGAGCAGTACAGAGTGATGCATGGGTGGTCGAGTGGATGATGGATTGTTGGATGTCTCCAGGTTAGGGTGGAGGACAGGCTATGGTCAATAGAAATGCTTAAAGAACAGTAGTTCTGATGTATAGACCCACAGAGGAGGGGTGATGTGTTTTTAAGATTTTTTCACATCCTTAACAGGCAGTCTACCATACCACCATACTTATTAGGTAGCATACTATATATCATAGTTTGCATGAAGAAGTGGATGAAGGCTCCTGAGAGTAATAACTTGTGAGAACTTACTGTGCCTCAGACCAGAAACCTGAGATCAACAAACTTGTGCCTCAAACCAACAAACACAGGCCTCAGACCAACAATTTTAGTTCAGCGAACTTACAGCCTTATACCAATGAACTTGTGGCCCTTAGTTCAGCAAACTAGTGGTGTCTTAGACCAACCAGTTTGTGCCTTAGACCTGCAGACTTACAGTATCTTACACCAGTGAACTTGAGCCTTAGACTAGTGAACTCAAATTGCCTCAGTAGACCAACAAAGTTCTGCCTTTGGCCTGCAAACCTTTGCATTAGACCATCATGCATTACACCAGCAGGCCATATATTCATGCATTAGACCAGTAGGCCATATATACCTTTCCAGGATGTAGACATGTAAGTAAGAGAGCTGTCAAGACCTGAATCACCAACATGTATCCTGATTTTCTGTTTAATGTTGCTCACAGAGATATTACAGCTGTTTAACACTGGTGTATAAATGATGTAATCTGTACCAGCCGACCAACGGATTGTAAGACAAGCAACCTCCCTTCTTGTCACTGGATATGATGTCGCTCACAGAGATATTACAGCTGTTTAACACTGGTGTATAAATGATGTAATCTGTACCAGCCGACCAACGGATTGTAAGACAAGCAACCTCCCTTCTTGTCACTGGATATGATGTCGCTCACAGAGATATTACAGCTGTTTAACACTGGTGTATAAATGATGTAATCTGTACCAGCCGACCAACGGATTGTAAGACAAGCAACCTCCCTTCTTGTCACTGGATATGATGACGGGGCAGCAAGCTCACACATACATCACTCTCCAACTTCTAAATAATATCATTCAAAGAAGTCACCGATATATACTTGAGCATTAAAGACATGTACAGTTCAAATCAATTATCAATTATTAAATGAGTAGCTTTTCTTCTTAAAATGAACAATGAAGATATATGTCAACAAATCCGAGGATAAACATCATTATAAAAAGCAATTACAAATATGTTGCATGTTACTAATTGTGCAAACAGAGAACAATGAGAAGGGAAAGATAAGCTCAGCTATAAACATGTGTTAGATTACTAATATTCAACTAAAATAAATACATAACTTTGAAAGAATAGAGTAAATGAGAAAGCATGGTTTTTAATGTCCCTTTTAGCATTATTACAGCAATACTATACTGGAAGAACACCTGAAATTGGTTTCACACATAGTACCAGTTTAAGAATCAAACCATGGTCTCTGGTGTGACAGGTATACTCTCAAAAAAGATAAGGGAACCTGAACTTTCAATTTGGAAAGAAGTGTAAACGTTAACAAGCATTTCAAGGACAGACATCTTATGAACGCACCACCATTTCCCTCCATTACCACCCCTAAACACAATGCATGATATGCACGTGCACAACGCAGTAGCCCCATACACGTGCATGGGGTTCCCATTCTTGATTTTGACTTTTTTCAAGGTCGAGAAATCGCTCAGAACATTAGCTGTGACACTCATCTTGCATCACACATTTGTTAGTGTTTGTTTCTAGTCGTTTGTTTTACAATGAAAATCGTATACATGCCAATTACATGCCCTACACCAATCACCTTTCAAAAGCGACTATATTCCAAATATCTATGATTGTGACATAGTGCAGATGGTGATGCACTCTCAAAACATTCAATAATATCTTATCAGCATTGATTGACTCCGATAAATCTCCTAAATATTTTTAATCATAAATAATAAAAAATGAAACTCCCCTACATTTCCTGAAGAGTACAGTATTGGAAATTGGTTGACATCTCAAAATTAATGATTGCTTCATTACCAACAATCATCGAAATAAGTTGGTGAGCATCATTTTCAGATTTTCTGTCCAGATTGTTACTGCCGATACATATAATATGATGAAACTTGATACTTTAATGTGATGACTGACAAATCCTGAACATACACTTCCTGCAGTCTTCAAGAAATATTCTGTCATGAGTTTTCAGTTAATGAAGTGAGTTTTCTAAGAAACTTGGACCAAACCTCAGTACTATCTGAATACATAGCTTTGCAATCTATCAGACTTACATGTTATATAAAAGAAATGGCTTCCTACATGCCTGTAGACATCATATATTTACATGACATGGGTAAATATCGAGGTAAAAAACACAGGAATAGGATCAAATTTGATCTGTCACTATACTATTCAGGTATTAGAATAATAATAATAATAATAATACACTCCTGGGATACTTTATTACTATCAGACAAGGAATACCTGGGATAGTTTCAAATGACATGTTATGGGCATCCTCTCTTCTCACTGTTTAGGGTGAAGAAATTCTGCCCATATGGACAGTAGCTCAGTCCCCGTGACTGTCACAGACGAGGGAGCAGGTGCTGACCAACTTGCAGCTTGGTTTCATAATTAGACTGTTGGCGAACAACATGAATCTCTCCCCATCTGTGCCCCTTTAAGACATTTAATGGCTAGCTTGTCGAGTGTCAACGAGGGGGTTGGACATGCCACTGATCTGGGTTCAGTCTAGGCGAAATGTTTGTGCATTGTGTTGGGGAAGAGTTTCTAGTTTTCATAAAGCATACAGAAATTAAAGAGACTTTGTGAATAAACACTTTTGAAACAGTGTCTTTGACTGCACATCAAAATCTGATTGCAACCAATCACGAATCCAGAACACTCACATCATGAAAAAGCCATATTAGAACAGAGGTTACATAGGAAGATATGACAGGAGTAACCTCTGTGAGAAAAGAATACACATAGAGCAGTCTTTCTGTCTTTTTCCCAAGTCTCTGGTTAACAGAAACACAGAGGTCACTCAGCATGGACATGGAGCAGTCACACCAACAATAAGGGCAAATCTGGGATTCAAACCCATGATCAGCAGATCCTTCCATCCAAAGGATGCAACTCTCTGGTAAACTTGCTACAGGACCACCTCATATTATAATAGACTGTTAAGATTAAAATTATATGCTATTATTATACATTTCCTGGATGCTTCACACACAGTGAAACCATCTCTGACAATTGGGCCACTGGTTGATTCTTGTCATGGACAAAATGTCCTGTAAACATCCATCTGAACATGAAATAATCAGGAATATTTTTGGAGGATTGCACACAAAATCAACTCTCAAACTGGAACCAAATGAACCCAAATATGTTTGGGTGAGAACACGCAATATGTAAACTTTCAGTTAAATGGATTTTTTTCATACTGCTATTTTTAATCGGTTAAGGCTTGACAGATTAGTACAGTGGTATAAAACAATCAGGTTCCTTTCACTCAAGCATGAATTACATGATTATATGCAAAATATTCAAATGCTGCTAAAACTGTAGCCAACAATCAACTTGAATGACTAATATTCAATATGATACAACATGATATTTATGTCAAAGCATGTATTAGCTGTTTTATCTGACATATTAACAGAATATTATGAATATTATGTTCTATGTTTTAATGTGTTCATAAAAACATTAAACATTTATATTTATGAATCAGCAAACAAACCTAAGCTCTCATCAACACTAACATCTACAATTCAACAGCAGCAAAGCAGAAAATAGCAGAATATACACAGCAGTAAATAATCAAAATAAACGTCACAAACAACACAGAAAAATCTACAGCTAAAACAAACTTTATCCATTTCCATAAAAACATGAATTCTAAATGCTACAAAAACAAAGAGAACACTTAAAGTGATTTCAGAATGATCTGTATTAATGCTATCTAACAGGGAACATATAATCTTTTGAAAGGTCCCTGCTAACATGCAACTACTTTTCATGTTTCATTCGTTTAAACATCTAAACTTTGAAGCTAATCAATGGATTGGTCCTTTATTAAATGGGGGTGTTTTCATGTGATATTGGTATATGGACTGTACCTCCCTCCATCCTCCATCCTCCCAGCAACACAAAAAATCCCAAATTCAGTTTTAGCAAACCCTATTTTCCTCATTGTCAGCATCAGTAATACTGATATGCATTTCAATACAGAAATGTGCTACTAAACATATTCGGTACCCATACTGGCTGACAAGCCATGTATCTTAATCCCAAACCAAAAGTGGTTCATGTTACGGTTTCCCTTTTATCAGATTACGAGTAATACAAAATGCATCACAAAATTATTGACACAATTTAAATTCGTTTTTTTTAACATGCAGCTCATACCAGTTACAGTCTGAATCAAGAAAATGGTGCGGAATGGACTCATCTGAGGGTATGTTTCAGTACTCTCATCTTGGTGTGGGTACATTTCTGTATACCTGGGGTACACATATGTAGTATTTGTGCTTGCAATGACACCTTAAGTTAATTTTTCCATGGAAGCTACACCCTTCTCCCTCTTCTGATCCCTTCAATCCCAACTACCTACACCCCCCAAGTGTAATAAATGACCAGTCCTGAACACAGAAACATTTAATTGACTTAAACCACTGTAATAAATTACAGAAATCTAACACATGTGTTAACTAGACAGACTGTGCAGATATCAGTGCCATCAGCTGAGCTTGAGAAGACAAAGGAAGAAGGGAGATTACTACAGTTACTTACTTTGGTAATTAAAGGTTGGAGAGAGAGTTCTGTAACCTTTAATATAAAGTTAAGGAGGAAATGAGTTGCCTCCCTTTGATCAAATTCTCAAGAGCACTTGCATCTCAACAAAGGAATGAAGAAAAAAGTGTTTCATATACAAAATCAAACTCAGTACATAAAATGATTCCAACAGATAACAGAGAGAAGGCGAACATTGAAATACAGACTAAAGTCTAAATATTTGTTTTTGATATGAAGACGTGCAAATTTCATGAGTTCCACGTTAACTTATTAACTTTAGCATGCATACTTTAAGCACAATCTAACCATCAATATTACCACTTTGTAGTGTCAATTAAATTGTGTAGGAAACTTGTTATTCAAAATGTACTGCCTGAGTAACAGAATAAAAGATGTTAAATTCTAAAAATATACTGCGACCTTTGTTTTTGTGACTTGTTGGACAGAGTTAGTTGATGAACTGTTGGGTTGATAATATAAAATTAATTGAAGATTTTTGTTCAAAACACGGCCAGTGAATTTAAGAATGAAACCATTACATGATGTGTTTCTTGATTGACAGTTACCAACAATTCAATATATTCAGACTCATTTTTTTAAAAACCTGCTGAACAGAAAGATTAACAATTTTTTTTTTCAATACAATGTTGGGTTTTTTTTCAATTTGGAATAGTTATGGAATGGATTTAAAAAAAACATGATGTTGATTTTTATCAAATTGTACATTTTTGAGTAGTTATTTGTGATTCGGTTGATCCATAAACCACTCAAACACAAAAAAACCCCATATATTTCCAAGCTATCAACATCTATAATTTACTGTTAAAACTGTCAACTTATTAACCTACCTCTAATAGAGTTTTTAATATGTGAAAGAAGTGCTTTATCTCCAGCCTAGTCTCCAAGTCATCTACTACTAAAAGTGACTAAATGACAAACCCAAAGTCCCAAATCTTATTAAATAACATTACATACTTGTTACAAACATTTTGAACACAGAGTATGAATGGACCAATCACAGCTCTGCAATAAGGAGGCATTATGTCATGTATATACTGTATGTCCAAGAATGGATTAGCAGAGACAGATTAACACAAAGTATATTGGGATTAACCTATGTTTTCTCACAAGTCTGTGGTGCTTGAGGCTATATAATTGCAATTACTTACATCAATATGCTTATCCTTCAAATCAGCTTGATCCAAAGTGACCCAAACTATGGTAGCATTCTCAGTCAACACACTTTTTAAAGGTAATATGCAGCAGTTAAATTCTCTTTTTAGTTGTAATTATTCTAATGAATGTAATGATGAAAAACAGTTTAGTTTTTAGATACTACTGTCATGTTTAAAAAACTGATTTCACTATATTTCAAAGCACATTGTTTGCCAGAAAAGAGGACTATGATCTTGTTGACAAGCATTTCCACAAAATGTCAGTAGAAAGATGTTAAAATTTGATTCTACAGGGTCATAAAACCCATCTTTGTATCTCAGACTATTTACATGGTTAAGAATATGATAACCTCCAAAAGTTAATGAGTCACCTGGGAACTTGAGTGAGTCAGTGTCGAGAAGTGAGTGAGTATGGTTCTATGCCCCTTTAATCAATATTCCAGCAATATTATGGCATGGCACTCAAGAAATATGTTTCACACATTGTACCCATGTTGGAAATGAACCTGAGACTTTGGCATGAACAGTGAACACCTTAACCACTGGGCTAACCCACCACCCCTTGATATCAGAGGAAACTGTCTTTGGCGTGACTTGCAAACACTTTGACTAACTGGCTACTATATCATCCCTAATGCTTCTTACATCACAGCCTGTCTGCTGAAGGTTGGAGGAATGGTCAGAACGACTCAATCCAAGGTGACCAGTCTGATGAGAAAGTAGATCATTGCTAACTATTACCTGAATGCATCTGGGATTCAAATCCAAGGCCAGTAGAACAACAGCAAAGGGCCTGATCACAAGGAAACAGCTGTTTTTGGTTTTTACTGGGTCAGTTTTCACCCAAATTCACCCACAGCAATTCTTGGGGCACATGGTTTTGAAAATTTCATGCTTTTCTGAGCAGACGACAGTTGAACGACTTATTATTGTCTTGACATCCACAGTCATCCTGGTATTTGCAATTACTGCTTAGAACTTATTTCTAACACAAATTTGTTACATAATCCACTTTAAAGTCTCTGAGGACAGATACCAATGTTTTAGTGTCCAACTTGTGTACCTTGTGCATTATGATTTCATTTATCAAGCAGGGAAAATTATTTTCTTTTCTTATTCTTTAAAACTATTAATGGCAGATCCATAGAAGAAGAAATTAAACTGGTCTGGCCTGAGGAAGAAAGTAGTCGAGTTAACGTTTTGGAGAATAAGATCTGCCTCACTTCCAGGCTCACGAGAATATCCTTTGCTACTATATATATGCCACTGACTTAATACCAATCAAGGACATTTTTACTCTAGTACATTGCCATTTCTTCTACAAGATGTCACAAACCAATCAAAGAAGGTTGTTTGAAATGAGCCTTCAAATCAGTCACAAGATGTCATGTCAGCAACATTTCGGCTCTTTCATGACTTGAACAAGTTTTAACAAAAAATAGCTTTAAAAATCAATAGACATATGATTAATATACAAATTTACTTTGGTGAACATCAGACTATTAGACGTTTGATACAAAAACTCAAGCTTCTGATTTGTAGCCATCTTTGTTTGAGAAAACATTTTGATGTTTAATAAGACTTCTTACAAGAGCCACCACATTCTACTGTTCATGTATACTTGAACTGTTAATAGGACATTGATCAAAAATTCATATTTGTGTTTTCAGCTATTGTGATGTAAAATATCTTGTTAGTAAACGAACAGCTAATGTTTAAATATCATTTTCTATAATAATATTATCACTGCATTTAGAAGACGCTCTGTCTTTACAGAAGAAAGGATAAATTTGAGACAGGTTTAAGATAATTCTACAAGAAACCTTTCAATTCTTCCTCTGTACCAGGTGTATTTCTCCGTAAAGCTATAAGTGGTTCCAAACAGACAAAAATAGTTATAGTCCAGGCCCTTATTCTCGAAACGTTCATAGCCCTAAGAATTCTTAAATTTGATTGTAGCAAATGTGTTAATAATGGGCTTAAGACGTTCGTAGGGCTACAAACATTTTGAGAATAGCTAGCCAGCTCATTATGCTTTCAGAAAAATACGAGGGCTGTTCAAGTTAGTCTTATTTCCCTTTTGACCAGTACTTGTCATAAGAGGCAACTAATGGGATCGGGTGGTCAGGCTTGCTGACTTGGTTGGCACATGTCATCAGTTCCCAATTGTGCAGACTGATGCTCATGGTGTTAATCACTAGATTATTTACAGACCACACCCATATAGCTGGAATATTGCTGAGTGGGGCGTAAAATTAAACTCACTCACATTATGGCGAACCAGAAATGGGTTTTACACCTTGTACCTATGTGGGGAAACAAAACCAGTATCTGATTTCTCAAAACAAACTTAAGTCTGAGTTTTGACTTAAGTTCAAGTTTTTGCTCTAATTTGAGAAAACACAGAAACATGCATTTTCCAGAATGGACAGAAATTGGTATTAAACTCAAACTTTGTAGACAATCTGAGTTTTGTGGACAGATTTCTTTAGTGGTTTCAACATTTTTATTTTAAAAAAATGCAGGTGAGTTAAAAATTCAGCTGTTTCAAATTGTGAAGTTTGAGATTTGAGTAAAAACTTAAGTTTGTTTCGAGAAATCGGGGCCAGGTCTTAAGCATGATCATGAGCCATGGTTTCTGGGTGCCAAAGGGAGGCAACTCTTGCATAAAACCAACTGAATTAAATGCAACCATGAATCATAATGGACAATATATTGATCACCATTTTGGGTAACTTTGCAGTCTATATACACCTGGTACATTGGTACTGACAATATCACAGATGTTAAATACGTTTTATTGTAAATGTTAAAAAAGGTTATGTGAATGTTAATTATGACTCTTACGGGTTTGTCTGATGAATCCATTGTCTGTGACTAATGAAAGAGCAGAAACTGTGAATCAATGCTTTCTTTTTAAGATAGTTTCTGCAATCTGATGTCACATGACAACAAGGCCTAGTCATCCATGACCAAATGGGATTCAAACCAATGTTTTCACCATGAAGAGTGATTAAGCGACCACTTTAACAAAGAGGCTACCTTTACATCATCATATCATTCGACAATAAATGTCATTTCAAATAATTATAAAAAAACTTTTTGTATTTCTTCAAGGAAACTATTATGTTTTTAAAGTTGATTTGAAAAAGCAATTGCAGTAAGATGGCTGAATGAAGACAAACTGAATTTACAGATAATTTATTGTTTAATTTCAACACAAATAAAATCTAAAATCTGCAGTGGAAAAAAAATGCACCATGCAACAAAACACATTTTAGAAGAAAGAGAAAAAAACTAGACAATTAATACAAAATACGGAAAACCGTCACAAGACATTCAAGAACAAATATAAGTTAAATTTTGAAAATATGGAACAAAGATGAAAAATTGTTTCTTGATCCTGTTGTTTATTAAAGTGTTATATATCACATCACTCAAACGCTATTGTTACAACATGAGCCAATAAAGCCACAGCTGCATGTAACAAGCTATCTGATTGGTTACCTTCAGTTCTGCAGTCTCTGCTCTGTTGTACAGAGATTTCATTGTGGCCTCCTGACTGGCAGACGTCTGGGCGAACACACTCTCTGCCTGCCTTGAGCTGCTGCTTCTCTGCAAGCAGGGGTGAGTGAATGCTGTTTTATGCCACCAATTAATCCTGTTGTATCATACCTTATTTGACCCTACTTTTGATTTATAGGACTCTCTGTTTTAGTGGCCTGTGAAAGCTTAGAGGTAACAGCCCTAAACCAAGAATCCTAAATACCCTCTAATTTGACTTACCTCTCAATCTCACGAGCATTGAAGAAAATCCAGAATCCCACAAACTAAAAGGCGTTGGAACTTGACATCCTCGCTAAAGGGAGATAACTCCATGAGGATGGGCATACACCAGGGGAACTGTGACTTAATGCCCATTTTTTTCTTTTTGATTTTTTCTGTTTGTGTCTGTGGTAACCACAGGAAAAAGGCAACCATAATCCAGGGGGAATGTTTACGCCTAATATTAAGTGACCAAGAGCACAAAGAACACAACAAGTTACGCATATTATAGATATATGCTTTACATTTAGATTCCTCCAGTTAAGCACTGAGTGTGGACCACATAAAACAAGTCTAAAAGAATATCCTCTGTGAAATCAATTGTTCCTCACCCTTTCCAGTTCATCCTCCAGACTCCTCTTTGCGTTCTCCAGGTTGGCGTTCTTCTCCATCAGTGTCCGGACCTGGCTCCACACCTTGACAATCATGGAGAACACATCAGCCAGGGGTCAAGGTCAAACAGAGGTCATAGAAAACCAAATCTAAATCTATGCACTGTCCCAAAACTAGTGGAACAAAGATAAATGTGTGTGCGCTGAAGTATTACAAGACTTGAAGGTCCTACAAATAGCTTCCAACCCAAAATTAAAGAAAGGTTTGAGAAGTTGGGGTCCACAGGCAGCAGATCCTGACGAGGTCCAGGGTGGAGCCTGGTGGGAGTCTACAGAGTGGCAAAGCCCCCTTTGAAGTCTAAACATATGTGTTGTTTTTCGTGTTTTTTTCAGTGGAAAATAGACTAGGCTTTCTGTACTAGATCGCCTGCGCTCATCATCACTATACTGTAGTTTTGCATAGCAAAAATAGTGAACCAGTCTATTACCACTGAAGCCGCCTAAATGATGTCTTTTAAGTCAGAATGTATTTTGAAAATCTTTTTGTAGATTATGCATGACATTACTGATCTCAGTCGTGAGCGCATGACATTACATGAGTGAGAGGCGGAAAGTATGCTTACACATCCAGTTGCTGTCAACAAACCAGGAAATTACATTGAAATGATGAGTTAACTTATGCAGATGTCAGCCATTTTGAAATAAATTAACAGCAGCAGAAAATATAACCAAAGCATGTCTGGTCAATCCTGAAACTTTCTGAACCATCCCTTCGAGGCACACACCTCCTTGCTTTTGACATCTTCAATTAAAAGGTAATTCAAATACCATGTCATGACTGAAACTGAGCCAAAACAAGCAATGTTCCAGAATATCTCTATCAACAGTGCCATGTTTTAACTAGGAAATCTCTGAAATGAGAAGAAAGTTCCTGGACCATATCACTGAGGACTTACCTTCGTCATCTCCTGGTCCAGAGCCTGGTTTCTGTTCTCATGGTCCGTCCTGAGTTTGATCTCGGTGGCGAGTTGGGCCTCCAGGCGCTCAATGGTGGACCTGTTCCTGGATGTGTCGCTCTGCTGCTTCAGGAGTTCCTGCAAGAATGGTGGCACCATTACAAAAATGTCATGGACAAACTTACTATTTTCTACCTTTTGCATATTTCCTGACAACAAAGGATTTACAGCATTTGTATTCCATCATACTATTATAAATTCATGATAATTATTTATTTGAGGGCAAGTTCATCTGCAAATCAACACAAAGAACTCAGATAACCTGTACTCCATCATGAGACCAGCCTCAACTCCCAGTCATGTGACTAATCTCCAATCCCTGTAATGTCATGTGACCGACCTTAACTCCCCGTCATGTGTCCGACCTCAACTCCCAGTCATGTGACCAATCTCAAATCCCTGTAATGTCATGTGACCAACCTGAACTCCCCGTCATGTGTCCGACCTCAACTCCCCGTCACGTGTCCGACTTCAACTCCCCGTCATGTGTCCGACCTCAACTCCTAGTCATGTGACCAATCTCAAATCCCTGTAATGTCATGTGACCAACCTGAACTCCCCGTCATGTGTCCGACCTCAACTCCCCGTCACGTGTCTGACCTCAACTCCCTGTCACGCCACAAACCTCAATAAACATTAGTTGTAGCTAACCTTGACTCGTCATCCCACCTCAACTTGCAGTAATGTGACCAACTTCAACCTCCCCATCGTGTCACCAGCCTCAAAACCCACTGGCTGTAGATAACCTCAACTCCCACCTCAAACTCCCAGTTGAGTCAGCAGCCTCAATACCTATTAACTGTAGCTATCCTCAACTCCCTGTCATGTGACCAACCTCGAACTCCAAGTCGTGTCACCAATCTCAATACCTATTAGCTGTAGCTAACCTCAACTCCCTGTCATGTGACCAACCTCAAACTCCAAGTCGTGTCACCAATCTCAATACCTATTAGCTGTAGCTAACCTCAACTCCCTGTCATGTGACCAACCTCAAACTCCAAGTCGTGTCACCAATCTCAATACTTATTAGCTGTAGCTAACCTCAACTTCCTGTCATGTGACCAACCTGTTCTCGGTCCCTCAGCTGACTCCTCATGTCCTTGGCCTCAGCGGCAGCTAGGTCCAACTTCTCTGTTAATGTCGCCAACTCCTTCTTGTGGTACAGTTTTACCTCCTTCAGCTCCATCTCCCTCCTTGTGATGGTGCTCTCATACTTCGCCTGCAACATCACCATCATCATCATCAACTCAACCCTCACAGTCAATGTATCTGTACTCTTTATTGTAAATATGAATTAAGATTATTATCATCAATATGATCATAAGATTATATAACTAGTATCATATTATAATGAGTATTATCACTGATACTTTCGATTCAACACATCATCATTATCATCGTCATTATCATCGGTGGATCCAGAGGGCAGGTGCAAGGATCTCTTGCACACCCTCTTTTTGTTCTGAACATTGAATAACCATTGAAACTCTCGTGAAAATCAAATGTGCACCTTCCCATTTCTCAAGACTATGCATCCTCCCTTTCTCAAAAAGGTGTGTATCCTCCCCTGATCATCACCATCATCATCAGCAGCAGCAGCATAAATCAACTAAAAGTCAGCACAACAGCATCAAAATCAACCATCAACATTCCCAGCATCAGTTCCACCATCAGATGCCTCAGTATAGACCATCCTTGTCAGACTCACCGACTGTCCAACCCCGTTGGCCTCCAGTTTGAAGACCCGAGTCTGGTGCGTGTGGAGCTCCTCCCGGAGCTGCCTGTTCTGCTCCCGAGCTACATCCAGGTCCGCCTCCAGCTGTTGGATGTATCGTACATTCTGGCTGTGCTTCTCTGCAGGGTGCAAGTGAGTTGGGTTATACAAAGCTTTCATTCATATCTTGACTTGTCTCATCCGCAATGATTTCTAAGGTATATGTGACAATAAATCTCCAGTATACCCTTGATGCATTTACGGCCTGATGATATTCCTTGGCTGTCTTTTTATCCAAGTGTCTACACTGGAAAGTTGAGCATACCAATCACAACTCACTTTTGCTTCTTAAGTTATCTAATTAAATGTGGCAACACAAATGACGCAGAGGTACTCTGAAAGAATATACTTGTTTAAAGGTCCAGACCTGTCAATTTGTCTGTATGATTTTCCCACAAATCTGAGTCGCAATGCGAACAAACCTGCACAGCTGCTACAGCAAGGTCGGTTGAAACGGCAGCTTAGCTGATTGGCTACTACTCAAAACAAATACTTTGTTATAGAGGATTATTGAGGATGGACTTATCTGACTACAGGATGGGTGAAAACAGAAAAAGTATGAAACCTTGATGCGCTTAAGGAACACCTAAGGGACATACTCTCTAAACCGACTGGGCCACACTGGCCCCTTGTTTCTCTGAAGGCAAGCGAGGCATACAAAGTGACATCACCATCAGGACAGGGTTACTGATCTATGAAGAATATCTTCATATACTCAGTATTATATCCATGAAGGTCCAGGTTAGAACTGATCTTCAGCTACCAATGTTTGTCGTAAGAGGCAACTAACGATTTGCTGATTTGGTTGGGTTGTCATCAGTTCTCAACTGTTCAGATTACTGTCTGGACCAGACTCGACTATTTACAAACTGCCACCATATAGCTGAAATATTACTGAGTGTGGCATAAAACTAAAATCACTCACTCAGTCTCACTGGTTCAACACTGTTCTCAAGGTCACGGGCATTGGTACTTTCTGTATCTTTTCAGCTATCAATTTTTAAAGCATGAGAAAGGGAACAGTGTTAAACAGTCATCTGCAATATTCTGCCTGCAGCCTGTAGACAAACCAGTGGTTGATAACACGAACAACACAAACAACAATTATATCACAACCAACAAGATCAGACAATATGAACAATTTGTTTGTGTTCCTGGAGGCGTATAACAATCCAGCCTACACCAGATAATCCAGTGGTCGATATTATCAGCAACATTACATCATCAAGGCACAATGACATGCAATAAATCAAATCACCATTCTGACCACCCAATCCATTTGATGGACTTATGACAAGCAATTCACATGACCTGTGAGTCAAAATACAACTGTAAATCTGAACAACGAATGGAAAGAAACACAACAAACATCCAACAAGTGGCTATATGTTTAACATTCCATTAAAAAAACTCCCAAACACAAGCAAATCTACTGCAGTGTGTGGCCATGAAAAACAGAGATGATTTCTTTCTCCGAGGTTATGTCTTCCAGAAATACTTTTCATAAACTCTTAACTTTCATTAGAATGACAATGCTGTAGTGATTGTTACCTTTTGTCAAACCAACAAAGGTCAAATAAATAAATAAATAATTGTTACCTTTTGTCAAACCAACAAAGGTCAAATAAATAAATAAATAATTGTTACCTTTTGTCAAACCAACAAAGGTCAAATAAATAAATAAATAATTGTTACCTTTTGTCAAACCAACAAAGGTCAAATAAATAAATAAATAATTGTTACCTTTTGTCAAACCAACAAAGGTCAAATAAATAAATAAATAATTGTTACCTTTTGTCAAACCAACAAAGGTCAAATAAATAAATAAATAATTGTTACCTTTTGTCAAACCAACAAAGGTCAAATAAATAAATAAATAATTGTTACCTTTTGTCAAACCAACAAAGGTCAAATAAATAAATAAATAATTGTTACCTTTTGTCAAACCAACAAAGGTCAAATAAATAAATAAATAATTGTTACCTTTTGTCAAACCAACAAAGGTCAAATAAATAAATAAATAATTGTTACCTTTTGTCAAACCAACAAAGGTCAAATAAATAAATAAATAATTGTTACCTTTTGTCAAACCAACAAAGGTCAAATAAATAAATAAGATAATAAATGATGAATATATCTCTACAGACTTTTGACAAAACTTACAAACAACAGATTATTCTCATTCACAGAAACCACAGTTGTATATGGCCACAAAAAACAGTATAAAAATCATAAATTTGTGAAGATTCAGTGTTTAAACAAACATTTCAAACAGTAATTGTGAACATCATGCACAAATGATCAGCTCATTCCTTAAACGATTTAGGCAAAAATCTGTGCTGAACCAAAAAGCATGGAACAATGTTTTTGAGGGAATGTTTGAGGCAAAAAAACACAACTTCACAAAAGAGAGAAAAAAAAAGAGAACACAATTTCATCAAAATTTCAACTTTAAGTAGATCGTAAGTAAAGTACATAAAAATGAATCTAAGGAGAAACTGACTTCTTTTCATTGTTTAAAAACATCTAACAGTTTTTCTTTAAAGTGATTTCAGTGTATCATGGATTTCAAATGATTTTTGACATCTGCAAGTGCATTCTCTTCCCACAGAGGTTACTTGTCATATCTTCCTACAAACCTCTGTTCAAATGCAAGCAATGTGGAGAAACAACAATGACATGACTGAGTTCTGTCTAGAAGAAACATTTGAGTATCGCGCTCGATAAGAGGTTCTAGTTTTCACGATGCATCCGGAAATTACCAAGATCTTTCGAACGATCACTTTTGAAACAAGGTTGCTTATTGCACTACTAAATGATGTAGTAAATCTGATTGCCCCCAATCACAAGTCTTGAACACTCGCACCATGAAAGGGTCGTAATGGAACAGAGGTTGCATAGGAAGATGTGAGAAGTAACCACTGTGGGAAGAGAATGCTGCAAGTGATGTTTTAGCTAAAAAACTGAAAGACTAGATGCTTGTTGTGTTCAGCCAGATGGTTAGTATAAACTCGCCACACACCTGTACCTCTCTGTTTCTCTGTGTGGAGCTCATCCTTCAGGGTGGCACACTTTGTCATGGTCTCAGACAACTGAACATATCACAAGCAGCATCCAGTGAATAACGAAGTGATAAACATGCAGATTCCTCTTATAATTATGCCAGAATGGGTGAGTGAACGATAATCAAGCTGCAGTTTCATTTAAAATGTGAAGGCCAGACAAATTTAATAGCGGTAAAATAGATTTTCATCCCAGAATGGTTGAAAATTTTAGCATGCAAAAATTCATGGTTATCATGTCACTAATTTCTGTGTATTATTCACAAACACAGACCATTGAGCTTGGTCATCCCTAATTGGAAGGGATATGCAAGGGCCATTCCAAAAGTAGTCAGTTTCGCTATATTCTCAATGTCCAATGTTTGCAAAGCTTCCATTCTATATTTATGCACTTTAAAATCTAAATTTGATTCCAAATTTCAAATCATTAAAACCATTCTCTTAATTTGAAAGTGTTTGGGCTGGTCTGCTGTATGAAATAGGTAACTGGTAGGAGATAAGCTGCGCACTGGACCACGGTCATGTTATAAGCTGTAAGGGTTACCTGGTTTGTTGGGGTTTGGGAACCGTGAGTCTGAGTTCATTTGGGTGTTTTCACAAAACTGTGTGGGTTGATCATAAACCCTTGACTAAATAAACAGGGCCAGGAGAATAAAAAAACAAACAAATGCATGTAAATTGGTCTGGCCTAATCATGTTAATGATCATTCCTAAAATTCTTACGTGCTAAATGAAAACATTTCACATGCTGTATCTGTGGTAACAACAGTAAAAATTGCAAGACTTGGGAAATTTTGCTGACTTCAGTTCCTTTGTTCACAATTTGAAAACACCATTTAACATCATGTGAACATCATTTGTTACAGAGAACAACAAAATTTTCAGTGGTAATATTTGGACACAGGTAAACAGTTTTCAGGAAAAAGGTTTCACTACATTTTCCCATGATTTTTTAATTATAATAGGTTAAATGGAAACATTGGAAATAGAAATTGGATGTGATGGCCTAAACTGAACAATCAATAGCAAAGTCATCTGTCAGACAAATAGAATTAGAAATTAAAATTCAAAGACTTTACTGTTTGTATTTCTACTGAAAGTGTTTAAAGAAAATGTATGCTATAGACTCGTGCTAATCTTCAGTGATTCTGTGACAAATGGAGTGATTCATGCACTTTCAGCAATATTTCAGCAAAATTTACACAAAAAATGACCTCTTTGTGGGAATGAATCTTGCATCTTTGAAAATGAAAAGTGAACGTTGTGCCCACATCCTGATACTGTCGTGCCCTACAAGGTCTTTCAGACGATACCTCTCTGTGCAAATGTTCAAAAGATGTTACAGTGGATAAGCCCTTCTAAATGAAGGCCACCTAGGTTCTTAACTCTATCAGATGTCAGATTTCTAAAACTTTATCTGTACTACCTTTTTACCCATAAACAGTCCTACCTTCTTGGCCATCTCTCTATTATCAAGCTCCAGCTGTCGCGAGATTTCCTCTGCAGTTTTTATCCTGTCAAGATGCTTCTGTCTCTCCTCTGCACCATACTGATTGGCTGTCTTTGCAAGCTCAACCTCCCGCTTACACCCATCCCGTTCACGAGTCACAGCCTCAACCTTCTCTTTCAACTCCTTCACTCGAACCTCTCCTTCATCACGAGAACTCAACACTTGGGAGAGTTCTCTCTTTGCCTCAGCAAGTTGGGTTTCAGTTTTTTCAAGGGACTTCTCCGCATGATGGAAGTCTTGTTCCAGCTGCTGCAGCGTCTCATTGGATGCCCTGAGTTCTTGCTGCAGCTGACTCACCTTGTTGGAGGACGTCTGCAGTGCACCAAACGTCTCCTGCAGCTTGGCGTTGGAGAGTTCCAGGCTTGTCTCAAGTTCCTGAAGAAATGTAAACGGCTGGGTTCAACATTTTTTAATCATGATCTCCTAACAAGGCCAGACAGGTATGTTCAACTCATCCTAGCCACACTGATATATTTAGTCATGCCTGAAGTCTAATGAGCTTATATGTGTAAAGAAGACACACCATCTCACACCAACATCCTTAAGATTTTGTGACTATAGAATTTGACATTTTCAGTGGATCACAAAAGTCTTTACAATCTTTTGTATTTGACTCTCAAAGACACTACAGGAAAGACCTCAGTTGAAACAGATGGACTGCAATTCAAACCCAAAAATAAACCATGAAAAGACATGTATATTTTAGAAGACAATTTGGTTATAGTCACAAAGCAGGAAGTTTCATAAGTTTATCCTTCAGGAATTTTGGAAATGAAGATATATAGCACAGTTGTTGGGGCAAACTTGGTGGTTATCCATTTCAGCCTCACTGTTCCACAAAAAATGGATACACTCACAGAAACATCTTTGGAACTATCATTGGTACGGTTGTCACCATCCACAAGGTCCTGTGACTTGGGCTGGTTGTGGCCATTGGTGTTGATCTGGTTTGGTGGCGCTGGCGCCGAAGACATCTTTTGCAGCTGGGACAGTGTCTCTTGCTGGATCTTCGACTCCACCTTTGATGCCTCCAACTCTGCTGCTGCCTGCAAAATGTTGATTTGTTCATTTGTCTGTTCTTAACAATTCACATGTACTGGTTATGTAAACATAGCCTCTACTTACACAGTCATAATCAAAACAGCTATGGAATAACTAAGCTTGTCTATTTCTATGGCAACCAGAGTTTCAGGCGTCCTACCTGTTCATACTTCTCCTGTGCTATCTGCAGCTCATCTTGTGCTGTGAAGAGGTCGTCCTGCAGTGCTCTGACACGGTTCTCTAAGGACTTCACCTGACAACATAATGGCCATGTGACTTGAAGAAAGCGTTTAAGATATAGATGTTTTTATGGAACATTTTTGAAGGAAAAGTGTTAAAGGGCTCACACAGGCTAACATAATTCATGAAGTGCTGCAGATATGACCATACTACCAGGTACCCACCCTGTTGCCCATGGTGAGCTACGAGTTTGAAGATACCTGCAGGTGCCCACCCTGTTGCCCATGGTGAACTACAATTTGAAGACACCACCAGGTACCTATCTAATGCCCATGGTTTACTGTAAGTTTAAAGATACTACCAGGAACCCACCTTGTTGCCCATGGTGAGCTACGAGTTTGAAGATACCTGCAGGTGCCCACCCTGTTGCCCATGGTGAACTACAATTTGAAGACACCACCAGGTACCTATCTAATGCCCATGGTTTACTGTAAGTTTAAAGATACTACCAGGAACCCACCTTGTTGCCCATGGTGAGCTACGAGTTTGAAGATACCTGCAGGTGCCCACCCTGTTGCCCATGGTGAACTACAATTTGAAGACACCACCAGGTACCTATCTAATGCCCATGGTTTACTGTAAGTTTAAAGATACTACCAGGAACCCACCTTGTTGCCCATTGTGTGCTGCAAATTCTCATTGTCCATCCGCAGGTCATCCAGAATCTGCTCCAAATCCAGGACCTTGGCCTCAAGGTCGTTCCTCATCCGTCTCTCCTGCTCTAGTCTCTCTCTGGCTGTCGTCAGTTCGACCTCCAAATTGCCATAATCAAACACCTTCTGTTCTAACTCAATCCTCTGCTTACGCTCATCCTCAAACCCATCCGCAACCATTGTCCGTTCTGCTAACTTCATCTCAGTTTCCTGAACTTTCGCCTCTAAATCTGATTTTGATTTTCGTTCCTGTTCAAGTGATGCCCTGAGCTGGGTCAGTTCCTGGATTCGGATCTCCGACGAAGACAGTTGGTCGGAGAGTGAAGTTTTCTCTAAATGTTCACGTTCAAGGTTGGTCCGTGTCTTAGTCAGCTCCGACAGAGTCATCTGCAACTTGGCGGTGATGTCATCCATCTCCAGCTTATACCTTAAGTACATGGAATGAGTGACTATCGTTATGCGGCATTTTTGCAACAAACCCGCAAGTCTCGTTAATCCAAACTCCGTTTCAGACAAACAGCTTTATCCGACGCTTTTGTTGGTAACAAATTGAATAAACATAATTTAGTCTCAATTATTTGGTCTGACATCCTCGTTAATCCAACAATTTGCGGTGCAACAGATGATGTCTGATTAATGAGTCTTGACTGTACTTATTGAGTGAGTGAGTTTAGTTTTATGTCACACTCAGCAACATTCCAGCTATATGGTGGTGGTCTGTGAATAATCGAGGCTGGACCAGATAATCCAGTGATCAACAGCATGAGCATCAATCTACGCAATTGGGAACCGATGACATGTGTCAATCCCATTAGTCACCTGTTATGACAAGCTGGGGCGCCTTTTATGAAAAAATATAAAGCAAGCATGGGTTGCTAAAGGCCTATTCTACCCTGGACATTCACGGGTTGACTGTACTTACTGAAATATCATGGCATTAGAATTGATCTTCAGTAACCCATACTTATTAAAAGAGAGACTAACGGGATCAGCTAGTCAGGCTTGCTGACTGGGTTCACACATATCATTGTACCCAAACTGCAGAGATAGATGCTCATGCTGTTGATCACTTGATTACCTGGTCCAGACTCTATTATTTACAGACCACTGCAATATAGCAAACTCACTCACTCACTCACTCCCACACTCACAATACAGGTAACCTCTAGGTAAAGTTTATTCAGTCCAGGACAAAAATATCAGAAAGACCTTATGCACTTACTTCTTTTCCAGCTCATCATTTGAACTCATAAGTGACTTCTGAAAGAAAGAAAGACACACAATGAGTTTATCATCATTGTTCATTATCAGTTTCTTCCAAATCAATCGGTCCTCATCAGTAATCATGGAAAACAGTTCAATGTTTTCTTAACACAGCACAACTTGTCAGATAGTGAAAACATTTTGGTTGGCAAATCATTATGAGTGCTAGGCTCAGGTCACATGGGACCGTTTTGGTGGGGGAAGGGAGGCAACTTATGGTGAGTGATATTCTGATTGCTTCAGGGAATTGAAAGGGAATCAAATTTTACAATAAACCATCAAAAAGAGAAAGGTAAGCAATAAGCATGAGTCAGGACATGGAGAAACAATCAAACTGGTGTGATCGATCCCTGCATGATGATGACGACAAGGACCAACCTGTGTTTGTAGAAGTGTGTTTTCATTGACTCTGGTCTCGTTGAGTTCTGCCTGGACCTCTGACAATTGACTAGTCAATTTCTGGTTTTGATCTCGCATGTGAGACGAAATAATCTGGTAAACATATTTAAAATTCTGCAATGAAGTCTTTGTGGCATTTTGAAGTTGGTACATTGGATGGATTGAATGGATGAGACAACTTTCGTAATAATCATTTTCGATCGTGTTGCCCCAATATGCTAAGAGAGTAAGGGAGGGAGTAAGTGAGTGGGTGAGTTTAGTTTTACGCCACTTTTAACGGTATTCCAGCAACATGGGGACACCCGAACTGGGCTTCATATATTGAACCCATGTGGGCAATCGAACCCTGGTCTTCAGTATGATAAGCTAATTAACCACAAGGCTACCCCACCATCCCGTGCACCTTAATGAAAATGTCTTGGTTCCGGATATCCATGCCGTATGGTATCCCAGTGAACCAGCAAAGGTACTGGAGCAAGCAGACACACACAAAAAATTCATGCAAGCATATCGTTATCCTGCCAAATAATCCTGAATGCCTTTGTAGTGGATGAATGTAGTGGATGTAGTGAATTACACTGTACTTCTGCTGCATGATATCAAACCTAATTTAACATCACCTCAAGAAATACTAGTAAAATTGAACCCACTCAGTATATTTTTCTAAAAGTCTAAAAACACACCTCTTGTTTGGCAAGTTCTTGACTATGTGTGAGCTGACTTTTCTTAATCTCCTCCTGAAGCTGGGCTATCTGATTGGTCAGTTCTTTGTTCTCCTTTGTCATAGACTCTGTATTCTCGCTCAGAGAACTCTTATCAACCTTCAGTTCTTCCAGCTCCTTATGGAGTGACCTCAGTTGACCCTCCTGTTCTTCCCTGGAGGCAAGAAGATCATCCTTGTCCCTACACATCTTTACTCTCTCCTCATTGGCTAATTCTATTGTCTGTTTAAGAGAGTCTATGTGATTGGTCAGTTCGTCTTCCTTCTTTTCCAGCAATGTATTTTGTTTGGATAAATCCTCCCTTTCAGCCTGAGCTTCAGCAAGGTCTTTCTTCAAGGTTGCCATCTGGTCTGTGATTGTCTGTTTGTCATTCTTAAGAATGTCCACAACATCTTGGAGTGTGGAGGCCTTCTGAGACTCTGTTCTCAGTACTTTCACCTCCTCTTGTAAAGCTGAAAACTTCGTTGACAGTTCCTCGTTGTTGGCTGAGAGCTTCTCAACACTTGACTAGGAATAAACAGAAACACTTCAAAACCAGAGCTCTACATCACTAGGTTGTTTAACATGTTTTAAGTAATGGATCAATCACTCCATTAGACAGTTTACTAAGGAAACCTGAAATTTCCTTTCTATAAATACAACCGTATGTCATTTTGTCCCTCATGGTCATTAGCGATGAATCGGAGTTTGCTGACTGAAGTGTTTTGTGCAAACACAATAGTAAATATTTAATTTGAATTTGGAATTTTACCCTCCCTGTCCTATGTCAGCTTCAAGAAGCTCTTACATCCTCCTCCCTGTGATAATAGTACCACTGCCTCCTCCAGATGTTATGTCTTCCTCCCTGTCTTACCTCTGGCCAACAATCCAGTTGAGACCTCACTCTGTCTCACCTCATTTTCATCCAGCTGTTGCTTCATCCTCCCTGCCTTGCCTCAGCTTCATGATAAACTAGTACTTCACCCTCAGTGTCTTGCAATTGCCTCTTTCAGCTTTTACTTCACCCTCCCTGTCTATATCTACCTTGTCAAACTGCCACTTTACCCTTCCCTTCTCAGCCCATCCTCATTTAGCTGTTACTTCACCCTCCCTGTCTATCTCTACCTTGTCAAACTGCCACTTTACCCTTCCCTTCTCACCCCATCCTCATTCAGCTGTTACTTCACCCTCCCTCTCTTACCTCTGCCTCATCCAGCTGTTGTTCCAGATCCTCCACCTCAGCTCGCAGGTTCTTGTTCTTCAGCTGGAGCTGCTGCTGCTGCATCAACCCCTTATCCATTTCATTCTTCATCTTCTTCAGCTAAACAACAAACAGATTTAGTAGTCAGCCCAATGAAAGAATACACAAAGCCAGTTAGGAAAAAGTCAAATGTAACATTATACGTAGGATAATACACTCTCTCAGTAACTTAGTAGGCATATTCTAGAAAAGACAAAAAAAACCTGGGAAAATGTAATCCTGAATATTTCATATGTTACATTTGACCACTTTCTACATGCCATTGTGTGTTTCAGGCTTTCAGGAATAGGTACCATGCCAATTTATACATGTCAGATGGGTACACAAAGACCATGGGATAGGGACTTTGTCTGATTCCATGTTTGTGAGGCTCAGTGGGTTACATTGCTGAGTTTGTGTGCTAGCGACTGGGTGCACCACTATGACAAAGATGGTTTGAATCAAAAATGGACTTCACACACTGTCAAGAGTTGAGTTAGTGAGTTAATATTTAACGTCACATCGGCAATATTTGTCAACAGTTGAACGAGCCTGGTCTATAACAATTCTCATGACACTTTTCCCTTACAATTTGTGTTAAAATATCTGATAACGTGTTGTTACTGGCATAAAACCACACTGTTTTAGAAAGCTGGCATCTGATTGGGTGAAAACTGACAAATCCTCTATTTTGTTTACTTTTGAAGGCTCACTTAAATTTCATCCTTCAGTGCGTGAGTATGGTTTCATAGCATTCGAAGCAATATTCCAGCAATATAACAGTAGAGACCACCAGAAATGGACTGAAATCTGCTGTAATTATATGGAGAATCAAACCAGAACTTTACTTTAAAAAGCCAACCCTTTAACCACAGCCCAAAGTCTTACAGACTTCTTGCCAGATCCAGGTCTAGAAGTAAAAAAAACAAAGCCCATCGCTACATCCGAGGTAAGTAATTAATAATGAGCAAAGAGTGAAATATGCAGGAAACAAACTTACTTCCTCATCTTTCTTGATGATTTCCGTCTCCATGCTGCGTATCTTGCTCCGAAGGGGGATAATTTCTCCCTCAATTTTAGTCTTCTCCTCTATTATTCGCCTTAAAGACACATCACTCGCTGACCGCGTTAACCCGCCTCTTTGTGGCCGTGGACCTGGTAGGGAAACAAAACTAAGTGCATTGTAATCTCATAGAGAAACATAACCAATGAGACCATGTGTAAGTTCCGTGTTTTGCAAGGTTAAATTTTACTATTTGGGCAAGATATTTAACATTCAGTGGCGCTTCAGGTAATCTTTCTGCTCTTTAGCAACATTCAACTCTCAGCACGCCTTGGCTGGTTTGTCGTCGTCATTTTCATAGATGCTCCAAGGAAGACAGGATAAATTAAAAACAAGAAATCTTTCAAAGATGGATGAAGATGGATGAAGATGAGTTCTCACTGTAATAAGCTGTTTATCCGTAAATTGTCATCCTTCCCATTGAACCAACTTCTAAATGCTTCTCAATGAAGGTAGAAATCTTTCCTCCATCTGTTTACATATATTTAACTAAGGGACTGTTCATAATTAATGATAAGGGGATGATGATCATGTTTATTGAGAAGCATGTAAAATGTGAATGACTCCCCAGAAAATTCATGCCATGCACAAAATCAATGCCCCATCTCTGACCTTCCCGACTCCCATGTTTCTAAATCCTCTCAATGCTACTGTCGAACCCATTTGACTGGAGTGCAGGATAATGACATCTCCAAATGAAACTTGCAATAATTTTTCAACAAGTCGGATTTACGCATCATATGAATTATGCATTGAATGCTCTAATTTTCAGTTTTCTGAATATATAATCTTTTTATCAGTTTATATACCTTCAATCGAAACACCTGTGAATTAAAAATGTGATCCCCAAATTTCTTGGCACACAGTCATAAATAACGGCCATTTCTGACTTCAAGCACATCACATGGAGCTTTACCCAGTCTAACATTTTCTTCATAATGTACAAAATGGGTGACACCACCTGGTATGTGTACAAAATTATTGCCCACACTCCCCAGAACCCAATCTTAATCATCATCATCATCATCACCTCCAAGCCATAAATTATGAACGGTCCCTAATTTCACAAACCCTGAAGCATTTATTGACTTGTTATTGAAAAATCAACTTTAAACATCACTGTCATTGCATTTCAAGTCCATATATTTTTAGTGATAAACGTTCATTGCTATTATTTGTCCTCATTTTGGGACATGCATAGATGTTCTGTAAAGAGGAAACTAAATGTATGGTGCTGGCTTCAAAAAAAGACATGGTGTCTCATACACCTATCCCACCACAATATTAGATAAACTGTAATGAAACAGTTTTTGACCTCTTTGAAAATAGACAGAAAGAACCAACAACTCTTATTAAATTAAAATGCTTTTAAAATCATTGTGTATCACCCACGCTACCCAACCCTACCCCACTCTGCCTTACAGAGTCCATGTTCAAAATAATATGAGAAAACTGTTATGAATCACTGAGACAATTTTTGGTCTGTCAGTTTCCAATAAGACGGAAACAACCATCTGCCCTTTTTAACTTACTTTCCATGAGGGATTCTTTGTCCTTTTGTCTTTCCTTCTCTCTATCTTCCTTCTCCTTCCTTCTCTCTTCATCACGTTCTTCTCGTTCACTCTGTCGCAGGTTGTGTTCATTCTCAAGGTCGTCAGTGAGTCTGTTGATCTCAGCTTCAAGCTCCTTTAGCTGTGTTAAAGACAGTTTCAGAATATGTGACTTTACTACCATGGCACCTTGACAATTAAAAAACACTTTCTCCTTATATTATTCTATATTATTATGTCTCCTTCCACATCTTTAAACATCTGATTTGGAAATTCTTCAATACCAATAATTTGAAATATGATAACATAAATTCCTGTGACTTGTTTATTCGGTAAACAACAATGTTAGTTGTCATATATGTCATCCTAAGTTATCACTCAAACCTAATGCAACCTGTCTCTGTAAGTTAGATTGATGCTCATAGAGTCAATCACTGTATTGTCTGGTCCAGGCTTGATTCTTAACACACTGCTGCCACTTAGCTGAATAATTGCTGAGAGCAGGGTTAAAACAACACTGACATGCCAGTCACTTGTTCCAATGATCAATGACCGATGTAATTTGGTTGGCATCCTTAATAACTTCATGTTTAGCATTCCCACTTCCCTCCCTTTGTTACAAAAAAAATCATTAAACAAAGTAAGAAAAGCATCTGAACTGGATGAATCAAGAAAACACTGCAACAAATTTTCCACCTTTTCCTTTGAAGCACTAAGGTCATCCTCCAGCTTGGCGTTCTCCTCCATGAGAGCTCCGATCTCCTCTTCATGTTCATGTTTCAGTGCACTCCGTACCCGGTTCTCCTGTTGTCGCAGTTGCTGCATCTCCTCCTCGAAGTCGTCACGTTCTCGTTCCAGGATCTTCTTCAGCTCCTCTGAATGCTTGTCCCCCGATTGGCTGTTATTCTGCTCTGCTTCCAACTCGTCCAATAGCTTTGCTCGCTCCACCAGAAGGAAGGCAATCTGTTCACTGCTTGTTGCCTTGGCAATCTCATCCAGACCCTGCTGTGAAAGCATCTCTGCTGTTTCTTTCCGAATCTCATCGCCTGATGAAGCAAGAATGAGATCTAATAGTGACATCCATCTAAAGTTGTAGAATATGAGTCTTGTACTGCATACATTTAACACACGCACATGAGGTCAGCAAACAAATGAAGTTTTGTTACAAATGGGTCAGTATCAGCGACAGGGATAGCAAGTAGCATTGTCCAAATTGTGAGCATGGTGTGAAGCCATTTTTAGCAATATTACAGCAAAATCATTGAGAAGGAAACAACATAAACTATCAAATACACTTCACACATTGTACTCTTTGGGGGAATTGAAACTGGATCTTCTGTGTGACGCGGTGATGCTTTAACTATCAAGCTACCCTAATGCCCCTTGTCCATCATTTAACTAATGTCACCTCAGCTTTATCATGAGATTCTAAATTTAAAGTCTTGGTATAAAGCTTTGCATAATTTCATCACACATTTGTACCAGATATTAAGAACGGCTTTAATTTGGTGATATATTAACATTTCATGATTCACATTAAATTACACTCTGTGTCAGTCTTCGAAAGAAAATGGAGGAAAAACGTGTAATTTCAACCATAAAGAGAAACTCAGAAGATGCAAGAATCATATTCCAGAAGGAAGTGATAGTTGTAACCTTACGATAAAGTACCAGGGAGTTACAGTCATCACATTGCTACAATCACTTTGTGGGAGGGGTAATGGATGATTCCATACTGTACTGTTCTCAACAATGAACCAATGTCATGTCATGTCGCTTCAAATAAATAATCAGCATTGAGAATCACAAAAATATTTCTGCAAATATCAGAACATTGATACATTCTAGTACATTCATAAGTATTGCAAGACACCCTGCTGCCAATAGCAACTCATTTGGTACTTCATGGCAGTTATCGTGAATAACAATATTAACATTGCATCACTCATGATGCACAGAGTTTACTGGTGCATTACGAATGCAAATCGATGGAAATAGACAACTGTAAATCTGTTTTTGTGTCGTCTGCCATATCTAGCAATGGTTACGAAAAAAATTGCCTCACATTCCAATAAATAAATTTTGACAAAGAGTTCAAATGTTGTCCCTGTGAATATTAAGAAGGGGAATTACATCACGGCGACTTTACTAAGACAATACCTACATGAAAAAACAGCAAGATGCAAGAATCGTTTGATTCACACAGACTGGCTAAAGTGTACGGTCTGATACCCATGCTTCAAACAGTTCAAAATTAACATTGAGGTGTTCAGCAAGAAAATATGTTGTTCACTGGTCACTCGGGGGCCATAAGTTGAGGTATTCTCGATGTTTGTTCATGTTCCCATTGCCCTTCAGCCTCAGTGAACATAAACAAACATCAAGGGTACCTGAACCCATTCTCCCATCAAGACCAGTGAACAATTTATACTATCCATCAGCCCATGCCATGTGGAGGACATGATGTTAGGAGTAAAGAAACCATTCCTTAGTATATCTGCTATCAAATCAAGGAACAATTCATTTAAAAAACATACCCGGCTCTTATTAGAGGCTCAGTGCATATTTTTTAAACCACTGTTTTACCCCCGACACTTACTTGAGTACCACCACTTATATTGTGTCGCCCATTAAGTGGAAATACGGTTATCAGTAATATACAATTACATCAGCTGAAAGAATAAATGCCCCTGATTCCAACTTACTCTCACTGGCCTTGATTTGTTCCACCTCCAGCTTGAGAGCCTCGTTCTCGCCCTCCAGTTCCTGTATTAGAGCCTCTCTCTCATCTGACAGGTGGCGGATATGTTCCACGTAGTTCTCCACCTCCTTCATCTCCTCCGACTGGGACTGTCGGAGCTTCTCCTCCAACTCCCGCGCCAGCTTCAGGTCCGTCTGAACAACACATCACTCATTAATGGCATAACATTCATTTGAACAACATGTAGCCTGATGATTACTCACAAAGCATTCGTCTGACCAAACATCAGTCATTACTCACAACACAATCGTCTGAACAACATGTCTGCCATAACTCACCTTCATCTGAACAACACATCAGCCATTATTAAAAACACTGAGTTCCTCTTCAACAATGAGATCTTAGTTCTGTAACAATCATTACTCGGGTACAATCATCATCCCACTTTGATACCAACAGTTCAAGTGACTTTAAGAAAATAGCTTTCCCTGACTAATTTTCCTGACTTTTATGACATAATCATGATGTTGTAATTATGAAAGAACTAATCAACATAATACTTGATGTCAATGTTTATTGGACTATTTATTGAGAAGTGATAAATAGGAAAGAAAGGTAACTCTACTAAATTAGCATTGTGAAATTTAATATCTATATTTTGAGCAGATATGAAATGAAATCCAGGTTTATTTGCAGTCTGAAGCAGCCCACGGGCAAGTAAGATACTATTATTTGATTGCTCGAAATGAAAACTGATTTTTGAATCCCTTGATATCTCTGTCGAATCTGACCCCATATACCCCAATTGAAAACGTAGTCCACTGTGAGTTATCTATATAAATCAGGGATAAATAAAAAAAAGCAAGGCCATTCAGATCATTTTAACACACAGAAGTATAACACACATTTCTGTTATTTTAAGAGACACACTTAAAGTTCATGTGCAATCAGTCTCCTTCAGTCTAATTCTGAAATCACAAATTGTAATCAGTAAATTAATGGTCCTGCAGCGATTGGGACAGGCAGGGGCCATGGGCCATTTTGTGCATTAGAATAAAATATGTCCCATTGAATTTTGACGTTTACTATTGATACAAGGGCAGTGGCCCATTCTAAATTCAGAAAATGGCTAATAATCCAGAAAATGGCCCATTATCAATGTTCTCTATTCAAATCCCAGGTCCTCTATATTTTCCGGAGCCCTTTTGTACACTGTAACATCTGCATTCTCCATGACACCTATCCTCCAAATTCTTCGATGCTACTAATAATCTGCTTCTGATAATATTATTCTTTTGCTAAATACACACATAAGCACTAAAGAGTGGGAAATAATTATCTGGTAAGCAACGGTAAGCCAGATTGTATATACAGGCAATTCATAGTCAACCATCCAATCCCCACTTTCAGAGGCAGAAAACACCCAACCTCCTGTTGACAGGGGTAGACATCACTCAATCCCATGCCAAATTATAGTATTCCATTTATAGGTGGACACGTTTGGTTACCTGTATAGGTGGACACGTTTGGTTACCTGTATAGGTGGACACGTTTGGTTACCTGTATAGGTGGACACGTTTGGTTACCTGTATGGTTTCACTGCAGACTATTCCTTCTCACATTTCAAGAATTTTTAAGATTTCCAAATTCCTACTCCTTTCAGTCACACTGGATCTTGAAGAATTCAACTGTTCGCAAAAGCTTTGGCTGATAACTGATTCTCCCCATGAAACCCAACAAATATATTAGAAAAGTTCAAGTTTCAAACAATGCCACATATGTAAAGCATTTTTACTTTCACTTTAAACTTTCCAAACAGTCTTAAAACCAGATGGCATCAAAATTATCAACAGCTAGTTTCATGATTGTAAACAAAGATATTTAAATCTTATCATTGTCAAGAAACAGAAAGTAACCAAATTTCTGCATATTAGTTAAGTCAAAAAACAAAAAACAAAAGAATGTCTAAAAAATAACTTCAAATACAGAAAGGTTTTAAACAACTTCAGGCACACATGCCATAACAACTAGGTCAGCCAACAAACAAGTGACATATATCTGTCACATGATAAGCTTTATTATGTAAACAAGTGCATTACCATAATATCAGCATTAATCTGCATACACCCCTAGAGACGCTCGTCTCAAACATCGGATGGCCATGTCTCGTCACATCCAACAAGCAAGACAGGTGCCTCCATCAGCGTCAGTTCACATCCCCTAACCCATCTAATCAATGTCAACAATGCACTTGAACACAAGGGTTCCAGGTGTAACGCGGATCAAGCACAACAAAACATATGTACGCTCAGGTGAGAGGTGACCTAATTTTAAATAGCATACCAGTGTCCGATTATGCAGTTGTCATAGGAACAGGCTGTGCACCTGTACAGGTAAAACTTGTTCAGGTGTACACTGTGATGCTGAAAGCAGGTAAATCTTGGTTGTGTGACAATGGTGTTCCTGTGATGTTCCTGTCATGTACCTGTGATGTTCATGTGATCATTTCTATGATGTTTAACATGTTTTGTACTAACTGAGATATCACCATGCGGTTCAGTGCTCTAAAACATCAACTGAAAGTCATTTCATAGTCTCTCTCACAGTCCCAGAACCACATTATTTTCCCTATCGCAATTTTTGCCCACAGACTGCAATGCTACAACCTTAAATGAAGCAAGTCCACATTTACTTGGGTTCTCGTTCCCAGAAACTCAAAACTCACTGGGGCTCCTTTTCAGTTTAAATGGATTTATTTGTTACCATCAAAATTATACATATTTAGGGATTAATGATTCCAATTCTTTAAGGTTTCTATCATCCAGCAATTATTTTTGCTTCTGTAAAGAGAAAAATAAATGAGATACTCAGTGACTTGCGGATTCCTGTTTCCTGATTAGTTGAAAATTCAGCAAGCTGGGGATGAGTTGTTTCACAATTTCACTATAACACTGATTTATCATTATCAGTGACACAGTTTGTTATTACTGCCAACATTTTTTTTTTAGGTGAAGGATGAAAAATCAATCTCTGAAGTTAGTTTTGTTAGCTGTTATATAAATACTCAGGTCTGCAACTTTAAATTTGTGTGTTCAATACTCTCTTGCTTATCTAAGGTTCATTATGTCCAGGCATTATACACTGAACCACATCTGTGTATCTTGTTAACACGACTTAGGCTGCATGAAAAAAAATTAAATGTTTCTCCGACAAAAGTGACGAGGGCTTTACAACTTTAATTTTAATTTTTGACACATAAAAAAGTGATCCAGTGGTCCTAGTGGTTAGTGAGTTCTTAAATTTTAAAAAACATTTTAAAGATCTTAAAAGTTCAGATAAATATAATTGCATTGATAGTAAGTAAATACACAAATGTTATTTTGGGCCAGTGAAGTATAGACAGGACCTCTAATTATTGTCCGCTCACTGGTCCTGTAGGAAATTTTGAAAGGTTTCTAACACTGTATAGGTGGTCCTTATTTGAAAGATTCATATCTATTGTAAACAGATCAAATTTGCTAGAACTTCCAAAGCCAATATCCCTTTGACATTTATGACATGTTTCAACTAGTTTCTTTAAAGGGAGATATCATATACTGTGCTCTGTGCTGTCTCGTGTTGGGAACACTAAATCCACAATCGATTATCGGATGACTTGAGGTGAACGATTACAATCAATTACATTTTTTACATAATCACCAATTTTAAGGGTTTTTTCCAGTTTTTTTTTTTCAATTAATGTGGTTTTTTTCATTAATATTGTCATGCACTGAAATGCATGCATGCAAGACACTGGAATTTTAAATAAACAATAAAGGTGGTGAAAATTTTACAATAGCATAGCTTTATGCTGTTGAGCACATGTAACAAACATTCATCAAGTTTAATGATCTGTTTACTTAATTCAAGGGTGTTACACTAAAGACCAACATTACAATTGATTGGAAATATGTTTTTCCCAATTGATAATTATTTTTTTTATCCTCACTTCAATCAATTTTTGATTATTTTCAATCATTGGAATACATCTAGTGCTGTCTTACATTCATTTAAAATGTTTGTATGTTGAAAAGCAGTCAGTGAAACGGGCACCATGACTCTTTATTGTCATATTGATCGGGTAATTCTTCCATGATTAATTTCTGTTTATTACGTTTCCTCTGGACAGTTTAAGGGCAGAAATGGGTACCCGGGTACTCGAGTATGAGGTGGTTAAGTCCAAGAAGAGTTTTCACCCATCTCACTCCACATGAAATAGTGCTGGCCCCAACATAGAAGTTCAGTGTTTATTTCTTATTGAATGGGCTTCAATTATAATGTACACATAAAATCTACTTTGGCTGTCAGATATTTTTTTAAAAGAACACATGGCAAAAGCTTAAAGTTCATACCTGAAACAAAAACGTAATTACTGTTCAAAACACCATTAAAATACGTTTTCCTCTTTTTCGAGGATGAGAGTACCTGAGGACAACAGTATTTAAGTACTTTCAGCTACTACCTTTTTCAATACTTGACTGTTTATTATCACTTTCTTTTTCAACATGATATATGAAGGAGAGTATAATGGGCTTGATTATTCAACACAAGACTTGTGCACTTAGTTCACAATGTGTGTGCTGGTGTGTGCATATCAGTGTGCATAGACAGATCCAGAGGGGGATTGAGTGTGCACGTTTCTTTTGTCCTGAAAGTTTACTGAATAATCATTGAAACGCTCATGAAAATGGTTGAAAATGAAGTGTGCAGCCCCCTTTCTCAAGTGTGTACACCTCCCTCTCCTTTTTCTCAAATTCACTCTCCAGTCAGACTCTCCACCCACTCACACCATTGATAAGTTGACGAAAGAATGGACGGATGACAGACAGACAGGTGGACAGACAGATTGACATTAAATGATTAAAGACACACGAAATCAAATACAACATACATGATGACAGGATGCCCATGTTGACAGAAAACTTTCATTCAGGACCTTACCTGACAATTCTGGTATAGTCGCCATAGATACAAGAGTTTCTCTGCATCTGCACATTTTGGGTTTAGACCGTCCTTAGACAAATGGTCAGTAATTTGGGACTGGACGTCAGTCGGACTTTCCTGCAACAGAGGCATTATCAATACAATATGATGTGAAATGACGGGCTTATTTTTAAAACGAAGGCACATACCCTTTGTTCATGTTTTGAAAGTTCACACTGGCAACATTTGAAATTAAGGCCAGACCAATTTTATTTCTTGTTTTACAGATTTTTTTCCTCTGAAAACCTAAAGACAGGTGAAAAAAAAATACAAATGAAATTTCCAAATAAATAAAGTATTTTACTCTTGACAATTTATGAAGTGAATATGGGTAAAAAAAAAGAACCTAAAAAGTATTTTCTTGCGAGTTTACATTTTCAGCCAATAAAAACATTAGGATTTTATTTTTTGAGTGGAGAAAATTGATTTTTATCTTTCTTTTTCCACTTGAAAAAATATGGCAGGTGGATCCGTACAACAAGAAATAGAATTGGTCTCCCCTAATACAAAATGTATCTGGGCAGGAAAATTCAATTCAAAACCAAAATGGCTAAAAAAAACAATATTAAAATCATAAATCATAAAAGATTTGTTCTGTCACTTTAAGTATAAGGTACAAATCAAATTAAGGCATTCATCTGTCACACCTACAAGGAGAATATATTCTCAATATATCCTCCCATGAAAAACAGCACATGTCAAGAGATGATATATGACATGATTTTAAAACAAAACAGATCTCAGTATGCAGTTTTAATATTCATTACATTAACATACAATAAAATAATAAAAAGAGAAATTCATTTAACCTTATCTTGATACTGCAGTTAAAGAAATGGAAGCATTTATTTTGGAGGTCCTTCAATGAAGAATACTGGATCCTGATGAACTGTCACTGTCGTCTACTATCAAACACTTTAGCTCGCAGTATATCACAACATGTATGACACTGTGCACGCCTTTTTCTCATATTCTGTGATATGATTTCTTTGCTGACACAAAGTATGTAGTCTATCGAACAATACAGATTCAGGTGTATCACAGTATGTTGCAAGACAATGTCTTTGCCAAAGCATAGTTAATTTTATCATGATTATCACAACACAATCAACAAATAAGACTCAGCAAACACTCATGACCAACGCTCATGGGGGCAGTCGAGGACATAGTGGTTCAACTGTTCTCTTGTCACATCGAAGACCAGGGTTCAATTCCCCACATGGGTAAAATTGTGACGCCCATTACTGGTGTCCCCTGCTGTTATACTGTTTGAAAAATAACTAAATTCACTCACTATACTGACAACTCCAGACATGCTTATTATACTAATACTAATCTTTCATACTTTAATACTTTAATACTAGCAGATCGTAATGACCATTCATACTTGATATATCACATACAATTCACTCAGGTGGCCTGGTCAGGTGAGACAATGTGCAGCCTAGGCTGACCGCTGGTACTTAATCTGATAAGGATTTGTGATTAACCAGGTGTGAGGGATCTGAATAACTTCATCTAGCGTGGATTAGGGGATTCTTGAGTCATGCTTGACGATTACAGTGACACAAATCTTCCGATGACTTTACCAACCAAGCTAAATAGTGATTGTCTTATCACTAATCTTTGGTTCTGTTTTAGCAGGTGAGACACCCAGGTGACCTATGTACTAAGTAGTCAACTGCCAACAATGTGTGATCTAAATATGTTTTACCTACCTGAATCATTAAGATTCTTGATTTAAGCACAGTTGAGGCATGTTTATGCACATGATGCACACATAATAAAGCACCTGTTTCCAAGCACTCATGCATGTTCAAAGCACTATTGCATAATATTACCCCGAACAACCCAGACTGTGAGGTGCTAGAAGGTTAACAGTCACATGACTCATCCCATCAGGTACCCATTCACTGCTGGGTGAACAGAAGCAAATAATAAACAAATTCACTTGTCTATGATGAGACTTAAATCCATGCACACACACATGCATACACTCATGCATGCACACACACCCCTCTCCTCCCATCCCACCCTATCCCCTAACCCCTCCACACACACAGGAAGTTAAGAAAGAAGCCACAGGTAAAAAAATAAAATTAACCGTAACAAAGTCCGGTAATCAAACGATTCATGTAAACCCCAATCTCAAGTGTTAGAAAAATGAATTCTTGATTCTTTCCCTCAACATGGAATTTGTCACGTCTTGCAACCCAAACATCCAGAGAATGTCAGTGTCCTATTCACTCAAAGTCAAACCCAGAAATCCACCCCATGTCCACGTTCCACCAACTGATACGATCTCCAGACTGAGAGTGAGCCCCCAACTTAATCAAGGAAATCAATAAACCACAAATACATTCATGAAAGTTGAAAGAAAGTTCTCACAAAGAAGACAGCTAATGTCCACTGATCTCCACCAGTATTTATCCATAATATACCCTGGACATGACCACAGGAGATTATATTCAGCTCCTTTATACATAAACATACACTATATGGTGTGTGCCTCCATTAGGCTTTTTGTCACCCGGTGAGTAAGTCCCTGAATGGCTTGCTTACGATTCAGTAATTACTGCAAACAAGATATCACAGGCTTGGTTGCACTAAGCTGGATAGGGACACTGAGTATAGAACAGTGAGCAAAATTTAGGCCGGTCCTGTGGTCCCTGTCTAGTAAAAACTCATCAGGACCACTAAAGGATAAGTCTGTAGTGGTCCTGGTGATCAGTGAATTTTCCCCCAAATTTACAATTTATATTTTAAAGCAGTGAAAAGTACCGATTGGACAATTGATTATTGTCCACTCACTGTTCCCATGGTCTTGTTAGCAATGTTGAAAGGTTTCTTTTACAGGGTACACTTGCTCACAGAAATCTTAGCGGAACAATGATTGTACCTCCCATTCTCAAGCACAGGCTTAATCATTATGATAGTCGTAGTGCTAAAATTGGTTTGTGGAAGTGGGCCCTGGTAGTACAACAAGTCAAAGAATGCACGAGTCTCATAAAAGATTAACAGTTTAATTTGTCATTTCCAAAAAGAAATAAAATAACAGACTGACATGTTCAAAAACAATGAAATCTGGATTTGCATTGGAACACCCATGCAGATATTGACACGTGTCGTGTGTCTGCTTACCTAGACTTGCCTCTTTAAAGGACAGAATTACATACATCCACAGGATTACCATTCAGACCTGCCTTGGAGCAAGGCTATACCCCAGGTTACGGGTGACTTAGGGATAAGTGTCAGTTTTCTTCATAACATCTCTAGAAGCCATGTGGGGGTTTGAGATTACATCGGTCCTGAGTGGACTAATTGTTTGTCTCTGTGTGTGGCATCATGGGTGAGATTTATCCCAAGTGACTAATGCTGGTCACCTTGTGGATGTTCTGGGATAGAGTAGGTTCCAGTAATCTTCTGAAAGTGGAACCCTACAGATGGGAGAAAACGGGGTAGAATATATGTGCCCACTGCTAGACTGTGAGGATTCTGTGGCAATAGATTAGGCGTGCATGTGCACCACGTAAGAAACCGAGATCAGGTATAAGCCATGGACAGCAATAATCCAGCAATAATGGTGGCTGTCTGTAACAGTAAAGTCTTTTTCAAAGAACCGAGTGACCAACAGCATGAGCATCGACCTACACAATAGGGATATGAAGACATCACTGTCAACCCGATCCAGTTAGTTCCCTCAGGGCTACTGAAGATCATGTCTAAAAAACCCAGGTCTTGATGGGCATGTACTCCATGAGGAGTGCTGGCAAGCACATTTTACTTACGTCTCCATTATGTGATTACATCTAATCAGAGCATGTAAACAGGAGACCAATGGATACTCGTGGCTTTTGAAATAGCTCTTCTGTATTTTAGACCTGTGGTTCATATAAAACAGCTGTCACTGTATCTGGTGCCCAGTCCTGCATTACGCTATGTCCCAACTTCTAAAAATGCTACTCAAAGAAGTTGCCAAGTCCTAGATACATTAACATAGATGTTTGGTGCCTCACTCTAGACTCTGCAATAAGTGCCAAGCCATAGATACTGTAATAGATACCTCGTGTTACATAGTAACACAGAGGCCTATTGTTTGTCCTTGACTAACCAACTTAATTTAATGTGTTTAGCAGACAAATAGGAGTTAAATCAAACATCCTGAGACTGCAAATTAGCAGAAAGATGTTAATGGTCTGTCAAATGTCACGGACAAGACCATATCATGAACCTATGTTTGCACATCAGAGGCAGGGTCCAAGGTCACTGAGTTCAATATATGTAAGTATGTTAACAAGCACCTGCTACACACCCATGTTCATACAGTAACCGAGCATTATTATTGTTTAATTGGAAACACAAACTTGTAACAGGTTTATCAGAAATCAATTTCCTTGGAAGGATTAAAAATTATTAATGACATCACCTTCAACATTCACAACCTGGTTTATGACACTGTCATTAAATCTGCCTCTACAAGATCTTGCAAAATTGAAATCTTTTAACTCCTAAGAGCACAAAGAGTTTTCACAGGAATCTAATTAAGTCTGTCTTGGACAAGGGACAGGTTCCTGTACTGACTAAGTACAGGATGCTTTGACTGATAACTTGGAAAAAAATAACTGTCAATTTATGCACTGAATGTGATTAAACTTTGTGGTTGTAAATATTGCTTTTGAAAAGGTTGAGGTCCATATTTTGGTGAGAGTAAGTTTAGTTTTACGACACTTTTAGCAATAGTCCAGTAGCATCACAGCAGGGGACATCAGAGTGACCTTCACACACTGTACCCACGAGGGGAATTAAATCTGTGGCTTTCACATCATGAGCGAGCACCTTAAACACTAGGCTACCCCCACCACCCATCATATTTTGGACCTTTGGATATTCACTTTCAGATTTCATAATAATTTTATTTTTGTGACTTTGCAGAGAAAAACAACATTGTTGAAGTGAATCATAGATGTTGTAATACAATCACATTTGTAAACATTACAAAGCCTCAGATAGTTTCCCCAATGCACAGATTTCAATTGACATAGTTCTATTTTCACTTATATCTGACATAAACTCTCATAACATGGAAATGATTACAACAGCCATGGTCAGTAAGCCAAATATTTGGTGAACAAGTACGTACATGCCGATGTTATCAGACTGAATATTGAACTCAAGTCCCTTGTGGACATGCATGAAACTCTGTGTATCATACATAAAACATGCCCTGTACTAAATCATAACAAAACCATTTATTCTGAGGCCAAGCCCATCACCCCTGAGTGTCAATAGAACCCACTGACAGAAAGTTAATCTTATTCCTGGAAAAGTTATTCAAACAGTTCACCAGCCATTCTATATATCCCAGTATCATTCACCAGTACACATTCCATTCCAAGTCGGTTGTCAAAACAATTCCATTCCTCCAACCTACACTGGTTTATATTGTCAGCCCAGAGTAATATATGAGCTTACAGGATTGGGAAGGCATTACGAATATTTACACCATGAGTGTGACAGTTTGCAGTTTAGGGGACATGAACGACACAGACCTTTCATATGGTGTTAGGGCAGAGTAATAATAATTATTTTAGTTTTTACAACGTACCAGGGCCAATAAAGATTTAATGCCAAGTCTTTGCTAGCCTGCGTAATAACTGACACCTGTCCTTGGGGATTTTGTGAGAAGTGTCCGCTCAGCATTAACTCCAGATGTAAAATGAATGAGAAAAAAAAATGTATATATTACATCCCGAGCGATACACAATAATATCCAATTACAGGTACTAAAGAAGACTGACCTTTGTATCATGTTAGGTCAGGTAGTTACATATTTTACTATGTACCAAAGCCAAAAAGGATTTAAAGGACCATTCATAATGTAAGGTTTGCCCCAATACCTGGACCAATTATGATCATGTGACTAACATACCATTCAAAAAAAGTAGGGGATATTAGATTTACAACATTGATATAATACAAATGATGGAAGAAAAGGAGGATCAGATGATGAAGATAAATTAAGTTAAATGTGACAATTTATTCCATTCGTTTGGAAATGCTTCATCTATATGAATATATATTGCTTTTTCTCATATGCATAGGCATTGGCTAATGGTATGCTCGCAGAATGGAATATTCCCTACTATTTGGGAATGGTATAGTTTAAACAATGTAAAATATTGTTCTGTGATGATTAAAAGGTAGTACTGTCTTTGAAGCTTTAGACATAATTTATAGTCACTTGTTTTATGAATTATTCATGGCTTAGATGTTGAAAAACTCACAATTTTAGCCTGGGAAGAAGAACATCTTGTCATTTCTGGCAAATTTGATGTCAGGAATTAACAAAATTCGTATCCGGGTAGGGTAGGGCAGGGCAGGGCAGGGCAATATTAGCAGGCCTTACGAACTTTCATACCAGTTTGCAAGTAATCAACACCCAATAACTCTTATGGTTCTATGATCTATGGTTTATATGACAGTCCATATTTTCTTGTGTACATGACAGGTATTCATCTACAGTACACAGGAGTGTAGATTCTAAGGGATTAATACATGTACGTCCAGCCCCAAACTACTTAGTTTCATGAATGTTTGAACAAAGGCTGTTGACTTACTGAGTGCTTGATCTCTGATGATAAACTTGTATAAAACAAAAGTGTATGACTTTAAGAAACATCCCCAATTATTAAATTTCTGGAAAGCTAATAGGCTTATTTCAGGGGAATACATTTAACCATTTGAACTGGCTTGGTTCAACATAGGAGTGAGTGGGGCAAATTAGGCTGATTTTACAAATATTCTACAAGTACAGGACTTACTAACACATGTACATCTGTTGGGAATCAGAAACCAAATCCATGCACTGTCGATTATCGGAGGACGTGTGGTGAACGATTATTGATTGTAATCAAAATATATACATTTTAAATGTACTGACCTGTATTAAAGGTTTTCCTCCAGTTTTTATGCCAATCAATGTTTTCGATTACTAATTCTGTGGAAACATGGCCTAAGACATCTCACAGCATAAAACTGCTTTTCAGATGATTGATCAATTGCCCTTAAAGGGGCACTGATGTGGAGCAATTTCCGACGACTGGTTTCTTTTGTTATTGTTTTTCTCCCTTGAGTACCCAGATGATATCCCAGAATTTGTAACTGGTTCGTGATCTCGACTGCACCTCCCATATGTGCAATTTATAGTTTATGTGTAGACTGATCAACAAAGATGAAGTCATTTTACTTCGTTATTATGAAAATAAATCAAACACCCTGAAGTTTACTCATCTGCCAGTGATATGAAAAAAAATTCTTTGTAGGAAGGATGTTGTTTTTACACTTGTACTTCACAACAGGGTGTATTTAGTATAGATTACATAAATCTACACTCATAAACACTGCCTTTTTACAAATCCACTGTGGAAGTAATAAATCAGTCAGTGTGTTATCGGTTAATCCTTTGATCTATGTTTGTTTGTCAGCTGACAAACCCTCTTGCATCACTTACATGCACATAGTACATAACATGCAATACAGTTGCCACTACAGACTTTAATTTATAATGTTGTGTATTTACTCCAGACAGGAGAAATGCCAAATGGGAACCTATGTCAAGTAATTTTAGTGGTGTTACCACTATTTATGCCCATTATAAATTCATTAACTGGCCATCAAGTGAATGATGACAAATAACATGTGTAGGTTTATACCATCAAATGTGAGTTACAGCAAGGAAGATGTAATCTCTGTGTCGCATGCAGCCTGAAAACACTTATAGGCCGAAACTGTTTTGAGGATACCAACGGAACTTCATTGATACATAAGAAATGCACATAGGTGTTTGCTGTGTACTTGGGTAAATGGGTATAATCAGTTTTTTTACACGTAAGAAAATTTAATCAGATTTCTCTACCAATGGCAAAGTCATTGTTATTAGTTTACGAATTCAGATATTTAATCAACTATGTGTTTTTTATTATCATAGATAATAAATCAGGGTCATAGCTACCAACATTTACGTATGATGTTTGCTATGACAGCTGGGCCAACCCTCAAAACTATCTAAATATAAAGCTTTGCAATCTTTCAGACTTATATGAAACAAATGACTTGCTACATGTATGTAGACATCATATTTTCACATGACATGATAAAATATGGAGGTAAAAAACACAGAAATAGGATCAAATTGGATCAGTGACTATACGATCAGAAAAAAAACTACACTGCTGGGATATTTTATCCTTATATTTAATCAGATAAGGAATACCATGGATATTTTAATGTGATGGGCATCCGGCCTCCTCACTTTTTACGGTGGAGAAAGTGTCCATCACGGTCGAGGGCGCAGGTCCTGACCAATATGCAGCTAGGTTTCGTAATTAGACCGTTGGTGAGAAACATTATTCGCTCCGCACCAGTGCCCCTTTAAACAAAGGTAGACAAATGCTCTTTGAACATGTTGACACAAATTTGTAACAACCTTTTTTAAATACTTTAAATAATTACACATGTACCTTCAAATTAAATATGCCACCATGGAAGTACTTTATTTCCATGAGAATTATCCTTAAACTTTCGATCCAAAGTTTCAAAAACATTTTGGGGGGGAAAAATCTGGAACACCCAATTCCCATTCCCATCAGTCTCCAGCTGCCCTCCAGTTTGCAGACACTGTTCAGTCTGGTATATGAGAACTAAAAATAGTCTCGAATTAACAATAAATTCTAATGAAAATGATGTTAAAAGTTTTAAATCAATTTAATTGACCTGGACGTATAAAAATTCATGCTTGTGTCAAGACTGTACATGACTGTAGATAAACCTTATTTTTTGACACGCAGTTTAAAAGAAGGCATTTGAAATCCTGCAAGATACCATTTTTCAATTACTCTATTTTTTAAAACATTATTGAATGTGATCAAATAGGAAGCTCATTAGAGACCAAGGCTATCGCATCAACTGAGATGAGAATATTCATGCTCTGTTGTGCAAGCATGGGATGACACACACTGGAATTTCCATTGTAATGCTTGATAATACAGATAAAGTTTTGTTTATTCCAGATAGCGTAATCTGTACAGGTGCATGAGTCAGAAGTGATATAACACTGATCAATAATGTCTGAACTATGCCAGTGGCAATAACATTACCACTGATCTCCCTCAAGCTCTGTCAAGGGATGGTCTGTCTGAATATAAAATCAATGGCACATTCATACATGTCTATATTGCCTACTTTAACATTTAGTTTGTTGTAAACATGAAAGGGGAATGTGAGGCTTGTCACTTTGTTTCTACAGCTAAATGTGCTGTCCAAAATAATCTTAGATGCTTACTGTAAATTCAAACCCCTCCAAATTCAGCACTGGTACTCCAATATCACCAATTAATGTAGTTACCTTTAATTAAATTCTGTAAACTAAACAACCTAAAAACTAGCAAAATATTGTGCAACTGGGAATCGATGACATAGTCAGCGAGTGAGTGAGTGAGTGAGTTTGGTTTTACACCACATTTAGCAATATTCTAGCAATATCACATTATCACCTGTGAAGGTCCAGGCTAGAATAGGCCTTCAGCAACCCATGCTTGCCATAAAAGGCGACTATGCTTGTCTTAAGAGGCGACAGACTGAGCTAACTCGGTTGACACATGTCATCGGTTCCCAATTGCGAAGGTCAATGCTCATGCTGTTGACCACTGGACTGTCTGGTCCAGACTCGATTATTTACAGACTGCTGCAATATAGTGGAATAATGCTGAGTGTGGCGTAACACTAACCTCACTCACTCATTATCACAGTGGGGACAAGAATTTGTCTTCACACATTGTACCCATGTAGGGAATCGAACCTGGGTTATGAGCTTGAGAAGCAAATGCACTAACCACTACGCTATGATACACACTGAGTAATGGCAGCACTTATTCTTGTCTGTTGATACAAGACATACTAATAAACATAAAATGTAAACATTTTGTAAATCACATCCCCCTTTCATTTCATTTGTCATGACTTCCAGTATATCAAGAGATATTTACCATGTCAGCACTCTAGGTGTCTCAAACAACAGAGACACAAATTTCAGTTGGTTGGGTCAAATGTTGGTTGACATGTTCCATGATAATCATTTGCCATTTTTTCTGTATATCTCATAAATGGTATCTTGAACACATTTTTGGAAGATAATATATTAAAATATTTAAAAAACAGTTCTGACCTAAGCATAAATAACCTTCATTCCATCTCAGCATGTGCTTGTCATACCAGGTGACTAACAGGTGGTCTAGCTTGTGCTTGTCATACCAGGTGACTAACAGGTGGTCTAGCTTGTGCTTGTCATACCAGGTGACTAACAGGTGGTCTAGCTTGCTGACCTGGTTGACATACTGACTGCTCATGCTGTTGATCACTGGATTGTCTGGTTCAGACTCAATTATTTTCAGACCACCGCCATACAGTTGAAATATTGCTGAGCGAACCATTAAACAAAAAACAACCAACCAACCATCTTGGCAACCATCTCCAAGAGCAGACACAGGAGAGGCGATAAAGGCACAGTGTCAGGTTACTGCTGAAGAGTTTCAGTTCCTGAAACTGACCCCTCTGAGACTAGATACTGCACGCCAGCACTTTGTTGATAGGATTAAGAGTAATTTATCACATGACTGTACACAGGTATCTTTGTTATGCATTGTGCTGTCCGCATTAAACAACCATGGATATGGGCCATGTTTCACATTCAAAGATTGGTATAAATGCTAAAGACAAGCAGGAGATGACATATACTGTTTGAACCAAAGTTTAAAAACCATGTACCTTTAACTTGTTTAGCATGTTGCGAAAAATACCATCCCAAAATATACTGGGTCCTGATTCAATACAACTATGGTAACTTCCTCACTTTAATGTGGAGTTACCATATTAGTAGCACTATAATGAAATGGGTCACTGCATCCCAAGGGATGCACACAAAAGTAACATTCCTTCTAAATACTCAAAGTAATTACTTTTGGCAATTTGTAAAGTATATATGGAGTGTAAAACGATCTAAAATCATTTTTAGTGTAAGTTTACATTTTGGCCACATAAAAACATTAGGATGTTAATTTAGTGTAGAAAATTAATTTTGTTTTATTCTTGAAAAAATATGACAAGCAGACCTGTAAAACAAGAAATAAATCTGGTCTGGCCTTAAGAGCAATTTGAACAATCTCACTCCTAAAGCCCTCAAATACTTTTGAAGTCATGTCATTGCGTTGTATGGATAGCCATCCCTTATCCTATCAGGACCATGAAATTTAACACTGTTTACAACTGAATATGTTCAGCAGTAAATGTGGTCAAATCATCTGCATGGAGAATTTTAGTCTGTCGTACAGACCCTGAAGTATATATATCCAAGAAAGCCCACGCAAGTCTAGAAAATATGGCAAGTCTAGCTTTCCTTAGCTTCATGAAGAAAGTCTCCGGGCTCCATTTCATTATATTATTATATTATTTTTTTTCACAATGAACGTTTTTCAGTAAAATATGTTCATTTCAGAGACTAGCTGTTAGTCCAGGAGAATTTGTGAAATGACAATAAAATTACAACATCAGTCAAAGAACTACAAAGATTCTGGGAGTGGATCACTATACATGTCTTCTTTTGGGATTACACTTCCTCAGTGAGTAGAGATTCCAGTGCTTTTGACTGGTTGGGTCTATCCATGAGTTGAACCCTAATCTTCTGAATCAGGCACCTTGTCATCAACACAATATGGTTTCTGAAGGAGTGTAATCTCAAATGTGACATATATTACATTTGACCACTTTCTAAATGACACTGTGCATAAAATACATTCTAGTGTTAGAGCAAGGTCGTTATAGCTCATTCTAATGTAATGATGTTGACTGACAGTCCTCGTATATTGATTTAATACATTTGTCTGCTTACCCACACAATAAATATACACAAAAGAAAATAAACAGACAAACAAACAAAATATTTTACCATGTGTAAAATCAAGCAATTCATGATAACCTTTCAGTTTCTTGCTTGACACTTATTACAATGTCCAGACCAAACTGCTTCCACTTGTAGACATATTGACAAAACTCACAGTGTGTGATTTAATAGTTTCCAAATTTTGCCACCCAGTCAGGTTTGCTATGCCTGATAGTTACTCGCCAAAAAAACGATTCACGAGTCCAAAATGTGAATATAGACACCAGTTTCAACAATAAGTTGAACAAATGAATATTTTTAGCAAGTCACAATCTTGCATGATTTAAAAGTGTGTTATTTAAACTGGAACTGAACAAGTCAGAGAGAGTGATATAGCTACAAAATGACCCCATGAACATGATGAAATTTTACAAGACAGCCAGGCCAGCGATTTACTGGCTTGACTGAATTTGCCTTGAGACCGGCGAGCAGGCCATTGGCTATTTCACACACTGATTCATGAAATTGTTGCCATATAAACAATGTTCTACAGTCACAGTAAGGATTCTCGATTGTGAGTCAATACAAAATCTTGTATTTATCAGGTTTACACTCCATGCGTCTCATACAACAGACATCCAAATTTCACTTGCTTCGTAAAAACGTTATCAAACAGTCAATCACTGATAATAATAATTTATGGTTATTTTTTCTGTGTGTCTCATGAACTGTATTTCACCATGGTCAAAGAATCTGATTTGGAAAGATTTCCACCTGTCACCCACATTATTTATCATTGTATACAAAGCGTAAACCTAACCCTAAATCTAAATCTTAACCCTTCAAAATAATCCAAATGAATATAATGCATTTCCAGGGATCACTCCGGAGCAAATGGTGAAATCTCTTCCTTTACCTGAACAATGGGATTTTCAGAAGTAATTTTTGGTAATGGGTAGAACTTTTACCTCTGATTTTGCCCTTTGCAAGTTCTATCTTCCAATAAAAATGTAAATACTTGACAGTAAAATACTGATGTGGAATCAACACATGTGTAATTAATTACTGATCATAATTGTTTCAAACGACAATTTGTCAGTGTTGTTAGCAGCATTTTCTTCTCACTAACTTTGGAATACTATATGAACCATTTCATGAATAGGGACAGTTGGATAGCCTAGCTGACTGTAGGTTTTTGAATGTTACACTGATCTCTCAGTGAGTCCCATGCCTCCTCAAACGCCAGGATTAGTTTTGTAAAGACAGTGAATATTCACCCCGACTTTGGATCCTTGGATAAGTGGTGTTGGTGAACATATTCTCTAACCATGCAATATTATTAATTATATGCATGAAACAGAAAGGTTATTAAAACATGGGATTTTGAAAATTAAAATGGTCAAACTTTTCTTAATATGGCTTGTGTAGGCTATAAGATAATTTTCAAATTCTTCCAGTTCACAAATATTGATTGAAAAAACTAGGTCTCCCGGCTTGCAAGTTTTTCTTCCGAATTTCTTTTCTAAACATTGCCGTTAGAATTCCATTAGGCTCTAAGGTATTCGTTGAAGAAAACTGGCACAAAATAAATGCGCTTCAATAAGACAGATCATGACAATGAAATTTAGTCACCCCGTCTTCACTTTCAAGTCATGATCAGACAAGCATTTGACAGTCACGCCCGACTGAAAAGCGACTGACTTACCGATATTTTCTGGTTCCCTATATCTGCCATGGCAATAGCGCACAATCTTCTACATCCAGTCACGTTATTTCATCACGGTAAACCATCACGAAAAATATCCTTCCTGACCACAGGCCATTTTTATCGAAAACCTGAGTGCGAGAGGGTTCCTCAGGCCATGGAGGCAGCCATTTTCAAACAAACCCTTGTTGTTGTATGACGTCACAAATCCCAGCGCCACCGTCGATATTTTTTGTGGCGCGTTAATAGTTTATTTGATTGTGATAAATTATGATCTTTTTGAAAAACAAAACGACTTAATATTGGATATTAAGGTGTAGGAAAACTGTGGTGAGTTTTTGTGTTTTGTGTTAGTTTGCAGAACTTTTCCTGAGGAATAGGTGAAGGGAGGTTACTCTACCCACTCTGGTAAGCAGGTGCGTGTTGGAAATCTGCCAAATATCCTCTTTTGGTTCAAATCCAGATGAGAAATTCTTCACATAGTAATTGGCAGTTTGTTTTGTTTGCAGTATGCGTTTATCGTTCAGTACTGAAAACGTGTTAAATACATTCATGACGGCTAGAAAATATTTAACTCCTAATCAGCAAATGTATTGATTGAAATTGTGGGCAAGGTTCCATGTTTGTCCTCTTGGTTGTCAATATTCAATCTACCTGTTTACAAACCAGCCTCAAACCGACAACATTATATGTTAATGTATGGAAGATACGATCATATTTTAAAAAACATTTTAATTTCTTTTTCAATTGACTTGTAAAGGTCCAGGATAGAACAGGCCTTCAGGCGTTCAGCAGCCCAAGCTTGCCATTAAAGGCTAACATGGTTGACACATACTCAATTTCCAATTGCACAGATTGATGCTTATGTTGTTGATCACTGGATTGTCTGGTCCAGACTCAATTATTTACAGACCGTCTCCATACAGATGGTGCAAAACTAAACTCACTTGCTCAATCAATCAATCACTCTTGTTTAATTAAAACACAAGTTATCTAATCTTCAAGTTCTAAGTAGTTTATGGCGTGACATGTAAGGGGGAGACAACTGGTTACTATCACATCTTGTAAACTACCATACACTTGACTGCCCTTAATCGTTTCAATCTGGTGTGGATGTGTTCTGATAAATAGGGGTGTAGGGTTAGCCCAGTGGTTATTACATGTGAGGCTCATTTCTGGTGTCCCCTATAGGGATATTGTTGTAAAATCACTAAAAGCAGAGTGAAATCATACTCACTCAACAGACCAAGCTCATAACAGTCTTGAAAGGAACATCAGAAGGGCAGAACTATGTCAGATCACAGCTGAATATGATCTGTCCATGTGTTATATTCACTAACTGCCGATCCAGCACACAAGGGGATATGGCTGTTCAGTACAGTGAGATATGAGCAGCATTCTATCCACAAACAGCAGATCCTGACACATCAATGGAATAAAACTATGGCTGTATAGCAAAGTGAGGTGATCTGGGCAGCATTCTATAATCCATCTTAGGGATGCAAGTATGCCAGATGAATGTGGAGAGTCCATCTGTCTAAGGGCCAGTCAAAACATGTCATATCCTTTGTCAGCATGTGAGATATTGCTGTCTTTTCACACGTGAGTAAAATGTATTCTAAGCACCAGTATATGTTGTTTGAATCTGGTTCAAAATAACAGAGATCAAATATATCGGTCTTTGAAAAAACTGAGAGGATTTCATCAAATTTGTAATTATTGTTATTTCGGCCAAGATTGTATTTTGTCTTTCAATTCTATTCATAGGTGGCGACTATTCTCCATAACATTTAAAATCAAGCAAAAACAGGAAAGCTTAATGTTCAATTTTAACTCTGCCAATGTGATGGAGGTTAGTGAAAAACTGTTGTCCAAGCATATCCCTCACATTTTCTGTGGGGTAAAGGTTGGCAGACATTGCTGGCCGTGGAAGTTTGGAGTTGGTGCTGCTGGAGATGGCTTGCTATGCTCAAGGACTACATGAGCAAGGTGACCCTGGTACTATCCTAGTCTGTGGCAGTGTGAAAATGGCAGGATGTGTGGCATGATGATGTAGACCTGGTGGTCAATGTGCAACATGCTAAGGTGGGCCAATTGTATGAAGGGATGAAGTATGGTCTGGAACGACCCCTGAAGATTAAAGATTAAGATTTATCCACAGAAAATGTTGGTCACCTATAACTCATATATGTCACTAAAAGGCATCATACCTAAAGTACTCGGAGAAATGTACATTCCTCTGTTTTGCAGCTCTGTTTATCCTCTGCAATATCCTCTACGTTTTGTGAGCGGTATATTTTCAAAGCAAAGACAATATGTCCGTGGTATTTTCTCCATATATTTTATCATTGCCAAATACTGTTTATTTGAGCCATATTTTTTTAACTATTCATAACAACCATCTCAGTAAGCTGATCCTTACAAGGAAATCAAAGGTATTATTCCTTTCCAGTATCAACACAGGTATGAAAATTGAACACAACAAAAATGAAAGAAGATTTCGATAATATCTATTCATGATTTACAACTGTCAATGGGTTTTAATAGCATTTCCTGTTGACATGATTACACCACACACTTTCATAACAGATGGACAAACAAAACAGAAAACATAGAACAAACGTGGACTAGAAAAGCATGGTCATAGGATTCTGGCACACCAAGGGAGGCAACTCTGCACATCTGATTCCAGCACTTTAGGCAAGCAGGACACTTGCACCACTCTCTAAGTCATTATAAACAAGCAGTTTAAGTAAAGAATACAGGTCAGAAAATGAGAGACAAACTGTCACACCTCTCATCTTTCAGCTATTTCTTACAACTCAATACAAGGATAATACTAAGAAACAATGCTACCTGTACAATGCATCCTTATACAGAATTCAGAATTGGTGTAGACTGCTTTGATCTTCACATTCACATTGTGTTCATGTTTTCTGATTCTTGATTCTGTTGGTCCCTGGGACTGGCATAAATATTGTCAAAATAAGCAACATTACAGCATAGCAATTACTTTTATCCCCAGCTTTGTAAAATACAAAATATTTACATCAAAGTTCTCCAAATGGAATTTAGAGGTTGGAATGATGAAGAGGAAATATTTTTATGAACAGACAAACTCTTTGTTGCAATAGATGTGAAGTTTTGGTGTAGATGCTAACTTCACGGACAATGCTGTCTGCATCTACACTGAAAAATCGTATCTACTGCAACAAAGAAGTCTATCCATTAAAATTTATCCTCTTCGCTGTCGTGGGAGTTGGCCTAACCTAAAAATACATAATTTCAGTTTGCATAATAAAGTTTTTGCATCAACACAATATGGTTCTGTAACGTTTTATCTGTTCAGCCACACACCATACACACCACACAAACAACATAAAGAGTAATATGGCACTTTTGGTGTCTGTTTGAAACACAAATGGATGTCATCCAGAATTCCTTCACCACTAGCTGCCATGCAACAAGGGAGACAACTGTTCATGATAAAACATTTTAATGTCACATCTTTATCAACCTCAAATCTCCAGGTGCACAATTTTGACGTAAAGTTGGTTGATGTCTTTATTCCGTTTTCTTGTCCGAGCATGAGTTTAACAAAAGTCCGCAAAGGACGACGGCGTGACAGCAATGCAAGGTGGCGCTGCTCAGAACTGTGGAGGGGTAGGTGTTCCAACACAGCTCAATCAGACCAAGCACCAAGATCCTGCAGATAGAAATGAGTTTAAAGAACTCAAACGAAATTTAAACGTGTTTTAAACGAATGCAAAACAAGATGAAAAGAGTGAGAGAGTTTTATTATATATTGCATTTAGCAATATTCCAGCATCATCATGGTGGGGAACACCAGAAATTGTCCACAGACATTAAACCCATGTAGTGAATAAATGAGGACCACTCAGTGGGACCATGCATGTCCATATTTATGACCTGTGGGAGTGAAAATGATTTTAAGGAGGGGTTCACACATTTTAGGGAGGTGGTGGGGCCATCAGTTTTGTACTTATAAACTACGGATGGTCAGAAATTTTGCATATGAAAATATTTCAAAATTATGGGAGGTTGTGAGGGAGGGAAGGGACACTAATATTGTACATGCAGGTGGGGTCACTTGCTTTTAACATAAATTTTAGAGGGAGTCATTCACATTGTACTTGCTTCTCCATAAAAGTCATCACAATCCCCCTAGCCATATGTGGTGCCCCACTGAGGGTCACTTAGTTATTTTGCATCTATTAATTATATGCCTTTGTGTTCCATTCTGACGTGGCTGTAGCTCCCCATCATGGTCTCATTGCTATCCTTTATGAGGGCTTCATTCACTTTATGTTAAGTTCACTAATTACACCTCATGTTAGAGTGACCTCCCTTCTAGTCATCTGCTCCATGTGAAAGCATATGTTCAACATTGCCCATACTCCAGGGTTTGTATGGCTATAAGTATGCATAGTACTTTCAACGCTATTCATAGTGATTTATTATAACATTGTCAACAAGAGGAATGAAGATTTATAAATGCATACAGATCTTTATGTCATCTTTGTGAGGACAATATACATAAATTATGAATGATCTCTAAGACTAAACTACCAATCACCAACAGTCCCAAAGACTTACCGTACGACACCTGGTAATGATGTAGAACACAGAAGGTAGTGTAGAGTATGGAAGTACCACACATAAAACTGATAGTGGAGGGAGCGACTAAAACTCACGCCTATGAAGTTAGCTGTGAAAAGGGGCAATAAAATCTGTGGACACAGTTAAGGGAAAAATAACAATACATAATCATAATGATATGGATTTGTAGAGCTCCAAACTTCCAGCTTTAGAAGATGGTCAGTGAAAACTACTGATGTTAGAGAGTGGGAAAGTCAGTTTTGCCTCACTTGTTACAATAATTATGTCATAGACTGATGTTGGAGTGAGTGAGAATGGTTTGATGCCAATTTTAGCAATAATCCAGCAGTATCACAGCTGAGCAACTCCAGAAATGTGCTTCACACTTTGCAACCATGTGGGGAATCAAACACATGTCTTCAGTGTGATGAGCAGACACTCTAATCATTAGGCACCACTCCAACTGATGTTAGAAGAAAATCTAAATTAAATTAAGGTTCAGCTGTTTAAAGCATGTATAGAAGCAAGCAGGGAAAGTCTGGGTTCTACTCCATGGTGACAGGTTTGTGATATGTCTAAGGGAGGTAACTCTTTACTGTCCATTCAGATGGGACCTGTACCACCATAAATGTAAGCATACTGAGCATCAACAGGGCAAAAGGATATGATCTGCAGAAAAATTTCTTGTCCTATTTTTCATGAAGAAGCCGAATACAGTACTTGGGAATAGCCTGAAAAAGAAAGCAAAACATTTTAACAATCTCCCTAAATATGTGGTTGGTTGGTTATTTAACACTGCACATAGCAATATTCCAGCTATATGGCCGTTGCCTGTAAAATAATCAAGTCTGGACCAGACGATCCAGTGATCAACAGAATGAACATCGATCTTCGCAACTGGGATACGAAGACATTTGTCAACCACGTCAGTCAAACTGACCACACAATCCTGTTAGTTGCCTCTTGCGCCAAGCATGGGTTACTGAAGACCAATTCTAGCAGGGATCTTCACTTGTTCCATCAGGCCTGAGATATCAGACAAAGCATATCAATTACATCAATGGTCACTGGTACTATTTCACTCACTTTCTCCACTTAACAAGGAAGAACACCAGCAACAGTATCACATGGGCAGCCAACAGCGCCACATGAAAATTTCGGTTCAGAAATATTTCTTCTGGGAGAAACCTCCAGTTTACTGTCCATTTGAAGAAAAACTGTCTGCCCAGATCAAATGCTCTGCTTATATATCCGACTGGATTCTCCTTCAGAAATGGGAAGCCAAGTAACAGCTGAAACAGATTATAAGAACTTGGTGTATTTGTAATTCACTGCACCCTGATCCACCATGTTTGTTTGATGCTATACATTCAATGATTGACAAGGTTTTTTGTTTGAACATTTAGCGATAAAACAGAGTTGCCTTTCTTTTGCCGTTCAGTATAGAAACGAGGCATTATCATCTAACTGAAACCATGTATACAGATTACACACAAGCCAGATGTTATCATATAAACCAGCTGTAAAAACAATGTATACGAACCAGTTATTACTGTTCCAAAACAAGGAGCTATCATTGTGCACAATCCGGATGTTATCAATATACAGAAAGCAGATATGAACATTGTTGTAACGCAGCTATTAACACGGTTTAAGAAACAGTTCTTAACACTAACCTGAGAAACAGGTGTTAACACAGCAAAAGATTCAGGTGTTAACATACAAACCAGATACAGACGTACCTGAGTGACAGCACATATAGCGAGACGAAGAATAGTACCCAGCGTTCCATGTCGGACCATGAGCAGCAAGAAGACAGCTGGCGCAAACAGCAACAGATTCATCTTTACAGACACACCAAGGCTGTGAAAACACATGCAAAACCAAAGATGGGAACACAGCTAAACAAATCTGGTATTAGGATCTTTGTAATTTTAAAGGAAAATAACTGTGTCATCTTGGACATTGAAAAAGAATTCAAATATCACATAAAGTGCAGATGAAAGAGAATCTGATAACATCTGTTGCTTGTTTAACACTGCACTCTGCAGTATTTAGCTATATGACATCATTCTGTTAATAACCGAGTCTTGACTTGACAGTCCAGTGAACAACAGCATGATCGTCGATCTACGCGACTGGGATACAATAAAATGTCTCAACCAAGTCAGCAAGCCACCTACTCCCGTTAGTTGTCCTCACCTGTAAAAGAAGCAGCCCAGCATCCAGTGATCACGAAGGAAGAGGGCCACAGCAACGTATAACAACAGCATGGCAACCGGATCATTGAAAAGTCGCAGGATGAAGATAGAGTGTATCCTGTACGATGTGCAGCACATGAACACATACATGTATGGAGGCACCTGGAAGACAAAACTTGACACAAGCAGTGGAATAATCTTATGCCCTGCATCCCCTTCCCACCTAGTCCTTTTTGCAATGATGAAACCCTATAGTTTGGCATGAAATGCATGTGGACCCGTTTTTATTGTAAATAACTCTTCATTCAATGATTCAATCAATCTCAAACTTTGCAAGTGAATGTTTTGTCAGAAAACCTAACATTGTAAATCACCCACGTTAAGCATTTGTATGAAAGAATCTGTCTATGTAACGGTCAACAAAATGAACAGCAGAACACAGACTGCTTGCAGAGGGAGGGAGCCAATGACCTGTAACAGCGGCAGTGTGGTGTCAGGAAAGTCAGTTTACAAAAAAAATGAGTCCATATGCATTCATGCCAAACTATAAATGAAGCAAGTCTAAATTTCCTTATGTTCTGAAATCTCCTGTCTTACGGGACTTCCTTCTAAATTTGAAAGGACATTGTTTAAGCAGAAGTTGGAGAGTCAAATATGAGAGCTATTTCAATGCTGTTGTTCAGTGTTAATAAGCTGTTTGTCACAATGATTACACAGTGCCATTTAGAAAGTGGTCAAATGCAACATATGCCATATTTGGGATTTCACTTTCTTAGTAAAGTACAAATTCTAGTACTTTTTTCAGTTGAGTCCCATCCGGGATTCGAAATCGCAGCCTCAGAGTCAGGCACCTAATCACCAGCACACAAAGTCAGCCGCCTTGCCCGCTCAGCCATCGTGGATGGGTCAAACAGTCCCGGATGGGACTCTACCGAAAGAGTACTAGAATTTGTACTTTACAAAGAAAGTGAAATCCCAAATATGACATATGTTGTGTTTGTCACAACATACCATGTTTATAAGATTCTCACCATTTGGTTGTAGATACCATTTGGATGTAGGAATCTACATCGAAACATCACTCGACATAATGAACAAGAAGTTGTAATCCATAAACACGATAAAGTTGTGTGTTCAATAAATTGAAATATTTGTTTCTATTAGAATCATATACATTCAGAGACTACAAGTTCGTCTGTTGTAAACATTTCTTTATAAATACCATGCAAGTTTCTTGCTCATTGGAGAGGAGCAGGGTGATAAATGGGAAATACATTATTACTGCAACTGACCTTTCTTGTGTGTCTGTAGATATCAAAGACAACAAGTAGTGTCAGCATATATAAGGCAGCGAAGATGTACTGTCCAGTTTTGAGGTCAGTGCCCTTCTCAGTCACATGGTAGAACAAGCTGTAGATGTATACAAACCCTGCTGGGTATCTGTAACATAAAAAATACCTGACCTAATATCCCGAGCTTTTCGCTATTTACTGAATGAAAACTTGTTCACTCTTTCAAAATGTGTATGTGTAGGTTAGAATTTATATCAATTGGACCCTGCAGTACCACAATTTCTTTACAATTCTTGTTGCATTTTGTGCTTGGTCAACAGGTTTCATCAGACAAAGCTATTATTTGATTAAATCCTTGATATACTTTGTATCTTGTTATTGTTAATTATTGGTGTAGTAGATCGCTTTGCACCCACACTTAATATTTGAGCCACCCTCCACCCCATCTTTCCCATCACTGAAATAAAAAAACACACAGGTATATCATGTTTTGTATCAGCATAATTACACAAGTGGTCCTGTGTCCCCTTTCAGCTTCATGTAGTCATATGTGCCATTCAAGACACCTCCAACTTCCTGCATGTACGCAATCCAGTCAATTTCTGTGTCTGAAACATAAACACCATGCCTGATTTTATTTAGGATTGACCGTTCAAAAAAGTACAGCATGCACTTAACCTTTGCTCATGAAATATGAACAATAACTGTTCCCTGCTACAATAACACCATAATATGCATGCCTTACCAAGGATTCATGAAGCATATTAGAACTAAGCACAGTAAGTAATATAGGGTCGTCTCCTATTTTTGCGGTAAACACATTTTCTGTCGATATCGCCGATGCATGATACTTAGCAGTTGTTTACATCATTGGCCGGTAACTTGGAAGTGGCCTAAGTCTGTGAATTATCAGAATTTTGCAATGTAACGAATATTCGTAAACCAAATTGGAAAAATCGCAACATTTTCCCTTCCTTACCCCTAATCACGTTACTTTCTTGTTATGCTGCGAGAGTGGGAGACGCCTTGTAAAGTCAGCAGCGGACAACCAAGTTTTTCATCGAGCTCAAGTGCAATAGTACACCTGATGGATCAAGCAGTTGATAGATGCAGAGGGAATCTCTTCATTTAAAAACAACAAGCATACATACGAAAAGAACCGTTTATATTATTTTTTCAGCCGATATCCGTAAGTACCACGAGAATAGGAGACGCCAGTACACATCGCTTAAAATTAGGGATGACTGAGTTGACCTGTTTTGGATCAGTAGACAGTGGTAGACATTCATACGAAAATAACTTTCTGCGCAAGAGTTCAGGGGATTGCTGCCACAAGTCCGTGTTCAATGTCAAACATAAAATATCACTTCCCATCTGGCGTTTCAGAGACTTTTTAGCTCAAAGAACTGGTAACAACTCTGAGAATCCAACCCGATTAAATTCATGTATCTCCTTGTTGAGAGTGAATCATCGTAAACATACGCACACCGTTGTTTTCTATGCCCCGTGTACTCATTCGTCGATGTCATGCTTGCATTTCTGTCGAATGAGGCGAAAAATACCAGCCAGACAACGTGACCATTTGGTGATCGAAAATCGAACTACCGGCTTGACATTGACACTTCTGATGTTTGTACTTACATCTGATTTTGTTAATGACGACAAAATTGACAGCAACCTCGGCCAGAAGTAGAAGAATCATAATCAGCCACGAAGAATCTGGATCAAAGATGAATCGCTTAAAATACTTTATTGAAAACATACTGCCTTCTTTCTTCGCTGTGGAGGCTGCCATTTTCTGTCACGTGTGTAAAACGCATTCGCATGATCTGTTAGTGTTGTATTCCATAAACGCATCGTTCGCGCGATTTCTCACCTCGTTGCATTTCGATGCATGTGTTTCAGGGCAACGCTGGAACACAGCCTAACCTTTCGTCAGTCCAGTGACATTAATGTAAGACAACCTCAAGAAAGTATTTTCAATGGATAATGCTTGGTAGAGACAACGTACTTTCCCAAATATTGTATCATGATACACACTATGTATCCATGTGGAAAATAACCCGGGTCTACAGCATGGCGAGCGAAATATCAACCATGGAGAGTAATTCACTTCTAAAGACGTGGTACCCGCCCGGTGCTATTTCAGTTTTAACCCTCATAGACATTTTGACAATCGGAATGTGATTTTATACCACAACCACGAAGAGTGAGTGATTGAGTATGGTTTTACGCCGGTGTCAACAATATTGCCCTCAGAGATAGTATCCATGTGGGGACACCCATTAGGTGCTCTAAAACATGATGCGTGATATTGCTCAGCCAGGAATAAAGCAAGGCTTGTTTGATGGGAGTCAGTTTCTGCATCTGCATCTTACACGTAAGGAAATTTTCAGATTTCTCTACCAATGGCAAAGTCGTTGTTATTAGTTTACGAATTCAGATAAATCAACTGTGTGTTTTTTATTATCGTAGATAATAAACCAGGGTCGTAGCTACCAAAATTTACGTATGATGTTTGCTATGACAGCTGGGCCAACCCTCAAAACTATCTAAATATGAAGCTTTGCAATCTTTAGGACTTCTATGAAACAAATGGCTTGCTACGTTTATGCAGACAGCATATTTTCAAATGACATGATTAATTATCGAGGTAAAAAGCAAAGAAATAGGATTAAATTGGATCAGTGACTATACCACCCAGGCATCAGGAAAACACTACACTGCTGGGATATTTTGTTACAATCAGATAAGGAATACCATGGATATTTTTAAATAACGGCATGTGATGAGTATCCGGCCTCCTCACCTTTTAGTGTGAAGAAATTATGCTAATGTGGACAGGAGCCCAGTCGATCCCTTTGTTCGTCTCGGTCGAGGGAGCGGGTGCTGACCAATTTGCAGCGTGGTTTCGTAATTAGAAAGTTGGTGAGAAACATTATTCGCTCCGCATCAGTGCCCCTTAAGTGTTCCCCCTTTGAAATGTGCACTTCGTCAAAGAATTAACGTGGGATCATGTACTGCAATGTTCCACCTGACGACGTGCCAAGGAACAGCCCAGAAACGTTGTGTAAACAATAATGAAGAAGTTGACATTCGTCACATGTTGTATAATGTTCCATTTGTTTCTACGTTAAATGTCTGGTCATAATACAGAGGGGAATGGTGAAAATATATTACGTTTTATGGCATAAATCTGTGGCATAAAACATCAGTTTCAAGTTGACATGAAAATGAATGGTGCTTGAACATCGGGCCTAATACCGTTTAAAATTGGTTGTTTTGACGCCACTCCCAGCAATGTTCCAGTGGTGGCGGTCTGTAAGTAATGTAGTCTGGACCTGGGTGTTGTTGTGCAGAACCTTCTTAGCGACAAGACTAATTTAAGTGCACGTTAAGTCTTCAGTCTTCGCTTTGTACAACGGCATCCGGGCCGTTCCCACAAGAATGGGTCAAGCTGAGGTGTAGAAGGGTCGCGGGGGTGAGCATGGAAGTGGAGTCGCCTCGGGTGATGCTCACCTCGGGTGCAGAAAGTGGTGGAAGAAGCAAATATTCCAAAGTGAACGACCAACGACCAAAGATCCACTTCATTGGAACATAACGCTGACAAGCAATCAGTTTGATCATACACGGAGATCACCCAATCCCCCAAATTAGTCGTGACTTCCACATGTTCTATAACTTATGCCTTGGAACATTGATGGCACATTGGATCCTAAGTCGGCTGAGGCGCCGCAGTTACTTGCGTTTTGTTACACCTCTTCGTTTCCAAGTGCTTCAGTGTTGGTTCGAATGCTTGATGAGACTCAACCCACTAAAGAACTATACTTTACTTTGGTGGGGTTGGGGGTTGCGTGCGTATAAGTACGGTGGTGCGTGCATTGTTAGCGTCATCTTTTTTGGACTTCGAATTTTGGTTACTGTCATACTGTTCAGAAGGATGTTAAATTCAATTCATCAACCAGGATGGCTCATTCAACGAGTATAATCTAATACATATAATGTTGTTTATTGATGTCTATCGTCTATCTGCAGTCAATCCAGAGGGTAACTATACGAGAGACCAGACAAAACAAAACCCCATGGATGCAGAGATGCCAACCCCAAAGTGTCGCAAATAGTAGTTTCAACGTTCAAAATTAGTAGTTTGACCATAAAATTTGTAGTCAACTAAATAAACAAAATCATGATGGATTCTGAGACAAAATATGACTATTACTGTCACGTGGTTAAATTATTTCCACGGGAACTAAATGTGTCAAATCGTAAAGGTATTTAAATCAGATTCGCTAAAATTAAGTTTGTTACTTGCCGTCATTCCAGTTCAAATATATCATTAAATATGATGAATGGAAGGTACGTGAGGTCCGAAAACGTATTTCATCGTTGAAAATATATGCTTTTGTCTATATATCCGAATTTTAATGCATATTATTCAAATTTCGTAGGATTTCTAGTGGAATCGTACTGGCGTAGTTTGAAGTTAAAATTCGTAGCGACTACGATAAAATCATAGAGGTTAGCATCTCTGTGGATGCCGAGGTTTTTTTTTCAGGAGCACATATTCGTCAGGTTTGAAAAGTGAACTTTGTGCGAGATTTGCGCTCGCGTGGTACTGGATCTGCGTACGGCTATAAACTTGCACACAAATGTAGAATATTTAATTTCCTATCCGTTGCTATAAATATAACTGCGGCTATCTCAGGGTTTTGAGAAACAGACACTGTTAAAAGTTGTCCAAAACTGTTGTGTGTGTTGAAAAACAGTAAATTTCTCCGTTTTTTTTATCGAGCACCAATAAAAACACTCTGCTACGATTTTTTTAATTTGGCATCTTTACGGAAAGTGTGAGCGAAAAAAATACAGCTTGATATCTGAACGACATAAGTGTATATGAAATGGATGTGTGTGCTAATGCATAACGTCATGCTCACAAAATCAAAAATGACCTGCAATAAATGTCAAAAATCGATTTTCTTCTATGACGTCAAACGTTGACAGAGAGGTCATGCAAGTATAAAGATAAGGGGGCATAACTCAGCTATGGTTTAGATTAGGTCAATGTAACTCAGATCACATGGAGAGAATTTGCTGTGGATAGTATATTTTCGTTGTTTTGTTCACAGTGAACCAAACTATTCCAATATAAAGTTCCCCAATGTGAGAAGATACCTTTTGTAAGAAAAGATGCCAGTGTACTACATAAAAAAAGCAGGCAATAGCGATTTGGATGTCCCTATCCGATACATAATTTAGTCCTTAGATTCCCATATTCTCCTGTTTGTGTTGATGTATTTTGATTAATTTTGCATCATTATTAACGGTGTAACAGTCGCATTGTCAAATGTAATGAAATAACTTAAAATAATGCGACATTATTGATTAGGGAACTGCATATGGCTTGCATGCCCATATCAGGACCTATTCTATTGTCATTGTTATCATTTAGCACTGAAATAGAATAATAATTATAGTTACAATCATAATCAGGGTAATTTGCACTGAGTTAATCAGAATAGTTAAGTATATTAGTGACTTAGTTTATTTTGGCATGTAACTTTTGTGACTTAGGTTGTTTTGGCATGGAAACGTGTGCTGACTTAGGTCAGTTTGGCAGGTAATGAAGAAGTCTTAATTGATTTTTTTGCAATAAATGTTGAAATATTACTGAAAACTTGTGCAACGACTCATAATCCTCCATTGTATGTTTCATGTTATGAGTTAAGCCTATTTTTGCCTGGCTATCTATAGTACAAATGAAAATACTGTTTTCCGTCTCTCTTGTAAAGTTGCAAAAAATTACTTAGGTTGTTTTGGCATGCAACCCTTCATATCTGGATCAGACAAACGAATGATTGTGACAGTGATTACAGCTGTACTTCTGGATCACACAAATCCGTAGTTGTGACAGTGTTACAGCTGTACTTCTGAACCAGACAAACCAATTGTTACAGCTGTACTTCTTGAGCAGACAAACCAATGGTTACAGTAGTACTTCTGAACCAGACAAACCAATGGTTACAGCAGTACTTCTGGATCAAACGATCCAGTGATTGTGACAGTGTTACAGCTGTATTTCCAGATCAGACAAACCAGTGATTATAAAAGTGTTACAGTACTACATCTGGATCAAACAATCCAGTGATTGTGACAGTGTTACAGCTGTACTTCTGGAGCAGACAAATCAGTGGCTGTGAGAGTGTTACAGCTCCACTTCTTGACCAGACAAACCAGTAGTTGTAACGGTGTTATAGCTGTACTTCTGGAGCAGACAAATCAATGGCTGTGAGAGTGTTACAGCTCCACTTCTTGACCAGACAAACCAGTAGTTGTAATGGTGTTATAGCTGTACTTCTGGACCAGACAAATCAATGGCCGTGAGAGTGTTACAGCTCCACTTCTTGACCAGACAAACCAGAAGTTGTAATGGTGTTATAGCTGTACTTCTGGAGCAGACAAATCAATGGCCGTGAGAGTGTTACAGCTCCACTTCTTGACCAGACAAACCAGTAGTTGTAATGGTGTTAAAGGTGTATTTCTTGACCAGACAAACCAGTAGTTGTAATGGTGTTATAGCTGTACGTCTGGAGCAGACAAATCAATGGCTGTGAGAGTGTTACAGCTCCACTTCTTGACCAGACAAACCAGTAGTTGTAATGGTGTTAAAGGTGTATTTCTTGACCAGACAAACCAGTAGTTGTAATGGTGTTATAGCTGTACTTCTGGAGCAGACAAATCAATGGCCGTGAGAGTGTTACAGCTCCACTTCTTGACCAGACAAACCAGAAGTTGTAATGGTGTTATAGCTGTACTTCTGGAGCAGACAAATCAATGGCCGTGAGAGTGTTACAGCTCCACTTCTTGACCAGACAAACCAGTAGTTGTAATGGTGTTAAAGGTGTATTTCTTGACCAGACAAACCAGTAGTTGTAATGGTGTTATAGCTGTACTTCTGGAGCAGACAAATCAATGGCTGTGAGAGTGTTACAGCTCCACTTCTTGACCAGACAAACCAGTAGTTGTAATGGTGTTAAAGGTGTATTTCTTGACCAGACAAACCAGTAGTTGTAATGGTGTTATAGCTGTACGTCTGGACACCATTGAACTCTGTTAACAACCTCTACCATAAAACCTCCACTATCAAGCCTAAAACAGCACAAAAGCATTCTACTTGTCACAGTGGAAACAATACCATCGCTGCATCCGTAATCATGCAGTCATCCCATCTGCAATAACACCTACAATCAAACACCTACAACACTAAAGTGAAAAAATTCAAGAAGACTTTTTAACAAAATTACATTTATTCAACATGTGAAAAAAGAGCTGTCCAAAAAATAATCTCATATGACACCAAGATATATTCTTTCACAAATCAAAGCACCACTTCAGCAAATGGTGAAAAACACCTGTAAATGACTTGGTCCCAATAAATAAATTGCACTTACAAAATGTATACATGAATCACATTTACATAACGGTTTTGGCAAAAATGGCTCAGAAAATATTGCAATTGTAGATAACTCAAATATAGCTGCTGGCACAAAGTCATCTGGTATTTGCTCTGATTATCACCAGCTGAGAACATAGGTCATCATCAGTGTTTCAGAAAACAAAGGGACAGGTGGTAACTGACAATGATGACCATTCAAGGTGTTACCCGAATGAAACTCAATTTCTTGGCACTTATGAACAGTTTTTAAACCTTGTTCCACCATTTCTATAAGTCTTTACTCCAATCTGAAGTACCGAATTCCTGTTAGCAAATAAAGACATAGTATTAAGTTATTTGAATGAAGTTTCAGCTCTTGTCACCCTTTATTACCCAATATTAAATTCAGATCTTCAGCTCATATCTGATGATGTCAAGAGATGGAGCTGTTAACACAACAAGGTGTCTGTATATCTTTCCCTTGTTCCCTGAATCACAGATATTGAGAAATTTAGCTTGAATTATCCGCAGTGGCAAACACAAATATGACCTGAGATTGTTTTCAACTGAAAAAAATATATTTGAGAAGAAAAATATGGGTCAACAAATAAATCAATATACATCTGTGTTTCAGGCATCTGTCAACCACATGTTGTTTCAACAGGTAGCGGGTTCAGAAAGACACATTTCCATCAAATTCTCTTAAATGCTGTTGATGATCTCCAGTGGAGAATGAAACCAAACCATGTTTTATGTACGCAATGCAAAAATTCCAGGACATTAAATTCTTAATTTGTATAAAATTAGTAAGAAAAATCAAAATTGTATGATACACACCCTATGTCAAATGAAACAACAGAATACATATTATCCATGAAAACATGTAGATGAAATATCTGACACCAAATTTTAGTTTTGTCATGACAATTTTACTGGGGAGAGGAGGTCACTGTCATCAATGGTGTGGCACTCAGAATAGAATTTTGGGAGCGATCTAATAATGCAAACATAATTGATAGTGCTTTCCCTTCTTGTCACCAATATTCCTGGATTATCACAGATTCTGCTATAACAGATGCTGCCTTATAAATTAAGTAAGTCTTGGTCTGTTACCCACTGGCTTTCTGCATGAACAACTATTTGATTGCCATCAGTCACAATTCTTGTAATATAAATTTTGATAGTTCTGTTTTCAATGTATAAGTGCTCTAAACCACTTCATAATTCTGGAGAGATTTCACAGAGATTTTAAGTTGATTTTGTTTCCCATTTGTGTCAACAATATTCCCACCTTATCACAAACATAATCAACTCTTGGTGTGTTACCTACTGGTTTTCTGCATGAATAATTTAACCTCACTATTATTGCACAGTAAATTTGGCAAGATCAGTTTTCAGTTTATGAGTTTTCAAACCACAATGATTGGTCTAGTTATTTCCCTGTTCAATGGATCAGTGTGTACTCAATTTTCACCCTCAGCTCCCTGAGGAGAACACAACCCAGGCAGCCTGTGAGGTGCAAGAATGTTCGCTATGATGCTCCAAGGACCAGTGCTGGATGAGACATATTGAAAACATTCATCTATAACATGTTTGATACGTGCTTCACAGTTGGTCAGGACACAAGTCACCTCTCAGCTGGTGAGCTGCTGAAAAACTCACCCATCTTTGCTTTCTCCATGATAGATGTTGCTTTTATCTCACCTGATTTTTGTGCACATGGTAGGTGACCATACAGCGAGCTTGCGATACAACAGGTATACCAATGTGTAAAGTTCATATTATCTCATATATTTAAGCAGAACCACAACCATTAATCAACTGTTTTCAATTTTCAGAAAGCAAAGATGGGATATAGTTGGGCAGTAACATGAAAGCCTGGGAGTATGTGATTCTGCAATCTATAGCCAAACAGGTTCTAGAGAATCTGGTTCTTATATAGCTAACTACTGAGTTAGCTACTATAAATTAGGTCACTATAAGCATGTTACGACTTGTATATTGCTTAGTGAAGCGGAGAACTAAACTCAAGCACTGTTACAACAGTGTTATGACGAAGGAGTGAGCAAGTTTAGTTTCATGCCACGTTTAGCAATATTCCAGCAGAAATGGGAATGACACATTGTACCATGTAGGGAATCAAACCTCTATTTGACAAGTGAACGCTTGAACCGCTAGGCAACCCTGCCACCCCCATAAAGGAGTAAAACAGATCACATCATATCATGAGACTTGTATCGATAACAATACTGTATGTCTGTAATGTTACACTACTAGTGAACTAAACCCTATTCATTGTACCAAAGGTCAAACTGTGACAAACAGCCAAGTCAAGGTAGGTTGTCTCTCTTCCACCATCGTCACTTCCAAACGAAGCCTGATGGTTGAAAACACAGATACCAATCATTTCAGTGTATCAGAATATTGTCAAATATGGTTTATTATTGGAATATATGCTATAAGGTTTATCTGGAACCAGCTTTTCATTTTACTGATAATTCTGACCTTGGCCTTGAGCATTGTAACAGCTGCAGCTTATAAATTTGCATTTACTGAACTGAAATTTTTAACCCACTATCCTGAAAGCATGCGATAATGTACATTCCATCTGTGGTGGTTGTTACATGGATTTGTCTTGTCTGTTTCAGTCAGGAAGAAAGTTGACCAGAAGTTTCTCAGCATGAGATATGGACGTAGTGATTTAATATCTGAACATGTAATGTGACCATACTTTCTGTGATATCCTTCAAAAGAAGAGCAGCATTGAACTGTTTCTGCGCATGTAACATCACCATACTTTAATTGATATGTTTCTTGAGGAGAGCAGCATTCATTGTGAGTTTCTGAGCATATGTGACTTCAGTTTCCGAGCGTGTAATGAGAATCTACTTTCTCTGATAATCTTCAGATGAAGAGCAGCATTTAACTCCAATTTCTGAGCATTTAATGTGACCATACTTTAATTGAAACATTTCACACAAAGAGCAGAATTGGGCTTCAATCTCTGAATATGTAACATGTCCATACTTTCTCTAATATGCTTCACATGAAGAGCACCATTTAACTTCAGTTTCTGAGCATGTAATGTGACCATACTTTCTGATATCCTTCACATGAAGATGAGCATTTAACCATTACTGAGCATGTAATGTGAGCATACTTAAACTGATATCCTTCACATGAAGATGAGCATTTAACCACTACTGAGCATGTAATGTGAGCATACTTAAACTGATATGCTTCAGACTTCAGACCTTCAATTTCTGAGCAGGTAACATGACCATGCTTCACATGAAGAGCAGCATTTAACTTCAACTTCTGAGTATGTAATGTGACCATGCTTTAACTGATATGTTTTACACAAAGAGCAGGATTGAGCTTTAATCTTTGAACAGGTAATGGATACATTACACTTTTCCTAACATGTTTCACACAAAGAACAGAACTGATATTTAATTTCTGAGCATTTAGCATGACCATACTTTCTCTAATATCCTTCACATGAAGGGCAACTTCTCTGATATGCTTCAATTGAAGAGCAGAATTGACCTTTAATTTCTGATCATGTAATGTGAGCATATTTTCTATCATGAGCTTCACACGAACAGCAACTTTCAACTTATTAACAGCCTACGTAATGTAATAAAGTGCCCCACATGTTCACACTGTGTGGGGCAGTAAAGAGTCCCAGATGTTCACCCTGTGTAATGTAATAGAGATTCCCACATGTTCACCCTGTGTAATGCAAATAAGAGCCCCACTTGTTCACCCTCTGTGATGCAAATGAGAGCACCAAATGTTGAACCTCTGTAATGTCATGATGCAATAGATAGCCAAACATGTTCACCCTGTCTAATGCAATAGAGAGCCCCACATGTTCACCCTTTGTAATGCAACAGAGGGTCCCATATGTTCACCTTGTCTGGGGCAATAGAGAGCCCCACATGTTCACTGTGTGGGGCAATAGAGAGCCCCACATGTTCACCCTATGTGGGGCAATACAGAGCCCCACATGCTCACCCTGTGTAATGCAATGAAGAGCCCCTACATGTTCAACCTGTGTAAAACAATAGACAGCCCCACAAAGTTATCCTGTGTAATGCAACAGAGAGCCTCACATTCATCCTGTGTAATGCAAAGAGAGCCCACACGTTCACCTTGTCTTCACCAACTGAGAGCCCCTACATGTTCACCTGTGTAATGCAATAGAGAGCCCCAAATGTTCACCCTGTGTACTGCAAAAAAACAGCCTCTCATGTTCACCCTGTGTTGGGCAGTAGATAGCCCCACATGTTCACCTGTGAAATGCAAAACAGAGCCCCACCCGTTCACTCTGTGTGGGGCAATAGAGAGCCCCACATGTTCACCCTATGCAAAAAAGCAGCCTCTCATGTTCACAATGTGTTGGGCAGTAGAGAGCCCCACATGTTCACCCTGTGTAATGCAAAACAGAGCCCCACATGTTCACCCTGTGTAGTGCAAAAAGACCTCCACATCTTCACCTTGTCTGGGGCAACTGAGAGCCCCAAATGTTCACCTGTGTAATGCAATAGAGAGCCCCAAATGTTCATCCTGTGTAATGCTATAGAGAGCCCAAGATGTTCACCCTATGTAATGTAATAAAGAGTCTCTACATGTTCACCCTGTGTAATGCAATAGACAGCCCCACATATTCATCCTGTGTAAATGCAATAGAGAGCCCCTCATGTTCACCCCGTGTGGGGCAATAGAGAGCCCCACATGATCACCCTGTGTAATGCAAATAAAAGCCCCACATGTTCACCCTGTGTAATGCGATTGCGAGTCCCAAATGTTTATCCTGCGTAATGAAATAGAGAGCCCCACATGTTCACCCTGTGTGGGGCAATAGAGAGCCCCACATGTTCACCATGTTTGGGGCAATAGAGAGCCCCACATGTTCACCCTGTGTGGGGCAATAGAGAGCCCCACATGTTCACCATGTTTGGGGCAATAGAGAGCCCCACATGTTCACCCTGTGTGGGGCAATAGAGAGCCCCACATGTTCACCATGTTTGGGGCAATAGAGCACCCCACATGTCCTCCCTTTGTAATGCAATAGAGAACCCCACATGTTCACCCTGTGTCTCACATGTTCACCCTGTGTGGAGCAATAGAGAGCCCCACATGTTCACCTCATCTGGGGACACTGAGAGACCCAAATCTTCACCCTGTGTAATGCAATAGACAGCCCCACATGTTCACCCTGTGTGGGGCAATAGAGAGCCCCACATGTTCACAATGTCTAGGGCAATAGAGGACCCCGCATGTTCACCCTGTGTGAGGCAATAGGGAGCCCCACATGTTCACCCTGTGTAATGCAAAAAGACCCCTACATGTTCACCTTATTTGGGGCAACTGATAGCCCCTACATGTTCACCCTGTGTAATGCAATAGAGAACCCCAAATGATCACCCTGTGTAATGCAACTGAGAGCCACAAATGTTCACCCTGTGTAATGCAAATAAAAGCCCCACATGTTCACCCTGTGTAATGCGATTGCGAGTCCCAAATGTTTATCCTGCGTAATGAAATAGAGAGCCCCACATGTTCACCCTGTGTGGGGCAATAGAGAGCCCCACATGTTCACCATGTTTGGGGCAATAGAGCACCCCACATGTCCTCCCTTTGTAATGCAATAGAGAACCCTATGTCTTCACCCTGTGTCTCACATGTTCACCCTGTGTAATGCAATAGACAGCCCCACATATTCATCCTGTATAAATGCAACAGAGAGTCCCACATGTTCACCCTGTGTGAGGCAATAGAGAGCCCCACATGTTTACCCTGTCTAATCCAATAGAGACCCCCACATGTTCACCCTGTGTAATGCAACTGAGAGTCTCACATGTTCACCCTGTGTAATGCAATAGACAGCCCCACATATTCATCCTGCATAAATGCAATAGAGAGTCCCACATGTTCACCCTGTGTGAGGCAATAGAGAGCCCCACATGTTTACCCTGTCTAATCCAATTGAGAGCCCCACATGTTCACCCTGTCTAATCCAATAGAGACCCCCACATGTCCACCCTTTGTAATGCAACTGAGAGTCTCACATGTACACCCTGTGTGGGGCAATAGAGAGCCCCACATGTTCACCGTGTCTGGGGCAATAGAGAGCAATACATGCTCACCCTGTGTAATGCAATGAAGAGCCCCTAAATATTCAGCCTGTGTAATGCAATAGACAGCACCACATATTCATCCTGTGTAATGCAATAGAGAGCCCCACATGTTCACCCTGTGTGAGGCAATAGAGAGCCCCACATGTTCACCGTGTCGAATCCAATTGAGAGCCCATGTTCACCCTGTGTAATGCAATTCAGTCTTAAATGTTCACCATGCACAATAGAGAGCTCCATATGTTCACCCTGTGTGGGGCAATAGGGAGCCCCACATGTTCACCCTGTGTAATGCAATAGACAGCCCCACATATTCATCCTGTATAAATGCAATAGAGAGTCCCACATGTTCACCCTGTGTGAGGCAATAGAGAGCCCCACATGTTTACCCTGTCTAATCCAATTGAGAGCCCCACATGTTCACCCTGTCTAATCCAATAGAGACCCCCACATGTCCACCCTTTATAATGCAACTGAGAGTCTCACATGTACACCCTGTGTGGGGCAATAGAGAGCCCCACATGTTCACCATGTTTGGGGCAATAGAGAGCAATACATGCTCACCCTGTGTAATGCAATGAAGAGCCCCTAAATGTTCACCCTGTGTAATGCAATAGACAGCACCACATATTCATCCTGTATAAATGCAATAGAGAGTCCCACATGTTCACCCTGTGTGAGGCAATAGAGAGCCCCACATGTTTACCCTGTCTAATCCAATTGAGAGCCCCACATGTTCACCCTGTCTAATCCAATAGAGACCCCCACATGTCCACCCTTTATAATGCAACTGAGAGTCTCACATGTACACCCTGTGTGGGGCAATAGAGAGCCCCACATGTTCACCATGTTTGGGGCAATAGAGAGCAATACATGCTCACCCTGTGTAATGCAATGAAGAGCCCCTAAATGTTCACCCTGTGTAATGCAATAGACAGCACCACATATTCATCCTGTGTAATGCAATAGAGAGCCCCACATGTTCACCCTGTGTGAGGCAATAGAGAGCCCCACATGTTCACCATGTCGAATCCAATTGAGAGCCCATGTTCACCCTGTGTAATGCGATTGCGAGTCCCAAATGTTCATCATGCGTAATGAAATAGACAGCCCCATATGTTCACCCTGTGTGGGGCAATAGGGAGCCCCACATGTTCACCCTGTGTAATGCAAAAAGACCCCTACATGTTCACCTTATTTGGGGCAACTGATAGCCACTACATGTTCACCCTGTGTAATGCAATAGAGAACCCCAAATGATCACCCTGTGTAATGCAACTGAGACCCACAAATGTTCACCCTATGTAATGCAAAAAATAGCCCTTCATGTTCACCCCGTGTGGGGCAATAGAGAGCCCCACATGATCACCCTGTGTAATGCAAATAAAAGCCCCACATGTTCACCCTGTGTAATGCGATTGCGAGTCCCAAATGTTTATCATGCGTAATGAAATAGAGAGCCCCATATGTTCACCCCGTGTGGGGCAATAGAGAGCCCCACATGATCACCCTGTGTAATGCAAATAAAAGCCCCACATGTTCACCCTGTGTAATGCGATTGCGAGTCCCAAATGTTTATCCTGCATAATGAAATAGAGAGCCCCACATGTTCATCCTGTGTGGGGCAATAGAGAGCCCCACATGTTCACCATGTTTGGGGCAATAGAGAGCCCTACATGCTCACCCTGTGATATGCAATAGAGAGCCCCACATGTTCACCATGTTTGGGGCAATAGAGAGCCCCACATGTTCACCCTGTGTGGGGCAATAGAGAGCCCCACATGTTCACCATGTTTGGGACAACAGAGCACCCCACATGATCACCCTTTGTAATGCAATAGAGAACCCCACGTGTTCACCCTGTGTCTCACATGTTCACCCTGTGTGGAGCAATAGAGAGCCCCACATGTTCACCCCGTCTGGGGACACTGAGAGACCCAAATCTTCAACCTGTGTAATGCAATAGACAGCCCCACATGTTCACCATGTCTAGGGCAATAGAGGGCCCCACATGTTCACCCTGTGTGATTCAATAGAGAGCCCCACATGTTCACCCTGTGTGATTCAATAGAGAGCCCCACATGTTCTCCTTGTCTAATCCAACTGAGAGTCCCACATGTTCACCCTGTGTGAGGCAATAGAGAGTCAAACATGTTAACCATATTTGAGGCAATAGAGAGCCCCACGTGTTCACCATGTCTGGGGCAACTGAGAGCCCCGACATGTTCACCTGTGTAATGCAGTAGAGAGAACCCAATGATCACCCTGTGTAATGCAACTGAGAACCCCACATGTTCACCCTGTGTAATGCAAAACAGAGCCCCACACATTCACCCTATGTGGGGCAATAGAGAGCCCCACATATTCACCCTGGGTAATGCAATAGAGAGCCCAACATGTTCACCCTATGTAATACAACTGAGAGCCCCACATGTTCACCCTGTGTAATGCAAAAAGAAAGCCCCACATGGTCACCTTGTTTGGGGCAATAGAGAGCCCCACATGTTCACCATTGGTGGTGCAGTAGAGAGACTTATATGTTCACCCTTTTTGGGGCAAGACAGAGCAGCACATGTTCACCTTGTGTAATGAAATAGAGAGCCCTACATGTTCACCCTGTGTTATGCATCTATAACATTACACTTTCATGATGACATTCATGTGTACCTTTTGTGACATGTTTTTTGATGATGACATCCCTGGTTAACTTTCATGATTATTTATCTTCTATGACAATCGCTTTCCTGATGATAGCCCTGTTTATCCTATATGAGAAGCTCTTCCATGATGATAGCCCTATTTATCTGCTAGGAGATCCTCGCTCTCGATGATTGCCCAAAGACCTTATATGACATGCTTTTTCATGATGACAGCCCTGCTAATATTCTATGATAAGTTCTTTCATGATGAAAGCTTTGTTTACCCTCTAGTACATGCTCCAAACGTTCAACAGGGCTGTCATCTTGAAAGAGCATGTCACAGAGGATAAACAGTGCTGTCATTATGAAATAGAATATCCAAAAGTTCAACAGGGCTGTCATCATGAAAGAGCATGTCACAGAGGATAAACAGTGCTGTCATTATGAAATAGAATATCCAAAAGTTCAACAGGGCTGTCATCTTGAAAGAGCATGTCACAGAGGATAAACAGTGCTGTCATTATGAAATAGAATATCCAAAAGTTCAACAGGGCTGTCATCTTGAAAGAGCATGATGACAGCCCTGTTGAACTTTTGGATATTCTATTTCATAATGACAGCACTGTTTATCCTCTGTGACATGCTCTTTCAAGATGACAGCCCTGTTGAACGTTTGGATATTCTATTTCATAATGACAGCACTGTTTATCCTCTGTGACATGCTCTTTCAAGATGACAGCCCTGTTGAACGTTTGGATATTCTATTTCATAATGACAGCACTGTTTATCCTCTGTGACATGCTCTTTCAAGATGACAGCACTGTTTATCCTCTGTGACATGCTCTTTCATGATGACAGCCCTGTTGAACTTTTGGATATTCTATTTCATAATGACAGCACTGTTTATCCTCTGTGACATGCTCTTTCAAGATGACAGCCCTGTTGAACGTTTGGATATTCTATTTCATAATGACAGCACTGTTTATCCTCTGTGACATGCTCTTTCATGATGACAACCCTGTTGAACTTTTGGATATTCTATTTCATAATGACAGCACTGTTTATCCTCTGTGACATGCTCTTTCATGATGACAGCCCTGTTGAACTTTTGGATATTCTATTTCATAATGACAGCACTGTTTATCCTCTGTGACATGCTCTTTCAAGATGACAGCCCTGTTGAACTTTTGGATATTCTATTTCATAATGACAGCACTGTTTATCCTCTGTGACATGCTCTTTCAAGATGACAGCCCTGTTGAACGTTTGGATATTCTATTTCATAATGACAGCACTGTTTATCCTCTGTGACATGCTCTTTCAAGATGACAGCCCTGTTGAACTTTTGGATATTCTATTTCATAATGACAGCACTGTTTATCCTCTGTGACATGCTCTTTCATGATGACAGCCCTGTTGAACTTTTGGATATTCTATTTCATAATGACAGCACTGTCTATCCTCTGTGACATGCTCTTTCAAGATGACAGCCCTGTTGAACGTTTGGATATTCTATTTCATAATGACAGCACTGTTTATCCTCTGTGACATGCTCTTTCATGATGACAGCCCTGTTGAACTTTTGGATATTCTATTTCATAATGACAGCACTGTTTATCCTCTGTGACATGCTCTTTCATGACGATAGCCCTGTTGAACTTTTGGATATTCTATTTCATAATGACAGCACTGTTTATCCTCTGTGACATGCTCTTTCAAGATGACAGCCCTGTTGAACTTTTGGATATTCTATTTCATAATGACAGCACTGTTTATCCTCTGTGACATGCTCTTTCAAGATGACAGCCCTGTTGAACTTTTGGATATTCTATTTCATAATGACAGCACTGTTTATCCTCTGTGACATGCTCTTTCAAGATGACAGCCCTGTTGAACTTTTGGATATTCTATTTCATAATGACAGCACTGTTTATCCTCTGTGACATGCTCTTTCAAGATGACAGCCCTGTTGAACTTTTGGATATTCTATTTCATAATGACAGCACTGTTTATCCTCTGTGACATGCTCTTTCATGATGACAGCCTAGTCATCTTTTATGGAATACTCTTTCATGAAAGCTCCATTTACCTTTTATTACATGCTCTTTTATCTTTCATCATATCATGGCTTTTTCATGACAGCCCTGTTTATCGGTTATGATGGTTGCATGATCTTTTATGACATGCACTTTCATGATGACAGCTCCATGACCTTTTGTGGCATGCTTTCATGATGATAGCCCCATTTATCCTATATCTAGAAAGACATGCTTTTTCATCTTGATACCCCAGTTTATCTTTTAAGATATGCTCTTTCATGATGACAGCCCATTTTTGATATATTCTTTTGTGGTGATAGCCCTGTTCATGCTCTTTGATATGCCCTTTCATGGTGACAGGCCCATGATGTTTTATGACATGCTCTTTCACAGTGATAGCCATGTGATCTTTATCCTCTATGAGTTGGCTCTTTTATGATGACAGTTTTGTTAATCTTTTATGACATGCTCTTTTATGACATGCTCTTTTATGACGGCCTCTTAATCTTTTATGACATGCTCTTTCGTGATGATAGCTGTTTATCCTCAAGTACATGCTCTTTCACGATGACAGAACTGTTCAACTTTTCTGATGACAACACTGTTTAACTTTCATGATGATTTATCCTCTCTGACATGCTTTTTCATGACAGCACTGTTTGTCCTCTATAACATGCTCTTTCATGATGACAGCCCTATGCTCTATGACCATTAATGGCATGCTCTTTCATGATGGCCCCAATTACCTTTTGTGATATGCTTTTTCATGATGATAGATCTGTTTTTTTTCTATGACATGCTCTTTCATGATGTCAGCCCTGTTTAACCTTTCCACATACTCTACCACAATGATAGCCCTGTTTATTCTCTATGACATTTTCCTTCATGATGACAACCCTGTCATCATTTATGGCATGCTCTTTCATGATAGCACTGTTTACCTCTTATGAAATGCTTTCTCATCATGATAGCCCTGTTTATCTTTTATGACATGCTCTTTCATGGTGACAGGATTGTTAACTTTTCAACATGCTCTCTCGTGATGATAGCCCTGTTTATGCTTTAACATGCTCTTTCATGATGATAGCCCAGTGATCTTTTATGTCTTGCTCTTTCATGATAGCCCTGTTTACCTTTCATGATGTGCTTTTTCTGACAGTCCAGCATTTTCAAAGTGATAGCACTATAACCTTTTATGAAATGCTCTTTTATAATGCCCTGTTAATCTTCTACGACACGATTTTTCACGATGACAGACCTGTTTACCTTTTATGACATGCTCTTTCCCGACAACCCCACCACTGCTTATGACATGCTCTTTCATAATGCTCTGTTTACCCTCTATGATGTGCTCTTTCCTGATGAAGCCCTCTTTACCTTCTATGACATGCTTTTTCATGATTTTAGCTGTTAAACTTCTACAACACCCTCTTTCATGATCATAGCCCTCTGTGCCCTCTGTGTGAAATGCTCTTTTATGATGCCCTGTTTATCTTCTATGACATGTTCTTTCATGATGACAGACCTGTTTACCTTTCATGACATGCTTTCATGATGACAGGAGTGTTTAACTTTCATGACATGCTCTTTCCTGAAAGCCGCATTATTGCTTATGACATGCTCTTTCATGATGCTCTGTTTATCTTCTATGATATGTTCTTGCCTGATGATAGCCCTGTTTATCTGTTATGACAGCCCCATGATCTTTTCTGACATGCACTTTCACTATGACAGCCCTGTGACCTTTTGCGATATGCTCTTTCATGATGCCCTGTTTATCTTCTGTGAGATGCTCTCTAATGGTGACAGGAGAGTTGAACTTTTCAACATACTCTTTCATGATGATAGCCGGGTCTGTTTATGTTGACATGCTCTTTCATGGTAGCCCTGTTTACCTTTCATGATGTGCTTTTTCCTGACAGCCCTGTTTATCCCCTATGACATGCTTTTTCACAGTGACAGCACTTATGATGATCTTTAATGAAATGCTCTTTTATGATGCCCTGTTTATGTTCTATGACATGCTCTTTCATGTTGACAGACCCGTTTACCTTTTATGACATGCTCTTTCATGATGACAGCAGTGTTTAACTTTCATGACATGCTCTTTCCTGACAGCCCTATCTCCATTTAAGAGAGCAAACAACCAGAGAATTATTATGTCAAGACCATTCTGAGGAGAGCTGAAATGATAATGCTGCACTGCATTTAAGATTATTGCACTTATATATTGCAACATGTATGCATGTGCTCCAATAACTTTGGAGCAATGCTGGTTTGAGACATCCTGCAACTGTGTAGCATTGATGGACAGACTCTGAGCAAGTAAGTTCTCTTAAAATCAAACCACAGACCTTTGACTACCTAAAAGTGACATGCTTTGCTGACAATGCCGTACATCAGACAATGTATTGGTGTACAAACATGTATTAGCGTCAACATCACAGGAGTCACTGCAACATGTGTGAACTGCAACCTCAGACTATTGGGTCATCAATATCCCCAGAAAATACAAAAGACATTGTATTGGTGACGCCAGCTTTAGGTCCTTGGGCCACCTGCTCAAGATAATACAAAGGACATGTATTGAACTGACGAGTAGCAACCTTACAGGACTGGGTCACCTGTGTCCAACGACACGAGGGATACACATACTGATGTCCATCACCTGTATGAGCTCTACACTGAGCAGCCTGTGTTTCCAGAAATCGCAAAGGACATTTATGTAGGTGACAATAACTGTAATCATGGCCTACTGGCAAACGCAACAGTGTCCCCAGATATTATGAAGGACATATGCATTGGTGACACTTAGCTGCCACCTTGAACCACTGGGCCACCTGTCCCTAGATACTAGAAAGGACATATGCATTGGTGACACTAGCTGCCACCTTGAAGCATTGGGCCACCTGTCCCTAGATACTAGAAAGGACATATGCATTGATGACACTAGCTGCAACCTTGAACCATTGGGCCACCTGTCCCTAGATATTAGAAAGGACATATGCATTGGTGACACTTGCTGCAACCTTGAACCATTGGGCCACCTGTCCCCAGATATTAAGAAGGACATATGTACTGGAGACACTAGCTACAACCTAAGACTATTCACCTATCCCCAGATATTATGAAGGACATATGTATTGGAGACACTAGCTACAACCTAAGACCATTGAGCCACCTATCCCCAGATATTATGAAGGACATATGTATTGGAGACACTAGCTACAACCTAAGACTATTCACCTATCCCCAGATATTATGAAGGACATATATATTGGAGACACTAGCTACAACCTAAGACCATTGAGCCACCTATCCCCAGATATTAAGAAAGACATTTGTATTGGAGACACTAGCTACAACCTAAGACTATTCACCTATCCCCAGATATTAAGAAAGACATTTGTATTGGAGACACTAGCTACAACCTAAGACCATTGAGCCACCTATCCCCAGATATTAAGAAAGACATTTGTATTGGAGACACTAGCTACAACCTAAGACTATTCACCTATCCCCAGATATTAAGAAAGACATTTGTATTGGAGACACTAGCTACAACCTAAGACCATTGAGCCACCTATCCCCAGATATTAAGAAAGACATTTGTATTGGAGACACTAGCTACAACCTAAGACCATTGAGCCACCTATCCCCAGATATTAAGAAAGACATTTGTATTGGAGACACTAGCTACAACCTAAGACCATTGAGCCACCTATCCCCAGATATTAAGAAAGACATATATATTGACACACCAGAAGCAGCCTTATTGAACTGGGTCCCTAGGTATTAGATAGGGCTTATGTCCTGGTGCCACAAATGACTAGATGAATAAGTTAATGACTTCTAAGTAGTATTCTATCACAATGAATACATCTGCATCACTGAGGATGACCACAGGAGCTTGAAAAAGGGCTTGAAGAATATTAATTACAAGATCTGGCTCCTCTTGTGGCCATCCTCAACTAAATTCCTTCTCTCCCCAGTGTTGTGCTGCCTTCATCTGCTCGAAGTCAAATCTGACATTCCTTGAATGCTTCAATAATTAGAAAATTACAATACTTTGTGTAACGCCTACTTAAATAGCTTTATACCAGTTTACTGAACCCACTACTGATACGGATGTAAATTGATAAAATTGAAACATACATTATACAAATGACCCACTATAAAAAAAAAGGCTACAAAAATTCAAAATATTTCCAAATGTATAACACAATACATCTGAATGTATGCACAATAAATACATATTGCCGTAATAATATCTCATATATAAATTCAAAACTTGACCTGTGACATCATTTCATTGATTCTTATGTCTCAGTTATAACAACTAATGTAAATGTATTCACATTAAGACCAACATGAATGATCTACCTATTCACATAATTTCTACAAGATTACATTTGATTTCCCCCAATTCAGTCTGTATCATCTATTAGGCTCTTTGAAAACAAATTTCATAAATGTCATCCCAATTGTGCACCCAATTTAGCCCCAGTCTGTCAAATCCCAAATCACATGATCCAAATTATCACCTATATAATCCAAATCCCTGCCCACATAATCCAAATCCCCATCCACATAATCCAAATCCCATCCCACATAATCCTAATCACTCCCCACCCACATAAACTTAACCTCATCCTAATCCCAAATTGTAACTCTAATCCTGCCCTATAACTTAACCCCTCCCCCCACCAGTGCTGCAAGTTTAGTTGTAGAAGTTACTGCGTGAGATGCCCCTCTTCTTCAGCAGCATGTCCAGATGAGGCAGGTGTGTGGATCCTGATCGTGTGGCCTTTGATTGGTCGCCACCGGGGATGTTCTCTGAGCCAACATCAACATGGTGTGAGGATGCTCGTCTGACCTGTGTTCGGACTCTTGGGGACTTGATTCGCAATCTTTGTCCATTAATTGAAGGAAATTCTGGTGAGATCTTGCATGGAATGGTAGCAGGTTCATAGCTGTATTCGACCTCATCTAGGTTCAGGGAAAGAGGTGTGCTGTATGAAAATCTTTACCAAAACTGGAGATTCAACTCAGTAACTCATGCTAGTGTTTCCCCTAGGCATTTTTTTGGTGCTGTGCCCTTTCTGTTTGTTACCTTATCCTTCTTTTCATACATTAACTGATGTTAACACATGCTGTTTTTTAGTTTCTATTTCTTGTTGAAATTATAAGAAGTAACTGTGCTCTTTGAGCCTTCAAGAATCACATGCATGAATAACATAATACACTTGGAAATGTACTTAGAAGTCTGTCATTGCAACCCTTGGAGTAAGAGTATCCCATTTTAAATTCTGTTGCTGACCCCTTTTTGGATCCTGTGGGAAACACTACATGTTTTTGTAAATTGCGTCAGAGGCACAAAGGTTTGTTGCAACACAGTGCTATTGGGCTGATGCAGTATTCAAAAAGAGGACTGCCTTAGATGATAGTCTTTAATTTAACATGAATCAGAACTCTGAACAGTGCTCATGAAACATCTCTGTTCTGTTTAACATTTTAATTCTACTTATAAACCGACAGCGACTCTATTGTTCTTAGGGGACACATTTTCCCGTAATATCCCGCAAATCTGATACAATCTTGCTTCCTTGGGCAATTATCTTAATAATGTCCCTTGACCCAGGCATTATCTTGATAATAAACGTCCCTCTGCCCCAGAACTTTGAATTATTACTTGTTTTGAACATTGATACAACTTTGTCATGCCAATATTGCAAATGATCGTAAATTATGACATTATTGACAATTTCCAACAAGTAATGCCAATACCTGGTTTCGAACCAACATGCCTTCACTTACTAGCTTGGTGCTTTTATCCACTAGGCTATGAAGGATTGCTATGAAGAATGTGATTGTTTCTTGGAATGAACCATGTGTTCCTCGCAAGACAGGTACTGCGGATAACACACATGCAGTGTGTGTGTGTGTGTCTACGTGCGTGCATGCGTGCGTGCGTGCGGAAGTGCATGCGGGAGTGCGTGCGTGCGTGCGTGCATGCGTACTACACTCAACAATATTTCAGTGTCCTGAAAAAATGTAATCTCTGGAGTAAAATTGATATGTTATACTTATCCTAACTCATGCTTATATGCTTGCCTCCTCCTTCTGTGCCAATGATGATGAGTTGCCTCCCTTGCACACTTTCCTTTCACATGACCATCCATGCTTGTCACTCTCGTTAATATGCCCGACACCTGGATCCACGGCAAAATCCAAAGTGCCATATAGTGGGGAGGTTGGGAGGGCTTGACATCATGAATCAGGATAAGCGTAAAATATCAGTTTTACTAAAAAAATTACATATTTTTCCTTATTCTGACTCATGCTTATATTATTTCAAAATCCGCCAGAATCGGTGGTGGGTCAGGATTCATCGTCTGCCCTAGATACGTCCTGTATCTCCTACCATGGGATCTGTACAATTCTGACAATCCTGTTCTTTCAACTTTCATCTGTCACCTTGTCAGACCTCTTTAACAGTCAAGTGAATCCTCAGAGTTGTGTGGACTTTAGATACACTAGTTTCTTCTTGCAACTCTACAGCATCATCTTCATGATGTCCTCATCATAGAGTTGTCACCCTTCTACATGTTTGAGTATCTTCCTTACAAGTACAAGGTCTTAATTACTCATGCCGTCCCAGTCTTAGACGTACACATGGGCTCTCATCAACCGTTTACTCCTCTGAGTGTGGGTTATCAACAAGTCAGTGTGATAAAGGGTGAGATTTCTACTCAGAGCCTTTGTGGAACTATTAGTTGTTGTGCTACAACAAGTGGCCCACAGGCTTCTTCGGTGGTGATGTCTTTCATGGTAGTGGTTGGTAGAGGCAGCCCTCCATAATCTATGAGATCAAGCAGTTCTCATGAGTGAGTGTAGATGCCAGAGTTCTGACTTCATGTGGGTTGGATGCTCGTGGAGGTGGTAGTCCTGCTGCTTTGTAGCTCCTCTGTAGCCCCAAATGGCTCTCATGCATACTGATGTTATCATTCTGATGACTTCTGTTGATGTCTCAGTAGACAAGGAGATGAATATGGGCTTGAATTTTCGTCTCCTTGCTTTTGGTGCAGCTAGATCTTCAGTGCTCTGACTGGACACAAGGATACATCTTGCAAATCCTCCAGCCAAAGATCATGATGTGACACACCTTTATCCAGATATTCATGTAGTCCACCATGTCAAACAGTTGGAATATGAGCTGTAATAGGCTTGAAGATCATGTTCAGCCTTGTCTGTTGATATGGAATGCAACTGTGTAGTTGTCCATCTGTACCTTTTGCATTCTGTTGCTCAGGAAGCTTGACCAATTTTGTAAGGCGTTGATCACTGCTTTCATCGCCAGTTGAATGATGTGAAGATGTTGTTCCCTTCTCCGCCACTTTCGCTTAGCTACCTTGTTTCCAAGGTGCGCTCCCTAAACTTGTAGAGATGCATCCATGTAAAGATGTGTGTTGCAGACTTACACTTTCTCCCGCAGACATTCAGCTTCCGAGTTCACCATAACCGGTACAGCTGAAGACTTCCAGGTAATCTTATTGGATCTGTACTATTAAGGTGAACATTCAGGAACTGCTGTAGTGGGCACAACTGCAATTTAAAATCCTATGTCAATGTGAGTAGACCCAGTAGACACTGTCGGTTTCAGCAGAGAGGTGACTGCTTGCGGGATCATGGCTTGCGTCTTCACCCAATGATCTACTGGGACTATGACGCAATTCTATGTAGTGATGACTCTGATTCCCAGGAACTGCATATCTAGACTTTGTTCCAACTCCAATTTCAGTAAGTTCACAATCCATCTAGTAACTGCCTCAGTAGTTTGATGTAGTCTAAGAAGTTAGTCCAGCAGTAGTTTGAGTTGATGGACTTGTATTCCATTGTCCAGGTAGAAGGCACTGCACAGACCTCAATGCTGTAGATACTTTCTTGAATCCTGATTAATGGGGATGTGAAGATACACACCCTTTAGGTCTATGCTCGCCAATTATTCTGCTGTCTCGTTCAGATTTGTGGCAGGGGGATCATCTTGACCCTTTCAGGCAGTAGTATAGGGAATGACAGTTCTGGCTCACTTTCAAGAAATGTCTCTACAAAGCCTTATTTAGTAAATAAGGCTTTGGTTGGGTCATTAGCTCTTGCTACTATTACCCCTACTACAAAAAAGTTGGCGGTAATTACTGTGCCTTGGTAGGAGGTAACACTGTGCCGTACGGTACGATCAATAATTCTTCTCTTACAAAACCCCTACCCGGCCCATCCCTCAAGTAGTATAAGTTAGGTTCGTTGGCTTTCATATCCACTTTATCTATGTTGTAAGTTTTGACTGACCATATAGGATCGGTGGCTCGCTTACGGCTATCGCCCTCGTGTTCCCCCGGCTGGTATAGATACCTCACTAAGGCCCTATCAGGTATCTGTTTCTCCTTCCCACGCAATGGAGCGGCCGACTCTGCAACTATTGATTTTAGTTTGATAGCGTCTGCCGGTTTCTTACCGGTGAGACGGGTGACTTCATGGTTGATTGCCGACACCACCTTGGGTAACCTCGTGACCCATTCAGTCGATCGTTTTCCAGGGGTGGTCATCTCCCTAGCATACTGATAGCCGAACAAGCGCTCAGCCAAAGTCCTATTAAATCTCTCAACTATGGCTTGGCTGCGATGGGCTCCGGCCGTGCCACGCCTGACCTTTGTATCGTGTTTGGCTAGCAGTTGTGACACGGCACCCATGAACTCCCGTCCGGGGTCAACTTGCAGCTCTGTTGGCCACGTCAGTGGGCTGCGTTTGTATATGCGTTCAAATCCTCTGGCTACCTGGGCCGAATCTTTCGTGGTCAAGGGTTCGGCTTCCTTGTAACGACTGGCTACATCCACTACGGTTAAGGCATACTTGTACCTCTTATCGTGGGGTAGGAACAGTAGGTCTGCCTGGTGAATGCTATTAGGTATGTTAATACCGAACCTCCTTCTAGGCACGTAGCGTGGTGCCGGTAAATAGATCTGCCACAGGGCTTGTTTTTCAAGCCACGCTTTGGCTTCCTCCGGGGGTACTCGCGCTAGTTTAGCTAGCTTATCTACTGCGTTAGCTCCTTTCCAGTACCCACGCGGGCTGTAGTAAATAGCCTCAAATTTTTTCATGTCCATACGCGTATGTGTTTATTCCATCAATAGCTATCCAACGTTTCGTGTCCATAGGCGACAGGGACGTCTTGTTTATAGTCAGTCCGTATATCTTATGCCCATCACTTCTAAGTGTGTTCATTTTATGTCTAAAGGTACGGGTTTTGAACAGGGCTTCCTTGAATCTGGCGTGTTTGATGTGTTGTTTCACCACATACTTCTTAACCCCCTTAGCCTTCCGGATCTCACTATTGTCGGCTTTCAGTATGGAGTACATCTTAGGTCTCAAACCTATGTACTCGGCTATGGGCGTGCCAGCACACTCGTCCTTCATCTTACCTAGGATCTTTTTATTTACCGTGCTGTGTAGGGTATGGGTCTTAGGGTAGTCGCTGGTGTCGTATAAATCGAGGTGTTTTTTCATGTCCTCGTACACGTCCTCGGTTCGAATCTCCATCAGCAGGGAATCCGTGTCAGTGTACAGTACTTCACACCTGTCGCCGTACTGTTTCTTGAGCTCGTTGTAGTAAAAGTCGTACATCAGGTGTTTAGATAAATCGAGGATGCTCATCCCCACGTAAACAGGCCGGTTGAATTTTATGTGGTTTTTCTTCATGTGTATGGCAACCAGGTTATCTGTAAATATTTTATTACGGTTGAATGCCGGACTGGCTATCAATTTCCTGAGCTTGTCTTCCTCACTAGATCTAACCAGCTTCACGGTCACGCGTTTCCTCAGGTTTTCCATAGTCTTACCAAACACCGAGTTATTCATGAGCTTGTAGAGATATTTCTCAAAATCACTGGTTGCTTTTTTTCGTAGGTCTGTGTTCATTCTGATGTAGGGCTCCATCCATGGGCTCTGGTCGAACATGAGCACCCTGTGTATTTTGGTCAGCCTCATACCCAACGACAGGTACAGCTGTAGGTTGCGATAGTGAACGATGTACTTGGTCTTATTCATTAAGTTAGGCACGAGTTTTTCAACGTCTGTCACACGACCACCTGACAAGTTATGTTGGTACTCAGACATCCAGTCTGTGTTAACCCTCATACGTTCGGGGGCCAGGGGGTAGCTGTTGTGCGATGTGTGTAATTCCTTGGGATACTCTAAGTCAACTTCGAGGATATACCCTTTGTTCGAATCTGGTGCGACCCCCATAACATCAACGTGGGGTACCCATTCGAATCCCCCTGTAGGTAGATACTGGCTCATGGCCCAGCCGTACAGGTTGTTTGCGTCGAGGTATAGAATGTGATTGGTTGGTTTGTTAGGATCGTAACCTTTCACGTATTGATTATTTGCTTTAGCGTATCGTTTGGATGCCATGGAAATCCCACCTCGCAAGCCTTTCTCAATGAATAGGTGCATGTCGTAATCTGTGAGCAATTCTAAATTAACTCCGGTCTTTTTAAGCAAGGCGTCCCACGACAGACCTGGGCTGGTGTAATACCATGCGGGGTCGAGTTTATACTGCTTTAAACATGTCTGCCGAAACGTTTCAAACACGTCGGCTAACAGCAGTACATCTGTCCTCAAGTACAGGTCGTGATAATCACCCAGGTTCTTACAACCCAGTTTATTCCATACGTTAGTCGCGTGCGAGTAATCATCTCGTGAGACGGACGCCTCATTCAGCTTGCTATAAAAGCAGTCAATAGGGGGTAGTCTGGTCTCGGTGAACTTGACCCAACTATCCATGTACTCATAGGGGTACACACCCTTCCTCATAAGCAGGGGTCTAGTCTCGGCGTCTGTGTATCGATCGGTGATAGGGAAGGTATTGTTGGCCTTGACCAGACTGTCGAGTGACGACAGGAGGAACTGAAACGAGTCAATGAACCTAAGTCCGTTTAAGCTGAAGGAGATGTATCTCTCCATGTTGTTGGGGATGCACGTTATATTACCATCGATTTTCGCGATGGCCTGCATGATCAAGTGTGAGTCGTACCCTCTCAAGTTGTGAAAGACAACGGGGATGTTTATTGTCTTAGGGTTGATTTTAAGCTTGAGGTTGCACGCGCTGTGAGCGGCGCCTCTATACTTACCAGTTATGTGGCAGTGATCTCTCACCGAATCACCGTTAAGTGGTGAGTCGCACACGTGACAGTTAGTGCTACTAGCGTGAGCTAGCCTGTCGACTCGGGTCATACGCATGGGAGCGATTCTATACAATGCATTCCTAATAATTTTTTCTTCCTCCTGCAAACACTTTAGAAACCTTTCAGCCGCGTCAGGGCCCCTATACACTACCGGAGCTTTCGTTTCCCCGTCACAACGGACGACAATGTATCCAAACGAACAGGCTTTATGCTCTTGTGTCTTGTGGGTGAAGGGAGCCTCGCCGGCAGGGTGTGTGGGGGATTCACCCACAACTAAGGCTTCGAAGTCGGCGTATATGATATAAGGTACAGACATTTGGTTCTTGTGGTTACTGAATTTTAGGATATTTTCACCTTCCTTAGGCATGTCGACTCGTATGGCCGTCTGCCCCACACCTTGACAATCATCCCGGTGGGATTCTAATAAATCAGCTCGACTGAAACCGTGTAGGCATCGTACACAAAAGTGTTTTTCCCCATCGTGTTTCGACTGGTCGTGCAACAACCGGCTGAGATGTTTTATCCATGTGTAGTGATACTTTTCACCTCGCTGGATCATGAATATATTGATAACTTGGCGATCCTTCACCGGGCTGACCCTGTGTACTATTGTTGTGTTACCTTCGTGCCCAAAGACATTTATAGCCAGATTATTCTGTTTTTCTACTTTAGTGATCTGGGATATGGGGGTGGGTTCATCTATACCATCCCAATTAAGCCCATCGTCTTGGGGATAGCTAGAAAGCCTATCTGAATTCTTGCCAGCTGGAAATAAGGCTGACCTGATAGCTAACCTCAGGCAATCGTTTCCTCTATTCTTAACGTTTACTATGGCATGTTTGTTCCTATAGTAGGGAGGCAAGGCTAGGTATGACCCGCCTCTGAACGGCACGTAGTTAGCTATGTCTAGATAGACATTATCGATTTTATCTACAACCCACCCGGACCCTAAGTGTGTGTAGCGTTCTAGGTATTCTCGTATCTGCTGAAAACTTGTATCGATTGATGCGTCAATGGTCTCTGCATGTGTGACGACCTCTTGTTTACCTCGGAAGTAAGGCTGAACATACTCAGTGGTACTCCCAACTTGCTTTTCGAGCGACATTTTCACTGTGATCTGAAACTTGATACTTCCTAGGTTATTTAGTTCCTGGTTGACCTTATCAGCTATCAGAGGCTTGATATCTGTAATGTCTATGTTTCTATCAACGCGCATGCGCCAACCTCTCAAATAATTGCCTACGGCGTGCTCAGTGCGCACGAACTGTAGGTCAATAGCTCTATTCTGTCGTAATAATTCTAAAAGCTGTGGTTTCCTCATACGGGAATACCCGCCTAAACCCAAATCGTGTGCCTCAGCTTTCAATTATTTTACAGTGGGACGTGCTACGGGGGCATGTGATAACAATGCGGTTAACCCGGCTCTCCCCAGGTTTGAATAACCCGTGTGTCCAAGCTGTTTTGCTTGAGCTTTTAATTGTTTTACCGTAGGAGGGGCTTCTAAACCTAGTAATCTCAACAATGCTGACTTCCGCATTCTAGAATACCCGATCACACCTCTCTGTTTTGCGACCCTTTTCAGCTCGCGCACAGTATACATAGTGTTTACACCTAAGAGAACTAATGTCTAATTGGTTCACAGTAACCTTATTAAAAATATATTTTATTTAACATGTCTCTGAAGTCTTCTATCAGCGAGGTATCATGTGATAACAATCCGACTAACCAGTCTCTCCCCATGTTTGAATAACCCGTGTATCCAAGCTGTTTTGCTTGAGCTTTTAATTGTTTTACCGTAGGAGGGGCTTCTAAACCTAGTAATCTCAACAATGCTGACTTCCGCATTCTAGAATACCCGATCACACCTCTCTGTTTTGCGACCCTCTTCAGCTCGCGCACAGTATACATAGTGTTTACACCTAAGAGAACTAATGTCTAATTGGTTCACAGTAAGGGGAGGTAACCCTTAAGTGGTTATCTTGAGCAGTCGCCTACGTTCTTTTATGTAGCCTTTTTTATTCTCGTAGATGAGTTGATGTCTGACTACGTTCGCTCCGTGAGCTTTACATAGACAGTAGTGTCCTTTAACCCCGATACCACACACAGAACACGTGTAGTTAGGACTTCCCATATGGAAACAACAGAACCCCTGATTCCTGCATTTCCTACCACAGGCCTCGGTCTTCCCCATAAGTATATATTCGCATCGGTATGGAGCGGGTCTCATGTTTACTTATATAGGTATTTTAGTTTAATTGCTTCGCAACCAACGCAGTAGCTGCTATACCCAACACTATGAAGCCCAGTTCACGATTCATTTGTCCCTTGGATGGTGTGTAGTATTGAGCGAGTGTGGGTTTATTGAGCGGTTCCAATTGTTTACCAGTTAGTAGGTAGTATTCTTTCATTGCTTCATCGACATCGTTGAATGTTTGAACGGCATGGTTTTCACGCTGGAGTTGTTCGTTAATAAAATCGATCCTCTGGAGGCGTTTTTTAGCGTACTCAGCCTGTGCCCTTTGTAATTTCTCTGTAGCGAGATCGTGCCGCTTCCTTTCTTCCTGTATTTCAGCCGCGTGATCATCTCGTAGTTTCGAGAAGAGGAAATTACTCCCGGAAAATGCCAGGGCATTCACTAACGCCCCACCGACCATCATAGCTATCGTGGCCATCCCTATATTTATTTCATTATATTTTCAGGTATTATTCCTTGTTTTACTAGGATGTCTTTTGTGGCCATCGCCATACCAAGGTTCATTATGAGCATACCCATATCCTGCAGGTTGAAATCTAGCTTGATAGTTGGTTGTTTAAGCACCATTTTAGTCAACCGAGCGTACCCTACGGCTAGACTGGCGACCACTGTGGCGTGGTATGCGTCGTTGACGAACGTTTTCCCCTCAGACATTATGTATATGATATAAAATATTAAAATTATAACATGATATGCGGGTCGACAGTGGGGCCTGCCGGCGGCGTGGGGGGTACCACCTCACGGTGAGGGTTTCCCTCACGTGTATATAACCACGAGATAGCCAAGGCAGCAGATACGCCTAAAGCCAACAACAGTCGGGGGTTGGTCACTTTATGTTGGTTACACCACCGTTTTTTACCGGCAGCTACTCTCTTAGGATTCTTCTGCCTGGTTACTGTTGGGGGCACCCCCACTGAAGTGGTCTCCACTGTCACTTCGGGACTCACTGGTTCCTGTGAACTCACTGTTTCCACTGGGGTTTCCTGTGCAGCATCCATCTATACTATTATTATTATTCTTTCTCTCAAATTGACAATGTTTTGCTGTGATAATCGCCGCCGTCACTGGAGCCAACAACATACCATATTTGTGGTACAGCCCGCAGCTGATAGAGCTCACGGCGTGTTCGATAAAAGGGTCTTTCTCGAGGTCCTCCCACAGGTAAAGTCGGCGCTCTGGTGGAATGGGAAGGAAGTGTGATACAATACCGGTGTATATCTGGGTCATAGCCGATCCTATTGTCTTTGTCATTTCTGCTCCGAGCCGGGACTCGTATCTAGCGTATAGCTTATCGATTTCTTCGGCTGACATTTTGTGAATTTTATCCGGAGTGTAGTCTCCAAAGTAATGTTTGGCTTTACCGCCAACAGCCAACGCCACCAGTTTCTCTCGCTTGGGGGAATCCCCCACAGTGGGGCCTGCCGGCGGCGTGGAGGAGACCCCCAACTGTTCGAGCAATTCCTCACACTCCATCTTATAATATAACAAGTAAGATTTAGTTTTAACTATATAATACCCGATGCAGACAAAACACAGAGAAATGAAGGTTAAGTTGCACACGACAAATACTTCAAATATCATAGCTATATGCTTAGCTTTGCTTAGCTTTGCTTAGCTTTGCTTAGCTTTGCTTAGCTTTGCTTAGCTTTGCTTAGCTTTAGCTTAGCTTTGCTTAGCTTTGCTTAGCTTTAGCACACTCTATATGCTACTGGTTGGTCAGTCTTTAGCACGAGCTTAGCGTGTTTAGTTTCAGCGAGCTGTTTCTTCACCCGTTCCCGTTCTAATTTACTCATCACATCGTTCTCTCTCAAACACTCCTCAAACGAATCCCTGTCCTTGCAGTGAAATAAGGCCACCCATCGCGTCTGCTCCCTGAGGTCTTTCAACACCGAGTTGAACTTCTGCGTTAGCACCCAGACGCTGTGATTTGCATGCCGGCCAGAGAAGGCCAGGTACGATAGCATGTCTCTCTTTTTTGTTATCTCGCGATTAGCGCTGCAGTCGTCCAGTATGAACAGCGTCGGTTCCCCTTTAAATTTCTCGTGAAGAGTTTTCAACCAGTCCTGCAGGCGTGTTCCAGGGTTGATTTTGTGTACGTCCGGGTCCGTCATCACCCAAGGTCGCGCGTACGATTTATTCATGCTCAGAGTAGGGCATATGATAACGATGTTATCGAACACATCCTTGTAGTAACCCTCCAACATATCCAACACGAAAACGGTCTTCCCACAGCCAGTCTGCCCGCATATGATAGCGCAGTGTGGGTCAGTGGGTAGTTGGGGTAGTTTATTGTTGGGGGGTGTGGGGGGGTACCCCCCATTAGTAGATGGCTTGCACGAATCTCCCATTGTCTATATTAAGTTGCGCGTCCATAATAACGTACAGATATAATTTCAACTTACCAGCGGTTTGAGCCTTCTTAGTAATCTGGATGGTTATCCCTTCGCTGCCGTTATCTATACGGCGTCCGCTACCGTGCAGTTTATCATCATCCGTGGATCGCATGTCCAACCATAGGGCGTACTTGGTGGTCAGGTATTCACCGATCTGCACGGAGCTTAGGTCCAGGTCCTTTGTTATGTAATCCCCCACTGGTAGCTTTTTTATCTCATCCCACTGCTGGTGTGGTCTCATACCATGACTGAACAGCTGGTTGGGCACGCCCTCGATGGTAACTTCCACCTTTTCAATCTCGAGGTTGAAAAACTTCTCGCTGTCCCTCTGGAATGGCTCGTAATCCTCCACGGGGACGACCAGGATACCTTTCATCGATCTCGCCGGCACGTTCAGGTTGATATTCCACACAGTGTCGCTCTTATCTCGCACGACTGATCTATGTCTCAGTACGCGATCGTATAGGATAGCCATCTTCCCAGAGTACTGACTTCGAACCTGCCTGGCCAGCTCCGGGCTAGTGACCATGTCGAACTCCAGAGAGATGTTGTCTATGGCATAACTGGCCTCATCACCGTTCGGCGTACGCACTACTTTGCTATAGTCGTTAAACGTGAGCTCGTATTCGAGTCTATCACCCAGCGCGGCCTGGTAAAACGGCGCGTGTCCCGTGAGCAACTCGAAGTCGAGCGGCACGCAGAATCGATTCCCGTATGCTAGAGTGATGGCCTTTTCACCGGCCGATAGCTTGTCTTGTTGGTCTTGCGTGAAGACATACCCTATGCGCGCCCGGGTTGATTTGCTGATACCCTGGTACACATCATTGACTCGTTCTCCATCGCTTTTCCAGAGATCCTTGTAGCAGTGAAACACGTCGCTGTCGTCGATGCTCAGCACCTCGTTACCGCTGATCTTGACGGTCGTTTTCTTGATGATGGCTCGACCCACGTTCCGCACTAGCTCGCGTTTATCGTTGACGGAGGTCAACGTGATATTGAACGCCAGTCGAACAGTGCCTGGTACAATGAGGTCATTCTCACCAAGGTTTGGAAATCTAACCAGCAGAGTTTGATTCTGGTCTATCTTGCTGGGATTGTTGGTGATGGTCACCGACTGTCGCACGGCTCTGGCGCCTAATGGCTCTCTCAATCTTCTGAAAGGATCTAATTTTCTACCGTACATTGTTATATAAATGAAATATATTTTTAATACTAATGGATGAAGACATAGATATGACGGAGATACCGGGCGCTAGTGCCCAGGCATTCGATGATGAGCAGGAGACCTCATTTACTAGTTCACCATTGAACCAAGAACTCTTGGAAACAACGGTAAATGATTATTACGAAAGTTTAAGAAGAGATAAAAACTACGTTGAACCACAGGGTCGATACCATAAGAATTTTTTTATTGATACAAAGGGTGTTCTACGCCTTAAGTCTGACCCAGGGGTTGACCTCTTTAACAAGAGCAATAAAAAACCACTGGCCTTGTCAACTCTAGCCAGCCGCCATGGTGTCGAATTTATCCGTAAAAATCTAAACATGAATGATTACGGTGGTGCAATACCTAAGGCCGTTAAAGAAGATCTGCAAGCTACCAGATCCCACCTCACCACTAGAGATGAAATAACACCACAGCGTGCTACAGAAGCCTCGGACAGCATAGAAAAACTGTTGAGCACCTACTGGGACAAACCGTTACCGGGGTTTGACTTTCCGGTAAGGGAACTGCGCGGCTTAGACGAAGCCGTGAAACGCGTGCGTGGAGAACTCGTGAACAACATGGGGAAACTGAACGAAATCGACGAGCACATCGCTAGGGAAAAAACCAAACTCAACGAAACTGAAAACGATGATATGAAGCGTCGTATCAATGAACGACTACGCGATTTAGAAGACGAGAGACGTACACGATTGGAAGCCGCTTCCTCGAATCGTGAACAGCTTCGATCCCAGATCAGTCGTATTCAGGAAACAATCGATAGAATACTGAATGAGGATACAACTTTAGCCAACAGGATTCGGATATTGTTCCGGGAGCAAGGGATCACCATCGCCAGTATTCTGACTGCATTGGGTTTCATCATATCAACCCTGGTGGTGTCACTGGTGGGAGGAACCCCTGTGGGGCCTGCCGGCGGGGGAACTCCAAGTGGCGGTGGGGGTGTTAAAGACTGGATAAAAAAACTCGGGGAAGGCCTAGCTAAACTGGCTGGTAAAGCCGCCGAAGCCCTTCCCGGCATCCTGGGTAGCATCGTCTCGTGGTTGTTGAGCGCTCTGTCTAAAACTGCCATGTGGCTCAGTCAAAACATGTGGGCAGCCATCGTCGCCGTGGCTGGTCTGGTGTACGTAGCGGCTAAGAAATCTTTAACCAAATAAGTCCCAAAGTTACCCCACCAACCACCAGGGCCGTTTTATTATCAATATGATTGGTGGCCTGAATATGGGGGTGTGTGGGGGGTACCCCCACATGAACTTTAGGCTCCGGAGGTGGCGCCACTATACCCTTTTCACGTGGTGGGATGTGTGGGATATAGGGGGTGTTAATATCGGTGTTGATACCCAACTTTTGGTCCGCCGTGGCTATGACTATTTTGTTGTTATAACCCACCACTTTTTTTATTCTCAGTTGCATATCACTCGGGGCCATGTATAACCCCACGCCGAACACGTAATTGACTTTCGATCTGGCGTATTCTAACACGTTTTGGTAACGGTCGATGGCCCTCGGGAGATCAACTGGAGAATTGATAGCATCCTCAACGTTGGAAACGAACTGTGTCTGAGCGTCGTAAGCAGTTCCCTTACCGAGGATGTTGGAACGCGTCATAGACTGCGCACCCAACAGCGCCCACACGTACGTTCGAATCGAGTCGTTCAAGCGTATTGTACCAGCACGAGTGAATTCTTTCGATGTTTTTGAGATCATTTTAGTCCAGGCTGTGGCTGCATCAGGACTGGTTTGCTTTATACAGCTGACATGGATCTTTTCATTCGTTGTGGGGCCTGTAAATGTATGACGGTTTGGGTTGTATGAACCATCTTTAGAACCGGCATAATATGTTCCGGACCTGTAGAAGTACACGAGAACTATACCGAGACCATGGTTCACACCAGGAAGGCGAAAGTCTTTATTCGTTGGAATCTCAAACTCCCCACAAATATGTTCATAAGCGCGTCTATCATAGGGGTTATTCGTCATACTCCACGCTTTATCTTGGGGAAGAGGAGCACTTATTTCCTTCAATATTCGTCTCGTTTGATAATAAATATGAAACAGAATAACCGCCTTACTCAGTTCGTCTATACCGTAGTCTGGTGTCACACCCGACCCTGTCGTCGCACACCACACAGCAAAGTTGAGTTGGTTCTGCCAAAACTGCATTGGGTTTTGATTCCAGTTTACCACCGCCTGCGCGTTATTAACGGACACGATATATTTTTCAAAGATATCAATAAAGGTTGTTTTAAACCCCGTACCATCTGCATTCACCACGATTTTCAAGTGTGCTAAATCCATATTATAATATATAATTCATATATTATAATATGTACATAACACTTCCAGGAATAACGAGCGGTGAGGCCGTTCAGCTGACGCACGCGATAGATAACACATCAGGTCAACTCGAAGTCGCACTCTGCGATATCACCTACCTACCGCAATGGACTAACATCAATATCAGCAACAATAAGCTGTTCGTCAGTGGAACTCGCAGTCAGATAACTGACGGCTACTACAGCGTGTGCTCTCTAAACGATGAGGTCTTCAAACCCCTGGGAGCCGAACTCAAGATGAACGACTCAAACAGCACAGTGGTGTTAATCAACAATGGAAGAAACCCTTTGAGGCTCGGCCGACCATTAGCAAGGATGCTCGGTATGTCTTCTGACGAGATAAAACCAACAACAACCGTCACAGGCACTAAGTTACCCGACCTAGTACCGTACCGAGAGCTATACATTCATCTCAGTCAGGTGAGCACAACGTATAACATTCAAGGAGGCCACCCTTCCACTATATTGAGAGCAGTGCCGGTGAAAACTGAGAAATTCAACGACGGTAGAACCGAGTCATTTTCACCACGGCAGTATAAGAGATTAACCCAGGGCAACATACCTGAGCTGACAATATCGGTGTTAGATATAAATCATAATCCTGTAAATATAGGATACCTCAGCTTAACACTTCATGTAACATGACCAGCGCACAAGGGCCCGGAGTGAAAAAATGCGTCAATATCGGGATCTCCGACCTCGGAGACACACGCGGTTTCGACGCTCCCGGAGTAGATGGTAAATCGTATGCCTTGCAACTAAAAAACAACATTTACAAACGCGTTGAAATCCCCTCCGGTGGAACCCTAAGTGATATAGTAGATACCACAAGAGCAACAGTCAACACTAAGTACACCCTTGTCAACACCGGTGATAATAATTGGGTAATATACCCATCGTTCGGAGGTAAACTGTTCGACTTAGACGATGTTGAGAGCACTACCGTCGTCAAAAACAAACCATATATGCTCGTCTTCACCGAAGATGACAAGTGGGTGTTGTTACCCGAGAACGACTGGTTTATCAATATTAGACTCGTCTCCCCCTACGTGTTCACTGATAACAAAGACAACCACCTAAACAAAGTCGTGAACAATGGAATTCTGCTCGTGGCTTACGTACCAACTCAGAGACGTAGTATAGTCGTCAGCCCAGTCAACACTATAGCAGCCCACATGCTATCGAGTAAACCAACCATACAAAACGTGAAATTGCAGTTGGTGTCTGAATTCGAAGGCGTGGTCAAGATACTAGAGAGTCTGCCGGTAAACTCAACACTGATCATCAAAGTCTACCTAGGGGAACCATCGGTGAATGATGTCGAGATCGTGAAGGGGATCAAACTCGGGTGGGTGAAACAACACCAGTTTCAAGTTTGCAACGTTTACGTGCGGGTGGGTGTCGACTCCAAGACCAGTCTGCAGGGGGTCAACGTGATCGTGGAAAACAAGATATCACTAATCAATATCTTCCTACCTGACAACATACACTTCATGGGTATGAAGTTAACCCCTGAATTATTATCAGAAAACCAGTTGGAAATTATATCGTAATAGTATAATAATGGTCAGTCATCATCCCAACACTACACTTAACGACCTGGGAGATACGGAGGGATTCGATCAGCCTGGTGAGGAAGATGAATTATACATCCTGCACTTCAAAGACAACGTGTACAGACGGGTGTCGTTATCAGATTTTAAAGAGCCTAAATGGCTGATCAACTTAACACTCGCCTCACCTTATATCACATTAAACGAACATAGGACTGTCGTTAAGATTAGGAACAACGGCATCTGGCCCGGGGATTTCATTCCGGATAGTTTAGCCATAGGAGTTACTAATACCGAAAAAAATAGGTTAAGGAGTGAAGTAAAAAGTAAATTTACATTTAGCAATTATCCTACTACCTTAAGTCCTGGTATATACACCCCTTTCACACTCATCATAGAAGTCTTCTTTTTCTATTTAGGTAATGAAAACACCTCAAAAGTACACCAAATTTTACCCGGGGTGTCAATACACTGGTTTGACGAACACCAAGACCAATATTGTCGTATTGTTATACAACAGGATACCTACGGGGGTCCTATAAACCGTTTAATAAACCTCAGTGGGGTTTTTATTACAACAGGAAATTCTATTAACCTCTCACCTATTACCCTGACTAGTAATCTAGACCTTATAGACTTCAAATTAATTGATAGAATATTAACTGAACCCCAATTAAAATATCTTTCAAAATATATATTATAGGATGGGTCTGTACCCAGTCGTAGAGGAAGTAGCGAAGACGTTGGAAACCGTAGATGGGTTCCGCTTGAGGCAGTTATGTGATGTGAAACGTCAACTAGAACAAGACCGTGACACGCGGAAAGCATTATGTAAAAAATACAATAGAGCTTTCAATATCGTGGACGGGGCTGACACTGCCCTTATGGCAACCAGCATGGGACTTAGGGGCGGCAGGCGTTGGGTTGTTAACCACCATCGTGGCTGCACCTATAGTGCTAGGTTTTGAAATAACGGCAGGGGTGGCAGGGTTGGCAGGGTTGGCGCTTAAGTTAGTATCACGCAGACTTAATCGTAAGGCATTGAAACACGACGAGATCAGGGTTCTGGCCGAAGCAAAACTGAACACAGTGAGTGAGCGAATTTCCACGGCACTCTCTGATAGTAAGATCTCAGAAGAGGAGTTTAGTTCAATCCTCTCTGAACTCAAAAAATATAACGGAATGAAGCAAGATATTCGATCCAAGTCTCGTAAGTCTGCTATCAGCGAGGACGAGAAAAAAAAGTACATAGCACAGGGAATACAAAAAGCCCAGCAAGCCTTTATTATGAACACCAAAGAGATCGTAGGCGGTTCACGTTAAACTGTTTCATCGATATAAACATGACATAGGCCGCCAAAGTGAGGTATCTATACCAGCCGGGGGAACACGAGGGCGATAGCCGTAAGCGAGCCACCGATCCTATATGGTCAGTCAAAACTTACAACATAGATAAAGTGGATATGAAAGCCAACGAACCTAACTTATACTACTTGAGGGATGGGCCGGGTAGGGGTTTTGTAAGAGAAGAATTATTGATCGTACCGTACGGCACAGTGTTACCTCCTACCAAGGCACAGTAATTACCGCCAACTTTTTTGTAGTAGGGGTAATAGTAGCAAGAGCTAATGACCCAACCAAAGCCTTATTTACTAAATAAGGCTTTGTAGAGACATTTCTTGAAAGTGAGCCAGAACTGTCATTCCCTATACTACTCAGGCTTGAGGAGATAGTCCCGGTTGAACTTCTTCATGTTGTAGATCAGCTTGAACTTCTCCTTGGAATTATCTTGGGTATCAGGAAGATAGGGCAGTGGAAGCTGGGCGTCAGATAATCTTCTCTAACAGAGTGTTGATGGCCTCTTCTAACCGCTCTGCTTGCTCGGCCTTCACTTGAATTATATAACCTTTTCATAGGATCTGTGAGATGTAGTTGGTCTTCAGTATTCCCCAATTTTCCCAGTATTGCTTTAGACTTCAACCCACTGTCAATTGTTGTACAGGAAGGGTTGGGGGTGAAGAGTCTAGTCATTCCAAACCCTATCTTCAATGTTTAAGTCTCTCTGGAACATCTGGGAGGTATATCTTGTGTTCCCAGCTGGCTGACGATAAGAACCTCTTGAGTCTCTAGAGCTGGACTTCGACTTCTTGTTGTAGTGCTGTGACATCTGACAGATGACATTTGCAAGGGTGTCAATCATCATTACTTCCCTGCATGACTTCACTGGCAACCTCTTCAATTCTTCAGCCAAAGCTGCCAGATGCGGCACTCAGCAGTGTCTTGGTATACCTTTCACTTCATGAGCTCGATGACAGAAGTCCTTGTCTTCTTAAGAGGGTGAGACCTGCAGACACAGATGCTAGATGTTCCAAGATAAATTGCTGATCTTTCCTCTGGGTAAGCAGCACCAAAAGGATCATTTTATCTTCCTTCAACCTTCAGATGATTGCTCCGGATCTCGCAAAGCCAAAGAATGCTCGCCGAATCATGGTGTCCAGCTGGATCAAGAGTTCGTCTGAGTCCACATCCAAGATCTTGTATGTGAGTGCTTCATTCATCTCTTTGGATGGAGACTTTAAGTCGAGTCCATTCGCAATACAGGATGCTACTTCTGCATCGGAGATGACTGCTGCGAAACCTCTTCGGCGAACTGACCTTCCATTAGGGACATCATCTGTTGTGTGAACTTCTCATAAATGCTCCTGTGTCTAAGTTCTAGGCTCACTGCTGGAACCTCTGCAGAGTTGACGAAGCATCTGAGAACCTAGAGTCTTCCTCCAATCTGCACTGTATCTGTGTTGGATCTGCTAGTTCTTCTGGTACCTGATGTCTGCATAGCTGATGGGAGGTCTGGAGGTGTCAGCTGCGCTGCTGAGGACGCTGAAGACGTAGATGTAATCGATAACGGTCGCTGCTATGCTCTGCTGACGGCTGAGGATGGGAGGGTCATCAAAAACGTCTACTTCGGCAGGAGGTACTATCTCCTCGTTGAAAGATCTCTAATAAGTAGCCTTACTATTGTGGGAAACATGAATTTCAGCTGTAGCTTGCAACAGACGTTTACTAACGCTATTTCTGGTTTTATCAGCCATGACTTAAGATGACCTCCACACCTTGTCCTTAGTATGTCTAAGTAAAGCCACCAAATAATCATTAAATTGTGAGGTAGATAAGTCAACACAAAATTTGCAACTGGGAGAGCCCTGAGTAGTACAAGAACATTGGGCATGGGGATCAACCGCAGACAGCTGGTCTTTCACAGACACCATTTCTTCAAATATAAACAAACCCTTGAGATGAAAAACAACATAATTTTATTAGCAATTTGGCATAATTTGTACATATAATGAAGAATCATACAAACTAAAAAACCATATGCAGCAAAATTTAGGCTAAAGGATCAAAATATTTAAAAAGGATATGGTGCCGTAGAGGGACTCCAAGTTCCCACAATCATCCTCCTGGGCAAGAGAGGAGAGGGTGACATGAATGGTTGGTCATGTGATTGTTTTGGTGGGAAAGTGTGGAAGGGAGGCAACTAATGGGTGAATGTACTTTTACGTCCTCTTCAAGGGTTCAACAAACGATTTCAAGTGCTCTACTATCATTCGCACAGAAGGAGAAGGCAAGCATATAAGCATGAGTCAGGTTAAGGAAAAATAAATAGACAAAGAATCAGACAAGATGAAAGATGTTACATCAGGATATTATGCCATCAGGAAATGCTGACACACAATCAATCATGTTACCAAACTACAGCAACTAACAAATTTCAACCAGTGTTGGAGAACCATGGAATATTGTGTAATGCTGTGAAAAGAGATGGGTCTAGATTTTCAAAGCTCTCTTAGCGCTAAGATAGTCATAAATTAATGTTAACATATGGCACTTACAACTATCTTAGCACTAAGACAGCTTCAAAAATATAAGCCATGGAGTGTTGTGCAGTCCTATTAAGTCCTGCTGTGGACACATTCTAACACATATCAGTCCCGACCCCACCACATCACAATACACAAGCAGAGACTTACTGAGGATCAGCAGATCAGTGTTTGCTGGACGGACTCTGAGATGGCCACGGGTCAGCTGACACCTGTTGTGTATGATTTCTGGCAGATGGACTTTGGCGCTGACGTTTGAGGAGGACTTCTGAACACGGTATGGCTCCTCTGTACCCCAGGGGCTGGGGCTCTGTGATGTAAGTCTGCCAGCAGCAGCTGCTGTTGCTTGGCTCTGTGACTTGCTAGGATGAAGGCCTGAAAAAAACAAAATCAAAACATCACCATGGTGTCAAAAGATGATCTTCAAGCATAAGAACAGCATGTGAGCTTAGTCTGTCAAAGAGAACCTGAAATACATATATCCAAGAAATCCCTTACATGCCTGGAATATGATGGGAGTCTAAATTACCACAGTTTTAAAATTTTCCAGAAAGTCACTGGGTTCTTTCTCATCATATTCCTTGAAAGTTATTTAGGAACTGATTTTTTCTGTAAAACTTATCTTTTTTGTTGTTAACATTTTTTAGCATTTTATGGAGCAATTTGTTATTTTTTAACAACTGATTTCTTGAAAAATCCAATCAGTGTTCCGAAATGAACACTTCACAAGGTGTTTTTACAAAACAAAGTTTCAATTTACAAATATCCCTCATTATTTTATAATGATCCCCAAAATTTTGAGTGTAAGCAGTGTCGGAAAGATAAAGAAAATCTAGCCTGTCCTCAGAGCTGGATGGTCAATTTTTTTACCAGTCCTGCCAACATCTAGCCTGTCCTCCACTTCCTTACTAAACTCATTTTCAAGAAGCTAAGGGAGAGAACTCTGTTCTCATAGCAAACATATCTCAGTAATTTTGTTTGCGATAATGTTATCTGTTTGATTACTCCAGTATCCTTTGGCAATATTTAAAAAGGTTATAATCATCATACATATATCATCGGTTTGCTAAAACTTACCCAGCATGAGGACGGACTAGATATTATTTTTAACCTGTCCTCCACAACATACACCTGTCTTGGACGCTGAACAGGCTATCTTTCCTACACTGGTGTAAGAAGAACATCATTGTCAGTACTTTGTGAATTTTGTTCCCAGCATTGTTAACTGTGGTGTATACTTAAATCTTTCATTGACAATTAGAGAGATCACCTAGAGAATCCAATGTCCCATTTACAGGCCTGCATGCTCGGCGTCCAAACTGTGGACGCTCTGGTCTGCCAGGAGGTGGAGACACAAGGAAAGTGTCTTTAATTGGTGGCAGCTGTAATCGATGAGAATTATCATCTGCATTCTCAGTGTCCAAAGAAGGGCTGGTGTGCTGTAAAGGATATATTCTTCGAGGCGGTTGTTTTGAGCGACGCATTATGATCTGTAACGAAAAGAAAATACATGCAGAAACATGTCCAAAGTGCCTATTTTAAGAAGGAAGCTTGAAACACTTCTGACAACATGCTTTTAATAACGGACAAAACCAGTAGCAAGTCGTTCAAAGATTAGTAAGTAAGCTACTTTGATAAATATATTTTTTGGTATGGATACCAAAAAAGCACCAACATATCATCATCTGAACACACACAATGCATCAGTGCACCTTGGGCCTGTGTATCCTTACACCCTTAATCTCCATCATCTGAACACACACAATGCATCAGTGGACCTTGGGCCAGTGTATCCTTACACCCTTAATCTCCATCATCTGAACACACACAATACATCAGTGGACCTTGGGCCTGTGTATCCTTACACCCTTAATGGCCATCGTCTGGACACACACAATGCATCAGTGGACCTTGGGCCAGTGTATCCTTACACCCTTGATTGCCATCGTCTGAACACACACAATGCATCAGTGGACCTTGGGCCTGTGTATCCTTACACACTTGATGGCTATCGTGTGAACACACACACTTGATGGCCATCGTCTCAACACACACAATGTATCAGTGGACCTTGGGCCTGTGTATCCTTACACCCTTAATGGCCATGTTATTCCTTCTCAACTTTTAGAACTAATTACAAGGAAAATATCAATTACAAATGAGAGAGTCATGGTGATTCCCAGCTTTCACATACTCAGTGAGACCCCGTATCTTTATAACTATTTTCCTCATTATACTTGTTGGTAAAAACTAGGGCTGGGATGAGTTCACATTTACTGTTCTCGTACGAGCAACCAGCCACCCGATCCTACCCTGGTGCCAGAGAAGGTATCTCGGAGATAGCAGGGAACAAAATGTCCATTGAGTACTGAGACCTGACCAAACTATTTGCCAGTGGTATTAAGATACATGAATAAATCTCATTATTCACTGACAATTTCACACAGCAGAGTTTACTAAAGGTATATCCAAACACATATGTCGCAAGGACTGCATTCATAATCAGATCAGCATGAAGTGTATATGACTAACCATGCAACGCAACTCGGAATCTGACGGAATCAGGCGCAAGAACCAAGAAGTCCAAGGTTGCATACGCTAGCCCAAGTTAAAATTTGTTTCTAAGTACAGTACTTTAACTAAAACTACATCATCAACATGTTTCAGTGTCAATATTTATCATCAGTTGATCGCTGGATGATCGACAACTTCTTTCAAAGTTGAACATGGCACCGAACTTCTATCTGTCATAATCTGACTGTCATCAATTGAGGCTGACCAAATAAAAAGCGATAAAGATTTAGGAAAATATTTTCCGCTAAAATAAAGTGACGGTCAATACACGCTAAGGCTTTAACTTACTGTTCAGGATCTTACTACCAGGATCTTGAAAATGAAGACTGGATAAGAAATCCACGAAATCACACGCCTCTATCTTGACAGACGTGTTTCCAAATAGCGCGCGCCCTTGTTGTCAAGGACATCGCTTCAGACGGATATGCTTCCGGGTTCAGAGGTCACCGAAAACCACGCCCATTTTGATGTTTTTGGCGACTTATCAAAGTTTACGCGTTTTGAATAATTTTGATGGATTCAGATGAACATGATATGTTCTGTGTTTGACAGCTAGCTCAATTAATTTTATACACTTATATGTTTTGAATGCATGTTTATGAAATAACTAATTAATTATATCAGAGGATTTTCGAACTCATTACAACTCTGTTACCAAGATGAAGTTCCGATACGTGTATACTTAATATTTTTGTGTGAATGTTCAGAGAAACAGGGATACCTGCTCATGTTCATTTTTCAAAATATAACTTATTATCTCCCGAGAGCCAGTTTCTTGAGAAAGTAAGTTTAATTGAGGTTTGAATAAGTTCTTGGCTATGGTAAATGTAATATATTAATACTTTACCGTTACCTGTGTTTATAAACATACAGACACATAGGTTTCTCCCGATCCCTGATACCTTCCGTGTAACACATAGAGGATACTAAACGACCTTTCGTGTAATACCATTTTTATTAGACGAGTTAATGATTTGGTATCAAACGAGCGAAAGCTAGTGCAATATTGCCGTAAAATATTACACTGCAGTATCTTCAACGGGCGAGTAATATACAAATGTACATAAGGATATCGGTGTTGGCCGTAGTTACTAGTTTGTTCAAATATTTCAGCACAAGCTTTCGTTACCCGAAATGTTTGTTTGTTGCTTCACGCCGCATATGTCGACGATTTGTAACTAATCTAACCTGGACCAGAGTATCCAGTGATCAACATTATGAGCATTGATCTAAGTAATAGCTTAATTGGGGTACGATGACATGTCAACCAAGTCAGCGAACCCGACCACCCGATCCTGTTTGTCGCCATGGGTTGCTGAAGACCAATTCTAACCAGGATCTTCACTTGTCCATTGCATGGGATGACAATGGAATTCACCTAAATCCCGGATTCATTTTGTTGTATACAGTGTGTTTGATTTTATTATATCGGAAAATATAATTAAAGCCAAGGTTTTGATTTTTAAACTCATCGCATGACACGTTTTGGAAAACTTTAACATGGGTTAAAGTGTACTGATAGTGAATGTGAATTATATGGCTGACCAATCATGTATTTTGTAAGTGTGAATTTATATCAAAGAGTATGCAGGTATGGTTTCAATCAAAAGTTCCTGAAAAGTATCAGAAAACACGGGAAAGGAAACAAGGATAGTACTGCAGTGGCAAACAGCCGAGATGGGAATGTTTCAAATCTTTGTAAAACACCAGGCATTGTTCTGGACAGGGAACATCAGTTTTCAGAATATTTCCAGAAGACGGCATTTATAAGTGGTCATACACAGAAAGGTGAGAATGTGTATGGACGTCAAATTGCAGTTTGAATGTAATCGTGTTCCTCATTATAATGAATTGCTATATATACATTCTCACCTTTCAGACATTGGACAGCTAAAAATTGTTAAACATTCATTTGTGTTGTACCAGGATTTTGAGAGTGCCTTTCAATGCCAAAAGCAGCGACTGACACTGGGTGTCCTTTGGATCATTGATCACGACACCGGCGGTAGCTACTGAGTCTGTAGAACAAGGATATTTAACTGTATTGAACAGAAAAAGAAACGCACGATGACTCATAAAAGTAAGCGATAATGTTTATGTCTTCTATAAATGTTAAAATAGATTCAAACCTTCACTAGCCAGTGGGGCTAGTGACCAAAAAATGTCACTGGCACTTCAGACACCTTACTATAACGAATAATCCATGATAATTCATTGACAATAAAACAGTGCATATAAGAATACTTAGAGTATTCATTTCACAAATTAATTGTTCATTAACTATTAACTCTGAGCGTCTGACATTGATGGGACACTCTAAGAATACCCATACGTTTTCAAACAAACAGACAAAGTCATCAATATCCCCTACAATGGCAAAATACTCTTCATGAATATGTCTACAAGTTGTATGATTAAGTAAAATGTTTTGGCATGTATATAAGAAAGTGGAGGGAAAGTATTGGAAAGTTTTTAAAGTTTTGTTCCATAAAGTAGCAATTTCACCAACCTCAGTTGAAACCAAGATTGGTTGCCATGGAAACACACGCAAAAAATATTTTAATCAGAATTCCAAAACTACCAAAAGGCACCAGTTCGCCTCTAGATGTGCGTATGTACGAAATATGGAGAGGAAACAGTGGACGGTTTACCGGTTCTGCTCCAGAAAGGTGCATTACCACCAATTTAAGTCAAAGTCATACTTTTTGTTATGGAAATGCCAAAAACATTTAATTCAGAATTCAGAAAAGACAAATGTGCACGGACGCATGGACGGCGTCCATTTTGATAACCCCCGCAAAACGTGTTGCGGGGATAATGAAGATAGTCATCATCACTGGAAGAATCCTCCACATCATCATTTTCTGTATCCCTGATACCGTCATCACTATCATAGCCGCTATCACAGTCAGAATCTTGACCTGTTTGGGCCTCACCATCCTCTGCCTCATATGCATGTAAATCTATCAACCCGTGAAGGTCCCGGGGTAGAATAGGCCTTCAGCAACCCATGCTTGCCATAAAAGGCGACTATGCTTGTCGTAAGAGGCAACTCATGGGATAGGGTGGTCAGGCTCGCTGATTTGGTTGACACATATCATCGGTTCCCAATTGCACAGATCGATGCTCATGTTGTTGATCACTGGATTGTCTGGTCCAGATTCAATTATTTACAGACCGCCGCCATATAGCTGGAATATTGCTGAGTGAGGCGTAAAACTAAACTCTCTCGATTACCATAGAACTGCAACTGTCGCAAGCCTATGTTAGAGTATGGAGTTGCGATCATCTAAGCGCTACAATCAGCCTGATTCGTTCCTCACAGCGTAAAGCCAGGTCTAAATCAGCCCTAAGTCATACGGGAATCACGATCCTCTCACGGTTACAATCGTTTCGAGGAACGGGGCCCTGCAAAATTAATCTGGAGAATGGTATTGGAGTAATTCAACCTCAATGGCAAAATATCATATAGTCGCCTGGTCCGACAGTAAAAAACAGATCTTGGGCGAGCCCAACTGTCACACAGAGGTATCAGTCCACTCATGATTCCCCTGACAAAACCTTTTTACCTGACCAAAGAGTGAGACAGTTTAGTTTTACTGCAATCAGCAATATTCCAATTATCTGTTCGTGTCTGACTAAAGAATATAAATGACCAGCTTTCGACATGATATTGGCAGGGTTTGAGTGTGTGCATGTGTGTGTGCATGTGTGCGTGCATGTTCATAAATCATGAAGTCCAAGGTTAGAGTGAAATGCTCCTGGAGGAAAAATCCACCCATGTATTGGTTGGTTGACGATTATTTCATTGTAAATACTGAATGACTTAGGACCATAAGCTGCATGAATTTAAAACCAATCCACATCCCAGCCTAACCCATACCAGTCCAGCCCCTCCTGAAAATGACCAAGACATTACAAAAATACAATACTTTCAAAACCTTTTTATTGATCACCAGGTGCTTAGACAAATCAATAAGCCTGAAAATCAGTAATTTTGTATGATCCCCAGGGAGTTGAAATTGAAAATTAGATGTGCCATTCTGATGGACATCCAATGATCAAGGGAAAATAAAGCACCTTTGAGCAGTTCAACTGGATATCAGCAAACTGGATATTGGTGCTATATGAATGTTTAGTATCATATCAACGATACTGAACTCATAACAACACTTGTACCCCTCTTCTTATCATTGTAAACAATAGTTTGATCGATTGCTGAGACACTGATGCACAGAAACACCAACAGTATGGAACAGCAAAACATATTTTGTAACTGACTTAAAATAAGGTTTCTTTGCTACAAATAATTGGAAACGACAAACAATTATTGGTTTTAATCTGAAATTACAAAACAACCAATGTACTCACAAGTTGTCATTTTGAGTATATTACACCAGCATTTATGCAACACTGCACAATGAAACAACAAAACCCACATGAATATGCAAAAATAGTCTTCTATTGTGCCTTGATGAACATGAGTCAGGTTAAAAAATATATGGAAGACAATTATAATACATGCATTTGTTCCAGCAACATCAAAAAACAGTTTGAACAAACAGACCATGACACGAGTAGAATCAGCAGTATAACAGGCCTAGGACCATTTGGCTGCATAAAAAAAATTAAATGTTTCTCGAGCACATTTTTTCAAAAGTGATGAGGCCAGTAGGATTTTACTTCTAATTTGATAGAAAAAGAAAAGAAATACAGCTTGGGATGTGTAGCACCTGTTAACGAGTTGTAGATTCAGTCACACTCGTTCTTACAGACACTCATTCTCATAGTGGACAAATGGATAATCGGGACATGGCCAAGTCAAACTTATCTTTTTAAAATGGCAATAAAAAATCGTCACATGCACAAATAAAAGTGATGCACCAATGCCTGAGAAACATTTCGCTTTTTTTATTTAGCCATATTTGCAATGTGGACAGACCAGTCTTATCACTTTTACAAACCTCTCCATCAATATATCAAGCTACACAGGGGGCAAGATAATTGTTATCTCTTCAACTGAAAAATTACAAGTCATATATTGCTCATATTATTTTTCAAAACATACTTTAGATTGAAAGTGTGTTTCCAACTGATAAAACCCCCACCCCAAACAAATTCAAACAGAAAAAGAAATATCTTTGGTGATATTACCCCAACACCCACTGCACCCTACAAACCATGTTGCTAAAAACGTTTGCAAAAAATACTAAAGAAAATATGTATTCTACAAGGAAGCCCCACCCATTATTAGCACCTGAACTGATTTGAAAGTTTGCACATTTTTCACCACCTACAAAACACTTTTGCTAACCAAATACTAAAATATAGCTAGTATGGGCTATTATTTCAGCTCCAAATTGTAATTTGACAATCGAAGTCTGAGTAAGTTAATATTTAATGTCACATTGGCAATATTTCAGCCAAATCGTGACGAATGAAATTTATACAATAAAACATGAAAACCTTTGGAAGATTAAAACCTGTTGACGATTGACAGTAACAATACCAGAGAATCACAGATATGAATACAAAAATAGCAAGCAAACATTACTATAGATCGCCAAGGTCTATCACCAATCATTACTTCTGCATGGTTCCTAGCTGGATTTACACTATCCCTTCAGCTGCTAGTGATTGTTGGAAAATGTAACCAACAGATAAAATTTTAAAAAAATACTATGTCTAAAATGTGGTAAATTTATTCACTTTGAAAGTGAAGTAATTTATGTACCCAAATCTGCACTGACAACCCAAATAGGTATAACTAATATAAGATTTTATTGCATGTAATTTATTGATACCTACTTGGGTGTCCTTTAAGCATTTTAAACAATGTCCAGAACTGTCATAGTAATCCTGGATATTTTCATCTTTTGAACAGATCACAAAACATTTTTGCTTCCAGCAACATGGAACATTAGGCACACTGATTTTCAAGAAACATGACTGGTTTGTCCACATTAAAAGTCATAAGGCACAAAGATATATACATCTCATTTGCATAACTACACAGTGATCCATGAATCTCTCGAAAATCACAGAAAAGTACAAAAATATGATATTGGTCAAGATACAACATTTGACATAATTGAAACATACAATCCTATCTTGATTTGTTTGTCAACCACATCCCTTATTGTATAACAAATGATAATACAAAGAAAATTTCAATTACATAATGCCGAGACAAAAATCCCTGTATGTAAGTCACATGTAAACCACTATTTCTAAAATAAGCAAAAGTACATGTGCAGCCTTTTGTCCCTCCTCACTTTTGAGAGGATGCGCCTTATTAACTATTTTCTCTTGTATTATGTGCAAGGGTTGGCTATTTGTTATCAATCCTTCTTTGAAAATAACAGTGAGTGAGTGAGTGTGGTGTGACACTGCTTTTAGAAGTATTCCAGCAATATCACAGCACAGGACACCTGAAATTGGCTTTACATATTGCACCCATGTGGGGAATCAAACCCAGGTCTCAAATATGATCAGCAGACACTTTAACCATTAAGCTACTCCATCAGCCAATTTTGTCTAAGTCTTTTTAGCAAAATATGTTCTTGCAGATTTTATGACTTTTGGCAAGACGGAAGCAGAAGGAATAGGGAACTTAGTCATGGCAAATCTCATTTGCATGATGCAAGACACTGCATAGCATGTTTTTCTGGAAGCCAAACTATTCTTCTACAAAATCTGAATGAACAAAGAACTATTCCCCACTTTATATCATGTGAGCAGTATGGGTATTAGTTATCCACTATCATACTTGAATTTGAAAAGTTCTAAACAAGGGAGAGATCTAAATATTTTTAAATCTAAAGAACTTTTCCTTCAATTTATTTTTTTTTTATCAAGATTTTAACCAGAATGTCATCATTTGACAAGGTGTTCACATCATGGTTCACAAAGACCAACCTCCTATACTGGCACACTGGATGTAAGCACAGCAAGGTATCAAAACAGAGTAATACATCTGGATTTACAAAACAACAACCATGTACAATGAATATATGTGTCATTCTTATATTATCTAGAACAATTCTTTGCATGAACATTTACACACTGCATCTCCTTGGCAGGGACTTGAGTTAAGGATTGGAAAAAACCAAGGACCCTTTCCACAAAGCCAGTTTACTGCTTAATTGTCATACTCAAAGTTTAACCAATGACTATTGATTGTCTTTGACATCCATGGGAAATAAAATTGTTAATCCCCTTGTACATGTAAAATTACATCTTAAGCATATGTATTTAATATATACAAATATTATCAGAATAACATTCTAAATAATTATAAAAAAACCCAAAAAACCCACCAACACTTGGCCTTTCATAAATTCATCACCAGTTCTCTGAACTAGTAAACCAGTATTTTCGACAAAATAATTATGGTTTGTGATCTTTAGAGAGGGAACACCTCTTGGATATTTTATCTCTGACTTCTGGACCCTGACTCCTTGGTTTGTGGAAAGTAACTCCTCTTCACATTTTGATTAATATTGTGGTATCATAAATTCTGATGTACAGATAACAACAAACAAATTACATATTTTATCCTGAAAAATTAGGCAGTGGTGAATGAGGTGTGCAGAATAAAACATCTTTTCCTTCGTCTACAAATCTATACAATTTTGTGTTCTCTGTGAATAAACCTGATTTCTCATTGTACACATGACCAACCAATTTGTTTTGCTGTAGCTGGTATTGATAATACATCTATGTACAGAAAACCCTTGGGACAATCTAATTCCAGTGTGAATGAGTAAGGTCTGAGGTCAGTGTTTAAATCAGACAATGAAATTCAGATGACCTTGGAGGAAATGCCCAGCCAAGCTTGTCTGGAATGTTTACAACTGTTGTAACAGATACAGTGCTGGTAAGCCAAGAATCATAGTCACTGAAAAGTGGGATCTGAACCCACTATCTTCAGATCCTGGTACACAAAGGGAAGCAACTCTGTTTTGCAAATTTACTTGACTGGACTAATCCTGGATTTTTCCTTTTTCATACAATGCTTCCATTACCAGCATGTCAATCAATGTCTGACCCTCATTTCAAATGGAATAAAAATTGCTGAGTAAATAGCACATTGATGAAATATTAAACTGGCATAACATCATCTGCTACCATGGTAACAACCCAGAAATGAATGTGACTTTGATACACAATCTAGTATATTTAAAACATGGTTATATACACAACAGCCATTTGCAAGTAATGTTTTCTAACCATCACATTACCAATAACCAATAGAAAATCAAGTAAAATAACTCTGGGATTTATTGCACATGTGCATTTCAACATATTGTCAATGCTGGTCCATACACATTCCCCTCAGTCCCACTCTAAGACAGCAGAAAACACTATGGGTGTTCACGAATATATCTATGCCATTTTGCCATCTGAATATCAGGCATCCTTGATAATCTCCAGGAAATATGTTCTGGTAAATCTCCACTTGTATCCTGGACGTATCTACAGCTCTGCCTGATAATTGTATTTCTTCCTTTTTCTGGCTTTTTATTAAATCAGCTGTCTACGCTGGGAAGTTGAGTGTACCAATCACAAGGCTTCTACCATAACACATTTCTGCTTGTTTTATCTAACCGATTTAACTTGGCAACACAGTTGTTGCAGAGGTAGAACGAGTTCTTGCATATATTTTTTTTTAAGGTTTCAGACCTGTCAATTTGTGTTTGATTTTTTTCATAAATCTGATTCACACAGCAAGCAAACCTTTGTGGCTTCGGCTGCTATCTTTGTTAACACTGGCAAGCTTCATTGTTACAGCATATCTGACTGGCTACTGTTAGAAGACGAGCCAGTACAGGGAGGTAACATAATTATGGGGCTGAGCCATAGATGCATCCATGGTACTCTTTGATATTCATATGAACATATACCATGGATATTATCGAGGATAAACATCATGTGGATTTCAGTGAACTTTCTCTGTACAGTTCACATTTTATTGGGTTTTCTTCCCTGAACAGAACAATGGATACACAGAATAATCTCAAAAGGTAGAATTACACATTACTGCCAGAGGTCTGGAACTGCTACTCTATCACTTGAGAAAAGATAATCAGTAAATCCATGATACTCTTATACTATTGTCTAATCATATCCAGTGAAAGATTTATTATCAAGCTGACAAAGTTGTATGTGGGTACCAGTAATTAATTTTTGGACATGACAGCAAAGTCATTAATAATAATTGTACCTACTGAAAGATTACAATTAGGATAAGCACTACTGGTAGAAATCATATCTGCAAAGAATTTTGCCAGATTGATGACAACGAAAATGAAACGTCCTGCCTTATTAAATATGGTTATTATTGCTGGTTCATGAAGAAAATTTTGCCGATAAATCATGTTCCCAAATACTTTGAAGTCATTACCTCAGCTAATTATAAACATGCAACATCATTCACCATAGATCACCCACCATTATATTTAAGTAACAAGATCATGTGAACATCACTGTGGTTAACATGGAAATATATGTACAAAATAATACTATGATATATATGTGTATCCATGGTAACCATTTCTAGCCAATGAAAACAATCTGTTTTCTCCATCACAGATACATAATACATAGTTGAATACATAGTCATGACACTGCCCTGTGTTGTAATATAAGTTAATCATTAAACATTTCAATAAATTTTCATCAAAATACCATTTTGTGTGAAGTTAAGTTTCAAGCCAAACTGGGCTAGTGTATTGCACTTTGAGAATTCATGTCAACATGGATGTCGCTGACAAGGACTACATTGGTTGTTGGGAATGTCACCTGACCCACAGGTGGCCAATCAGAATTCTTGATTTCATTCTCGACAACCTTGTACCTATTCTGTGGACGTCTGTTCTTTATGGCCTTGTAACATGGTTTCAACATGCTGCTATCCACTATCATATACTGAAACAAAGAGTTTGTGGGTGAGTAGGGATTTAATGGAGCACTATTTTCTCATTAGTAATGTAAATGTCATCAACCAGCAGTTATCTCCCTTACAGACTCAGCTTATTTTCTTTCTTAGTTCAATGCCACATTCAACAATATATCAGTAATGTGACTAGCGTTTGTAAATTATCAAGTCTGCACTAGGCAATCCAGTGACTGACATCATAAGCATCAATTTAACATTTCAGATTCAAGGACAAGTGTCAACCAAGCCAGGAAGTCAGAATGACCAATGCCATTAATTACCTCTTATAACAAGAAATGACTGCTGAAGACCAATTCTAACTCTTCCTGCTTTTCTGAGGGGTATGCTCAAAATACACATGGCCAAAAACTAAGCTTTTCACTTTTCCAAAGCAGTGACTTTATTGCTAGAATATCATATGCCATTCAGCTTAAGACAGGGATAATTAAAAACATTGTTCTGACTTCACCTTTTTTTTAAAAGATAAACAAATCAATATCAAGGGAGGTAGTAAACCAATGACAGCACATCAAGAAACCTGTAATTACTTGTGCAAATCATAATTTTTATTTCAAACACTGGTAAAAAAAAAATGTACATCGTATATCAAACAATTTGTTTTTCAGGAATTTTATAAGTTGTACCTAATATTTCCACTCAGCATGATGATCATTCACATTCAGTTTGGCAAAATAAGGGAAGTCAAATATCATTTGTCTTATTAAAAAAAGACAACATGTGATCCATCAATTTTGAAGTATACTGGACAAAATAAGCAAGGGATACTGATATTCGTATGACTGATATTTCTGTATGTCAACGAATAAATACATCATTATTCATAATTTCAAAATTTACCTATCCCTAACTATTTTTGTCCAGTATATATAAATGAATTAGAGCAAATTAACAAACACAAACTCCAATCGCACACAAATAACAGGAGCAGAATTTCCGACTGTCCACCTCAAGGATGATGTCTTTTGTATTTTAGATAGTGTGCATTCTCTTCCCACAGTGGTTACTTGTCATATCTTCCAACGTAACCTCTGTTCTAATACAACCCTTTCATGGTGCGAGTGTTCAAGATTGGAAGCAATCAGGTTTAGTAGTGCAATAAACGACCTTGCTTCAAAAGTGATCGTTCGCAAGATCTCAGTAATTTCAGGATGCATCATGAAAACTAGAACCTCTTGAGCGCGATACTCAAATGTTTCTTCTATACAGAACTCAGTCATGTCATATTTGTTTCTCCACATTGCTTGCATTTGTCAAGTTGAATCTAGGTCGATGTAATACGTGTTCTGATTGATAGAAAAAAAGGGTGATAAATCTGCTGACATTTTTCGCCGCTAGGGGATTTTATGAGAACCGCGAAATATGGCCGTATTAGAACAGAGGTTTGTAGGAAGATATGACAAGTAACCTCTGTGGGAAGAGAATGGATAGAGTGGTGTATCAAATTAAAATAAGTATAATTCAACTGAAATCAAACAACATCAAACCAAATCCTGACAAAAAGAAGTCAATATGAAAACATGAGCCATGATGCTAACACACTTGGTGTTATTACACTATTTACAGCAACACTCACAGACCTACCTCCAAGAAGCTTGATATGATGCTAACACACTTGGTGTTATTACACTATTTACAGCAACACTCACAGACCTACCTCCAAGAAGCTCGATATGATGCCAACACACTTGGTGTTATTACACTATTTACAGCAACACTCACAGACCTACCTCCAAGAAGCTCGATATGATGCCAACACACTTGGTGTTATTACACTATTTACAGCAACACTCACAGACCTACCTCCAAGAAGCTCGACATGATGCCAACACACTTGGTGTTATTACACTATTTACAGCAACACTCACAGACCTACCTCCAAGAAGCTCGACATGATGCTAACACACTTGGTGTTATTACACTATTTACAGCAACACTCACAGACCTACCTCCAAGAAGCTCGACATGATGCCAACACACTTGGTGTTATTACACTATTTACAGCAACACTCACAGACCTACCTCCAAGAAGCTCGATATGATGCTAACACACTTGGTGTTATTACACTATTTACAGCAACACTCACAGACCTACCTCCAAGAAGCTCGACATGATGCCAACACACTTGGTGTTATTACACTATTTACAGCAACACTCACAGACCTACCTCCAAGAAGCTCGATATGATGCTAACACACTTGGTGTTATTACACTATTTACAGCAACACTCACAGACCTACCTCCAAGAAGCTCGACATGATGCCAACACACTTGGTGTTATTACACTATTTACAGCAACACTCACAGACCTACCTCCAAGAAGCTCGACATGATGCCAACACACTTGGTGTTATTACACTATTTACAGCAACACTCACAGACCTTACCTCCAAGAAGCTCTATATGATGCTAACACACTTGGTGTTATTACACTATTTACAGCAACACTCACAGACCTACCTCCAAGAAGCTTGATATGATGCTAACACACTTGGTGTTATTACACTATTTACAGCAACACTCACAGACCTACCTCCAAGAAGCTCGATATGATAGCAAATCCGATGGCGAAACCAAACAGGTACAGACGGAATGTAATTGATTTCTCATGAAGTTCCTTCGTCTGAAAGCACCAGACACATGATACGATAACTTTGTGAGGATCACCAATCTCATTTAAATCACACGTATTTATCAGCTTGATACCTTATTTTGTAGGAGTGAGCGATCTCCTTCAAATCACATCTAGTTATCAATCTGAAACCTCTCTTTGTGAGAGCGTGCAATCTCATTCAAATCACATCTATTTATCAATCTGAAACCTCTCTTTCAGAGGGTGAGCAATCTCATTTAAACCATGTCATTTCATCAATCTGATGTCTCTCTTTGTGCTCTGACTGATCTCATATAAACCTTGTCATTTTATCAATCTGATGCCTCTCTTTGTGACAGTGAGTGATCTCATATAAACCTCGTTATTTTATCAATCTGATGCCTGTTTTTGTGAGGATGAGTGATCTCTTTAAATCGCATCTTTTAATCAATTTGATACCTCTCTTTGTGAGGTTGAGCAAGATCACTGAAGTCATGTCATAATCAATTTAATACCTCTTAATTTGGTAGCAACATCCCAGTTAGTTTGGTAGTGCTCACCTCTAGGAAGTGTTCTATTTCAGGTAGGGGCAACAACAGCAGAAATGTGGAGAAACCAAATAAAAGTATCATAGCAATTAGGAACGGATCTGAAAAAAAAAGATGTTCAAGTGTGAAGATTTGATGCAATTAATGCAATCCAAATAGCAAGCTACAAGTGAGTGAACATTTTATGACAGTTAAACATTTCCATCAATATCACATCAAATGGCCAGTTCTAGACTGGCAAAACAATGGTTGGTTGGTTTCTTGTTTACATTGCACTCAGCAATATTCCAGCAATATGCAAGCAGTCTATAAATAATCTGGATCAGACAATCCAGTGATCAACTGCATGAGCATCGATCTACTATTGGGATACAATGACATGTCAACCAAATCAGCAAAACTGACCACCTGATCCAGTCAGTCGCCTACTACGACAAGCATGGGTTGCTGAAGATTAATTATTGCCTGAATCTTCATGGGTATGAGAACATCGGGGCTCAATGATAATCACTAAGGCTCACAGTTTGACCAACTCCTCATTTTTACTGAGTCTTGTGTCAAGCAATGTTCATGGAGTTGAGTTTTCTCCTATTCCTCTACAATGTCCAAAGAACGGGAATGTTTGGAGGGCAGAAGGGAAAATAATGTTTGTTTGCCCTGCTTGTTGTTTCATGTCAGCAATATTCCAGCTACTGTGTGGCTGCCTGTAAATAATCTGGACCAGACATATCCAGTGATCAACATCATGAGCATTAATCTACACAATTTTCTATACAATGACATGTGTCAACCAAGTCAGTGTGCAAGTGAGTGAGTTTAGTTTTACGCTACACTCAGCAATATTCCAGCTACATGTATATGGTGGTGGTCTATAAATAATCGAGTCTGGGCCAGACTATCCAGTGATCAACAGCAACAGCATCGGTCAGTGCATGTCATGACATGTGTCAACCAAGTCAGCGAGTCTTACCATCTGATCCTATTAGTCGCCTCTTACGACATGCATAGTCACCTTTTATGGCAAGCATGGGTTGTTGAAGGCCTATTCTACCCCGAACCTTCAAGGTTCTACCTCAAGTCAGTGAGCTTGCACGACCCAATCCAGTCAGATTCTGGGGAAAGTTTGGCCCACAGTAGTCCAGATGGCCTGCTATATTGGATTACTGAAGATCAGTTCCACCCATCTCCAAGGGTAGTAAAATAATGCAGTTGATAGAATGTGACACAGATTACTGAAACAAGAACATCCATCAACTCCAACTTACAGTTTGTGTAGATGGGCTTTCTGAAAGGTGGTCCCTTGGAGAAGCAGAAAGCAACTGATATATACATGTATGACGACACAAGGAATATCACAGTAGACTCCCACGATTTTACGTTCTCCAGGTCCTTGTTGGGCGGGGCTTCAACATACCTAAATACATAAACAATATTATACTTGCTTGCCTGTTGGAGCTGAATTAAGTTGGGCCATTAAATTTTCAGTGACTGGCCAGATCACTGTGATATACATCAAAATATTTCCTTGTAGCTACGATAATGGTTAGACAATGACATAATATCTGACTCTTATACATGTGTAGTCTGACTGATTACTGGTCACATCATTTGTTGGCATCAAGTGGAACAGTAGAAAAAGTATTTGTTCACTAAACATATCTTCAAATAGTATATACTTTGGTTTCTTTGGTTACCATGTAACCTTAAAGAGTTATGTCCCTTAGCAAACTTTGAGTAGCATGCTTATTTCAGTACTTACATCCCAATAAAAACTGGGATGGTTGGGGGGATGTAATATGTATGAATATACCTCAAGTTTACTCAATGGAGGACATCTTGTTCATACTTGTCATTTTTTTGGTAATTGTTAATTCTTATCCTATATACTGTAAACTGTCTTATTTCCGCGCCTTTCAATTTTCGCGAGTGATGGTCACTAAACCTTTTCGTGCCTTCTTATTTTCGCGAGGTGATCTTGTTACAGGGGTGTCTCTGAATTTTTTACAAGACACGCAGGTGCGTGACCATTGAGCTGTTATAAAATAAACAGATGTGCGAAGTGATCTAACAACAAATTAATGTAATTGATTTAAGAATTAATCCTTTTTAATTAGGTGCTAGAGCAATGAAAACAGAACGTGACTGAGTCGTGTTAATCCAGATTAACCCAGCGGTGACACGTGATTGAGCAATGACACCTGTACTTTTTTGTGTTGTTCACTTACCTGAATAGAGTGTATGATATATCTATATTATCACGTTTTTATTCTAGCGTGAAGTCTGACGCAAAGTTCGCGAAAACTCAGTCTAAGTAAACTTATCCTCAGTACTTTTCGTTACACTCCACTACTGAGTCTAACAAAACCTTATGGGATGTCACGTCAGGTAACCTTTGAGACTGACCAATCAGAACACAGCTTACCAAATCGTGAAAGTGCACATTCGCACATACCTTTTGAACTTTTTATCTCGAAAAGGTTCGTACCCGAATGATTCTGAATGCAATTTAGCATACGCTCGCTTTTGGGTGATGCACACAGCGTACGCACAGCCATGACAACGGTGGGTAAACAATCGCTGAAAATAGTGTTTTTGGCAATATTCAAGGATGTTATCTTGCGGGAATATTAGCTAATGGTAACCATGCCAAGAGAAACCCAAAAGCGTATATACTGCATGTCAAATAAATGTGTTATGTGTGGATTTTTGTGTGTGGAGAGATCTGTGTCAGTGACCTGAATATTTTGAAAGTCACTCCGATCCCTAAATAGTAGCCATTGTCTGATTGGCTAAATCTATTTAACCGTCTCGCATTTGATTGGACTGTCATTGGTCACTAAAGGTTACCTGACGCGACCTTCTACTAGGTCTTGTTAGACTCAGTGGTGGAGTGTAGCGAAATACAATGAGACTAAGTTTACTTAGACTGGTGAAAACTAAACGGTCGCGAAAATTTGGCTGTTTACAGTAGCTATTGAAAAATAACAACATGACCAGCAAGGAAAAACTAGATTGATAACCTAGTGTAAAATATCATCTCTGTGTGGAGACTTAAGGACAATGAGTTTGCTGGGGAAGATACACAGTCAGCACGTATGGGCTGACTGGGATGATACACATACATGACCCAGACTGTTTAGAAGCTGGAAACCATGTGTCCACTTAAATTTGAAAGAGAAATGAGTAGGTAAGTACATAAATTTGCAAGATTTCTATGTTATTGTACATTTATAGTGTCCTGATGAGGCAAAACCAGTTTCTGTTCTGTCAAGACAGTATCGGTCATTTTAACAAGTGCGTGCATACACCAGATATTGATGTTAGCTCGTTCACTGTCAGACAACATGGCAGCTGATAGTAGTTAATATGGAGATACTGATGGAACACACACTCTGGGACAGCAGATGTTTGTTACAACTTCTGTGGTCATCACATCTTTATATCAGATTATTTTGTTTACACTGTTATATCTTGTGACAGGGCACTTACCATGACTGAGATCGGAGATACAAGTATGCTGCAACCTGCATGACTCCAACAAGCAACACTTGCACTATGATGGACAGCAGGTTGGACACCTTGACTAGACTCCCTGGTGGTTTCTTCCTGACCAGTTTGTGGTAGGGGCCAGTGTATCCCACTGAAACAAGAATCATGATCTGCCAGTGTGATCTGGATAAACTTGTACAACTTGGTCAGCTTGAGTGAGTGAGTGAGTGAGTTGAGTTTTATGCCGAACTCAGCAATATTCCAGCTATATGGCGGCGGTCTGTAGATAATCGATAATCGACCAGAAAATCCAGTGATCAACAAGATGAGCATCGATCTGCACAACTGGGAACCGATGACATGTGTCAACCAAGTCAGCGAGTCTGAAGATCCGATCACATAAGACGCCTCTTTATGACAAGCATAGTCACCTTTTATGGCAAGTATGGGTTGCTGAAGGCCTATTCTACCCCAGACCTACACTGGTCTCGTTCAGCTGATGAGCATAAACGCAGTTGAAACGTCTACATCCCGCATTATTGAAATTGTTACAGATTTCAGTATTATCAAATAGCACCCTCTCACGCCTACATCCCGCATAATTGAAATTGTTACAGATTTCAGTATTATCAAATAGCACCCTCTCCCTTCCTTTGGTATCTGTAGGCTTTCTTCTACGTAGTTCTACGTCATACAGAAAACCTCTAGCAATACCAGCTTCAGTAGGTTGGGGGCACATTTCTGTAGAACGTGTGACACTTTGACACTTGTCACAGGACCTTGCCCTATTCCCAGAAGTGACGAGAGTCCAGAAATTAGCGTTTCTGATTCCCCAGTTAATGGGCACGCCCTTCTCAGCATATGCTGCCACTCTCGCTGAGAAGAGTTTATGGTAGTCATAGTGGGCTGATCCACCATAGTACTTAGCCAGGGTAATACACGTCTGTTGGTGTAGGTCCATTTGGCGCATTTTTACAACATCGTCACCACAGAAAATCCTCTTGTATATATCGAAAGCCTTTTCAATGAACGGCTAGTGTGGGCATGGTCTCTTTGGAGTAGTGAGCTGCCATTTAGGTCCAAGGGAACAGGGTTCCCCTTGTTCTGGGTTGGGCAGGAGCAGGACGCCTAGATTAACATGTTTCCCTTCCTTGATTTTCTTAATGATGTGAGGGGGAACTGTATCAATATGGGGCAAACGATCTGAAGCAATATCTTCGACAGGGTACTCCTGTGTAGGGATTCTCTGAGGTTCGGCCGAATCGTAAACAACGCGTCGTAACTCCGCCAGTTCTCTTCTCAGGTCAGCCACGGTAGTTTCAGGTTCAGCTGACGGAAGTGTCGCACTGCTCATGTCCCAGATGTCCTCCATAGGTGACAACATGTACTCTGCCTCTGGCGCGTGGATGCACCCTGCAGGCCGCTTCATCTAGGGTGATATCGTGGTGTGTAGTTACAGGCTGTCCGGACGGATGGTTGGTCATGGAGGCTGACGTCACCGTACAAGAAGGGATAGTAGATGACCTTTGGGTCTGTCTCCCTCGACTGGAAATTGTGCTGGCCTCAGATGTTGGAACAGCATTCTCTTGGTACAGTTGGAGCATGGTCCGTCGATTCCACGATTGTAGAATTTTGAATCCCATGTTCTGTAACCTTTGTCTCAAATCAGTTCATCTAAGGAGAGGTTCTGCTTGGGTGGTTTCTGGGGCATCATGGCTGACCTCAGGGGTTGAAGGTGACGGGAACCTGGTCTGTTTTCTCCTGCCAGAGGCTGTACGGGACCTCGTGCGTCTGTACGATCGCTCAGCCATGTCATGAGCATGTAATGCACCAACTCTGGGTCCAGAAACGCGGGGATGGGCAAGAGTATCGGACAATGCTTGGAAGATAATAATTGAACTTAAAGGATTAATGATAAAAACAATGGCAAGATGGAGTAAGAGGGTGATCACGTGGTAAACTAGTGTATATATAGGTGTTGTGACGTATTTCCGGTGCCGGTGAGTACAAAAACTAGAGACGCAACATAGATGCACATGGAATGAATTATGGTGGAACTGCATCTGGTTGTTACACAACTAAAATATAAAATATGGAACAAAGGCGCAAATAGAATGAATTAAAATAGACATGACCTTAGTTGCTGCACAAATTAAAATATAAAATTTTCATTGCTGCAGACGGTTTAATGTTTCCAATGTATGCATGTATGCAATTTTTCGCACGAAGGCAACAATAATAATAGCCTCTTCTACATTATTTTAATGAAATTAACTCAATCTGCCATGTGTGCCATCTGACCTCTGGGGTCATGCATATGTAGAGTAGCTAAGGTCAAACTAAATAAGCTGCAGAATGGGCGGAACACCAAGATCAATGTACTTTGTGGCCTTGTACATGGGGCACACCTCAAGCAGTACAACGAATCTGAACCATATTTCACTAACGGTCACCCTCACAATAAGCACTGGGACCTATTCCATTGAAATTCTAAGTTAACTTACTCAGGACAGCAACAGTGGTTGTTATGACCAGATCAATGTACAGGAACTCAAAGTCAGACAGGTTGGCACCGAACTGAAAATCAAGAAACATGGCTGTCAGGACCAGGCCCTGATTTCTCGAAACAAACTTAAGTTTTTACTCAAATCTGAAACTGAGTTTGATACTTTGAAACAGGTGAATTTCTAACTCAACTGCATTTTTTAAATATACAAGTCCAAACAACTAAGGAAATCTGTCCACCAAACTCACATTGTCAACTGAGTTTGAGTTTGATAGTGACATACGTTCATTCTAGAAAATGGATGCGCCTGCGTTTTCTCAAATTTGAGCAAAAACTTGAACTTATGCCAAACCTTAGACTTAAGTTTGTTTCGAGAAATCAGGGCCAGGTCTGTGATAAAATCAAGTTAATAACCAATGGTTCATAAGTGCATGCATGGCCTTTACCTATTTATGTCCTGAAGATATATTTTACACATACTATCACTGGCCTGCCAAGTTAACATTCATCACATGATATATGATATGCATGTTTTGACATAGTTCACTTTGTTTTACTTACGTCTTTGGAATTACTTGTCAAAATTTGAACACTGGTATGACACACTTTGAACTGTATTTCAGTTATATATGATCAGACAGCTGATGAAACTGTGATGCCCTCTCTGGTGTGGTAGTGAGAAACACTTTTGGGAAAAAATCTTGGACCTGATTTGACCACTGTATCCTCATTGAACCAAGGGACATAACTCTGCATTATGTGACACTTCAAAACAAGTAGGCAACTCTTATCCTTTCAGAACATTCTGTTGGACTGTTAAGCTGGACATGTCCCATAAGTCCAGAGAAGTAACCCACCCAATTAAGCTATGAATGACCCAAAATAGTGGGACAATTCTCGTAAGTTTACGACAGTAACCTACCCAATCTCAGCTATTAATGATCCTTGATTATGCTGAAGAAATCAGCACACAAATACTGGGAATCAAACATATGTTGTTACAATATGGAACACTCTCTGTTGAGCTAAGTGTTGACTGACCGTGTAGAGGATGAGGATAGACACGAACTGTATGAAGCTGTACAGTGCCATGTACTTGAAGCAGCCGAAGGATGTGACCAGGGCTGCTCTGCCCTCTCTGAAACAAAATCCTCATCCCGCTGTAAACAACTCCATATAGTTGTGCTGTTATGCTGCTTCCTACAATATTTCAGCTGAAGTGTTCAATAAAAGCAGAACAATCGAAATATATTCTTTTAAATGTGCTGGTATTTATTTCTTCATTCAGTTTTAAATCGGGGTTAGAAATGATCCGTAACCCATGCTTTTTGTAATAAGGTTGCTGAACCATACTATTAATCTCTGAATGAGATGAGATCTGGGTCAGAATTGTCCTTCAGCAACAAATGCTTTTGTAAGAAGGGACTAACAGTATCAGGTGGCCAGGTTTGCTGATTTGACTGGAACATATGATCATATCCCAATTGCTGAAATGATGTTCATGATGTCAATCACTGGAATGTTAGGCCCAGACACAATTATTTACCAAGCACTCTCAGAAATTTGGAATATAGCTGAATGTGATGTAAACAATAAATAAATATTCAGTTACAAAATGTAATACATGGTTCACAGGGCAAGCTATTCCAGTTACAGCTGTAATCTTTCAAACAGCATTGCTCTTCCCAGCCCAGAAATATTTCAAGTGGCATTATCTGTCTCAAACATGCATGGTGTTGAGAACATCAGACCAACAGATATGGAAATACCTCATGGCAGTGACGACACACTCGATGTTGGAGATACGGGATGTGAAGGGGGCTGCAACTGATGCCTCAGCTTCTGACAGTGAGATGCCAGCATGGGCAGCCTTCAGAGCCTGACACAGAAACATTCCACTGTCATTGTTACCCAAATGGTACCTACAGACATTCAACTTGTCTTGCTAATTAGACTCAGAACTCATTGTGCCCACCTTTCAATTATATTGGAATAGAAAGTGATTTTGTTGAATTTGACAGTCTCATTAAGCATTTTTTTAAAGAAGAAAATAGGCCCTGCTATCTGTTTCCATATTGGAATTGTTTTGGGCACGTCTTGTATTCTTGCTCTGAACAATGTCACAAATATTATTGTATAAGGTTTCAGTTAATTCTTGAAAGAATAAGAAATAATAAAGTTGACACTTAATTTAGAACTTGTGCAAAAAGAGCTGTTACAAAGATCTACTCCTTCCATACTGTTTATAGGAGAAATTAAAAATCTTACTTCACAGTCGTTTGCACCATCTCCACACATACCGACAATGTTGCTGTCAAAGAGAAGTTGATATGAATGAAAGTTATTGTATGCTGTATCACATTGCAGAATCAGCAGCCATACCAGCAATCAAATCTTCATTCTGATTCTGATGTAATTTAATATAACACTGTTGCTGAGTACACACATTTCTCTGAAATCTTTGAAGGAGAATATTCCACACATTGTATGTTAACATTTTTGCTGCGATATTACCCCTCATGACACCAAGTACTGACTTCATTCATAACAATGTGTGGAATAGATCTTATGTAACACAGTTAAACACGTGAACATCCAGGCTAGCCACTCTCCCTGTTTTCCATCTTGGCTGTTTCTTGCTCTGACAAACCCATGGGCATTTCAGTTAAGACTATTTCTCGGGAAACTCAACACATCGGCTGCCAATAGTTGGCCTGGCAACAACTGGATATCACATTCATGTAGTCTGTCAATATAGACTGGTGTTCACAATATCAATTGCAGGATAATCTGATAATTTACCAGCTGGCATCATATTGCTTGAATCACTAACTAGCTTTCACCCGAACAAAGTAACGGTCAAACAAACAAACAAACAAACAAACAAACAAACAAACAAACAAACAAACAAACATACAATCCTTGACAAGACTCACTCCAGTTTCTGCAGGTTTTGTATCAGCTGACACTTCTGTTCTGGCGACATTCGAGCAAACACAGTGCCTTTGGTACAAATCTGGTAAAAAAACACACACGCATTACCAGTCATGTTATTATGATCACGGATACATTTTGCACAACATTTGAACCTTGTTCATATAATCTACAAATAGAACAGCAAACACCATGCATCCCAGCGCCACCTTTACACATAAGTATTTCATAATGAGAGTGAGTGAGTGAGTTGGGTTTTATGCTACTTTTAGTTATATTCCAGCAATATGAAGGAGGGGGGCACCAGAAATAGGCTTAACAGATCGTACCAATGTGGGGTGTATTGAACCCCAACCTTAAAGGTCACATGCAATGTAAAATACGTTTCGGTATGCATTTACCAGAACATATCATCAAAAATACCAATTCAACCTATTAAGTTGAAAAACATGCCCGCAAAATTGGAGTTCAAACGATTCACATGCAAAACAAAATATCACTGCCTCATCAGGATCTGGCGCTATGACATTCACAATTTTTTGGTAAATTGTGGAGTTACAACAGATTGTAATGTTTCACATACTTTGTGGATCAGAGTCAGGCTCAAAGATATCCTTGCCACAGAAAGAAACAAACTTGCTTGCCATTTCAACTCTCAAAAGACCTATACACAACAACTTTATGCGGAATAATGACATCTCATCTGGCACAAAGGATGAGGACTATTTTTAAGGATGTACAAGTTGTTTATTCTGTATAGGTGATGTTTCAACGCAGATTTTAATGCCATTGTCAAACAAGTTGCCTATATAGAATAAAGAAGTTGTATATCCATAAAATTAGTCCTAATCCTTCATCTACACAAACTTTAGAATGCCAATCAAAGAAATCATCTGGCACAACCAGTTCATGTAGAATGACTCTACAATCAATAAAAACAAACAACTAGAGTTGGGAATTGACTGAATTTTCATGATCAATCAGTGGAATATCAAAATGACAGATCATCAGGTTAGTGTTTAACTTCCAGGCAAACATGTTTGTAAGAGACAAACAAATGCACATTTTGTCAGTACTTGCTTCATGTTTTATTCATGAAATTTTATGCACAACTTGCAGCATGGTTGTATATTGTTTAACACAAGTTATGACTAGCAAGAGTTGTCATTTCTTTTTTTGAAAATCATATTGTTAACATGCTCAGGCTTAGGTTGAGATACTTCTTTGTTCACAAGTGAACCAACCAAACTGAAAACTCGCTCATATGGCAGTGTAAACAGTGTCTATACTTACTGGCTTATTTTATTCATTGTACATAAATATTAAACCAATCATAAACAATCACAGATATTATGGTCCTTGATTACTATTTTCTACCGATCAACCATTGATGAAATCGATTAATCACAACACCACTACCAACAATGCAGCCACTTCATGGTCTTACCTTATCCAGCATCTCCGGAAAGTGAGATGTGACAACAGCAAAGGACTTCCCTGTGATAGCAAGGTGATGACGAGGCCCCTCATCCGCTATATTCACTGTCCTATAGCCCTGTGTTTAGAGGATGACAATTTGTGACCATGGAACAAATGCATGAGTGTTCGAAACACAGCAGGGAAGTCTGGAACATCTAACTTGCATTTTACTACATAGTCAAACATCGAGTATTCAAGAACTAATCTGAATTTTAAACATTGCATAATGTGCCTGCAGTCTTGTTCTTCATTATCAAGAATACAAGTCCTTCAATTCATTAAATTAATGTGAAAAGAAAACATAACAGCAGTACAAAACACATATCTCATATAAGAAATAAATCAATACAATCCATAAATATTTCAAAATGATTATTCATCAACTGTCTAATATTGGAATATTGGAATATAATAAATATACTATACTATTCAACATTTAATATGTCTCAGTATCCCTAACAAATATTGATCAGTGTAGACAGTTTGTTGTCAGTTTTCAATCAGATTATATTCAGAAAATAATATAGTGAAAAAAAGTCCTTACATTCTGACAGATAAAATTACAGTTAAAATTGCATCTTAGCTCATGTTCATTTGACACATGTTTTGCTTCAAATTTTTAAATGAAGCATATACATTAACCCATCCTTGACAATCCAGTGTTTCATATCTCTGTTCTGATATCTACCATGGGCCAATTCATTGTATCAATGTTGCAATATCCACTGATGTCACTAATCATTAGCAGTCTCTCCTGCTCATTACCCTTATATCTGAAATTTGAAATTACCCTTGTGAAGTAGAGTGAGTGAGTGAGTTTAGTTTTACGCCACACTCAGCAATATTCCAGCTATATGGCAGCGGTCTGTAAATAATCGAGTCTGGACCAGACAATCCAGTGGCCAACAACATGAGAATTGATCTGCGCAACTGGGAACCGATGACTTGTGTCAATCCAGTCTGAGTGAGCATGACCACCCAATCCCGTTAGTCACCTTCTATGGCAAGCATGGGCTGCTGAAGGCTTATTCTACCTATGGACCTTCATGAGGCTTGTGAAGTACAGGGTAACATACCTCTACTTACATACAGAAAACAATGAATTTGATGGAACATTTAGCTTTATGTTTTCCTGAAGCACTAAGGTAAGGTTAACATTGCATTCAAGACATATCAATGAAAGTACTATGACCACCGGAGTGAAATGCTATAAGGGGTTTGTTTAAATGACATTATTTATTGTCAAGTTTTCAAACCATTTCTAAAAATTCAGTGACCAAAATTTGCTCCAGCTCCATTAAAGAAACACAGGAAATCAAGTGTTCCTTTAATATTTTCCAGTTTTAATCACCAGCTTTGAATAGTGCTGTGGGGGAAATCTGAGAATACATAAATGAACACTGCCATGACGAAGTGTTCCCTTATTTGTTTTGCTCAGTATATAATGAGTGAAAAATGCACCATCATGTTCTATCTTCACAAAGTAGCACTGTACATTTTTTGCACTCACTACAGTTACTGACAACGAAATATTAAAGCAACAATACATGGGTCTGAGCCATCACATGCCTGTGGTTGCACTTGTCTTAGGTACTTTGTAAGTTTTATGCATCTCTCGAGGATAAAGGTCTCATCTATGCTTTTGTAGCAGAGTCACCAGGGCCAGGAGATGAGCATGCATCTCTTGAGGGTAATGCGGGCTTGCGTAACACTGCTACAAAGATGCTTAGATCAGACTGTATTAACCAAAGGAGAAGCATAAAATATACTTATCTCTCTCTCCATGCCAAATGTACAAAATACAGTTGAAACTGTCAAAACCGGCATCTGTCCAATCAGGCATGTTGTCAACACTGGATAAAATCTCAGTCCCGTCTCTGGCTTGTACACTTACCATCAGCTCTACAATTCGGCACTTTGCCCAAACCAGATTATTTCTTCAGTGCCAATGAGTGCAGGTTTTGACAGCTCCCACTGTATCAGTTTATTTAGTGGGGGGCAAGATCACTACTGATGCCTTTACAAATGGATTTTTAACATTGTGAAACCTATCTTGACAAGTTTAAAACTGCTATAAAAGTTGTTAATAATATATAAGTTGAGTGTGCAAATGATTCAATGTGTTAATAGTTAAATAAAGCAGTGAAAGTTGGTAAAATAAAAGTCTACATATTGACCCATAATGGAACATTTTTCTAGCTTTAACCATAACAACTAATGAAAAGGTTTATGAGCTCTGTGCACTACATGTGTTATAGGATGTCATACAATTGTAAACGATACAGCTACTCAGCAGAGAGTTTGGCAACAGGTAATAAATTTATATATTATACTATTAATAAACATAATTATAAATCATATTGTAGACATAAAACACTGGAGAACCAAGGGTGATTTTCATCTTATGAGTCAGTGAGTGAGTTGAGTTTTACACCACACTCAGCAATATTCCAGCTATATGGCGGCGGTCTGTAAATAATCGAGTCTGGACCAGACAATCCAGTGATCAACAACATGAGCATCAATCTGTGCAATTGGGAACCAATGACATGTTTCAACCAAGTCAGTGTGCCTGACTACCTGATCATGTTAGTCGCCTCTTATGACGAGCATAGTCGCCTTTTATGGCAAGCATGGGTTGCTGAAGGCCTGTTCTACCCGGAGACCTTCACAGGTCACACTAATTATGACAAAGTATGAAACACTTGGTTACAACATATCTGCAATACATAAACATGCACATTGTTTTAAGTATGCAATAAGCATGCAGTTGTTGGTGAGAGTATAGAATATCTGCATGCAGATGAAATAACAGAAACCTCCCCAAGTCACACTGTGAATTACCTCGACCAAAGTGATGCAAAGGAATATAGGATTATGTCATTTGTTGTTGGTTTAATCCCGTATCACACGCTTAAGTGACCAACTAACAAAGATTGTAAACTGTTACTTGGAACAAGCTGAAGAACAAAGGGAATTTTGACAAACAATTTTTTTTTCAAAAATTTGAAAATAATGTTGACATGTGTGTATAGTCCTAGGCCAAATGCTAGAAAAGTCCCTATCTTTTAGGATCTCTCAACAGCAGTAAACGGGTTATTCAGTAATTAGTATGACACCTCCCACACTCCAAAAATTCTTGTTGAAGTGGAACTAGCTGCAGGAGGTATCAGGTTACTGAAAACTAACTGGGTTCAGTTGACTGTTGAAATAGTGTCCACATGTTCATAGTCAAACTGCTTGAGAATTGATCACATTGTCTAATGGGTGGTGACAAGCACTGGTGTTCAACATGGTCAAGATATGCAGTATGAGTGATAAGGCTGGGTGTATCATATTATCTGATTTTGATGCTATCTTTTGGCCTAGGACTATGTAAGGCAACAAGTTGGATCATGGCACTTCCTTTGGGACCTTTCATAATTTATGGCTAGGGGGGTGGAGTGGGGATTGATTATGAATTTAAAGGGGGTGGGTCACTCATTTTGTTCAGAGAAGGTAGGTGGAGTCATTGATCTTGAACACATGTTTTGGGGCTGGGATCATTGATTTTGCACATGACAAGCAGAGGTGTGTGTCACTTACTTTGTACATTAATCTTAAGGGTGTAGAGGTGTGGGATGGGTCATTCACATTGTATACGCAGCTCCATAAAACTCATCATCAACCTCCCTAGCCATAAATTATGAACAGTCCCTTAGTCCATTTACCAAGTTTTGTGAGAAGCTTAAGGGTTTTTGCACTTCAATTTCTATTCAAATTAAATATGTGCTTCTGAAAAAAAATAAAGAAAACCAACAACTCTTGGAACAAATTATGATTAATGTGTACCCAATGCCACTTTACCATTTCCATAAAGTGCAAAAGGTCAACTGAGGTGAAGGCCATTACGGTTTGCACCCCAGGAGGTTCATGTTAGTGGAAGATGTTAGTTGGAAATCCAGTGTTAGTCTTTGTTAGCGATGCAAAGTGAGTAAGAATGGTTTGACACCACTGTTAGCAATACTCCAGCAACATTCAACGAGTACAACAGCAAAGAAGTACTTTTTGCCATCTTCATGGAAATCTTCTGACATGTAGTAGACAATAGCAAAACTAATTTTTAGGATCTTCCTGAAATGGATATGCTTCAAGGGTCATGTGGAAAATAGTTTGGACATATGTTATACTTTACATATTCTTACTTCAAGTTTACCATAAAACAAATGCGCATACATTGTGAAATACATTCAGTGCCATTCACAAGGAATTTTCTTGATCTAAGATTCCAATGTCATTAAAAATCTAAACATTTCAAGTCAAACATCCAAAATTCTTGCTATCATGTACTTCTCAAAACAAGGATTAATGGATTCTTTCACACTGAACTTCATTTGAGAAGTATAAAAAACTTCAAAGCGGAAGAAAAATGGTATGCTGTTAAGTCTTCCAGTTGCTGCCCAAGGAATCTTCAGATATGTTGCTGCAGTCCAACAAATTCTTATTCGTGTGAATTTAGTTTGATGACGCTTTTAGCACTATTCCTGCAGAATCATGGCGGTCAATGTCAGAACTGGGATCCACACACTGTACCAATGTAGGGAATCAAACCTGGGTTTTCAGCATGATGGGCAAACACTTTAACCACTAAGCTACCCTACTGCCCTACATACTTATTAAGGAGTCACCCACCAAAATATGTTTTACCATCCAACATTGCTGTGACAGAAATAGCTTATGTGCACACTGTCCGCGGAACTTCAACACATACTGATCAAACAAGCTAATATATGAAGACCTATCTTTTTGCGTCCAACAACTGATTTCGTTTTGAAGTTGATTTGTTGATGGAATAATGCAGGTTAATTTGCATAAATTCTGTACTTTAGTGATTAGTATACATCACAATGCAGGTGAGGAATGTGGACCTGTTTCCATGCTTGTCCATCTCCATCCCGTTTTAATAACTTCAACTATAACAATAAAATAACAAACTAATGTAACCAAAATGAAATAATCAAGCCATAAACAATAATTTAAATATAGTGAACAACGCTGATGAAATAAAGCCACACATTAGTAATGCAAATCTATTTCAGATTAGCTTTATTTATATATTTAAGGTTGTGGGTACCATTTGTATACCTTTCAAGGTCCTGGCTATTATTTGAAGTTCTTTCAAGGGCTTGTCTACAATTGAACACCTTTTAACAGCCTGGCTGTTATCTGAAAACCCTTCAAGGTCTTGGCTACCATTTTCGCACCATTCATGGCTCTGGCTACCATTTAAACACCTTTCAAGGTCCTGGCTACCATTTGCCCACCTTTCAAGGTTCTGGTTACCATTTGAACATCTTTCAAGGTCCTGGCTACCATTTGACCACAGTTCAAAGTCCTGGATACCATTTGAAGCAAAGCTGAATAATATTGCCTAAATATTCATAGCATACACAATTTCAAAATCAACAGCAGTATATTTTGTTCCCAATTTGAAATTTACAATGGAACAACAACCAAACAAGAAAAAGAAACATTAGATGAACAAATAGGTGATATGTAACTCAAAGTTTTGGAACACCCAACGTTTTCTTTTGACTACTTTATCCTTTTGTTCTTTAGCTTCTTTTGAGAAGTATACAAGGATAATGCACCAAAAGAATCATCAATTCTGTATTCCAAAACAATACAGACCTGGATAATTTGATATGATGTATAATGTACTGAACCCATTAAGCCACAATTATCAGCACACAAATGGGATTATACTGAATTAAGTCTGTCAACAAACAGAGCATGTTTAAAACTTTGAGTTTTCAAGGAATGTGAAATGTCGTGTTTACAAAAGAAAGACAGTGGGTTAGATAGAAGATACACAAATCAGAACACAGGCTTGAGTAACAAGAAAGAAGAGTATAAGTGACAACACTATGAACAACATCAACAGCGTATATATTGCCGTGTCTACTTGCAAAGTGTTAGTTTTGTATCCAGATCAGCCAACTCATAGATTTATAATATTATACATATAATTATACTTCTGCTTCAACATAAATTCTGACTGTATGACTGTACAATGACAGTCGTATTCAATATAATTCCACAACCTTCGTGACAGACAGAAACTGGAAAAAAAAATTCAGATTCTGATTAAAAAAAGGACTTTTTTGTGTATAGGTACAGTTGGCTGAACCTGGAAAGGCTCTCTACAAGCACTTGGCAGTCTTCTCACAGGTCCGTGCATTTTTCCCAATACACACCTTTATAGTTGACATTCTTGACTCACTGCCGCGTGAGAGAAGGGGGGAAGAAGCATTCTGAAAGAAGTCAAACCTCAACAAACACCATCCAATCACCAACCTACACAATAAGCAAACTCACAGGACAAAAAACATTCAATACACCAAATCATAAAAGTCACTCATTTGAAAAGCTACAAGATCACTTCTCTGATTCAAAGGAGTGCTGACAACTTCATAGAGATCATACACACAGCATCTATGAAAATGTACTGTAAAGTTTCAGAAATATTGTGCCCTGTACTTGTGAGTCAGTGATACATGGTTCCTGAAATGAGGGAGTGAGTTTAATTTTATAAACATTCCAGCAATATCATAGCTGGGAAACCAGATATGTGCATCACACATTGTACCCATGTGGAGAATCAAATCCAGGTCTTTGGCTTGATGAGCGAACACTTTAACCACAAGACTACAACTATGCCCTTTGTTTTGAAAGGTATTTTGGTTAACTTTATAGCCAGATCCCACAAATTTGGGAGGTCAGTCTGAGTAAACTTGGTCCCAGTGTTATTTGTTACACTCCTACACTGTGTGCGTAGGAGGTCACGTCAGGTTACCTTTGATATTGACCAATCAGAGCACAGCTTACCAAATCGCGAAAATGGACATTCGCACATACCTTTTGAACTTTTTACCCACGCAAAGATTTGTACACAAATGAATCTGAATGCTGTTTTCCCTACACTTGCTACCAGGTGATATACATGGAGGATGCCACAACAGTGAATACAGTTGAAAATAGTCTTTTTGGCAATATTCAAGGATATCAGCTTGCAGGAATATTAGCTAATGGTAACCATGTCAATAGAAGCCAAAAATCATATGTACTGCAGGTCAAATATCAGTGTGAAATGCAGGTTTTTGTTTGCTGAGAGATCATTGTCAGTGACTGGTGGTATAAGTCCCACCATACCCTAAACAGTTGCCATTGTCTGATTGGTTGAAACCGTTTAGCCCTCTCGCATTTGACTGCACATTAATAGGTCACTCAAAGGTTACCTGACGCGACCTCCTACTAGGTTTTGTTAGACCCAGTGTAGAAATGTAATGAATAACACTAAATTCAATCCAGTCTTTAGATCCTTGGGACACCTAGGGGACATAACTCAACAAAGCCAGTTGTGACACTTTTATTGACATTTTCTCTGGTAGTCTGAATCACTGTGTAGGTTAGGTGTTTTAAATCTTGAGTAAACCATCAGTAAACATTTAAGCACGTCCACCAATCACATACACCCTGTGCTCACCACAGATGGGATTGGGAAGAAGCATTCTTTCTTAATTGTTTGCCATAAATTATCCAAGTCTGTTTCGGTACATGAAAAATATACAAATGACAAAAATAAGTGGTAAGAAAATTAAAGAAAAATAGATTGCTCTAAGATCTGTAATATTACTAAAATAAAATAAACTCATGCCTACCACCATGCATACAATGATCAACTCTCCCGTCCACAAAGTACTAACATTTGTCACAATGGGTGATTTGTTCGAGTAAACTATCTTGCCTCTGCTGAACATGCTGTACAAGAAGACAAACGAGAACACTATTGGAAATGTATTGAATGTCCTGGTGGTCGGTGAGTCCTTTAACTTAAGACAACATGACATGTACAGAGGAAATACACACAAAACATGCTGAATACATCTACCTTATACCAAAATGTGTTCCTCTTCAAGAGTAATTGTTTGTTAAGAGAAACAGGAATGTGAGACATTGTACTTTTTGTTGCTACAAAGTCTTCAACAAAAAGTCACAATGCAGTCTGCAATAAATGTCAATCATTATACCAAGTTTATTGGCTTCATGGTGTGGAAGGAACCTCCCATAAATGGAGGATTCAGACACTTACTGCTCTGCAACCTAAAAAGCCAGGGCCTCCTTCACAAAGCACTAAGGTGATTGCAAGTCACTATGGTAACCTCAGTGCAATGTTAAGGTATGGGAGTTAAGGCTAACCTTAGCAAAGGCTGCTTCGTGAAAGAGCCCCTGGATCACAACTGGGGCGAACAAGGATCTCAACCCATGACAACAGGATCTCAACCTGCTCAATGTCTCCACAAAGAGAACCTTACGCTCAGACTGTAGTTTCATTTGTTTGCCTGTTGTATAACAACACACTTATTCCAGAAAAACACATATACAAAGAAAAATTAAGAATTCATCAGTTTAAAAAAAACCAAGGAAATAACAGTACTGTTTAAAATGAATGTTGCAATACAATAAAGATTCTGAACAGTTACTATAAAGTTTTAAAATAACACAATACCGGTCACAGCAGTCAAGTTTCCTGCTGATGAAACATATATCTTCCAAAAGGTTCCGCACAAACAAAACTTTCTGTACATCTCTCCCATACAGTATCATTAAAACAAGATACAGGCTCATTCCTATACTGTGCATGTAAGCACTCAAAGCCCATTTCAATGAGACAGTCTCCGGGAGATATGTATAATATGCACAGTCGACTTCAAACTCAGTGCATTTGAAACACTTATTTTCTGTTCAATTCTTGAAACAAACACATTAACGTGAAACTGAAAAAGTTATTCACAATCAAACTACTACTCTTTCAGATAAGGTGACCAAATTCAAGGCCATTTTAAGACTATGAGTCTTACTTCCTGTCCAAAAGCAAGATTAGCACCAAGACCATTGTAAATCAATGCAAAGAATGTGGAAATTACAATCACAGTAACACTCTACAACTGAGTTGTGGACAAGGCTTGGTCTTTTCAAGAAACCCCCAAAATCAATTTCAATCCCATACATATCAACCAGAAATCGTGCATATTCTTGATCATGCAAGAAAATTTGAGTGATGTCTTGTACGATCCAAACATTGCCTCCAGAGTTACATAGTCACTGGACAAAATGAACTGTAGCAGGTCAATGAACTTTGAACAATGGTCACTTTTTTTGTTTAAAATTCTTAGAATAATACTTCTAATATATCATCATCATCATAAATCCTACATGCGAGGCTGCCGGCACACCAAATCTTAATTTCTGATTTTCAATGGAATCTTAAATGCTGTCAACTATACATATTTTGTTGTACCCGCGATAACTTCTTCAGTCCAAAAAGGTGTGAAAACCTCATTTTTTTCCAACACCACTCAGAAAATGATGACTGGGGTGGTTGGAGGAAGAATTTCTGATGTAATAGACATAATATTCTTAGAATCATAAACACTGATGACAGAATTGTTGCAGCCCAAATGTCATGGTGATTTCTGATCAGGGATGGCAACAGGTGTAAGTGATTTCAGTCCCCAAACCAATTCCAGAGCAGGTCAAGATCAACTGATTTGTATTCAAATCTGCAGATTTCCATGGATTCATGGAAAATTGCCATTCCTGTGTGATGAACCACTTGGGTTACAGTCCTATGGGCAAAAATGACCTGGGTAATACCTTGTCCTCTGTCATTTGTCTGGTGCTGAGATCAGTACAGGATAAAAAGATGTGCTTAAGAATCATCTTAAAGTCTGAAGAACATTCATAATTGCCATGCACGTGAAAATGCATGCTTTTCAATGTGCAGTTGGATCAATGATTGACAATGAAGTCAAACATGCATGTTGAAAAGGACGAAAATAATGACATCATACTGTACTCAACAATTGAATGCTCTGATTTAATAAGTTGAAATTCATACTTGTTTGAAGTGTATAATGATAAAAAAAATTTTACACTTTCAGATTACACACAATTAATAAGAGTCTGATAATTTTTTTTCATTCTGTTACTTTTGGAAAAAACATCATTGAATAAAACAGCTTCCAAGCCAAGAAATCATATTGCAATGTCCTGCAGAAAGGGTTGAAACATCTACAACAAACAAAAATTTTTGAAATAACGACCTAACTATGAGAGTTTGGAAATCCTAACATCTGAAGTTTAGATACCATTAACTTATTGTAGAATTAATTCATACCCAGTTAACACGCAAGTGTGTTTGGGGATAGTTGGCATCATAGTGTGTGATATTCATCCATGAATACACAGGAATGACTTACCTGTGAATCACTGCATCTTAAAAAAATTCTTTTCCACAAATGATTCTCCACAAATGGTACATACTAATAAACATTATGTGATGACAAAGAGTTTCAAAATAAGTGGTGCACAGCCCACATTTTTCACTTTTTAGTATCTCTGTTCATCAAATTATACATTGAGGGTTGATCACTTTTTCTTATTAAACTTACATAACCTATGGAATCAGGTATTACAAAAAGGCTTTTCTTTTCCTTTACCATAACATGGTTATGTACTCTAAAATACACAGTAAAGGGCCACATTTCAATCTTAAAGTGAGTGAGTGAGTGAGTGAGTTTAGTTTTACACTGCTTTTAGCAATATTCCAGTAAAATCATGGCGCGAGGACACCAGAAAATGGGCTTCACACATTGTACCCATGTGGGGAATCGAACCCAGGTCTTTAGAATGCTTTAACCACTAGGCTACCCCATAGCCCCTTCAATCTTAAAGTACTTAATAGTTCCGATTATGATCCAAACAATACTTAAATATTGAATATTGGCGTTGGCCTTAACCTTTTTGCTTGAGTATGTATGTATGTATGTATGTATGTATGTATGTATGTATGTATGTATGTATGTATGTATGTATGTATGTATGTATGTATGTATGTATGTATGTATGTATGTATGTATGTATGTATGTATGTATGTATGTATGTATATGTGTATCATTAAATGGTTTCAACCCTTTACTGCAGTAAATTTAAAATTATTATTTAGCATCAGATTTATTGCCATCATTGTTGAGATCAATATGGTCGAACAGCCAGTCCCGTCATTCAAAGAGATCAAATGGAAGAAAAATAAAGAAAATGCATCACATAGAATGATAACTATACAACTTACAACCACAACAGATTCTGCAGGGAGCAATGGTGCTCTCTTCAACAAAATAAATAAAGTCTGTGTGTGAATCACTGCAAGCATCACAATTTCTGGACAAGGGTTTTAAGGATGACAATATCTAACCTCTAATATTATGCCTCCTCTAACCCGGGTTTTCAGTGTGATGGGCGAACACTTTAACTATTTAGCTACCTCATCACCTCACTTCTGACTTGAGGACATTAAACCATCAGCACATCCGACTCAAACTTTAACTGAAGGTTACTATATGAATTGACTGATGACGAGAAATGCCTGAAGAGGAAATGTCTGGTCAGTTTATCACATATAGGAACAGAAATGGCGATGACCAACACAGATACATAAACACATAAATGTTCAAGGCCAACTATGACAGCAAACTCTGTACAACAATTGTGTCCCGTCTGACAACTAGTTTGCCTGTGCACTTAACTGTTTGTGATTATTCATTGAAAGTGTTCAAAAAGACCTCCTAATGCTAAGTAACTCACCGAATCTTGTCCAGTATCGGACTCGCCATCTGTCTCCTGCTCAGATATTATATCTACATCTGTGGGCAGTTCCGCATATTCCCACTCGATTCGAGCTGTCTGCTGCTTGTCTGGGGGATGGGCATTCACAATCACAACCTTATCACGTGGTTGAACCATCCCACAATTCCTGGCAACACTCACTGCTGTTTGAATCATATCACCTGGAACAAACATGTTTGTATTTTGAAAGATACTAAATGACCTTCTGTATAATACCATTTTTATTAAACAAGTTAATGACTTGGTATGAAATGAGCAAAAGCGAGTTTGATACTAAATCTTTAACTAGTTTAATAAAAATGGTATTTGACAGAAGCGATTTTAGTATTCTGTTTATCACTTGCCAACATATATTGACAGAAACTCCGGCCAAATTGCCTACAGTGTGAGGAGTCTCAGCTTTCAAGTCAAGCAAGGTCTAGTAAAATTGCGACAGCGACATTAGCAATGTGACGTCACAACTTTGAACCATTTTGACATCATACGTCAAGCGGTGTTACACTAGTGTAATATGGCCACAAAAATATTACACTGCAGTATCTTCAATGGGCGAGTAATAAACTGAAGTTATTAACACTGCAGTGTCAGCTCTGTGACAGCAGTCTGTACATGATGAGGGTGAGTGAGCACCACTTTTAGCAATATTCCAGCAATGTCACAGTAAGGGGACACCAGAAATGGGCATCACAACGATGTGCCCATTTGGTGAATCGAAATCAGGTCTTTACTGTGACCAGCATATGCTTCAAGCTGTAGGCTACACTTATCACTGCTGAGACAGTGATTTTCATTTAGAAGGGGAGGTCAAAGCACACTCAGGGTTCATTCATAAGAACGGCTGCATGAATAACTGAATACATGTATGCATGAATGAGGGGGTGAGAATGGTTTTATGCTGCCTAAAGCAATATTCCGGCAATATTCCAGCAATATCATGGCGGGGTAAAAAGGCTTTGTGACATCATCACAGAAAAGTATTACAGTCATCCCTTGCCATAACGCGGGTCTTGGGGTCCACAGATGACCGCTCGCGTTGTTAGACATCCACGCTATAGTACCTATTACATAATATGGAACAAAGGCCAAGTGAAATCGTATTTTACATATTTTACGAACATAAAAAGACTGCCATTTCGTGTATTGTGCCCAGTCAAAACTATATCGTATCGTTGAAGGTGAAAATAAACAAACTTTGAAAATGAAAACATATATGTAGCAGTGATATTTTAATGCTTTTCATAAATCAGTTTGGTTTGTTTGCTGCGAACTATTTTATAACTATCTTATATAAATTGGTGTTACAGTGTTTTATTCTTTACAAGGAAAATAGGAATAAAAATATTATATAAGTCATAAAAAGGTCAGGTTGGTGGTAGTGTTCTAAAGTTTGTGGTTTTATGCATATGTCAATCATATTGACATTTAGTACGGTATGGAAAGTATTCCAGATGCATTTTATTCATCTGAAAAGTTGCTATTGCATTTGTGGTTCAGAAAAGTGCTGGATCAAGAGTATTGTCTCACTTTGGAATATGGTGTATCACATGACCCTAGTTTATAGCTCCCAATTGGCTAATTTTAAAAATTCCCATAATTCCTATGCACCAATCTGGGTACTCATCTAACAATACTTCAATATAGCACAGTACAACAACAAGGAACAAGGTCCCCCAGGCATACAGCTGTAGTTTTCATCAGACAGGTCAGTTTGATACTTAAACATGATGCTAAGTTCAAGTGCATTGGAGTTTTTAATAACTTCATTAACTTAATTACATTATAAATGTTATTTGGTAATTGGTTACATATGGTAATGTTGTAAACTAGACAAAGGTGATAACTTATGTTTAAACCCAAAGTTCATGTCGTATTGTATTATAGCTCAGGTGTAAAATCAAACAGTATTGCAAGTATTGTTTCATTTTTCTACAACCATGGTTCACGGTTGTTTAGATGTATATGTGCAATAGGTTTATTGTTTGTTTTGTGAGTGGAGAGCAGAGATATAGATGAAAGCGTTTTTTTTATATTTCTGAATGACTGGTATCTGCTTCCATTGTCTTCAGCTTTCCCTGTGTTTATGCATGCAATGGGTTTCTTTGCATTGTATGATTGGAGATCATCAAATATGATGGTGAATGTGTTGTCACAATGACAAATGATGCTTGCACTTGGCAGGTCACATGTGAACACATGGTCCAGATTATCAAGATCACATACTAGGCTCTATTCCACAAATGGGTAAGATGTATTCTCATTTGTCCACATATGTCTATTTGTTATGTACAGTTTTCTAGTATCTACGAAGGGTTATCAAATATTTATCTGACTGTATGTTTTTATAGTTGTGAACTTTATTGCCTATCAATATATGTGTACATATTTTTAAGTTTAACAGTTTCTTGGGCAAACTAGGTTACTGGACCATGAATTATTTCCCTTGGTGGCACAGCCAATGTATCATGTAATTATTTCACTTGCTCAGTTCTGTTGAATAACTTCATTGTTGGATTACAGCATTTATTGTGGTAAACTGCTTGTGCTGTCTATGCTAAACATCATGTATTGTACAAATTTTAATAAGAATGTTATGTCATTCCAGGGCTTACGATTACCAATATGAACTGAATAAACCACCCCTCACCCCCCTACAGCGAGTCATGTGATTCTTGGCGCCTTATCCCAGCTGTAACATATATATATATATACATGTACTGGAAACTTGCAATCAAAAATCACTAGACATGATAACTTGATTGCTGTTCCTGTAATGCTACCTGTTATTCAACTAAGCTGGAAATAGTGATCAGCTATGCACAGATGTTTTGCTCCAATCTACCAGTGATTCAGGTAAAAATGATCCCATAATAACACATCAAAGAACTTCTATTCCATTATCAGTATATTTTATAAATTAAGCTGTTACTGTAACAGATTATTATACATTGCTATTGGGTCAGTATACAGTGAGTGAGTGAGTGAGTTTAGTTTTACACCGCTTTTTAGCAATATTCCAGCAATATCGCGGCAGGGGGACACCAGAAAATGAGCTTCACATATTGTACCCATGTGGGGAATCGAACCTGGGTCTTCGGCGTGACGAGCGAACACTTTAACCATTGGGCTACCCCACCGCCCCAGGTCAGTATATAAAGCATATTTTCTGCAAACATATTTAACATAAAAATGAACACAGGCCATTACCTGTCTGGATACATTTCATGTAGGAGACAGTCTGACACCACTGACTTCCTGTGGTACTTGCAACTTTGATTGTGAAAAAACAAAATGTTGGCTATTTAATTGTCAAAAATGACTTCAATGAGTCAATAATGCGGGTCTCGGAGTCCATGGATTATGAGACTGTAAGTTGTTCATGATTGCTAAGAATAATGTGAAATTGGTGCTATCGCTGTAGGCGTGGAAAACAGACCCTCATGAATGTGGTAAGCGGAAGTTGTACGTGTATGGAATGAGGCAATGCCATTCTCTCACAGTGTTTCCGTTGTTTCTGTCAACAGTCTTAATGAATAAAATTGGGATTGAATTTAATCAAATAAAATGTGCTTTCTGACACAGTATGTTCTTGGATGACTGTGTTTTACGGAGCTACAGCGCTGTGTGTTGCTCACAGCAAACATTCTAAGTACTTGTCGTAACTTGATTGATAGCATGTCTTGTCTTTCATAAGTTAGTACTACGATGTTTGGTATGATTACTATTGAGAAAATCCTGCATGTTTTAAGCATCTGAAACACAATGGATATGTACGATAAACACTGTCAGTTGCCATTCACATTGAATTTCAGGGGTGAAGGGGTGTGACTGCTGTTCAACTATTTTTTATGGGAGTCACGGATTACCCCACGGTTTAATCAAATCCATAGTATCGCGAAGCGCGTTATTGCAAGAGATGACTGTATTTGGGAGCAAACTAATGATAAATGTCTTATCTCATTGTTGTGGGTTCTCCCTTCACTTTTGTTTAACACAGCAATATTCCAGCAATATCTGTAAGCAATTAAGTCAAGAACAGGCAGTCCAATGTGACTGACTTCATGTGTAGAGACATGATTACAAACTTAACCAAGTCAGTGAGCCTGACTGCACGATCATATGGTCTCTTATGACAAGCATGGCCCCTCTGTCCATTGCGTACGTACCTGAGTCCATGAATGTCCTGATCCTGGCTTCCTGGCAAGTCTTGATGACTGGTGTGATCTAGCTACACATACCTGAGACCATGAGTATCATGATCTTGGCCTCCAGGCAAGTCCTGATGACTGGGGTGGTCTAGCTACACCTACTGTGACCATGGCTGTCCTGATCTTGGCCTCTAGGAGAGTCCTGATGACTGTGATAGTCTAGCTACACGTACCTGTGACCATGACTGTCCTGATCTTGGCCTCCAGGAGAGTCCTGATGACTGGAGTTGTCTCTGGCTTCAGCTGGTTCTGCATCACCAACAGTCCCAGGAATGTCAAGTCGCACTCCACCTTGTCTCTGTAACATCCAACACATACAAACCAAATAGATTCAGTCAGAAATCTGTATTTATGGCCTAATCACTCTATTTTGTCACAATTCTAGACTGACAATGCTATTCCAGACAAATAAGCACATGCTGTTGGGTGCTGTTTGATCATGTCACACTTAACCGAGGAAAACGTTCCTGACACTTGGACTTGAAATGTATGGTACACTTCGGCACTTCGGACCCTTTGGTAAGGATTCAGGATATATTCACCTGGGATCAACTTCAATATGGATTTTCTTATATACTTGATTGAGGAACAACCAAATGGGGAGATGGGTTCTTCAACTTCTTGCGGATTTTGGGTTGTCATGTTTATGCACGGGAAGGTGTTAAGAAAATACATGAGTCAATGGTTGGGTGATTGAATTATTTGTTATTTATTTGCTGTTTCATGTTGCACTTAATGATCAATGTTAGTCTGTCAAACATCATTACTAGACCAAACTAAATAACGTCACATGTATCTACCAAGTGAGCAAGTCACCTGATCCTGCCAGTAGCCTCTGACAACAGCATGGGTTGCTGAAAACAAATTCCAACCCTCAGCTGCACAAGAAGATTGAGTAGTGACAGAGTGAGAAAATGTTTTTGGGTGTGAGTGCATGGACATGTACTATCAGCAGTAAATGGATGTATGCACCTATATATACTGACCGAGAGATACGCTGGACCTGGTGCCAGTTGACCTTGGCTTCAAGAGGTCGGTATGCCAGGGCGATGACTCGCAATCCCTGCACAGTGTAGGAGTGGAGAAGAGCCTGGAAGTTCTCCGGCACTGACAACACACAAGGCAGCCCGAGTAAATACAGGGGTCACATTCACAGTTAATGAGGAATCCTTACCAAGTCATATTTTATTGTGTGAAGAATATAATTATAAATGAGTGAGTGAGCTTAATTTTATGCCGCACTCAGCAATATTAAGGCTATATGGCAGCGGTCTGTAATAAACAAGTCTGGATAGCGCTAAGATAGTCGTAAGTGCCATACATTTATATCAACTTATGACTGTCTTAGTGCTCAGAGAGCTTTGATAATCTAGCCCATGGACAGTGTCCATCATTACCAGTGTCAGGGTTGCAGAGTGAAGCAATCTTCTCCGGCGCCCCCTTGGAGTAGATCTCCATGTGGTTGTGACCTAGGGTTCGTGTTATCACGCTCATACGCTGCATGCTGGACGAGAAGGTGAACTGGCGTACAATTCCCACCTCAAATGGCACCTAGAATAAATACATTGTGTACAACTATGGCAAAATTGTTTACAAAAGCCACTTGCCACCATGCTTGTCCTGGTTTTTATGACATAATCATGATGATGAAAATATGAAAGAATAAATCAACATGGTACCTGATGTTTATGTTTAGTGGACTATTTATTTAGAAGTGATAAACAGCAAAGACAGATAACTCTACTTTATTATGATTGCAAAATTTAAAAGCTACATTTTGAGCACATATTAAATGAAATCCAAGTTTATTTGCAGTTTGAAATCGTAATCAGAAATTATCTACTAGCCCATGGATAAGTAAGATACCATTATTTGATTTCCCAAAAGGCTTGTCCTGGTTGTCCGGCGATGGGAGTTTTGAACTCCTGCATAGTAACGTGTACATTTAACACATCCAAAATCTCTCTCTGCATCAAGATACAAACTACATCAAAGTCACAGACATGTTTCCGTCATTTGTGTTAAGAGTAGCCACTAAAGATGTAGAAGTGATCACTGACCTCATCTGACATGAAGCTGCCCTTGTCAGAGGGCTTGACAATGGTCGGCATCAGTGTGTCGTACTTCGTGGTGTCCTGTCCTGGCTCTTCCAGAGTCTGATATCAGAAGAAAACCATGATTGGGTCACACCATCACTGGGTCAAATCATAATTGGGTCACACCACCACTAGGTCAAATCATAATTGGGTCACACCATCACTCGGTCAAATCATAACTGGGTCACACCATCACTCGGTCAAATCATAACTGGGTCACACCATCACTCGGTCAAATCATAATTGGGTCACAATAACCAGGTCCAACTATAATTGGGTCACACTATAATCAGGACAAGGCATAATCATGACACATCATAACCAGGTCAACCATAATTGGATCACAACATACCCAGATTAAATCATGATGACTGGGTCATACTATAACCAGGTCAAACCATAATTGGATCACAACATACCCAGATTAAATCATGATGACTGGGTCATACTATAACCAGGTCAACCATAATTGGATCACAACATACCCAGATTAAATCATGATGACTGGGTCATACTATAACCAGGTCAAACCATAATTGAGTCACACTGTAATGAGGACAAGCCAAAATTGGGTCACACTTTAACTAGGACATGTAAAAATCAGACTAAAACAAGGACAAGCCATAATTGGGTCACACCATAAACAGCATGACCCATAATTTGTCTCATCACCAAACAGTGTTAAAATTTACAGAATCATATATTTATTGGCACATACATGTGTTTCGGTTTCCCTTGTGTGTATACACTCATTACATTTAACTTCACTAATTTTATGTAGACTGCCCTTATATCCTGTTACCACCTACCCAGTTGAGAGAATTAAACATGATGAGATCCAAAGGGTCCCCCATGAGTTCTCCATCAATCAGAGTGAGTGAGTGACAGGTTGCCATGGACACAAGGATCTGTCCACGTGGCAGTTCTGAAAGCCTTCGTACTGGCTCTTGAAAACTGAAACAATAACACAGCTATTAGCACAAAATGACATAGGTATACTGAGTAAGTGCCACGAAGTCCAAATAGAGGGTCTTGGTTGAGGCCATATTAGCCCTGAAGTCCCAATAGAGGATATTACTTCAGTCTTTATCAGCCCTGAAGTCCCAATAGAGGATCTAAGGTGAGTCCCCATTAGCTCTGAAGTCCCAATAGATGGTCTTACTTGCAAACACATCTGCCGTAAAGTCTGAATAGAGGGTCATAGTTGAGAACACATCAGCCATAAAGTCTAAATAGAGCTCTTAATCGAGAAAACATCTGTCAAAAAGTCTGAAAAAATTGTCTCAGTTGAGAACATAGGAGTCCACAGGTCCAAATAGAGGATCTCAGTTGAGGCCATATAAGAAATGAAGTCCAAACAGAGGGTTTTACATGAGGCTATATGGGCCCTGAAGTCCACATAAAGGGTCTTTGATGAGCCATATTAGGTCTGAGCTCCAAATAGAGGGTCTTAGTTGAGAACACAATTGCCATGGAGTCTGAAGAGAGGGTCTCTGTTGAGGCTCTAACAGTCTTGAACTCAAAGTAGAGGGTCTTAGTTGAGAACATATTTGCACTGGGGTCTTAGGATCTCAAATTAGAACGTGTTTGCCATAAAGTCATCAGACACTGGGTTGCAACTTACCACTGGTTTTGCACTGGCACAACCCCCCACATGTCCAGCCCATCTTCTGTCAGGGTTCCTGTCTGTGAAAAATGATTGACAGATATTAACAGTGACACTCAAACTGCACATTCTTCATCAAGGGATCTGATTGTCAAGTGGCATCAAGAAACTTCATTTGAAAGTAATACCAAAAGAATACATAAGATTCTCACCTTGTCAGAACAACACAACTGAATTTTCATATTGCAAGAGGACCACTATTCGTTCATTACCTTGTCAAAGCAGAAGGTGTTGATCCTACCACAGAAGTTGATCCGGGGTGGACTGATACAGAATATACCCGCTTTCTTAAGTCGATTTTGTGCGTAGACTGTGCCGACTGTCATGGCAGCGGGGAGGGCAGGGGGGACAACTATTGTGATGATGTCCAGGACCCGGAGTACAATCTTCTCTGGATACGCCTGCAGTAAAGATGGCAGGAATGAGAATAAGTTTTACAATGGTAATAACAGCTGTCTAGCCAACAGGCACCCAGACAAGGAAACAGACAAGTAAGTAAGTTAAATTTTACGCCACACTCAACAATATTCCAGCTACATCTTTCCGAATGTTTATTATTTTTGTTGCATTTACATGTAGTTGTGGTCAGAAATTCAAAGTACAAAAAACATATCAAACAAATGAAAGTACTATAAAGTAAACAGGTTATGTCATAATGATTAAAAGGTACAAAAAGTATTGATTTTGCAGCTTAAAATCGCTGAATATTAAGTACGAAGATAATATGTGTTTGGTTTCAATTTGGAAAGTTGGTAAATGTTTGGCTGATTTATAATTGGATAAAACATATTTGAAAAGTACTACAATTATGTTAATTAGATTATTATTTCTATGGCAAACTCCAAGTAGAATGTGTTGAGTCTTGTTTATTATGTATCCCAGCTATATGGCAACGATCTGTAAATAACTGGATCTGGACCAGACAATCCAGTAATCAACATCATGAGCATCAATCTAAGCAGCTGGGACATGATGACATGTGTCAACAAGGCAGTAAGTCTGACAACCAAATCCCATTACTTGCCTCTCAAACAAGCATGGGTTGCTGAAGTCAATTCTAACACATATCCTCACGGCTATGTTTCTATGCACTGGCACAGAATCATAAAAATACAAGGGAGGCCCCTACTGCCAAGAAAGATTAATCTTCTCCAGATTCAAAATAACTCACCCCCATCCGTGTCTCTATGATGATGGAGTAGGTCATTCCAAGGGAGGCAACTACGGCCAGGAACAAGATGAATCTCATTGCATCTTGGTAAAACTTGAAGCCAAGAGGTTTTGGATATAAAATAGCTCGAACAAGTTCACCTTTGGCTGTGTTAAAGCCTGTCAAAAGAAAAAGGATCCATTTTGTCTCTTGGGGGTTTCATCAATATGATCATTACTGCAAATGATAACAGTCAGGTAGATTCAAGATGTTCCAAGTCAAAATGTCCAGTGTAATGGCAACCGTTTTCTTCTGCAGAACAATTAAATACATAATAATTTCCCATTTACCAGCAGTGAGAATATTTTGCTTTGTAAATTTGCTTTGTGATTGGATGATGACAATACTGCCATAAACAGGATAGTAACAACCCCCTTCACTGGCTGCTTTGATTAGAGCATTTCCTCAATGGTAATAATGGCAGATGTGTAAATAGTTGATAAAACTAGGTGGGGTAGCCTATTGGTTAGTGTGTTCCCTCATCATGCTAACAACTTAGGTATGTGAGTAAGTGAGTGAGTATGGTTTTATGCCACTTTCCCCATGTGGGGAATCAACCCCAGGTCTTCAGCGTGACAAGCAGAGACTTAAACTATTACGCTACCACCTTGCCTAAGGTTGTAGTCCACAAAGCAAACAACTGGCAGCTTCAATCTACAGAGACTCTTATTAAGCAGGTGAGGAACTCTGTTCATAATCTGAGAAAAAGTACAATATCTGTGTTTTGAAACTGAAAGTAGTTAATGCTGACTGGTCTCATTTACATATTTATCAATACTTCCAAACATTACCTGAGTTTGTTTATGATAAATACAAAAGCTCATTCTCACCTGTTCTGACGACCACAGCAAGCACCTTGGCCTGACCATAGTATCTAGTCTGGACAACATGAGTCCCTGCAAACAGTGTGTGTCTCTTGTGATTCTCTGGCGAGTACATCTCCTCGTCTTCCTGGTGGGACAGTGGAGTCTTCGTCACTGGCACACTCTCACCTGCACAGAGGTCAACAAAGGATTAACTCCAGTTTGTTTTGTAGATCTGTAAATAATGAAGTCTGGACCAGACCATCCAGTGATAAACAGGATCAGTATCGATCAAAGCTGGGATATAATGACATGTGTCAGGCAAGTCATTTAACCTGACCTCCCGTTCCTGTTACTCACTTCTTACAACAGGCATGGGATAAAGAAGGAAAATTCTAACCAGGGATTTACCCTGAGTCTTCTATTTGAGTGTCTCTGCAACTAATACTCATACAACAAAATAGGGGTCCTAGACACGTAAATATTATTATTAATACTATGCTATAATATTGTCGCAATTCAGTTACTGTTATTGCATTGTGTGTTATGATCATCACAGTAATTAAACTGCAAATGATAATCAGGCTAACAGCAGATTCAGTGATAACCTGTTACTACTTTATGAACATTTAAAAATAAGCATTTGGACTTTTTCTGCATCCCTTTGGATGCGCTAATCTATTTCATTGCATCCTTTGTCAATTTTTTTTGTGCATGAGACATAGGAATTTGCGTCCTGTAGATCCCTGATTCGAACCCCTACCTTCACAGGTAGACGATATACAGAAGTTCCTAGAAACAGTTTTGGGAAGAGGGTGAAATACACTGACTCACCTGTGAGCATGCTCTCATTGACAATACAGGTACCAGCAACCAGGACGGCATCACACATCATCACACAGCCATGAGGAGGGATGGCAATCACATCACCAGGGACCAAGTCCTGGTTGGGGATTTCCTCAAACTCTGTGACAAAATAATTGGATCTAACTGACTTATTAGCCAGACATACTTTGTAGATTGTCTTCTATGGCACCCACTGGACTGTCCTCCATGGCACCCGTGAAAATGCACTGTACAGTTTATCATTTCTATAATAAGTTAAAAGTCATCTTGTTTCAGTTAAAAGAACACTGTCCTCTGAAAACTGAAAATGATGCTTCTGTTTTATAGACACACAAATGTCATCGTGAAAAATCTGGGAAGGCTACAAAGCCAATTACGTCTTTAATATCAAAGCAGCAGTTTCCTTTGAAAAGAACATGAAAGCATGATGAAATAAATCATAAACACAACCTCTGTTGGGCCTGGAAGACTGTGGCTTCACCAAGCCTAGGCATTTCTCACCTTGTTCACCGCGACACACAGAGATATTTGATTCAAGAGACCCAACCATGTCCCGGAGTGTCCGACTTTGCTGAAATAATATAATGCTCAGCATCAACTCCCGTTCATTCAATTCAGTTTGTTTACCAGTTAAAGGAACAAACAGATTCTTAGAAGTTCTTAAAAGGTTACTTTTAAGTTTGATAAGTAAGCTTTTAAATGGTTAAATCAGTTGATCAAACCATTTTATCTTATACGAATCCTGGGATTGTTTCCATTTTGTTTATACCTGTGTTGTTTTGTACAAGCAGGCCGAGAGATTATGTATAGGTTTTGTCTCAGACACTGAATACACTTTAAGCTCATGGGATGGCAGGATAGCGTAGTGGTTAAAGAGTTCACTTGTTATGCCAATGAGTTCAATTCCCCACATGGGTACAATGTGTGAAGCTCATTTCTGGTGTCCCTTGTCATGATGTCAGGAAATATTGCTAAAAGCAGCATCAACCATTTACACACTCACTTCTAGCTCACAGAGGAAGATTGACCTTGACCTACCCGCTTTGTCTCATACAGAGAGACAGAGATGGAGATGAGTGAGATGAAAAAGATGCAGCCGGCGTAGTAGTAGTATTCGTCAAAGCCCCACAGGATGATGCTGCATACTTGGAAGATGTAGAATGGATTGAGAACCTAAGGAAGAATACCAGTACTGTTCATATGAGATTCAACGGCGACATAAATTTTGAAGATTCGTATTCATTGGGTGTTTGTTTGCTCGTTCCAAAACGCATTACTTTACAATAATCTGTCTACATAGTGGCAGCCTGTAAATAATCACATCTGGACCAGATAAACCAGTGACCAACATCATGAGTATCGATCTACTAGATTGGGTTACAGTCACATGTGTCAACCAAGTCAGGGTGCCTAACCACCTGATCATATTTGTTGAAGACCAATTTTAACCCGGATCTTCACGAGTCTTGTAACAGAAAAAGAGCACAGTACATGAGTGACCATGTCATACTATGTTTCTGACAAGGGTGCCTATATGTTGGCAAATTCCCGACTGAGGGTAAGGGATACACCTATATTTAGGCAAGAGTGTCATAAAAATGCTATGATAAGGGCACTAATATAATATTCTAGTCGTCAAATTGAGAAAAAGAAACTCAAAACTACTTTCAAGCAGAAGCTGGCTATCTGCCGTCCCCACATGTAGATCAAAACGTGACATCATAGCATTGATCACGACATCAGGTCACCAAGACAAAGTGATATTTTGCCTAAGGGCATCTTATGAAAAACTTTAATCCTGATACATTTGCCCTAGTAGTTAATAAGTTATAAGCATTCCATGCGAGCTATTCACTGGGTGTAGTGAGTTAAAACAAATTCAGGCCAATTGGGTTTAATGCAAGGCTCAGTTCACATGCAAAAATGAGTGTGAATGCTGGTACTATATACTAGCTAATTATATTGCTAATTCCCTGAGATACGAAGCCCCAGTTGGTCTACACTGATTCCAAGCTAACCATTCTATCTGTTGTCGACTTATTGCCAAGTACCAGGAAGAGTAAGAAAGTAACATATGGTTCCTTAATTATCAACACTCTCCCATCTCTATCAAGTGGTTAAAGTGTTCACACAGAAGACCCAGGTTCAATTCCCCACATGGGTACAATGTTTGAAGCCTGATTTCTGACCGCCGTGATATTGCTGGAATATTGCTAAAAGAGGTGAAAAACCTTACTCCCTCCCTCACTCACTCCATTATGATCAATGGCGGCATGACCAATTCCCACTGCCTGTGTGCTGACCTACCTCCTCTATGAACAGGCGCCAGTAGCTCTTCACTTCTATCACAATGGAGTTTGGCCCATGGAGGCGACGTCTGTTAAGAAAATCAGATCTTGATGACTTAAGAAATTTCACAATTATGAAATGGCTCCTGTATATCCAACAGGATCTAAAATGTATTGAGCGTGGTTCTTATCCTCTCATCTTTTCTGACAATACATAGACCATGTAAATCACAGGCAAAGAATGGACTTTACAGAAGCCAAAACACTGTGAAATAATATACCGCTTATGGCACTTTCTTGCATTTTGCATCTGCATAAATTTTAGTTCAAATTTAATCATAGATAACTTTGTTTACCTCAAACACTTCTTTCAGTCTTTAACATTTTGACAATATTATTTCAACATAAATTTGATCTGGCCCCATAATCAGAAGGCATTACTCTGAAAATCAAGAAACAGATTGGGTGCTTAAGACAATTTGCATGGCCCCTCATTAGCTTGACTCTAATTAACTGAAGTATGTTTTGTTTGCACTCCTATCAACATGAGCAAAGTTTGTTAACCTGTCTACTGACTTAACAATTTATTGAGCCTTGAATCAACTGAACAATGGTTTCAATCTCCATTGAACTGAACAATTTTGGGGCCCCCAATGAACTGAACGACTTGGGGGAGGGGCCTCCAATGAACTGAACAATTTTGGGGGCTTCCTATCAACGTGAACATAATTGGTTTGACTTCCTGTAATTGGTTTAATTGGTTTACCATCAAAACAGCAACAAGAACATTATGTTGCTGTGGCAACCATTCTGAAACACAATACATGTCACGTGGTATATATGTCAGTGTTTTCATTAGCAGGTTTATCGCTGATGTTCGCTTGTTGCTGAACACCATGCTCAGCAATATTCCAACCATATGATGGTAAACTTATCAGTAATTTTATCTGGAAAAGACAATCCATTGCGGGGAACAACCCAGCAGTTTGGCCTAAGATTACATGCTAACAGAGATGCTGCACCTGGCCATACAATCCATTTGGTTGTCTCATAATGATAATGATAATTCCTCCTGTTTTCATGCACTTGTGCATGCTCAAAGCACTAACGTATTATTACCCAGGTGCTACAAGGTTAATAGTCATATGACATATCCCACCAGGTACCCATTCACTGCTGGGTGAACAGAGGAAATTCATGAACAAACTCACTTGCCTATGTTGTGACCACATGTGTCACATGTGCTTCATTGTGAGGCAGGACATAAGTCCTAGAAACTCTGTTGAGTCAAGCTGCCATACGGTCATCAATCAAAGGAGTGTCCATGACCAGTTTTGCTAAACTTCAACTGATGATTGTACTACATAGGTTGCTGGGGACCTATTCAAACCTGGAATCTCCATAGCTAAAAACTCACCTCTGGGCCTGCGTTGAAGCTGAGAGTCCTTGAAACTCATCGTGGATAGTGGCACAGCGAGTCCCACTTGATAAATCTCTGAAACAAGAACAAGTAAACATTCAGTCACAGGAAAATTTAAGGAACGTTGTTAGAATGTAAACATGGTAAATTATCATCACAAGAAAACACTTTTCAACTTTTAATAGACTTTGATAATAGAAAAGGATTACCCAAAGATTGGTCGCAGAGACCAAAGGAGCAAGTAGTCGATCACATTTTCTTATAATTGAACACGAACGATTTTGGAACCCATGCTTGCCATAAAAGGCGACTGTGCTTCTCATAAGAGGTGACCTACAGGTACAGGATCAGGTGGTCAGACTCGCTGACTTGGTTGACATGTCATCAATTTCCAATTAGGCAGATTGTGCTCATGATGTTGATCACTGGACTGTCTGGTCCAGACTCAATTACTCACAGACCATTGCCACATAGCTGCAATACTGCTGAGTTCAGCATAAAACTAAACTCACTCACTCACTCAACACTGCTGTCCACACCGTGCTATTGCTGGAATATTGCTAAAAACAGCATAAAAAACATGCACTTCACTTCAGAGTACGAGCATGAACTTTTTAAAGAGCACTCACTCAGGGACACTCACTCATTTAAGGTAAATCCCATCCACAAGTGTTTTCTGAGGTACATTTACTGGAGGAAATAGCAGTTTTCTATATTTACTGTGATTCTGTCAGAATAACTCACATCCTTGCACAAAAAAGAAACAAGATAGTGTCCAAACCTGTGCCAATGTCTAAATAACTGACTGATCTTTAGTAAAGAAATCTTTCAGACACCAGAAGACCGAGCATGATTGCTGAAATATCTCTTGTATTTAACTGTGGGACTCGAGCACCTGTGAACAACTATAAATAAAGCTGCCTTTTTACAAGCATCCGCAAGTGCTGCATCTGTCACAGGTCTATATGCAGCATCCATTAAGGCACACAGTATAGCTGTCAGTCACTGCTATGTGTTACCCATTTAATGATAATAATAAGTGCATTAATACTGCACTATTTTCTGTCCCTTGTGGTTGCTCAAAGTGCATGTATCAAGGATAATACGTATAAAAGAGATGGGTGGGAGAGGTTTTGATATCTAAGGAAGAAAGAAGGAACACAGAATGAGAATGATCTCTGATTTGAGATTGATCTTGGGGATGATAAATTAAAGTCAATCACTGGATCTCAGGATTTTGGACAAGTTCTGTCAGATATCCTGAAGGAACATCATGGTAACAGCTGTAAGTCAGGGATAACACTTTCAACTTGATTCTTGCTTGTACTGGAGATTCATCAAATGTGGATGTTTTCTTGCAGCAATGAATCAGCTGAGCTGAGGCATTTTGTACTCCTCTGAAGCTTCATGAATAGATCTTGCCTTATGTTGATAAGCAAACTGTAGTCATAGTCAATCCAGCACAGAATCTGAGATCTGACTAACTGGCTAGTGGCTTCCTGAGTCATCAGATATCACCAGTACTTCTGATGTGCTGGAAGCAGATTCTACAGGTGTGCTCTAAGTGCTTGTCCAATGTCATATTACACATATTCAAAGGACATGTTTCATTGTCTCAGATCCACTGCAGGCATAATCCAACTAAAACGATGACAGTCACATAACCACATCATCCTTCCGGGTAACCATTCACAGATGGGTGAACAAGCATATTCTCAGGTATAGTGTGTTACATCTCCTTTAGTGCAGGGCAGGGACACATCCCCAGAAATCCTTCAAAGTCAAGATCTTCATGTCTGATACAAGTTTCAGGAGTTAAGAAAGAGTTCAGATTTACGTAGCTGGTAGCATTATTCATGCCAGAAATGAAGTCCACATAATTAACCCATATGAGGAATCGACCAATGGGCTACCATACCACTCCCCTCGAGTCAAGACCTACCACTCCCACGGAGTCAAGAATAAGGATGCGAGTCATTTGTTCGCAACAGATTGTTACAAAGCAACACTGCCATATGACTAATTAGAAGTGTAAAGCGACATTTTCAGCTGGGCAAATTTTTAAGACACCATTGCACGCATGTCGAAAGTAGATTTACACAGACGGATCGCCTGTGCAGAATCTTTCTTCTTGTCCACAAAATTTGGTACATACAGTATTACATCCTTGACAGAATATGAAACAATTCAGCATTCGATGTATTATTTACTGAGATCCCTTCCATGACTAACTGAACGAGGGACAGTTTTACATAAACTCACTTCACAGGGAAGCTAATAATGTGAACTTCAAAGCAGAATAAACTGTTCTAACTCACTCCAATCTCTTGAATATGTATTGTTTTGAGTCCCAAATGTAGCGGATCTTCTGGTAGTCGAAGTACCTAATGGCTGGACTATCTCTTTGGACAAGAACAGTCGTGTCATCCACATCTACTGGTGCATCATGGTAGTCATGGCGATTGTAACCCTCGGCAGTGCTAGGAACAGAAAGACAGAAGGTTATAGAAAATAACTGATAAACATTGATAAACTTAGGAATCTCTTTTGAAAAGCCAGTGCCCCACCTGGATAAATTTGGGTGGGTCCCTTTTAGATTTGGGACCTTGAAGTTTCCAGCTAATTTTATTTACTTCACACCAATCACATAACATCAACCAATCAGGGATATCATTGATTGTAAATTCAAACTGGTTCACTTTACAGTTTTTTGCACGATTGCCGTGAATAATAACAATATTTATTCCATTAAATTTAAGAGTTGAAATGAATATGGCTGTACAATGGGCAAAAGAAGTTTAGAACTCAGTTCACAAATAGCATCAGAGGCTTTGGACAAATTAGGCATATTTGTCAACGGTCTGCTAAAAGTCTACAACCTGTCCATCCCAGTGTACGATAGTAAATTTCACAAAGAAGACAAACTCATCAATATCCCCCGTAATGGCAAAATATCCTTCATGATTATGTCCACAAGTTAAGATTATGCAAATATGTTTTGATGTGTACATAGAAAAGTGGAAGGAGAGTAATGAAAGGTTTTAAAAGTTCTGCTCATTAAGGAGCACAACCACCAATTTCAGTCTAAGCCAAACTAGTAGCCATGGAAATGTCAAAATAATTTAAGCAGAATTCCAGAATTACCAAAGGGCACCAATACACCACTAGACCAAGCTATGTGCTGAGTTTGATGAAGAAATAGGGAACAGTTCTAGAGTTCTGGTCCAGAAAAGAGCACTACTGCCAATTTCAGTCTAAGTCAAAGTTGTTGCCCTGGAGATGCAAAAATATCTTATTCAGAAATCCAAAACTACCAAAAAGCACAAGTACACCACCAGATGTATCTACAGGCCAAGTTTGGTGACGAGACATTGAATGGTTTCAGAGTTCTGCTCCGAAAAAGAGCACTAATACCTATTTCTGCCTAAGTCAAGCTTGTTGCCATGGAAATGTCCAAAACATTCAATTCAGAATTCAAAAACTACCAAAAGGCACCAGTACACCAGTACACCAAGCTATGTAACAAGTTTGGTGAAAAAATAAGGAACAGTTTTAGAGTTCTGGGCCTAGATTTTTGAAGCTCTCTTAGCAGTAAGGTAGTCATAAGTGCCATACATTAACATTAACTTATGACTATCTTAGCGCTACAAGAGCCTCCAAAATCTAGGTCCAGCTCCAGAAAAGAGCACAACTACCAATTCCAGTTGAAGTCAAACTTGTTGTCATCCAAAATCTAGGTCCAGCTCCAGAAAAGAGCACAACTACCAATTCCAGTTGAAGTCAAACTTGTTGCCATGGAAATGCAAAAAATATTTCATTCAGAATTCCAAATATATCAAAAGACACCAGTACACCACTAGAACAATCTATATCCCAAGTTTGGTGAGGAAATAGAGAACGGTTTTAGAGTTCTGCTCTGGAAAAGAGCACTACCACCAATTTCAGTCAAAGTGAACCTTGTTGGCATGGAAATGCAAAAAATACTTTTATTCAGAATTCCAAATATATCAAAAGGCACCAGTACTGCACTAAACCAAATCTATATGCCATTTTTAGTGAAGAAATAGTGAACAGTTTTAGAGTTCCTCTCCGGAAAAGAGCACCAACAATTTCAGTGAAAGCTGAATTTGTTGCCATGGAAATGCCAAAAATATTTTATTTGAAACTACCATTTCAAAGGTATGGCAACTTGTGTTCACCATACTTACCTGACATCATCAAGAAAGATATAGTCCACCTTGATAACGCTAGCGTGTCCATAATGGTCCTGAAAAAAGAAAGAAGTGATTTCAATGTTTCATTAATCTTCAACACATTGAACTCAACACTTTGTTTCATCAGTAACGTATTCTACCTTACGTCATTCCTATTGAGATCGAAATTTATCATGACAACAAGATTTGCAAAAAATGTAAAAAAATACACCCTGAAAAGTAAAAACATTTTGTGATGAGTCATGTCACATCAACTGTGATATTCGAGTATGCCTTATCCACAAATCTGGTGTGGCATGACTTTATTCTCTCACATTTACAGACCAGGGGAGGTAACGCCCAACAGCCTAACTAGGTAACTCTTTAGTTTGTGGAGAATAGAAAAATGGTTTTCCAAGATGCCAATTTTCATGAAAGTAATAAAGGTCTTCCCTCTCTCCTTCTAAAATCCATAAAACACATCAACTTAACAAAGTCTAAGAGTGAGGGTGTTACCTTTATCATAACGACTTCTGCCTTGTACAGGGCACATCGCCTCTTCTTGAGGTAGCACTCTAATTCCGGCTTCCAGTAGATGACAAGGAGCACCAGGCCAAGGGTCAGCACCACCAACAGGAAGAAGATCACTGTTTTCAGCCTGTCCTTTTCATATGAACGAAGTACCTGCAAAAAGTATGGAAATATTCAGTCAATATTTTTTAACCAAAGTACTGACTATATTGCAAGACGTAGTTAAGATAGTAAGACCCAAAATATAAAGACTGTTGACTTTAAGTACTTGAGTCAACTTCACAATGTGAAAAAATATGTAGAATTCTATCAGTACTCAAGAAACATCAACAAAACAATCAACATTTTACAATTAATAATCTATGTCATATTTCAGTCATTGCTTGCAGCATTAATTTTAAAGTTGAAAATTTTTTTCAACTACCAACATTGTTTTCTTATATTTGTCCTTTAAAGCTGCATTCTTGCAATATTCCATGAGTGAGTGAGTTTAGTTTTACTCTGGACTCAGGTACATCAAAGATACAGGGAGGTGGTTGGTAAATTACAAAGCCTTCACCAGACAATCCAGAACATAAATCTACAATATCTTTGTACAACAAGACTGTGACTGTATGACTAGATAGAGATAATGATACAAAAACCGAAAATACCAAATTTTTGGATTGTATTACGGAACACTGAACCGGCAAAATACCATGGTTCTACTGCGGAAAACCATTTCAGGCTTATGGGATACAGACATATTATACAAACAAACTGCAATGAATAGAAGGCATACAAAATGCACTATATATTGCTCATTGTTAATCAGACATTCGTATAACTATTATGTAGTGGTATTCCGATGATCAATTCATAAATAACTGATCGAAAGAAGGATTAAACATAATTATCGACGGGACAAAAACATATTCTTAATTATTCTTTGTTTCAGTGTATCACACATGAACAAAGCAAACTAAACATTAAATTTGATGAATATTCATGAACAAAAAATCCATGTGCATTGTATTCATAGATTAGTATTCATCACTACGTTAAATACTATTGCAACCTGTCGATGAATAAATTTTACATCTGTTGTGGATATAATGAGATATATTGATAAATATGTATTGCATAAATGCACAAATTAAATTAACTGGGGAAAAACACCTACTAAGTTAAAAATAAATGCGTGATTACATTAAAATTTATATATTTCAATTGAAATTCATAATAGTTCATCACAACTTCTCCAGTAATCGATAGTGGATTTGGCTTCCGATTCCTATCAACAGACATACTCGGGTAAGAACTCTTAAAGCAGCATTTAAGCAGAAAACCCAATTTCCCAAAAGATAGAAAGAAAACGTGTATTGACTATGGAAAAAAACCATGAACTGCTCATTTAGGTAGTCAGCAGGGGAGTAAATACACTACAGCTTAAAACATACCCAATTTCCTGGTTTTGAAAATATCAGATGAGTGAGTTTCATGGTGGTGGAAACGTGAACAGATTTCAAAATGCATGCCTTGCATTAGACAAAAAAGCACATGTGGTAAAGGATCAGTTACCCTGCAAGTATTAATATGGATATGGAAAATACAAAATTTCACCCTTCTGATAACAATCATGTTTATATTTATGCATGTGTTTACTTGCATTACAATTGCATTATTCTGCAAAATGAATGGCAGTAAAATTTGATTGACTGGAAAAAACATTGAAAACATGTTACATCAGATCTGAAATCTGAAAAAGCTGTTGCACCACATGTTTTCTACAAAACAATCTTTCATTCAAAATACAATTTCATAAAGCAACACAGTATTCTACTCTGCAAAATGGATTTTGTTTCAAATATGTGAGGCTTGATCAATATCTATCACTTAGTGGATTTCTCTCCATTTTGTTGACTCAGTCGCCATGAAGCACACGCTATCAGAGCATCTTAGACACCATGGCAACACAGTGTCACAGCAGATGTTCCCAAAGAAAGATAATGCTAAGGAAATTTCATATCAACTGTACTTCACAAGATAGAAAATCACATGTCCTTTTGTATTATAGGATATTTGTACACCACGCACATCCATGCAAGGAGCGTGCATGTCCAAGTACATGCTCATGGCGCTGGTATTGCACCCTTGATCATTGGATGTCAATTGCAACAGCAACATTGTTTTATCAATCTCAACTCTCCAGGGATCATACACTCTTGCAGCCAATAGGAGCACCGAGTTACTGTGGCTCTCCCACCCCTATGAGGTACCCATTCACAGCTGGGTGGGCTGGGACATAGTCACAATACTTTGTCCAAGTTTACTTCATGTTACATTATCCGCAACTATCGTCTATAGCACTGAAAACACATGAATTTCACTTAAATTTAACAATGAATTTCACATTAAACAATAAAGTATATCAAATAAAGTGAAATTAAGAATGCGAATAACATCAATTTGAGTCTATTATCATTTGTTACACAACTTTTATTTGAAGTTGAATAAATGTTCAATTATCAAGCAAAAACTATAAAGATTTGTAATCTAAATTTCACTTTATTATATTTACCCTTTTTTTCAAAAAGAAATTCATTAGTATGTTTTCACTGCAAACAGACTATATATATGCGTGCATGCATTTATATCATGGAAGCACATAGATACTTGCTACGTCCTGGAAGATGCATTAATATATTTACTGTCCCTATCATAAACTTAATTGTTGCATCTTCAAGGAAACTACAGTAGAGTACCCTAAAATTTAGTGTTAAGCACCCTTGATATCTGAGCTTAGTATTTGTGGGGCAAGCAGTATCATCAGAGGGAGTTAACTTCAGCTTAGAACTTTCATCAAGACATCAACTTTGATTGTTTAATAATGACAAAGCACAAGGTAAGGCAGGTCAGGTATTTAATCAGGGTGCAGAAAAAGGTCCTCAGAAAAACAGCCCTGGAAAAAAGTCCTAAATCTGCCAAGGAAATAAGCCCTGATTTGAAAATGGAATTTTTGACAAAAGCACTGAGCAGTTAACTGGAAAACGTTTAGTTTAAGAAGTATACATGTAGATTATCTTAACCAAGGGACCAGTAGCAAGTCCTAAATTTGCCAAGGAAATAAGTCCTGTTTTGAAAAAGGAAGTTTTGACAAAAGCACTGAGCAGTTAACTGGAAAACATTTAGTTTAAGAAGTATAGATTATCTGAACTAAGGGCCCAATAGTATAGTGCCAACAATGACACAAGCTTCTAACTTCACTGTGTATTTGAGACAATTTGAGCATCAGCTATGCAGGTTTTCTGTGTCATAGCAAACACTGAGAAAGTTAAATCAGTGTAAATGAGTGTATGAGTGGTTAAGCAGTATGGAAGCCTTTTCAGGACATGCGCTTTTTTATTTTTTTAGTGAATTTTCAAGATGCTTAGTTGAAATTTCAAGATAAATAAATTGCAATTTCAAGATATGTATTAAGTTGAAATTTCAAGAAAAGTATCTAGAAATTTCAGGCTGAGAAGGTGAATTTCAAGATATTAACTTGAAATTTCAACTTACAATGTATCTTGACATTTCAAGAAATAAAAATCACAAAACGCATGGCACCAAAAGGCTCCCATAAAGCAGCCCCATGTTTTAGCTTTTAAACTTTCCTAAATGATATCGTGATCAACAACAAAATGAAGTACACATTTTCTTGATAATAGTGAGCTTCCATGTTAAATGCATAGCCCTACTAAGGTAACCATATTTTGAAAGAAACCCAAATATTTTGAATATAATGCACAGATGAAAAAACTACATCATATTCAGCAATCATCCATGACACTATGACTTACCATCTAAACTATAACTCCTGTTCTCTTTAACTTGAGTTTAAGGTTAGAGTGTAAATTGTCTTTTCAATTGAGATTTCTAATGTGAGCATAACAGAACTTGATTTTGCTGACGTGGCCATATATCTCCAATAAAAATTGCAAATTTCGAAGATCAATCCTGATCATTCAATCCCTGAAATGGGCAAGGTAATTTATTCAGGACCTTGCCATGAAAATGATAAAATCCCCAATTTACTCAGTAACCTGTCCCATCCCTTGCTGTACTGACCAGGTGCTACCATATTGTCTGAAACACAATAAAGTATCATATAGGCAGACACATTCAATCAAGACAGCTCTGCCATTTTCAATGTCTGGGAGGATGATACAGCAATGGCGATAAACTATTTGAACACTGTCGACAGCTGGGTTTGATGAGTGAAATATCTGAACACATTCTACAGAGAAGGCTTGATTATTGATGTTGGTGATGTTTTGATTGGCCAACATGCAATCTTGATCAATATGGTCTTTCATCAATGATTGTGACAGGTTGGATTGCATAGTACATGTATTTACACTGCGTTGGATTCTGGTATATATTGCAAACATTATGAGAACGTAGAACATTTTAAGCATGACAAGTAAAGTGTATTTTCACATTTTCCACGAGCAAGGTTTCAAACTAGTGATGTAAATACAGATCATATTTAGGAAATAATGATTCAGTAGCAAGACCACACAATACAGTACTACCTGCTAACATTGGTTCATAACTGTATCTCTAAAGTACTTAATGTCATATGGATGTGATCTAAATGTTTCAGCATACTGAAAAAATATACATATTATTATACTGGGTTGTTTTTAACAATGAAAATACCTGTGGTCATGCACGAATGCAATTTAGATCCTGAATCATACGATGATACCTTTGGTCTTTGAATGTCATTTAGAAGTGTAAATACATAAGAATGAAGATTTTATGGATATCAACTTCTTTATGAGAGAACACAACGTTTCGGAGTTAATGCTTACTCCTTCATCAGGTGAAGGAGTAAGCATTAACTCCGAAACGTTGTGTTCTCTCATAAAGAAGTTGATATCCATAAAATCTTCATTCTTAGATACCTTTGGTATTTCCATTATGGAACTAGGATCCCATTTATAACAATATCTAAGGTGCACCAGCAACAAAGGCAAGAAGTAAATAATCTCCCATTCCTTGTTAATAATGGAGAGAACTTGATGACCTCCAAATATGAAATATGTCATATTTTGATTGAGGCAAATCATGCTACACTGGAATATAATACAGTCATCGCTTACAATTACACCATTTGCAATACCACAGGGGTGACTGTCTACTTTTGTGAGATTGTGAAGTAGAACAAATACATAGGGAAGTCAACTCAACAATTAGCGAGTGAGTGAGTTTAGTTTTATGCCGAACTCAGCAATAGTCCAGCTATATGACGGCGGTCTGTTGAATAATCGAGTCTAGATTAGACAATCCAGTGATCAACAACATGAGCATCCATCTGCATAATTAGGAACCGATGACACATGTCAACCAAGTTAGTGAGCCTGACCACCCGATCTAGTTGTCACCTCTTACGAAAAGCACTGTCACCTTTTATGGCAAGCACGGGTTGCAGAAGGCCTATTCTACCCCAGACTCATCAACTATGCGGCACCGGAGTAAACACAGTCAATGAGTCATGCTTCACAATGACAGCCTTTGGGATGCAACTAGGGATGACTGAATTTGAAAATGACGACTATAACAAATACAAAGGGATAGTGTGTGCACATTACCAAGCAAATAGATTAGGACAACTGCAATTAGAAGCAGTAAGAATTGTAACAGGTTTACCCAAATATACTCATCATGAACGTCTGTATTATGAAACTGGTTGGGAATCTTTTGCAGAGCGTAGGAGAAAGCAAAAACATTGTCTTTTTTACAAAATACCACATAATATGGCACCATTGTACCTTAATGATTTTGTTCCTGGGAAGGTAGCGTCTAAAAGTAGCTTCCCTTCTGATTAAAGTTTTCATATAATTCGTATTTTCCATCCACAATTAGAATGTGGAATGAATTTCCAGTTGAAGTTTGAAAAAGCGTGTGACTGAATACTTTTAAATCAAATATTGTTGTAACACAAAACGCAGCTCCCAAATACTTTGATTTTGGACCGAGAATCACTAATATCACCCTTACAAAACTATGTTGCATGTGTAGTCAACTGAATTATGAACAATACCGTGCTGGTATAATAGATAATCCAAAATGTTCTTGTGGATATGTTTGTGAAAATTCATATCATTACCTATTTGACAGTCAACTATATACTCAACAGAGATCTACCATGATGATGGCTACTTTACACAGCATTACCAATGTTACTATAAACCCTGAGTTCCTGCTACGTGGCAATGCAGATCTGTCTGATCATGCCAATCAAAACATATTTAAAATTGTTCAACATATAAAGAGATTTTCTTAATTATTGCAATTGCGACAATCTTTCTTATCTTTCTGTTCGTGTCTGTCCGTCTTGTATAATGAATGTACTTAATAGTATGTAAATACTATGGAGAAGGTGTTCTAAGTTGTATAACTTGTACCCAATCCTTTTCTCACAAATAAAATATGTTTCAAACAAAACAAATACAAAGAAGAGACAACTCACCAACTCTTCCTCTCCCCCATCGTTCAGCATCATCTTGGTGAGGAGAAGCCTGGTGTTGGCCATGTTGCTGAGGCTGACGGAAGCAGTGCTATCTGCAAACAAAAAACCACATCATCAACATGATCACAGCTGAAACCATTTACTGACACATCAGCGCACAGTTATACATAGATATTAAGCTCAACAAAACGCTCCAGCAATTATTAATCATCAATTTGATCATTTACGCATCAGTGTTCCAATAAATGATATAACTGAGTGAGTGAGTGGGTTTATTTTCAGTTTTTAAATAAGAGGCAGAAGGTACATTTGATCATTTCACAGTTGACTGTAAAATGCTGACATGTGCTGTTGGTTTCTTGACCAATTAAATATAAGCGCTATGTCACCCATGCAATTTATGAGATATTACTGTGGAAACAATCAGAAACTGATCAGTGTTCAATACACAAGTGATATTGGTATTTGCTTTGTGAATGGCACAAGGCTGTTGACAAAACAAAGGATACTTCTACAAAGCTGGGAGTGCAACTTACCACAAGCCTGATACATTTTGTGTCTCATTTAATGATAAAATGACACATATCACATCGATGTCAGAATAATATTTTCACAAAGACATGAAATGAAAAGTGTTTGAAATTAAATTTAATAATAAAGTCACTCACATGATGGTCACATTGTCTTGGCTTAAAGAATTCCTTTATAAATGTTCGTGAAAATTAGTATCCTCTGTATCGTCAGGTCACTCAACTTTATTATGTGTCACCGCAAATGGCCACATACTTCAGTGCAATGAGTTTCCCTTTATTGATTCTACTCAACAAAAACAGTCACTGCCTCTGGTACTCCGCAGCAAATATATGAACATACTGAATTACATCTCCCTTACCTACACATGAACTAAAGCTCAGAACAGCAATAATGTAGTTCCTTCATGACACTGGGTACAGACACAGAATGACTTTTTTGACGAACGTATGACAAGTGGGTTACATTGTTACTATTTCCTCATTTTGTGACATAGAACTCATTACTGACAAATAAATAACATGATAATGGCATTGATGCCTGTATCACCAATTTTTCCACAAGCATGTCACAATATAATTAATGAGAAGCTCATATGACTGACATAAGAACAAACTGAATCCATGCACATCATGATTGAGTAAGCTGATTCCATGCAGCTTTGAATTGTAGATCTATCACAATAAGTCAGCTTGTTATGATGGGCGGTGGGCCAGCAGAATGGTTAAAGAGTTCTCACCTTGCGGAAAACACGGGTTTGATACCCAGAAATGGGCTTCACGCATTGCACCCACATCTTCAGTGTGACAAATCCTTTAACCACTAGGCTACCCTATGGTCCCTAGTCATTGAAAAATAAGAAGGTAAATATATGTGTTAAACCCCAGCCATCCAATGCATTTTACATAAAAAAATGAAGCCTGTGTTGATGTTATATGACACCATACACTCTGATATGTCTCTTTTTGTCAAGTTTAATACAGCATTATCGTACTGGTAACAGATGTAAAGCCCTATCATATTCTCAAATATGCATATAGCCCACTATGAACACCATGTATATTCCCAGTTCATCCAGCTGAAAATGAGTACCATGTGAGGCTGCATGTGTTGAATATTCCCCAGGGAGTTGAGGTGATTAAAAGACTGCCAGGACAAAAAGACATCCGTTGATCAAGGGAACACTCAATAGCCTTGAGCATGAACTATATGGGTGGATATGTGTGCTATATAAATATTCCATCATCATCATTGTCATCGTCATCACCCCGACCCCCCCCCCCATCACCATATGTGTGCTATATAAATATCCCATCATCAATATTGTCATCACCATCATCATCATCACATCACCCCGACCACCACCACCATAATTGTGTGCTATATAAATATTCCATCATCAATATTGTCATCACCATCATCATCATCACATCACCTTGACCACCACCATCACCATAATTGTGTGCTATATAAATATTCCATCATCAATATTGTCATCACCATCATCATCATCACATCACCCCGACCACCACCATCACCATATGTGTGCTATATAAATATTCCATCATCAATATTGTCATCACCATCATCATCATCATCACATCACCTCGACCACCACCATCACCATATGTGTGCTATATAAATATTCCATCATCAATATTGTCATCACCATCATCATCATCATCACATCACCTCGACCACCACCATCACCATATGTGTGCTATATAAATATTCCATCATCAATATTGTCATCACCATCATCATCATCACATCACCCCGACCACCACCATCACCATATGTGTGCTATATAAATATTCCATCATCAATATTGTCATCACCATCATCATCATCATCACATCACCTCGACCACCACCATCACCATATGTGTGCTATATAAATATTCCATCATCAATATTGTCATCACCATCATCATCATCATCACATCACCTCGACCACCACCATCACCATATGTGTGCTATATAAATATTCCATCATCAATATTGTCATCACCATCATCATCATCATCACATCACCTCGACCACCACCATCACCATATGTGTGCTATATAAATATTCCATCATCAATATTGTCATCACCATCATCATCATCACATCACCCCGACCACCACCATCACCATATGTGTGCTATATAAATATTCCATCATCAATATTGTCATCACCATCATCATCATCATCACATCACCTCGACCACCACCATCACCATATGTGTGCTATATAAATATTCCATCATCAATATTGTCATCACCATCATCATCATCATCACATCACCTCGACCACCACCATCACCATATGTGTGCTATATAAATATTCCATCATCAATATTGTCATCACCATCATCATCATCACATCACCCCGACCACCACCATCACCATCATATGTGTGCTATATAAATATTCCATCAATATTGTCATCACCATCATCATCATCACATCACCATATGTGTGCCATATAAACATTCCATCATCATTGTTGTCGTCATCATCGTCATCACCATCACCACCATCATCATCATCATCTAGCTTCAATAAAATCCTCTGGTGTAAACATAATTATGATTGGTACTACTGGCACGGTGCCAAATGTTTTTCATATGTTTTGCAATATATATTTTCTGAGATCCAGAGTAAGGGAAAAACATGTACGTACATGATCAAGTTTTGTCATCATTCTGAGATTTGAACTAAACTCTTAGCAGACTTTCATTCACATCTGATGCTTCCCATTGTAATTCACTGACAAAATGACAAACTTCAAATGCTATGAATTGTATAAAAAAAGAAAGACGCCATAACTATCCAAAATATTTTAGATAAAACCATGTCATTAGTTCTAGGAGCCTTAATTGAATAAGCGAGTGTGTATAGTTTCAGCAATATTACGAAAGTTAATCACATTGAGGGACTCCAGAAATGGGCTTCACATTGAATTATCCAAGCAGGGAATCGAATCCAGGTCCATGAGCATTTTCTCTTCCCCATTTCGCCTACTTTAGACATGGAAAATAGTCTCTGCATGTTGAACCAGTGATACTTACTGTCAAACACTTTAGCTCCTTATATATGGCAATGCATATGGCAGTTATGGCAGTACATTTTCCAGTACACTGTCGTAATGATATCAATGGTTCAATATGGTCATAGAAAAACAGTTATAATTACATTTCTAAGAATCTAGAATTACTTGACACTTTGACTCTGAATAAACATAATTTTGACAAAAAAAATAATTTAGTTGAAAAGTAACCCCATTCACATTGACGGAGATTCAAAGGTAGTCTCACAATTTTTCCCCTTCTGCCAAGTACCTTTTCACTCACATTTCAGTAATAAAGCCATAATTGAAGCAAGTCTTTATTTTGTGTTTAAAATCTCCCACCTAAGTGGTGTTTCTTTTCAATTCAAAAACGAACTGTTTGTATCTAAATAGTAATATAGTCTGCTTATCTGGTGCTCTTATACATTACATTGCCAGGTTTTCATGATACTACCTACATTACTATTCCCGGTCATAGGACAATACCATACTTTCCGATACTCTATCAACTCCCTGGGGATCATAATGAACTAACCACTCATACTGAGAGCACATCCTCACATGTAACAGCTGGGTGAACTGAGACAATACAGATCTAAGTATCTTGTTTAAGGATACTACACAAATGTGCCCATCTCAAAACCCCAACCCAGGTGCCTCCACTGGGGATCGAACCAAGACTTTCAGTGTGACAGGCAGACACACTACCAGTGCACTACAGCATGCACATTCAGAGACTATGCATAAGTCTAATTCAGAACCTGATCCTGAGGAACATCTTGATTTGCTTCATTTAGGTCTTTGCAAAGCAGAAAGGATCAATAGATGGGCCAATATACTCTTCAGCTACTGCAAAACAGACAATAACTGATTGCTTTTCCAAACATTATGACATCATAATGTTTAGTGTGACCACACTGACCTTGCAACGGATCTGCATGGTCTAAAAGAATCCAAGAGAATTCAAAACATTTCCACGGAATTCAAGAAAAATGAAAATAGCAAATAGAAACAGGCATCATGATAACTTCTGTATGATATATCTAGCAAATTTTGTTGAAAGATAAGAACTGTTTCTAAGTTGTGCTCGGAAATAAAATGATTCCAGATTGACTGATGGACAACTATATCAATAGTGTATATTGAACTAGTTCAGAAACAAATCTTTACAAGTGGACATGGGGGTGAAGGTCAGTAATGTCCACAGCCATTTTGCTAGCATCACTCTTAATCTGACTTTCAATCTGTTACTCTTATCTCCACACCAGATAATCATGGCAAGTGATATCAAGGTCATGGTCATTACGTTATTACATTCAGACAGCTCAGCTGTACCCAAGAACTGACATCCTAATCATTTAAATAATATTATTTCATACCTGGATGTGAGTTAATCCAGTTTATCAGTACAACAGATCTTCCATCTCAAATGAGTGACGATAAATTGATATCATCATTCTGCAGAATGGTTATATCACATGTCCTGAACAGAAACAGCTGTGACAGTTTTCAAGTGTACGAAGAAATTTTTTAACATTTGGTTAGCATAAATGACAAAGCAATTAGCTTTATTTATTTATTTATTTATTTATTTATTTATTTATTTATTTATTTATTTATTTATTTATTTATTTATTTATCTAGACACAAATCCATTGAACATAAACATGTTACTTAGTTTTGCTTGAGTACATTCTATTTTGTTTTCAGATATATATGAGTGAATAATGGTTAAGAACACTCTGTTAATAATGAAAATAACTGATTTCTTCAAACTTCAGGTGCTCAGAGGTACTTAAAAGTTTCTGATCAGTATATCAAATTTGGAATAAGAGTTGACTGAAGAGAAAAGAAAAGTTTTCAAAAGACTGCGTCTGCACTCTTGATCTGTCATGGCAGCTATTCCACAAAGTGAGAGCCTTGACAGAGAATGCTTTATCACCCATTTAGCTGTTTGTGTGATAGATTGTTGGTTTGTTTTCTGCTGAAAGTAGGGACTGTCTCGGACAGTACTTGTGAAGTAGGGACATTAAAGACAATGGTGTTGTGTGAGGACAGGTAGTTATGTACGAGTAACAGTTTTGTTTGAAATCATGGATAAATTCCTGTTTAGATGAAAGATTTCGATTTAAGGGAGTGAGAGAGTTTGTTTTTCTGTTGCTGTTAGCAATACTCCAGGCATATCAACATTAGTGTGGACACCAGAAATGGGCACTTTGTACGCATGTGAAGGATCAAACCTGTGTCTTTAGCATGACATGCATTTGGTTGTACTGCAGATGCACTTATATGTCGAAAAAATGTTTTAAATATATTGTTTAAGCATTCAAGCATGTCTTTGGAAATAGTTTGCACATGAATGTTTTTGATGAAAGGGCGTGGGGAATTGTTGTGGAGTGGGCATGGGGAGTTAATTGTTGTGTAGTGGGCATGGGAAGTTGATGTGGAGTGGGGATGGGGAGTTGTTGTGGAGTGGCCATGTGGAGTTATTGTGGAGTAGGCATGGGAGCTGTTGTGGAGTGGGAATGGGGAGTTGTTGTGAAGTGGGCATGGGGAGTTGTTGTGGAGTAGGCACGGGAGCTGTTGTGGAGGAGGCATTGGGAGCTGTTGTGGAGAAGGCATAGGGAGCTGTTGAGGAGTAGGCATGGGAGCTTTTGTGGAGTAGGCATGGGAGCTGTTGTGGAGTGGGCATGGGCAGTTGTGGAGTGGGCATGGGGAGCTGTGGAGTGGGCATGTGGATTGTTGGAAAGTGGTCCTTTTTCCATTCTGTCCACCAGGCAAGGTAACTACAAACACCATCATTTACAATCCCTATCAGGACAACTGGAATAAGGATGTACATCATTTATCTTCAGCCAATGATTGGGTCTGATAAAACCCAGGTCAATGACATTGCCTTGTGACTATCAGTAGTTATTCAGCGTATGTCAGAGGACGTCATCATCAGTGTTATCGGTGCTGTCTGCTGAATCACAGGAACACTGACAACATCATCATTGTTATCTACCGGGTCTACAAAACAACATGAGGACATGTGGAGGTTTAAAACCAGTGCAGTAAATTAAGATGATATATCATAGAATTCTTGAGCTTTTGTAACAATACAGAATATTCCTCAAACATATTCCACTTATTAACAATAAGAAACATAATTTTTAAAGCTTAATTTGATGCAGACAACATCAATCGACTGATTATTGGATAAATCACTCTAGCACTAGACACCATCTTCAGAAACAGCCTAGTGTAAACTAAATCATCTTGACACTGACCTGGGATCTTCATGTATGCTATAACTGAAGTATCTCTAATCCTCTTCAGGCCTACAGTCGGAGTGAACATTGCCTTCTAACAATTTTAGCAACATTCCAAAAGGAATGCACACTATCAGTTTCCCCAGTTCACAGTTAAGTGCATATTGCATGCTAAGTTTCTCTTCTTCAAGATCAAACAGAACATCAGAGACCAATTTTTTACAGAAATGGCATACCAAATCTTCTTTCTACCGTATCCTTCAAAACAATATTGAATTTGAGAGACATCATTCTGCCAAAACATATCTACTTCCCAATTTTAAGATTCAGAACAAATATATATATATACCTCCCTATAGAAGCTGGTCATTGGGCAAATGTTTCTACAGAATATTGTTTGTGTACCTTATGTAACTCCCATGCAGTGGGAGAAGAAATCCACTCTTTATTCAAATGCGACGCTTTATTACTGTATAGACAAAATATTTACCTTGTTACCTGAATTCAATAGCCTTTTAGAAAATTGTCAAACAGTTCATGTCCAAACAGTCTTAATAATCTTACTATGTACATTAATGTGATATTTAAGTCTACAAAGACACATTAATGTTTGGTTCTTTTTCGCTTGTATCAGCCATCTTGACAAGTATATGTTATTATAATAGTTACATACTGTATTCTCACGTATCGTCATTCGTGGTGTTTTGAGCAATAAATGGAATAGAAATGAATTGCAGGCTAGTGTAGAATACTTTGTTTGCATTGTAAAAAGCTGAGAATGGTAAAGTGTAGTTTAGGGTGTTACACGGGAAAGCAATTTCTTTTGCACTGACAGTGGGCATCAGGGCATTGTCATGATCGTAAAAACTTGTTTTGCAGATTAAGATAAAAAATGCAGCAGAGAGGGTTCAGGTAATCCTCTCACAGTCACGGACCTCACCCCTTCTACACCCAGCCCATACAGCTAATGGGACTTCCCCATGGAAATGCTTCCCAGTCAAACCCATCAAGAACTTTCCAGAGAATATGTAGACAACACAACACTGCAGTCCTCTGCATTACCCAGAGTGTCAGAAGGGCTGTGCTCCCTGTGGGGAACCCCACCACTCTCATGATCTGCGCCAACAGATCAGAAAGTACCAAACCAAAGGCACCAAGAACAACAGGAAGTCCAGCGTTGACATGCGAGACATTTTAAAGGTAGCACAGTTAGAATGCTTTCCTGAATCTTACCAATCACATTGCTGTCAAAAGGGGCAGAAAGTTCAATGATATAAATACATTCAATGGCTTTATCAAAAAGGTCAAGATCAAGTTTGTTGGCTGGAATTCATCTCAGGATGTATATGGGCCTATTCCAAAAAATGTATGAACAGACAGTTTCCATGACGCCCTCTACATATTCTGGGTCTTGCCATGGAAGGACCAACGTCAGACATCCACTGTTGGACAGTCTCATTAAATCCATTACTCTATCTAAATTTTATACTTACAGTACATTTTGATGTAAAATCCTCATTGATGATTATGAAACACAAAATTTTCTCAGTGTTTGCCCTAGACATGAAAATGTAGGAGTCATCATGACTACCAAAAGTCATGAAAGGGAGTCATGGACATGTGTTTGGGAGTCACTTCAGCATGGGTGACTTTCACTTTCATCCAGGCATCAACAAAAACAAGGTAAAGCAGGTCAGATATCTGATCAGCACTGAGCAGTTAAGTGGCAAAGAATAAACTATATAGTTTTAAACAGCAAACTACACGCTTAGATTATAATACATACACTTAGGGCAAAGAAGCATTGCATCAACGATGACATAAGCTTTTAAATTTACCGTGCATATGAGATAATTTGTGCGTCAAATATGCAGGTTTTCTGTGTCAGGGCAAACACTGTCTTCTGTATCACTTTTCAGACCTGACGACTTCATCCAAGCAAAGAATTCAACAGGGGTCTTCGTCTCCTCAACTTGCTGCAGGTAAACTCTGAGCCATAGCCATTCAGATAGCCTTTCCTTGAAAAAATGAGTCTGTGCTGACTTGATGTACCTCTTCACTTGGTTGCCACTGCCACTGTATCGTCTAACAGTACAATTAATATTGTAACTGACAGAAACATGGAAGAGGCAAACCAGTGGTATGGAACTATGCTCACAATATTCATTCCCTTTTAGACAGGTCTTAATTGACATCCGCTTGATCAGAGATCACAATAACCCTCCCACCTGGCTATTCACCATGGTCAGGGAGTAGAAGCATGTGGTTACACATGGTTTCAGATCAGTCAAATACTTCAACTGCAGACTGTTTGTCATTCACTCTGTATTGAAGATTTCCTTTTGACGTAGGTCATGACTTGAGGTGATAAAATCATGACAATGACCTACCAGATCTCATTTATCAAAAGTCATCTATCCAAGCTCTTGGGGTTAAGAATATTTGCTGATCCTTTGAAATAACATAGAACCTGCTATTTGAAAAGTGTGACCAACAGTACAGATGAACAAGCCACCAGTATGTTGCTTGAAGGGTTCATCCAATGAAATGTCCGTGAGTTGAGTTGTTGAAGTCTGAATAGCCCATATATATTGAATACAAAATATTGCATCTGCACATTAGTGAGTTGACAAAGAAATAGAACGTAGCTACTTTTCTGTTTGTTTGAACCTAAACAACAGTTTTCTCCCCACAGTTAGTTATTTTTAAAACCCAACAATGACCCATGGTGTCACTCACTGTCATGGCAAGTGGGGAAGTACATGTCAAATATTTTAGCCATATCGGACAAGAACAATCAATAATTACTAGTATACTAGTGATCAGAGTAAATAAGAAATTAAAACCCTGTTGGTGAAAGAACAGTAAAACTACTACTGTATCACAGATATCCATTTAAAACTAGTAATCAAAACCATTTAACATTTTGTCACAGAGGGACTGTTCCATCAGGGTTTGATTTATAGACTTTAGTGGGAAGGGTTCTTTTTGCTTGTTAAATGCCAAATTCATCAACATTCCAACTATATGGCAACAGTCTGTAAATAACCAAGTCTGACAATACAGTGATCAACATCAAGAGCATCGATCTACGCAACTGAGTTTCTTAGTGAGAAGTGTTGACCAGATTTTGCACTCTCATCCTGGATGGAATTGAAATGGTCCTATAGTCAAATGGACCTTCCTTAGAGTAAGTTTGGGTTTATACAAAAAGACAAGTTGAACAGTCTTTTTAAACAGAGTGAGTACGTTGTGTGTGACACGACAGAATTTCAAACAAGACCACACAGTCATAAATATCACCCACATTACCTCCAATTTCAGTCTAAGTCACACTTGTTGCCATGGAAACACCAAAAATATTTTATTCAGAATTCCAAAACTATCAAAAGCACCAGGACACCACTAGACAAATCTATGTGCCAAGTTTGGTGAAGAAATATTGAACGTTTTTAGAGTTCTGCTCCGGAAAAGATATATGTGCACGGACAGGGTGCATTTTAATACACCCCCCACCCCCAATGACAACAATGTCAGCTTAACATGGGAGAAAAGCCTAAGTGATGTTGGTTTGACAAATTTAGTACTTTAAAAACATAAGCATAGGGTATTGTGCAGACAAACCTTGGGTCATAATCAAGGCGAACTGGGATTCAAACTCATGATCTAAGGTTTCTGTTGTGCCCAAGGGATGCAGCTCGCCAGAACAAATTGCAGTGCTACTAACGACTGGGAACACCATGCCCCTTACAACTTTCAAAACAAGGGTCATGTTACCAACAGCTAATTCATCAGTCAGATTGCACAGTTTGAGCACATCTTCATTCAGGAATGAACCAGTCATCTGAGTAAAACCCAAATTCCCTGATTACAACTATCTTTCGTCAGTATATTTCACATATCCAGTTTTTCAAAAATATCCCAGCTATATGGCAGCGGTCTGTAAATAATCGAGTGGCAGTCAATAAGATAAAAAGCGACTTCTGTTGAGCTGAACAGTGACAATCGATATGATGAATAGCACACCCTGCTGAGATGAAGAGTGACAAGATGAACAGTGACTATCAATAAAATGTATTGTGACACAGCTTTATGGCAGCAGTCTGTAAATAATCAAGTCTGGACCAGACAATCCAGTGACCAACGACATGAGCATCGATCTGTGCAATTGGGAACCGATGACATGTGTCAACCAAGTCAGCGAGCCTGAGCACCAGATCCCGTTAGTCGCCTCTTACGACAAGCATAGTCGCCTTTTATGGCAAGCATGGGTTGCTGAAGGCCTATTCTACCCCAGAACCTTCACAGGTCAGATATGAAATGAAGATTATCTGCAGTTTGAAACCATAAGTGGAAATAATCTAGTAGCAAGATAGAAGTAAGATACCATTATTTGATTGCCCAAAATGAAAACCGACTTGTAAAAGCCATCAGGCGATGAGATTTTTTACCCCTGATATCATAAATAGAAAAACAAGATGCTCTGATATGTTGTGCAAGTGTATTGTGACACCATACAACACAGGTTGCAGTACCTCTGCAATCACTATGAAATCAGATAGTCTCTTCATGATACCACTCTGCAAATGTTTTCCACTCAGCAAGTAGTCTACTATAGTCTTGGAATGAGTGAGCTCTGTCCTCAGACATGCACAACTGATTTCTGTGCCCAGTAAACGATTGCTATCTGTGTGATGAGTTTCACACAAGAAATAGGTCATAATATATCCTATAAATGGAATGAATCTGTAATTTCAAATCCAACAAGGAAATCTGTTTGATGTTATATACCTCATGATCTTTTTGTACATTTCACAACACGTTTCAGAGAACATCAAAGATGGCCTTCTTTTCAGTTGTCTTGTGGTGTATATTTTCATCCGTATTGATGATAATTACAAATGTGGTAGCCAGAAGACGTCTCTTTAGTTCATGAACAATCAAACCATAACTTCCACAGATAAGCCTACCCTTTTACCTAACACCAAATGTGATTGGTCTAGAGAATGCTTTCAGCCAATGAACAATGTTGTTCTTTTCTGATAGTATATAACAATCACACATTGATTCTTAAATTACATTATTTAAACACCTTATCTCAGTTTCCTATTTTAGATACAGGGCTGGTTACATGTTAACAGGACCAGCAACATTTTTAGGTATCAGCCCTGTGGGCTTGCTGGGTATTTTAGGAGTTTCATACGCTGACAATTATGATAAAAATGAATGTTACTAGGTTTTCCTTTGACATGGTCAGCACTTCTACAGTCATTCCTATAAGTAAAAATACAGACTGAAACAACTAGAGGTCGATAGCATAAGCAAATCTAAGGGACACAACTCTGCACAGCGAGAAGACCAGTGGCGTGTGAAGACTGGTTTAAAAGGATTTTAGGGACATCATCACACTCATAGTAAACAAGTGGTGTTTACAACTGACATTTCAGGACACTTGTTTACAGCTGGAATCATATCTGTCCATTCCATCAAACAGAAAATGTTGTTTGTAGAGACCTGTATGTGGATCACATGATTCAGTAGCCTTTCCATAATATGAAGATACTGTAAATCAACAAACTAATGCGTGTGTTAAATAATGTGAGTGCAAACCTCAAAACGAAAATGAGTGCGTTTATTAATGCAAGGAGGCAAATCAGGACATGGCTGACCAGAAATACTTCACTCACTAATGACGACACATATCAATCTGGGCAATATAATTAATCCACCTGAACACATGGGCGTTTGGAACAGATTTAAAATGCGACTCATTCTTAAGTGAATGGCAATTAGCAGGTCTGCTGGGCGTGATCTGGTGAGTTCAAACAATGTTTGATTATATAGCTGCAGAGTTCACACCATCAGCTTGATCCTAAAACTAAACTCATTCATTGAAACTGATGATGCTGATACTCAGTGGCACAGCGTTCATTCAAAGTGTTTACAGTAAAGAGTGGAAAACAAGTGTTGGGTGTGGCCCAACCGATGATCATGTCCCATTAGTCATACTCCCGTTAGTCTTAAGCGCACTAGTTATACAGCAATTGAGGGATTAATAAAAACAACAACAGGCATGTACCCTTTGTGCAAAATGGACTAGCCCAGCAAAAGCCTGCAAATCGGAGAGCTTGAGGTTAATCTCAAACATTGAGAATGCCATAGTTTTTGGTAATGTCAAACAAGGAAGAGAGCGAGGTTATCATCATGATCATGGAAAGGAAAACAGGCTTGTCCGATTGTGGGACCAACTAGAGGCTGTATTTGTGTTTCTTGGCTAATTCCATTTTATTACAAAAGTATTACATAGGCAGTTGTTGGTGCAGTCAACCATACCATATGTTGTTTTAACCCACATGACTAGTGGGACATATGACTAATGGGAAGACACCCTCACCATTTGTATAATTAAACAATAAGAGGACACTTTATATATAGGGAACAACTGCCACTTGTCATCTACATTATGTTGTAAATGGTTTTGTTTAAAATTCAGGGAAGTTTAAAGCCCCTTCATTTATATTTTTTTGCTACAGTGATTTATTTATTATTACTCCATTGTTATATTATTTACTTAAAGCCCCACCTACCCCATCAATGACACTGGCACTGTTAAAATCAATGTAAAACCTCTCATTCATTCATACATTCTGTCAGATATCACAAGATGGCAAACATTCAGGTACATGTTAGCATCATACCAAATGGTCGTTGTGGCCAGAGTTTGGTTTAGAGAGGTCATAAGTTCAGAGTTAAGACAAGGAAAGGATGTTGTCACCCACTTAGTGTGTTTGCAAAATTGTACTTGAATGTGTATTTGTACATATAAAGTTAAAGAAGAAATGAAAAGCATGTTGAATATGTGAAAATGTAACAGTTTTACAGTGCTTGTACATTACTGATGTTACAAATATCAGAGGTAGTGCTTGTACATTACTGATGTTACAAATATATGAGGTAGTGCTTGTATATTATATCAAAATGTGTCATGTGAATGTGAAATGGAATAAAATATTGAAATGAACTGTCTTTAAGTAAACTGTTTTAATCCTCTGCTAATCCTTAATTAATCTCCCCATTGTTGAATTGTTCACTTAAATTAATTAAACACAGAAACTGACAAAGTGGGAGAAAATCGACAAAAACATTAAAAACAACAAGTTATATATTTTAAGTAATCCCTGCGGAAGTGTCAATTGTTAAGATCAATAGCCCAAGCCTACGTCCTGCAGCTGTACTCTGAACAGCATACACCATGACACAAAAATCTGAAAATAACTTATTAAGTAAATGTTTACCTGTAAGGTGATTCATATTTGTCACTGTAGCAACGAAATCGCATGCTGGACAAACGGTCTAGAAAGGCATGATTTGGGTCCGTCTCTATCACAGAAATAATCAAACTTGCCAACTGAACAGTTCTGCTGTGGGACACGATTCGATCTGACACTTCCCGTGTTGTGGACATTCAATCACAGTTGTCGCTCCTAGCCCGTCGTTGCCTTCCCGAAGAAAAATGATTTTGCAGTGTACAAATCAATATATGTGTTATTTTCATTAGAAAATTCTCGATTACTAAAATACAATTACACAACGTTTATTTGTAGTGAATCATTTTTTTCTGGAAGAATACTAACAAGAATATTAATCTCTTTTCCGAGGGCGGAGATGCGGTTACAATAACAGCCAAGAACGGTAACTCTAATACTTTATAAAGGGCCATAACTACGGAAGGTCCCATTACTGACAGTTTGATCAGATAAATTGTTTTCGAATTCCCTTTCAGAACGAACACATGGTTCAGTAAAAATTATCAAAATAATTACACGTCGGAAACACAGCAACATGTAATGTGACACTATAGATGCTTTTGAGACATTTGGAAAGCAAGCGTGAGTTTACAAGCGTTTATAAATCCAGAATTATATGATAGGGCCTACCCCATAGGCAGACCACACAATAGGCTATTACATGACCTCTAGTTACACATTATTAGTTAGTAGTCTGTTTTTATTCACATGAAGAAAATAATGATTTTATTGGTGGAAATAATTTTGGATCAAAGGAACCGCTGGGATTTAAAACTGGAGGCCAGAGTTTCTGGCCATGATATTATATAGCTTTTAATTTAAAAAAAAGGCACGAGAAGACGTGTTAAAATTGATGTTCAACAACAAACTCTGGCTTTGTAAGTAACAGGCGATAGTCGACTAGATGACTTGGCTGTCGCATGTCATCGTATCCCAGTAGCACAGATCGATGTTCGTACTCCCAGATTCCTCCTGAGAGATGGATGACGGAATCGGGAGGTTAGGCTCGCCGACTTGTCTGGTGATGCACGTCATCCTATCCCACATGCGTATCACGGCTTGTTGAGACGTAGAAACACACAGGCACGGTTTAAGGGCCGCACACAAGTGCACACACACTCACTTACGCGCACACGAACGGACACACACAGCACAAGGACCGAGTCAGTCAGTTTCATTAACAACTTTGAGCGAAATACCAACTTACCCCAAAAACCTGACTACGAAAGACTACAATAAGAACGAAAATGATATTCCTTTTAAAGGCATTGTTTCTGAGATATTAATTGGCGTGTCGTATGCGTGGATGGTTCTACACAGCCATCTGCTCACTAGTCTCGATTGCAGCTTGCTGTATGACACACTTCTCCTGGTCTAAACAAATGGAAACGCTAATATTGTGTTGTCAGCTGGCTGGCCTCAACAAGTGCCTGTGCAATGTATTGATCCCACAAGAAGCAACTGAGTTTTTGAAAAAAAATGTATTTTTAGCCAATGATTACAGAAAAAAGCATGTTTAGAGAATAATTGTCTTCTGTATTCAAAAAAATTATTTGAAATCGCCACATGGCCCGAATTAAGGCATTAAAGAGTTACTATTTTGTAAAGCCTTTAAAACTGATATGCATATAGATTGTTCGTGTTGTGTCGGTGGGGTTGCCTCGTGGTTGAAGTGTTCCCTGGTCACACCAAAGACCCAGATCCGATTCCCCACATAAGCTCAAAGCGTGCACTCCATTTGTGGCGTCCCCTGCTGTGATATTGCTGGAATGTTGCTAAAAGCAGAGTGAAATTCTAACTCACTCCTTCGGTAAACTGAGGACACTGGGTCCCGAAAACCGAGAGTGGGTTATATTTTACGCCGTCTTTGGCAATATCACACCAATGTGACGGTGGGTGACACCAGGAATGGGCTTCACACATTGTGGGGAATCGAACGCTTTAACTACTATAAGCTTCCGCCTTGAAAACGAGAGATTCGCGCAGTTCAAGTCTCAAATGTTCCATTAAGTAAATCGAATACTCCTTTCACAAAATTAAGTGAATCAAAGAGAGCTGATAAACAAACACACAATCCTGATACGGATCAACCGGACCGATCACCCGTGAAGATCCGGTTTCGAACTGATCTTCAACAACTCGATCATGCGTTTCGTCAGAAGCGATTAAAGGGATTGGAGGTTAGACTGGCTGGCTTGGTTGATGCACTTCATCTTTTCATAATTGCGTAGATCAAGGCTTATCATGTCAGTGACTGGATTGTCTGCACTCGACTTAATTATTTACAGAAATCCGTACTATAGCTGGAATATTACAGAGAGCGATGTCCAAAAACAAACAAACAAAATACCCAGTCTGTGTGTCAATGTTTGTGTTTGTAGTACAGTATCCATACTCAGTGTTCATTCTTTGTTGTAAATCTTCATTACTGGAAAATCGATGCTCGTGCTGTTGATCACTGGATTGTTTGGTCCAGACTCGAGTATTTACAGACCGACGTCATATAGCTGGAATAGTGCTAAGGGTGGCGTAAAACTACATTCACTCACTCACTCATTACTGGAGAAAATAAAGACGTTTATTATCCATACAGTGACACATAACCGAGTACATAAATATCATATGCTGCAAACGTGTAATAAACCCTAAAACGAATTTCATTGGTCAGTTATCCGACCATGACCTCCGTGACCCCATTGGAATGTATAACATTTGTAACTTTGCACAAATGTACTACAAATTTAGTACGGATGTTCAATCTAGCTACTACAAGAACAAACTGATGAAATGCTATGAAATACAACACCTTACAAACAAACACATTTTCACACACCGCGTTTATTGATATGAGATTTCAAGAAAAATACAAACGTCATGTGTATACATTAATTATATATTCACATTTGATAAGTTGACACAATCGCACAAGTCAACAGTCTCGTTCAGATAAATGATCAGATACTAAAGGGTCGTGTTATCAGTGTTACACAACCTCTAAATTCCTTTAACGTGTTCGTTGTGCGAACTGCCAGTGGTGTTAAAGACGTTCCAAGATACAGAATTAGGAAGTTACCCGAGACTGTAACATCACCGCATTGTGTAACCAGGGATACTCTTCAACAACTCAACAACTCTTCTATATAGGGTGAAACCTTACCTGGCGAAACAGTGACATGCATCTTACCCACACAAGTATGTTCTTAATGACAATTTATTTGATCAGCCTATAAATTCGAAAGACTTCGGGATGTTTCTGTCACTGAAATACAGGATTTTCTGAAGGAAAACGAAAACGAAAACACTGCTAAAAAGACGAAATATGACCTTATTATCTTGAATTCGTATATGTCTTCCATGGACGATGAACACCGACAAATTCATGACATTCATCCTACTCAGCTCAACGAAATTTTAACAGAGTTTTTCATGAGTGTCAGAAAAGTTAATGGTGAAGAGTATCAACCAGCTACATTACGTGACACACTTGCCAGTTTTGACAGACATCTAAAACAAGCCAGTTGTGGCAGGTCCCTAGCGACTAATCCTGTTTTGGACAAATGAAAGCGGTACTCATGTCAAAACAAAGGCAGTTACAGAGAGATTGAAAGGGAACTTACCAAATAAATCTGAGGCCCTGACAGATGACGAAGTAAAGAAATTGTGGAATTCTGGGCAGTTGGGTAGAGACAATCCCGAATCCATAGAAAACACTTTGTGGTGGCAAAAGACAATCTACTTCGGGATGCGATCTTGTACGCCCCACCACAATTTATGCTGGGTGACACTTCACCGACACTGATGGAATGGAATATCTTGAGATGTCCGAGATGCAAACGAAGACCGCAATGGGGCCGATCCAAGAAATGAGCGAGTCCTTCCTCCTCGGGCGTGGGCCAATGACGAAAACCCAAGCAGATGTCCGGTTGCCATGTACAAACTGTACAAATCTCTGAGACCGCCAGATCACTGCAATTCCGATATACCTTATTGTCTTGCCACAGCTTGTATGAGTGTAGACCGCTTCCTGGTCAACCATGGGTTAGAGACAGCACGAACATAGGTAAAAATAAAGTCAGCTCGATATAGTCCAGGTAGAAAATCTCAAAAGGAGCCTAGAAATAGCCTCCCCAGTACTGATTTTGTTTGACACTGTTTTCAGCTAGTATGATGTCTTGGGCTCATGAAAAGGCCAGTAATACTATCAGATTATGGTATCAGTTTTTTGTCCACTGGCCAGTTTATGTGGTAGGGGTCTGTGAACATTTTCAAGGCATTTGGTTTCCTGCTCGACACCTCAAAGTTAATCATGGATAGGTTTACTACTATCAATCTGATCACTTTCATTTTGACTTTTGTGTACAGTCACTGGGAACAATAAACACTCGGTGACATTGAGTTGACAAGATGGACTCTTGTCAACTTTTGAATGTCAGTTAAGGGTGTTGTTTTACTTAGACATTAAAAATTCCCGACTGAAGTAGTTCCCGGTTAAGCAAGGAGACCGAGATGTTTTGGACGTGATTTTAACCCAGAAGTCTACTTGACATACCGACATAACTCAAAGGCGTGGATGACCAGCGAGCTCTTTTGTGATTGCTGAAGTATTTTGACAGACAGGTGCAGTCACGTGGACTTTTTTTCCTTCTAGACAATGCTGCAAGTCACAAATGTTCTTCGCTCACTTTGCAAAATGTGACCATGCATTCCTTGCCACCACATCTCACATTCAACCAATGGATGCAGGAATAATTCGCATTTTCAAGGCATACTACAAGAGATCGCTTGTCAGACATTACATCTAGAAAGTCTGGTGACGTATTTTGAGACAGTCGGAGATGAGCAGGAAAATCATCGATGTCATGCATTCAGTGACGAAGGTAAATCGAAAAGAAACAGCCATTAAAGGCATTTTACTGTGACTGTGACATTGTACATGGACACACTTGGAAAATCTGGTGGTATATATACGCTCATATACATGTATTTTTTAGATTCAAACAATGAGATGTCAATCGGAAAATTTATTGATGTGATGTGATGAATGTGATGAGAAAGCTTAAACAAACATAAACAACCACGAAAGACGTTAGTATGTCTTTACTTTATTTATTGTTATGCTTGCTACTGATCATTTAATAAGCTTTACATACATAAATGCTTATTTGTTTTGTCCAGAGTCGTGTCTTTTTTTTGTAATAGTAAAGGGAAGCAACTCTTGCTGAAACGTGTGTCTTGATTCAGTTGTCCGGATGATTCGCAAACCGGACGAATTTGCTGAAAAACACAACCATCCGGATTAACGAGGCTTCGCTGTATTGCTAAAGGATGTAGAAATTATTTGACACATAAATTATTTTGAAAAAAAAATCAAATTGCCTGTGAAAAAACAAAACAAAATTGATACAACAATCTGAGAGTATTACAAGCCTTTTCGTGAGCCCATGACATAGTAACTGAAAATAGTGTCAAACCAAATCAGTGCTGGGGAGGCTATGACTTCAACTTTTACAGCTGCCTCCTCCTTGACTAATAATGAAAAGGGTGACAAGTGGAGCACTCATCACTGTCGACAAACGGCTAACTGAGCACAGTGCCTGCAAACATTTGATCCAGAGGTTGCAGGACAATAACGTAACTCCAACGCATATCATGCAAGTGTCTGGAAATAAAAACGTACAGAGTGTGAACAAATATTCTGATGCACATAATAGGGAAGTGGGAAATCTGTTGTCTTCGACCGGAAATCAGCCTACCATGCTTCCAGGCTCGCTTCGCGCGTCTTCAATCGTTCTGTCATCTGAGGTTGTGCAAACTAAATCTACACCCAATGCACGTCGTACACAGACACAAGCAAAGCCTTATCTAGTGATGCTGTTCACACTATCTATGGATGTCCAATATACGGGGGGACATTCCACATTAATAATGGCAAGTCTTCTATGGCAGTGAGTGAGACCGAGTCCGTCACTAACCGTCGCCGTGTTGCTCGCTCTCCTCTCAGTGACTCTTCTGACGACGAGTAACTTTCTCATTAACATGTTTCCAGTTATACAATTCTTACAGTTACTTAAGTTGATAAAGATTAAATTTCAATTGAAAATGTGTTTGTATATTTTTGTCTTCGTGCAAGAGTAGCTAGTCAATATGTCGCGCTCTTTACTTAGTAGTATTACACATGGAGGTTAAGTTTACGCTCACGCTCGGGAAATATGGATTTTTCTGACCCTCATGTCTTAAAAAAAACAAAACAATATGACACACTCGTTCGTGTATTATTCTCTTTATAATCGGCCAAGCTGACACTGCACATGCGCGACTTAAGTAATTTAAGCTCTCATAAAATACCATTCGTTGATGTGGTGTGTTGACTTAGCGGTAGAGTTCTCGTCTTACGATCTAAATAACACTTTTTCCGGAGTGGACACTGGCATCTGAGCATCACCTGTTTCCAGTATGATCCTCTTTCGTAATATTATCATCCCGCAACCACTCCGTGAATCATTTTAAAACTTTTTCTAAATGTTCCAATTTCGTTAACTTGTTTTTGAAGTTGGTATGATGAACAAGAGAGGCAGTTCTCCTATGGACATACAACTTGATCAATAACGGTGTTGGCATCTACACCGAAACCTCGAGTCACAGTCACCGCATCGCACTCACAATACATTACTGAAAGCAAAGTTAATAAAATTCACGAGAAAAACGTGTTGTACTCCCGTTATTAATGAGGAGGTATATAATGCAAAACCCGCACCTGTACCCTACACACATGCACGCACGCACGCACGCACGCACGCACGCACACCAGCTCTCTTGAATTCACGACTCCACATTTGATGTTATAAATGTGAAAAGATAATCTGTCTTACAGGTGTGTTGATGGTTCCAGCTCTGACAAATGCTGGACTCACAATGCGGTGCGAATAGACGCACATATCACGCGTGCCTGCACTCACGCATGCACACATACATCTGGCGGCGCCATGTTTGTTTGAAGACACTGAAAGTTGTACCAACCTGGCATTGTATACCGGCGTATCTATTCACACAAGCCCCAATCCAGGAAGATCCGTGTTAGAACTGACGTTCAGCAACTCATTCTCGTTCAAAGAGGTGACTGTATCCCATCGTATCCCAGTTTCGTGGATCAATGCTCATACTGTTGGTCACAGGGTTGTTTGGTCCAGACTTTGTAGTGAGTTTAGTTTTACACCACGTTTAGCAATATTCCAACAATATCACGGCGGAAGGCACCATACATGGGCTCCATACATTGTACCCATGTGGGGAATTTAACCCAGGCCTCCACGTGACTTGGATGATAAGTGTCATCGTATGTAGATGTATGTTCATGAGTGACAAACAAATTAATGATATTTATTTGTTTTCTGTAGGGCAAATCCATTATACGGTTTATTCCCATAACGCAAACCTCCCTAAACTCAGACCACCTGAACTGCAGTATAAAACTAGTACACATATTACTCGGGCGATGGTGGTCACCCCTAATCACTGAATGGCCTGGTCCACACTTTCATAAACATGGAGAACAACTATATGGACATCTTTGTCTAACACCAGTGGAGTGAGTGAGTGAGTGAGTGAGTTTAGTTTTATGTCTGCAATATTCCAGCTATATCTCGGCGGTCTTATTCTACCCCGGGACCTTCACGGGTCAACATCAGTGGAACAATCAAGCAATCTGCTTTAAACATGTCTATTTCCAAAAGCAGAACCGGATTGGTAAACAAGCTGGATGTTTTCGAGTGATGTTCTTATGAGATGTAGCTCGTCTGAGGACACCGTCGTATCACAAACCACAATGCTGCAGATGATGATGATGATGATGATGATGATGACGACGACGACAACGCCATTACAACAACAGTAACACTATCATGACATGACTTTTAGAGAAGAATAATATTGATCATTGCCATCTACACAGGACCCCCTGAAACCTTCAACGGGCGACAATCGACGAGCGATCGATTCAAGAAACGGGAAGAAAACGATTATTGAGAGCTGTTCGAAAGAATGCTTAGAATAGAAACATTTTACGACATGATTTTTCCAATATAAATGAAATTGTGATCCTGAAGCTGCAGTAACAAGAATTACTGTGTACTTAATTACACTAAGCCAACGCCAAAAACAGTCAATTGGATTCTCACTGCAATGTCACGAGTACACAAATATCCCATATCAGCCTCGCACTGTGTTAAAACCTCCATTACATTAGCTCCATCAGTCGTCATTGACTTCGAGGAGGTATTCTGGTTGCAATAAACCTTACGAACCCTATACTCCCACACAGGGGAACATTCGACTGAGGAATCAACTTCATATTGGATTGGATCTTTGGATGTGTGCTACCATCGGATAATATATACTAGACTCATAAAGAAACTGTGCAAACAGAAAATGAATTCAGAATTAGAATACAACACAGCAGACACGAAATGATGTAGACACCTTATAAGCTGTAGTATCGGAGCACAACAAAATGTCAAAAGAATATTAACAATATCAGTAACGATGACGGCAGAAGTTCAAAATCGAATAAGGGGTCACGCGACATTCAAGAAAGGGTATGGCCACCATATGCGGTTGTCTCGAGGACGTTGTGTCGGAATGGGTCGTATAGCAGTGCGTGGTGGTCCAGTCCAAAACTGACGTAACGGGCTATTCCTGACAGTTTGGGGATGGATACGGTGCAGCCCAGGAATGGTCTAGGACGTGGTCACTTCCGTCTGGGACCTCCGTTGGAGATGAGTCACCCGAATTCTTCTGTCCCGTCTTGGCGTCGTTACTCGGGGACGTCCAGAATCTTAATGGTCAGGACGTCATAGTGTTTCGATAACACCTGATCAACGCAGGTCGTCTTGCGATGACACTGGAAATGTGCTGCCACCTGTTGTTGGCTCATCCCTGCGCTAACCATTCCAATGGATTCATGACGTTGATTTTGGCATGATGGCATGATGGCATGAGGCATGGTGGCATGGTGGCATGATATGCATGTGACTTCTGATGTGAATTTGCGAACATTTGAATGGCCAAAGATCAAGTTTTCGACAGTGACAGCGATTTCTGAGTTTCACATATAGTACACTGCAAGTCCACACCATCAAAAACGTCACGTGCATGACCGTTTGATTGTCTCTAGTACTTGCTGTGTTCGCACCTGTATTTATATGTAAAGCCACCATGGGCCTATAATCACATCTGAGAGAGAGAGAGAGAGGGGGGGGGGGGGGGGAGAGAGAGGGGGAGGATGGAGGAGAGAGAGAGGGGGGAGGATGGAGGAGACTACACCTTTGGTGGTGACGTAAGTTCCAATTCCTATTAGCTCGGAATGTTTCCAAACTTGCCAGCGTGTCAGAGGTGGGCTTGTGGGCTTCACCTGAGTCGTACACATCTAGCATTATTTCACAGACCCTACGTTACGAGGGGACGAGCATCAAGTGAATATGCGACCGACGGACACTGGCTGAACATATTAGACATCCTAAAGGCAGAACCTATAAAGCCAACTTTGAAAGGCTAGCTCCTTCAAAATTCAAATCAGATGTCTACCTTCAAGGGTCGAAGATTATAACGTGTCACGTCGCACCCGCTAATAAATCAGCGAAAATGTACAAGGACTTTGACATTATTGCGGATGGAATACATTTATTTGAACATGAGTGGTTAGTCCAGAGAGACTAGGTTCCGTATCCTCGTCACCCACAAAGAACCATTACCATCTCAAACAAAGATAACCCAGTGAAGTGTTTGCGCTTCAACTATGACGCTGTATGTATAGAGCCGGGTAAACAGAGTAATGTGGAGCCAGTGTTTGAAGATACTAAAACCTGCTTTACGAACACGCACTTATAGACGAGATAATACCTATAACAGCTCCCGGTGATCGTCCACCGTGACGAAGTGTAGATGACTGAGGTCCTGGTGAAGTGGACTAACGTTTAGTCTCTGAATACATATAATTTTGATAGAGACAAACAATTCCTTTTCAAATGAAAAGACGTCCAAGTGATATGGAAGGTTAGACTTCAGGAAATCTAGGCTTGATCCTTGAAAAAATGTAGAATTAACGACGTTCGATCTCCATGTCAGTTACGAGGGTTAAAACCCATGCCCTCATGCACACCCACTCATTTGTCTTTGCATTCAGTTAAAATATCCCCAGACTCTTAAGACATGTCATTTTAACAGCAATAGTAAGTGAAATAGACAAGACTAAGAAATTTCATATAGAAGGCAAGACCATGCAGGTACACAGTCAATGAGTGTTGTTTCGGTCGCTTTCAGCAATGTAAATAGAGGATACTAAACGACCTTCCGTGTAATGCCACTTTTTATTAAACGAGTTAATGATTTGGTATCAAACTCGCTTTCGCTCGTTTGATACCAAATCTTCAACGAGTTTCATGAAAATGGTATTTCACGGAAGCGAGTTTAGTATTCTGTTTATTACTCGCCAACATAAATTGACTCTAAACTGTGGCGAAATTGCCTCCAGTGTGAGGACTCTCAGCTTTCAAGTCAAGCAAGGTCTAGTAAAATCGCGACATCAACATTAGCATTGTGACGTCACAACTTTGAACCATTTTGACGTCATACGTCAAGCGGTGTTACACTAGTGTAATATTGAAGTGAAAATATTACACTACAGTATCTTCAACGGGCGAGTAATAATAGAGTAATATCTCGTCCATAGACATGACGAAAGGGTTAAGATACCATGTCCATCAGAATCGAACATGATTTTTGGCGTGACGAGCGAACACTGTAACCGCTAAGCTCCTTGCAAGAACATAAGCTTGGAACTTAAAACTTAATGTTTTATCAATTTAAATCTTTTTGAAAGAAAATTATCGAAATCAAATTTCAGCTTTGAAATCTTGGCATCCCGGTACTGTATGGTGGCATCTGGCATCATCAAGGCTCTACGTCCTGCATGTCAAACTAAGCGAGCCAGTATAATGGGAGAGGTAAGCCTGGAACACAGGTACGGGTATAGGACAGAGGAGGGGAGGTAGTCTAGTGGTTAAAGCATTCGCTCGCCACACAAAAGGCACGTGTTCGATTCCTCAATGGTTGCAGTGGGTGATGCCAATTTGTGGTATCTCCTGCTGTGTTATTGCTGGGGTATTGGTAAAGGTGATTTAATGGCAAACGCACTCTCTCGTTTTGGCATGATGTTGACAAACCGATGATAACCGTCAATACTTCATGGGTGTATTTACATTTCATTCTCCCGTCATCTGTGAATACGTACGTCTTCTTTGCAGTGTAGCCGTTATTTCAAACCACAGAATCAAATAACCAGTTTAAGCCACAGAAATGTTAATTTCTCCTCACAAAAATATATCTGCGAAATGATTGCTCCCAAAATATATTTCTTATTTAACAATAATTATCTGTAAAAAATGAATATAAATATCATTTAGGAGCACACAAAAGCTTAAAACTTATACTTTGCAATACTTCATACCACAAAGGACATGCTCAAAGCGAGCACAAACATAAAAGAGTGAGTGAGTGAGTGAGTTTAGTTTTACGTTGCACTTAGCAATATTCCAGCTATATGGCGACGGTCTGTAAATAATCGAGTCTGGACCAGACAATCCAGTGATCAACAACATGAGCATCGATCTGTGCAATGGGGAACCGATGACATGTGTCAACCAAGTCAGCTAGTCTGACCACCCGATCCCGTTAGTCGCCTCTTACGACAAGCATAGTCACCTTTTATGGCAAGCGTTGGTTGCTGAAGGCTTATTCTACCCCGGGACCTTCACGGGTCCAAACTTAAAAGAACCTCAAACACATCAAAAGTCACATGAATGAGTATGGTAGAAGATCGTCGTAAATATGAGCTTAGAGAGAGTTATTGTTTGGATCTGCTGGAAAGTAGTGTTTTGAGGTTACGCTTGAACACTTGAAGAGATGGGGGCTGTACGTCGTTTAGGTGTAAGTGAGTTCCATTGTGCATTTGCAACAGAAGCAAAAGAGCGGGCACCACATATCTTGAGGTTGAATGGTGGAGGATCCAGCAGGTGTTTGTTACTGGATCTGAGGGCATGAGCAGAAGTGTATGGCGTGAGAAGATCACACGGGTATGAAGGAACCGTGGAGTTAACACACCCGTACTGGTAACCCAGGGTAAGTACCTTGAAATCAGTTCTTTCATGGATCTGTAACCAGTACAAGGAATCCAGAATGAAATGTACGTCATAGGATGGCTTGAAGCGGGTAACAAGACCGACAGCTTTGTTTTGGAGAGATTGCTGGGGCTTTTTCTGAGTTTTGGAGGCAGGTGTAAGCAGACTGTTACAGTATTCCAGTCTTAACAGAACGAGGGAGCGAACAAGCAGAGCAGAGCAGTGGTTTCTTGGGCCAGATGCTGGCGAATGCTGGACATATTAGGGAGGTGATAGTGAATAGTTTTGCTTAGCTGATTTATTTGAATTTCCATGGAGAGACTACTATCCACGTAGACTCCCGAATGTTTCACGACCGTAGAGGAAGGGATGGAAGTGTCCCCAATCTGAAGATGATTCAAGTGACATTTTTCTAAAGTAGCAGGTGGATCAAACAATATAGCCTCTGTTTTACTGACATTCATTTTCAGCAAATTCGCTGTCATCCAGGACTTGACGTCACAGAAGCACAACTCCATGTTTTGTATAGTAAAGGCTCGGTTAGTCTCCAATTCCATATCCAAATCCAATCGGCTAATGACCCGGTACTGTGCTATAAGGTGACCAAAGGATATAGTATCCATCGTGAAGAGGACTGACCCCATCACGGAACCCTGTGGTACGCCGCATTTGGGCACTGAGGGTGATGGTTGGAGGTCACCAGTTTGTACAGACTGACTCCTGTCAGACAAGCATGACTTGAAACAAAGTTCTGTCGGTAGAGGGTATGAGACTAGATTTAATGCAACGTTGCATTAATTCATTCGAACTGTTTAATTCCATATTGTAATCCTAATATGTTAATACGTTAATTTTTTCGGAATAAATTATATGGTAGCTTCGCTGGGATGTTGATAGTATTTATGAGAGAAATGCAATACTGAATGTTAGAGAAGTCTGGCGTGACAGAGTGCCTTTAAATAACGTTTGCAAAATATTATATCATAGAAATGAAACAGAAATTAATGCTCGTAACATAAACCCCAAGACGCATACAGTTATGTAGGAACTGAGTAGGAAAGTGAAATAATAGAATTGTGAACGACAAATTGATTACATGCTCAGAAGAAACTGAAAGGACAAGCACAATTATGAATAATTCATACACCAGGCATAAAGAACCGTTGATTTATGTAGCTATGGTGCGTCCCGCAGTTAGCATGAAAGCTATAAATGCACAATGAACGCTCTAGGAAAACTAACATAAGTAACAGGTGCTAAATTTAACATTCAAATCTGGTTTATTTAAGGTTATTCCTATTAAATAAGGTCGAACTAACATGCAGTCAGATCTGGAATCATAATGCGACAGAATTTGAACACCAATAGCAGGTGCAAAGTTGTCATCATGCTTCGTTTCAATGAGAGAAAATGACAACAAAATCATCCCTATGTTCATTTCTATATACACAAATAATAATGGTGGCACCGGTGGGAGATGGATCAACAGTTTCCTTTTTGTGAAGTCCTGGATTTTGGTTGACAGGACTTCGAATTCGTCGAACTTGACTCGATGAGTGGGGAATTTTTGTTGATGGTTCTGAGAGAGCTGTAGAAGATTTGTGTTCTTTTATGCGGATGTCAGCGGGGCGGGAGGTTTCACCTATATATGAATCGCCACGTTCACAGTTGATCTTGTAAATCATTCCTTTTGGGGGCTGCATGATGGAAGGTGGGTTACGGCCATTGGCTTGGGGTATGGTCCTGAGGGTTGGAGAGCCAGAGAAGATGGTGATGACGCCTGCTTGGTGTTTTAGGAGTCTGCTGATTTGATGGGAGGTCTTGCCAGCATAAGGAAGGTTAACAGTAATAGGGTCGGATTCTTGCTTGGTCAGTCTGGGTTTGTCCTGGAGCTTTGTGTCTAGGTTAGATGGATCCTGGTTGAAGACATGTTGTAAGTGACTGAGTTCCTGGGGCCCGTTTCACAAAACTCTCGTAAGCCTAAGATCTTTTCTCGTAGCATTTTCACCTCCTATGTTACAGTATACCAGGTACAAGAGCTACGAGAAAAGTTACGAGATCTTAGGCTTACGAGAGTTTTGTGAAACAGGGCCCTGTTCTAGGTCATCGTTGCTTGAGCAAATATTCTTGGCGCGTCTGTCACAGATGACACCAGACTTGGTTTTAGGAGGGTGGTTGACTAGGTTAGATGGATTCTGGTTGAAACTTGAAATGGTTGTTCGATGTTAATGGCAAAACTTTACTGTAGATTTATGTGCACAGTCCGACGAAGGTTACAAGCAGGATGGCATTTCGAAAAATCATTACTCATTCCTGCGAAGGATACGGGATAGAATTCAGCAAACCCGTGTTTGTCGTAAGAGGCAACTGACGGGTTCTAGTGGTCAGGATCGTTTCTTGGTTGACACATGTCACCGGTTCCCAGTTGTACAGATAGATGCTCATGCAGTTGATTACTGGAATGCCTGGTCCGAACAGGATTACTTCCGCTTTGGAAGATTGCTGAGAGCGGTTTTAAATAGCAATTACTTTTCATCCTGTGTGAGTTTGTAAAGAGGGTAATCCGGGTCAGAGAAATTGTTTTTAAAGGCGAATTGCTTAAAGGAAGACCGGATTAAGAAATAGAAGAGTAAACACCTGACCCCTTCAGTGTTAGCAATGTGAAGCAAAATTTATTGATTTTCAAAAACATTGTTTTGAAGATACCCATCAGCAGTTTATGTGTTTTGCAATTTAATTTGTTTTTGAAGTTTTAAATCAAATTATATCGTAAAAACTAAAAGTAGGAGAACTATTATTTGAGAGTTGATTGAGCGCCTCTTCGCTCTGTTTTAACGTGAGATCGCTGACATAAGATATTTTGAATGATAAAATCAGCTTAGAGGTATTGTTTCTTATGCTCTTCAGTATAAATAGATCTTGCCAATTTAAGCGTGCATTATTATATGAATCCTATAATTTTGTAAAATATAATGAAAATAAACGGAGAAGGAAATCAATGAACACAATCAAAAAGGCCTTGTTAAAAAGTGTTAAGTTTGGTGAACGCAATGTTATTTACCATTTCCGCTGAAAATGCCCTTTAATACGAAATAAGCACTTCACATGCATGGCTGGCTTCGACCAAAATCACAGAACGCCTCTGCAAGGAGGTATGGGGGAAACAGAAACAGGTTTGAGTAGGTATGGTTTTACGCCGCTTTCGGTAATATCCAAGCAATATCACAGCGGGATACACCAGAAATGGGCTTCACATATTTTACCCAGGGGAACTCGAAACTGGGTCTTCGACATGACGAGAGAACACTTTCACCGCCCCGAGGCTAGTGTAAACGTCATTGTGTCATTTTGTGAACCTCTCAGTTCTTCTACCAGTATTATAGCTGTTCTAATGATCAACAACCAGCACAGGTGTGGGGTGATATCATGAAACATGAGAAAAACCCTAGTAATTGTATCAACTGTTGACTGAAAAATGAGGTTTGCAGCTGTTTGCATTAAAGGATCGGACCTTCATTTTTGCAACAATAATACCAAACCGTAGCTGTTCTTTACTCCGGTATACTCAAAGGCAAAATATGTCGTGACACACGAACAAACAGCTTTGACCTTCTGCTGCCCAGAAGTATGTCTAATTACATGAAAAGACAAATGTTTCAAGGTGTAGTAGTGATCAGAAGTCCTTAAGAAGTCCGCACCTCGCATATGCAAATGAGCCATAACACATAAGGCATAACATTGGCCACAACAAATGAAGGGATGGACACTTTGTACTCAACCGCAGATGAATGAGTGAGTATGTTTTTTTTCAGAAACATCCCAACATTATCCAGGGCACCAGAAATGGGCATCACCCATTGTAACCATGTGGGAATCGAACCCTGGTATTCGGCTTGACGAGCGAACGCTTAAACCAATGGGCTACCCACTGCCCTTCGAAGCAGATGAATCTATGTTCTGGGGAGGATCCTTCCTTATCTAAATGAGGCCATGGTGGAGTTTCTACAGTTGTTGAAGAATAGGGGTGGCGCTGTAAACGCGACTCAATTTCATCCCAGACACGTGGCGGCGGGGTAGCCTTGTGGTTCAGGTATTCGCTCGTCAAGCTGAAGTGCTGGGTTCGATAAACCACATATGTGTGCAATGTGTGAAGCCCGGTTCCAATGTCCCTAGATGTGATATTATTAAAAGAGGCATAAAACTTCCTCGTGGTTTCTCACACTCGGTCGTATCGACTCTTGACCTTGAAGGCGGAAGAGAGGAAAATGACCCACAATATTCATTTGGGTTTACATGTGGGGTGATCGCGTGTGTCCGTAAACCACTTGAATAAAACTTGTGTAAGTATGTTATTTTCATGTGGACTTTATAACTGGAAGTATATCAATTTATCCTTTATCTTTAAATATTACATAAATTAAAGTTTGATATTATTTCGTAAGTGTATTTTTAAGTATGTCCTTAATGTATACCGATATTGATAAACCTTTTTTTTTTTCACTATTGTCTTTACCTTGCCAACTAATCAACAATTATTCCCTAGGCACTGCCCTATACATAGACACTGATGCTGTCAGGACACTATCTACTCAACCCAGTGACGTGCGGTCGATCAGCTGAAGAAAACAAAGCAGGGCGCCATAAGCCCCGAAGAGGGCCCGGATGTGGCCGAGTGAGACCGGATAAGCCCGAGTGAGCCCGATGGGCCTTCCTGTCCGGAGGCATTTCTCAGATAATGGTACGCCGTTCTCTTCTGTGGCCGGTGTATTTCCCCAGGGCTATTGCAAATATGGAATCTGGCTAGCGCAATCATTCAGTGTTCGTAAGACTGGTTTAATGTAAACAAACATATAGCTGTGATTTACTTCACCATTCATCAAATTAACTGTTTGCCATGCATCCGGTTATCCAGGTCGACATGACATTGCCCACGACGTCAGTAGAGGACGGAAAGGGGACGTCGCTGTTGACGTTGGGGTCACAGGGTACACAGGGGGTACACAGAGGTACCCAAAGGGTGCATTTCTAGACCAAAAGTCATTCGGTTTCTCAATGTGAAGAGGATGCATTTGAAGACAGACATCTCTTTCCAGCACTAACACAACCACTCTCACCACGATCAGGGGAGGTTGGGTAGTCTAATGGATCGCTCGTCACGCCGGAAACCCGGGTTCGATTCCCACATGGGTACAATGTGTGAGGCCAATTTCTGGCGTGACCCGCAATGATATTGGCGTAAAACCAAAGTAACTCACTCACTCGCTCCGATCATCCCTCATAAGTATTGACGCGGCGTGTTAGCATGATGTTGATCTATGCCGAAAATAGAGGGATTGAAGTTTAAGTATTACAGTTTTGCAATAAGATTTATAGTGGTGGGCCTGCAAGTAGTAAATGAAGGGATATAATTATTATGACACCGCTTATTGGATGGTATTACGTGATTTACAGTGGATGGCCAGCGAGTAGTGAATGAAGGGACATCCTCATTGGGATGTCCTTTTCTGATATCATTTACGAGATTTATAGTGGTAGGCCAGCGAGTAGTGAATGAAGGGACTTCCTTATTAGGACGTCCTATTTGGATATCATTACAATGAGATGTACAGTGAAAGGCCAGCAAGTAGCGAATGAAGGGACATCCTCATTAGAACATCCTATTGGGATATCATAACAACTAGAATTATAGTGGAAGGCCAACGAGTAGCGAATGAAGGCCCATCTTTGTTAGGACGTCTTATTTGGACATCATTACAACGAGGTTTATAGTGGAAGGCCAGCGAGTAGTGAATGAAGGGACTCCCTTATTAGGACGTCTTATTTGGACATCATTACAACGAGGTTTATAGTGGAAGGCCAACGAGTAGTGAATGAAGGCCCATCTTTGTTAGGACGTCTTATTTGGACATCATTACAACGAGGTTTATAGTGGAAGGCCAGCGAGTAGTGAATGAAGGGACTCCCTTATTAGGACGTCTTATTTGGACATCATTACAACGAGGTTTATAGTGGAAGGCCAACGAGTAGTGAATGAAGGCCCATCTTTGTTAGGACGTCTTATTTGGACATCATTACAACGAGGTTTATAGTGGAAGGCCAGCGAGTAGTGAATGAAGGGACTTCCTTATTAGGACATCCTGTTGGGATATCTTTACGAGATTTGTGGTGGAAGGCCAGCGAATAGTGAATGAAGGACGACATCACATAGAAATTTCACAATGAGCTGAAAGACGGGTCAGTGAACGGATGTGGAATCGGGTATTTGAAGACATTACAACTAATTAACTCAGTGTCTTGAAGGAGTAGTTGTTTTTCTACAGCGTTACTATAGTGCCATTAAATGAAGGAATTATACGAATATATCAGCAACGAAAGGCACGAACTTTCTCGTCATAAGGCACAGATTCAGGGACATTATAACGGGATTTTTCAGAACGTTCAAGGAGTTGTCAACGAGATTTCATAATAAGCCCAACGACTTGTTATACATAAGGTGCACAAGACAAGGTGCACACTGTGGGACAGAAAAGGACATATGGTAACAATACTGCCTCCGGTAGATGTTGACATGGCAAGTAGGGCACTGGGGCTTCTCGTTGCTTGGGGGTTAACGACTTTTGGAGTGGAGGATGTTGTTATAAGCTGCAACTCGTCAATTTGTTGAAGCTGTTGGCACAGAGGGAACCGTCGCAACAAAATCCTACGAAAGAATGGAATCAGCAATAAAACGAACTTTAGACATAATATGAGACCACAGGCTGGCCATACATCATTTAGAAGACAGCCGAAACAGGCTTAAATATGATGGATATTTCAACATGAAATGGAAAATAAATTACGACATTGTTTAATGTCAGTGTTCACATATTTCTTGGGAAAGTATGTGTCCATTTTACAAATGCTTCGATGATGGAACGTATTTTACGATGCCAAGTCTCCAAATGAAACGTTTTGTGTGTGGAGGTAGTTTTTCATCCTGTTGTTCACCCTGTCTTGCCTCATCTTTCCAAATCCAGTATCTCTGTGTGTGGCATTAAACCATACTCACTCTCACCCCAATCTCTCTCAGTCCCCAACTTACATATATCTCTCTCCCTATCCCCTGTCTCTCTCACTCTCCATCATACCTATATATATCTCCCTATCTCATCCTCCCCTGTCTTTCTCACTCTCCATCTTACATATACCTCTCTTCCTATCTCACCTTCCCCTGTCTCTCTCACTCTCCATCTTACATATACCTCTCTTCCTATCTCACCCTCCCCTGTCTCTCTCACTCTCCATCTTACATATACCTCTCTTCCAATGTCACTCTCCTCGTCTATCTTCCTCTCCATCTTACAAGTATCTCTCTCCCTACCTCACTCTCCCCCGTCTCTCTCCCTCTCCGTCTTACATATACCTCTCTCCCTATCTCACTCACCTCTGTCTCTCTCCCTACCTCACTCTCCCCTGTCTCTCCGTCTTACATATACCTCTCTCCCTATTTCACTCACCTCTGTCTCTCTCCCTACCTCACTCTCCCCCGTCTCTCTCCCTCTCCGTCTTACATATACCTCTCTCCCTATCTCACTCACCTCTGTCTCTCTCCCTACCTCACTCTCCCCTGTCTCTCCGTCTTACATATACCTCTCTCCCTATCTCACTCACCTCTGTCTCTCTCCCTACCTCACTCTCCCCTGTCGCTCTCTCACTCACTCTCTCAACGCTGCTGACATAATGCACGAGTGCAGTTGTTTGATTTCATTTGAGTGGCATAGGCGTGTTGATGGTTCCAGCTCCAGGTACTTGACTGCTTGATGAATGCTGGACTCACATCGCGTACGCACGCGCGGACACACACAACACGCGTGATTGTAAGCACAACTGACACACTTGTTTGTAAACGCTGAAAGTTGTACCAGTCTGTCATTTATAGTGGCATATTTGTTTATACGTGGCACGACCCGTGAATGTCCTGGTCTTCTGCAACCCATGCTTGATGAAAGAGGCGACTGACGGGATCCAGTGGTCAGACACGCTGACCTGTGTGACATCGTATCCCAGTATCCCATGATGCTGCAGATGATCATGATGAACATGATTATGATGGCGACAACGACATTAAGAACAACAGTAACACGAAAATGATATGATTGTTTAGAGGGAGAATAATATTGATGACTGGCATAAGCACAGGACCCTTGAAACCTTCTATCAAAGATCGATCTCACCCCTATATCTCTCCATGTCTCTCTCCATCTCCAAGTCTCTCTCTCCATGCCCAATCCACCTCTCTCACTTTCATGAGCAAATTGATTTGGTCACCGAATTACCAGTTTTGACAAACTTTCACCCATCGGTTAAAAATCACAATCAGGGGAATTGGGAACTGGGATCCACAGCATCCTGGCGGAACGAAGGGATTCAACTCTGACAGCCGTGCTCATCAAAACCAAATAATGAAGCAACGCCTTGTAATTCCGTTTACCAATACACGTGAGAATACACGTGATTTACCCTCCCTATATTCAGCAATGCTGGCATCTTCAATATTTATAGAATTCTGCCATGATAAAGTGTTTTTACCTGCCATGCAACAGCACTGCTCTAATTTTGCCGCAGCGTGACAGGCAATGAAATCACCGTCTATATCTGCGTTCGCCCGTCACATCAACATGCCGACTGTCCTTGTTACACAACGAATCTTTGGATTTGACATCAATTTGTGTCACAGAATCAAAATCAGGTCATTTGCCAACGTTCTTGTCAGTTTCATTTCATACAAATGAAAGACGTGCCAATCCAATTTGAGCGTCCGAGTCAACCATAGGCGCAAATTTACAGTGAATAGTTCTATGCTATAAATTAGACTCTGCCACAATCGTTTAACATGCTGAGCTCTGTTGGGGATTAGTTAGGTGCACTATGCGTCCTTCGAGAAATAACTCCGACGTCGGTAATAGATCTAAAGGGGGTACTCCTCGTTGACGTGTGCTTGACCTTAGGGGGCAATTGTTCACGGCGGTAAGCCCCAGTAAATAGCACAGCAGCGACGCCGAAGGGCAGTAGACGTTTGGTTGCCGCTGACGACGTCTTTGTGGGTCAAGGCTTATCGCATCGACGCTATCCGCCATTGACAAAATATTTTGTCTGTGTTGCTGAAGGTGTGACTCCGAGCTGTTGTTTTATGAAGGAAGATAGAGACATGTATCCTTTCTCTATGACGCCATGTAAGGTATTGATTCATGTTTGGTTATTAATGACGAAGGATTTGGTTTGTTTTTTTTGTCGTTAACACCAATATCCCAGCTAACAAACCAGTGACGAATGTTATGAATACCGATTCTCACTCTCGTGTTACGATGACACACAATGAAGCAATTGCCCAAGGTTTATAACCTTATAAAATAGAACAGCTTTGTCTATTAATATTCCGGCTTTAATGTGGCTGCTTGCGCTTCTGAACCAGACAATCCAGTGATCGATATTATGAATACTGATTCCCACTCTCGTGGAACGACGACATACAATGAATCAATTCAAGTTGGATAACCTTTTCAAAACGAACAAGCTTTGTCGTTGACAATAATATTCCACCTTAGTAGTGGCTGCTTGTGTGTCTGGCCAGACAGTCCAGTGATCGAATACAGGGGCGCTGTGGGTATTTTAGAGGTTAAAGTGTTCGCTCACATGTCACGCCGAAGACCCGGGTCTGATTCTCAACATGTGTACAGCCCATTTCAGGTGCTCCCATAAGATTCTCAACATGTGTACAGCCCATTTCAGGTGCTCCCATAAGATTCTCAACATGTGTAAAGCCCGTTTCAGGTGCTCCCATAAGATTCTCAACATGTGTAAAGCCCATTTCAGGTGCTCCCATAAGATTCTCAACATGTGTAAAGCCCCTTTCAGGTGCTCCCATAAGATTCTCAACATATGTGAAGCCCCTTTCAGGTGCTCCCATAAGATTCCAGTTGGAATTGGCCTTCAGCAACCCATGTTTGTAGAAAGAGATTACCCCGATCAACGGGATCGGGTGATGAACTTCCTGAAACAGCTGACACACTGAAAATGACGCATGACGAAAAGTGACTCACCATTGACAGAGAAACAAATTTGTATTCAAAACAAAGTAAGGTAACTGAAAATTCATTTTACGATCTTGTGGTCTTAATTACTGTTTTCCAAAGGCCAGTGAGATGAGATAAAAGTCGAAACAAATTCAATGTAAAGGATATGTACCAGGAAGTTACGACACATAAAGCGGAGTAATTACAGGTAAAGTAAAAGTTACACGAGGCCCGATCCTGGCACTGTAAAGGGAAGCAAGTCTGTAACGCTTAATGGTTAAGTGTTTGCTTGTTAACCACGACATTGCATCTAAGACGTGTGAAGATAATTTTTGGTGTCTCCTCCGTAAAATACCCGGAATACAGCTAATGGCTGCGTAAAACCATACTCACTCACTCAATCCGACTAACTCACCCATCTCGTGAAGATCCTGGTTAGGATCGGTCTTCACTAACCGAGGCTTGTCGAAAGTGCCGACTAACGGGAGATCGGGTGGTCGTGATTTGACACCAAACGTCCTCATTCATTCCCCTTCTCTCTATCACTATTTACCTGTAATTTGCAGGTGAGTTGCGTGTGTCAACATTTAATTTCGGGTGTTCCCTGTCATGATATTGCTGGAATATAGCTAAGAGCGGGTTAATATAGTATTCATTCAATCACTATTCACCAGTCATTTACAGATGTGCAATATTGAATTTTTTGTATAATGCGAAAACCTAATTTCTAACATCCCCACAACGATATTGTTGGGTTTAAGCCACACTCATTCACTATTTACCTGTCTTAGGCAGGTGAGCAGCGTTCATACATCCCGCCTATCTGGTCTTAATGCCACCACTATACAACTGTGAGAACTCCCGAGTCATGAAAGAAAATGATTCCTTTGAACTTTCAAAACATCACGTAACGTTATACAACAAACCTTTAATTTACACACTTCACAGAGTTAACATATCATAAATTAATCCAAGCGTCGAGTTTAAGTACAAAGTAGGGAGTCTCACGACGAGGGGTGCAAAGATGAGAGAGCGGACGGGAGGGAGAAGGATGGGGCTGTGGAATGATGCTTTGTGATGTTGAGCAGGTGGCCTTCTCGTACTCGTGGTCGTAATGTTGGCGATTCCGCATCCGCAACACCAGAAGCATGCGTGCTCATCCTGTCTCATCATTTGTCTTCTTCTAAAATCCCCTCTCCGTAAATAATCCCGAACGTTTCTTGTCAACCGCTTCTTCACCAAATTCTGTCTCCTTTGCTAGGAAAGGTGCGCATGCATACACTGGCGTCTCTGCCAGGAGGCATGAGGAATGGGCAGTGGGTAGTCTTGCTGTTAAAGCGTTCGCTCGTCATGCCGAAGACCCTAGGTTGACTCCCAATGTGGGTACAATATGTGAAGCCCATTCCTGGTGTCCTCGCCGTGATATTGCTGGACTACTGCTACACATGGGGTAAAACCACTAGGCTACCATATCTCATCGTCACGCCAAACTCCTGGGTTCGATTCCCCTCCTGGGAATATAAACAAACACCATTCCTAGTGTCCCCGCCGTGATATTTCTGGACTATTGCTAAAGCCGACATAAATCTCAAATCATTCACTAACTCACTCATTCACTTGATGGAATATCGTTCAGTCATTACCGTAATGGAGACTTTGAACACAAAGACACCAACCCACTGTTTCCTTTTCTCGCTGCTGCCCGTCATATATCCGCAAACACGTGCATTTATACACACGTACACACACCCACACACACTGACATATCGTTAACGCAGGGCATTCATAGTTCATAATTTGAACTGTCACATCCTTGATATATATCCGTGTCATTGCATCACTTGGAATGTCACATTTATCATCCCGTCCACTTAGCTGTCCTCGTTATGCTTATGACTAATGAATTTAGAAGGGCGGTGGGGTAGCCGAGTGGGTAAGGTGTTTGCTCGTCACCCCGAAGCCCCGGGTTCGATTCCCAACACGGGTACTAAGTGTGAGGCCCAGTTTTGTTGTCCCCCGCCGTGATATCTCTGGAATATAGGTACAAGTGGCGTAAAGCCACAAGGCTAGCGACCGTCCCTTTCCACGCCGAACACCCCAGTTCGATTCCCCACATGGGTACAAAGTGAGAAGATCATTTTTGGTGTCCCCCAACTTGATATTGTTGGGATATTGCTAAAATCGGCGTAAACCTAAACTCCTTTGTTGAATGAGTATTGTATCAGACATTTTGACAGAGGATGACGTAAATGAGGAATCAGGAAATCAAAATTGTACAGACGTTACAGCCTGTTCACAATTCTTGCTGTGTGAGTGAAGCAATATTTCAGCCATATCGTCACATGGTTTTATCAATCACCCCGAATCACGCATTCATATCCAATACGTAGTGCAATAAACAACACAAAATCCAGGCCAAAACCATACGACTGAGCATATATTTAAGCAATTTCAGTATATGAATCATCTTTGGGGCGGCGTAAATGATGCTGAATCAATTAGACATAAGCATCTGCCTTTAGCCGACACTACATTAGCCGAGTATTTGTGTGTTTTTACATTTTTTATAGTATCATTCTCCAAATTGTTTCAAAGTTCGTTCCGACTTTTTTATGTAAAATCCGTGAAGATCTGGGTTAGAAATGGTGTTCAGTAACCCATGCTTGTCGTAAGAGACCTCGGGATAGAGTGGTCAGGCTCGCTCACATCAGTTCCCAATTGAGCAGATCGATGCTCATGCTGTTAATCACTGGATCAGTTGATCCACACTCGATTATTTCACAGACTGGAACATTACTGAGTGTAGCGTAAAACTAAACTCACTCACTCATTCACTTTTTGTGAAAATGCAATTTCTAGGGAGTATAAGGAGTTACCTAATCTTGGCCATATTTATATTTATAGTAGTGTATATATTCAGTGTTATTAGACGGTATGCCCATGGGTGTGTTCGTCGGCAAATCATCTTCTTGTCCAACAGTTCAGAATATTGATGTAGACAAAGAACAAGAAAGGACCAAGCACAGATCCCTGTAGTACACCATCTTTTCACTCTTCATTATCAGACAATGTGTCATTTGAAGACACAGACTGTTTGTGAGCTGTAAATGCAATCATCCAGACATAACAGTAATTCATCATTTGTACCATAACATATCAATTTACATAAAAGCTCAGTGAGTCAAACTCCATCAAAATGTTTTGAAACATCACAGAATACCTTACAATAGACCTCTACAGCATTACACATTTGATCATTTAATTCTCTTTGGTGGACGGTCGAGCGACCGGTTTGGAATTCAGCTGATTGCTACGTGTATAACAACAAATTCCCATGAAAACAATCCTGCAAAAGCCTGACGACAACTCGTTCGAAGACTTTCCCCATACAACTGATGAAGGATATTGGTCTTTAAACCGAGGAGAGCGTTGGAAAAGTTGCATGGCATAGGTTCGTGTTCTGAGCGAGTGGGTGAGTGCATGCGTGCGAGAGTGACTGAGTCAGTAAGTTGGGTTTCACACCGCTTTTTGGCAATAGTCTAGCAATATCGGAGGGGGACCCTGTCCTCAATGATATATTAAACAATGCGCAAACGGCGATACAAACGCATGCTACTTCATCCTTAAGCATTTTGTCACTTGCAGTGACAAAATGCAGAATGGGCCTGATTCTCCATTCAGAGGTAATTACTTCATTATTACGGCGGGGGACACCGGAAATGGGCTTCACACACTGTGCACACATGGGGGATAGAGCCCGGTCTTCAACGTGACGAGAGGACGCTTTACCCACTAGGCTACCACGCCACCACTGTCTCTATATTAAATCGAGACAATCTCCACGTGTGCTTGACATTAACTGAAATTTACTGACTGAGCTTTACCGTTATGCAATCTCACATGCCGAGTTCACTGAATGATTCTGACCATTATGACAGCCGTCTGTTATACTCACTGTATATGACCTTTAAATACTCTGAATGCCAACACGTTATTTTTTTATACCTGACTGTCACGCAGGCGGCGTCTTGGCTTCAAAGCTCATTGTATCTATTGTATCTTACTAATAAACAGAGACAGTGGTGTAGCCCATTGGTTAAAGCGTTCGCTAGTCACGACGAAGACCCGGGTTCGATTCTCCACATTGGTACTATGTGTCAAGCCCATTTCTGGTGTCCCCCACCGTGATGTTGCTGGAATATTGCTAAAAGCGGCGTAAAACCATACTCACTCACAATAACACCCCAAGCTTCTTGTTCCAGATGCCGGTTGTACCTAGACTTTATGATATATGGCTGTTTATAATGACTGTTGACGACCATTGAACAGTCTTGGCTTGTGATGAACATTTTGTAAACGATAGTTGTAATTACTCCCTTTGACCTTTGAACACTCAAACGCTCTTGTTGTACTTGTTCGGGTTGTCCACCAAATTGCCTCGCCTTCATGACGTCAACGAGTCACACTTATTGTAGGGCGTTGGAGTAACCTAGCGATTATGGGTTTAGCTCATCACATTGAAGGCCCGGGTTCGAATTCCCACATGGGTGCAATGTCTGGAGCCAGTCCCTGGTGTCTGAAATCTGATATTGCTGGAAGTTTGCTAAAGCGACGTGAAACTAAACTCGCTCACTTATCCATACTTCTTGCATGACCCTTTCGACATTTAAACCATGAATGCCACCATTAAACCTGGCCTATATATTTAAAAGGTACTTTATACGTTCACGTATATACTTTATAGTTCTTTATAGTTTTGAAAATCAACTCAACTTTAGCTGAATCAAAAATTTTACTCCTTGTCCTTCGATAAAGGCTAACTGTATCTAAGACCACAGTGATTAAATATTACCAATCAACACCAAATGTAAGTGTGGTATAATCAGCTATGCTTTAACGTGTTAAAAAATACACAAATGCCCTTTAAGTAATAAACAGTGGTGCAGGGGTGGCTGGATTCTTGGTGGCCATCTTGGAAGCCATCTTTGATTTTTCGGAAACTTCGGAAAGTGGGCACAAAACATCTGATACCAACCCCAAACGTATGTTTTATCATGATATTCTCCCAGCACTTTGCAAGGTTTCATGCTTTAGTCCACCAAGCATCTATTTTCAGCCCTTGTACCTGCTGTTTGTAACATCCGAATCCTCCGATGTCCCACATCGGTTAGCCTGACTCAAAGTTCCTGAACCGCATTACTTCCCCTTATGCCCAATCCTTTCTGTAAAGTAAAACTCCTAAATGAAGAAAGTCCAAAATGTGCCTTCTCACTGGGTCGCCTTTTTCAATTCAGAGTGAGTGAGTGAGTGAGTATGATTTTACGCCGCTTTTAGTAATATTCTAGCAATGTCAGAAAAGGGTTTCGCACATTGCACCCATGTTGGGAATCGAACCCGGGACTTCGGCGTTACGAGCGGATGCTTTAATTACTACACTACCCTATCACCCATTTAAATTCGTTAGTCATAAGCATGACGAGGGACGTTGATGCAATGCGATGCAATGACACAATGGGTGTATATCAAGGATGTGACAGTTCAAATTATGAACTATGAATGGGCATCACATAATTACTGTTCCTATGAAGGAAATCTTCAGCCTGGCCGGCGGACGCTTTAACCACAAAGCAACCCCACCCATCCCTTTTCAAGGAATTGTTCGTTTCTATCACAATAATACACAGCATCCGTCAGTGCTAACGCATCTTATACTTATGTAAAACCACTTAACAACCGCAGCCAAACCTGCTGCCGTCAATGTCCCCACCTCTTGCTCTAAACCCCGACTCGGTACAACTGACCACTTAATGAAGCCCAAATTTCCCTGATCTTAAAACTCAGCTGTGCACGACAGTTCTGTCAGTCAATCTCTGCGAGTAATGTACACCGCGTTACGATGGATGATTAACGCGCAGTTCCTCCCCTTCATAAGCTTGTATCGGTTCTGTCTCTCTATATATATCCCAATCATGCAGAGCAAACTCAACGCTACAACGACCAATAGGTAACACTGACGCCAAACGATGGACGAGTAGATCATGCTGAACGACTCAGCGAGTGGACTGCGCGACTGCTGACAGTCACAGGCCTATTTCAAGAGGGCTCTGTCCGTCAGCGACAAAGCCGGTTGATTTTACTGAGCGGAGTACTTTAGGAGCAACTATGGCTTCGAACGGAGGACGAGCGGACAACGGCATCGCCTTGACAAGTAGTAACATTGCTCTTACTGAGAAGCCTGCCATCACGTAAGTACTTAATAAATCCTATGAATATTCATTTATGCTAATTATGCATTAATGAGTACGCCGTGTTGGTATTCGCATTGTGTTATTCATATTTCAGGTTGTTTAGATATTTAATATTCGTGGAAATATCCCAGAGACCACTTACAGTGTTTCAAATTGTTCACCTCCGAATGCTCTTCTCTGGATTTACAACGGACAAAGTGCTGTATTTTGATGCATCTCTGAGTATTGAAATATTTTCGTGCATGTACAATAGTCAACCTTGTTCAAAACGGACTCATTGGATCTATACAATGTTTGTTATATTCAGTGTCCGTTATGTAAAATCAGTCGCGAGATGGCGCCATAACTGATGACACATTAAAATGAAATGATCATTATTACAAATTGCAAGCATAATGTCTTAACCCATTCTTTCAGTGAGGTGCCTTTGCTAGTGTTGATATTTCGCTACTACCGTTTTTGCTATAACAGTTCATATACCTGGTATGATATACCTGATATTAATAATACCTATTGTTATAATATAAATATCATTGTGACGCATATCTTAGGATTGTTGTATAATGGCTCATCCCGCAATTCAGCAGATATTTGTAGGAGCGGAATTCACGATGCCAACGAGATCAAATGTCAGCAATCTGCGATGACGTCAGAAATCAGTTTGGCACCAATTCTGTGATTTAAGGCAGTTATTATATCACAGAACACGTTCCAGAAAATGTTCCAAATATCAATATGAATCTGTCACTCAGCCGGAATGTCTAACACTTTCCAGGTGAAAGCTGAACATCTCACGGTATTCTCAACAGAAAAATAGTTGTTAGACTCGCCGTTTAATCAGTTTAAACAGATAAACAAATAGAAGTGTAAAAAAAGCCATTATTTGTCGTTTTGGTGCCTCTTAGTAGAAATAAAACACCAGCGATGTTATCACGTTTTTACAGGCGGAAACTCGAAGCGAGATATTCGTGGTGGCCTTAGAGATACACAGTCTGTTTCTTTGATGTTTTCCAAGTCCTTTTCAGTTTATCATTTTAATATATGACATTATCTCACAGAGAGTGCATCTTGATTTACTACAATGAATTATTCACGCCTATTTGAATATATAAACTTTAGGATATGCGTCACTGCGCCACTGTTTATAGACTCGGATGACGGTAAATTGAGATGAAGAATATTGTTTTTATTGCCCGCTTGACATATACTGTCAGTTTAAGTCAAGATGCGTAAGCGCCATTGGGCGATGATTGGGTAATATGTATAGGAGTCTTCGTTGGTGTGCGGACTTAGTACGTTATGGACGTGAACGACACACGTTGGGAATTGTTGTGAATAATTACCTGATTTTTTTGTGGGAATAAATGAATAAGAGACACTTTTATGCTAGCTGATAAACCGGAACGTGTAGGTAAAATTGAGTATGGAAATGCATGCAGCGAGATGTTGGATAGGAACCCCGAGCTTTTACTCTAGTTGTTGTGCAGCACATGCAGGGAACATGTACAGAGTACCCCCTGAATTATTGAGATGATGTATGGCTAAGGGCTACTGATGGGGAGGTCAAATTCCCGATTTCTCAATAGGGTGGTGCAGGGTTGCTTGAGCACTTACCATTTGAGTCAATATCTGGGTTGTAGACAGTGTTGTGTTAAGAGGTGAGTGGCTCAAGTACTTACATTTGAGTCAAATATCTGTGTTGTAGACAGTGTTGTGTTAAGAACTGAGAGGCTCGAGTATTTACATTTGAGTCAAATATTTGGGTTGTAGACAGTGTTGTGTTAAGAGCTGAGGCTCCAGTATTTACCATTTGAGTCAAATATCTGGGTTGTAGACAGTGTTGTGTTAAGAGGTGAGGCTCCAGTATTTACCATTTGAGTCAAATATCTGGGTTGTAGACAGTGTTGTGTTAAGAACTGAGTGGCTCGAGTATTTACCATTGGAGTCAAATATCTGGGTTGTAGACAGTGTTGTGTTAAGAGCTGAGAGGCTCGAGTATTTACCATTTGAGTCAAATATCTGGGTTGTAGACAGTGTTGTGTTAAGAGCTGAGAGGCTCCAGTATTTACCATTTGAGTCAAATATCTGGGTTGTAGACAGTGTTGTGTTAAGAGCTGAGGGGCTCGAGTATTTACATTTGAGTCAAATATTTGGGTTGTAGACAGTGTTGTGTTAAGAGCTGAGAGGCTCGAGTATTTACCATTTGAGTCAAATATCTGGGTTGTAGACAGTGTTGTGTTAAGAGCTGAGAGGCTCCAGTATTTACCATTTGAGTCAAATATCTGGGTTGTAGACAGTGTTGTGTTAAGAGCTGAGGGGCTCGAGTATTTACATTTGAGTCAAATATTTGGGTTGTAGACAGTGTAGTGGTTTAGAGCTGAGAGGCTCGAGTATTTACATTTGTGTCAAATATCTGGGTTGTAGACAGTGTTGTGTTAAGAACTGAGAGGCTCCAGTATTTACCATTTGAGTCAAATATCTGGGTTGTAGACAGTGTTGTTTTAAGAACTGAGAGGCTCGTGTATTTACCATTTGAGTCAAATATCTGGGTTGTAGACAGTGTAGTGGTTTAGAGCTGAGGGGCTCGAGTATTTACATTTGAGTCAAATATCTGGGTTGCAGACAGTGTTCTGTTAAGAGCTGAGAGGCTCGAGTATTTACCATTTGAGTCAAATATCTGGGTTGTAGACAGTGTTGTGTTATGAGCTGAGAGGCTCGAGTATTTACCATTTGAGTCAAATATTTGGGTTGCAGACAGTGTTGTATTAAGAGCTGAGAGGCTCCAGTATTTACCATTTGAGTCAAATATCTGGGTTGTAGACAGTGTTGTGTTAAGAGGTGAGGGGCTCGAGTATTTATATTTGAGTCAAATATCTGGGTTGCAGACAGTGTTGTGTTAAGAGCTGAGAGGCTCGAGTATTTACCATTTGAGTCAAATATCTGGGTTGCAGACAGTGTTGTATTAAGAGCTGAGAGGCTCGAGTATTTACCATTTGAGTCAAATATCTGGGTTGCAGACAGTGTTGTGTTAAGAGGTGAGGGGCTCGAGTATTTACGTTTGAGTCAAATATCTGGGTTGCAGACAGTGTTGTGTTAAGAGCTGAGAGGCTCGAGTATTTACCATTTGAGTCAAATATCTGGGTTCTTTGAAAGAATATGGGTAACAAAGTGACCAGAGCATTCTTTCTTCATGCTCTATTCGAATTCAATATCCAAAGATGTAACTCTTGAACTAATCAAAGAAGAAAATCAATGAAGGCCTATGTGGGTAGTAATTTGACTAATATGACCACTTTAAATCACCGGGCTATACAAAAGTTTAGAGTTAAAACTATTTCCTTTCTTTCGTCCAACACCCTTGTTGAAGTGAATCATTATCTATACCCGTATTATGTGATATACATACAATCTGGATTTGATGTGGCCTTGAACTAGTGCACAATGTCCATGGACGTTATCCATTGTCGTGAAACTTCAGCAGCACACGAATAGTGCGCATAGACCAGGCATAGACTGGAGATCCAGCTGCACAACCCAGCACATAAATGATTATTGTACGCACGTAATTTATTGGTGAGTGAGTGAGTGAGTTTAGGTTTACGCCAAACTCAGCAATATTCCAGCATTATGGCGGCGGCCTGTAAAAAATCGAGTCTGGACCAGACATTCCAGTGATCAACAACATGAGCATCTATCCGCAAGCATGGTTTGCTGGACGCCCATTCTAAAACCGGATCTTCACGGGTCTAATCTATGAAAACTGTGCCTTTATTAAACCGGATCTCTGCCACTATCAACTCCGTGATCTATCAACTCCGAGAAGAGAGGAAGGTCGGTGCTTCGAGTACTTGCAGTGTCATACCAATGTCAATTAATAGAATGTACTTGTGGTTACCCTGAATGGAACTACGCGAACTACAACCCTCTTAAATCGAATCCTTTCTTTATGTCAAATCACTTTACATCCCATCAATATTTTGCATGAAAAACTGTGCCAAAAGAATCAATTACGAGCTATTTTTTCGTCCTCGAGCTTTGTGTTCAAAGGAGGAGTTCAGTCTGTATATGGTTTAGTCTGCCAAATCCGGACCCTATGTAAACTTTCGAGCACAAACAAGTCCAGTTTAACATATGTTATATTTGGGATTACACACTAATAAAGTACAGACTCTTTTACTTTTGTAGGGCAGTGTCCCATTCGGGATTCAAACCCACACCCTCAGAGTAAAACGTTTAATCGCCAGCACAAGTTGACGTTAGATATGTTCCACACTAGGCTCAGTTTCTATGTACGTACTTATGATACAGACTGCCGTTTCCTCCCATGAAGCTTCATGATGTAAGGTGTCGTGATGTGGAGGCAAGACAATGATTGGAGACGGCTGTGTTTGAAATCAAGGAGTTTTATGTCCGGAAGTCTTTCATGCTTGCGTCATAAGACCGACGAACAATTTCCTAAGTCATTCGTCAACGGGCGGGTTACTGTAAAGCTCATTTTCCCCCGCGGTTTTATACCAGTATTTCTTTATGAAGACATCAAATGCGGTTCATCTTGTTCGGGTTATGCACAGTCGGTGTGGTCGGTATATAGTGCACAGGGTATCACAGGATCCGTTCAGAGAAATGGGTTAGTATATGGACTGAAAGTGTAGCGTTCTCATTGATTGCGTTGTGTTGTAGTTGAACGTGTAGCGTTCTTATTGGAGGCTTTGTGTTACGATAGAAAGTGTAGCGTTCTCATTGATTGTGTTGTGTTGTAGTTGAACGTGTAGCGTTCTTATTGGAGGCTTTGTGTTACGATAGAAAGTGTAGCGTTATCATTGTTGGCGTTGAATTGTGATTGAAACGGTAGCGTTTTCATTGACGGTGTTGTGCTGTGATTGCGGGTGCAGCGTCCTCATTGATGGCGGTGTGCTATCATTTTGGTGTTGTACTATGACTGAAAATGTAGCGTTCTAGTTGATGATGGTGTACTTTCATGAAAATGCAGCATTCTCAGTAATAGTGTTGTGGTGCAGCGGGTGCAGCGTTGAGGGTTGAGGGTGCAGCATTCTTGATGATGGTGTTCATTATTTTATGATTGAAACTGTAGCTTTCACACTGGTTGACATGTGTTATTGTTGAACGTGTAGCGGTATCGTTGCAGTTCATGGCTTTGTGTTACGATAGAAAGTGTAGCGTTCTCATTGATTGTGTTGTGTTGTAGTTGAACGTGTAGCGTTCTTATTGGAGGCTTTGTGTTACGATAGAAAGTGTAGCGTTATCATTGTTGGCGTTGAATTGTGATTGAAACGGTAGCGTTTTCATTGACGGTGTTGTGCTGTGATTGCGGGTGCAGCGTCCTCATTGATGGCGGTGTGCTATCATTTTGGTGTTGTACTATGACTGAAAATGTAGCGTTCTAGTTGATGATGGTGTACTTTCATGAAAATGCAGCATTCTCAGTAATAGTGTTGTGGTGCAGCGGGTGCAGCGTTGAGGGTTGAGGGTGCAGCATTCTTGATGATGGTGTTCATTATTTTATGATTGAAACTGTAGCTTTCACACTGGTTGACATGTGTTATTGTTGAACGTGTAGCGGTATCGTTGCAGTTCATGGCCTTGTGTTATGATTGAAAGTGTAGCGTTCTCACTGGTGGACCTATGTCATTATTGAACGTGTATCGTCCTCAAAGATGGTGTTGTATTAATTTGAAAATGTATTATTGAATATGTAGCACTGTTATAGAATGACGTAACGTTATCATTGAATGTGTGAGAAACTCACCAGTGGTGTATAGCTTATTTGATGTGTAGCGTTCACACTGAGGGGCGTCTTATTTGGAGTTACCGCTATATAAAATTTCAGTATCAAATTATTATCATTAAAAGCATAACCTTCTCATTTATAGCTCAGAATTTTATTTATTATAATATACATTATACAGCAATGTCACTTACGAAGTAGCGTTTTTGTTTATGATGCTATGTCAGGACTGAACGTGTTATCATTGTGTAGTATGGCTGAATGTGTAGCATTCGCATGGATGATATAGCATTATACTGAAAGCAGAGCGGTGATTTGAATGTGTAGTGTTATCATTGAATGGATGTAGGGTTAGATTTGAATGTGTAGTGTTATCATTGAGTGGATGTAGGGTTAGATTTGAATGTGTAGTGTTATCATTGAATGGATGTAGGGTTAGATTTGAATGTGTAGTGTTATCATTGAATGGATGTAGGGTTAGATTTGAATGTGTAGTGTTATCATTGAATGGATGTAGGGCTAGATTTGAATGTGTATAGTTATCATTGAATGGATGTAGGGTTAGATTTGAATGTGCAGTGTTATCATCGAACACATGCAGGGTTAGATTTGATTGTGTAGTGTTATCATTGAATGGATGTAGGGCTAGATTTGAATGTGTATAGTTATCATTGAATGGATGTAGGGTTAGATTTGAATGTGTTATCATTGATGGTGTTGCGTTATTACTGAACGATGAGGATTGCCGTTGCACTGGCATGTAAACCATATGTGGGCGTATCAATAGCATTAAATATAGCAGTGATTGGGTTTATATTTTTGGAATTGTATCGGAAGGGATCATTACATAACACTGGTATTACAAATATCGTATAAATCAACAGCAACTATCAACAGAACTAGAATTATGACTCTTCGGCGCATGTGTCCTTGAGGTGTGTCAGAGCTATGACCTATGACCCCAATGGAGACTGATCCACCCAAGGGGCACTCCGAACACGCCCGACCGTTGTAACCATGGTTTTAGGGTCCAGGGCTCTTCAGACATCCAGGAACGCCCTGTCGTACCAGGAAATAATTAATTAATTATGGCAGCCGGACCAACACTCAGGCATAAAGAATTCAGATAAACGGACTGTTATCTCGTTTTATAAATTTCCCCTGCTGAACCATAGGAATGGAGATTTATTAACGGACGACTCTTCTCTGGCGATCAGCACAAATAGCCTTTTTGCTAGATTTCCCGTGGGCGCTAAGACTCAATGGAAACCCGACAAGATAGGTCCATTTAGATATTCCATGTGTCTGTCACACGTGTCTATCGTCACAGCCGCATCGACGAACGCTTACGTGTTTGAAGTTTTTGCTAAATGTGGCATATTAAGGAATGAGTGAAAGCATGTTAAGACCTAATCAACCATAGATTCGTTTCAAGTCTCTTTGGTGCACGTTTCATGCTTCAGTTCTGCTGTACTGTGGTTCCAGTATTGTTTCTGCTGTGTCCCGTTCATTCTTGATGGTTACAGTCAAGTACCTTGTTATCCAGGTGTTCCGGGTCAGAGTTGTCTCCCTTTGGGCGTCAGTATTCGATACTGGTCGGCCAAACGTTATGTCGGGATATACGTCCCGGCATTCAACACTGGTCTTCCGAAAGGTATCTCAAGACAGACAAGCCATATTCAAGTCTGGTCTTCCGAAGGGTATCTCAAGCCAGACAAGCCAGTATGCAACGCTCGTCGTGGGAAGGGTATCTCAAGCCAGACAAGCCAGTATTCAACACTGGTCTTCCGAAGGGTATCTAAATCCAGACAAGCCAGCATTCAACACTGGTCTTCCGAAGGGTATCTCAAGCCAGACAAGCCAGTATTCAACACTGGTCTCTCAAACCAGACAAGCCATATTGAGCACTGGTCTTCCGAAGGGTATCTCAAGCCAGACAAGCCAGTATTCAGCACCGGTCTCTGTGTGGGTATTTCATACCCCAAAATGTCCAGTATTCAATAAGAAATGTCCAGTATTTCCACGGATGGTATACCGACAGACAGGACCCAGTCACCTTTCTTTCCTTTCTAATTCCGATCCAGTTCCAAGTGTCCACGAGGTTACATGTTTGTTGAGGACAAAGACCCAAGGGCCATGAACTCATTCATTACTTCCGCTGCCAGTGCCTCAACGATGCTACCAGCTGCATCAAAGCGTTATCTGGATCAGATTCGTCACAACGCGCGTCTTACCGTTACCTCATTTGGCTTGCCTGAGAATGACACGAGATGAAGGAGAATTCTGGCTCAGCTGTAAAGGCCTTCGAACGGGCATACTGACAAACGACCCAGTCTAAGTAAACTTAGTCTCAGTAGTATTCGTAACATCCAACTGAGTCTAACAAACCCAAGTAGGAGGTCGCGTCAGGTAACCGTTGGACGACCCGTCCAATCAAATGCGAGAGGGTCAAACGAAGGAAATTCACTGGTTAGTTGTGAAAACAGGATGATTGTTCCAAATATTGGGGCGATGAGGTAGCCTAATGTTTAAAGCGTTCGCCTGTCACGTCGAAGACCCAGGTTCGATTCTCGACATGGAAACAATGTGCGAAGCCCATATCAGGTGTCCCTCGCCGTGATATTGCTGGAATGGTGCTAAAACGGCGTAAAACTTAACTCACTCACTTACAAATCTCGAAGTACTACGTACCTGATCTATTATAGTTGCATACTTATCCGAATATAATCCCGGTGGAGATCGTGTTTATCCGCTGGTTTTATAACGATGGAAAGCCCACCCATTGTCAGGATTACTTGAATATACGCTGGTAGAAAACAGCTGTTTCCTGAAATTCTTCACTTATAGTGCTCCGCCGTGCCTGCAACACATGTATCAGTGGTGATGCTGGCATCCACTAGTTTGTCTTGTTTCGCTTGCATGGTGTGTTGGTTTACGTCGCAGTCAGCAATATTCCAGCTACATAGCGTCGTCTGTAAACATTCGAGTCTGGACCAGAAAATCCTGTGATCAACAGCATGAGCATCAATCTACGCAACTGGGATACGGTGACATGTGTCAACGACACGAACGAGCCAGACCACCCGATCCCGTTAGTCGTTAAGCAAGCATGGGTTATTGAAGACCAATTCTAACCCGCATCTTCGAGTGTAGCTTGTCTTGTGATCTCTGCTCTGTGAGTGCCTTAAATCTGTGTTTAGTTAAGAGCATTCTAAGTTCTAAGCGTAAGATTGCTTTAAGGACGTGGAACCAAGGACCAGCAGCGGTTATTTATCAGCAACTGCGATTAATCACCATGAGTGCTCTCACATTGAATCCGGTATTCATTTCGGCACAAGTAAAATTGTGCCAAAACAAAGTCCTAAAATTATACTATATTGCCAAGTGGACTCCTAAAATGGGTCCAAAGTGGCCTATTGAAAATTTGGAAATTTACAGAACCAAATAAATCCGTTAATTCTGAATGAAGTGGACGACTTCATTTTATAACATCAAGGGTGATTTCATTTCAATCGTGAACGAGTCATTTAATTTTGATCGTCTGGAATAAAAATTAAATGTTTAACTCACAAGTCTTTACAAAATTTAATCACAGTTCTGCATTGTGAATTTTAATCATTTCTCGGTGTTGTGCACTTTCGGTGGTCCGAAAAAACGATTCCGCCAAAACGTGGTTTCACTTCAATGGTCACCGTTCGTTCAGTGCAGGTTAAACAGAAATTCTTTGTGGTCGAATGTTTGATCATCAGTTTTTAGGCGTTCACAAATAAAAGTTTAAATGCAAAATAAACTGTGAAAATTACTATTTTCCTGTTCTCTCATTTTGTGAAAAATAATAACGCGACTTAAAATGTGAAACGAATGTTCCACATATGCTGTTTCAAGGAGGTAGAGGGTATACATTAGAGGGTTCACGGATAAACATGGAAATTAACTCATAACGAATGCCGGCGATTCGGTGTGCCTTCCGGGTTAAAAGGTCCCTGGATTTATTTGACAGGAACACTAATTCAAACCAGGTGAGTCTTCGTGTTGACCCGAGAAGTCAACGCGAAATGGCGTGATCTGGCTTTGTTTGTGACGATGCATGCGATTAAATGGGTGGCGTGTCGAGTCGGTCTCTGACCTTGAGACCTCTAGTACTGGGATTTAAATAATATTAACAATTCCTTCCTTGTAAACACTAGGTTTAAGTGGATACAGAACCTGAACTATTTTGACAGGATATTTTCATTATAACGTTTGATAGAAAAAGGAAGCAATTTATGTCACACATACGCGCACACACACGCGCGCACCTTTTACTCATATAGCCGTTAAATGGTCAGGCACAATAAGGTGTATAAAACTGGGTTTGACCAAAACATTTTAAACTTTATATAACGAAACACAACTGACAGGATCCACCTAAACTCCAAACATTTAGTCCAAAGACAATGCTGTGATACCCGTTTCAAATCCATAGCAGTCAGTAAAAAATATGCTTTTTTGTTCTTTTTTTTTGTCAGTTCAGTCGTCATGAAGGACAGGTGCTTACATTCTTCTGCAATGCATTTAGTTTTGATGTTTTATTCATTTGTTATTTTATGCTGCGTTCAGCAATTATCAAGTTGACAGCGGTCTGTAAATGAATTAAGCTTGGGTCAGACAATCCAGTGATTAACATTAGCACAGATCATAGCAATTTGGAGACCAAGTCAGCGAGTGTGACCTCCCGATCCCGTTTCGTGTGTTCTTGTTAGCCCTATATTCGTAAACTGACCGGCAAAAGAAAGTAATCATTGCCAGGAGTACCTAGACGCACAAACAATAATATACAGTGATGTTAACAACATCTTTTCTCAACCTCAGCTAAAAATCACACGCATACTACAGAAACACGAAGCGTCAGAAATGCGCATGTTCACTGAGTGTCCTGTTTTCAATCACATACAGGATAAACAGGTACTGAATTATACACAATAAACGTTCTGTACCATCACTTTGTATCTACCCCTTGCATCAATACAGGCACGCAGCCTTCTTCTGGCCGAAGACGTCAGACGCCGGGAGTGAGTGAGTTGAGTTTTACGCCGCACTCAGCAATATTACAGCTATATGGCGGCGGTCTGTAAATAATCGAGTCTGGACCAGACAATCCAGTGATCAACAACATGAGCATCGATCTGCGCAATTGGGAACCGATGACATGCGTCAACCAAGTCAGCGAGCCTGACCACCCGATCCCGTTAGTCGCCCCTTACGACAAGCTGAGTCGCCTTTTATGGCAAGCATGGGTTGCTGAAGGCCTATTCTACCCCGGGACCTTCACGGGTCTCAGACGCCGGGAAGGTCATGTGGTATGCGACGCCAAGGATGTGTAAGCTGTTGTCTATTCTTTGGTAGGTTAGGGCGTTTCCACACGTCTGTCTAGTGCATCCCATATGTACTCGATCGGGGGCATGTCTTGGGAACGTGCTGGCCACTTTAGAACGTCCTGACCCGGGGTAGAATAGGCCTTCAGCAACCCTTGCTTGCCGTTAAAGGCGACTCAGCTTGTCGTAAGAGGCGACTAACGGGATCGGGTGGTCAGGCTCGCTGACTTGGTTGACGCATGTCATCGGTTCCCAATTGCGCAGATCGATGCTCATGTTGTTGATCACTGGATTGTCTGGTCCAGACTCGATTATTTACAGACCGCCGCTATATAGCTGGAATATTGCTGAGTGCGGCGTAAAACTAAACTAAACTCACTCACTCACTCACTCACTCACTTAGAACGTCCTCTCGTCGCTGCCAACGACGAACTACTCGAACTCAACGCAGTCTGTGACGTCTGTGTTCAGGGGTCCACACCTGTCCTTTAGGCTCTGATACCTGCTCCCCGAAGACTGGGTATTGACTGGCATGGTGATCAAGGGAATTTGCCGCTGATGACGTTGCCGTCAGTAAACGGTTTCTCGGTGTAACGTCCTCAAATGCCGGTCTTCAGGTGGTATTGCTTCTCCCTGACTCCCGCTTCCTGGTCTGTCCTGCGTCTGGCCCGTCTGCCTCTAACACTGCAGCAATCTTGAGACAGCTACACGGGTGCATCCGAAGGTTTTTGTGACGTTGGCGTGTGTCGACCCCATCTAGAGCATACCTATGGCCCGCTCACGTTCAACTGCTGGTAATCGTGTCATATCTGTGGTGATCTTTTTCAAACTGCGTGTGTAACCTGTCCGCACACTTACTTTGTACCCTTAGCGCACGTGAAACTCTGACAGCGGCCCCAAATCATCGTTTATACATTTGACCGCAACTGACCATTTCATTGACGTTGTATTCACGACATGCACATGAATTCACTGCAGGTATCAAATTGCCACGCTGAGGCGTCATGTTTCAGTGTATATTTGCCTACAAAAATATTCTTTTTAAATTTGACAATCGGTTACCTTTGGTGTACTTTATTTTGCCGGTCAGTATGTGTTTCCACATTCAGGGGTGATTTTGTGAGTGTTATAATGCGGCAGTTGAATCGCGGTAAATGTATATCTAATATCATGAATTCGTCATTCAGATTTAGTCCAGATAATCTGACGGTGGAGCTCCCCCATTTTTAAGGACTGACTAAGCAGGGATCAAATGACATGCTAGCCCCTTCTTTCAGTTTGAAACTCACGTCTCAGTTTACATGACCGACGTCAAAGTTCACAGCGTTTGACCTTGCGTTTGACCTTGCTCAACTTGCTGGTTCATATGACCATTCACTTCTCAAGTGGACAGGTGAGTTTCTTGACCTTCGTAATGGATACTCCCACCTTACATGTCAGCGAAATGAACAAACTTGACCTCTGAAACAAGTGACTGAGTGAGTGAGTATGGTTTCACGTCATTTGGAGCAATATTCCACCAATATCATGACGGGGACTCCAACAATGGGCTTCACGCAGTGTACCCATGTGGGTATTAGAACCCTGGTTTTCAGCGTGTCGAGGGAAGTCTTTAACAACTAGGCTACCCTCCTGTCCCTCAATCACATGGGCAAGAGGGAATGAGTGGATATGGTTTTACGACGCTTTTATCAATATTCTAGCAATACCATGTCGGGATACGTTAGAAATGGGTTTCATATACTGTACATAATCATGTTAAGTAATTTTCTTCTAAACTTTAATAGCATATTCCAGTCATTAAAAGCATTGCAACTGGAATGTGTCTGGTGTAACTAGCTTTTTATCTTAGGTTGCACCTGGTGTAAGTAGGTTAACATGGAGCCCTGGTTTCTTAGCACCTTCCATATTCTTTGGAATGTCTTGTTCACGCTACTCAAGACACCCACCACTGGAATGTCTACGATATTTAGAGAGCTTCGTGCTCTATGGTTGCATTATTGCGTAAAACAACATTCGTCCATACAGTCACAATCTCAACAGTTGATTACATACGAGGCTTGGACGACCGGAAAGGTTGGTGTTGACGTTATCGGCGACTGTCTTCCTGACCGAGATAACGTATGAAGTTAAAGGATGTTTTATTTATTATTTATTATTTATTTATATAAGTGAATGACATGCATAATATTCAACAAAGCAGGGTAACTTTATTTTTATTATTTACGATTAAACTGTATGGGGGCTACTGCGTTGTGCACGTGCATATCATGCGTTGTGTTTAGGGGTGGTAATAGAGGGAAATGTGGTGCGTTCATAAGATGTCTGTCCTTGGAACGTTTCTTAACGTTTACACTTCCTATCCAAATTGAAAGTTCAGGTTCCGATACTTCTTTTGAAGAGCATATTTGAACGTCTCTATGCTGTCATTGTGTCGTTTCCTTAACAAAGGGTTGGGATTTGGACGCTGCAGTTTTTTAACGAAAGCTGGTCAGATTTATTCCCTGTTGAAGATGAGCGATGGGGTAGTGGTTTAAGGTGTTTTCTCGTCACGTCGAAGACTCGGGTTCGATTCCCATCATGGGTACAGTGCGTGAGGCCCATTTCTGTAATATTGCTGGAATATTGCTGAAAGCGACGGAAAAGTAAACTTGCTCACTGTTAATGATTAATCGTACCCTTACTTCGCTGGGATTTTAAAACGGTTAGCGGCGTATAACTAAACACACTCCCCGTCCATCTTTATAGTTGAACGTTTTCGTGTTTTGTCCTCTTTGGATAAACAGTTTTCATCACGGCATAAAACCTGACCATGTATCTTTGTACTGTGCTTTTCCGTTGATTCATAATTTTCATCACGACATAAAATCCGACTACGTACCTTTAAACTGTGCATTTCTGTTGATTCATAATTTTCATCACGACATAAAATCCGACTATGTACCTTTAAACTGAGCATTTCTGTTGATTCATAATTTTCATCACGACATAAAATCCGACCATGTACCTTTAAACTGTGCATTTCTGTTGATTCATAATTTTCATCACGACATAAAATCCGACCATGTACCTTTAAACTCAGCATTTCTGTTGATTCATAATTTTCATCACGACATAAAATCCGACTATGTACCTTTAAACTGAGCATTTCTGTTGATTCATAATTTTCATCACGACATAAAATCCGACCATGTACCTTTAAACTACGTCTTTTGCTGCCCGCCCCACGGCACCTTTCAATTTTCCTCTTCGTTTCAAGCAATCAAATTTGTTGTAAAAACCGGTTGTTCGAAGCACGGCGTAAGTATTTAATGGGGTTTGTTATCTATGTAATTAACGGATTTATTAATGGTTCACCGATATAGTTCAAGGAGAGTGTAAATAAGCATTTTCCAACGAATACAGAGTAACGCAATCTCTTTGCTGTTCACGATGGAAGCACCCATACTGGTGGTAGTGTTGGTTAAAATTGAAAACGGAGTATAATCTCTTTCTTGCTCTAACATCGCATCATTTCTTTCATTAACGGTTCCGTTTTACAAAAATCATCTGAACTTATTTAAAAATTTCTCTGTTTACATACACCAACACAATAACAAACAAATTATTCACAAGATGTTATGAGATTCATTTACAGAAAACGATTCTGTTTTCTTAACTTTAGGTCTCTTTTTATATTTTGCTCTCACGCTGAACCTCTTAAATCTTTGAAATACTTTGTCAGAACACAGAAATTATTTACGATATGTCCACGAGATGAAAAATCTGTTATCCGGCGTTTAAATCATAATTGTATATATATATATTATCTATTGCCACCTTAAAATGTTGCACACAACCGTATTAGTAGATATCATTATGTAAAGCATAGTAGTTGTGCAGGATTGAGACATTCACAAAAGTGTGACCATCCGCCGCCATCTTCATATTTTGCGGCCATCTTGAAATTTCGCGTGTTTTACTTTTTTCTTCTTGTACACATCAGTAGGAATAATAACTTCAGTGCTCTGTTTGTTCTTATCGAACCTAAGCTGGTAAGTCTGATTGAAAAAAGATAACGGGTATTTGCTTGAAGAATCAAATAAGAAGATTATCTCATTCGTGGTATCGGGTATCACATATTTCGCAAGAAAACACCTATAATCTTCTCTGATATCACCATGAACCGAAGAACCATTGAATTTGTTTTCGAAAATAAATATAAATATATTACTCAAAAGAAATCAAAATTATTTTATAAACTGCATTTCACAAGAACGTATACACTAATGTTAGATAGTAGTTAAAATGAAAAACAAATAAACCCATGAAATGATTAATATTTGACCGTGATGTATTTGGAACGGTTATCATAGGACTGTTTTAGATAATAGTTTTACAAAATTGAGTGCGGCATCATCCCTAATGTATTATTTGTCAATAGAGGCTAATGTTAGATACAAACCGGACCAGAGTTTTAGTGAAAGATACCTTCACGACCTTCCTTTTTGACTAAACACTAAACAAACCTAACACAAGGATGCAGGCATTCATAGTCAAAGAGAATTTGAGATTCCAATCTCAGAGTACTACATTTCTTCACCAAACCAGTATGAAAAGTAAAGCAGGTATGGCGCGCCTGTAAGAGGAAATACGGTAAACTACTTATCTCGTAAAATATTGCAACCAGGAACTCAGTAATGAAGGAAATATGTCGGCCGACGTGGTGGGATAAAAACAAGGTGACAGCCTTTCTCAGCTAATCGGGAGTTGAGTCCTAATGGTTTGCTCACCCCTAATGAATTATTTATCAGTGGACGCTAATGTTAGATACAACCCGGACCAGGGTTTAGTGGAAGACCCCTTCACAGCCTTTTTTTTAACCTGAATATTAATTATGCCTAAATGTAAAGACACCTGAACCAGGAATGTACCGTGCTGGGAATGAATAAATGAACGAACGAACGAACAAACGAACGAATTGATACAAGGATCACTCTTGGTGCGTTTGTGCGTTTTCAAAAGCAAATGACTCAGTTACCATGTTTGCCGACCAGCTGCATTCGAGGCATTCGAGCTGCTGACGTTAGAGAGGTGCTAATCCATTTGACATGTGTGAGTTATTGTGAACCTGTGGTACAACCAAATGTGGGTCGTACGCTGACAGGGAGTATCACAGATATGACAGGCGGTATGTGACACACATCCTCCTGTCATACCGCAGAGTACTGTCATCATCACCATCATCACTATCACCTATGCAGTTTTCAGGGCTCAGTTACTCCAATGAACAGCGTCATGAGTTCGGCACAGAATGATGAAGTTGAGGTTACGCATCTTCTAACAAATGTACGGTCATACCAAGGTGTGGGGGAGAGTGAGTGAGTCTAGCTTACGCCGCTTTCAGCAATATTCCAGGTATCTTACAACGGGGACACCAGAAATGAGCTTCACATGTAAACGAACCCGGTCTTCGGCATGACGAACGAAAGCTTTATCGACCAGGCTAATGTAGGCATCTGTATATACATAAGTAGTGTTGGCGTACGTAAACAAGCAGTGTTGGCTTCTGTACATAAATAGTTAGTGTAGGCACATGTACGTAAACAACTAGTGTAGGCACATGTACGTAAACAACTAGTGTAGGCACATGTTCGTAAACAACTAGTGTAGGCACATGTACGTAAACAAGTAGTGTAGGTATACGTTTATAAACAAGTACTGTAGGCGTCTGTTCCTAACCACGTACTGTAGCCATATGTACATAAACAAGTAGTGTAGGTGTCTGTGTGTAAATGAGTAGTGTAGGCCCGCTTGCTGTTGTCCGTATGAATAACATGCTGAAAAGGTTATATTTCTAAATGTGCCCCAGTTTGCAGTTTTCGAAGACAAACACACACATGCGCATTGTGCACAGATGTGTTATATGTCAGTATGTAATTAGAATAAACGGTACAAATGGTGTAATGGATTCCTCATGCTCGATATATTTCGCATGAAATGATCAGAGTGTATTTTCGATTTTCCGCACCGGGTTACCTTGGTCGCTGTTGTTGCGCGGCATATTTACCCAATTGCATTATTTGGTTAGTGAGCGGTTAAGCGACAAGAAGCCGTATCCATCATCACAAGATATCTCTGAGTCCATTACTAGTATTTTATACCGACTGTGTCGTGAGCAAACGTTTATGAACCACTATCACGAAATTATTAAAACCAGGTTTTCGCAGAAAGATCACAAACACACGCAAAGCCATGGCAATCGTTCAATGAGTTCAAAGAGCACGTTAACGGTAGCCAAATGTTGCGATGAAACGATCCAGAACCCATGGGTCATGGGCTAATTTCCACAAAGCTCCTTGTGATCTGTGCTGCTTGTGTACATGTTGTTTAACGCTGCACTCGGTAATATTCTATCAACATATATATGACGGCGGTCTGTAATCAACGTCATTAGCATGTCATTCAGAACAAAACCGCTTTTCTTTAAAATCTTCAGTATCCAATATTTACCACCAATTCTCATTCTCCCCGTCCTCACGAACCAGTTGTGTAACGAGACATTCAATCAACAATGGCGTTTTGTATCAATGCACACTTACATGAACAATTAATCTATGCTCAATATATACCATTCTAAACAAGTAGGGGATATTGCATTTTGCAAGTAAACCATAGCCAGTTGCAATGCCAGTGCGTATGAGATACAGTAATATATGTCCATATAGATGAAACATTTCCAAAGGAATGGAAAGAGTTGTCGCATTTAACCTCAATTTCCCTTTATCAATTGTTTCCTTCTTGACTTCATCATTTGCATTGTTCTCGATCTATTGAATCCAAAATCACATACTTTTTAGTGGTATATTGTAAATGGCTATAACCCAGGAGATAGGTTTATAACAGATACAAATTCTCCTTTAGTCACGTTTAGAAAATAATCATTTCCATGTCATTTGCATCGTTTTCCATTAAGGTGCTCGGAATTCGTATTATGATAATTTCTGTGATTTCAGCTGCTTCAACCTATATTTTCATTTTCAAATATTTGCTACAAATTACCCCGACCATTCTAATCGCAATTACGAACCCGGATTGAATGTGACAAGTGAGGACCGTTTGAAACTTGGGTAGTAAGGGACTTTGAGGTGGAGATGAGGAGGAGGACTCGCATTTCGTACTAAGACGAGCTACTCTATTTCCATATTTAAAAAGACACCTTGCTACAAACGTCATAAACACCATTCCTGAGATCAAATGTTCGGTCACGTAGTACATTAATAGTATTCTCAGAGAAAAACCTAGGTCGTGACACAGACTTACATGGACAAACACGTTTACATACATACAATGGTCTTTATCTAAACATTTCCTGTCCCTAAACAGTCCTTTTGTTTATCATGGGTATTCACTTGTCAGGTAGTTGTGATCTATGTACCCTCCTAATGGACACACCTTACATTCTTATGGGAATTTCATGATGACAATCCAAAATAGTCCAGTCTAACCTTTGTAAAAAGTGTGTAATTCAGGAAAGCTACCAACCCGTTACTGTAACATTGCCACACAGTATTGTCACCATTGTGTTCGTATTTCCTGTGAAAGCCAAGGGTCATGCCGTTAATATATTTAAACTGAAACATGTTGTGGTAACCGTGTCCAAGTACCAGCTTGTCATCACTATGAGACATCCACAGACCATTGGAAAGACATACGTGTCGTAGTGTACAACAAGGTGCGTGCTTAATCCAATGTTGTTCATGTATTGAATTCAAATCTTCCTTCTAGTTATTCTGTACGCTTTGACAAGCATTGCCTTGCACCAAACCAACTAAAGCCCTGTTTCCAGCATAAAAAAACCCCCAATAATCATGGGATGAGTTGTAGTGAACAGTAGGTGCGTGCTTAGTCCAGCTTTGTTCATGTATTGAATTCAAATATTCCTTCACGTCATTCTAAACAGTTTTGGGGGCGGTGGAGTAGTAGCGCAATGAAATAAGACCAGGTTCGATTCCCCATATGGGTACAATGTGTGAAGCACATTTCTGGAGTTCCCTGCAGTGATGTTGCTGGAATATTGCTAAAGGCGGCATAAAACCATACTCACTTACTCTGAACAGTTTTGACCAGCATCGCCTTGCGTCCATCTACGCCAGTGGGAGGCAGGCACTGTTTACAACATAAAATATAATGAAGAAAATCCAATATACTTACTTTTCATCTGCATCGTATTTTCCAAATGCATATGAAACGTGGTAACAGCCTTTTTGGACCAAAGATTTTATATATTTCCATTTTCATCATCTGTTCAGAATGCGTGTGAAAAAGTTGAAACCTGATCCCTATTTAGCGTAATTGTTTAACAATGGGTCAATTGTAGAAACGTCATTCCGTTTGGTTTGGGTATTAAGAAATATGGTTCACATTTTGTTATAATATAACCTAAGTGGTTTACGGTCTCCCAAAATAAAACATGACCAGGAGGGTCTTTTCGGACAATAACACGTCCAAATGGACAACACAGCTCTTGAATCCGCAATGGCTTTTCATCTTAAACAATGACAGCCAGGATTAGAGAACAGTCGCATTTGCTAAGCCCAGGCCTAAATGAAAGAGGTTAACACTGGGGTGACAGCGTCCAGGGGCACGTGGGGGTACTTAGCGCTCCTGTGCCGGTTTCCGTGTCCCGGGGAAGGTTGGGGTAGAAGGTGTAAGGTAAACAGCTCGAGCACATGTACAAATTTACTCGGAATGTGGTTTCTATAAATCTAGCAAAATGTGTTTGACGCGATGATATGTCAAGTGTTCGGATGTACGCAGCGGTTTTCAATCGTTGTAAGACGTCACGACTGCCGAGTCGTCCTTAAAGAGCATGCATTACACAATCGAGCTCACATAAGTAACTGTTTTATAACCAATTTAAGATGATCAGAGTTTACGGGGTTTGTTTTAGGTTTTAGTATATATACATAAGCGGTCCATCGGATAGCAGTCTCTGGGATCTCTGCTCATGTCATGTACAAAGATACACCATTCATGATAGGGAAGTCGTCTTAGTGCATCAGAAACGCATCTCACCGCATTACATCAACGCAAAGAAAATCAACGATACGCAATGTAATGCGAAAGAGCATAGGGGAAAGGTCGAATGGTGCTCTGGGGCAAGTTGTTACGTATCTGTTGATACTCTGGGACACGTTGCTTCGTTATTATTCGTTCTTGTGGACACGTTGGTGTGTTTTGTTGACGCTCTGGGAGAGGGCGATGTGTTTTTGTTGATGTTCTGTGACATGTTCCTGCAGGTTTTTTATACTCTGGGACAGGTTGCTGTGGGTTTTCTATGCTCTGTTGATACGTTGATACGTTCTTACTAATACTCTGGGACACGTTGATACGTTATTACTAATGCTATGTGATACTAATGCTATGTGACACGTTGCTGCGTTTTTGTTGATATTCTGGGACACGTTCATACGTTATTACTGATGCTCTGGGACACGTTGCTACGTTTTGTGGATGCTCTGGGACACGTTGCTACGTTTATAGTGATGCTCCGGGACACATTGATGCGTTTTTGTTGATGCTCTGAGACACGTTGCTACGTTTTGTGGATGCTCTGGGACACGTAAATACGTCATTGTTGATGCTCTTGGACACATTGATGTGTTTTTGTTAGTACTCTTGGACAAATTGATGCGTTTTGTTAATGCTCTGGGACACGTTGCTGCATTTAGTGGATGATCTGGGACACATACCTGTGTCTTTGTTGATGCTCTTGGACACGTTGCTGCGTTTTTGTTGATGCTCTGGGACACGTTACTGCGTTGTGTGGATGCTCTGGGACACGTTAATACGTTTTACTGATGCTCTGGGACACGTTAATACGTTTTTGTTGATGCTCAGGTGCATGTCGCTGCGTCTTGTTGCGGCTCTGGTGTACGCAGTTACGGTTTTGTTGGGGCCCTCGAGCACATGTTTGCTATTTTCTGGTCCATGAAGTTACGTTCCTCTTTAACTTCATGGGCAAGTTGCTAAGGTCTTGTTGCGATTCTGGACCACGTATAACAACATCGTTGTTGGCGATGGTCAGTTGATCCTGTGATCCTTGGATGTTCAGTCAGTCACTGCATCATACCCCGAGACTATCGAAGGTTCCACCCTTCCGCCTCCAAATCAATGTGTGATTCATCTACACACTACCATGATGTTCCGAGTTAGAATTCATTTTCATCACCCAATGCTTGTCGTAAGAGGCGACTAAGGGGATCGGGTGGTCAAACTCGCTGACTTGGTCGACACGTGTCATCATATCCCAATTGCGTAGATCACTGCTGACTGTGGTGATCACTGTATCTGCTGATCCAGACTCGATTATTTAAAGATAGCTCGAAAATTGCTGAGCGCGGCATTAAACAACAAACATACAGCCATGATCATATGTTTGAGAAAGCTTGTTACCGAGCGCATATTTTGACAGAATTTCACTTAGAATCAGGCACAATAAACAGCGCAAAACTTACATTCGAATCAAAGATCAGCAGATCCTACCTCTACTAAGGGACGTAACTCTCTTACGGGAAGCACTGGATGCTGAAGACAATGTCTAACCCGCATATTTACGAGGTCATGAATTCTGGAACAAGGATACTGATGATTCACTTTTCAAAATTTCTCTATTGAAAACCGTGAAAGCATTTTGATGTCATTTCTTTGTAACATTTCAGAGAAATGAATATCATCTCCATATAATTCAAAACGTTTGGAATGGTAATACACATGTAGTGCATGAGGGGTAGAAAAAAACTCCCTTTCCCCGTTATCTCGTTGCGTAGACACAAATATTATCATCCTTGCATCATTTATAGTCACGTGTCCGGTGCACAAAAAGATCAAGCACTGCAACAAATTTATTCGATTTGTTTGGTTGATAAGTTCGATCCATTTCAACGAAAATAGAGGAAACTGTTGAAGAAAATTATTCAAGACGATCGACCACGACAGGCTTGTATAGGGACATGCCGACTTTCGCGCTATTTTCGGCTTTTATTTAATTGTTGGAGACAAGATTTGATGGAACTACCTCGAATCAGCCTGTGTGTAATTCTAACTATGACCTTTCGCTTGTAACATCAAATCCCCTCTTATTGGCCTTATCATCGTCTTCGATTTAATACCAGTCGCATATTAACACTTCAATATAACGCGCTTCTTGAGACACTGCGTTATTGCACTTTAAATTGATATCTGGTTGCTCTTTTTCATCCAGGAAATTGTACTACTCTTGTCTTCGAAATATTGCGTAACAGCAACTTTTCATCCTGGTTGTACGACGTAACACGTTATAACGAGATAGTCACGTGACTTGCGTGGGAGCGATATTAGCCACCGAATATTTCATATTTAACACCTCAAAAGCTAGCATTAATAAGCTTCCATCTGTGGACTCCTTGACTGGCGTATAACTGCACTTGTAAACGGGGAGGGCAGAATTTGTAGTTTTCAGGCGCCTCCGCTAGCTTTAGATGAATTAATTCTCCAGGGAATTGACATTAAGTCTTTGCTGTTTTTTTTTTTGCTACAGCACTGCATGGACGATAATGTTATAATTTCTCGGCCTCTTTGTGTCCACGTGTCAGATCCACGTTAAGTCTCCGTGATGCGTTTACCGTATGTCAAGAAAACGAACCAGTGTGTTACAACATAAACAGCAGATATTAGCGTCATTATTGTCGGTCTTACAATGGCCCGTGGCAAGACGGATCTTGTTTGTTTGTTTGTTTTGTTTCACGCGGCAGTCAGAATTATTTGCAGCTTTTTGACTGCGGTCTGCACATAATCGAGTCTTAACCAGACAATCTAATGACTGATAACCTGAGCATCTATCTGCTCACTTTGGACACGATGAAACGGATCAGCATCAGCGTTTGTTATCGCCGCGCTCCGCAATATTTCAGCAATGTGGCGGCGGTCTGTAAATAACCGAGTATGGTCCAGATAATCCAGTGATCAACAACATGATCGACCTACGCAACTGGCAGTCTAAGTAAACTTAGACTCAGTGTATTTCGTTACACTCCACCACTGAGTCTAACAAAGGTCGCGTCAGGTAACCTTTGAGCGACGTATAACCGTCCAATCAAACGTGAGACGGTTAAATAGATTTAACCAGTCAAACAACGGCCACTATTTAGAGATCGGAGGGACTTTCAAAATATTCAGGTTACCGACACAGATCTCTCCACAAACAAAAATCCGTATATAACACAGTTATTTGACCTGCAGTATATACGCTTTGGGGGTTCTGTTGACATGGTTACCATTAGCCAATATTTCCGCAAGATGACATCCTTGAAGATTGCCAAAAACACTATTTTCAGCGACTGTTTACTCACCGTTGTCGTGGTTGTAACGTGCGCCGTGTGCATCATCCGGAATCGAGCGTACGCTAAATAGCATTCGGAATAGTTCGGGTACGAACCTTTTCGAGATAAAACGTTCAAAAGGTATGTGCGAATGTCCACTTTAGCGATTTGGTAAGCTGTGTTCTGATTGGTCAATCTCAAAGGTTACCTGACGCGACCTCCCGTAAGGTTTCGTTAGACTCGGTGGTGGAGTGTAACGAAAAGCACTAGGGATATGTTTACTAATATAAGACTGACGCAACTGAGATACGATGAAATGACGTGTCAATCAAGTCAGCGAGCCTGAGCACCCGATCCCGTCATTTGTAACTACTCGTGTCATTCCGGCAAGCCGGATGGCGTCTCGTACCCCTCTCGTGGCCATGTTTATGACTGGGTCTTGTCTAAGCGCAAACGGGCATGGAGATGAAAACAGTCTAGCACCATTATCAAGGAAAGATAACTCTGAATATCCAAACATTGCTTTAAGAATATCCTAAATCCCGTGGGCAAAACAGCAAAACGGTCATTCCCTTCGCAAATATGTTTCAGTGTTGAAAGTTGTTCATCCCTTAGCTCAAAGTTTATGTTGAAATTGTACTTGGTATAGTTTAGCGAAGTCTCAAAGTTCAACGGTTCCGCCATTTTCATGTTTTGAAATGGTTTTACTACGTGCGATTTGATTGGTTTGCCACGATTCTTGGCAATAATGGCATACGAGAGGGGTACGTGTCTTCTTGTAGGTCACGGAAAGAGACGAGTAGTTACGAATGCCGATCCCGTTAGTCGCCTCGGGTTGCTGAAGACCAATTCGAACTCAGGGTTTGGAATATGTTGAAGACACCGTGACACACGCCAATCCGGGGACCCTGGGTTTGACAACAGTGCAGGGTATCCGGATAGACAGAACCAATATCGTTTCTGCAGACGGAATAATTTTTAACTGGTATTGTTGTCTCTGCGACATCTTGACAGATCCATATCCGGGTTGCCTGAGACAGGCCGTCGGACACGGGTACCCGGATGGACATAGGGCATGTATTTTCAGAGACGTACATTACTGCCTGATCCCTTTGTGTCTCCATGCCTGAAATCGAATGAAATGTTAACGATATACAAAAATTTAATTGGACACCTAAATTATAATCTGATCCTATTTCATTCGTATTTCTGTCACTGAAATTACAACTAAATATTAATGATATATACTTAGTTACTGGAAGTGAGGTTTAAAGCATAACAATGTTATCACAACGTTACTTGACTGAAGACCGTCACTCGTTAAGCTTCTAAGCACAGCTCTGATACCCGTATTGGCGGCGTTTGGTAGTCAGGTGGTTCAAGCGTTCACTCGAACCGAAGATGCAGGTTCGATTCCCCGCAATGGGTACATTGTAGGTTTTCTTCTCCAGTTATATTACAGTGAAATTGCTGAGAGCGCTGTAAACATTGCTCACTCGCTAACTATAATGACCTTATCCAAAATGAAGCAAATCTTTAATAGTTTAATGGCCCGCTTACACAAAGCTGCCTATCCTCGTAGTGCTAAGAACGCTTTGTGAAACCGAATCCTCGAAATTTCCACTTCATAGAGGCCTCTTTTCACGTTAATGGAGTATTTTGTTCCTATCAAACTCGTAGGGTCGGTGGGGTAGCCACGTGGTTAAAGCGTTTGTTCGTCACGCCGGAGACTGGGTTCGAATCTTCACATAGCTACGATGCGTGAAGTCCATTTCAGGCGTCCCCCGCCGTGACATTGCTGAAATATTGCCAAAAAGCGGTGTAAAACTAAACTCAGTCATACATTCAAAATTGTAAATTTCCAGAGACTGAACGTCAGTCTAGCATTCAGTATACTTGGCATGTCACAAGGTGTGTCTGCTTACAACTGGAATACGCGAGGATATTTAGGATATGTAGTCTGACAGATGAGGCGGGGTGTTTAGGGTATTTATTAAAAGTGCAGAGATGAACATGGCCACAGGATATCTAGGTTACTGTGTAACTGGACATCCCCGAGGCAGTCGCTCCTTTTGATGGCAAAGACGCCTATACAATCTTGTTTAGTTTTTTTGGCTTATGTTAATATCCAGAAATATCCTTACACGTTTATTTGTGTCACGATTTCCCCTACTAAAACCATCTTAAATATGGAAATAGAATTCCTTTATTGTGTGCATCTGGATCGCGTTATATAAAGGGAAATTATTTGTTGATCTTTTGCCTGCTGTGGGCGGCGCAAGACGCCCTGATTCAGTATCACTTGTGCAATGCACCGCAATTCGCTTTGAGGAGTTGTATCCCTTAGCTGCTAATATCCGTTGTTTGTTTGTTCCAATTCCATAATCACAAGACATAATATGACGGCTGATTTCTAGGAAACCTAGCTTTCATTTGCGATGATTAGTTTAAAAAATGTGTCATACTCTTTGAGAAAACTATGATGCAACTGATTAGTTCATACATGTAAGTATTTTTTTTAAAAAAAATATAATTTATTGTTTTGCATTTTAGGTGATCTATTTTCATATGATTCCCGTATCGGGACAGTTCAGAACTTTCCTGAATTTGTAACACTATCGAAATCTTATACTTAATTTAGGGGCATGTTAACAGAATAAAAAGAACGATATCAAAGGTCTTTGGTCTGTCAATGCGACGTTTCTAATGTCTTTGAAAAAGAAATAAGATTTTCTTGTTGTTTTAGCTTCAAGGTCGGAGATTCTATTTAAAGAGTCCTCTCGTCATGCCGCAGACACGTTCGATTTCTAGTATCAAACAAATGTGCGAAGGTTATTTGTGTAGTCTCTGGCCACGACACGGGACTTTTAGTGCTAACAACTTCATCATTTTGCGCTTAATTGGGAGTGAGTGAGTGTATTTTACGCCGTTTTCAGAATATTCCAGATATATCACGGAGGTGTACCAGACATAAACTTGTACCCTTGTAAACACATTGTACCCTGTACATTGTACATAATCATGAACTTCTGTAAACTATGTTCATTTCAGAGACTTGCTGTTAGAGTAGGTAGATGATAATAGTAGCAGTGTAGTAGTGGTAGTGGCACAAGCAGCGGCTTCAGTAGTAGTAGTAGTAGCAGCAGCAGCAGCAGCAGCAGTAGTAGTAGCAGCAGCAGCAGTAGTAGCAGCAGCAGTAGTAGTAGTAGGAGTAGCAGCAGCAGCAGTAGTAGTAGGAGTAGCAGCAGCAGCAGCAGTAGTAGTAGTAGTAGTAGGAGTAGCAGCAGCAGTAGTAGGAGTAGCAGCAGCAGTAGTAGGAGTAGCAGCAGCAGTAGTAGTAGGAGTAGCAGCAGCAGCAGCAGTAGTAGTAGTAGTAGCAGCAGCAGCAGTAGCAGTAGTAGGAGTAGCAGCAGCAGTAGTAGGAGTAGCAGCAGCAGTAGTAGTAGGAGTAGCAGCAGCAGCAGCAGTAGTAGTAGTAGTAGCAGCAGCAGCAGTAGCAGTAGTAGTAGTAGCAGCAGTAGTAGTAGCAGCAGCAGTATTCAACAATATTCCAGCAATATGGTGTCGGTCTGGAAATAATCGAATCTCGATTAGACAGTCCAGTGATCAACAGCAAGAGCATCGATCTACGCAATTGGGATAGTGTAGTAGTGTCAATAGTATTAGTAGTGTTAGTAGTAGTGTTAGTAGTAATAGTAGTGTTAGTAGTAATAGTAGTGTTAGTAGTAATAGTAGTGGTAGTAGTAATAGTAGTGTTAGTAGTAATAGTAGTGGTAGTAGTAATAGTAGTGGTAGTAGTAATAGTAGTGGTAGTAGTAGCAGATTCAAAAGTGCAATGTTTTGTACTTGGGCTTACTTCCCCCGAAAAGAAGCCCTCGGGAGACCGAACCCAGTCAAAGCGGATGGATATGCACTCAAGTATAACGACGGCTTCCGATTGGTTGGTTCATTTGCTGATACGCTGAGGGCTCGTTGTGTGTACCGAATGATGATCTGTTTGATGGGCATTTTAGAAGTATGGCGATTCACACGAAAGTAAGATTCTTTATGGATAACAACTTCTTTTAATTGTACTTGACGCGTCGTTTCAGTATGGATTCATATACTGTTGTTAAACAAAGTCATATACACTAAAAGAAGATGTTATCCATGAAGAATGTATATAGAGATTTTGGGTTTTGTAAATGCATGTTCTCTGAATTTGCGTTCGATCCAATCAAAAATGATCTCAGTAGAGATGGTAAACTACTACGTGGCTAGAAACTGCTATTCGCCCAAGTACAAAGCAGGACTTGAAACTGACAAGAGTTTGCGCCAGTTTCCGTCAGTTACAGTCATCCGAGAAAATGGATGTACTGTAGTTTGTTTGCAACCGACAGACATAAAAACATGTCATTTATACAAGTATCACACCTGTCTAATTACATAATGTGGCAGAGTCGGGACTCGGGAGCACGAGTCATCAATCAATTTATTTTCTTTATGTCGTGTAGTCTGATAAGTGTTAAGTTCAAATTGCATGCGGTCAATGACTGAAGGTGTGTAATACATGTTGTCTTTATAGCAAACAGGCAGGTAGACATATAGGTGTGAATAAACCGGACATTGAGCTTTCTCTGTGACAGAGACTGCTCACCACAATCAACAACGAGTATGTAACGAGTAGATTATTTACTTGTTTGTGTACACAACCAAGATTAGACCACTGCTCACGACCTCTCACTCCGGGCATGCATACTGTTTCAAGTTCCGCGAACCTATTCACTGCGCATGCGTTATGGGCGAAGCGCAGCACAGCTGTTGAAACCACTTATTCCCCCAAAGCCGGGGGGAATTTAGTGAAACGTTTGAACTCCGATTTCGCGGGCTTTTTATTCATCGCGTTTTTTCCAACTTTATAGGTTGAATTGTCATTTTTGATTATTTGTTTTGGTAAGTGCATACCGAAATTGCACACCGAAAGGTACCAGGATCTGCAAAGTAGTGTTTTACGTTGCATGTGACCCTTAAGGGACATAAAGAAAACCGCTGTCTCTGACAACTGGAAGTACCTACAGCGCGCAGTAAACAAGAGATCCAAGAATATTCAACGAGAGCTGCATTTTGCCACCGGACTAATATTACACACCGACTTCACACGGATTTAAGAAGCAACCACCAAGTACAACACCCATCATCAACATCTGGTTCTGTGATTTCATCAAAGAAACGCTTTAACAGCTGTTGATAACACAACACGTTATTAATACCCGACTCGCCTCACTTCGTGCAGCCTCCCGTCGTCTGTACCGTAGAACAATATTGCGTTACTTGAGGGTGAAATTTCAAGTAATTGTTTTGACAGATTCAGGTCGAAGATCAGTTCGCGGTTTACTCAAACGGTGTAACTTGGGCCTACGATAATTCTGTAAATGATGACGAACGAACGTGGGTAATATCACGGCTAGGCCGCGAGTCATAACAAGCTCCCACCATCCAATCCTGGCAATTGTACGCAAGTCTAGAGCAGCCACCAAGGTAGGCAGTTAACCGGGTTCTTTTTTGAACGTCTATTAACGGCTTTTCTCTTCACACTCCGAACAACGTAGCCACAGGTTTGTTTTCTAAATATTAAATGCAAACAAATCCAAGTTCAAACACAAGGGCAACACAACACGTCAATGCTCATTTTGTTGAGGCGAATGGTGAGGCAGATGCGCCAGAGAGTGGCGTCTAGTTCCTAAAGGTAACATAACACATACCGCCATTGTGTTTGGTATAACAACGTGCAGCATAACAACCTTGTAGTTTACTTAGCATCGTAACAGGTACGAGTGCCCTGCTGGGCACAGTCATGCAAGGTCCTGGTAGGGCAGTGAGGGTTCCGTGGTGGTCAGTCTGGACGCGACAAGTCCTTTAGCATGACTTCGTTCAGGGAGTACACGTTCGGGTTGCACGCAATGAGGAACAACCCAGAAAGGTAGGGTGCCTCTTTTACAATGACGGGTAGTCGGTGTTTTACTAGCGATCCTTGTTTTCTCGTTTGTAACGCTCCTTATGCCTTCAACAGACTGTGTGAATGTTTATATTAGTAGGAATCACTGTTCAGGTTATTGACAGTCACTTTTCTTTTTAGTAGTAGGTACGATTCATCTCACTGATAATCAACCTTAATCTTATTGATAATCACTGTGACCCGTGAAGGTCCCGGGGTAGAACAGGCCTTCAGCAACCCATGCTTGCCATAAAAGGTGACTGTGCTTGTCGTAAGAGGCGACTAACGGGATCGGGTGGTCAGGCTCGCTGACTTGGTTGACACATGTCATCGGTTCCCAATTGTGCAGATCGATGCCCATGTTGTTGATCACTGGATTGTCTGGTCCAGACTCGATTATTTACAGACCGTAGCCATATAGCTGGAATATTGCTAAGTGCGGCGTAAAACTAAACTCACTCACCGATAATCACTGTTCATCGTGGTTGGGATCACTTTTCTTCTAACTGAGATTGTCACAATACATTTTATTGATAGTCACTGTTCATCTTGTCACTTTTTATCTCAGCAGGGTGTGCTATTCATCATATCGATAGTCACCGTTCAGCTCAATAGAAGTCGCTTTTTATCTTATTGACTGCCACTCTTAATCTTAGCAGAAGGCACTTTTCATCGTATCGATAGTCACTGTTCAGCTTAATAGAAAACGCTACTTATCTTATTGGTTGTCGCTCTTCATCATAGCAAGAGACGCTCTTCATCATATCGATAGTCACTGTTCAGCTGAATAGATGCTGTGAATCTTAATGATTGTCACTTTGTGTCTTCTTAGTGGGCACTATTCGTCTTAGTAGAAATCAGTATTCATATATCTCCATATGTGTCTTTTCGTCTTAATAGAAGCCACTATGGATCTTCCCACAGATCACTATTTCTCTAAGATGGGCAGTCACCGTAGTTCCTGTTGCTAGTCACTGAAAATCGTAAGGAAAAGACGAAGCTTACAATTGTTCTTAAACTGCAGTAACCACAGTTGTCACGGGTATTTGCTGCTGACTTCTGGACACCAGAACAACTTCCATAGAACCTATTCAATAAAGCGGTGTTTGCACCACCCACCGTGTTTGTCTTTAGAGGTGGCTAATTAAAGGGGTGGGACGTGGGGTGTTAGGGGGGTCGAGCGGTGATACGGTCAGGCTCGGTGACTTAAACGTTTGAATGTCACTGCTTTGCTGACTTTTTTGTTTTCGGCAGTTACCATGATGACAATCAAGTGACATCAATATTGTCACAATCAAGTGATATTACTGTTGTTGTCACTGTTGTCACAATCAAGTGACATCACTATTGCCACAATCAAGTGACATTACTGTTGTCACTATTGTCACAATCAAACGAAATTCCTGTTGTTATCACTATTGTCACAATCAAGTGACATCTCTGTTGTCACCGCCGAACTACCTGTGGTACTTTTGACACTGGTTATAACGGGCTGCAAAACGTTAGTCTGCCATACAGACACTGAAACGAAAATACCTAATTCAAATACCCATCCAATTCTTGACAATGTAGTAAGTCTAAAATATTCCATTTTCTGAAAATACAGGAAGATCTCGGGCTCCTTTTTCATTATTTTTATGAATATAATTTAAGAAGTATTATTGCCTGCAAGATATGCTCATTTCAGAGACCAGATGCTAGTCCAACAAATTAGAAAAACAAACTGGGAAAACGATTTTCAATAACACCAGAATCTCACCTTATTTATGCGGCATTTTAGAAGTTGAGCTGTACAATATAGAGCAACTTTATACATAACAACTTTTTTATTTCGTGAGTGCGAAGTGTAGGTACTGACCCTTTGTACCCTTGTCTCGTTCCTATTTAAAGCATGTTTCGGAGTAAATGTTATGATGTACACGGTATTACAATATGCTTAAGGGAACAATTCATGGTAGTGTTATGCCATGCTAAATGAACACTAGCATGGAGACTGTGGTCTTTTATCATTTTTTCCTGAGATGTCAGATCGTGTAAAATATATTTGAATATTATGTTGAAGTATCTTTAAATTTTTAGTCGGTGAATGTTCATTACTTTTACATGTTTAAATCGTGTTGGAATTCCTTATGCAACAATTCATCGTGGTGCAATATCGTGTGTTTAACCGAAATAATGCATAACGCACCAGCTAACTGTGAATGTTTATTTTATTAAGAGAACGTACAGCCCCCATGTGTATCTGTGGCTTCTTAGGCTGCTTGTATTTTTTACGTGTTTTTCGTTCCAACCGCAAGCAGGTTTCTGAGTTTTTGACTTTTTATCGACTTGTGTCAGACCCAAGAGTGGGCGGGCGAAATGAAGAAATATTCCTTAAATACTTAATCGACTTAAAATGGAAAATACAAGACTCTTCAGCACACTTAACGATTGGATATCGATATTATTATAGAATGTTATTCATCACCAAGGGTTATTGCACATGGTATGTATTCAAATTCATACTTTCATAGATCACAATCAGATAATCAAGCTAATATAGTAAATACGGAAATAATAACGTGATGTGTGTGTGTATTGCTGTGTCTAATGTTCAGCACGTTGTCAAATCCCTGAAACCTTTACATCGTCAGGAGGAGCGGTGGGGTAGCCAAGTGGTTAAAGCGTTCGCTTTTCACCCCGAACATCCGGATTCAATTCTCTACATGGGTACAATGTATGAAGTCCATTTCTGGAGTTCCCCGCCGTGATATTGCTGTGATATTGTGAAAAGCGGCGTAAAACCATACTCACTCGCATACATCTTAATTATCGCTGACCACGATGATGGACAGGTGTCCGAGACCGAGTTACGTCACTCAGTCGTGCCAGTCATATGGAACAGCTCGAATCATTGATTCGTCCTCTTTGTCTTGTTTAGTCAGAACCGTATCCGTGGTTAAAGGGTTTAGCGGATCAAACGGATACGTCCAAATATAACTGTACAAGCTAGTGTGTTAAAATCTCATTATATATGACTGAAACAAGCTAAAGTCTGCATAAATACATGTAAAGTATGAAAAAAACGTGTGATCACACAATGCCATTAAGAAAGTGGTCAAATGTAACAAGTGTAATATTTGGGATTACACTTTCTTAGTAAAGTACAAAATTTAGTACTTTTTGAGTTGACTCCCATCCGGGATTCGAACCCACACTCGCGAGTGGAAGTCGCGCTGGCTGAGCGTGTTAGGCAGCTGACTTTGTGTGCTGCCGATTGGGTGCCTGAGTCTGACAATATCACAGTATTTTAGAAGCAAACCTAGCTTCTATCTCAAAATTAATTTTACTGTATAAATTGGGATATAGGTACCGTAAATAGTAACCATAAGTTTACTGTTATAGCCCTTAATTCCACAAACATGGATGCTCGCAGCGCGACAGGGATGGCGGAAAGTACTTGTCAGAGTTGCACAGGCGGATCACTGTGCTAGTTGAAGAAGAACGTTTTGAACTAACGTTTGAATTGGGTCACTGATAATAAAATCTATATTCCAACTGGAGCGTCTCAGAGTGCTGAACGAGAGGGCGTTAGATCGCACTCACTTGCGGACTCACTCACTCACTCTGATGAACGGTGACCTCTTGTTATCATCATTTCACACATATGTGGTTATCCTTTCGGTCTCATGCAACCAAAAGATCAAACAAAATTAAAACACAGTTATCACTTATTCATGACGTATACAATGCAATGCATTGCTGATTATGAAAAAGCAAATTTACAAACTTATAAGTGTATAATCGCAAACCAAAAGTGCAATATTGTGTACTTGAGTTTACCTCTCTCGAAACGAAGCAGCCGCGATACCGAACCCAGTCAGAGCTGGCGGGTGTGCACTCAAGTGTGACGAAGCTTTTTCATTGCCGATACGCTTAGCCGACGCTTTCTCTATGAACCCGATAGGTTTGAATTTCAAATTGCATGTGGTCAGTGATTGAAGTTGTGGATTGCATATTGTCATTAGCAGACAGGCAGTTAGACATCAAGGTGTCAATAAACCAGACATTGAGGTTTCTTTGTGACAGAGTCTGCTAATCACAATCAACATATTTTTTTTGTGTAACGAGAAGATTATTTACTTGTTTGTGTACACAACCAAGATTACTGCTCACTACCTCATACTCCGGAGAGGCATACTGTTAAACTGGGCCCCGTCTCGAAATATCGCAGTAGCTTTGGCGAACGTTAGCGCGCGCAAAGGGAGCCGGGAACCAGCTTTGCATACAGTTTCAAGCTCTGCGAACCTATTCACTGCGCATGCGTTATGAGCGCAGCGCACCATAGCTTTTGAAACCACTTTTCCCCCAACGCTAGGGGAAGATTACTGAATCCTAAAAGTCCGATTTCGGGGTCTTTTTTCAACTTTACAGGTTGAATTGGCATCAGAATCTGCAAAGCTACGTTTTTTGCATGTGACCTTTTTCTAAACGGTTATAGGTTCGGTGGGATGGTCTGGTAGTTAGGTTCGATTCCCTACATGGGTACAATGTGTGGAGTCCATTTCATGTCTCCCCCGCCCTAACATTTCTATAATTGGCGTAAAACTAACCTCATTCATTCGAGTACCCCAACTGAACCTTAACCCCTTATCGCTGAAATAAAGACAAGGTTGTGGATCTACTCGACCATTACCCAACACGTGGGAAAGGTGATAACGGCTATCTTTCCGAGATTCCTCTAGTCTGTAAGCCCTGGGATATATAGACCAGGCGTCCGAACATTCTAGGATATGGTGTATCCGTTACACAATGGGGTTACTGGGAGAGGAAAAGGGGGACCCTGAACTGAATGTTCCATGGCTGCATAACGGACGTGTTGGTCGAACCAGCTTGCATGGCATCCAATACAGAAAGAGGGATCACAAACAGGCCAGGTGAGATAAACAAATTGTTATTGTTATGCTTACACTCATGTCAACACGGCCGGCATTTTATTCCACGAGGTTTGCGGTGTCCGTAGTGAACATTCCGATTCAATTCCGAAAATATTTGGAATGTTCCGCATGCCGCTTTTTTGGCTTTGACTGGACTTCGGTTGGTGGTTAGCATACTTATGTGTTTGGATACGTATACACTTTTAAGAGAATGAAGAATCATAAACCGTTTGAATGCGGATAAATAGGACCAGAAGTCTGCAGTGACTGTCAGAATCTATCAAAAGAAAACTTGGCTGATAAGGTGATTTGGTCGGCACAGTGCTGTTTGCGATTGAAAAAGTTCATCACCGCCAATGTTGTAAAGCCGGGGAAACGACTGGCCGTTAAAGCTGGAACGGGACCAAATTTTATACTGGGTACTCCAACCCTTGTTACCCTACTCTACACGGATACCCGATATGTTAATTCCTGACATCGAAAATAAGAAATCGTAACATATCGTTAACCTCGGATGAGCAAATTTGGAGTTTTTCCTTAATATAATCACGTGTTTTATTGAAAACAGTTGAGTGCAAAAAATGTCTAAATCTCAAAGACAATGCATTATTTTAGTCAAAAAGGACTAAGACACATTACATTGTTTAATCTATTAGTCACAAGTTCATAAAGAGTCCGGGTATTTGGATGGGTACCCGGGTCCAACTCATTACCCACCCGTCCCGGGTTACCCGTCCCTGCTCTACTGGCCGTGTCGTCGGAGGGTGTTAATCGCGAAGTACAGTTACATTAGTCGAGTCGTAAACTAATGATCCCTGTTATTGATCTGAAATTGGTAGTATATATATATGGCGTAAAACTAAACTCACTCACCTAAACGCATCATGTACCATTATATAGAAAGAACAGCAATAACTGTTAACGTAGGCAAATTCTGACGTCATGTCTGTTGTATGTTCAGAAGATAAATCTATTATATCTATATATGTTTAGAAGATAAACATACTGTGCTGGAAGATCAGAGGTATATAAAGAAATATAAATTATAATAGCTCTACATTTGATTTAAAACCGAACGCGTAGCAAGAGATTTTAAAAATTATTTAGAGCTAGTATACTTTCATTATATACCGCGGATTTTCCACCACAATACTTTTATCTCCATTCTACCATTACCGCGTCATGAAGATTTAAAAACAATGATACATTCAGTGTTGGAAAATCATATGTACATAACGTGATTCTATACATCTGAATGATTTCAATTAACCAATCACAACCCTGCATTTACTGAAGAATTTGATTTACCATCCGGAAGATATATATATCTTTTTGGGACATACCAAGGACATACTGTATCAGTGAATGACGTCACATATAACGTACCTATTAAATGATATCAGTTGTCTTTGCCACTGAAGCCGGTGAGCAGCACTATCTCCAGCAATGGCCGTCTGTTTACATATTGATGAAAAATGATTTTAGAAGATAAAAAGCATTTCATCCCTTTGTCTTTGCTATCAACCCTACCGACAAACGGCGATTACCGTAAGGCTCGCGTTGATAGTGAGTGAATGGCTGTACTTTGTTTCCTGTTGTGTGGAGGGTACAAATATGATAAAAATGTGTGCCCCACACGTTATGTGGCTGCAGATTAACAAAGTAAAACATTTGGTTGGAGTTTGACATTGTTATTTGACAAAGTACTGATTTTAACTTTCCTAAAGTTGTATTCACTCAGTGTTTATACGTGCTCATGGTCCATATCCCTGACGACTCGAAATGGTTGTTTGTCGAGTAACGTTGTATTTCGTAATATTCTCGCTTTATGGCGGCGGTCTTTAAATCACCTTGTCTGAACCAGACAATCCCATGATCAACAGCACGACGCGAAATCACTGCGGAGAGGGGTTATATTTAAACTTTTTTAGACAGAATTGATACATTGGATATATTTGTTTATAAACTTTAGAGGAAGTATACGCTTCCCGTTGCCAAGGTGATTGCCACCCTGCAAAATACTGACAAATCGAGTCTTCAGTCTTTCCATCAGATTTCTAGACCATTAGTGCACAGAGTGCACGAGTGGGTTTAGTTTTACACTCCTTTCAGCAATATTCCACCAATATCACGACGAGGTACACCTGGACTTCACACATTGTTTCCGTGTGAGGAATCGAACCCGGTCTTCGGCGTGACGTGCCTACGTTTTAACCACTGGGCTACCCTACCGTCCCATTAGTGCAAAGTGCAAAGACTGGTTGAATGCACATCTGTTTATGTAGCATGTGTTTATTGTTGTAGCTATACACAAATTTCAGGATTGTGCTGTTATATTACCCACTGAAACTATTCTAAACATACGCAAGCAGAATGCAAGAATGTCCGAAATTCGCAGTGTCGAGATGCAGTATATAACAGTTACGGTCAGATAACATAACATACGAAGCTAGAGGAGTGAACGCTATGGAGACATTGCGCCTTGTTTCTCACAGTGATGGGTAATTATATAGTCATAAATGTACATATATTATTGCATATAAGGTCTTCAGAGTGAGTGAGTGAGTGATTTTAGTTTTACACCGCTTTCAGCAATGTTCCCGCAATATCACGACGGGGGTTGCTACAAATGGACTTCACACATTGTGCCCAAATGGGGAATCCAACCCAGTTCTTCGGCGTGATAAGGTAACGATTTAAACACTGGATTACCAAGACGCCCAATCTGGCCTTCAGATAATAAGGTTAGCGCGTTCGCGTTTTGTAATGAAGGCCCGGTTTCGATTTCCATACAGATAAATTGTGTGTGTCAGTCATAACGATCTCAAAGAAACTAGTTTTTAGTTCGTGATAACAGTAGTTCCTTATACGCAGTCTGGTTAAAATATATCGTAAATGGGGGAAAAATCGGTATGTCTGTCAGCTCGTTACATGCGAGGTAGTTTAGTAGTTAAAGCCTTGACTTGTCACTCCGAAGACCCAGGTCCGATACATCACATACAATGTGTGAAGCCTATTTCTAGTGTCAACTATTGCTGGAAAATTGCTAAAAGCGACGTAAAAGTAAACTCACTCGCTCACTGGGTTGATTCATTTCAAATGTTCGCATAAGGAAGTAAATGTGTTTCTTTCAGTAATTTAAGTAGTCGTATCACTGACGTTGTCATCAGTGCAATCAAACCTGTAGTTCGTGCTGATTAATGCATGCCAGGTTATTGCAACACGCCTAGCTCTACGACAATACTGTTGTATGCCGCAATACGCGTACGATAGTGTACCGCGATACTGTTTCCGATAGTGGCCTGTGATGATGATTCGGGTATGAATGTCGTTCATCGCGGACCATACCGTTTGCCTTCAGCATCCCATCGGAAGTTCAGAAGCATGCTGATCCATGTCACGATGTCCCATCTGCCTAGATCGATGCTCGTGGTGGTTTAGGAATAAAGCAAGGTTTCTAACCTATAGCTTGTGGTAAAGGGGTTCGAAGGCTTCACCGGAGTCCGATTCCTTACATGAGTACAATTAGTCTATCTCACAGTGTCACATTCGCTCCCTAGTCCTGCTTGCAATGATGAAGCCCTAAATGATGCATGTCCAGATTTCCACAGGTTCTAAATCCCCCATCTTATCGGGACTCTTCAAAATTCAAATATAATCAGATACTAAGTGTTAGTGTAGGATATAGTGTGTGGAGCCTAGTGCTGGTGTTCCCCGCCGTTGCTGGAATATCGTACACACGACGTAAAACAAAAATCACCATAAATCAAGATTTGTCACATGATCAGTGCAAACACTCATGTTTGTATATAGTGTTAATATCTGTATATCAAAGGGCTGAAACATGAATATTCACGAATGAAGATAGACAGCTGTCATGTCACTCATTGCACAGTTGAGATGTCAGACTCAGCGATCCCATACGTTGACGTACCAGGTTTTTCTCTGAAACGTCGACTACAACAATTCGACACCGTTTTGTCTCGCTCGAGGAACGACTGTTTAATTTGAATGGTTAGGGATAGGTGAAGGTTACAAATTTGTTTAAAATAGTTTCACATTCTTTACATTCGTGTCCAGTTAGTATAACTCATGTCTTTTAAGTACATGTACATCCAAACCGTGGCAATCCTTGTTAGAAATGGTCTTCATCAACCCAATTGTTTAATGCGCATTCTAGGAGTTGGTGAGTCAAAAATGAAACATACAGCTTTATAGATTACAACTTCTTGTTAATTGCATTGAACGACGTTTCTTTGTAGATTCTTACATAGTTTTCAACCCGTCTTTGTTGAAAAATGAGACAGACTGGATAGGGTGATGAACCTCACCGACTTTCTTGACACATCTCCTCGTATCATAGTTACGGTCATGGATGCTCAGAATGTCAATCACCATAGTCTCTTCTTCATAGTCGAATAATTAAAGACGCAAAGATCCAATAATTCGGCGTTAACTGACAATCATTTGTATCACTTTTAGTGGACAGAATGTTGTTTGTGATGTAAAGGAATCGAAATTGGAAGTCGTAGAGCGTCAAGGCTTACAATTTCTTGCAGGGTTTTATTTCTTTCCCACTTTTTATGAGACTCTGTAAATGTCGACACTTTGGATATCGACATTTAGAAGCTGCTATATGGAGTCGCCATGATATTTTCTTCAGAAATCAACATGTGGATATCACATGACTTTTATCCGCCTTTTCATTGGCTGCACAGGCACACCTTTCCCACGAAAACAGACCACGTCGAACAAATTGCATACTTCAAAGATTGCTCCGACCTGCTGGCTCACCCGATACGGTGTTCCCTGCAACAAGTTGTTTACAAGTAGTTTTACCGTTTGAATCCACATTTAAATTGTGAACTTGCTGGCGAAACAGAGTGATCTATCACCGGTCTTTTGTTTTCTGGTCGCCAATCCATCTCAAACGCGCACGGTTGATTCGAATAAAACTTCTCACCCTTCTGTAACCGTACTCAAGACTTTTTTCAGCTGTTCTCACACAACACTGAGCACAGTCTGGACGATATAGGTTAAACTGTTCCTGCGATGACGCTGATGGACCGCCTGTCGTCTCATCCGGATACGGCATCATCAATGCCAACAACAACAATGAGAGCAGCTGTGTCACCAGAGGGCGTGTGTTTACTGCAGCCAGATTCTTCATCTGCTCTTCTTCATGGTGGTGATGGTGATGATGATGATAATGATGATGATGGTGATGATGATGATGGTGGCGATGATGATGATGATGATGATGATGATGATGACTTCATTAACAATGATTCTTACTGAACTTCACGACATCGTCTACATACGCTAATTCTCTGAAAGTATATACACATCATGGAAACAAACAACTCAATCTAAACTGAAATGAGCCCTAGTCAGATGGGAGATTCGGGACCTGAAGGAAATTTGCTAAAAGCGGCGAAAAACTTAACTCGCTCACACATTTAGAGATAGATTTGGCATTAACTGAAATGGTATAATAACAAGACTAAGTTAATCCCGAGCTACTGGATGTGATCGTCAGCTTCGAGGACAGCAGCTGACCAATTTTCGCTGTCCAGTGACAGATTGGAGGGAAACTTACGAAGCTCTGGGCCTGTGAGACTGCTTAATGACACCGCTGGCTGATCACCTGGTTGTCTGATCTAGATTTAATTATCTATAGACCTCCGTCAGAGAGCTGGAAAATTGTGGAGAGCGACGTTAAAAAAACAATCAGACAAGTCCAACTCCCTCTGCTGCAGACGTCGGCCTGGAATTTGATTTTCGGCTTGTTTTAACATTTAACATTACGCGACCGGTTTTCCCGATCAACTCTGCAAGTAACAAATAACTCTTCGTTGAAAATAAGAAAAGTTCTATTTTCTCCCAGGACAAAATTAAAGACGAACAACTCTGTATGTAACTCTGCAAGTAAGGTTGTTGGTTTTATGTCTGTCGCCACACTTTTGCTGCGTGATTGTGGTCTTGAGATATGTCGGTTAGAAACACACAAAGGAACCTTGGAGACCACCTTTAAGCAAGTATGTCATTAAGAATACAAGTAAGCATACACCGGTACGTGAAAATGTTTACGGCAAAATGCCAAAAATAAAAACGCGAAGTCAGGAGAGGTGAAACGTGAATGCGAGCAAGCTTCGTTAGGGCTTAAGAACTCAACAATGTTCAGTCAGGGAAACGTTTTAAGGATTTTAAAACTATATCTTCTGTGATTAAGAAAAAACATTAGGAGTCTGGTATTTGATATAAAATATTTCTTTGGGAAACATAAAGTGTGTCGGTTTTCCCACAAGTAAAATGTGTGTCATTCAGTATTCAGAATATGGTGAAGCAGTTCCTTGTAAAAAATAAGAATTTATTTGTCATCTTAAACATTTGTGTGTCACGAAAAATCCATTCTAGTTTCAGAACATACAACTCTGTGGTGGAATTTGAGCGTGTATTTGTAACAGACAGCCGTGAAAAGGAAAGTATTGCCCCATGTTTGATGGTGGCAACAATAGTGAGTGGGTGAATTTGATTCACGTCGCTTTTAGCAATATTCCTCAACAATAGTGAGTGAGGGAAATATATTCACGCCGCTTTTACCAATATTCCTCAACAATAGTGAGTGAGCTAATTTCATTTACGCCGCTTTTACCAATATTCTTCAACAATAGTGAATGAGCGAATTATATTCACGCCGCTTTTAGCAATATTCCTCAACAATAGTGAGTGAGCGAATTATATTCACGCCGGTTTTGCCAATATTCCTCAACAATAGTGAGTGAGCGAATTATATTCACACCGCTTTTACCAATATTCCTCAACAATAGTGAGTTAGCGAATTATATTCACGCCGGTTTTGCCAATATTCCTCAACAATAGTGAGTTAGCGAAATATATTCACGCCGGTTTTGCCAATATTCCTCAACAATAGTGAGTGAGCTAATTTTATTTACGCCGCTTTTACCAATATTCCTCAACAATAGTGAGTGAATTTGATTCACGCCGCTTTTACCAATATTCCTCAACAATAGTGAGTGAGCGAATTATATTCACGCCGGTTTTGCCAATATTCCTCAACAATAGTGAGTGAGCGAATTATATTCACGCCGCTTTTACCAATATTCCTCATCAATAGCGACAGGAGGAATGGTCTACACACTCTGTAACAATGCTGGGAATGGAACCCGGGTCTTCGGCGTGACGACACGAAGAAATAGAACAAAGAGGAAAATGTTATCCGATGGGAATGTATGTCATAACTGTGTTGTCAGTTTGTGGTGTTTCGGTGACTGGTTTCAGTCCAGAAACGTCTGGTGACAATTCGTAATTTTCAAGTTCGATGAATACTTTTTGGCCTTGGAGTCCGCGCTTACAGTCTTTTCTCTGATTGTTGACCAGTCGGTTCAATATCCCTTTAGCACTTTCAGTTTTACCCCCCTTTTAGCAATATTCCAGCAATATCATGACAGGGACTTCAGAAATGGGCCTCACACATTGTACCTTTGTGGGGAATTCGAACCTTGGGTGCAGTTGTACAAAGCTAGCCGAGCGCTAAGGTGACCGTAACTCCCATACCTTAACATAGACTTATGGTAGTCCTAGCGCTAAGGATATTTAGTACAACGGCATCCTGGTCTTCGGCCTGAGGAGCGAACGTCTTAACCATGAGGCCCCATCGCCCCTATGTCCCTGTAAGGTCTGATAATTAGATTGGTATATACAGGGAGCCGATGTAGAGTATCCCTGGTATATATCGCATTGATCATTCGCTGGAACGTTTGATGTTTATTCACGTGTTCTCACTAATAAACAACCGCTATGGGGAAATGTTGATACCGGTAGGTTCCCGCCAGTGCAGTTCACAGCTGACATATTGTCATAGACTCTGAATATATAATGTGGATAGTAACAAACAAACCCATTTTAACTGAAAAGGAGCCCAAGGGAGATTCAGAACCTAAGGGAATCAGACTTGCTTCATTTAAAGCTTCAGCACTGCAGAGAAGGCTTGGCACTAGGCAAAATAATGTGGTTCAGGGACTGTGAGACAGACTAACATTGCAACACAGGCACTGTTATGATGTGACGGTGCAAAGTAAAATAACCCTAAATTAACTCCGAAATTTAAATTATGTTCTAATTCTGGGCTTCAGTCTGACGTTTAGACAAATTTGGGCCACTGAAGACATTTTTTGTCATAAAAGCATTTTGTCAAGTGAGTGAGCTTTGATCAGAATTTCCAATTAAATCACATCACGTGGGAGGAGAGTATAAAGTTGTGCAAGTCTGTAGGGAATCCCGCGAACACAGTTACTGCGCTGACGGAACAAGAAACAATCTCAACTGGGATTCGAGCCCACGACCATAGATTCTGACATACTCTAGGGACGCAACTCGGCAAAGCGAATTGCTGCGCTTGAGGCGACGGGGCGTACAATTCGTAATGTCACTTTTGTCTGGAATGTCCTTTCTGTGGGAAGTTAAGAAATGATACCCTCCCTCAATATTATCACACATATCCATCTGAAGTGAAATAGGCTCAATTGGCTGCATCAAAGAATACTCATATTATAAATTGTCTTGCAAAGTACCCCGCCCCTCTCTCTCTCGCTATGTTGATCACTGGATTGTTTGGTCTAGACTCAACTTTGAACAGACATGGACCGGGATTTTCGAAGCTCTCTTACGATAGTCGTAAGCTGATATTAATGTATGGCACTTGTGACTATCTTAGCGCTATGGGAGTCTCGAAAATCTAGGCCTTGCCAGAGTGCTGGAAAAGTCAGTGTTAACCAATAAACAAGCAAATTATTGTAGGGGCGACAAAAGACCTCCCCGTGAGCATGTCCTTCTAACACACTTTCTTGAACTGAATTTTTTCCAATGCTGATATATTTGGTATACATATGAAAAACTTGCCAGCAGAACACCAACCAAAGACGTGCAGCTGTTAAAGGGTCCATCATTATTTACAAGTTACTCGTCCTCGTTGCGAAATCATCTGTTAAACATGACTGAATTTGCACATTTAGGATGGGGCTTCAAACAAACTGACTACTTCCATCCTCTTTTACTCACATGAAGCATGTTATCATGCTTACATTTACATGCATGAAGGGTATTATATTCTCGCTGTCAGTGTGACTGATATCTGTCCAATAGAAACCATAACGTCCCAGGGCCCCTTTCACAAAGCTCTCGTAAGCCTAAGGTCTCGTAACTTTTCTCGTAGCATCGTACCTCCTGGGCCCCGTTTCACAAAACTCTCGTAAGCCTAAGATCTCGTAACGTTACTCGTAGCATCCGTAGCTCCTATATTACAGTATAGGAGGTACAATGGCTACGAGAAAACTTACGAGATCTTAGGCTACGAGAGTTTTGTGAAACGGGGCCCTGTACTGTAAAATAGGAAGTAGGAATGCTACAAGAAAAGTTACGAGACCTTAGGCTTACGAAAATTTTGTGAAAGGGGCCCCTGGTCAACACCAACGACCTTCTGGTATTTTACCGAAAGTGCCCTCGACTGAAACATATTGTTAAGACGGGGGAATCACATGAAACATGCCTGATTAGAAAAATGGAGCACAATTTCTTTCAACGACGAAATTTCTCCAAGCTTCTGACAAAAAATCGAGGAAGTTTCAGCCCAGTTGATCAGAAAATTTCCAAATTTAATACCCTTTATCCATATAGCTTGGATTCGGATTAGGTTATGTCTTCAAGCACCAGTTGGTCATGCTCCCTTGATCATCACATCATTTAATGATGCCAATCGGCATTTACTTCCGCATTTGCATTCCTGGTAAGTGAATAAATATCAAAGTTTGGGTCTAGTCAGCAAGTAACGCGACCGGAAGGTCAGACTCGCTGACTTCGTTGATGCATGTCCTCGTACCAAAATTGTGTATGTCGATGCTCATGAGATCAATCACCGGATTTTCTGGTGAAACTCGATCATTTGCAGACCGCCTATAAAATTTGGCAAATTACTGAGTGCGGTGTTAAACAACAAACACTGATTCACCTCTGTGAACATGGCTGACCGACGCCACGTTTCCGTTTCTCAAGATTTCGTGAGACAGCAAAAATGTCGGCACAGTAAAACATTTGTTGACATTGTTTCCTTCTATCACAAGAAATGTTTCTTTTATGTTTCAGATTCACAAAGAGCAAGCGCTCGACTTTAGAGAAATGTTTGATGATCGTTTCCGCCATCTTGCTTCTGGCCGCCATAGCCTTCCTCGTCGCCTTCGTCGTATATTACGAGAAGACGGAAGAACTTCAGAGTAAGTGAACGAACATTTATTCCTCTGTATGGTAGTGTTGGCATATATACTGTAAACTCCATGAGGGGAATGGAACTCGGGTCATCTGCGTGACGAGCGAACGCTTTAGCCACAAACTAACCCACCGCCCCGACAGCTATATGGACGGATGGGGTTCCTGTGGTCCAGATCCCATAGTGTACCGCTGTAATACCAACCAACCAACCAACCAACCACCCAATCAATCAATCAATCAATCAATCAATCGTTTGACCGTGTTCTGAAAAGTTTCAAACATTGAGTCTGGATCTGGGAATTAAAATGCAATGCTGCATTCGCGATATTCACGTCTGGGGAAAGGCGACAAGCGTCAACCCCCGCGGGTAGCCTGACCACAAAGTCCGACCATGTACTGACTACCTTCCTGCACTGGTCTCCTCTAAGGACAAACACGGGTTGCTCCGTGAAGACAAATTCCAATGCAGACCGACTGGTGGGTGATTACAGACGGTGTATGTCCCCCGGGGCCACGGATTGATCTTATACAAACGGTGATTCCCGCGAGAGCTGATTTGTGATAATAAAGCAATTTATCAGCCAAATATATGATAAATAGAGGATATTCGTAATGTCTTGTTGAAAACAACGACTATCGTTAACAGTGAATGATGTTTATTCTTTGATGTACTCTCATAACTTTTCCGATGTTTAGAACGTAGGAACTCCCTACTTAACACCAAGGCAGACGTTAGTGTGGAGTATACATGGGAATTTGACGTACAAGTCGCTCGGGGCTCTAATTATCCTTTCACACAAGAGACACTCACTAGGTCCTTAGAGCCTGTAAATGATCTACGTGTTGCACTCGAAATCTTCCAGGAGTTTCTTCTCTTTGTTGATTTGAACATATTTTATTCACATATGTGAAGGGATTTGGGACAGGTTATCCAACTTAAAATACCCGGTCACTATTATTTACATTCATATATTTTCAATTTAAATACATCTTAGAAAAGGAAAGAAAGACGGGATAGGAAAGTTAAAGAGAGAGTAAGGGACACAACGTATGTGATCGCTCAGAACGTTTTGATTGATGAATAAATGTTTGCATACATTTGAAACTATGTTCTTTCTATTGAGTAGTCATACCAGGAGTTCCAAATAACATTAATGACAATGTGATTGGAGAGTTACGTTTTACAATTTCTCGTTTTACGTTTAACAAACTTATTAGATTTAACATTAGTATCTCAGTTTGAATGTTGTACAGTTAATAGAAGTGATGTTCATTTTCACAAGCATTACCACAGTAACAAGAAGCAAAACCTTTCATGTTGACACGATGCAGATAATAATTTAGTCACTAGACACGTGTCAACTTTGTAAAATATTACATTTTCTAATTCCAAACGAGTAATATAAAGGAGCTACATGTTGCTCAGGCTTCAAGGACGACTTGACACTTTGTGATGAAGGTCGGCTTATTTCTTTTGTTTGATCTACTCGGTATCAATTTTATCATCCTATTGGTTTTGCTGTTTAAGTGCATGGTGGTATTATACTACTGTTGGTTTTACTCTTTACCGATAGTGTATTCTTTCACTAATTGTTTTACCTTTTATCAGTCTTGCTGTATTGTGTTACTGTTTATTGATCTTGCAATATTCTTCTTTTATTTGCTTTACGTTACCAGTATTGCATTTTTCCTGTTCGTTTTACTTTCGATCACTTTTGCAGTATTTTTCTTCTATTAGTTTTATTTATTACCAGTCTTACAGTCAGTGTGTATGAAAAGCTTATTCGCTATCGTTTACCTACTGGTACGCGGTATACCATATTTTAACATACAATGCGGTTATAAATCCGCTATATTATGAGTTATTGGCTCTTGAATCGGTGTGTGACGTGTCAGACAGGGTGATAAATATAGTTTGGTGTTTATCTCGGACTTACAACGACAGGCTTTCCCTGGTGCAGATGAGTTTATACAGTGTAACGGTAATTCATCTATGACGGTTTATCAACATAATAATGATATATTATCTTATATTATGAAAAAAAACACACTTTTAGCTGTGGTTGCAAAGCATGTTTTCTTTTCAAAATTATTACTCTCTTAAACATTGTATTACTATTTATGGCAAATATACCCCAGTGTATAAAATATGATCTTGCGGCAGGAAAGGTTAATTTACCTCCTCAAAATACAATATGTTCGCAAATCATTCCAATTTGCCCGTCGGCTTTATATTTTATTGAATTATAACCTTCCTTCACTGTTTTGTAGATTCTGACTATGCCTTGAAGCAAAATATCATTTTTAAAAAGACGTTTTAACTCCGTGTTATTTCATTCCTGAAACAAGACACCAAAATATACTTAAATACACGCGTTTATCCTGGCTGAATATTGGTGATTGTCGATTGTCCTGGGCATTATATATGTACAATAAAATTTGAAACATGACACTCACATTGTGGGTTAAAAGAGTGATAGGATCATTCTTGTCGTACGACGCACAGCAATGACATGTTGACCCGAGGTCTTTGTGCTCCGATGTGAAAACAAAATTGGCCATAAACCGTGAAAAAAGCGCGAAACGTACCAATCACGTGCAGACAGTCACATGGTCAACTAAGCGATCACAAGAGCACAGGAATGTAAGCAAACGATTGTTAAATTGGAAAATCACAATTGCAAGTTTATTCACACTGTACCCATGTGGGGAATCGAACCCCGGCCTTCGGCGTGACGAGCGAACGCTTTAACCATTAGGTTACCCCACCGCCCCTGATTACTAAGGAGATGACAAAGTATCGGAAAGTACGATAGTGTCCTATGATCGTGGATAGTAATGTACGTAGAGCAGTGGGCAGGCAATGTGACTGGATATCAGCGCCATATGAGCGGACAATTACAGGCATACGTCGGCTCTGTAACAGATTTGTAACAACACCTTCCCCGAGCGGACAGAGCTTCTGACAACCATACACAGCACCTGTCCTGACGTAAGGGTTTGCAGTCGTGCCAGATTTATCCAGAAACCATGGGGCAGTATTGCCTTCATTGATGAGTCACGCTTCTTGACACTGCGACTCGTGAAGATCTCGGTTAGAACTGATCTTCAGTAATCCATGGATGCTTGTAGGCGACTAATGGGAATGGGTTATCAGACTTGTTGACTTGGTTGACAATGTCATTGTATCCCATTTTGTACATTGATGCTCTTGCTGTTGATCACTGGACTGCCGTAACGAGATTAGATTATTTACAGACCGACACCTTATTGCTGGAATATTCCTGCTGCTGCTGCTACTACTACTACTACTACTACTACTACTACTACTACTACTACTACTATTGATCACTGTATTGTCTGGCCCCGACTCGATTATTTACACACCGCCACCATATAGCTTGACTATTGCTGAGTGCGGCGTAAAATTAAGTTATTCGCTCTTCACACCGCGCTTTGCCTGTGTCGTAGCAGCGGGAACGCCACACCCGGAATTGTTTTCACGGTGTCCAACTCCAAGCGGGTGGCGAAATAGTCTGGGAATCATTCTGCCCTCAACTGATTGCCGCCGAGAGGAATGTTACGGTCCCTCCGCCACACGTGCAGCTAAATGATACTGGACCGACAGTTTAACACGAACTAAAGTCGGAAATGATGTCATTAACTCGTCCTCCCGTTTCCCGGACTCTATCGAACACATTCGGGTAGACGAGTGCATGAGCAGGTAAATCAAGCCAAACCTTACAAGCTCTCCTTGATCAATGGCGACTACTTCCGGTTAGCATGTTCCGACAGGTTCTTCCGTCCTCAAATAGACGTTATGGTTCAGCCATGGCCGCCTTTAATTTGACATATTGTGCTGCATAAACAGTTTTATCAAAGTGTAGTTCGCGTGGTAGGGTCATTTATTTTAACAGTAAAATGATGCCTTTCCACTTTTCATCGTCTGTATTGCTACCTGAAGGTCAGCGGCTTGACACAAATTGCAAATATTACTTTCATTGTCATATTCAATTTAACAAGCGTCAGGTATGAAACATGACTGAGTATGTACATGTACATGTAGTATGTATTTATTATGATACATCCCTTTGACCCACCTCTATTACTTCGTTTTGAGCTCTGTTAATATAACCCTCCAATCAGATCACTATCCTGCGCGAGACCATTTCTAAGGAAATTGTGACGTCACATCCGAATCGAAGCTATGGTGACACATATTATGGACAGGTGCATGCTTATTCGGGGATGATTTACCATATAACCTATCACTTCAGTGCAATCAACATTTTGACTGGTATGTTACTGATCACATTAACATTGAATCGCAAATGTGTGAACGTTATGATTTTGTTGTCATTGAACATGTTAATCCATCATTGCAGACGTGTGAAAATTGCGATTGTGTTATTGAACACAATTACTTATGAATGCAATTCAACCATTTCTGTTGCACTTTGTGCTGGATTAGGACAGAATCTGTCCAGGATGACTGAATTAACATGAACATTACCACTGTTGTATTATTGAACATAACATTGCAAATGCGCCAAGATTCTGACTCTGTTGTTATTGCCGATGTTAACTTTTCATTGCAGATGTGTTAGTATTTGATAATTGTGTTATTGAACAAATTAACCATCCCTGCATATGCGTGAACATTGTGACTGAGTGTGTTGTGTCACTGAAACTATCGTCTTGTTATTACAGATGTGTGCACAACAGAGGAATGCGTAATGGCCGGTAAGAGAAACTTTTTGTCTCAGTCCAGCCATAAGCCATGTAGCCAAGGCGGTCTCATGACTGCTTATCTCTTTAAGCACAGTTTCGTTCTGGCTTTATCGATATGTCGAAAGGTAGAGAAATCTTGCATATTGTTTTTCAAATGTTTGACACGGATTCTACCCAACTTTCACCAACACTTTATGATTGAAATAACGTCTTGGGTTGCATAATTTGTATCAGCATCAACAACCTGCTGGACTCAAACTACAAATCAAGCCTTTCCCCAAGTCGAAAAGATGAGTGAGTGAGTGAGTTTAGTTTTACGCCGCACACAGCAATATTCCAGCTATATGGCGGCGGTCTATAAATAATCGAGTCTGGACCAGACAATCCAGTGATCAACAACATGAGCATCGATCTGCGCAATTGGGAACCGATGACATGTGTCAACCAAGTCAGCGAGCCTGACCACCCGATCCCGTTAGTCGCCTCTTAGGACAAGCTGAGTCGCCTTTTATAGCAAGCATGGTTTGCTGAAGGCCTATTCTACCCCGGGTAGACCTTCACGGGTCTCGAAAAGATGATCGAAGTATACTCCCTTATTCTGGTGTATTGTGGTCCTTAACATAAGGTCAACCAATAATTCTATATTTACATTGTCAACACGTTGCCCTTGGAGAATCCTTACAAAATCATCCTCAAGATTTGTTATTGATCGATATCATTCCTCCGTTATACAGTATACCAGTTATCCATTACTAGCATTTATTCGTTTGATTGTTCATATGTGGGAAGAGTTTCCTTTGCAGTCATTTAGTTAACCAGAGTGTATTTATTGAGTACGTTATCGCTGTCCTTATCTTATTTTATCTATTATAATTATATAGTTTTAGTTACGTAATTTCCGTTATTTGTTTACTTAACATAATCTAAATTATTAAAATATACAATTTATGTATTTGTTTCTGTTGATTTTCCTTATTTGTTTACCATAATGTAACAATGACAGCGACGAAAGTGTGACCGTTTATATGTAAATATAATTTGTTATGTCAACAGATATGAGAACAGTGAAACAATTTGCGTTTCTTTTGGAACTGAGTATATTAAAGGAAAATAAATCTCCAAGTGAACTCAGCTTTTTTAAGGCATGAACTTTAAGAATGTACTCACCTTTATGTCTCAGCTAACAAAGCTGACAAAGGCTTGATATAAGGGTCTCATGCCCAAACGCATGTTTCAGCTTCCCGCCTGAGCTCGGTGATGGACGCATCAGTGAACCCGTGTGACAATTTCTACGACTTCGCCTGTGGGTCTTGGATGAAGAAGAACGTCATCCCGGAAGACAGGTCATCGCTCGACATGTTTGGCGTTCTCCAGGATGAAGTCTTGGTCACACTGAAAAGTATGAAAACACGTTGAAACCTCGTGCTGTCTCGAAGGCCTCAGCTCCGCTTCAAAAACGGCTCACTTCCATACAACTGGCTCATTTCCATACAGAACTACCTCAGTTGCATTATTACGATCGCTTCTTTAAACAGTACAACCCGTTTCTCCAATAGACGAATGAATGGATGTTATTTTTTGAGGCCTTTACTAATACATGTCCGGGCGGAGAACACCAGATAGTGACTTACCCATTGTGTCCCTGTAGGAAATGAAACTGACAGTCAAACACTGTTTTGTCGAACTTACGGTTGTCTCGAAGTTGCCCCTTTGTATCCATAACCTACTCATACTATAGCATTAAAGAGTAGGGGATATTCCATTCTGCGAGCATACCGCTAGCCAATGCCATTGCATATGGGAAAAGGTAATATATATTCATACAGATGAAACATTTCCAAAGGAATGGAATAAATTTCCCTTAAATTCGCTTCATCGTCTATTTCCTCCTTGGTTTCATCATCTGTGTTCTATCAATCTTGTAAATCCAATATCCCCTACTTTTTTGAGTAGTATATTTCGGTAGTGACGAACCTCTTTTAACAGAAGTATTTGTTTGGGTCGCTTCAGCCTCGACACAATGTCTCACTGTATGTTCCTATCTGGACCGAGGAGGATGTTTGACCATACTGATCAGGATCACCAGGATATAATCGATCCCGTCGTATTAAACATGGATTTTGAGGTTTTCGGAACATAAAAAATATTAGGGAAAATTCCGAGGGAAATGATGGTTTGTCGTGACATGAGTGATGTTTACAGCACTGTGAAATGTTTTCATGTTAAACAGGCTTTGCTGTACAGTGAATAGACAAAGTGTGCGACTGAGTACGGTTTCATGCTGTTTTCGGAAATATTCCTTCAATATCACTTCGCCGGACACCAGAAATGAGCATCACATGTTGTACCATGTGGGGAATCGAACCTGGGTATTCGGCGTGACAAGCGAATGGTTTCAACACAAGGCCTCCCCAACACCCGCCGTTATAAGAAAAAAACCGTGCTTAAGTGTAATTCGAAAACACAAAGTCTCAGACGACCAAGTTGAAATGTCGGGGTCTCGACTATCGTGTATTTAGGATCATACGGGACAGCCTAATAATTTAAGCTTTCAACCAGGCACCTACTGTCGTAGTTCCTTTGCAAATAGTAGTTCACAACCTGTATTTTGAGAACTGACAGTCGTACCTTCCATAGGTTTCTTCGTTACCCTCTCGCCCAAGCAGACTGTAAAACTGGTCATGTGATCAAAAGAAATGATTTGGCCAATCGGTGACGTCGTACCTGAGGGCTTGAGATGTTGCAACTGGTTCGTCTGATTAAGACGCCATTATTAAAAAGTCGCCGTTATGTACGTGTCTCGAATATTGCTGACCTATTCAAACGTCTTTGATATGTCGTAAACACGCGGCAGCCGTAGACAGTGCTTTAGCAGGCTAACTCTTTGTCACTGAAAATACATGATTTTTACAGAAACGTGTCCGTTTCAATTGAAAAGGAGCCTCAGTAGTTGGGAGATTCAGATCCAGCGCCTGAGGAAATCTAAGCTTGCTTCAATTCGGACTTCGTATCACAGAAAGAGCTGTACAGAGTTTGAAATAATGTAGTTCAGGGACTGTGAGACAGACCAGTGTTTATGAGAGTAGCGAAGTTGCCAAGTCACATTTAGCAAACCTCACTCCTTTCCGTAACTGAGCGAACGATATCGACCGGTCAAAAAGGTGCCCGCTTCTTATGGCTGTGAAACACTTCAGATATCTATTCTCAACAGATATGGATGATGATATATGGATACACAGTGATGCACCTTACTAAGTTACCAGAATCAAACGAAAATTAAGGCAGTGAATGAATGAGCAAGTATGGTTTTATAACGCTTTTACAAGTATACCGGTAATATCATTGGAGAACATACCCGAAACAGGCTTCATACAATGTGGCAATGCAGGGGATCAAACGCTTTAACAACTGGGCTACTCCATCCTCCAGGGGATTAACCGTCATACCGAAGCCGGTTCCACCCCGAACCGACCCGCGAAGGTCCCGGGGTAGAATAGGCCTTCAGCAACCCATGCTTGCCATAAAAGGCGACTATGCTTGTCGTAAGAGGCGACTAACGGGTCAGGCTCGCTGACTTGGTTGACACATATCATCGGTTCCCAATTGCGCAGATCGATGCTCATGTTGTTGGTCACAGGATTGTCTGGTCCAGACTCGATTATTTACAGACCGCCGTCATATAGGTGGAATATTGCTGAGTGCGGCGTAAAACTAAACTCACTCACTCCACTCCGAACCTGGCACCTATAGCTGGATCAACATGCCCGTGGTATCCATAGTGTTAAAGTAAACGCAGTAATTGGTTGTCAATACTCCACCTTGTTGGTTGCAGATCTGCTTGAGACCGAGAGGGAGAATGAAATTGAGTCAGTGAAGAAGGTGAAGGCACTCTACGCTTCTTGTATCAACGAAAGTAAGTATCATGTTCATCATCACCATCGCCATCATTATCGTCGTCGTTTTCATCGTCGTCATGGGTGGTCAATGCGCGTCGTGTTGAGTTACGTTCCTGGGACACGCCTAAAGGTTATGACCATGGTTCGAACAGCCGTTGCCATCTTTTATCTTCATTGCTATTATGCTTTAAATAAATAAATGCAGCAAAAACAGATTCAGGTGATCTTATCTGATTGGACTCAACATTAAGCCAGGGCCCTTGCCCCCTCTACGCGCAGTACAGACAACGAATAGGACTTCTCACGGGAAGTCCTGTCCTGTCGAACCCACCAGTAACTCTCCGGAGAAGATACGACCCGCTGACAGTGTAGCCATCTACTGTCAGTAGGGTTGGGCCACGGGTGGAAGGTCCTGTTCTGCGTCAGTAGGAACCAAACCGAGGACACCAAGAATACTGGAAAGCTTGACGACAGTGTCCTTGGGATGCAAGTTTGACGTTTCAAAAACGAGGTCCGCATATTTATCATTCATGTCCTGAATTTTGCCAATCACATTGCTTTTAGACAGGAAACGCCCTGGTAAAAGAGGAAAACTAACTTCAAAGCTGAACGAAACAAAGCTCACTCAGTTAGCATCATCATCATCATCATGATGAATTATTATCGCCCTCGTGTTCACCGATACGAGCTACATGTTACGTTCTGCCCACAGCGCGGCTGGAGGAAAGAGGTGCTGACCCTGCGGTGCAGTTCCTTGTCACCCTGGGGGGCTGGCCAATGATAAATTCGTCGTGGAGGGAAGACGAATTCGACCTGGAGGGGTTACTCATCCACCTACGGAGGTACAACAACGCCCCTATCATCAGCATGAGCGTCGGCACCGACCTCAAGAACTCTTCTCGACGAATTCTTTACGTAAGGCATGGCTTCAAGAATCATGAACTTGTTTTATATCTCTGATGATATCTGGAGAGATGGTGAACATTACTAACCACATTCTTCTCAGGCACGCACTCAATCGCAAACTCACTCACGATTACACGCACGCACGCACGCAAGCACATACGCACACATATTAAGCGGACATAACTTACCTGACATCCATGGTAAATGCCCTTGAAAGCGTTCAACCAGTCATGAAGTCAAGAACTACCGTACATAACGTAAATGAAACACCGTTAATGCGGCGTAAATCATGCTGCTATTGTTATCACCCGATACTTCTTTGTTTCCGTGACAGGTTGATCAGGCCGACTTCGGAATGCTGGGACAGAAGTACTACCAGCGAGGTCGCAATGACGTCATGTTGTTGGCGTATGAGAAACTCATCATCAACATTGCCTCAGAACTAGGTAATCACACCAACGACGTCACCGCCGACGTGAAGGACATCGTGGACTTCGAGATAATGTTGGCCAACGTGAGTACCACAAACACGGCACCAAATGCCGGATTTTACACTTATGGAACGTAAATTATGCACTAGATTATGCACTAGACCGGATTTACGTAATATGTATGAACTGTCGGAAATAGAAAAAACAATTTCACATTTATCTCTACATTTTATGTAGCTGATATGCAAACGTGTGAAATATGTGCTAAACTAAGTTCGGGCTAAAACAGTTCCAGTGGTAGGGAGACTGGTAACGTAAGAAAAGGACTATATTGTGAAAATATAAGTGCAGAAATGAGCAGTGAGGATTTCTATTTTTCAAAGCCAAAGCGACTTATTTGGAACAGACCATTGCTTTATGCAAGTTATTGTGCGATGACATTGTTTTACAAAGGACACTTTTCAAATGCCCATTTGGGAGGGGGCGTCTCAAAAGCAACAGTAGGACGGATGTAGCAGGCGATGGTTGGGGTCAGGTTGGGGGACAGAGATATCTGTTAATATATGATAATCCCTTTGGGGAATTCAGCTGTGGAAGAACACGTCAAGAAGAATCTACATATAATATCTAGTCCTGTTGACCGTCGGGAGGTCATGTCGCCTATATATTTTGTGACATTTAACACGATGCCTTTCCGTGGGTATCATGTATCACACTCTTTTACATATCTCAACATATACTTTATGACAGAAAGATACATAAGACGTTAATCAATAGATGAGTTATATTTAACCCATGAAAAAGTACAAAATATCTTTGAGATGACCCCTTATGCCCGCGAGTGCATTTCATGCCAGTTGAGTCGTGCGAATCGTGTTGCGATGGTGTCTTGCTGAACTAAATCACCCGTCGTCATACCTGGGTGAGTGAATTAATTGCAATATATAGTTTGATGTATTGTTTCCTTCAGCTAAACTTATCTTTTCTAAGTTTCTAAGTAAACGTGCTTTTCTGGATATCCTCTTACGTATCCCACTGAATGCCTAGTCAGGCCGAAGTGAGTTATTTCCACATGTCCTATTTGCAGTTGTGTAAATTTTAGGGATACAGAGTAACAGCCTAAAACCAGTTTATTTCTTTTTCCGACAATACTTTAACTTCGGGCGTTGATTTCACATGATGCTACGGTTCATTCGAGCTTAACGTCCACACCAAGACAATCCCTCTTCAAGAACTTTACGGTCATAGAACCTGTGAGCACATTGGTTGGAATTGGTATTCCACAACCCATGCTTGCCGTCAGAGACGACAAACGGGATGAGGTGTTCACGTTCGCTGACTTGCAGCTGACTCATGCTTCTCATCGAATCCCAATTGCGGAGGTCGATGCTCATGATATAAATATCTGGATTGCTTGGTCCATACTCGATTATCTACAGTTCATCGTCATAATGCTTGAATACTGCTCCACATTGTATATGGCGTTTAGCAACAAAACAAACGAAGTTAGTTGTTTAAAGCTGCCCTCAGCAGTATCAAAACTATAATACGGAGATCTTTTTCTAATCGAGCCTTCGATAGGACTGGTTTGAGACTGACCTGATCGATATGCGCTGTTGGGCTAAAACAAAGTCAGCAAGCAAGAATAGCCTGATGACTCATTGTAGTCCGGATCTTCATGGATCGAATCCCGTTAGAGCGCGGTTATCAAGTTATCATGATGTTGCTTTCAACTGCAGATCTCAGTACCTGCGGAGGAGCGGCGTGACAGCGAGGATCTCTACAACATGTTCAACATCTCTCAGCTAGCAACCAGCTATCCCAAGGTATGAAATATGTTTTGTTAATTTTAAAACAAATGAGTGAGTGAGCGAGGGAGCAATTGATTGACTGAGAATGGTATAACGCCGTTTTAGCAAGATTCCAGCAATGTCACTGCGTTGAATACCAGAATTGGGAATCGAACCCGAGTGTTCAGCGTGACCCGGGAACGCTGTTACCACTAGGCTAACCAATCGCCCACAACAAGGCGTTAACTAACCAGGTCGTGCTTTGAATAGTTGATGTTTATGGACACTCTACAAAGCTACCAAGTTGTCTAATGGGTGCCCAAAAGACCTGAAGAAGAGTGGAAAGGGCATTTAGGTTACATAATTTCATTTTATGCATCAGTACAATTTGCAGTTTACGCATTTACTGAATATGAAACCTACCAAGATCGTTTTATCTCTGGGCTCTCTGGTATGAAATCGTGAATTTGAAATTCATTTTTAGTTCGACTGGTTGCGGTATTTCCAAGAGCTGATGAACATGACGGAGGTGGAGCTTGAGGTAGAAGAGGGAGAACCAGTCATCAACAGGTCGCCGAGGTACTTCGAGAAACTGATGGTACTGCTTGAGACGACGTCCAACAGGTGAGAGCATCGACGATGTGTTAATGTTCATGAGTGTGAGATCGTGAAAGGAAAACATTGATAGATATCCAGGGACTGGAAGACCCAACGTTACACGTGTTCAACATACGTCACAGTTGATTTCCCCTTCTACATTTGAGATGTAACTTTGTTTATTGTTTAACGCCCCGCTTCGTAATATTACAGCAACGAGTTGGCGGTCTGTAAATAATTGAGTCTGGAGAAGACAATCCAGTGATTAGCATCCTGAGCATCGATCTGCGCAACTGGAATACGATCACATGTGTCAGCTACGTCAGCGAGCCTGATACCGTTAGTCACCTGCACCTGTAGTTTAATTCCAACCCTGATATTCACGGGTCCGAGCTTTTACTACCATCTTTCACCAGTGTGTGTACAAAATGCATAATGATTATCATCGCATTGAGATTATGGTTAACATTTGGTTAATTTAGGTTATCACATATTGTGCATTTATAACGCCTTTTTGCAGGACACTAGCCAACTACATTGTATGGCGTATTATGATGAACAGAGCTCACAATCTGAACGAGAAATACCGAGATTTCTTCCAGGAGTACGACGAGGTACGTTTTTCCATTGAAATGATTCTTTTAAATGCTAAATTACATCACTTCGTTACAGGAAAGTTCTGCCATTAATTTTTGGTCCAAAGTTTGAGTGAAAACTGCCTATGTATCCCAAAACATACATTTCTGATGGAAACAAAGAACTCCATTTAACTGAAAAAAGTTACATTGAGATGTCCGATACATATTCCTGAAATCTAGACTAACGTCATTAACGGCATCTGCAGTTATGTAAGGGCTGGCTGGATGGAAAAGTATTGTGGTTCTTGGACTGCATTTTCGGGAGGGTTTTGGAAGGGTTAACTCCAGCGCTACAGAATACTTGGAACACAATTATGGTTTAACTTCCACATTAAATTAAAACAGTCACTACTTCAGCGGGCGGTGGGGCGACGGTTAAAACGTTCGCCCGTCACGCCGAAGATCCGAGTTCGATTCCCCACATGAGCACAATGTCTTAAGCGCATTCCTCATGTCCCCTGCGGTGATACTGCTGATATATTGCTAAATGTAGCCATGCTCACTCACTCACTCACTCACTATTTCATAGGTTATCTACGGAACGTCAACGTCGAGGGCGAGGTTCCGCACCTGTGCAGCATACGTTGTCAACAACGTTGGCCGGGCTGTGGGCAGAATGTTCGTAGATGCCACGTTCGACGAAGCGTCCAAAACGAACGTTAGTAATACCCGCTGCCTATGAAACAAGCGTTTTGAAGCCGTTTAAAATTGATTTATACGTGAATGTATCGTGTTTACAACAATTCAGTCTCATGCCATGATTTGTTAATAATACACTCAGTGTCTGAGCTCATTTGATCGGTTGTGTGGGAGGACTTAAGGTTATGCCAAGGTTTTCCGCGGAACGGAAGGGATTGAATTAAAACTTCTTGTTTTAGTGTTTATACAATTATATCGAATAAATCTGTCTTCAGGCGGACGAGATGATTGCGAACCTACGAGCCTCCTTCAAATCATTACTGGACGAACTCGACTGGATGGATGAGGATACCAAGGTGGTAGCCAGAGACAAGGTCAGAGTAGGACAAATTGATCACTATATCTCCTTTTCGGCTGTCATGTTTTTTATGGATAATACCGTATTTCCTCTATCAAAGATAAGGTTTCGAATAGGCGTCTGTCAATGGTAAGCTCCACAGTCTAATTTGCACTTCATGTCGTTTCAAGGATGAAACCTAAGGCATAATCAGAGGGCATCGCATATGTATCTTCTTTTCTCCTGTTTTAAAAGAAATACCGTATTTTCTCCATTCATGACAGTCATCGCGTCACACCGAAGTGCTGTGGCTTGCTCAACATGGCGACTCAACAGCTGCCGTTTAACATCTGGTTATTAAAATTTAAGCTATTCTGCAAAACTCTGTTCAAGTACTGTCTTAAAGATCAGGGGAACTTTCAGTCACAGTGAATTAACCTTACGGCTTGTGTATTTTAAAGGTATGACAATATGTATCACTATGCAATATACAAGATTTGGACACGTTTATGTTGTTAATTTCCATGCAGTAATTCTTAAAAGGGGAAAGCAATTATATCAAAACGATAAATAGAATTCACCAAGAGCGAATTCTGTTTATAATGGACAAAAGTAGGGCTTGACAAGTATTAGATGAGCCACGACCTGACAAATGACCCCGATTTGTATATATGGGAACATACCATTTGAAACAAGAGGGAAACAGGTTGCCGTCTAAATATTGAAAAGTTCAATTTCCTCGTGCGAATCGTGTTGCGATGGTGTCTTCCTGAACTAAATCGCTCTAAGAGACACTTGTTAAACAGTAGCGTGATTTCATGCCACGGTCAGCATGTATTGCACGTGCTTAATCGCCAATCTACCTGTAGCAACCAAGCGTACTCGTCCATATTGCTTGCCACGCTTGCTTCCCACAAACGCGTTACCTGCGCTTGCACATCTGCGCTTGATGAATACCTGTGCTCCTTGGTCCACGTAGAGTTATTTCCCTTTCCTGTCAGACGTCATTGTTCGCGCGCTCGAAACCCAGGAAATGCTTTTCTGTAAATAGTGAAAATACTAAAACCATTTCAAAGAGTTAGCACTAAACTGGTGATGAGGCGTTTCTTCTGTTTCAGGCAGATGCCATTAATCCCAAGATTGGCTACCCGAATGATATACTGAACAACACGCTCCTCAATATGCTCTATGAAAATGTAAGTACCACACATCGACTTCCTCTGAAGTTGCACTCTCCAACCCAGAGTTGCATGCGGCGAGCCAGCATAGTATCTCTGCCACAGGCCAGAAAGATGTGACGATTCGTCACATCTTACACAGTTCATTCAGTATAATGTGCACATTTCCTAACTGTTTTATTTTTATGAGTCTACACATCTAATTAAATATCGTTGTTAAAATTGTTCGGTTTCTTTGAGAAATTATCCTAAAACGTGTAACACTATTTCGATTTGCGCAGCGATCCTTTGTTTACATGGGTTGTACGGCTCCACGTGCTGTCATCGAAGCTTTATGGAGAAGAAACGATGTAGCCGGTTTGAAATATAAATACGTAACAGTAACGTAACAGTGTAAAATAATATGAAAACCTCGCCGAATCGCGTTATACCTGTCACAGCTTATTTATGAATATGCGCATTTGTTTACAAACAAGAGAAAATTCCGATCACGTGATATGCAAATTAGCCTGTGGCGGTGATTGTATGCTAAGTCATCGCTGTGCCGGAGCGTGCTTAGGTTGAGTAATCAGCTTCCGACACAATGATGGCGGCATTCATGCTTCAGAGACAGATGGTTATGCAATGATAACCGGAGGTTAGACAGGACCAAGTGCATTGCATGATAAAATAGACAGGCCTTGTCTGAGACAGACGACTATTTCAATCAGAGAAGTAGAACATGCACAAACTATTTTTTTATGAAAAATACCAAACAATTATTTCTCTCTCTCTCTCTCTCTCTCTCTCACACACACACACACACATTCCTACTCAGTATCCCCCCAGCCAGTCGGCACCAATAATCAGATAAGCCTAACCCATCTCCTCCTGTACTGACATAAAATTTAGAAACTCGAGCGTTGTGTAAGGGTACGCAGAACAAGGAAATTAGACTCGAAGTTTTACATAAACGTAGACCTAAATGATTTATTGTTTGGTCACTTTGGACAAAAACAAAATGAAAACCAGACATCAGCATAAAAAAATTGGCATGTGTGCCTTATGAACATTTCATGGAATTGAACCAGGCGCGTAGCCAGCCATTTTTTTCATGTAAGCCCGACAGGTCCCAAGCTTTATCGAGGACTTGCTCAACTTTCATTTTTCTTCACTGAAAGAAAGACATCTTTCAGATTTATGACTCGAAGAATAACATATTTACAGCACAGGCAATAGGATGCACACAGAGATCGCCATGTTTCTAAATTGTACCGAAAACGTGGTTCTAGGTAGACAAGTAGTAAAAACAAAATTTCTCTGCAAGAGGCATTTTTAACAATGTTAGTTACGGCCAGGTGTTCCATAAACTGGGTTGGTACCCTCCGACATGGTCGGTTCCTGCTTAAGTCCTGGAAAGTTGTAACCCTTGTGTTTCAGAACACATACGACCCACTGAAGTACTTCGAGAACGTTCTTCAGAACATCCAGCGGTCAACGATCAATAATCTGAAGACACTACGACAAAGGGTGGACAGAAATGTGTACGTATATAGTGTTCGTGTGCTCCTTGTTCATTAGCGCGGTGTAGAAGCCTGTGGTTAAAGCGTTCAGTAGTCACGCCGAAAACCCGGTTTCGATTCTCCCACACGGGTACTATTAGTGAAGTCCATTTCTGGTGTCCCCGGACGTGATATTAACTCACTCACCAATAAGAACATCCACACCAATCCCAAACGCCTTTCTCGTCATTTCAAGCAGTAGGGCCCCAGTCGTAACTGAGACTTTAAATCTAATGAGTAACCTACATTTTTAGAAAGCCCTCTCGGGAGAGGAAATACGGTATTGTGGGTGCTGTCCGTTTGCTGGTTATCCCCGCACTATATTCAAGTTGGATGGAGGGAGTCTGTAAATAATCGCGACTCCTGCAAACAGTGTGGTGATTGAGCAGCGATCAACGCAACTGCAGATCTGTGACATGTAATCGATTATGTATGTAATTGAGCCTGACCAGTCACCTTGTACCACATACGCTGCGACACTGGGCGATGTTATGCAAAGCGGCTTTATCACTAAGATTGTATATGTTAATGTACCGGAGGTATGGCAACTTAAGGCTGATTTGTACAACGGCGCACAAACCTCATCTTGTCATTCGAATTTAGACAGGTTGGGTCTTTTGTCCCTGTTTAATGTTTTACTCGGGTTTTGAGCAATATTCCAGCAACATCAAGGCGCGGTACACCAGAAGTGAGCTTTACACACTTAAACCATACTGGGATTAAACCCGTTTGAAGGGCGTGACGAGGGAACTCTTTGACCACATCACTCTCAACCGTTCCTTTCAATATGCGTAACCACCCACTGTGAGTGTGTTTTTTGCGCAGCTTTTAGCAATAGTCCAGCAATATCACGGCGGGGGACACCAGAAATGGGCTTCACGCATTGTATCCATGTGGGGGTTCGAACCCGAATATGCGGCGTGACGAGCGAAAACTATAACCACTGGACTAGCCCATCGACCCTCCTAACAACTCAGACACATATTACGCTGGTTTGTCTTAAAGGGCTCAATAACATTTTTAAAAAGGATCAGTTTCATTGCTTTACGGCTTCTTTACAACCACAACATTATGGCCAAGCTACGACGAACGTTTACAAGGTAAAGTTTGTAGATAATGAGCCACATCGGAAGATAAACTGATGAAATTCGGACACAGTGATGCACGTAACACGTGTCCATGGTTAATGTCGCTGCCGATATCGTTGCAGGTGGACCACGGCGCCGTCAACGGTCAACGCCTACTACAACTCGCTCACAAACCAGATCAGTAAGTGAATCGCATAAGTGTGCTGAAGCGCCAGTAAAATATATAGCTTCAGCCTGGATGAGTTTAGTTCTTCGGCAGCGTAATAGTGTTTGCTTGGTTGTTTAACGCACTCAGCAATATTCAAGAAGATCCCTTGACTGATATGAGCATCGATGTAGACAAATGGGGGCACGATTTAGTGTCAACCACGTCAGCAAGACGATTTCTAACTGACATAAAGCATCTTCACGGATTGCGGGATATTGAGTCTAATATATACGGTTCTGTTTCAGTGTTCCCTGCTGGTATCCTGCAACCACCATTCTACAGCAGAACATACCACAAGTAAGTGATGCATTACAGTTTCTTGTAATACTAAAGATAATAATGACAACCACTTATATGATCCAGGCAACCTTAAGAGAAACGGGCAGTGACTGCGAGAGAGCGATCTCATCTAAACGACCTGGGCCTAGATTTTCGAAGCTTTCTTAGCACTAAGATAGTCGTAAGCTAATGATAATGTATGACACTTACGACTATCTTACGAGAGCTTCGAAAATCTAGGCTCAGGGGCTCTTTTCACGAAGCAACCTTTACTAAGGTTAACCTTAACTCACCTTAGTGACTTACGATCACCTTGGTGCTTTGTGAAGGGAGGCCCTAGTAAATGTTAACAGAGATGTCACACACAAGGTCCCTTGCTGAAGATTTGTTTCAGAGGTTAAACGTCTATAATCGATATCTGGATCTGGCTATTTCCAATGATCATCCACATTGATCAACTTCTGGACTGGATTTCTAAATCACTGGTTGGGAGATTTTGTATATTGGATATGAGCCACGACAAAATTTGCTATGCAGAGTTGAATCCCCTCGCCAATCCAGGATCCGCCACCAACGTATTCGAATCCCAGATTTCCTGAATCAGAAGTTTATTGCAAACAATAACTACATCATGGAAATTATATGTGTATATTTGAATATGATTCTAGACACCGGTAATAATTCACATTGGTTGTTTTCATATTGAGTTAATTAAGAAACTCGCCATCCTAGGAAATGTTGATGGTTTCATTTTCATGTGTTTACACATTCTTTAAGGTCCCTGAACTACGGAGGTATAGGTGTGGTGATCGGCCATGAGATAACCCACGGCTTCGACGACAGAGGTGAGACCATTACAGCATAACACTTCACTTCGCTCCCATACTGAACAGCAAAAGAGACGCAAGTTACGAAAAAATAAATCTCACAAATGTAAGCGTTCATGTTTGTGTCTTCTGTTTAAACAAACTTGACAAAATAGAAAAAAAACAGCAAAAAACAGTCGCGATTCTCAGGACGGTAGGGTAGTGGAGCGGTTCGAGCATTCGAACGGGTTCGAAACCCCAAATGTCAAATGTGTGAGATCTGCTGTTCCGTTTCATCCATTCATTGACGAGACCTTTGGCAATATTCCTGAAATGTGGGACACTAGAAGTGGGCGTCACACAATGTATCCATTTCGGGAATCGAACCCTGATCTTTGGAGTGACAAGCACACACTTTAACCTTTACACTCCCTGACAGATTCAGTGGTTCCACAGTTAGTAAGTAAGCTTGTTGTAAAATTTGTCTGCTGTTTTCACCAACAGGGCGCCAGTACGACAAGAACGGTAACTTAGTCCAGTGGTGGAGCGATGACGCCATCGCAAAATTTAAGTCCAAGTCCCAGTGTATAATAGACCAATATTCCCAGTATACAGTGCCAGAGGCGGACATGAAGGCAAGTAGAGTCATTGGGAAACACCAAGTTCACATTTCATAGAACCAGAGACGGCAAAGGTGTTGATAAATATTTTGCTACATGAACTGAAGCTAGAACCAGAGACGGCAAAGGTGTTGATAAGTATTTTGCTACATCAACTGAAGCTAGAACCAGAGACGGCAAAGCTGTTGATAAGTATTTTGCTACAAGAACTAAAGCTAGAACCAGAGACGGCAAAGCTGTTGATAAGTATTTTGCTACAAGAACTAAAGCTAGAACCAGAGACGGCAAAGCTGTTGATAAGTATTTTGCTACAAGAACTAAAGCTAGAACCAGAGACGGCAAAGCTGTTGATAAGTATTTTGCTACAAGAACTGAAGCTAGAACCAGAGACGGCAAAGCTGTTGATAAGTATTTTGCTACAAGAACTAAAGCTAGAACCAGAGACGGCAAAGCTGTTGATAAGTATTTTGCTACAAGAACTGAAGCTAGAACCAGAGACGGCAAAGCTGTTGATAACTATTTTGCTACATGAACTGAAGCTAGAACCAGAGACGGCAAAGCTGTTGATAAGTATTTTGCTACAAGAACTGAAGCTAGAACCAGAGACGGCAAAGCTGTTGATAACTATTTTGCTACATGAACTGAAGCTAGAACCAGAGACGGCAAAGCTGTTGATAAGTATTTTGCTACAAGAACTGAAGCTAGAACCAGAGACGGCAAAGCTGTTGATAAGTATTTTGCTACAAGAACTAAAGCTAGAACCAGAGACGGCAAAGCTGTTGATAAGTATTTTGCTACAAGAACTAAAGCTAGAACCAGAGACGGCAAAGCTGTTGATAAGTATTTTGCTACAAGAACTAAAGCTAGAACCAGAGACGGCAAAGCTGTTGATAAGTATTTTGCTACAAGAACTAAAGCTAGAACCAGAGACGGCAAAGCTGTTGATAAGTATTTTGCTACAAGAACTAAAGCTAGAACCAGAGACGGCAAAGCTGTTGATAAGTATTTTGCTACAAGAACTAAAGCTAGAACCAGAGACGGCAAAGCTGTTGATAAGTATTTTGCTACAAGAACTAAAGCTAGAACCAGAGACGGCAAAGCTGTTGATAAGTATTTTGCTACAAGAACTAAAGCTAGAACCAGAGACGGCAAAGCTGTTGATAAGTATTTTGCTACAAGAACTAAAGCTAGAACCAGAGACGGCAAAGCTGTTGATAAGTATTTTGCTACAAGAACTAAAGCTAGAACCAGAGACGGCAAAGCTGTTGATAAGTATTTTGCTACAAGAACTAAAGCTAGAACCAGAGACGGCAAAGCTGTTGATAAGTATTTTGCTACAAGAACTAAAGCTAGAACCAGAGACGGCAAAGCTGTTGATAAGTATTTTGCTACAAGAACTAAAGCTAGAACCAGAGACGGCAAAGCTGTTGATAAGTATTTTGCTACAAGAACTAAAGCTAGAACCAGAGACGGCAAAGCTGTTGATAAGTATTTTGCTACAAGAATTAAAGCTAGAACCAGAGACGGCAAAGCTGTTGATAAGTATTTTGCTACAAGAATTAAAGCTAGAACCAGAGACGGCAAAGCTGTTGATAAGTATTTTGCTACAAGAATTAAAGCTAGAACCAGAGACGGCAAAGCTGTTGATAAGTATTTTGCTACAAGAATTAAGAGTATAATCGCGGTTTCTTATTCTTGGTCAGTATTTATAAGGCTAAGGCCAAAGTTACACTGGGCTTTCTTTGGGGACGTCTTTACGCACATTCAGTTGCCCGGGGGCTATGTAAGACAGGCCATAGATATCTACAACGGCGGGAAGTGTTGTGATAAGAAAACGAATTATTACAATGTAAATTCAGAGCAACTGAGTGATGGGAATGGCAGAAAAAAATACGGAGTCTGATAGCATTCTTGACAGTGATCATAATGTTTGTTCACAGGCCATTCAATCATTATCTGAACATTTCAGATTAACGGAATAAATACCCAGGGTGAAAACATTGCCGATAATGGCGGAGTTAAACAAAGTTACAGAGTAAGTACTATGCCAGAGTCTGAAGCTTACATACTGCTTGACAAGTATTAGCCGAGCCAAGACCTGACAAGTGACCCAAACCTGCATATATGGGAAGGCCCTCCAGAACATTCCACTTGAAAAATGAGTGAAACAGGTTGTCGCCTACAGCTTCACAAATTCAAATTCCTCGTGCGATTCGTGTCTGCGGGGCACGTGTTAAAAAGAAGCGGCATTGGGGTCAAGCCGCCATCAGCGTCTACTGCACGTGCTTAATTCCCGATCTACCTCACGTACCTGTAGCAAGCCAGTGTATTCATCTACATTTCCTGTCCTGCCTTCTTGTCACAAATGCATTAACTGCGCAGGTTCATCTAATACGTGTCAAGTAGTAACTGTATATGGTATGGGAAGATTGTACTAGTCCGTTATTTTACCTCAGCTTCGCTTTCTTTTACCTACTGAACATGAAAACGCACCGCCTCGGGGTTCTGAAAATTTATTGGCGATGTAAATGCATTTATGAAACTGTGCTCAGTCTCAACTTCCCCAAAATACACTGATAAAAACATTCGTAACTACTCGTCTCTTTCCATGACCAACAAGAAGACTCGTACCCTTCTCGTAAACCATCATTGCCAAGAATCGTGGCAAGCCAATCAAATCGCACGTAGTAAAACGCATTTCAAACCATGAAAATGGCGGGACCGTTGAACTTTGAAACTTCGCTAAACTATAACAAGCATAATTTAAACACAAACTTTGAGATTAAGGATGAACAACTGTCAACACTAAAACATATGTAAAAGTAATGACCGTATTGCTGTTTTGTCCACGGGATGTTTATATATTGTAAGAGCCGTATTTGGAAATTCAGAGTTATCTTTCCTGGAAATTGTACTAGACAATGTTTATCTCCATGCCCGTTTGCGCTTGACAGGACCCAGTCGTAAACATGGTCACGGTTTGCCGGAATGACACGAGTAGTTACGAATGTGATAAATAGTCACGATGCCTTACTTTTTGGTGTCAATATAAATCATAATAAATATACTTCACATGATCTTCAGGGTTTTATGATCCAAATTAGATTCAGAATTAGTACATTTACTACATTTTAGTGGAATCACACATGCTGCTGTTATTACTATGCCACAAAACATCGTTGCTCTGTGATTTAGGCGTATCGGAAGTGGGTAGAAGAGCAGGGCAAGGAGGAGCAATTACTTCCGGGTCTCAAGTACAACAATAATCAGCTGTTCTTTATCAGCTTCGCACAGGTGAGCTACTTGTGTCAGCAGTGTTTACCCTTAACCCTTAAAATCTGCAGGCCCTCAGGACCCAGAACCATAGAAAGATGTGGGTCCTGATCAGAATGTGTAGGCCATGTGTTTTTTTAATATGAGAATAATACCCTTAGTTTGTGGGGATGAAAAAAGATGTCAGCCATAAGGACAAGGACCTGTAGAAACAAAAGCTGTGGGCCCGAATGGATTTGAGTCTGCTTCCATCGACCCAATTTCAGCTCACCTACTCGTTTGAATAGCTGGATCGCATTCACTGTTTGTTTGGGTTTTTTGGGGTTTTTTTTTTGTTTTTTTTTTGTTTTTTTGTTTATTTGAAGCAAAATATGCTCACAAAGTTCTCTTTCCTCCGCAGATCTGGTGTTCTAACATGAGGCGAGAGAACGCGATTAACCGCATCCTTACAGGTGTTCACAGTCCGGGTAGATTCAGGTAATGTCCGTTTCGCGCATTATCTACTAATTCTTACCATCAGGGGCGGCAAGGTGCCCCTTTGGTTAAAGTGTACACTCGTTACGTTGAACACCCGAGTTCTACGCCTCATGTGTTTAGAATGCGTGAACCACATTTCTGCTGTTCTGCTGGAATATTGCTGAAAGCGGTTTAAAGCCATACTCACTGACACTTACTTCTACAACATGTGAGTTTGCGTGCGTGTGGGCGTTTTTATGTGCACGCGCGCACGCACGCACACACCGCCTTGGTCCACCAGTGCTGACACACAGTCGGAAAATGTGATGACTACTATCATGAATATTCCATTTACAATAGTTAATGAAGATTAATATTCTTGTCTTCCAGAGTTATCGGCACTATGCAGAACTCAAAAGAATTTAGTGATGCCTTCGGATGTGCCCGGACGTCGTACATGAACCCCGACAAGAAGTGTCATGTTTGGTAGAGTCTCAGGCTGGCTGGCTGCTTCCTGGACATACACGTGCAGGGAAAACACGTTACCTCATGCAGGTGTTGATGTCAGGTGTCAGTGATTTTCAGGCACAGGTGTTAGTGACAGGTGTCATTGTCACCCCGCTCAGGTGTTGATGTCAGGTGTCATTTTACCCCTTGGGGTGTAAGTGACAGGTGTCATTGTTAGCTTGTAGAGGTGTTAGTGACAGGTGTCATTGTTAGCCTCGTGGAGGTCTTGATGACAGCTGTCATTGTTACCTCGCACGGGTGTTGATGACAGGTTTCATTGTTACTTCGTGGAGGTGTTAGTGACAGGTGCCATTGTTATCTCTTAAAGTGTGACATGTTTTTACTTTTAGGTGGTAGTGACAGGTGTCATGATCATGTGCAGGTAAGAATGACGGGTGTCATTGTTACTTCATGAAAGTGACAGGTGTCACGGTTTCTTCGTGCAGGTGATAGGTGATATTGGCAGGTGTCAGTGTGACATTGTGCAGTGGTGGCAGGTGTCACCATATATCACTGTCACCTCCTGTAGATGTTGATGACAGGTGTCATTGCTACCTTGTGAAGGTGTAGGTGATAGTTGTCATTGTGATAATATGCAGGCGACAGTGCCAGATGTAAATATGACCTATGGCCTAAATATGTAACCATAACGACAGCTGTCATTGTGTCCTCGTGTAAGTTACAACTGACAGGTATCACCGTGACCTCTTACGGGTGGCAATAACAGGTGTCAACGTCACTTAATGCTGGTTTGTAATATAGTTTTCATAATTCTGTAAACTGTTGAAGTAATCATTATAATATGGAGCTTCCTTGACATTAGAATCAGAATCCGGATATTCTGATGGAAAATCGCATGAGTACCCTTCAAAATGAGCTCTTCATATCCACAGAACAACTCTGAATTCAATAACTAAAATGATCTGACATGTTTTGGATGCTCACAAAGGGCAATCAGTGTCGTGTATATTTATTAAGGTATATACTTTATTACTCTGAAAGCCCCACAATAAAAGCGTTTTATAAACATTTACCCATGTGTCCATGAAACCAAACATAATCAAAGGTTTCTGCAAAGGAACTAATTGAATGTTCTATTGTAAATAGATACTATGTACATTGTTTTATTTATAAATGTACAACTATGTAAATATCACTGAATCTTTTAAAGTTTATCTTCAGTTGAATAATTATTTATTCATTCTGTGGTTGTATCATTGTCCTTACTTCATAGGTGTTTACTCAATGTTTATGGCCTAGACTGGTTTGGGGCGGGTAAAAATGTCACCGAGGTCTAATAAGCCCTTGTACCTGCTTCTTGTGAAAATCCTCCTAGATACTGAAGCAGTGTGTTGAAGTAAATTGCCGAAAACCTACGACACGTGAAGAGAGATATTGTCGTTTGGACGATGAAATCAGGTCGATCTTTGGTTCGCATTCATAACTACTCGTGTCATTCCGGCAAGCCTTGAAAGAAACGAGTAGCTACGAATTCATTGGTTCTGTCACAGCCTTGGTTCCCTGGGTGTGTTGCGCATCGCTCACTACCTGGTTTCCTTCCGGTTGGGACGAAGCCTAGTTTTGATTTGTTGGTTAAATCAGTTGAATGTATTCATAGAATCGTAGATGAGGGTCGACTGTCTCCAGATCCAAGAAAATAAATTCTGGAATGAATAAGCAAGTCAAGATTCAGAAATATAGGATCGTTCTGGCCTCCATAATTTCATAAACATTTTTTATATATTAAAAACTATCTGTCTTGGGTGGATGAACAGTATTTTAGATCTCTCATGCACGTATTGCTGAGGTGGTTGTATTTTGAACACTGCAGGATCTTGTGACCGTTGTAACAGTTATCATTGTACTTTGGGGAGATTTTTTCTAAAAACGATGCTATGGTCATACCATCCCATGATCACGTCAGCCAGATCGTCATTGTACTTTTGGGGGGCATACAATTATCTCACATTTTCGCGGAGGCTATTGGAAATAGGGACTGATTATGATAAAGTATTAAGGATGGGATAATGAGGGATAGGTCATCCACATAATGACAAGCATTATGGGAGGGTAAGTTTTTTATGTGCATAATTGCATCAAAGCTTTCTGGTAACCCCCTTTAACAAATAACCCGTCCCTAATGAATCCACTCTTGATGACATCCATGTTTTGATGTCGTTCTCCATATTTGTATGCAAACTATTCTTTCGAGGAAATACTGTTTGAAAAATCCTCTTGTAAGAGCAAATATTTACATGACTGGAGATCCAAATACTTGACACTCGAAGAGCATACTGTCATACCGTTTGGATTGCTCGTCCGTAGTTGCAAGCAACTACTGCTCATAAGATTTATAGTGACCAATATCACTGATCAGTATAGATGTCAAAATACCGGACATGTTACCAGTGTCAACCCCAGAGGAATAACTGATTTCGGTAATTCAATTATACAGTGGAAGCTGTCAAAACCAGCATCTGTCCAATACGGCAAGTTGTCAACAACGGCATAAAATCTCAGTCCCGTCTGTGATTTTTACATTTATCCTCTACAATCCGGCACGTTGTCTAAACCGGATTTTCTCTTCAGCCCTGATGAGTGGTGGTTTAGACAGCTTCCACTGAACATTGTCATATAATTCTAATTTTACTTTTTTGACATTTCATTTTCGTGAATGATGGAAACATTCTTGCTAAACAAATGTGCTAAACGGATTCGTATAGGGGAAAAGCAAATAAAGCTTATTTTTTTAAAGCTGACATATTGTTTTCATATTCCCCAGAAACAAAGCAAATCCAACCTCAATACACAATATATCTTATAGAGCTGTGACGATATATCGTAGTATCAATACTCGTGATTATTTTTTCAGATGATAAATATATCGATACTTTTTCTTATCGTGATATGTATCACTGACCTTAAAATTGTTAATTTTCACTGGAAATTGACGGTTATATGAAACTTTATTCTGTTGCTTGGTATAAAAATATACGTTTTGAGGAAAATAACTAAAAATAGAATATTGTGAAATGCATCCAATCGAATCGTATCGTTCCAAGATATCGCCATACGTATAGTATCGTAAATTTTCTATATCGTCACACCTCTTATATCTAAACAGATTACAAATGTATTCAGATGTATATATTTCCAATGCATGTATTCGATATACTTTCCATGCAAAACAGATAAATGTTTCCCATAGTTAACTAAAGCTCATATTTGCAGAACAAAAATTCATATATTCTCATATATCATTAATGTCAATGCACAATAAACGTCTGTATTCTCATATACCTTATATATCTGTATGCTTGTCAAGCAATAACAGCTATATTCCCACATGATGTTAGTATACATGAATGATGTACAACAGTTTTTCCCCTATACCACTAACGTCCATATTTTGCTTATGTTAACCCTTGTATTCTCGTATGCTTCATATGTATATATCATGATTTATAATGTACATCTATATCACCACATGTCTATTCTGCTGAGTCATGAAATATAGTATAAACAGATATATTCCCATATGCTATTACTGTCTATGGTAAACAGTAAATAATATTACCCTCATATACATTTTTTATCCACATCTCTCTGAACAATATCAAGGTTTGTATTCTCGTTGCATTGTCCGCGAAAGAAGTTTGCCGTTTCATGCTGGTTTCATGTTTTACTGCACTGTTTATCCTAGTTTCAGCATACATGTACTGTCACATTTATCAAAATAGACATTTAAATAAGCATGACTCGAAGAAATCTGAAAAACTGACAACGCTTTTCATTGTAACGTGTTTGTTAAAGGAATGTATTATTCCACCTTGTACATAATGTACTGATAATGTCAGAGGAAATACACTGAAATAAGCTTTAAGAAAACTTCTATTTTTCTTTTTATCAAAGATTCGGTGAACACAAGTCTGGTTTGATGTTTGCAAAACCCGCATCCGAATGTAGACTCAGAGCAACTCTGTGTTATGAGCTAATTTCGATATGTTTTATTTTCAAAGTAAAACCGGAGCGGGGAGAAGTTCTTACAACTTATAAAATCCCTTTCCAAGAATATTTCAGCGCAACTCTGTATCCCATGCTAAGACAACCGGACACGTTATTGAGGACGATTCGTCTTGAAACACTATCTTCCAAATGAACTGCGTTTTCGTATCTTACATACGGTCCGTTTTTTCCTATTCATATGTCCCTGTACTTCGTGTTTTAAACACGTCACATAAAAATGAGCCCCCCGAGATTCGCCGCATACAGTTACGTCCCTCTGTCGTGTCAGAATCCAATAATTCCAGATTCGCACAGACCAGCATCATATACACATCCTGCTTGCAAAATATGTTTGGGTGTTACGTCGATTCATCATTTCCTCAATCCCGATTCAGATCTTGCGTTTGAATCAAAGTAACATGTGAAAAGGAATCCCACTGGCACGTGATAAAATTGAAACTTGAGCTTGAACGCGACTTAAACCCACCTCACACAATCACCTTTGAGTTATTGATATATTTACTATTCTGTTAGACACTGATAACCAGGTATATATAAAGGTATGATCTTCATACGACACATGTTGATAAGCCTTTGTTACAGTTAAGGGGCTGTCACCACCTGCTGCAGTTAAATGTGTTTGTTTGATCTGAAATGCCTGACTGAAGATTCACATTATCTGATGCAAATGTATCATAATTATTATCACCATAGAAGTTATATATCAGCTATGCGCGTACATATCATTATCACATAGTTTGTCTCGGTACAGTGAAACTTTACTAAATGGAAGTCAGTGGGCCTGTCGAGTCAGCGGTCACTCCTCGAAAAGTCCGTTAGCGTGTGCCGCGGCTGACCAGTGCAGTAATGTGAGCAGTGTAGCCAATATGGCGGCAGCTTAGTTTTATGATTGATCCCGGTTTATTTTCAACAGCTGATTACTTTCGCTCAGTGTTGTGATAACTGAAAAACTACATGTAGGAGATAAGTTAACTCTTCAGTCACTTTGTTTTAAGTCAAATAATTGTTATTAGTGTCAGTATTGGTACAGTAGATTTGTTGTAAATTTTCACGCCGGCATACCTTTAGTTGAAACGTGTTTGCAAGTAATAGTGACACTTTTATAACTTTTAAAAACAAAATTAGGGTGTATTTGAGGTGTGTGAACAATGTGACATATCGCCGATCTGATCTGATCCGCCATTCAAATACTGCAGTGCGTTGTTTGAGTGTTTTTAGTCATTGCTCTAAAACTTCTATCACACACACCTTTAATTTTTATGAGAGGAATATACCATCAGGTGAAAGATATTTGTAAGTAATGGTGATATTTCGCAATTTATAAGAAAAATAATTAGGGTGCATTTGAGGTGTGTGAAAAATATGATATATCGCCCATCCATTGATGCTTGTGATGCTTATGAGTTAAAGCTCTAAAACTTCTTTCTTTCTAGTTGATCTTAGTATTTTCAACTGAAAAAATGTTTACAGTTCTTTGTGATAGTTTAAAACTTTCAGTTAACAGGGTCAGTTAACAGTTTGCTAATGGTCATGCCATTCAATAAGATATATGAATTACTAATGTAAAACAAGTCTCAAAGTGGATTCTATAAAAAAAACGAAAACAAAAACAAAAAAAAACACCACGTGTCAGTATATTAAGGATGTGTACGTCATTGTCTTCAATGTGTACGTTATAAATACCATATTATAGTAAACATCTAGTGAAATGTCACTTATCTCAAACCTAACTCAGCCTTGGAGAGGGCGGGCAAAAAAATTGCAATATTGTTCACAAAATGATTTTAAGAATTTAGATAAGTCTGTATTAATTTATGATACAGATTGAGCCGCTTCAGAAAAGAACTTTTAACTATTTTTATAAGGAATGCGCATGGTTAAGGGTATTTTTTTTTTATCACGTCACGTAATTGTCTACGGGAAGTGGCAACTGAGATGAGATAAAAGATTCATGTCGGGCGTGTGATGGAAAATGGAGGAACAAGTAACCGTTTTATTTTATGCTTCAAAAACTTCATGAAGTATGTGTCCTCGTTTGAAGCTTATCTTGTGTCAGCTCTATTGGACTTGATATGTCTCACACTGGATGGGTGGGTTTGATGAACGCAGCATGTGACCAGCACAGTTCAAGTCGGAACAATCACTCCTAATCAACCGTGCTAGGATTCGGTTAGGATTATATGTCTGTTCACACCGAAACAATTTCCATTGCTAATGCGTTTTTTGGAAGGTTGTCGGTACGTTTCTTTCAAGGACACATACTGATAACCGGTTATTGGTCATTACGTTTATGTATAAGTTGGTTTCAGTGAGTTTCAAACGTTCTTTCACCAAGTATGAAATAACACAAGCATATGTTTAGCTGGAGACTGTGTAGAAAAACACTGTAGGTCTGAAAGGTACATTCATGATCTATTCTAAAGTACCCGAATTCAAGGCTTTAATAAGACAATGGAAACCTTATGCATAATGTGAACAAGCAGTATAATATGAGGATCTTTCACACGTGTCAAGTATGTATAGAAATTATCCGTGAAGATACGGATTTGAGTGAGTGAGTGAGTTTGGTTTTACGCCACACTCAGCAATGTTCCAGCTATATGACGGCGGTCTGTAAAAAATCGAGTCTGGACAAGACAATCCAGTGATCAACAGCATGAGCATCGATCCCGTTAGTCGCCTCGTACGACAAGCATTGTCGCCTTTTATGGAAAACATGGGTTGCTGAAGGCCAATTCCACCCAGACATTCACTGGTCAGATCCTTATTACAAATGGTTCTCAGCAAACCATGCTTGCCACAAGCGGTGATTAATCGTATCGGGTGGTCAGACTTACTGACTTGTGATAATGCTTGTCATCGCATCATAATTACATGGATGGATGCTCATAATATCAATCACTGGATTGCCTGGTCCTGACATTATTATTCACTGACCGCTGTCATGTAGCTGTAACTGCACGTTATAACGAAATCCCGTTGTAGCCGTTCCGTTTTTTCTCGCTGTCGGTATGGAGTCATTTTTATTCCTGCCACGTCTCAACAGTTGCATGTCAATACATAACGTCGACGTTGTTTCCCCTTTTATTTTGAAACACGTAGGTTCAGCTCACAATGATGTTGTCATTTCGTTTTTACCTTTGATACATAAAAACTTCATATCTTATTGGAGCCTATATTTGTCATTGTAAATATTTCATGTACCTGTGATAATAATAAATTAATTTAGTTTCATTATACATTGATGCACTGTTTTGATGTTGAATTGTGAAGATTACAAAGGTTCTTTCAGGTCTGAACAACAATGTCTGATTGACTGAGTTTGGTTTTACGCCGCACTCTGCAGCATTACAGCCACATGTCGGCGGTATGTAAATAATCGAGTCTGGACCAGATAATTCAGTGATTAACAGCATGAGCATAAATGTACACAAATGCGATAAGGTGACATTCGTCCACCAAGTCAGCAAGCCTGGCCACCCGATTGCGTGAGTCGTCCCTTACGACTAGCATCGGTTACTGAAGATAAGTTCTAACCAAGTGTGTGTGATGGGGTTGTATAAGACACCAATACAACTCGGGGTACAGTCATCCAATTTTGCCCACTGAACGTTCTCATATTAAAACACTTAGAGTGAAAGGTCAACAAACTCGTTCAAACTAATAACGGAGTTTTATGAATAATGGAATCTGCATTGACAGTGCTTGACATAATAGTGAGTGAGTTTAGTTTTACCCCGCACTCCAGCTATGTTCCAGCTATATGGCGGCGGTGTGTAAATAATCGAGTCTGGACCAGACAATCCAGTGATCAACAGCATGAACATCATTCTGCGAAATTGGGAACCGATGACATGCGTCAGCCAAATCAGCGAGCCTGAACACCCGATCTCGATAGTCGCCTCTTACGACAAGCATAGTCGCCTTTAACGGCAAGCATGGGTTGCTGAAGGCTTATTCTACCCCAGAGCTTCACGGGTATCTTGACATAATAAACATGACGACAATTTATCCACAGATTTGATTTGTGACAGGATGAAATGCATAAACCAAGTCAGCGAGTGATCACCAGACCTAGCTAAGATACATAGCGTTCACTATATGAACAGCGTTCATGTACCTTAGCTACACCAGACCCCGTTGGCCGAAACGACAGAATCCAGCCAATAACATCAAAGCTTCCAATCTACGAATTCCTGAGATGTGTGGTAAGGTAAATTCGTTGTCCATCAAACTTCCACAAGGGCCATAACTGCGTACATCGGCTGATCGGGATTTGAATATATAAACTAACACAGAGGGTACAACCAAGTTAGTGTCTACCAAGTAAGCTGGGGACAAATATATCTTACCTTCAAACCTGTCTTATTGCGGCGGAAGCATGCTTTTGTTAACCGGCAAAAATCCCAGAATGAGGCATACATAACCTTGCAGACGATACGTATATTCCATTCGGAAAACATCGTGAATACACGGAGTAAGGCATTTTACATCGTTAATCAAGAGGTCGGTATGTTGCAAATGTAATGTCAACAGTTCGGCAATTTAGCGAGTGTGTGTGTTTTATATATCCATAAACATCTTGCAACTAACATCAAAGGTCAAGATTTGATTGACATCTCAGATTACACCTTTATTTATACACTGAGGCATAAATTCAATTCACATAACTTTTCTTAACCATAAGGACGAACATTAAGTGCATGAAGTGAATATTATAATTACAACGTAACCTATAATAAAAATAAAAATGGACATCAAGTCAGGAACAGATATTACTTTCAAAATTTGATCCAGACTTTTGACATTAACTCGGAACAATTTTCTCCAAAAAGTTAACAACAGCAAATGTATAAACTTATCAAAAGAGTCAACATTGTGACCCATCTTTACCCAATTATATTACAGCTGTAACATGGCAAAAGGAAAATTCTGATAAACCAGTGGTTGTTCTCATGAGCAACTATCCAGGCTGGTGGGTGTGATTCAGAGATGCTAGCTTCAGTGGACCTTATAAGTAATCTTTTGTACTTTTGTTCAATTGTTCAGGAGAGGTAACACTACCAGTAGCCACCTGTCTGAACACACTAAGATCAATGATTAACAACTTGTGTGTGTCAATAATTGCTGAGTAATGGAATTTATCTACACATGCTGATAACAGCATGGTGATCATCTAGTCCCACTGTTGAGTGATTTGCTCCACTGATGTGTAAATGAGATGCTTAATTCTTATTCACCTGAATGATCTGCGAAACAAAGACAACTGAAATATCTTAGTTTGGGGCTCAAAATCATGATTGGCATCTGTGGTGATGACATGTTCTCAACCAGGGCACAACCACTTTCATGTTTCTTACATGTATTCAAGTTGTACATATGATGTAAACTTGTACCTCCCATGTCACAGAAAGTGGCCAGAGTGAATAAAGTTCAGTTTATTCATATTTCCTGCTCAGTTTTCATTTAGGCTGCCAGAACAAGTTCTGGTCAGTAAGCTGCCAGAACAAGTTCTGGTCAGTAACGGAATCTGCAGGTGTCCCTGATGAAGATTCTGAGAAACTCAGAACCAAGAACACTCCCTTTATAAAAACAATCAATATGTGTCAAACATGACAATGATGAATGTTGACACACTGAGTGCTGGAAATGAAGGATGTTGAATGATTACTAGAGCTGGAAAGTTTGAGAACATTACGATACTTTGTACTACCATACACTGAACCACAGAAAAGCACCAAAATATGTTGTATCATCATACATCAAAGCAAAACAATTTGGTTTGTAATGTTGTATGTACAATGTGGGCATGGTTTATTTAATAATAAGGCCAATATCAGGCTAATGGATTAAAGCCTACAAACAGCTGTCCCGCACAGCTGTATTGAGACAGATGATCATTCCAGCCCAAATGGTGCAGTTGTCCATGACGATGACGCCGATGATGATGTTGTTCAGTCTGTGGAAGCTTTGCGGTACCAGAAGCGGGCTCTGTAGTCATCTGAACACGTGACGAAGGCTGGCCCCGTTGGAGAGTGGACAATACTGCGAACAACACCATTGTGACCTGGAACAGAGACAAACACTTTCATCATGACACCATCAAATAACAACAAACCAGTTATAGTGATATTTGTGAGTTAGTGAGTTTAGTTTTACACAGCAATATTCCGGCTATATGGTGGCTGGCTGTAAATATTTCAATCTGGATCAGACAATCCGGTCATCAAAAGCATAAGCATCGATCTGCGCAAACAGAAACCAACAACCATAGGGCATGAAATGATTTGACCTGTTCAACACTGGAATAAGAGGTTATGCTCACCCAGAGAAAGGAGTTTCTGTCGTTCAGCATTGCGTGAGTCCCAGCAACACAAACTAGTTGTCTTCTCATCAGGGAATAACACTGTAAAACATAATCAGGAAGGAGTCACAAAGGAGATAAGAAACTCAAGTCTGGTACCTGGCTATTTCCATTCTATTAATATTCCACTTTTGGTAAACTTGACATATCACAACTGAAAATCAAAACAACAACATCTATAATGTTTTAACTAAATGACTACATGTTCAAAATCCAGTGATATGTACATCCATACATATACATACAGAACTGGGCCCATTTACATACAGTAATAATTGAAGTAAAAAGATGTAATTAAAGCTATTACAAATTAGCTCCAGACAAGAACAAATTGTCAAACTTAGAGAAAGAAAGAAAAAATTGAAAAAAGAAAAGGGAGGTAAGTCTGCTAAATCTGCCTGACCACAGTTTTCAAACCTTCAGTACGCTGAAGAAAAAAGTGCTGTTTAATATTTCTCAAAACTTTTGGCTTATGCTCTAGATAGAAGACAGAGCGACAGTCACACAGGCACTTGGGGACATACCGTAGTCCTCAGTGTGGTTGAAAACGGCCTGAGTGCGATGTTCCTGCTTCCCTGTGGCTCCAGCACCAGTGTACATGATGAGGCAGCGGTTAGTGGACAGCTCCCACAGCTTGACAAGCGAGTCCTTGCCACTCGACAGGATATACTGTAGTGATACACACAATGATTTACATATGGTAGTCAGGATTTTATGATAAAAAGGATTTGAAAAACTAACAGGTTGGTTGGTTTGTTGTTTTACACCACGCTCAGCAATATTCCAGTTACATGGCGGCAGTTTATTGATAATTGACTACAGACCAAACAATTCAGTGATCAACAGCATGGGCATCAATCAGTGCCACTGGAATGAGATGATGTAAGTCCGAGGCGACCACCTGATCCCGTTAGTTGCATCTTGCAAGCCTGGCTTGCTAAAGACCTATTCTAACCAGGATCTTCACGAGCCAGATGGACATGTACACCATGAAAGGCAGTCAGACATGTGGTACTGTGTTTACAAGGAATACCCCAGAATGCCAGAGTAACAGGCATGAGATTCTCGATTCAGTGGGTGCCCATTAGAGAACTTTAATTCAGCATGCTGGGAAAACACAACATTTACTGGGAAATATTTATTCCCGAGAATGTAAGTGGTACAAGAATGCAACTCCACATTCACTAGGAAACCTTAATTCTATTAGTCTCTATTCCTTGGAAATCCTTTTCTTTCAAACATATGCATGAGGCACTGTTTGCTCGAGAACTGTAATTCAACATTCTGTGGAAACAAGAATGACACACAACATTTCCTGGGAACTATTTATTCCCCAGACTATAAGCGGTACAAGAATGCAATTTCACATTCCTTGGAAATCCAGAGGCACAACCATTGGATTCTGCACTTAAAAATGGGACTCTTTTTCCCTAGATTCCCACTGTGACAGGAAGAAATCACTGAAGTTCCAGGGTAACTTTTACACGCTTGACAGAAGTAACTATGTTTCATGATCTATAAAATCATACCTTGGAATTTCTGGAGAATGTGACTGAGCAGACTTCATGTCCGTCATGGGCGTTCTTGAATGTGTTGATACATCGGTGACTGACTCCGTCCCACACCTTGATGCTTCCATCCTTGGAGCAGGTAGTGAACAGATTTGCATTGGGGCTCCAGTTTACCTGCAAAATAAGCCAGAGACTGACACATACATCAACGATAGCTAAACCTTTAGCTAAATGTTTAGTGTAGGAACCAGCACACGAACACCTTTCAAATTTCTTATGTGTCTGCAAGCCTACTAATTGTGCCGAGTAAATGTACAACTGAAATGATGAACCAAGTGAGTTTAGCTTTATGCTGCGCTCACCAATATTCCTACAATGTGAAAATAATCAAGTCTGACAAGACGATCATTGATCAACAGTATCAGTATCAATCTGCGACTGGGAACCAATGACTTGTGTCAACCAAGTGTGCAAGCCTGACAGCCCGATCATGTTACTCGGCTCTTACAACAAGAGTAGTCGCCTTTGGAATTCAATGATATGTCAGCCAAATCAGCGAGCCTGACCACCCAATCCTTTTAGTTGCCTCTTACGACAAGAATAGTTGCCTTTGGGAATCAATGATATGTCAGCCAATTTAGCGAGCCTGACCACCCAATACCGCATCTTGCGACTAGAATAGTCGCCTTTGGGAAGTGAAATGAAATTAAATGATGGATGTCATCAGTGAAGCGTCTGAACCTAAACACTTTAACTGCTCCACAAAGTGTAACTTGATAGAACTCTCCAAAAATCGTAGTGAAAATGTGCCACTGGAACAAAATTCTGAGGATGTGAAGAAACAGATTTCAAAGGCTGTGAATGAGTTTAAATTTTTGGCTGTTACAAGCAATAGTCCAGTAATATCACAGAATGGGACTTAACACACAGTTCCCATATTGGGAATTGAACCCAGGGCTTTGGCATGACGAGCAAGAACTCTATCCACTTGGCTAACCTACCATCCCTTTGAAAGGCTTTACCAGTGTTATCAGTGGTTGATACAAAGCATACTATGCTAGTGTGGTTTGAATGCAGACTGCATCCTACCACAAAAATGACAGAGGGAACTACAAAGGATTCCAATATCATTCGCATAAAAGAAAGAGATAAGCATAATAAATATGAGTCAGGATGGGGAAAAATCAGGATACTTATTAAAACTGAATCACAACACAGACTAAAGACACTTACAGATGTGACTGGTCCTTCATGCTGTCCACTAGGGTCGTGTGACACAAAACACTGGAATGTATTCACATCATACAGCCGTACTGAAACAATTGATGAAACGAGCCATATTTTCAGATGCTAAGATCAATGCATGTCATTCCTAACACATACTGAATGTAGCAAAACATCATATGCAGCCACCTGCATTTATGTTTGAATTTCACATTCCATTCATCAAAAAACAAAATGGAGAAATGATGGGTAATTCCTGGGTAAAAGAAATGTGACAACCCTTGGCATTAACATGTTTGATTGATTATTTAATGCCACGTACAGAAATATTCCACCTTTAACAGCTCTCTGTCAATTAAGGCTGGTACAGACAATCCAGTGATTGAAATCATGAATTTTGACCTGAGGCCATGGGAGATAATTCTATTGATATCAGGCCTACCATACAAATGGCACACAAATCATCAAAACTGAAGTCATATACACCAAAACAGAACAAAAATCACCCAAAACTGCAACAATATCCTCTTAAACCCCAACAAACCCTCTGTAGCAGAAATCTAATCATTTGAAATGGATACAAAACTCATGCATCAGCTACAACAGCGCCTGAGAATGGTCGGTGAGTCACAGCACCCAAAAACGGCAGCCATTCCATCCCGCAACAGCTTAAATATCATCAATGATGGTGGTGAGGGGAGGCGAACAGGCTTTAGTCAATAATGTTTCAAAATTTGATATCAGGATTAGCTCATCAACTCCCTATTGTATTAAGCTTCAAACCTTGTTCAAACGTCTCAGCATCAGGTTTGCAATTCTGCACAATTGGTTCACTGCTTGATCACCGTTTGTAAGGTAGGCCTGGATATGCAACCTCCATATTTCAGTGAGTGAGTTTTCTTTACATCACATTTAGCTATATTCCAGCAATGTCACAGCAGTTGACTCCAGAAGTGGGGTAACACATTGTACCCATGTGGAGAACTGAACCCAGGTTTTCGGGAAGTGAGCACTTGAACCATAAGGCTATCCCACCATTCCATATTTCAATGAATGTGATGCTGTAGATAGCAACACCACAGTGATGTACAGAGATGTGTATTTGGAACGTTCAACACTATTAATGAGGATACCAAACTGTCTAAAGTTATTGATATGAGCGATTAGGACACAAGGATTTCATTGAGTCAGCAAATCTGACCTCCTGATCCTGTAAGAGTTGCCTGTCATGACAAGCATAGGATGCTACAGGCCAGTTTGAACCCATATCTTCACAGGAAGGCATCACTGCAAGCAAACAGAGTCTTTTACTTACATGTGGGATGCTCAGTGCCGACAAGGACGTAGTCTCCTGAAGGATGGAAGTTGATACATCGGACTTGGGCTGCTTCCTGGAATTGGGGGAGGACACAGGGATGAATGAGTGAGTATGGTTTTATGCCGCTTTTAGCAGTATTTCAGCAAGATCTCAACGGGGTACCAGAAATGGGCTTCACACTTTGCACCAGTGTGGGGATTTGAACCCAGACTTTTGACGTGATGATCTGACACTTTGACCACTTGGCTAACTCACTGCCCCAACATAAGAATGGACACTGTGATGAAGAACTCAGTACATAATCAAACCTGACAAGTCTTCACTTTTCATTTAACAGGAATACTTATTTGGTAAACAAGTACTTTTTTTCAAATAAAATTTATATTTTACGATGACTTACGATGACTTTAAGCAGTCTGGAAATGAGATAATTGCAGGCTTATTTCTATCAGGCAGAGGTAGTATTTGTATCATTCACACAGTGAGTGAGTGAGTGAGTGAGTGAGTGAGTGAGTGAGTGAGTGAGTGAGTGAGTGAGTGAGTGAGTGAGTGAGTGAGTGAGTGAGTGAGTGAGTGAGTGAGTGAGTGAGTGAGTGAGTGAGTGAGTGAGTGAGTGAGTGAGTGAGTGAGTGAGTGAGTGAGTGAGTGAGTGAGTGAGTGAGTGAGTGAGTGATGGCATTTTTAGCACTTTCCAGCAATATCAATGCCAGAAATGGGTTTCACCAATGTGGGAAATAAAACCCAATCTAGCATGGTGAGTGAACACCTTAACCACTAAGCTACCCCATCTCCCCTATATATTCACCTTCAAAAGGTTTACTGTACACAATCACGTAACATCTTAATACATACTGTAAATGACACTGATACAATTTTGTAGAAACCATGCAGCCACAAAAGATTTCCTCCCATGTGATTGCCAGTGTATTTCATTCTGGAATGTGCCACATCCCCTACCTGCATACTCTTGTAGGCTTTCTTCACAGAGGGCTTGGAGAACTCGAAGAATCTGATGCTGAAGTCGGTGCTCCCTGACGCAAGGATCTGGTGGAAAGGATGGAAGTCCAGGCATGTCACCTCCTACAGAAAGAAACCAATGAACCAGTGATCGGGAATGTGTTTATCCCAGATGATCCACAGATAAACAAGGACAGTATGAAGCATGATCGTATGAACAGTCCTATCTCATCAAACACGAACTATCTCAAATATGAACCCCTTTTCCAATATCTGTAAGTCTGAACAGGTTAAATCTGAACACCTTTCTAATTTCAGTGAGTCTGAACAATTTAAATCAAAACCGCTTTCCCCTTTTCAGTGAATCGGATCCTATTAATCTGATCCTGTTCAGTCCATCATAGCTGGATGCTGATAAAGAGCGTGGAGTCATGTGTAAGCTCAGGTATGGTCGTGACAAACAAAACCAAAGTTAATCCTGAACTTAAACCCAGTGATAGGTTTCTGACACACCTAAGGGCAGCAACTCTCCATTTTGATGCATCTGATGTCTTACCCCACTGTGATCATACAGCGTCCTGATGACAGGGTGATTCTCCATCTGCTGTTGGGGTGTTTCCATAGCAATGATTTCGGCAGGTGTGGCACTTTTCGCCAACATTCTCTCCACGTCCAGGATCTACCAGAAACACATTACACACACTCATTTTTCTAATATACATTCAATTTCAACAAAAGAAAAGGCAGATCAAAGATAACAGGAGATAACACAACATAGATCAGCATCAGTACACTGGTCCAGCAGAACCTGTGAAGAACTGGTGGGTAAGAATTGCTCTTCAACAACCCATGCTTGTTGCAGGAGTCAACTAACAGGATCACTGACTTGGTTGTCATCATGTCCCAGTTAAGTAAACCGATGCCCATGTTATTAATCCAGACTCAATTATTTACAGACAACTGCCATATAGCTGAAATATTGCTGATTGAGATGTAAAACTAAACCCACTGACTTCCAGCAGAACAAATTCAGTCAGAATATAAGTTGATATTACTGGAAACAAAAGTTCCTGTTTAACTATTAATCACTTTTCTTGACAAAGGTAACCATTTCCTTTACAAAAATTTTCTTTGCAATAATGATTTTCAATACTGTGTGTATGTGTCTTAAATATTTCAAAAACATATCCTGACAAGGATATGCAAGGATAAGGATATGCCACCCCTTATGACATCATGAGCATTGATCTTTGATGTTGGGACACAATGATATGTATCATACATATCAAGTATAAGAAGAAAGAAAGGGGCATGTGCATCAAATGCAAGCCCCTAATTCTGTTGGTCATATCTTTTGATAAAAATGGTTTGCTGAAGACGGACTGACACAGATCTGCACCAGCCAGTGACTGATGGAAGACATGAGCACTGATCCATGCAACCAGGATGATTGGTATGACTGGATGACATATAATATACCATGTCAGACAGCATGACAAGCCTTCAAGAAATAGTTAGAAATACAAATAAATTTCAGCTGAAAGTCCAGACTACATACTTATGGAGACAGAGACACAACCAGTAGAACCAAACACTTCTCAATAACCTCTCTAAACTAAACACCTCTCTAAATTGAACATCTAACAATCACCTCTCTAAATTGAGCATCTCTTGATAAGCTCTCTTAAACTAAAGCTGTCTCACCGCTGTGTACTGAACATCTAAACTAATCACTTCTGTAAACCTAATTGGACACGATGATAACAATAAGATCCTTTTCACTATCTCATTCCAGATATACAGTGCTGAAAGCAACAGTTGTGTCAGGCAGTATGGATATTGCAACATGTGTCATATTTGGCATTTCACTTTCTTAGCAAAGTACACATTATTGTACCTTTTCTGGTTGAGTCCCGTCCGAGATTCGAACCCGCACCCTCTGAGTCAGGCACCTAATCGCCAGCACACAGTCAACTGCCTAGCCCACTCTGTGAAATCCTAAATATGACAGATGTAGCATTTGACCACTTTCTAAACGGCATTGTGTAATCACAGTGTTGATATTCGTTGTGCAGGTATATGATTCACAGTGAAGAGGTAAAGTAGGAATATTCAATTTACCTTAATGGAAGCATCTTCTGACCCTGTAGCTATCAGCTGACCTGCGAAGGATGCAGAGAAACAGCACATCATATGGATGACTAGCATTATCCAGTTTACTTGGATGGGATTAAGAGAGTAGTGAGTGAGTATGGTTTTACGGCGCTTTTAGCAATATTCCAGCAATATCATGGTGGGGGACACCAGAAAAGGGTTTTCTGTCAGATCTTCGACCTGTCAAGCAAACACTTTCCCCATTAGGCTTCCCCATCACTCCACATATATACAGAATTTCTTCGCTGATTGCATATATCGGCAATCAATAATTGTTTCATATGTATATTTCTTTGATCACTTAGCTGATTATTTAATGAACTGGTCCCCCGTCTGACAGCCTACAGAATTTATCCACTGATTTGCCTGATTGTGTATATCAGCAATCAATAATCGTTTTGTAAGAATATCTTGTTCAACTTTTTAGCTGATTATATAATAAATTGGTCCCTATCTGAAACCATTTTAGCTGACCTGTGTGGTGGAAGGCCCCTGCTCTACATGGCCCCTTGTGAGCTGTTACATAGCATGTCTCGTACAGTGCAGCCTCTGCAGAAATTGTCTGAACTGAAAACAACAGAGAGTGACTTTTAAAACCATGTCAGATTAGAGTCAGAAAACTCCACTGTAAAGCATGCATCGAGGTTTTGTTGCTAAGTATCATAAGATTGGAGAATCCAGTTTGAACCCTTGATGAATGGCAAAGGGAAGCAACTCTTCACAACTTATGCCACATATCTGACCACTACAAAATGCATAAACTATGAAAACATTCAAGCAATTACAATTTTAAGAGTTAGTTTAATAAATACAATACATAATACAGACATTATTGCTTGCCTATATGTTTCTGCTTTGTAATGACACTGGCAGGAACAAACAAGCATTAGGAGGAAATTTATGAAAGTGAAATTCTGTAGCATGACATTTCAACATATATTCTAACTTCTTCATCGAGCAAATGAAAGCTTGAAAGCAGAGATAATATTTTTATGCACATATGACCCCTCATCCTCAATATCTTCAGGGTATACGTTCTGACAATTCTCCACTATACACTGGATGCATCAACGGCTTGGACTGATGATTTTATTACCTCCCTTGGCTGGCTTTCACACAGCGTCCAATCAGGTGTCCATACTGAGAAGTTGAGCGTACCAATCACAGCTCACTTTCGCTTCTTAAATTATCAAAATGATAAAACTTGGCAACATAAATCATGCAGAGATACTCTGAAAGAGGTAGAAGGAATTCTTGGGTATATTTTCCTTATAGTTTCCGACCTGTCATTTTCTCTGTATGATTTCTAATAATCTGAGCTGCACTGCAAACAAACCTTTGTGGCTGCGACCACTATCCTTCGAGACACCAAGCTCACTTGTAACAGCAGCTTAGCTGACTGGCTACTGTTAAAATGCCAGCAAAGGGAGGTAATAAAATTATCAAGCTGTAGATGCATCCAGGGTATAGTTGAGATTTATTGGAACGTATATCCTGCAGATATCAGGGATGTCAACCATTCAACCCCTCTCCCATCTGATCACTTTAACTTCATAAACCTTTTTGTGAACCCACAGAAAAGCACATCATTCCTCACCCTCGGTCTCGAACTCGAGATCAATGCCAGAACCAGGGGCAACCATGTCCGGGTTGAGAGAACGGGATTCATTTTGATCTGGAACAGAACCACGACCATGGTTATCATGTCTGTTAACAAAAAAGTCATCAACATCGCAAAAAAACAATTCATATCTGGGTCTAACACCTAAAAGGCACATCTGGGGATCAAGCTTGAAATATGTACCAAGTTTGATGAAGCTACCATGTATAGTTTAGGAGATCTGTTCTGGGCAAGATGACATTCTCATAGTCACAGCCTAAGTCATGTTTTCATGGAAACTGCAAAACATAAAATTCATTTCTTGCTCTAACCCTCAAAAGGCACATCTATTGATCACACTTGACATGTGCACCAAGTTTGGTTAAGTTATCATGAATAGTTTTGAAGACATGCTTCGGAAAAATCATGGCTGACGCAAGGACGGACGGACGGACGGAACTTGTTTCTATATCCCCTGCAACTTGGTTGTTGCAGGGGATATTTTACAATTTATAGGAACCTGTTTAGATCTGAGTAAGGATTCAACATCTCATGCTAGTTGTAAGAGGCAACAAACAGAATCAGTGGTCAGGCTTGCTGACAAGATAATGCATGATACTGAATGCCAATGGTAGAGATTGATGCTCATGATGAAGATCACTGGTTTGTACCATGTCTGGTAATGAGTTGCTATTTACAGACCACTGTCATACAACTGGAATAGTGCTGAGTGCAGTGTTAAACAATACACTGGGCCGTGGTGGACAAGCTTCTGATCCAGCAAGCCTGGAGGTGCCAGGATTAAACTCACTTGTGGCTGGGTGTAAAACCCTTGGCAGGGGTTCAATTTTGTTTTAAACTGCCACTTGCCACTGGGCAAGTAAGCTTAAGAATGTAACTTGGCCTAACTTGGCCTGACAAAATCATGAACATGACAATATTAAAGAGTAAATCAACAAGGTATTTGATGTTATTTCATCGTGAAATTTAATAGCCCATGGACAAGTAAAGATACCATTATTTGATTGCCCGAAATGAATACTGACTTGTCCCGGGGATGGGGTGATGGGATTTGTTAACCTCTGCTTGGAGTCAACTTTGTGTGCAGACTTACCATCCTCCACTTTGAGTCCCAGCTTCATCAGCTGCAGCAGTCTGTCAGAGGGGGGGCATGCGGGGTGGGGCTTGATGACACTCGCAAATGTTGCTGCGAGTTCCTTGTGCCCATCATAGATAAACTGGCTGAAATCGCACCAACACAGGTGATGAGGTTTAGAGGAAACACAACACTAGATGGTCGCATTAGTAGAGATTGAACTGTGTGGACAACTTTTCCAAAACATGTCAAGAGAGGTATGAATCTTTATCACTACTTCTATGGGGACGTCTTCAAATCGCAATGTAGTAATAGTAATACCACACTCCATCACTGTACACATTGGGACTTTAAAGCCAAGGGAGATAACCTGTCAGGGCTCACTTTCAGAGACATTACCTACTTGCACCATGTGCAACCTAAGATACTGACCAGGCTGCACCAGACTTACAATATAGGGTGGTAAAATGTTTCGGTGAACATAAACAGAGTTCCATGATGCAGTGCCTATGAAAACATAGCAACACAGACACAGCTGAACCCTGTTTACAAGCACGGTCATGCCAAGATGGGTCTATGAATAGCAAGTTTCAGTATAGAAGAAAGACGAGCTGACATATTTATGCTTAGAATGTTATATTTACTGTTGATTTAGTTCTAAAAAAACTGAGAACTTTCGCAAGTTTTACCCATATCTTGGTTGCACTTTGTCATATTGGGTTGCACCAGTGTAACAAAGCAATAAATCAAGCACTGTCTGTGTTGTCTCTTCGCAATATGCTTGAATCTTTGTTGTTTAACGCTGCTTAAGCAATATTCACCTATATGACTTGACAGTCTATTGGTTAATGCCAAGAGTTGGGATGTTATAACATGTCGGACTGACCACTCGATCCTGTGGTCTCTGTATCACTAGTATCAGTATAAAGAACAATAACAAAAAAAAACAGAAATATTTTCATCAGATACAATAAACATGTAAAGCAGAGAAACAATCAGGTTTCACCAAAGATGAATTAAGTTTTAACCTTATTCTCCAGCAATGGAAGTTTGGAATGATCTAATCAGACTCCAAATGCAGGGATCAGACCAGACTTGTTCAGAGAACCATCTTCTACCCCATGGGTTTCCCCAACAAAACTTGTCATAAATGCTACAGTAAGTTATTATCAATACACTGTTTCCAAAATTTATGAAAAGTACATCTAGCTTATTGTGATCTACCACTGATGACGTACCCACTCATCATTATGAAAGTAATCTGAAAGCACAAACCACATATTATGGCTGAAGGAGTTTTGTTGGTATGGGTACCTGCTCAGAAATGATCTAAAAACAGAATACAGAGCTGTAACCTAGGAGAAGTCTGTTCTGCACTGCACTGGTTTCTTGACTGCATAGAAACTACCATACTGCTATGCGAGAGTATACTTCATGCTGCCGCTAGCAATACTCCAGTAATAACACAACAGGGGACACCAGAAATGGGCTTCACATGTTGTACCAATGTGGGAAATCAAACCCAGGCCTTGTGTGACAAGCTGGCACTTTAATTTTAAAACAATTAAGGTTACCAAATTGCACCATTGTACGAGATGCATACCAGCATGTTATACAAAATGAGTGCATTCAATAACATTAACCTATTCCCATTCTTCGTGTTGGACATTTTTTATCCAAAAAGCACTCATGATCAGGTGAGCAGGAATAGCATAATGATTCAGCATGTTTTCAGTTTGGGTTGAGTAATATGGATCAGGGTTTGGGGCACTGTGTGCTATTCTTTATTACAAATTGGGCTAGAATGGAGTTTTCCAGGTGCAGCACCAGTCAACATGCAGAGCAGTTATCTCCACCCATTGGGATCATTAGGGTTAGGCGCCCTTTACGATTTTTGGGGCTAGGGTTAAGCACCCTTTATGATCCTTAGGGTTAGGATTAGGCTTGGGGTTAGGGTCTGGTACCATTTCTGATCTTTAGGGAGTGCTAATTAATCTGAGAAAGTGTGCTTGGTATAGCGCAGTATTCTCCCAATTTCTCTGGTGTACATTTCTGTATGCCGAACTATTTTTTGTTCTCTGTCACAGACATGTCTGTGCTAAACAGGCCAACAACGACCCTTCTGTCTGGACACATCACTGTTTAGCATTCATTAACAACATTGCTATATTCAATAACAATGTTTATAGGCCAGCCCTTTCACTTCCGAATCTCTTTATCTGTTCTTCATAAATTGTTTTGAGTGAAATTGTCGGAAAGATCCCAAGACATAAATAGATGTTTCTGTTGGGGGAATGACCAGCAACCATGCTTTGTGAAAGGGGCTACAAATACACCTTAAATTGGCGGATTGATAAATGCAAATAGTGCGAGTTACTGATCTAACGAAATGTCACACCTGATAATCAGTCTGTACAAGAGGTCTCTTTGTTTAACTTCTAATTCAGCTGTCTTCATGTTGCTCGTGTTGGGGATTCCCTTACGACACACAGACGGAAGTACTCATCGTTGATCAACGCCGTATTTTGTGAACCAGTTTGCTGAACCTGTTTCAGTTTATAAGCACCGGCAACTCTATGCGCATGTAAATGCCTCACAAAACCAACAACAATTACTGCATCGCCAATTTCATATCAATAACAACCAGTATATGCAATATAAAACTTTTCTAGACATGTAAAATTGAATATAGCGGAACTATTTTCTTTATCGTTCAATGCGGACGAATACTGTCACTTTTCTCAGCGTACCGGTTTCTATTTTTAGAATCCATGAGGATTTCCCTGGATCTGGCCAGTGAAGAGCTGACGTGTTTGCCTGAGTTTGCACAACAGGTAAGTTCATCTAATTCATTATTTTAACTCATGTTTCGCATCACTGATGACTCTAGCGGACACATATCAGTACATTATGCAGCTGACACCAAAATCAAAACTAGCTTTTCAAATGAATATTAACAGTTTGTGACCGCGACATCAGGTCAAACGTCATGCATGAATGATCAATAAGATAACAGGTAAGCTCCATCCAGCATAAATTACCGTCACGGTCAACCGCCCACAATGGCGTTGTTTGTAAATTCTTTGATATTTAGGGTGTTATTTTCGATGTGAAGTAGTATGTTTTATGTCCGATAAGGAATGGGGCGGAGATAACCAGTACTGTTACAATCTGCATACATTGAGACAACAGCTGTGCAGGAAATGCAGCTGCACACTTCAAGGCGTATTTTTACACCAGGGGTGATTAGAACAGGTTTGGACAGCTTTAGTGCAAACATGTTAAAACTATTATCAAAAACATTTTATTAATCTTTTATATTTAGATTAATACAGTGACAGAGAGTGAGACACTTAATCAATTGATTTTCAGTCATGGCCGATAAAATCATAATTGTATCAGAGCACACACAGACACATTAAGGTATGTAGGCCTCACTGAAAATCTATCTTGCATAACTTTGGACACTAGTTTTATTTGCAAATTGTTCTAAATGTATAATTATTTTATCAGTTTCCCATATATATACACACACACTGCATTAACACTGTACATATGAAATTGTGAAGATATTTAATTAATTTCTTAATGGCACATATACACCTGTGCTTCATATTTATGTCATTTGATTTGATTGAATCTGAGAATATATCTCATTTCACACACAATTTGTTTGTATTTGTTAGGGGTTTTTTTTGCAGTAGTCGGTAATATGACACCTGAATCACAGCAGTCTCTATTGAGCCTGAAATATGGCATACCAGGAGTCGATAGTGAAAGCTATATTAATGGTACGTGACAGTGGCAAGGTCACAGCTGCATGATGGGATTTCTTGGTCACGCTGGGGTCACTGGCACAGACTGAAGCCTTAGACATTTTAATCCCTTTCCTAGGCTTACATTTAATCTGAGAAATGTTGTTGTCATATTTCAAAATATTTATATGAAAAACGTATTCCAAAGGAGCCTAGAGCAAAGTTTATTTCAACGCCCTAGGGAACCTATACTTAATTATTCTGCACATTTTCCAAATGTATTCCTCAAGGTCTTGGATAGAATAATATCTAGTATTTGAAATGAACATATTTTACAGAAAAACTGTTCATAAAACTAAATCATAAAATGTAATGAAAACTAGCCCAGAGACTTTCTTCTTTTTCAGAAACTTTGGAAATCTAGACTTGCCTCATACTCAAGACTTTGTTGGATTATGAATATATTTGTTGTGTTTTATTTGTTTGTTTTATTGGTGTTATGTTCTGTGGCAAGTCAAACAATGAATCTCATATCTAAAAAAATACTTATGTGCATTCAAGGATTTATCAACTGAATGCATTTCCCAAACAAATTTGGAAATGATGAGAAGTAATCAAAATTATGTTTCTTTTCAAAAAGTCCTTTTTTTAAGTTTGAGAAGTCTTTGTGTACCCCTGTCATAAGTGAAAACTGACATAGACCCCACAAATGAAAGATTTGATTTCACAATGCCATTTAGAAAATGGTCAAATGGAACATATGTTATATTTTCGGATTACACATTCTTAGCAAAATGCAATTCTAAATCGCATTGTGTAATCAGATCCATAAAAACAGTTTTATGCAGTAACATCATGTTGAAATGGGAGATTTTTGATGACATTTGCTTTAGTCATGGGAAATAATATTGGCCTCTGAGCATAATGCACAGTGTTTCTCATTTTCATACCTGTGAAGGTCTTGGTTAGAATACTGACCATCAGTATCCCGTGTTGTAAGAGGCGACTAAGTTAATTGGATGGTCAGGCTTGGTTGACTAATGTCATCAGTTCCCAGTTGTGCAGATCAGTGTTCATGCTGTTGATCACTGGATTGCCTGGTCTGGCCATGATGATTTACAGACTGCCATCATACAGCTGGAATATCTTGCTGAGGGTAGTGTAAAACTAAACTCACTCACTCTCATTTTCAAGTTAAACTCTTTTATCATGAGGACAACTCCTGGCATCCAAGTTCAAATCCCATTGCATTCACAAGTGTCATGGCAGCAATAATTACATCATCAAGCTCTTTGCTTCACATCAGGATTCTATATTCAACATGGATAGGGTGAGGAGTGGCCATTTTAGTTTCCCCTTACTGAACTGTTTGTGATTCAAACAAATTGTCATATATTGAACGACCATGTGTGTCATACCTTTAGAGGATCCAGTTAAACTTTATACATAACTACACTTTTGTCTTTTCAATTTATTGTTTAATCTGTATGCCTGTGAACTAGAGAGCTGGATTCCCTGAACACACTCAAGACTACCGTATCATTTATCCTGGGGCTGTAAACTGCACCCACAAACATTGTTATCCAATTTCCAAATTGAAGCGTTACAATAAATAGCAAAGTTGTCACAAAAAGCTGGCTGCCATTTTACGAAACATCCTCAGTGCAAAGACTGCCGTAAGTCTGAGTTTGGGTTTGTGAGGTGTCGTAATCTTAGCGCTGAGATAAGCTTGTAAAGTGTCACCCAGGTTATTAGTTCTGGAAGTCTTGTCAGGAAAGATATCTGTTCAGTTGTTATGGTAACAAGGTCTTGAGAGTGAGTGAGTGATTGAGTTTAGTTTTACGCCACATTCAGCAATATTCCACCTATATGGCGGCAGCCTGTAAATAATCGAGTCTGGACCAGACAATCCCGTGACCAACAACATGAGCATCGATCTGCGCAATTGGGAACCGATGACATGTGTCAACCAAGTCAGCGAGCCTGACCACCGGATCCTGTTAGTCGCCTCTTACGACAAGCATAGTCGTCTTTTATGGCAAGCATGGGTTGCTGAAGACCTAACCCAGGACCTTCACAGGTCCAAGGCCTTGAGAGAGATCTGTTCATTTGCTTCATTGATTATTATCGTTCTCTGCACCTGTGCTTTGAGACTATCTCCCTTGTGCCATTAGAAGCTCTGGCACAGCTGACATTTCTAAGTCCAGACTTAAAACCCACCATTTCATAGCATGTTGCTTTTAATTTCAGCTGTAAATACTCCTGTTTGTTGTGTTTTGAGCAATGTCTTAGGGTGTGGAATAGGCACATTATATATATGCATTTATTATTCTTATTATTTTTATTATCCTTATTATTGTAACAGCCATGTCATAAGAGAAATCTCCCTGACATGATGGTCTGCTCAAGCGAGGTATCTATTCACTAGTTTCAGAGTCCAGAAATAAGAGTTCTGTTCACTAGTATATGAAGAATTAAGGCCCGTCAAGATGGGCTAGATTTATAGTTTGGTGTAAATTTTAGATGTTCCATACATTTCAGTTAATTCTTTGCATCTGGTTTGGTTAAATTCATTTTGGGCGAGTGACATTTCAAAGTTGCCCAGATGTCTGGCAGCATTTTTCGTTTATTTCATACATTGGTTGATGTGAGAACAATAACCTCAGCACCAACATTGTTTGTACAGCGGCACCTTGGTCATTAGGTCTGACAGTTCTGACAGAAAAGAGGTCTGTTCAGTCAAGGTCCTGAGAGAGATCTGTTCATTTGCTTCAAGAGCCTTATCAGGAGAGAAATCTGTTCATAATCTATGATTGTCTGTTCAGGAAAGGGATCTGTTCACACATTCACATCAGTCCTGCTCTGTTCGCACCAATATGTAAACATATCCTCAACAACAGATGTGGTCAACAAGTCATGTGATCAAAAGCCTCCTGTTTCCATAATGCATCACATGTACGTCTACAATGACCAGTCAATGTGTTCTTTGTTCGCAATTGATTCAGTAGAGTTTCATAATCTCAGATCATTTCTCTCTCGACACATGTATGAATACATTCCATGTTCTCCATCTTCAGCTGGTTTGGAGGTGTGGTAAAACACATTAATCCAAAGTTCAGAGTTAACCCATGGGGCTTTTTCTGGTTAGCCTCCTGATTTTCCCTTAAAGTGTTCAGCTCCATAGCCTCAGTGATAAATGTGACAATTCTGACATAACAAGGGAGCCCTTGCTATTAACACTAGCACGAAAATCATTGCAGCATCGATTCCTTCTGTAATGTATTGAATTTAAAGCCAAAATGATGACAGAGTAATCTCGTTACAGAGTTTAATCTTGTTAAATAAAAGAGATTTACTATTTTACGTGAATGCAGATGGATCAGTAATGATACAAATATTTATTTTGGAATTTTGATTTCCTCATTTGTCAGTAATTGGGGTTGGTCAATATCATAGTCAAATTTAAAAAGCTATCCCAGATTGTGTTAAAAAATTCTGTAAAAATAATATATCAAATCTGAAGTGTATTATTTTCTTCTCCAAAGTGTCTTCAGAATGAATAATGCTTTGAAATAGTCAGTGACGTTTGTAATATTTTTGGTACAATGTTTCAAAGTATTATTTTTGTTGATAAATGTTTGTTTGTCATTACAAAAATTATGATATATAATATTATGGAAACCGCACCAGTAAATACTCTGTTTGAGGTTGTTCGAAGATAAAAAGAAGATAATGGACTCTCTTTTGGCCCTTGGACATGGAGTAGCGTGATTTGATAAACATTTAATGTCTGAAAATGTCATATTGTTATTGTAGTTAAGGTGTCTGCTCATGACACTGAAGACAGTACTGACAGGTTTGATTCCCCACATGAGTACAATGTGTGAAGTCCATTTCTGGTGTCCCCCATCCAGATATTGCTGGAATGATGCTAAAAGCGGCATAAAACCATACTCACTAAAATTGATTATAATTGCTTGCAAGTCTGCCATTTCAGATTTTTGTGGGTATGATTGAAGTTGTAAATTAGCCATGATGGTCTGTAGTGCCAAATTTCAGGTTCAGTTTGTTTTGAGTCTTTTCTTAATTTCATTTCAATTACATTTTGAATTTGAAATGGGTCAGAACATTTAATCATCTATTTTTACAAATTTTCATGCTTCATATGAAAGAGAAAAAATACAACAGGACAACCTTTGCTTCATGTTAAATACAAAGTACGTTCTGTATTTAACACACACACACCCCACCCCCACCGTTCCAGGCATGTATAACGGGGAATATATGAAGTTTTCGCCTTGTCACCAGCCGTTTGTAATCAGTTCGTTCGTGGAGCATAAGTCAAAAAGCGTTCAATATTCTTAAACCAAAATTGGTAGATATAACAAACTAAACCTAGTGTTGTGCCTGTTTCTTTTTACAGACTTTTTGCATTTTTATTTTTCTTGGTTTCCATGGAAACATTTTGGTCTTTGTCCAATGGGAGGGATGGACTTCCGGAGCATAACTCAAAACACATTCAATATTTTTCTGAAAACTTGGTAGATATATCAGAACCTAAAGTGGTGCCTTTTGCTATTTGCAGATTTTTGTGATTTTTTCTTGTTTTCCATGGAAACATTTCAGACAGTCTCAAAAGTGAGAGGCATGCTTTGTTTCTGGAGCCCTACTCGAAAACTTCTTAAGATCTGTGAGGTGGGTAAGTGGGGTGAGTGGGGTGAGGGAGTGGGAGGAGTTTAATTCCAATTACAGCAGGGGACTTCAGAAATATACTGATTTTTGGGAATCAAACCCGGGTCTCCATTGTGATGAGCTAATGTTTCTGATCACTACACCACCCACATCACCAACTCCCTCACACACTGAACTGCTCATACAATCAGCGGGTCAATATACCTTTACTGAAATATGATTTATCAGGGCTCAGTTTGGTGCTTTGTCTGCATTATTGCAACCCAATATTACAAAGTGCAACCAATAGTCATTAGTCAACTAGCACTTGGTGCCAGTCAGTTTTTGAGTGGGTACACTTCTGAATAAAACATCTGAATAACTGCAACTACATATTGCAGTAACAGTGCAACTTCAGCATGGGTGGGGCAACTATGTTTTTATCTTAGGTTGCACCTGGTGCAAGTTGGTTAAATTGAGTGTTGTTTATATTACAGTTTTTGAAGAAAAGGAGAAAATACATTCACACAATGTATGCTCCACTCTTCTTTCTGTTCATGTCTTGATATCACAGCCAATTAATTATGACGAAGAATTTTAGTTTCTCTGCGATTCAGGTAACATGAACTGATTCATTTTACACAGAGAGAGAAGTACATTCCTGTTTCTATGGTGACAGTATCAGACTATTTTATTTATGACATATAATTTTGCAATAGATTTCATTGTGAAAACGTTGAAAATACTTGCAGTCATTCATTTTTTATGAAACGAATATACAAAAATTGATTAACGAATCATTATCTTATGAACTTTCAGATGCATTTCCGTGGCAACAGGCTTCATGTCTATTATTGATGGCTGAGTGTCACTGGTTGTTCTATTTGTCGTGTATATTGAGCTAGTCCTGTCATCTGATATTATTACAATGTTCTGCATTACATGTTGACCTTGAACTTGACTCATCTTGAGCATAATCAAAGAATCCAAACTACAAACATCCCACAAAAGTCACATTAAATACACTGTGCTATTCTGATAATTAAAGGTTTGTTTTGTGGTTTCAATGCCATAGCTCAGCAATTAGCCTCTCTCACAGTCACTGAACCATATGATTTTCCTTGCAGCCTAGCCCTCCTTGCAATGCAAAAGCCCCAAATGAGGCAAGTCTTGATTTCCCCAGGTTCTGAATCTCAGGTCTTTCTTGGGCTTCTTTTCAGGTTAATTGAGTTTATTGTCTTAAGATATATAGTCAGAGACTAAGTTTTAGTCTGCTGAGCAATTTTCCAAAAGTCTGTAAGAAAGCAAGTCTGGACAAGACAATCCACTGATCAACTGCATCAGCATCATGATGGCATGTGTCATGAAGTTGGTGACTCTGACCACCAGATGCTGTTAGTCACCTCTTATTGGTAAAGACCTGTGAAGGTCCCGGGGTAAAATAGGCCTTCAGTAACCCGTGCTTGCCATAAAAAGCAGCTGTGTTTGTCGCAAGAGGCGACTAACGGGATTGGGTGGTCAAACTCGCTGACTTGGTTGACACATGTCATCGGTTTCCAATTGCGCAGATCGATGCTGATGTTGTTGACCACTGGATCGTCTGGTCCAGACTCGATTATTTACAGGTCGCTGCCATATAGGTGGAATATTGCAGCGTAAAACTAAACTAAACTCACTCACTCACTCACTCTTACTGGTAAATGTATGAGTAAATCTATGTTTGGCTGGAAAAGAACTACTTGTACTGAGCCAGTTTCAAAATAAATTATACACCCACTTGATCTCCATCAGTTCCCACTGACACGTTGACTACCTGAAAATCAGGAGAATATACATAATTAATACACTGAAGGGCCATGCATCTGCTATTTGCACTGTTTGCAAGCATCTGCTATAATTTCCAGCTTATATAGTGAGTGCCTGTGACAATAAAATCATGTGATTAAAAATCAATCTCTTAATTAAATTTTGTAAAACATTTATCATCAGTGCTGAACCATATTTATTTCCTTTTCTGACTACCTTACTGTAATTAAAACTCCCCAAATAAAGTCTAGATTTCCTTAGGTTCTAAATGTCCCAAGTCGGTGAGCTGCTCTTAGATTTAATATTAACTATATTTTTGAGGGCACTTGGGTCACCTCGTGGTTAAAGCATTTGCTCGTCAATCATCGTCAGTTGGGTACAATGTGTGCAGCCCATTTCTGGTGTCCAATTTCTAATGTAAAATCCAACTCACTCGACATTCATTTTCAATTTAAATTGTTCTTTGTTTCATCAAAATTTATATATACAGAGACTACATGTAAGTTTTATATTCCTCAACTGACACTCATGGCTGCTGAGACTAAATCCTGTAATCCAACATGGTGTCAATATGTGTCTATACGTGTGTACAGCACAGGGTATTATTTGCTGAATCAGCTCTGTTGTACAATGTAGACATCCATATATACACTATACAACAATGGGTAGCCAGCACCGGGGTTGTATCAATATTTATATCCTGCTGGATATGCAGAGAGTGGGGTCTCCAGGCATTCGCTGAGCGATCCCATAATTAGGCTTTTTTGATATTGATGGACGTCTAGGCCACCTGGTGAAGGAGTTTTTACTTATCACCTCTCTCAGTGCCCAGATTCCAGGTGAAAATAGGTCTTCAGCAACCCAAGATTGTTGTAAGAGGCGACTAATGGGATCAGTTGGTTAGGCTCACTGACTTGGTTTACACTATACATTGTTCAGTCTGGTCGCTCGGGGCCCAAGGGTTGATGTACCTATGATGTTTGTTTATGTTCCTTGAGCCTGAAGGACCAATGAACAATGTATTTATCTTACCAAACACCTGAATATGTTAAATTTGAACTGTTTGAAGCAGAAGTACACAACATTTTGTAGCCATTACTAGATTTTGCAGACGACAAAAAAAAAAAAAGATTCAGAGTCATCTCCCATCCACTGATTTGCATTCGCAGAAAATCAGTAATTTCTGTACATCATGTGATTCAATGTTGTTTGAGATAAAGAATTACTTCAACAAAGTACTTAAAGTGAGTTTAGCATTCCCAGCGGGGTACATGGAAAATGTTCCTTGCTTCTAAGCCTCGTACATTGAAAATACTAGTAGAAGAGCGCTCAGCCTGTCAGAAAGTGACATTTATGTGTGAGGTATGATAAATGTCATTGTATCCCAACTGCATTGATTGATACTGATCACGTCTGTCAGATTGTCTGGCCCAGACTTGATTCTTAAGGTTATTTAGGTGTAAAACTGCAAAGTGTTACATCAGATAACAGCCTTATGTCATGCTATCTATATCGTTCTGTCTATTTTTTATTGTGAATAAGGAAAATACGAACCCTGCCTATTTTTAGGTTGAGGATACAACTGATGGATGTTTAACATGTTTTAGATTAGTTTGTAAAGTTCACTGCTCACTAATGTTATAATGCTATATTCATGATTAGTGTCAATCAGACTGAGGCAGGCAGACTGTCGTGCTGGGTCAATAAAACTATATATTCTGCTTGCTGGCAGGACCAGTGAGGTTTATGGTACTTGCTGTAAATTATTGAATGTGGTGATGGTTCCCACAGTCTAGTCACAAATTAGACATACAGCCCAACATCCTGTCTTCTCATTTTTTTAAGATCACGATCTTTCATGATGATGTCGGAATTTGAGCATGAAATATTATTATAAACTCCTTAGCAAAACTCAGTATTGAAATGCTACATATGATTTTCATATTGGTATAGAGACTTTGAAGATCAGGGTTAGAATTGCAGGTCTTCAGCAAACCACGCTTGTTGTAAGAGGCGACTAACAGGATTGGGTTACCAGGTTAGACTCGCTGGCTTGGCTGACACATGTCATCATATCAGAACTGCATAATATTGCATGTGCTCTGTCTAATTCGTACTAGCTTGGGACTGACTAAAAAGCCCAAATTAGACAGCAGTCTACACCAAAATTTCCAATAAAGAAGGATTACATCGGGACAGTAAGTTCAGTCCAGTAAATACAGCAGACTGAGAAAGACAGAGTCTGAGTAAAATAGACACTCAGTACACTGTAAGTTGATGCTTATGATGTTGATCACTGGATCGTCAAGTCCAAACTCAATTATTTACAGACTGCTGCCATATTACTTGAATATTGCTGAGTGCTGCATTACGCAACAACCAGCCAATCTGAATTCACTGCAGAGCATATCAGTTGAATGATTGATGATATCACTTGGTGCTCAAAGTCAAGTTCTTACATTTTCATTCAGATAACTAAAGACACAAAAAAATGCCTTTTCTCTGAAAATGTATAAATTTGACAGAAACAGTAACAGGCTGCTAATTTGATCTGGCGATATACTCTGTATAGTCCTCCAGTTGAGCTGCTCAGCTCAGTACCTCAGCCCTGAACATGTGTACACCAGCTGCTGCCTTCCAATAAGTGTAGTTCATTACAACAATTTCTATACAACTTTCAGAGTTGATCCAGATGGCTGCTACCATAGTTGTAGTAATAAAGGTCCATGGTATTGGTTACTGGCTTCATGGTTTTCAAGAGATGTATTGATATCAGCAGGTTTCCTTTTAATGTTCTCAATACTTTCAAATCATCAAAACAAGAATATATTTTCTTCCAATTTTTCATCAGAATCATAGTAATATATTATCACTTGCATATAGGTGTAGACATTTCATTTGCAGCAGTGAGGTAGCGTAGTGGTTAAAGCGTTTGCTCATCATGCTGAAAACCTGGGTTCGATTCCCCACATGGGTACAATAAGTGGAAACGTTTTTTGGTGTTCCTGCTGTGATCGTGGTGGAATATTACAAAAAGTAGTGTTAAACCAAACCGCTCGCTCACGAACGAACGAACGAACTCACGAGAATGAAAACAATGGAAGACAAAAGTGAGGGATTATTATGCTGGAAACAGTAAACACTGAAGTTTTATGTTATGACTAGACACTCTTAGATTCAACAGTTCCAGCCAACTGATCTTCAGCATCCCATGCTTGCCAAAAGAGGCAACTAATGGGATCGGGTGGTCAGTCATGCTGACTTTGTTGACACATGTCATTGTGTCCCAGTTGTGTAGACTGATGGTCATGCTATTGATCACAAGATTGTCTGAACCAGACTTGATTATTTAGGCATATTGCTGGAATATTCCTGAGTGCCACGTTAAGCAGCCAAACCAAACTTCAGACATTAAAGACTTGTGCAGTGTTCATTATACTAAATATGGTAAACTGCTTTGAGTAGTTGTGTCATGACTGTGTGTAAATATATACCAATTTCAACTGCAGCTGGATTAACATGTTTAGTTTTTTTTTGTTGTTGTTGGTATCGATACAGAAACTTTATTGAATAATGTTGCAGCATTACAATACACGTTACGGCAGCACCAATAACATCCAAATTAAATGTGAATGAGCATTTATTTGCTTGAATACGGTAAATTGTTTAGTTGTGTTGTCATACATCATGTGTGCGTTTAGTCAGGGTTCTGATAACACTAGCAGCTTAGTTGGAAGATGCATGGGAATATGTCTGTAAAGGTGAATCCCCGAGTCATCAGTTTTCTCCTCGTGCCTTTGTTCATTATTCAGCAGTATTGATGCAGCCCACAAGTAGGTATTGATTCTCATGGTAAATGAGTATCCAGTGTAATAAGTGTACTGCAGTTTGTACGTACCTGGGTGCTCCTTTCTGTGCTGATGAGGGTGATGGTGACACTCACTGGCAGGGTGGTGCAGATGACAGATGGGTGTGCCAGTGTGGTGGGTAGGGGTGTTGTCAGATATGGGTGGGGTGGGGATGGGTTGGTAAAGCAGGTAAGTGATGAGGGGATGGGGATGAAGGTGATGATGGTGGGGGAGCTGGTAGGGGATGGTGTGGTTGGGTGGTGGTGATGATGGGTGGGTGGAAGTGATGGCTGGTCGGGGGTGACATGATGACGGGGAAGGGGTAGAGGTGATGATGGGGGTGGGTGGGGTGGAGGTGATGACTGATGAATGTGGATATGGACGTCATATTGGCATTATTCCAGCCATATAATCACATGATAATTTCCGATTTCATACACATGTTTTAAGATGTTAAATACAAAGAACAAATAAGTTTTATTTTGGAAACATACATAGTCATTACATCATTATTTAAAAACAAATATTCAAAACACCAAATTCAAAAGCAGATGACTTATGGGAGGAGGCAAGGACTGGTGGTTGATGTGACCAATTAAAGGATTGGACAACTGGGTGTTTTAAAAGCAGTCAGTGGCTGTGAGACACACATATGTAGGTGTTGAGTGATAACTATTGATGATGCCTGATAAATGATTAAACAGATTTCATTCCTTAGAGGATGACAAACATTGGAAGGAAAAGCTGAAGTCAACTGCGGTATATCATGCAATGTCAGAGCCATTATCAATATTTCAGAGTGTCTTGTGTCTGTCTGAGCATATTTAACCACAAATATTGTCTGTACAACCATTAGTACAGGGTTTGGTCAATATCTCTATCTGATAACTGTCACAGTTAATTTGGACCGCAGATAAATTTTCCCACATTTCATATTCAGTAATATTAATGCTGGAAATTAGTTCATCTTTCATGGAGTAGTCTGTCACACAGGCCCTGAAAGAAATACATACAAGAAACACCAAGAAAGTCGATAATGTCAAGCAAGCCTCATGTAATATTACTTATATTTGAATATGGAGAATGTCTCTCAGGACCATTTTATAGTACGTCCGTTAAAATCATTTGAGAACTGATTTTTTTTTTAAAGCATCTTCATGTCAGACTAGATGTTAGCCCATTCAGAAAGATAATAAAAAAAACATTCAAATTTATCAAGCATTTGTGACTTACGCACGTCATTGTCAGGCTAAAACAGGGAGTGCATCTCATATTATACATGAACTCCAATCAGTTATCTCCCTTCTCTCATTTCATGAGAAAAGCAAACAACATGCATAAACCAGGTGAAAGGCCCCACCTTAAAACAGTGTAGGCAAATGAATATATATCACAGCAGTTATGCCCCTTTGATCGTGAATAGCTGTCAGAAGACTGTGCATATGAATGTACATGTCTTATGTAGGTTACTGTTTGGACTGGCAATTCTGACTCAACCTCTTGATGTGAAATGTGTACCTCTTCACAAAGATATGTTTTCCTTATCCTCTCGATGTATAAGTCATGTTTAACCATTAACTGATCACATGAATTGTACTGAATAAACATAGTCCATGATAAACATAATAAGTACATGTATGCTGCTGCATAATCATTTGTATATTACCCTGCAAATTTCTTTGTGGGTCATTCTCTTTAACTTTTTGAAGACTGTTCTGTATGACAATGAGTAGTTTGTGCTAATTATAAAAATTAGCAGATTGCAACCATTGGCAGATTGTCCTGTGCAATTACAAGGTGATTGTTTTATATTAACATTAGCAGATTGTCCTTTGCAGCCATAGTAGATTGTCCTATATAATACTTAGCAAATAGTCCTTTACAACAATTAGCAGATTGTCCTTTGCAGCCATAGTAGATTGTCCTATATAATACTTAACAAATAGTTCTTTACAACAATTAGCAGATTGTCCTTTGCAGCCATAGTAGATTGTCCTATATAATACTTAACAAATAGTTCTTTACAACAATTAGCAGATTGTCCTTTGCAGCCATAGTAGATTGTCCTATATAATACTTAGCAAATAGTCCTTTACAACAATTAGCAGATTGTCCTTTGCAGCCATAGTAGATTGTCCTATATAATACTTAACAAATAGTTCTTTACAACAATTAGCAGATTGTCCTTTGCAGCCATAGTAGATTGTCCTATATAATACTTAACAAATAGTTCTTTACAACAATTAGCAGATTGTCCTTTGCAGCCATAGTAGATTGTCCTATATAATACTTAGCAAATAGTCCTTTACAACAATTAGCAGATTGTCCTTTGCAGCCATAGTAGATTGTCCTATATAATACTCAGCAAATAGTCCATAGTAGATTGTCCTATATAATACTTAGCAAATAGTCCTTTACAACAATTAGCAGACTGTCCTTTGCAGACACTGGAAGATTTTCCTACATGCGAATAAGGTGATTGTTTTATACAACAATTTGTACATTGTCTTATGAAGCCATAAGTAGATTGTCCTGTGCACCATCAGTAGATTGTCCTTTGCAGCCATTAGAAGATCTTCCTATATATAACTAAGCAGTTTTTCCTATATGTAGATTGTCCAATGTTGCCACAAGTAGATTGTGCAGTATAAACACTAGCAGATTGTCCTCTGTGACCATTATTAAATTTAAATTATCCAACACAAATAACTTTAGATTATCCTCTGTAACATCAGAAGGATGTCTTATATATTATCTGACTGTCCTGATTAATCATTGGTTAAATGATGAACATGTCAGATAAACAAAGAAATAAATGAAAAACATAGATGAGTCAGTTTATCAACTTGTCATCAGTCAAACCCCAAAACTGTTAGAGTGAAGACATTGCTGTTATATCATCTAATAACCATCTTGGCCCCTTGTTTTAAACCAAAACAAATGGATAATACTGACTTAGCTATTTGCAAAAATTTAGCACTGTTGGAAGGATTTCTCTTATTTTATAACTGAATAAAAATGTTGCACCAGTTTACTGTTTTAATGAGTGACGTGATTTTTAAAACATGAAGGGTATCTAAAAGCGTAGATACAGAAATGAAAATAGAAATCCCCACTTAGTTTCAAATGTATGGGTATCATACAAACATGGCCAAGAGCTTATCTGGAGTTCTGCTTCACTATCTTAGTTTGCATATATTAATGTCATTCAATTCAGTGTTCATTGATACCACCAAAATACTTATCATGGGTGTGAAATTAAGTCATGTTTGTGTATACACTCCTTCACTTCTGGCCTAGAGCAGCTAAATTTAACAAACCGCATTAGGAATCATGAAAAAAAAAAAATCTCTGTTCAGAACGGTGCATGCATACAATGCACATAGTTGGTGGTAGATAGGATTTACACATCAAATCCCCACTGCATACGCTTGCAATAGTAACATGTCTTCCCTCAATGGGTCAGCTTAATTTCCGTTCATCTAACAACTGGCCAAAGTGAATGTTGTAAGATGGTTGTTTATGTGTAAGTGAACTTTCTCCAAGTGTTGACTGAGTGGGATATCCCTGATACTGTTGGAGAGGATATTGACATTTTGTTGACCTGACAGTTCCCTTTTACAACAGCCTTTCACCACTGTAGTTAGCTGTAAGGCTGGGTCAGCTGGTTATTCAGCCGTGAATCTCTTGCCAGTACATGCTCAATGTAGAAGCTGAGTATATGTCATACAGATTTGCTACAACTGACATTGTGTGGGGGAGGGCTTGTGTATGCTTGGCATGTGTACGTGAAGGTATTGCTTTTGGGACAGCTGTGAGTATTAGAATGAGACAAGACAAGAGAGGTGGTAATATCAGATTGTATATAAAGCATGTGACCTGTCTGAATATGTCATCCTGCCCCAAAGGAAAATGTCATAGTTTACACATACAAGCAGGGTTTCACTTTGACTTACAAACATTGTATATAATGTTTTAATGTTTTGTTATTATAGCAGGCAAAAATGTTTATATATTATTGGCAAATTCCTCCCATGAAAAAATCATGGTGGGCAGAGAGCAAAGTTCCTGTGAGCAAAGTTCCATTCAGCAGGTAACCCCCAGTTATTCATTTTGAGGGTTCTTGCAGACAGTATAGGGTTGCCACAGTTTAGTGGTTTCAGATATTGGGTGTTCTGGGTTCTGGGCTCGCTGCTAACTAGTGATGTTGGAGAAGGTGAGGCAGGAATATTTAAGGTGATGTGGGTATACTCCCCGGTGAAATAATGGCGTAGATAACTGTTTTGATCAGTTCTTTAGTGCCCCGAATGAATCATTGATCATGTGGTCTGATGGATCAAATGATGTACGTAACTGCTTTGAAACAACCAACCAAATACTCAGCAAAGTCATAGATGTGTTGTTGGAACACTGTGAATCTCGCAGGACACAGTGAATTTTTCCTCCGTTCATTCTCTACATTTGTGTGGAGTGGATGTACGTTTGCGTATTGAGTATACAAGGAATCTGTTGATGATTGACAGGTTGTGTCGGGAAAAGAAACCTTACCAAATTTCCCTGAGACCTCAGTAGCAGTAAGTGGACAACAGTTAGTGGTTCTGTCTGTACTTCATTGGTTCGAAACAACATTCATAGATTTACTTAACTATCAATACAAAATTCACCGTCCACATGACAACTGCAAACTTAGTGATCCTGATGAATGTTTACTAGTCAAGGACCACAAGACCAGCATAGACTTTGCACTCTGTTGTCTTGAGGGTGCCTGAGTATTGTTTTTACAAAACAACAGCAATTTCTTTCGTAAAAATATTTTCCATATTACTTATGGTATTGAACTTTGGGTCACGTACCAGGTGCTCAGACAGTGGCAGTAATGTTTGTGTTAATGTGTCTGCTGACCGGAGCATTACCCACAATGCTCAGGAATTCGCAAGCTCTATGGACTGACTAATTTCTGAACAGCTGTCTGAGAGCAACATGACACATTATGCTTGTGTTGGTACAACTGGACTTGACAAGACTGATTTTATTTATATCATCATAATTTCTGCTGCCATTTTATAGGTTCTCAGTTTTAGGTCAGAGTCATAATTCATTTTTTAATTTTTATTGTGGTGCAAATATTCATTGATGTGCATTTACATGAAACGATTTTGATGAACTGAAATGTTATGAAAAGATGTTCACACACTATACGATTAACATGATTAAACAATTGATGTGATTAATAGCATTATCATTCCAAGAGGAAACAAATGTCATATGTTGTCCTACAAATATTAGGCACAGTTATCATCTTCATCATGGAACTGACGTCTTGTTTGCGCAGTTTCAAGCAAAAATAAATATTTCAGTACTCTCTCCCTCATATAATCCGAATGGTTGAAAATCATTATTAAATGGGATTGAAATCGGAGAAAGTTTGGAGCACTGTTTGTTTTGTAACATTTATGTTTCGTATAATTGCATCATGTCATTGTCGACAGCATATTTTAGATATTGAGTTTGCCTCAGCAGAAAATCTGCAGAACTGATGCCATGAAAATAGAAGATAAATACAATATGAGATTATATTTGAAAAAGATTCATGGGTATCAAATATCACTTTTGAAATTGCCAAACGTTTAGGAAATGTTGCCATGGTTCGAGTTTGTGTGCAAGGGTTTACCGAGATCTGTGAGGTACTTGAATTTAAAGTTGTCTGATGAAAAGTGTGCAGTTAACCTTCAAAGTCCTGGAATGTTACAGACAGTACATAAAAAGTACCAAATGTAAGAAATATTACCCTTGATATGACAAAATTGCTTCTGACAATTATCATAACGTGAGCTTGACAAGCTGAGTGAGTGAGTGAGTTTAGTTTTATTCTGTTGCTGCAGTATTCCAGCAATATCATGGTGGGGGACAACAGAAATGGATTTCATACATTGTACCATTACGGGGAATTGAACCCAGGTCCTTGACATGATAAGCAAACACTGCAACCACCACCCCTAGGACAAAGTGTTCACTTTTAACTAAGGAAAAGACAGTGTTCATATGTTTTATGTTAATTCCAGTGCTCATTCTATAACTAAATGTATACTGCACAGCAAAAGAAACGCAAGTTTAAAAAAAATCTCATAACAGTAAGTGTTCATATTTATGTCTTTAAGTTAGAATCTTTGCATTTCTTTTGCTGTTCAGTATAGTGTAATTATTACATTTCAATGGATATAAGCAAAAACTGTGTTACATTAATTTTTTGTAGTAAACATTCCTAAAGATAGCTCAGTCTAACAAGTATTTCCTTAAAATATTAGGCATACTTTCTCAGCAGGAAAGAAAGCACCATCAAAGAAAATGATTCCAAATTACATGTCAAGAGGATTATAGAGCCTAGATTTTTTGCTTGAATGAGGATGAATAAACGCTCTGAATAACACGTCTGCCATTAAGCTGCCTGCTTTAACTGTTACCTGAACGGTTACGCCATCAAAATTACACGTTACAGGGTTACAGATCAGCACTTTAAGCAGTGTTTTGTCATAAGCGTTACAGGCAGTGTTACATCATTAGTGCTACATGCAGGAACATGTGAAGGACCAGGATGGAATAGGCCTTCAGCAACCCATGCTTGCCACAAAAGGCGACTACGCCTGTCATAAGAGGTGACTAATGAGATCGGGTGGTTAGGCTAGCTGACTTAGATGACAAATGTAAACAGTTCCCAATTGTGCAGATTGATGCTCATGTTGTTGATCACTGGATTGTCTGGTCCAGATTTGATTATTTACAGATCGCCGCCATATAGCTGGAATATTACTGAGTGCAGTGTAAAACTAAACTCACTCATTCACTCTTTTTATAAATCCTGTACAAAAGATTTCCCATTTACAATACCATCTCCAAATAGCATAAAACTCACTCACTCACTCACTCACTCACTCACTCACTCACTCACTCACTCACTCACTCACTCAGTTTGATTCTGTGTGATATTGATGGATATATATTGTATGGTGTTCTCTATTAAACACTGCTGCTCCAATATTCCCCTGTTATAACGTAGGGCCAGTTTGTGTTGGTTGTCTGGCAGTATTGTAGAAAACACCTGAAGTAAACTGGTTATGATCATGTTCAAAGGAATCATAAGTTGAAGTCCATAACAACTCTTCATTATTCGCCTTTCATCCACATTTCAAATTACACAGCGAGCTGTGTTTGTGAAGTAGTTCATCAAAAAACAAAAAACACCCTCTTGAACTCATTTAAACATGTTGGACAAGAACATTTTTAGCCTGTTCGCTTTGTATCTCAGTGAAAGTAGTTCCCGTGAAGGGACCAAATTTTCATATTTCTCAGATGATGATTTACATATTCATTGTTTTGGATTACCATACTGTTAACGACCCATGAAGGTCCCGGGGTAGCAAAGGCCTTCAGCAACCCATGCTTGCCACAAAAGGCAGCTATGCTTGTCATAAGAGGCGACTAACGGGATCGGGTGGTCAGACTCGCTGACTTGGTTGACACATGTCATCGGTTCCCCAATTACGCAGATCGATGCTCGTGTTGATGACAGTCTAAGGAAACTTATCCTCAGTACTTTTCGTTACACTCCACTTCTGATGTGATTCTTCAAAGGCATTTAGAAGTTGGTAGTAGTAATACAGGACAAATTTTATGGATAGCAACTTCTTGAGTTTATTTTCACGACGTTTCAGGGCTTATCCTAGCCCCCTCATCAGGTTGAGCTGAACTGAACAGTAAGGCTAACTGTTAACTCTGCCCATGACCTCACAATGCTTATGATGTCACAATGCTATGACAACATGATACCAGTAGCTAACAGGAATGCTATGACAACATAATAGAATTAGTAGTGAATGGTTACAACTAACACAATTCATAGAATGAATACATCTTATTTTGTATATATAGTAGTGTTGTTGGATTAAATTAGAAATGACAGATCACTATTATACCAAATTGTAAGTTTGGACATGTACAAAGATTTTTGTTGGTCTCTTTACTACGATCAACAGAGATCTAGGGGTTTACCTCCCTAGTGCCTGGTGCATCACCAAAAAAATCGTAGTAAAGAGACTGACAAGGGCACCCATGGATGAATAATAACTTCTATGTACTATTAACAGTATTACTTTACTTGCTGTACATGCATTACATGTATCAAAAAATCTTTTGTAGAGGATACTAAACTACCTTCTGTGTACTACATAGAGGATACTAAACTACCTTCTGTGTACTACATAGAGGATACTAAACTACCTTCCGTGTAATACATAGAGGATACTAAACTACCTTCTGTGTACTACATAGAGGATACTAAACTACCTTCTGTGTACTACATAGAGGATACTAAACTACCTTCTGTGTACTACATAGAGGATACTAAACTACCTTCTGTGTACTACATAGAGGATACTAAACTACCTTCCGTGTAATACATAGAGGATACTAAACTACCTTCTGTGTACTACATAGAGGATACTAAACTACCTTCCGTGTAATACATAGAGGATACTAAACTACCTTCTGTGTACTACATAGAGGATACTAAACTACCTTCTGTGTACTACATAGAGGATACTAAACTACCTTCTGTGTACTACATAGAGGATACTAAACTACCTTCTGTGTACTACATAGAGGATACTAAACTACCTTCTGTGTACTACATAGAGGATACTAAACTACCTTCTGTGTACTACATAGAGGATACTAAACTACCTTCTGTGTACTACATAGAGGATACTAAACTACCTTCTGTGTACTACATAGAGGATACTAAACTACCTTCCGTTTACTACATAGAGGATACTAAACTACCTTCTGTGTACTACATAGAGGATACTAAACTACCTTCTGTGTACTACATAGAGGATACTAAACTACCTTCTGTGTACTACATAGAGGATACTAAACGACCTTCTGTGTACTACATAGAGGATACTAAACTACCTTCTGTGTACTACATAGAGGATACTAAACTACCTTCTGTGTACTACATAGAGGATACTAAACTACCTTCTGTGTAATACATAGAGGATACTAAACTACCTTCCGTGTAATACATAGAGGATACTAAACTACCTTCTGTGTACTACATAGAGGATACTAAACTACCTTCTGTGTACTACATAGAGGATACTAAACTACCTTCCGTGTAATACATAGAGGATACTAAACTACCTTCCGTGTAATACATAGAGGATACTAAACTACCTTCTGTGTACTACATAGAGGATACTAAACTACCTTCTGTGTACTACATAGAGGATACTAAACTACCTTCTGTGTAATACATAGAGGATACTAAACTACCTTCTGTGTAATACATAGAGGATACTAAACTACCTTCTGTGTACTACATAGAGGATACTAAACTACCTTCTGTGTACTACATAGAGGATACTAAACTACCTTCCGTGTACTACATAGAGGATACTAAACTACCTTCTGTGTACTACATAGAGGATACTAAACTACCTTCTGTGTACTACATAGAGGATACTAAACTACCTTCTGTGTACTACATAGAGGATACTAAACTACCTTCTGTGTACTACATAGAGGATACTAAACTACCTTCTGTGTACTACATAGAGGATACTAAACTACCTTCCGTGTACTACATAGAGGATACTAAACTACCTTCTGTGTACTACATAGAGGATACTAAACTACCTTCTGTGTACTACATAGAGGATACTAAACTACCTTCTGTGTACTACATAGAGGATACTAAACTACCTTCTGTGTACTACATAGAGGATACTAAACTACCTTCCGTGTAATACATAGAGGATACTAAACTACCTTCCGTGTAATACATAGAGGATACTAAACTACCTTCCGTGTAATACATAGAGGATACTAAACGACCTTCCGTGTAATACATAGAGGATACTAAACTACCTTCTGTGTACTACATAGAGGATACTAAACGACCTTCCGTGTAATACATAGAGGATACTAAACGACCTTCCGTGTAATACATAGAGGATACTAAACGACCTTCCGTGTAATACCATTTTTATTAAACGAGTTGATACTAAATCTTTAACGAGTTTAATAAAAATGATATTTCACGGAAGTGTGTTTTGTATTCTGTTTATTACTCGCCAACATAAATTGACAGAAACTGCCGCGAAGTTCCTTACAGCGTGATCACTCTCAGCATTCTGCGAGTCAAGCAAGGGCTAGTAAAATTGCGACATCGGCAATAGCATTGTGACGTCACAACTTTGAACCATTTTGATGTCATACATCCAGCGGTATTACACTAGTGCAATATTGCCTTAAAAATATTACACTGCAGTATCTTTAACGGGCAAGTAATAAAATGATGTATTTTCATTCTTTTCAGGTGATCATCCCATGTGAAGCCATATCCTCACAGGACAAGTCTATTCATTACATTTGAATCATGGAGATGCAAAACATGGACTGGTCCATCATTCTCATCATCGTCATCATCATCTTACTGCTGTACTTCGTCTGCATGCGACGCCGCAGGAGGGTTGTCGCCCAACCTGTTGTCGTGAAAGATGAGGTGACATCCTCTAAGTCAACCCTTATAGAAGAAACTATCACATCGTCGACGTCCTCAAGGACTTATTCAAGTTACAATGATGGGAAGTTTGACAAGGTGGATGGGACACACAAAAACAGAATGCAGGCGTTGCTTCGTACTAAAGACATCAAGAGTGTGTCCGAACAGTTCAAGTCTCTCGGCGAGGTTGGAGACGCCATCAGAGAGGCTGGGCTTGAGAAATGTAACCTGATATTTGGTAAGTCTGTTTGTTTGTTGTGAAGGTTTTGTGATATAGTATTTGTACAGCAACAAAATTAACAGTTTGTCATTTCTTCTTTGTCGCCTTGTAACCATCATAATTGCTGCAAGGCAAAGAATTGGTTGGTTCGTTTTTAAACTCAGGAACTTTCTACCTATGTGACTATAAATAATTGACTCTGAATGAGACAATCCAGTGATCAACATCATGAACATTGATCTACACAACTGGATTACCATGAAACCAACCAAGTCAGCGAACCTGACCACCTGATTATGTTAGTCACTGCTAAATATGTCAAACATGGATTGCTGAAGACCAGTTCTAACCTGGATCTTCACGGGTTTGATATTCAGTATGTGTCTGAATATTTAGCTTAGTTTATCCAGAACCTGTGAAGGAACTCAGTCTTTGAAAATCATTCACACGCATATTTTCTCAAAAGATCAGGATGATGTGTGTTTGTCAAAAGCCAAGGAAGGTAACTCCCAATTACACTTCTTGTTAAGACCAGGTCCATAATATTCCAGGTTTTCAAATATGTTAATAATTTGCTGGGGACGGAAACTACTAATATTCTAACTATTGTATAGTGGTGGTTATATTGCAGGTATATGCAGATTGATTACTGGAGATTAGTAAAAGATCAGTATTCAGTAGTAATTGTAAACCTGACCACAAAATTCTTATGGGCAACAACACTGAATCATAACATTGTGCTGGAGCCACATGCTCCTGTGAATGTTGTTTACATCGGAACCTGACAAATCAGCAAACTACTTTTCATGTTTGTGTCTTGATTTACCAAAAATAACAATAAGAAAAAGTCTTTCTGATGTTTAACTTGATATTTCATACTTTATGAATGTCAATTAGTCTCCCGAGCACATAATTTGATAATCATTGACTCAAGGAAAATCATCCAATTGATTATTCCAGCTATCGCTCCAGTTTTACAACAATGCCCACTGTCACATGACACACACTGTATAGTGTGAAACATCCACTGGCTTGCTGTTACCATGGCTAGTAAATATCTAGTCAGGCTAGTAAATCTCAACAAACAGGGGGTCAGGGGGTCATTTTGTAAATATACCACTCTCTCTTTGACTTGTTGAGTTATAATAACACTTTTAAATTACGCAAGATTATGGTCTGATAAAAATGTTTCTCATATCAGCAGGTTAATTATGAAACACCTGTCATGCTGGCAGTATCTTATTCTCATCCATTTTGTAATGGTTTCTAGATTTAACTTTCAGGCTAATGAATTATCTTGTAACTCTCAAATGTAGCCAGCTGGACTGGCTAAACAAATTTGAAAACTATTTTGCATACTGTATACAGGTACATCATATGGGGAAATGAGGCCTCTTTCTTCAGCATGTTCAGTGTGACATACTAAACGAATCCACCAAAGCTCCACCAGGCTTCATACCTGGCAGGGCTCAATCTAGTGCTTTTTTACTTGCATTTTGACCAAGTGCAGCCTGGTTATGTATCTAACATGCACAAGGTGCAAGTAAATTTTTGAGAAATTAATCAACAACAAATCTAACATTATATGCATAAGTATGTCAGCTCCGTTTTCTTCTAACTTTTGAATAGCTATGGAACTGAAACATTGTTATTCATAGATTCATACACACGTCTTGGCTGTGACAGCTCCTGCAAACTTGGATCACCTGTCTCTGCATTGCATGGTGTTATGAGTATGACATCACGGTAATATGTTACGGTGCATCGAAACCTCTAATGTTTTAACACACCACATTGCAACTGGCTGGTGCAAGTTGGCCTTTATCTTAGGTTGCACCTGGTGCAAGTAGGTTGTCGTCCTTTAAATCAAGCCCTGTTTGATTTGCATTTGTGTTCCTGTAGGCGTGGACTACACAGCCAGCAACTACCAGCAGGGGAAGAAGACTTTCGGGAAGAAGTGTCTGCATGACATCTCTGCTGCTGAACAGAACCCTTACCAGAAGGTAAGAGTGAGTGGGTGGGTGGGTTACTGTGAGTGAGCGAGGGGATGAGTGAGAGAGCGAGTGAGTCTCAGAGGATAAGTGATGAATACCAAGTGGAAGAGACAGAAAGTGAGATTTCAGTGTTTCACAATAAACACTATTCAGTTAAGGTCACTTTGGCTTAATGAGAATATTCATCTTCTAATTGTTCACAATAATATAATATAGATCTACAGCCAATACATACAGCTTCATCATAGCTGAAATTGTCAAAAGCCATACCCATCGTCAAACCTATCTATCATTCAGGTTATTCAAGTTCTTGGCGAGACCCTGGAACCATTCGACAATGAGGGTGTGATGCCGGCGTTCGGCTTTGGGGACATGACGACACGGGACCATGGCATCTTCCCTCTCCGCCCAGATGTAAGTGATGATTGTGTAGGTATTGATGTTGTGTTCATGCTGTTTGTGTTGTGCTTGTCAATGTTCTCTTGATGTCACACGTGTCCCTTGTATGAAGTCTCTCCTCTTCCACCTTGAATAACAGGTTTGAGATAGGTTTACAACATGTTTAAGATATGTTTACAACAGGTTTGAGATATGTTTACAACAGGTTTGAGATAGGTTTACAACAGGTTTGAGATACGTTTACAACAGGTTTGAGATACGTTACAAAAGGCTTCTGCAAAACATGTTCCAGTAAGGTTGGTTCAATATACTTGTTTGTATGAGTCTGTCTACTTTGGTAATTACATTGTTGACAGCTTGTTTCATATTTATTCATAGTGACACTGTGGTTGTAAATAGCTCTAAATAAATAAGAAAGCCCAATTAACACGAAATTCTTTTACCAAATTCCCATATTCTTGTAAACAAAGTCATACGTCCTACCCATGAAACAAAATATTTTTCAAATAAACAGACAGATTATGGAAAATATGATTTTAGTCATGATTAAAACAATGCTTGACTCTGTGTATGCCATTGATTTAAATATCAGTTATATATGTAGGAGTCCAAGCAACTCCTAACATACCCTTTACTGGGAAAAATGTGGTGAAAGAGAGATAATCTAGCAGTGTTACTTTATTGTGATCATTCGTAAATTAGTCAAAGCACCTTAAACAACCCCTCTGTAAATTCTGCCATTTTGCAAAAATGGTGAAAGGGAGATAATCCATGAATGTGACTTATTGTGAACATTTGGAGACTCTAAAAACTGGTTTAAATGGGTGAAGAGGTTGTAAGACTGGTGAAACACATTGGTATGAATGAGAAGGGAAGTTACTCCTTAACAATACTGACCAGTCTAGTAGGTGTAAACTTATTGAGTGAGTGAGTGAGTGAGTTTAGTTTTACCCTGCACTCTGCAATATTCCAGCTATATGGTGGCAGTGTGTAAATAATCGAACATGGACCAGACAATCCAGTGATCAACAGCAGGAGCATCAGTCTGCACAATTGGGAACTCAGATGACATGTGTCAACCAAGTCAGCAAGCCTGACCAGTCGCCTTTTACCACAAGCATAGCTGTCTTTTATGGCAAGCATGGTTTGCTGAAGGCATATTCTACCCCGGACCTAGACTAACAGCTAGTCTCTGAAATGAACATATTTTACTGAAAAATGTTCATACTGAAAAAAAAAATATAATGAAATGGAGCCCTGAGACTTTCTTCATCCTGAAGCTATGGAAATCTAGACTTGACACATTTTTTAGACTTGCGTGGGCTTTCTTGGATATATATACTTCAGGGTCTGTACGACAGACTACCCCGGACCTTCATGGGCCGTATACTTACTAAAGTAACCATAATTTGACTTGATTACCTTAGATGTGGAAGTAATTCTTAGTCTTTCTCTTAGGCCATGTTTTGTGTCTTGTATGTTTGAATTCACTTCTAATGCCAGGGGATGAAGCTGCCACACATTTCAGCCAGATCACAGGGCTGATTAGCTGTAAAACTTCCATCCCTGACCAAAACTTATCTGTTTACAAAACATCTGCCCATGCATGTCTAATTTTTTAGCCAACTGTCGGGCAGGTGAATTTAAGAGTCTGCCAGGGCATGTTGAAAATAACTTGTCCCATGTGGTTGGTCAGGCAGATATTTCGAACACTGTTAATAGATGAACTATCATCTCTCTAAGAATAATAAGGATAAATTTAATATTCCCCAAAATGCCTGCTTAAATAATTATCCACCCATTTAGGAACTTAGTTTGCCATATCGCCAATTTCATAAATGTCATCATAGATGTATTTTAACATGAGGATAAATGTATTTTTGCGTTGATAAGATGGCATGGCAGTGTTATTATTTGTCAGATGTAGCGTATTAATATATGTATTTCTTAGACAAAGGCTGTTCACACTCACACATAACATGCTAAGAAATGCACTGCATAATATGAGTGTATTTACTTGTTGTCTTATCTACTGTTATGATTATTTCAATGTACTCCTTCGAATTATTGATTTGGAATTTTTGTTTTGATTTGTTTAGGAAAAAAATTCACATACTAAGATGGAAAAATGAACGTTCATCTGTGAAATTTTCAGATGTATGTGAATGTTTGTGTCAACTTAACATTGCAAGGGAAATATAGCTGGTCACATCTAGGTATCAGTTTTATTGAAGATTACAACTCTGAAAAATGGTCACTTTTGTGAATTGTTACTCTGTGCATTAAGTCAGTATCAGTGACGTTTCTAGTGTCATGAATATTGCGCTGTACAGCTTTAAATATGTGTTGTCTCTTACTGGGTGTGATTCAGCTTCAAGGATGTATTTTTGTTACAGTGCTCATGGCTGTATAATGTATGTTACAGGGTGTGATATGACTTTGAGGATGTGTAATGTTACAGGGTGTGTGCTACATCTTGCTACAGTTTCATTGATGTGTTATATGTCACAGGGTGTGTGCCATGGCTTCAATGATAAGTCATATGTGACAGTGTGTGTGCAACACCTTCAATGATAAGCTACATGTTACAGGGTATGTTATAGCTTCAATGATGTGTTATGTTACAAGGTGTCTGGTTTGGCTTCAAATGATAGTTTATATGTTACAGGGTGTGTGCAAAAGCTTCAATGATAATCTATATGTTACAGGGTGTGTTACAGCTTCAGTGATGTGTTATATGTTACAGGGTGTGAGCTGCGGCATCAAGGATATGTTATATGTTACAGGGTGTGTTACACCTTCAGTGATGTGTTATATGTTACAGGATGTGTGCTATGGCTTCAAGAATGTCTTTTATCATCAAAAAATGTGTTCCTCAGGAGATACATGTATCATTTGAGTGAGAGCAGACGGTATCTCATAGGAGATATTGTTTTGACAGTAGATTTTGCACAATTGCCCTGACAATGCTTGATAACGTCACAATGCTATGACATCGCTGCAGTACAATCTAATGGCAGTTTCTTTATTCAGAGATGTACATTTTTCATTGAAAACTAATGAATAACAATTTTGAATGATAGAGAGAATTTCACCCTCGTGTCTACTGATATCAGTTATATCAGCACTTGTTGATAAAGTTAAATGTATCATCGGCAAGCCTTGGACATTGGTTACTTTATCAACCGATGTTGATATATTTGACATCAGTAGACACTTCGGTGAGATTCTCTCTATATGTTACAGGGTGTGATATGACTTTAAGGATGTGTTATATGTTACAGGATGTGTGCAAATTGGCTTCAATCATAAGTTATGTATTAAGGGGTGGGTGTATGGCTTCAAGGCTGTGTTACAGGGTGTGTGCTATTAAGCTTCAATGACGTGTTATATGTTACAGGGTGTGTGCTACGGTTTCAAGGATGTGTTAAAAGTATACAATGATATTACTCCTCGAGTTCGTCTTAGTGGACCCACCAACTTTGCCCCACTTATCAAACAGGCTGTTGAAATCGTCAAGTCAACCAAAACAGTAAGTTACCCTACTCGCTTAAGTGTGTTTTGTGGCTTTAGTGTATCTGGGTCAAGATAAGTACCACATACCCTGTTCTTGTTTTAAGTACCCTGTCCCCAGTGCTGGTTGTGAGAACAACCCTGTAGAGAGATAGGTGAGGATAAGTACCAAGTACCCAGTACCAAGAGATGGTTTTTAGAGCAACACTGTTGAGATTTAGGTCAGGATAAGTACCCAGTACCTAGTACCCAGTACCACGAATGGTTGTAAGAGCAACCCTGTAGAGATCTGAGCTGGGATAAGTACCAAGTATCCAGTATTCAGTACTGGTTGTGAGAGATAGGTGAGGGTAAGTACCCAGTACCCAATGCTTGTTGTGAGAGCATCCACAAGCTGAAATGGACCCTTACTGGACAGCTGGAAGTATGAGAAGACAAGGTAGCACCAGCATTTTGTGGTCCCTAAGATTTGCAAAAGGCATGACTATTGACCTCTTGTTGTACAAATCTGCCAGTCATAGTTTTTCAAGAAAAAAAAAAAGAAAAAAAAAATTTTCCCCACTCAAAAATATTGGCAAAAAAATGTTAACTTACAAGAATTGTTTTTATTGTTTTTGCCCCATATACACATATGTATATCATATAAGTAAAATACTTTTAATATTTAGAAGGAATATTTCCTTCACTGATGATCAGTTCACTAAATTTCATGTACTATGTTTCTATAATGATCTTTCCAGTTCCACATTCTGGTAATCGTAGCTGACGGTCAGGTGACAAGTGAGCGAGCAACCACTGACGCCATCGTTGAGGCCTCTCACTACCCTCTGTCCATCATCATGGTGGGGGTCGGAGACGGACCATGGGACGTGATGGATGAGTTTGACCAGAAGATTCCATCCAGATCGTTTGACAACTTCCACTTTGTTGACTACCACAGCGTGACCCAAGATGTGAAGAATCCGTCCGCCTCCTTCGCCCTCCATGCCCTCATGGAGATCCCTGATCAGTATCAGGCCATCAAGAGGCTGGGATTGCTCAGTCTGTAGCCAAGTAACCAAGAGTTGTTTCCCTTGGACCTTTGTCCATTGCATCCCGACAGCTTCACTGGACTCTATTTTTTTGATTGATGAACAAAAATACTTTCAGATTGAAACAGGTGCATGAAATGTGAAGTCTAAAAAAGTATGGCATTGTAGCAAGTATGGTCATCTCATAATGTTAATTTTAAATATAATGTCACGTCGGAAATATGATATTTGCATACATTTTCCAACCCAAACAAGCATAACATGTCACATTGATTTTAGACTGACCAACCAAGAAGCAGGGAAAAATCAGCTTTTGCGCTTCACTTACAGGGCTTGATTTAATGCTTTGTAACTTGCACTGGTGCAACCCAATATTACAACGTGCAACCTAGTTTAACTTCCAGCAAGGACTTAGTAGTCAAGTTTTGAGACTTCAGCTGGAAAACAGAATGAATTGATGAACTGACATAGAAGAGAGACTCCAATGACTGTATGAGCAGTGACTGAAGGACTTACTATTCATGAAAGTTTAGGAAGTGAGATAACTAATCTTATCAGCACCAGATTTCTTATATTATAATATCCCAAACTATCATTATCAAAACTCAAACATCATATTTATGCAAGATTTGCAAACTGTTTTTGTCACATGCAACAAGACTTTTACCTAAGGTTGCACCGGATGCAAGTTGCTTTTATTTCTTTAAATCGCGCCCTGGCTAATTATAAGATACTTGAATTGTTTAGAGGTGGTCTAGTTGTGAAAGAGTTAAGATCTCTTACTGATGATCTGGGTTCAAATCCCCACTGGTAGTTTGGAATGAGTGTCACATGTTGTAGCTATACTGACATCATAATTTCATCCAAAGTGTGAAGGAGTTTGTATAGCTGACAAAATGAGTTTGTTTTGCTGATGCCTGTGTGTAGGTGGCAAATATGACACCATTTTGAATGTTTTAAGGGGAGACAACTCTAGAGGTACAGATCTCACCTGTTGTGTGTGCTGTTATGAAGATAGTAAATCGATATGTTATTACTTTCTGTTTTATCTTCACTGTTGCCTTGTCTTTACACATTCCAGGGGAAAATTATGCTGAACAAATAATCCACTTTTTATGGAACTCTTTTGATATTTGATATGTTCCAAGATCAATATATGTAATGTTTAAAACAAAAGAGTTTTTACATCATGTTGTTTTGACATATTGTCTCTGTTATGTGTCAATGACACATTGTGATCAACATTACTCAAACACTTTCTCAGTTCATGGACCAACCAACAACTTTAGCCAAGAACTTCAATAAACGTTTGACAAAATATTTCAAACCATTTTAAGTGTGCCCTCCAGTTCAATAAATCAGGCTTTGAAACTCCCAAAAATTTCAGCCAGACCACAGGGCTGGTTAGATGTAAACCTTGCCAGCCCTGACCCAAATTTTCCTGCCTGTTATGACCTAATGGGAATTCATTGTTAATTTTTACAAGTGAATTAATAATGCTTTATCATTATGCTGAAATAGAATATCTTCATATACATGTCTAAATTGTAACCAGACTATCAGGCAGGTGAATTCGAGAATTTGGTAGTCAGTAATGAAAACAACCTGTCTCAGACAGTCGGGCAGGCAGGTACTAAATTCAACGCTGAATAAATGTTTAAAAAATCATTGCAAAAATTCATTGTTATTATAAATATACTCAACTGTAAGAATTATTTCAATCATTGCTAATATGTTTTCAAAATATATATGTTAACATTAAAATGAAATGTTGATTGCAAACAGTCTTCACCGTCATCAATTCTTCATAATTTTTTTGCAATCATTTTCAAAGGAATTGCACAAGTTTCTTGTCTGAAACATGTATTCTGCTTCTTTCTGACGCTGACTTTTCTGACATAATATTTATCAAATGTAATGTGATCTGTGGTCTTCAATAAGGAATACAGTTTATACTTTCAAAATGAAATGTATCTATATACATAGCCCAGTTTCACAGCTCTCACAAGCGTAAGATTTCGTAACTGTTCTTGTAGCGTTCATACCTCCTATACTGTACTATATGGAGGTATGAATGCTACGAGGAAGGTAATGAGATCTAATCCTTTGAGACTTTTGTGAAATGGGGCCCAGGAATACATTCTAATGTATTTTAACTGAGAATGTACAAAAGGGGAGATAATTCCAACCTTATTCTGAGAGAGACTTATTTTTAGACTTTTAGATTTTTCAGGTGCTGTTTTTTGAATGTGTGGTTTGAGGTACTTGATAAACATTGTTCAGTCTCTGTTGGGTTACAATGAATTAATTTTTAGATTTTCATAAAAATTTATCCAAATTGTGATTTTTGTTTGTTTGTGAGCTGGGATGCGCTTTAACTTTTATATCTTTTTCAAATACTTTTGAAGGTTTCAGTATGCATTGAGACTGATAATGATCTGTGTATAGATGTGATACACATGTAAGTGTCATGTTTGTTTGTTTGTTTGTTTGTTTGTTTGTTGCTTCATGCACTACTTGGCAATGTTTTAGCTACATGATGGCAGTCTGTGAACAGTCAAGTCTGGACCAGACAATCTAGTGATTGACATCATGAGCATATGATGATGTGTAACAACCAAGTCAGCAAGTCTGACACCCTAAACTCATTGGTCGCCTCTTCCGACAAGCATGGGTTGGTTGACCAATTCTAACCCTGATGTTCACTTGTTAGTGAGTGACTGAATTTAGTTTTAAGCCACACTGGACAATATTCCACCTATATGCCTGAGGTCTGTAAATAATTGAGTCTGGACCAGACAAACCAGTGATGAACAGCATGAGAATGTGTCAACCAAGTCAGCGAGCCTGACCACGCGATACTGTTAGTCACTGCTTACGACAAGCATGGGCTACTGAAGATCAAGTCTAGTTAACACGGATCTTCACAGGTCATGTTCACATGTAAAATGTTTGCAAGGATCGTATATCAAGTGTATCACCAAAACGAACTGGATTTCCAGTGATTGTCTTTGGTACGTGTGGAAGAAATTCATGGTAGTGGGGACAGGCATGACTGAAAATCTAGTAATTAATTTGTTATGGCTGAACTGAACGCTGTAAAATCATGTTGAAATGATGTTGAGGGATATGGTGAATATTACTGTTATTATTTTGAATGCAATAATGAACGGTGGAGAGATTTGTATGTCAACAGAAATACAATATATTTCCTGAATATGTGTAAAAATAAAATTTTTTAGTTTCTTTCTCTTTTAAGTATACCAGGTGCTTTTAACGTACATGTATAATCTCAATGTTGTTTTCTACCTCTTTGTATTCTGTTATTATTGAAATGAATATGCATCATATTTTAATTTTTGTTTATATCTTCATGAATGTAACAGTAGTTGATCTGTGAAATATTTTAAGTAAAATATAATTTTATGGGGAAATTAAAATTGTTCACTCTTATTCAGTCTTCAAATACTTGAAGTTTTTTAACATGTATCTGTATGACATGTATCTGTCACTGTTGATTGAGGATGCACAGAGTTACATCCCTTGGGCATTCCAGGATCTGACCATGGGTTTAAATCAAAGATATTCAGCAATATAACTTAAATACTCCGACTATGAATTACCTTACCACAGGTCTTATGTATATTACCTTCAAGCTCTGCTAAAAGAGATAGACACTCGTTGATTCACCATTATTCTAGAATGGCTGCCTTATGAATCGATGAGTGTATTGGAATGAAAGCTTGGGGTGATATGTGGTGAGGTGAGACCTATGGTAAGGTATGTACTTAAATACCTGAACTATATAGATTTTAATAAGTGTTAGAGACAGAAGCAGTTTCATAAATGAGAATGTGTTCATTGATGTTATTTATTGACATAGAACCATTGATATCTTGACTTAAATGTGACTTAAAAGTGAAATCAGCTGCATGAAAAGAACACCAGCTGCATGAAATAATATGTTAAAACATCATTTTGGATTAAGCATGAATGTGCAGGAGTTGGCCATAATTGAGTCAACATTAGCAAAATTCCTATAGACTTGCATGTTAATTCACTCTTGCAAGAATAATTTTCATGAATTTAGTTTTGACTGAATTGCTTTCAATACTTTCTACCAGCTGGGAAATCATCTCATCTACATACCGGCACACATAATCTCCATTCAATTTTCTGATGATTACAGTGGAAGCTGTCAAAACTGGCATCTGTCCAATCCGGCAAGTTTTCGTCACTGGCACAAAATCTCAGTCCCATCCTCGGCTTGTACATTTATCATCAGCTCTACAATCTGGCACACTGTCTAAACCAGATTATTTCTTCAGTCCCAGTGAGTGCTGGTTTTGACAACTTCCACTGTATTCAGAAAACTGCAACTATTTAAACAACATATATTTATTAGACATACGAGTCAGTTTTGAAATGGCTGTCTGTAGGATAGATTATGATTAAGGTGTACTTAAGGTGCTTATTCGGGTGTCATTCAATAGCTAATCAACGGAAAGATGAAAGAAAATTAGGTGCACATAGCTGAAGATGACTTCCAATATGTCTGCAAAATATCAAAATAGAACAACTCACTTATGGCCAAATAAAGTAGCTATGGCACTTGTCGGTTTGTATTGCGCTCATATCCAGACACATTGCCTGCTCACAATGTACATTACTATTCACAGTCATAGAACACTATTACACTTTTTCAACTCCCTGGGGATCATTACATGCATGCTGCCTGTTAGGCACAATGAAATAAGCACTCACACTGAGAGCACATCCTTATGTGGTCACATTTTACAGCTGGGAGAACTGGGACAATCTGGTTCTAAGTACATGTATCTTGTTTAAAGATATTACACAAATGTGCCCAGCACAGATCTGAACATTGTTGTCTCGACCAGGGATTGAACTTGACCTTCAGCATGCTAAGCAGATGCCTTCGGACTGTACTATCACACCCATATAAAACCATCTGAGTTTTGGGCAATAATACTTCCCTCACAGTCTTTCTTACAGATGCAAAACCTTGACACATACACACGGAAAAATATACTTTCATGAAACATTTTGTAAATCTCATCCTTATTGGTAAGACAGACCGATAGATTTTTGTTGAAACTTTTATATAAAACTGAAATCTGTTTTCTTCATGAGCTGCTTTGTGACCTGTTCATGAACATGCTTATCTGACAATCCCCTCCATTGGTTCACAGGCAAAGTGTAGCGCAAAATGGGTTGCGCAGCAGAACGAAACTGACCAGTCTTCATATATGCTTCGCTAGCATATACTGGACCAGTCATTGTATATGCTTCGCTCGCGTATGCGAAGACTGGTCAATTTCGTTCTGCTGCGCAACCCATTTTGCGCTACACTTTGCCTGTGATTGGTTTGAGTGGTTCTTTCGCGTACCTGATATAAGACAGTCATTTTGGAGATCATTCCGAGCTCTTGTACCAACTGCCCTTGACGTACTGAAGATGAAGCAATATGACGTATTGAAAAAGACATTCTCTTCCCTTCAGATGTTACTTGTCATATCTTCCTACGAGTGTGAGTGAGTGAGTGAGTGAGTGAGTTTATTTTTACGCCGCACTCAGCAATATTCCGGCTATACGGCGGCGGTCTGTACATAATCGAGTCTGGACCAGACAATCCAGTGATCAACAATGTGAGCATCGATCTGCGCTATTGGGAACCGATGACATGTGTCCCGTTAGTCGCCTCTTACGACAAGCATAGTCACCATTTATGGCAAGCATGGGTTGCTGAAGGCCTGTTCTACCCCGGGACCTTCACGGGTCTCCAACCAGTATGAAGGAGGGGGAATCCTTACCCTTTTTCTAGTTGTATTTTAGTGTTTGAATCACACATTACAAATCCTGTATATGATGCACTAATCTAAATGAACCTCGCTTTGCAATGTCATATGTTGACTTCAGCTGATAGTAGTGAAAGTGATTCCATCTGATAATAATTAAATCTTTTATTCCAGATGATAATAATGAAAGTGTTGACTTCAGCTGATCATAACTGAAGTGTTGTTTCCAGTTGATTGTAATTGAAGTACTGGCTTCACTTGATAATAATTGAAGCATTCAAAGCATTTCTGTAGCATTGATGGCTCAGTTACTAAATAGTTGCCTCCCTTGGGCATGCTGGCACTATTATCGTTGGTTTGAATCCTGTTTCTTGGTTTGTCACAATGCTCCTGGATTCCCGCAGTGATACACATCCTGTTGAACTTCAGCTTTTCTCACTCTAAGTTAAAGCTAACAAAGCCACGGTAAAACTGGAATATCGTTAAAAGTAGCATTGTGCCAGCAATGCCATGTCAATGTAATAACTTATGAAGCAATCAGAAACATAATTGCATATTGTTCTAATTCCCAACACCTGTTGTGGTGATTCATTTATATATGAACAACTACATTTCATCTGAAGGCCATAAAGTGTGATAAATGGAATCAAAATATAATATGGAATAATATAGAATGTTCAGGACTCTTGCAATTTGTTCAAGCACTTTCGTTTAAATCAGCAGGTTAATTATGTTACGGTTTAACTAAATTTGATATATATTGGGTGATTCTTTACTTAAATATAGAGGTATATTTATACACTTTCCATATACTATAATTTACTCTTAACCTCTCTCCGAGAACGTGATTATTTGTAACACATGGCATTCATAGCGAGTTTCACCATTGAAAATGTTAATTATGTTATATATTAATATCACACGTTTTTGTGAAAGACTGGCGATATGGCGCAGGCTTATTTGCATATCGGAATCCTGAGCTTCAGTCTACCTGGTGAGTTTCGGAGAGGGGGCTATGGGTTAGCCTTGTGGTGAAAGCGTTTGCTGGTGACGCTGGTGACGCTTCATCAAACTTGGCACATAGATAGGTCTGGCGGTGTACTGATGCCTTTTGGTGTTTTTTTATTTCTGGATAAAATAGCTTTTGCGATTCTAACGTTTGCGACGGTCTAACTTTACAGGTAGCCATCCCGATGGTCTGGTAATATATTCATGTTCCATTCATCTGGGTAAATTCACCATATCTGGTCTGGCTAAACACTTTTGGGGGCTTTAAACATTTTGAAGCTATCTGCCGTGATGTCTGGCTAGAATTTGGCTTGTTTCATTCACTGGATTTATATGTTGTTTCGAGTATCATAACAGACGGAGGCATGCATAGATCTTGCACATGCATCATACACAATATGCGTTCTAGCTTGGGTTCTCTCCAAAAGCAGAGCATACTCTTCTCTTCTCTCCTCAGAAATTTTGTGACAGACTCCAGAAAATCCAAAACACTTCCGCCCGCATCATTTATCGTCTCCCTAAACGCTGCCTATATAATAATTAAGCCAGTACTGAAGGAGCTTCACAGGTTGCCAATCAGAGCCAGGATCGAGCAGGATACTGTGTCCGGCCTACAAAGCCAAGCAGGGTCTTGCTCCCAGTACTTGTCTGACATAATCCAGTTCACGCAATCTTCGTTCCAACAGCCAGGACCTTCTCAATGTGCACAGCTTTAGACTGAAAACTTTCCGACAGCGTTCTTTCACCTATGCAGCCCTACTCTTTGGAACTCTCTTTCTCATGATCTCCAAACTATTGACAATTTTTACTTGTTCAAGTCAAAACTCAAAACACATTTCTTCCAGTAGTATTTCCCTTAATGTGCTCCAGTACCACTTCTGTACATATGTACATACTTGACTCTGTAGCGCCTTGAGCATGTCTGTCGAGGTAGATTGGGCGCACATTTAAATAAACATTATTATTATGTTTTACAGATTACAAAAGAATGCAGCAGAGAGGGTTTGGGTGATCCTGGCACAGTCAGGCTGGTCAAGCTCATCATCAGCTCATGATCAGGGCCATCGCCCCCTCTACACGCAGCCCAGACAGCGAATGGGACTTCTCCCAGGAAACACTGCCTAGTCGAACCCAGCAACTTTTCGGAGAACATGAAGGCTCCCCAACACTGCACCCTTCTGCATTACCCAGATTGTCAGAAGGGCTGTGCTCCCGGTGGAGAACCCGGGCACTCTCCTCATCTGCGCCAAGAGATCAGGAGGTACCAAACCAAGGGCACCGAGAACAAAGGGGAGCCTGACGACAGTGTACTTGGGATGCAAGCGAGACATTTCAAAGGCGAGGTCCTCATATTTATCATGCTTTTCCCGAATCTTGCCAATCACATTGTTTCAAAGGGACAGAAAATTCAATGATATAAATAATTTCTTTGGCTTTATCAAAAAGGACAAGATCAGGTTTGTTAGCTGGAAGTCGTCTCACGCTGTATACTGGCCTATTCCAGAGAAGTTTAAAAGCATCATTTTCCAGGACGCCCTGGACATGTTCAGGGTCGTACCATGGATGGACCTCGGAGTCAAAGCCACAGGCATGAAGGAGACGATAATAAAAGCAGCTAGCCATGCCATCATGTCTTTTAAGATATGATGTTTGTGCCAAGGAAGGGCATCTACTGACCAGGTGTTGGACAGTCTCTGTAAATTCATTGCAAAGACGACATTTCATGTTCACATTTTGATTAAGAATGACATTCTGGCGGTTACGAGTGGGAAGTGACTGGTCCTGAGCAGCAAAAAGGAAGCCCCCAGTTTCACATTTGAGACCAGCCGACTTCATCCTGGTGAAGGTGTCGGTTGGATTGCTGTTCTGTTCCACACACTGTATATACACACGATGCAATGGCTTCTCAGACGGCTTCTCAGACAGCTTCTCCACAAAGGACCGATTCTGGGCAGATTTGGTAAAGGACTTTACCTGGTTTACTCCCATCGCTGTACCGTCCAGCAGTACATCCCCATCAACAAAATCAACTTCAAATTTCAGGACGGCAAGGTAGTGGGGAAAATACTGTGGTTCAGAGACTGTTAGACAGACTATTGTGTATGTAGTGCGTCCTGTTCTCTGAAAGTGTCATTTCGATGCTGAACACATGCATTCTATTTTTTAAATCAAATTTCAAAATCAAATTTGAAATTGAATTGAAATGAATTACAAAGACCAATTATATCATTCTTGTTGGTTGTCTGCAGTGTGCAAAATAGTTCAAATCGATCTACCATTCGTAACTACTCGTCTTTTTCCGTGACCTACACGAAATCCGGCTTAATTGCCGGAATGATACGAGAAGTTTAGAATGTGGAGCTATCTATGCCCAGGCGTCTTATATCTTAGATAGCATTTTATTAGATAGTTTTAAAGGCTTGCCCAACTTTTAGCAACAATCATGCCTGGTCATATTTCTACAATGTTATCCTCGCCCCTATATGCCTGGAAGTTACATGCTGACTACATAATTCAGCAGTCCGAAATTTGAATGAACACACCATTCGTGCGGCCACTCGGGAATACTCGAATCATTCCGTCATACGACAAAATAAAGTGGCCACACAAGCGAACTTACATTTGTTCTCTCTCGAGTCTATCTACTTACGTTAATGAGCTATGTTGTATTGGCCCTTAGCAATAAGTCGAAGCTGCTCTGCGTCCTCGATGGGCTGTCTCTCAAACAACACTCATTTATTTATGAAGTATTACAGTGAAGCTATCGCAATTACATATCCCCCTACCATGGAAGGCAAGAAGACGAACAGCAGGCAGGCACCCTTGTGGATGCATATTATTGTATTACTGGCACGAAATATTCTTTTGTCTCTCCATCTGGTCTGTCTCTCAAACAACACTCATTTATTTATGAAGTATTACAGTGAAGCTATCGCAATTACATATCCCCCTACCATGGAAGGCAAGAAGACGAACAGCAGGCAGGCACCCTTGTGGATGCATATTATTGTATTACTGGCACGAAATATTCTTTTGTCTCCTCCTTCAGCTGAAGTAGCCACGTCGCTCAGTGTTTTAGGGGGCATCTAGATATTTCATTATTAATTTTGAGGGAATGAGGTCCAACGCACACGTTCTGAGTCTTGATTTTCCCATCACCTTGGCGATGTCTTCCACAGTGGCGGTTGAAGTGGAAATCTGAGATCTCCAGGCCATAAGGAATATACTGTGTCACAAGCATCAGTATCCATAGTATCTAATTCTATTTTGCTTTTGGTTATCGTATCCGTAAAATAGTCACGAATGTCTCGTGCTAATGTACCGATGCTGTTGGCTTACGGGAGTTTAGTTTAGAGCTTTCTCCAAGAAAAGATTTCATGCAGTCATGTAAACGACTCGTGGCTCCTTTCACACAGCAGCCTTTACGAAGGTTAACCGTCACATCCTTTAACACCGCACAAAGGTTATCTTAATGACATACGCTCACCTTAGTGCTTTGTGAAAGGACGCCGTGGACAGTTATCAGATAATTCAGTTATCCTATTTTGAAAATAATCTCATTTCGTTTTTCGAAACAGTTTGTTCATCTTGAGAATAGCTTTGGATACTTTCCATACCATCTCCAGTAGAGTTTTGACGAGGATCATTGTTACCTAGCAACAGTATTTTAGTGCATCAAGGCTCACCACTATCATTGTTTCGCTAGTCCTTTAAAAATACTAAGAGTAACATGTTTCGCCAGTGCATTTTAGTGCATCAAGGCTCACCAATATCATTGTTTCGCTAGTCCTTTAAAAATACTAAGAGTAACATGCTTCGCCAGTGCATTTTAGTGCATCAAGGCACACCACTATCATTGTTTCGCTAGTCCTTTAAAATTGGCAAGGGTGACATGCTGCACAAGGCCGACTCTCTAGTGGGGACTTGAAAAAAAAAATTATCCTGATTCTCGGTGAGACAGTATTTCCCCATTTCTAACTGCAGTTCAATGTGACCTAATCCCAATATTATGAATTACTGAAGGCCATGTTATATAATACTAATTACAAAATTAATGATTTACCTTGTCTCACTTACAACAAATAACTGTTATCTATAGTCTCAATATTGATCCTAAAACAGTATTGTCAATTACAGACAGTTAGTATGTAATTACAGTATCATAGCTAAAATGGATAGAATTATCACTAAAACGCCCGCACGTTATCAGAAATGAGCGGGCCTCTGTAACTTGATAATGCCCGCAAAATGCTTGACGACGGGCCATTATCAAGCCCGTTGTTTGGTGACGTCATAATTTAAGTAGCTCAGCTGTTGAAGTTCAGTCACCTTCACCTACGAACTTGAGCTCAATATTGACTTTATATCTGGCTCACATTCGTCACATGTACCTCTTGCTTGTGCCAATCATAACAATTGTACCATAAATTACAACATACAGCAATGAAAATAAAGACTGGAACTCGAACGTTGTTGAGCACTGAAAACAATGGCGGCTAGCAGTATGCGCAAAGGTCAAGGTCAAATGTCGTCATTCTCAATATTGACGTCATCTGTGTTGTTCTATGACGTGTCTACATTTGTAAGATGTGTGTTAGTGACCGACGTCGTTTGTTGCCAGCAGTAAATGCTTCTAAACCGATACCGTTGTTTTTATTCTTATTTTCTTAAAAATTCTATTAATTTTAGCTATAATAACGGTAAGGCTATTTTTCAGGGCATTATCACTTGCAGAGGTCCTCTGTCTTTTCAACTGCCATCCTTTGTCGGGCAGTTAATGAAATACCTCGGGCGAAATAGCCTTACCGTTATAAAAGAAATAGCGTCACCCTTATATTAACATAACAGTTCGTTTAATCTAGTCACAGTATTAAGTCAAGCCACCACACACGCATACACATTTGACTGGAATAGAATATCGGTGACTGTGGCGTTAACTGCATATTTACATAAAGTAATGATTACTTTTTTAAATATGTAAATGAAGTAGCATTAGACGATTCACATTGATCAGAATATATGTATTGCTGTCTGGAAATAATCCGAGTTGAATCCATTGCCATTGAGGACAACACGTCAAAACCCACCCACCAAATGTTCGTGCGACAGTGGACAATCTTAGATTTGGTGATAAAGTCATGCCTTGACTTACGGAGACTCAGACTCAACAATGCGATTGGTCATTTGGAGGCTGGGGAGTCTCAGTCTGCGATTGCAAGGCAACTGGATGTGTCACAGAGTACCATAGCAAGACTTTGGCGTCGCTACCAGCAGCAAGGGTCAACACGTACGTGATCCTCCCAGGTCAAGTCGACCCGTGTCAAGTCGACCACGCCCGCTCTCAACAGGTTTATTCGTCTTCGACATTTGCGGAACGGTTCACGACAACATCCTCCACAACATCTGTAGAACCAGGACCCAGAACAATTTCTGATCAGACGTGAGGCTGGTATTCGTTCCAGAAGACCTTTGCGAGGACCTGTCCTTATATGTCAACATCGACAAGAACGCAAACAGTGGTGTCACCAACATCCCCCATGGCCATTGCCGAAGTGGAGAACTGTTATCTTCAGTGATGCGTCATGTTACATGCTGCGACGTCCCGACGGAAGAGCACGTGTATATCGACGTCGCAACGAACGCTACGCTGCAAAGTGTGTACAGGAAGTGGACCTGGTTTGGGCTGTCATCTCCTACAGTGGATGGACAGATCTCATTCAGGTCCAGGGCAATTTGACATCCCGACGTTACCGTGACGAAATCAGCAGGCCTCATGTCCTTCCTTTCATAAACCACCAGAACGTCATTTGTTCAGCATGATAACGCTCGGCCGCATGCAGCAAGAATAATCAGGGATTTCTTTGCCCAGAACAACGTTCAGGATCTTGATAGGCCCTCACGATCACCGGATCCTAACCCTGTTGAACATTTGTGGGACCAATCGGATCGTCGTGTGCGCCAGCGTGACCCTCATTCCCAGGCATTTCATCCGGAATCTGGTCCAGTCTATGGGACGCCGATGCCAATCAACCATGGTAATGCTAATGGTGGCCACACAAGTTGCTGACTGCTCTGAGACCTTGACCTTGGAACACTAGTAATTTGTGATCTACAGTTTCTTGCAGCACTGGACCGTTAATGTTCATTCAGGTTTTCTTCATGACTGCCCTGTATTATGGAACCGCAAGTGTATAAATTGATGAGTCAGACAATTTTCACTACTCTCTCACTACTCACTCGACCACCAACCTTCTTTCTCACTACTCACTCACCCACCCACCCACCCACCCTATCACTACTCACTCTCCCACCCACCCATTCTATCACTACTCACCCACCCACCCACTCTATCACTACTCACCCCACCCACTCACTCTCTCACTACTCACTCACCCACCCACCCACTCTATCACTACTCACTCACCCACCAACCCACTCTATCACTACTCACTCACCCACCAACCTTCTCTCTCACTACTCACTCACCCACCCACTCACTCTCTCACTACTCACTCTCACGCCCACCCACTCTATCACTACTCACCCACCCACCCACTCACTCACCCACTCTCTCGTCCACTCACTTAATCTACCTGGATCAGCGGCTGATTTTAAAGATCAAGTTCTAAAGATCAAGTCATCAAGTTCAACTTCATGGCTTGATGCCACATACTGACACGTGATGCAACAGATATTTTCTTCGTTATTGTCTTTCTGCACACAGCATCAGAACAAACCAAACCGACTGAACACCTCGTAAAACTAAACCCTCACGACTTATGCTGCTACATTACATGTGATTGATACATGTTGCCGTAGCGCCAGAACTGAATGTACGTATATATGATAAGAACTGTCTCGTATTTCAGGTGTGATCGGGGTTCGTCATATTTGTTCATATTATTCATCTATATCATGAAGAAAAAGCACGAAAAAGACACGTGTTGTGTCTGATGTAATTACAATGAACACTTAGTGCATGGTTGGATCTTTCCTAACAGCTGTTGGCACATTTAATACGTAAAACAATTGCACCGCGGTTATGTGCCAAACTGAACTGACTCATACTACTCAAACTTTGATAAGGGCCACAGTGTCGTGGCACAAGTCACGGAGGTGATCGTAACTCTCATACCTTAACACTGACTTTTGTCAGTCGTAGCGCTATAACGGCATTAGACAGCTGTTCCGGCTCACAATGATTGGGGGACTGGGTGGGTAAGAGGGCTGACTTTGTGTGCTGGCGATTAGGTGGACTCCGAGGGTGTGAGTTCGAATCCCGGATGTGACTGATCCCAATAAAACAAAAAAAGAAAACAAAAAGGTATGCTTTACATTTGACCATATTTGAATGACTTGCTACCTCTTGAGATTGAATGGAGACAAGACTGAAGTGCTGGTGGTAAGGGACCCATGTCGTTCTGAGGAGGTAAGAGGGGATGTCAATAAGGTTTGAGCCTTGAGCATTTTTCATACCCAGGTGTCACAGCCTATGGTACGACATTGAACCTTGGGGTGTAGCTGATGTGATATATAAGTTTTGGTATCCTACTCTCAGAAGTTATTGAACAGCTCACATTGACAGAAAGAGACTCCCCTCACGGCAGTGAAAATGAATAAAATTGAGTATAGAGCAGTAATTAAGTTTTTAGTTCTTGAAGGAAACTCGGCGGAGAAAATTGAAGAAAGGCTTTGAGCAGTTTATGGGGAGTCTTCCCCTTCATCTGCTACCATCAACCGATGGGTCAATGAATTTAAGCATGGTAGAGAGAGTCTTGAAGATGACCCCCTTCCAGGTCGCCCAACAACAAGCACTAGTCAGGAAAACATTGACAGAGTGCATAGACTTGTGCTGAAAAATCGTCGAATCACACTCCACGAGTTAGAGGAGACCACAGGCGTTTCACACGGATCCATAGAGACAATTCTTCATGAACATCTCGTCATGTCTAAAGTGTTCCCAAGATGGGTGCCAAGAATGCTTACAGATGAAGTGAAGCAAACAAGGGTCACCATAAGCAACTCCATGCTAACCAGATACAGCAAGAATCCAGAAGATTTTTACTTTAGGCTAGTAACCTGTGATGAAACCTGGATCCACCACTATGATCCTGAGAGCAAACAAGAATCCATGGAATGGAAACATGTCAGTTCTCCCAGGACCAAAAAGTTCAAAGCCTCCAGATCAGTGCAGAAGGTAATGGCGACAGTCTTCTGGGATAGCAAAGGCGTCATCTACATAGATTACTTACCACAAGGAAGAACAATGAATGGGGAATATTACGCTAACTTGTTGAGGCAAGTGCGACAGTCAATCAAGGAGAAGCACCGGGGCAAGATCAGACGTGGTATTCTTCTACATCAAGACAATGCTCCAGTACACACCTCTCGCGTTGCAGCCGCTGCTGTCCAGGAATGAGGATACGAAATCTTGCTGCATGCCCCCTACTCTCCAGACCTGGCACCAAGTGATTACCATCTGTTCCCAAATCTCAAGAAACACTTGCGTGGTCGTAGATTTCAGGATGATAATGAGCTTATTGCTGCTACTGAGGCTTGGCTTGAGGACCAAAATGGCGCCTTCTACAGAGAAGGCCATCAGCGCCTGGTAGAAAAGATGGAACAAGTGTCATGACTCACAAGAGGATTATGTTGAAAAATAAATGTGGTTCATACCAATATTTTGTGTTTTACTATGCAAGACTCAAAACTTTTTGACATCCCCTCGTATGTGCGTGTGTGTGTGCATGTCAGGCATTGGGGGGGGGGGGGGGATTTTAGGGGAGCTGAGTGGGGTGAGGGGCATGGGAGTGGCCATTCACATTGCACATGCAATTCTATAAAAAATCATCATCACCCCCACCCTCCTAAACCCTAAACTTCTCATTAACAAGCTCCAGACGCATAAGCCATTACAAGGACTTGAACATTTGGGAACATAATCCCAAATCCGTCAACTCCAGCAGGATTCGGTACAAGGTCCTTCTCCTTTTGTTCAAGCTCATGCACCAAGATATTTGCAAATTATATTCAAAGCCATGTCAACCAAAAACCACGACTTCACAAAAAGGTAACTGTTGGAAGCCATCAAATTCCGCCGTCAGAAACATTTGATCAATTGAGACCAAGGATTGTGCATACTTTCGGTCTATGAAGAACTAATCAAACCATAGACTATCTGAGTATTGTGTCTATTTGTTGTTATTACTTAATGATCTCGTGAGTGGCTTCACCCCTGTAGTACTCTTTGTTGTTTTAGTTCCCCATTGGCTTCTTCCAATTATGTACTACTTGTTTATTCTATTACATGCTGTTGTTAATATTAATCCGTTGTTTGTCACAACATACCATGTATATAAAGCTTCTCACTATTTGCTTGTGTTCACATTTAGCTTGATAACGGTGTAAGAATCTACATCGAAACGTCACTGAACGTAATAAACGTTGTAATCCATCAAGTTTCGTGTTTGACCCGCTAACTTCTAGAATGCCCACTAAACATGTTGTACCTGTACATGTGTAGCTGATTACTCCCAGTTTGTGTACTCTTTGAAATAAACCTATAAGGGAGACTCCCAGGGTCTATCTTTAATTAGACCAAGTGATCCTTCATTGTTTGTTTTGATATTTGGATATCTCTATTTGCATTAAAACTTGGAAAGACTACAGTACATGTATATGTTGTTTGTTTTGAAAATTGGACATAATCCTTCCAACCTGCATTCAAACTATCAGCCGTAGCACGCAAAGATATTCTCACTCATTTTCACCGAGTGCGATTATGTCGTGGAATTTATTGCCCGATGGAGTTGTTAACGCTATTTCCCTGAATCAAACAAAATTACAATTACTTTGATTCAAATTTTTTTGGTGGTAGACTTTGTCAAATCATCCATTGTCGCCTCAAACTCGGCTGTAATGATCTAAGCATAGATAGATATAATCGACATATATCGGAAACATGTAAGTGTTCATGTGGTCATTATAACGAAGACGTTATTCACTGCCTTTTTCCATATGGGAACAATCAAAATTTAAGAATAACTGTGTATTTTTCGCTTTGACGAAATAAAAATCTGTTCAAACCATATCAGTGTACCAGAGCTTCACTGACCTTAAGTGAACCACTCCCAATCCGCTCTGAAGTCAGTTTGTGAGCGACTATGCTTGTCGTAAGAAGCGACTAACGGGATCGGGTAGTCAGGCTCGCTGACTTGGTTGACATATGTCATCGGTTCCCAATTGATCACTGGATTGTCTGGACCAGATTCGATTATTTATAGACCGCCGCCATATAGTTGGAATATTGCTCACTCGCTCACTCAGTTTGTGAAATGCAGCTTTTAATACTACATATCCATAAAAACATTAGCAATAACTCAGATCCCCCGATCTGGGATGTTTTAGGCAATAAACGGTGAAGCAAAACAGTAAATCAGAAGATCGTCATTTTTCTTGCATTTGGGATTCAATCTGGTATGTTTCAAATCGAGAAGAAACTTTTGTTAGACACGAGGCTGTCCATTTTCTCTTTCTTTAACCAAGTGTATACATTAAACACCACGCTAGCTTGATGAGACTCACAGGGCTGTGAGGTGGGAGGTCATTTAACATCAGATCAAGGTGCGTGTATATCAGTCTGTGTGTTCCACAGCCAGGCGAGTTGCTCCGCCTGCAGGAATCAATAGCTCAACACGGACCTATATTACATTTAACATTATAACGAGGAACATGGCCATAGGGGAAGTGAGGGAGCCTGTATGGCGGAGTTGTGCGGTGTGTATTTGTGTGTCTGAGTGAGTCTGTGTGTGCATGTGTTTATGTGTGCGTGTGGGCGTTTGTGCGTTCACGTGTTTGCGCGACTGTGTTCATGTGTATGTGTATTAACGCGTGTGTGTGTTTGAGTATATGGGTTCGTGTGCGTGTATGCGTCTTTGTGCGTGTTCATGTGTGTTCGTTTGCGAGTGACTGTCTATGAGAGCATGTTTTTGGTCATGTGTGTGCATGATTGTATATGGGTACGTGCGTGTGAATGTTCAAGTTTTTGTATGTGTAGGCATGAGCGTTCACGTGTGCGTAAGTATGTATGCGTGTGTGCTTGCGTGTGACTGTGGAATGTGTTGGTGTGTACGTATAGGGGTGAATGGGGAGGCATACGCATCATTGAATTGTTTGACCTGCACCACGCTTAAGTGGAGTTTCACACCCAAGTAGGAAATCGAACCTAAGTCTTTTGAAAAGTGGTTGATAAAACTACTAAGGAAAGAGTACCTGAACCATGACAAGCATGCGTTTCCCTACAATGATCAAACGCAAAAAATTTGAATGTGCAGTATTGAACTTCGCTGCATACAATGACCCTAATACTTGTGCAGCCGCGCGGACATAACATGTGATAACGATCGGCTGGTCATCACCGGTCAATATAGCTCACAGTCGTGACCTTGACATTCGAACGTTTAAAGCACAAGGCTGTCCGAACGTCCCTGACTGTCTCAGGCCAACAGGTCCACTGTATTTTACGTGACTAGAATGAGCTTTGTGCGTATGGATGAGTGAGTTTGATTCTCCTTCGCTTTTAGCAACATTTCAGCAATATCAAGGCTGGGGACGCCAGCAATGGGTTTCGCTTTTGGGGAATCGAACAAGGGTCTTTGGCGTGGCGATTCGCGCGTATGACTATCACGGTACACAACCTGGCGCTAATGTGAAACGTGTTTAAATGTACCTGGTTCTGTTTGTGTGTGTTGTGGTAAGTTTTAAAAAAAAACATATTAAAAACACACGAAACTTAACGCGGCTCTTGTTAGAGTGGCTACAAACACGTAGAAATCCACAAGTCACATGGACAGTACTCCGCTACTTTACACCAGTGGGCAGAGAGGTAATCTAGTGTTTAGAGTGTTCTCTTGTTACGCCGAGGGTCCGGGTTCGATTCCCAACGTGGATACGCTTTGTGAGGCAGACGTTTGAATATTTCTATGAGGCGTGAACAAAACCTCACTCATTCACTGACTCATGATCACACGCTCTATCAGCAGAATTAATATTTGTATTACACAGGGGCGAGTTTTATTATATTATGTTTAAGGCCTAATTATCTTTTTAAAACTCCATGTGATCAAGCACTGGTAATTTGCGTCATAAACTAGGTCAAGCTGATGAATATAATTTTTCTCTATCGTGTATCAACATGTAGGCATTGACGCGAACCACTGCACACTCCAAATGAGTTCAACAGTAAAATTACAACTTCATTATTGATTAATTAAATAAAATTATATATGTGTACCCTACACATAAATGTCGCTTTCTGACTGGCTGCGCTCCATTCTGTTATTTTCAATGTACCCTGTATACACGCGAGGTGCCCAAATGGCAATACTACGTGGTTCTACTTCTTTATATCGAATAACATTGACACACGTATGATGTACGGAAATTATCGATGTTATGCGAAATCAAGAAGGGAGATAACTCTAAATCTGTCTTTTTTTCTTGCGATGGTTACGAAAAGATCTGCTTCGCATTCCAAAAAATACATTTTGATAAAACGTTCAAATGCAGTCCCTGTGAAAACTAAGAAGTGCAATTTCATCGCGACAATACCTGCGGGAAAAATAGGAAGATGCAAGATTCGAATCGTTTTACTCACGTTTTACTCAGGTTGGCTGAGCCTGAAGTGTAGATACCCTTGCTAAAACCGTTCAAAGTTAACACTGAGGTGTTCGCTAATATATATACGTTGTTTTCGGTGACTCGTCTTCTCCCAAAGCCTAGCGCTGTTAAGTGTTTGTCAGTGTGTGTTTTGAGAAGTACAAAATCATTGCATTGTGTTTATACTACGGTGTATCTATTATATGGGTTGTCCAGGAATGATATACATTTCAGATTGCGTTGAAATGTCACACTGATTCTTAAAACATCTCAATCTAAGGGCGTGAATCTAAAGGCCCGAATCCTTACACCGAAATCTTTATGTAAGCCAGTACAGAAGATATATGCAATGGCTCGCGCTGCGTATTTGCATTTCGTTCGTTCATCTCGTGTCGTGGCCTTTTGAGTAGGAAGGTTCTTGCATAAAACTATTACTGTGGTAAAACATGCGGACGCACTGGGTACTACATGTTTTTGAACAAGACTGTACTTTTCGATGAAACATGCCTAACGTGATAAAACCTGTATTCACAGGTAAAAGTGGTACTGAATTATGAACGTCCCTGTACTTACCGACAATACATGAAAAAAAACCCAGTACTGCTAGTATTACTGAATTATATATAGCTGGCACTAGGTTGTACAAGCTGGGCAGGTAGTCAACGGCAGTCAACCACCTTCCTCGTCAGCTGAGTCGCGATGGAGTCTCAGACGTTCATGTTGTGGTTTCAGCTGGACCAGGAGAGACTAGCAGATCACGAGAACGGTAGTGTACAGTTAGATGTCCATTTACTCAATAACTTCACATCGATTGTCTTGAACGTTGCTTGGATAGCAAGCCAAGTTGATATGTTATATGTTTGTGTGCTTTCACATAATCGGAAACCTAGACCGTGGTGGTGCTCGGTGATCAGCGGTGGGAGGTAGTGCCTGTGGGAGTCGGGGGTAGGGTGAGGGCGTGTGGGGCAGGTCAGCGGGGGATGTGCGCAGGCAGCGAGTGGAGAGACAGGGGATGTTAGGGTGAGGTACTGTAGAGACTGATACAGATAGGGGTGTGCAAGTTGTAGTTCATGATGGGGTGAGGTAGGGTAGATGGTGACGCAGACAATCACTGAGGAGACTGGGACTGTTAGGGTGAAGTAGTGTAGAGGATGACGCAGATAGTTACCGAGTGAAGAGACAGGGGATGGTAGGGTGAGGTAGTGTACAGGATCACGCAGACAGTTACAGAGTGAAGAGACAGGGACTGTTGGGGTGAGGTTCGGTAGAGACTGGTGCAGATAGGGGTGGGCAAGTTGTAGTTCATGATGGGGTGAGGTAGAGCGGAGGATGACGCAGACAATCACTGAGGAGGCAGGAGCTGTTAGGGTGAAGTAGGGTAGAGGATGACGCAGGCAGAAGATTTTAGGGTGAGGTAGGATAAAGAGTCGGGCAAATGGGCATGCCAAGTTATGCCTCTCAGGGTGAAGTAATGCGAAAGATGATGCAGGCAAAGTTTACCATCATGTTTTCGAGGTTTACTAAGTTGTTGATTCAGGATAAGGCGGGTCCAAATGTAGCTGGCGTCGTGTTGAACTGGCGCAGGTTTGTTAGTCCCCGACAGGTTCACTGGGTTGTGCAGGAGGTAAGATAATGATTTACCGGATTCACACGTATGAGAGGGTTTATCACCAAGGAAAGGCATACACATGTAGAATTCTTAGTCGATACATCTGACAATGGGACACTCATCGCATGATGTTATGACATCCCAGGCAGCTGAAGAAAGTGGGCATGTCGTGATTAAAATCAGACATGAATGTTCCTAGTTCCCTCGCAAGGTCATAGCGTTAACAATTCTTCCGTTACTATTGCATACTTATTTTAAGCTACGTCATATATTTATTCTGTGTCATGTGAGACCACAGAGGAAGATCGCTTTGCTTCTGATAAAAAAATAGATAATTATTTGCATAAATATGATTACCAAAATGACTGATAATAAAACGGCTAGAGTGCAGTTTACCGGGGAACTGCTACCCGGGGACTGCTGAGCGTTTGTTAATGAGCGCGCTGCTGTATCCTTAGCCCTTGGGCACCCCCCTTCTAGATCCTTAGCTCTTGGGCACCCCCCTTCTGGATCCTTAGCCCTTGGGCACCCCCTTCTGGATCCTTAGCCCTTGGGCACCCCCTTCTGGATCCATAGCCCTTGGGCACCCCCCTTCTAGATCCTTAGCCCTTGGGCACCCCCCTTCTAGATCCTTAGCCCTTGGGCACCCCCCTTCTAGATCCTTAGCTCTTGGGCACCCCCATTCTGGATCCTTGGGGTTAGTGGAAAAAGGTTAGGGTTGGCTTACCTCTGGTGCGAGTATATCCATCCGAAAAAAATCGGAAAAAATGCGCCCGGTAAAGTGCACTACTCCCAATAAAACTTAGTTAAGAGTAACTTAATACGGAAGCTAAAGATAGTCATCAAGTTATACTAAAAGACTGGAAGTAACATGGGGGATAAGGAAATAAATAGTTCTCGAGAAGCTCGTGACTCGGGCAGCAACGAATACACTGTGTGGTGAATATGATATGTATCACAAACATTGGGTAATGAATACGAATAATTATTCATAAATAAAATATTGTTCAATATACAATACTGCAGTGACTCATGCGCAATATGGAAACCCCGTGTTGACTGTTAATCTGTCGTAGTAATAACCAGTGTTCTGACAGGACACTCAAATTTGGTATGTTATAAAGTACTAGTTACAGTCCACAGTTCCTCGTGCAGCCTTTGAAAACTGACATGACTTGCACAACTGCAAGGTTATTACATGTTCCATCCTTGCATATCTCACTTTAATAAGGGCTCAAGTAAAACATGCTTTGAAAAAGAAATGCAAATATTCATTCACGTTTGGTTCTGGTGAGCACGGATAACGAATTGTATTCATGAAGGGATTCATCGAATTTGTGAGTGTGTCGTAACAGCCCAACTTGTGACATAAACGTCCCAGTCTCATATTAACAATTTTCTATTCAGAATTGCTTCCCTTGGTCGTGCAAGGATCCGCTGATCCAATCCAACAACCAGCAGTGCTCCGTTGTTCAAAACAACCTTATCTCTAAGGTCAACCTTATCTCTAAGATTTCAACCTTAGACCTTTACTAAGGTTAGCCTCCCGTTGCACGAAACAACCTCAGCTAAGGTTAACCTTAAGTTACGGTTGATAACTAAGGTTGGTTCGATCCAAACTTAGCGTCTTTAGGTTGGAAAGGGAATATGGCGGCTGCTTTTATTTTGAGGAAGCAGAGAGTGTACAGAAATGGGAATGTCAAAAATAGCATATTAATGATCACTGATATCAAGTTTCCATGAAAACCAGTTATGATAATTCTGAAAGGTCGCCCATGAACCAAGAATTGGTTGGGATGTTTTCGAAAATACACTTAGTGCGCTTTCCGCCATATTGGATAGTGTTTACAAAATCACGTTTCGACAAGGCCGATATTGAGACGCCTATTATATGACGTATACTTCATAGTCTGCTGCGACAAATGCATCATTGAATTCTCCACACATCATAGAATCAAATTACAAATGGTCTTTGCCACCAACACCAACAGTCTACATAAAACGAACGAGAACGAACGCAGTGCTCGAAAGACTGTGCGTTTCAAATGTAAACAAAGAAAAAATCCGATTTTACAATACGTGATATTTTCGGAAATTTTCCAGCATGGTTAAGTACGCCTAGAATATTAAGTTGAAGAGTATCGCAGCAAGAAATAGCAAGTTAAAAAAATATACAATGCAATCATGTAATGATTCATAAGCAACTGTCAAAGTTTCCGTGCAACGTGACGCCATGACTGACGCAAAATCAAGCAGAACGACAACGGTACTTATCGGCATTTCTCCCGTCATTTACATTGAAAACGATAAAAACATATAACAAAACACAGATACTCAGAATAATTCTGATTAGTTACATCTCAAATTTATGTTCAAAAGATCCCTGAATCAAGGCAAGAGTCCTCGCAAAATCCGATGTACCCTTGTCAGCAAAGCCGCCATTTTGAAAGAAATCGGTCATGGGTGGTGATGTCACACGTCAACATTGTTGCACATATTAGGCAATTTCTTTGAGGTGAGGGTCGGTTGAACAAGAGTAAACACAATGTTCATATCATTCCGAGTGCACTTTCAGTATTGTGATGTATATTTTGCGTATTTTGACCAGGTGCGAGTTTGTCAAAAACGTTTTGAAACATATTTTGATAGCAACTAGGATATCTAAATCAATATTTATACGAAAACTGCTTACAGGTCATGACTTAATTTGGACAAACCTTACGTACACAATCTAACAGTTCTTACTTTTTACCTTTCATTACATACCTATGAAGAGAAATAACATAATCATAAATGTTTATATCCTAAATGAACAATCATTTACGCTAAATTGATCCACGTGAGCACGTGTTGCATACAAGAAGATACGTGATAAAACCGTCTAATTGTTGATATATTCAGGACACTATTTCGTTTTGTCTAAAGTGTGTTGAATTCTGGCATAGTAGCCGAGACCTTTCACATATTCAATGGAAATTAGGTGAGATATATACAGCAAAGCAGTGTCGTCTTTTTCCGACGTCACAAAATGCACAAAACATGCCATGACGTCAACTAAAATGTTGCATCATTTTCAGTTATGTTATTATATAATGTCATTACATTTGAAGATGTGTCTGTTACTCCGTTAGTAGTGATGTAAAATTAATCAAGATACATCTACACAAACAGGAGAATTTGGAATCTAAGAACTAAATTATCTATTGCCATCCAAATCGATTTCTTATGTAGTACATTGGTATCTTTCCTTATAAACTGTGAAACTACCAAAAAGTCTCCGCTCACATTGGGGAACTTTGTATTGGAATAGGTTTGTTCACTGTGTACAAAACATAACGAAAATATACTGTCCATATTCACAGCAAATTCTCTCCATGTGATCTTAGTTACACTGACCTGATGTAAAGCATAGCGGGGTTATGCCCCCTTATCTTTATGCGTGCATCGTCTCCTTGTGAACGTCATAGAAGAGAATCCATTTTTGACATTTATGGCGGGCCATTTTTAACATTGAGCTTACAATGTTGTGCATTAACACATAAATCCATTTCATATACACTTATGTCGTTCTCACACTTTTCGTAAAGATGATAAAATTAAAAAATCGTAGGCGAGTGCTTTTATTGGTATACGATGAAAGCGGAGAAATTTAATGATTTTTTAACGCACACAAAAGTTTTGGACAACATTTAGCAGTATCTATTTCTCAAATCCCTGAGGTTGTCGCAGTTATATTTATACCAACGGATAGGAAATTAAATATTCTACATTTCTGTGTAATTTTATAGCCGTACACAGATCTAGGACCACGCTAGCGCAATTTTCGCACAACGTTCACTTTTCAAACCTTATGAAAATGTGCGCCTGAATAAAAAATCCACGGGTTAAGGTTGCCCTAAAGTTGTTTTGTGCAACAGGCGTATCTTTTTCTTAAGGTGATCGTAACTCTAACCTTAGTGCTTAAGGTTGATCTTAGCTAAGGTTGTTTTGCAAACTCAAGCATATTTAACTCTTCACATGAAACTGCGGTGACTTTGGCAACTGGGCCATCCGCACGCTATGTAATAATAGTAATATGTGCGTTTATATTATATTATATTATATTATATTATATTATATTGTATTATAACCGTAGAAATCCCAAGCTATCTGTTAGGGGCTAGAAGGTTCTATTCACATGACTTTATCCCACCCTGTACCCATTTTCTGCTGGGTAATCAAGCAATTTTGAACAATTTCACTTGCCTAAGATGAGTCCATCTGTGCTCAATTTACGAGGATGACGTATATAAATGTAAGAAAATGACGTTGTACATGCCCGATGGAGTGGGTGAGTGAGCTTGGGTTCATGCTTTCAGCAACATTCCAGTAATATCACGGCGAGGAACACCAGAAATAGGATTAACTCATTGTACCCATGTGGGGAATCGAACCCGGGTCTTCGGCGGTACAAGCGAAATGCTTTAACCACAAGGCTACCCCATCGCCCCTACGTCGATGGATGCCTGAGCCTGTTATTTCCAATTTCCATAGCCACAAATAGTAACTGGATATATTTCTTTCAAACCATGATACCATTGGCATTGTTGTTCGATTTCCAGGACAAATGAAACCAACAATTTCCTATACGGAATCGAACCCGGATCTTCGGCGTGACATGAGAACCCTTCAACCACCAGAGACTCGTTTCACAAGGCTCTCGTAAGCCTAAGATCTCGCAATTTTTCACGTAGTATTCCTACTTCCTATGTTACAGCATTGAGGGTACGACTGCTACTAGAAAAGTTACGACAACTTAGGCGTACGAGAGCTTTGTGAAACGAGTCCCTGGATGCCGATTTTATTTTTCAGGCGCACATTTTCATAAGGTTTGAAAAGTGAACGCTGTGCAAGAATTGCGCCCGCATGGTCCCGGATCTGCGCCCAACTATGAAATTACACAGAAATGTTGAATGTTTAATTTCCTATCCGTTGGTATAAATATAACTGTGACTGCCTCAGGGGGTTGAGAAATAGACACTGCTAAATTTTGTCCAAAACTTTTGTATGCGTTAAAAAGCAGTAACTTTCTCCTTTCTCTCCCTTACATCAAAAGGACAGTCTGTTACGATTTTTAACATTGTCATTTTTACGAAAAGTGTGAGCGAAGAAAATACAGCCTGATATCTGAACGACAGAAGTGTGTTGAAATGGATTTATGTGCTAAAATGGCCCGCAATAAATGTCAAAAATGGATTTTCTTCTATGACGTCAAACGTCGACAGAGGGGACATGCACGTATAAAGATAAGGGGGCATAACTCCGCTATGCTTCACATTAGGTCAATATTCAACTCTGATCACATGGAGAGAATTTGCTGTGGTTACGGACAGTATATTTAATTTCGTTATGTTTTGTTCACAGTGAACCAAATACAAAGTTCCCCAGTGTGAGCGGATACCTTTTGGTAGTTTCACAATTTATAAGAAATGATACCATTGTACCACATGAGAAAGCACCTAATACCGATTTGGATGGACCTATCCGATACATACGTTAGTTCTTCTATTCTCATGTTCTCCTTCGATTCTCATGTTCTCATTTATAACAGAGTAATAGCCATATCTTCAAACGTATTGAAAACCGAAAATAATACAACATTTTAGCTGACGTCATGGCATGTTTTGTGCATTTTGTGACGTCGGAAAAAGACGACTGGTTTGCTGATTAGTATCTACATAATCTAATTTCCATGGATTGTGTAAAAAGTCTCGGATTCTATGTCTGAATCCAACACTCTACAGACAGAACATAAATGAATGATTTTACCATTGAAATAGTGTCCTAAATATATCTTCAGTTGGACGGTTTTACTGCGTATCTTATTCTGAGCAACACGCGCACCTGTCTGGCATCAATTTAGCTTAAATGAAAAATAATATTTAACAACACCATTCATTGTATAATCACATAAGATATAAACCTGCTTCTCATGATTATATAATTATTTCTTTTCATAAGTATGCAATGAAAGATCGCTTTTTAGTATGGAACTACATGCATTAGAATATGGACGTAAGATTTGTCCAAATTAAGACAAGACCTGGTTTGTATATTTGTAAACATTTTTCGTATAAATATTGTTTCAGTTAGATATCCTGCTATCACAATATGTTTTAATCGAATTTAAATTGATTTGTGTTATCGAAAACAATGATAATGAATCATGAAACGTTTTTGACAAACCCGCACCTGGTCAATCAATTTTCATAATTGTTTTGTCTATAAAACCGACACAAACAAATTCAATGAACAAGACAATTCCTTTTATATGTGCGCCTATACATTTCACAAAATGCATAAATCATTTTCATTAATATTATCAGTTTTACTTATAAGGTTGAATCAAATAGCTGTTTATTAACCTGATCATACGAAACCGCAATATTAGTCCCAACGTATTGAATTTTGTACATCACAGGAACTAAAGCACGTGGCAGTAATGGCTACGTGTGATCTTCTAACAGTTGTGTAGAGGCTGAAAATGTATAGTACACCTGAGTCAATTTTCTATGTAAATATTATTCAAACAATCAACAGCTTTCAAAGAATAAAACCGCATACCCTATATCCACAAATATCGGGTCTATGGGCCAGAGCGATATGTATGTTAGGGTGTGTGTAGTGTAGACCTAGGTTTGGGCACAGGCGCTCGTGTCATTGCGGGGACAAAAGATTATTTTTTAAAAATATAAACATTTAAACTCGCAACGAAAAGGTCACTATGCGTCATAGGGGTGGTCTAGTGGTTAAAGCGTTCGCTCTTCACGCCGAAGACCCGGGTTCGATTCCCCAGATGGGTACAATGTGTGAGGCCCATTTTCTGGTGTCCCCGCCGTGATATCGCTGGAATATTGCTAAAAGCGGCGTAAAACCAAACTCTCTCACTCACTCACTCATTGTCTGGCATCTGCTTCCGTTCTCTCTCTTGATAAAATTCCTTTGTCTTTATCCTTTAATCCATTATCAAAAGGATTCTTTGTAATCGCCGTATCCCGACTGCGTAGATCGATGCTCATGCTGGTGCTCACCGTCAGGACTCAATCAGCCATCATTATCGAACCAGCGAACCTAAATCTTACAAACGTCGCGTTCTCCTCTGTTATGTTGCGAAAACATGCAATCATCCAGAAAACAATGTGTCAGATCCAAGTATTTTTTGCATACTTATTTGACTTCCATGTTATAGAGTTATTGCGAGAACATATGGAGTTGTCAGAACACATGGCGAGGTCACTGATAATTTATGAATCAGTTCATCGGCAGATAATAGATACGGGTTAATTTTGTACTGATGTATTAAGTATATCAACATGATATTGTAAGTAACTGGTAAAGCGTGTGTCAGGTTATGGACTGGTTCGACATCTATTATCCGTCTCCCTGTATATAATAATTCAGTGAAAGAGCGAGTATGTTTTTATCCTGTTTTTTAGCAATGTTGCGCAGTGGAAATAAACATGTGCAGAGCTGTCTAATAAATGAAACTGAAAAATAATCAACTGATTTTTGAAACTTACCTTTGGTCGAAATAAGAAAATAAACGTGACAACTATTACAAGGGAGAAAACTGGGTGACTTACAAGGAACTAAAAGTGATTCTCTTAAAGTGATGAAAATTAACTATGAAATGAAATCCGCCAAATTTCCCTCACTGTCTAACCTCTGACCACTTATACAAGTTCAACAATCTAACAGCCAATTGAACCTATAAAACTGTGTAGGCAATCGTTCCTAATGCCTACGCGCGTTGGGAGCGTATAGCCTCAACGAATGAATAGCAACGAACGAATAGAACACGAATGACCTGTGTATCCTTGACCACCCCAAACTACCTCGCATTTCACATGCACTTCTACCCGTTCCGGGAGTATTCGTGCGGTCACCAGCAGTTTGCACGAGGTGCGTTTGGGCGAGCAATTTTAAGTGACACATAGTATAGATAACAATATCTGATTTGTTTCCCTGTCACTGGTGTGATGCCCTCAGTCTGTGATAGGCAGTGGGGTAGCGAAGTGGATAAAACGTACGCTCGTCACGCCGGCGGTCCGGGTTCGATGATCCACATCGTGTTACGGCTGCGTGAATTCCACCTCCCGCCCTCAATCACGTGACAGCCTAGTGGCTATCTTCAGTATAGTAAGGGCCGTTTTTGATGTATGTAGAATTGCTGTCGCTACGTTTAAAATTATATTTCAATATTATGTTATATTACATCATTCAAATCCTTATTATGTGTATTTTTTTATTGGTGTGCGGTTGGTACACTTAGCTATTACTATTATGAAAATGTTGGAATTTAAAGTGTACCAACCCAGTATTGTATGGCAGTTTGAAGTCAGTTAACTGCACTTTACGCTTGATATGATTTCTTATGTCTATTTTTATGTGCATCATCGTAAAGGGGATGTTGTCAGTTTTATGCACATATATACTTTATATATACTCTGTTATCCTATGGCACCCTATTCCGTAATTATCTTAATTTCAAAAGTACACTTCTCGCTTGTAAAGGGTCAATACCAAAAGACCGAAGTCTCGCTACGACCTGCGAGGTCCGCCAGCGGGCTATAAATAGGGTTAGCCAGAGGTCAGTAAGGCGGGGACCGACCGGAACCGGCATTGGACGACTGAGGTGGCTAGCGAAGGATGGACTCTCCAGGGGATATTTGCTAAGTCGGAGTTGGGATTAGGATTTAGGATAATCCTTTGTTGTTGAGCTTAAGATAGCTTTTTGTGAGAACTGTTTGGTTGAAAACTCGCGCCCAAATCTCCGCTGGCATTTATATTTTTGTTACCCTGGTATTCCTTTATACTTTAAGGTATATCCTATAGTCCAGTCCTTCCTTAAGTTACTGCCGGTCCTCATACTTTAGCCTATTAGGAAATAGGGTGCCATCTATGCATGTTATCCATTGTAAGTAAAACTGTTTATCTATCTTAAGTATAATACAATTCTAAAACTTTTCTTGTTGTGGTTCTTATTTTATCCTTCACTATTTCGGTTAACTGGAACAGGTTGGTTTGCCTAAATGTATTATTATACCCTAGACTTTAATTTGTTTCGAGCCTAGTCACAGTAGAGTGACTCTGTCAGTGTAGTTGTCACCGTAACACATGGACACAATGTGTCAAGCATATTTCTGGTGTCCCCCGCCGTGATATTGCTGGGATATAAAAGCGGCATTATATAAGACGCAACTCTCTCACCCATTCGGTGTGCGAATAATTGCAGTGACGTAAACACGATCTACCTCTGAGAACTATAACATATTTCTGTTTCTTGTCTAGAGATATTATCTCGAGTCAAGGCGCTGCCAGGCTTGTTTTGGACAGGCACGTGGACGACAGCAACCGAACAACACCTCGACGACGGTGGCTTCCTGTACATCGCCGTCAACAGCGATGGGAGGTACGTCAGTTGCAATGTCGTGACTTTAGTTGTGGTAAGTCGACCCTTGCAAGCGTTTAATGGATAGTTTAAGTTGTTAATTTTGTTTCTGCATTTCATGGAATGGTTTTATTGACGTTTCGACATCTGATTCGCGACCACCATTTCCAATTGGTGATTTCCCTGATGGTACATCGCAGACGTCGTGAAGATCCGGGTTAGAATTGGTCTTTGGCAAACCATGCCAGTCGTAAGAAGCGGTGTACGACGATATATGTCAACCAGGGTACTGAGTCTGACACCCCTTTCCCGTTAATCGCCTCTTACGGTTAGCATGGACTGCTGGAGATCAATTCGAACACGGATCACTCGCCACAACAGCCAGACACTCACGCCATTCCACACATCTCTTCGTTCTCGAGAATGTGATAACCCACTACGAGAAAACGGTAACTCAAGACGAGAAAGCGATAACACAAGACGACAACGCGAGAAACCGATAATACAATACGAGAAAGCAATAAAACAAGGCAAGAAAATGATATCACAAGACGAGAAAGCAATAACACAAAATGAAACAGCAATAACACGAGACGAGAAACTGATAACATGGCGAGAAAGCGATAACATAAGGTAAGAAAACAATAACAGATGACGAGAAAGCGATAACACGAGATGAGAAAGTAATAACACTAAATGTGAAAGCGATAACATATTCCTCGTGATCGATCATCCAAATTGTTGTCTCAGTGAATTGAGAAAGCGATAGCTTGAGTCGAGAAAAAAAGGAAGCAATAACAGCAGGCAAGAAAGCGATGAGACGACAAAACGGTAACACAAGTCAATAAAGTGATAAGACGAGAAAGGGATATCTTGGTTAGGCTAAGCGATGTTGACATCTGTGTGTCAAGTTTGTTATTATTTTGTTTGTTTTTATTTCATGCAAACTATGCATTTATTTGGAAAATGACGTCAAATGACATAATTCAAGGAGAGAAAACTATTGCAATACTATTGCAATAGAATGTTGCAATAGACTATCGCTATGGCAATAGGTGTTTTTCTCTCTCAAAAGTCACCCCCTAATATTTTGTGACCGCTGACTGGCGACTTGAATGTTGTTATATAAAACGACCTAAGCGCTATGATTGTCATAGGTCAGTGGTAAGGAAGGGGAGTTCCGCGTAGGATCCTCTTAGCCCTAACACCGCATTGTTTAACGGGACGCAGAACATTAAGCGAAGAAAGTCCTACTGCCGGTTATAAAATTTACGTATCTAATTTGCATACGTATGGGCTTGAGACGTGATGAACATTGAACGTGTGTTTCAAACTTTATAAATAAAAACAACATTTACTTTAAACGATAAATGTTTTATCCATCGCGCATGTTTCAGTCACGCGGTGATGAGGTTGTACCAATCGGGGTTCTTGACACTTGACCTGCAAAGACTAGCCGCAAGACAACTACCCGAAAAGCCACACGGTTCCTCGGTAAGGCAGCGAGGGGGTGAGTGGGTTTAGCCCTGAGGCAGGCTAGTGAGTGAGTTGGTGAATAGGTCGATGAGTGTGGCAGGGTTAGTGAGTGGGCTGGTGAATAAGTTGATGTGCATGACAGGTGTAGTGCGTGAGTGAGTGAGTGAGTGAGTGAAAGTTGAAGGCTTAATAAGTGACTGTGACAGAGATAGTGAGTGAACGTGACAGATAGAGTGAGTGACTTTGGCAGGGTTAGTGAGTGAGTGTGGCAGGCGTGGTAGTGAAGGTATCACTTTTATGCCTGCATATAGGATTTAGCCCTTTTTTTGTTTCTATATCCAGATTGTAAATTAAAAATTAAGTAGCAATATGGAATGGCAAATCATCTCAGCACTGTTGATAGCGATCTAGTATAGCATCCATGCTGCACAGGTGACATCGGATATGGTCTGTTACCCCGTATCTACCCCGGGGAGTAACATTATGCATCATTGACCATGGAATAGTGTATATCCCATGCCTGGACACACCTGTATAAATATTCTGTGAATATTGATTGTATGTACTGGCCGTACTTGTGCAAAGGTCTTCTTAATACTTTTATATATTTATTCTGTAGCGTACAACTAGACATCATTGAACGTAGAATGCAAAAGCGCCCACGCTCGGGTACACAATGCTAATTATTTAGCAATAGCGGTAGATTATATTATCATATAGCCCTGCTGTTTTTGCATACACTCCTGTGCGATGTATAGACAATACTGTACAGGGGCTCTGTCTTAAACTTTTGTACACATACTTGGTAGTATTAAATTAAGCATGTAGGATTGTGGAATGCTATATTTTTGATGCGTGGACACACTTGGATAAATTTTCTACTAAATCGATTGCCTCCACCACCCTGCATATAAGGCATGGACAGTTTTGTTCTACACAACTGAATTGAACTGAATCGAGTGACTGGGAAAGTGACGGATATAGTGAGTGAGTTTAGTTTTACGCCGCACTCAGCAATATTCCAACCACATGGCGGCGGTCTGTAAATAATCAAGTCTGTACCAGACAATCCAGTGATCAACAACATGAGCATCGATTGGGAACCGATGACATGTGTCAAGCAAGTCAGTGAGCCTGACCACCCGATCCCATTAGTCACCTCTTACGACAAGCATAGTCACCTTTTAAGGCAAGCATGGTTTGCTGAAGGCAAATTCTAACCCGGGATCTTCATGGGCTAGTTAGCGAGTGTAGCATGCGTTGTGAGTGAGTGAGAGCGTGACAGAGATAGTGAGTCAGTTTGGCAGGGTTACAGTGAGTGAGCATAGCATGCGGAGTGAGTAAATGAGAGCATGACAGATATAGTGAGTCAGTTTGGCAGGGTTACAGTGAGTGAGTGTGGCATGCGTAGTGAGTGAGTGAGAGCATGACAGAGATAGTGAGTCAGTTTGGCAGGGTTACAGTGAGTGCGTGTAGCATGCGTAGTGAGTGAGTGAGAGCATGACAGAGATAGTGAGTTTGGCAGGGTTATTGAGAATGAGTGAGAGCGTGACACAGATAGTGATTGAGTTGGGCAGAGTTAGTGCATGAGTGGGTTGGTGAGTGGGGCCTACTTTGTGAGAGTGGTACGTGTGAGGTCTTACATGCTAAATATCTTGAGGTTTTACTCAATTTTGTGAAAACACAGAAAAAAGTGTTTCCCAGAATAAACTGAAGTCGATAATAGACCCAAACATAGTAGACAATTTGAGTTTGGACGATAGAATACTTAAGTGGTTAGGGCTTTCATATTTTAATAATTTTAGTTAAAAAGCCAGTCGTTATATGTATATTTTATATGTGATATTTGAATTTACGAATGTTTGCTTTAGGCTCGCATGTGTCAAATAAAGGCGGGTAGTTAATCACCGTTTGTGTGTGTGTGTGTGTGTGTGTGTGTGTGTGTGTGTGTGTGTGTGTGTGTGTATTTGTAACTGTAGTACTTACGATTTGTAAATCGCATTTAAACAACCATTTCGGAGACCTATGTCCTTTGACCTATTTATGAAAATACCGCGACTTCGCTCTCTGAAACTGAAATGAACTGTGGTTATAAAACACTATATATACTGAGGGAAACAAATAAGAAAACACCACATGGAAGTGTTCGTGTATATAATAACAGATTAAAACCCACAGTGCAATACAAAGCTTGCGAAGCATCCTGGATACGAAGAAGAAACATTTGTGTTCCCTTATTTGTTTCCATCAGTATATTTGTCATTGCCGGCGTTGAGAATGAATTACTGGTGTGCTGATCCAGGTCTGAAATTAAAAAAAAATATAAAAAGTCTTAAAATCACGATCAGGTCGTCGTTTTGACACAGTGATCAATTGCAGGGTTTATAATAAAAAGGAGGTTAAATCCCAATTTTAAAAAATATATCTTTTGTTATAGTATTGCAATTAGGGGAAGAGAATGTATGTAAATGTTTGTCAAGCTGTCTTTGGAATACCAAGCACAAGCAAAATACAATGATTTTATGTGTGTAACGAGTATACACCACCGACTTGGCTGTTTGGTAGCCTTACGACACTTCTGGAATGTTGTCTACGCTATATTCACTCACTCATAAATACAGATGAATGTGCGGTGTGGTAGCCTAGTGATTGCACTTTTTGCTCTTCATCCGGGTTCGATTCGCCTCATGGGTGCAATGTGTGAAGCCCGTTTCGGGAATCCTCCGCCGTGACAATGTCGGAACGTTGCCAAAAGCGCCGTAGAACTTCGCAGGGTCTTACTCGGTAATGTGCAGAATATTACCACAAAAGGTTTGTCAGACATCTTTTTTAAAAAAAAGAAAATGCTCCTGGTCTTATTTATTAAAGGTTGTTCAGACATGTGCTTTGCACAGATTAATAGTCTGGTAAACGAAACAGCAAATTAATCTTTTGAAAACTTGAATGGTAAAAGTATATGATTTGCTTCAGGGTACAAAGATCCGGTTGGAGAGGATGAAGAAGCACCTTGGCAAATACTGCCTCCTCGCCAAAAGGTAAATTAAACGTCAACGTCACTGTCTTGGCACAATTCACAAAGAAATCAGCACGAACACTCATTGTTTCAGCACAGACCGTCATTGTTTCAGCACAGACCGTCATTATTTCAGCACAGACCGTCATTGTTTCAGCGACAGTCATTACAGTTCCAGCACAAGCCACCACTGTTTCAGCCCAGACTGTTACTGTTTCCTCACATATTACTTCTGCATTACAAGCCATCAACGTTTCATCCTTGTGTCCCTGTTTGTTGCAGCATACCCCTCCATGTCCAGAGAAGCACGGAGCCGCCATGGCCTTTCATGATGACAGGGGACGAGAGACTGATTGAGAGAGATTTTACGGAACTGGTGTTCGAAACTACCTCCCGATGGCAAAATATTAAAATTTTCAAGTCCAAACAATGCGGCAACGTGCTGTACCTCGACGATGACGTCAGTAAGATATGACCTTGACCTTTACTGATTCAGCACACCCGGGTTAGCACACACGTGGACGTGGCTCTGCTGTACCCAGCTCAGCTTGCACAAAAGTTTCCTAATGCTTCGTTTATTGTAAGTTCACGTTTGAGTTACGATCGTCGTAGCGCTGCGTTAGCTTCATGAGAGTTTACGTTTATGCATTTCTGGGTCCACGGTCTTACCTGTACGATAATCGTACGTTTACATCATCGTATGTCAGTTACGATGGAGCTGCGATAGCTTTGTGAGAGCAGGTTGGACTCCTACATTCATTTCTAGACAAGGGCGGTGGGGTAGCCTAGTGGTTAAAGTGTTCGTGTTCGATTCCCCACGCGGATGCCAAGTGAGACGCCCATTTCTGGTGTTGTAGTGATATTCATGGAATATTGCTAAAGCGGCGTAAAAGCATACTCACGCACTCACTCACTCATTTCTGGACCCGCCCCACAACGCGATCTCATCTCTACGATTATCGTACATTTACGGTTTCGTAAGTGAGTTACGATCGTAGTAGAACTAAGATAGTATTTTGGATGTCTCCCTTGCAGTATTCTATAGATGATTTTTAGGGCCACTTGCGCCAGTGCTAGTCCATTCACTCAAGGTGGCTAACAAACGCACTGACCCACGAAGAACTTCGTAATTTGTATTTGTAACCCGGAAATTCGTATTTTGCTCCAAGGTCGCCATAAACTGATAATAGTGAAGTGATAATCGTTAAGTCTCAAACTAACGTCAAAGTGCGCCTTAAGTGCGCATTTCGGACTTTTGTCTGAATATTGAGAATTATTCCTGGTACCACATAACAAAGTTCGGTAAGGTTAGGTTCGGACCAGGTTCAAATCCCCTCAACGGTAAAATGTGGGTAGCCGCTTGCTGAGTCCATTTCCGTGATATTGCTTAAACATTGCCATAAACAATATGAAATTATATTCAATGAATATTAAAGGATCCAGTCAGTATTTGAGGTAACCAAAGCAATTATTTCAGTAATTAAAGCCCAACCTAAACCAAACCTACAGGCCAAATATTTTCTTTCAGCGTTCATCTGAAACTCTTTTTTGAAAGGTATCGCAAGGTTTACTCACCTTATTTCTCTGTCGTGCTCCAGTGATTGGCGAGAGCGACCTGATCTACACAGAGACGGTTCTGGGTCTAGACAGAAACGACTTCAACGGTAAGACTGTCCTCATCCTTGGTGGAGGAGACGGGGGACTGCTGCACGAGCTCATCACGAGGACCAGACCAGCGTTCGTCACCATGGTGGAGATATCCTTTTAGGGTTCCATTGTTTTACTTGGACCATCCTCTATTGTCTAGGGTTTTACAGTGAACAACGTTTATTCCGAACACGTGTGTAACAAACTGACGAATGTAACGAACTGACAACGTTCTGATGGATGTTACGAACTGTCCCGCCCCTCAGTGCACTTGTATATTTCAATCGAAATATGTATACCAAGCAATATACAATAGCGAACTGAATCCATTTTCCCTGAACCAATTTATGGACACTTTTGAGCCCTATTCGAAAAGCATGGCGTTGTAGTGTTTACCCGTAAACCCGAAAAGCGGCAGGTGCTAAGGACCCAGTACCATAACATGTAGTGGGTCCTGATCGGAATGTGTAGGAATGTTTTAATATGGAAACAGTGCACTTAGCTATTGGGAATGAATAAGCTGTCAGTCATAAGAACCTGCAGAAAACAAATGATGTGAGTCCGAGTGCTTTGCTGTCGGTTCAGGCACTAGGACGCTGGTCACAGCAATCAACGTGATCAACAACATCAGTATTAGATTACTGGTGACGTCACTTCCGTAACGAGCTTTGGTGGCGAACGTTGTGAGGGTGTCTTTCCACTAACCCTATTGTTTCACTGGGATGTGATAATCCCATTTAGTCCTTTATTTTATCTATATTAAAAAAATATTAATTATACATATGAGGTTGATATTTACAGAATAGAAGGGCCTACAAATGCGTATCCTTCGTCGATGATTCGATTCTCACACGCACGAGCGCGAAAATGAAATGAAACGTTACGTTGAACGTTACTGAGAAAGTGTAAAGTTGACATGTATTTGGCGGCTGACCACCAAAGGAATTGTGTCGTCAAAGCTGTGTCAGAAATCTAGTCAACCACCAGTTCCATCTTTGTGGCTGAGTGGGTTAGATAGCTGACTGTAAAATATCTCAACACTTCCTTATGTACTCGTTATAATCTGTTGTTGTCATAGCTATTGCCTCTAACTGCGTCGTGCAAATTTGCCTTAACTTCAACAAATTGATGAAGAGGTTATAAAAGCATGCAGAACGCACATGCGCAGTATATGCGGAAGTGAAATGGACCAATACGAAGGCGAGAATTACAAGGTGAGTTATTGGTACTTATTATGCTACTGAAACAGAAGGTGTGAGGAATGTACGGAAAGAAAACAACAGTACTGTCTTAATGCTGTTCGCCATGCATTGTTTACACTTACTGTTTCAACATATACATGGAGCAGGTGCAGCAGCAGCAGCAGCAGCAGCAGCAGCAGCAGAAGTAGTAGTAATTGTTGTTTTTGTAGTAGTAATAGTTTATTGTAGTGGTAGTAGTAGTAGTAGTAGTAGTGAAGTTTTACGCCGCACTCCGCAATATTCCAGATATATGGTTAGTAGTAGTAGTAATTATAGTATTAATAGTTTATTGTAGTAGTAGTAGTAGTAGTAGCAGCAGCAGCAGCAGCAGTAGTAGTGAATGAGTATGGTACGCCGCACTCAGTATCCCTGCTACATGTTTGTAAATAATGAAACTGGACCAGACAATCCAGTGATGACCTCAGTGATCTACGCACTTGGGTTACTGAAGAGCAATTTTCACCCGTCCTTTCACTGGAGCGGTGGTAGCACTTGCTGTAGTAGTAACAGTAGTTGTCTTGATAATCACATGGACAATTGTAAATCTTGACCTACGTAACACTAACTTGCTAGCATTCGAGTAACTTCAACGTCTGTGTGACCCAAGATACCCCGAATTGGGCGACTGCTGTAGAAGTGGTCAGTAGCCACCGCAGTAGTAGAAGTCGTAAATCAGCCATATAACTGAGGTTTGGTCTGTGTTTCCAGTCACCTCATTTGACTGTGGCGTACAAGTGACTACAACGACTACTGCAACTACCCTTTACGTCCTCCGCCCTTGACGTCGTTGTCTTATGTTGCAGATCGAGATAGGTGACTGTATAGAGTACATGAAACGTGCCTGCAACAGGCATGCAACCTTTGACTATGTCGTTAACGATCTCACAGAATTCAACGTCGACAAGGAAAAATACGGTAATGTATAAGCCTTCAAAGCAGGGATACTCTTGTGTTGTAAATGTGTCTCGTTGCTTTCAACGCAGCTTCTCTATGATGATTCCTAGATACGTCATGCACGGTGTTCCGCGCCTTCATGCACGACCACATATTTCCTTTATACACTGGACTGGCACTGTGGGTTAGCCTAGTGGTCAAAGCGTTTGCTTCTACCGCCGAAGATCCGGGTTCGATTCCCATATTGAGACATCAACACGTGGGAATGGAAAAAGCTCCTTCGGCGTGGTGAAAGCGCCTGCTCGTCACACCCGGGTTCGAATCCCCTAATGGATCCAATGCTGCCCATTGTCTGTTCCCAGTGATACTGACGGAATATTTATAAAAAAGGGGCTTAAAACGCACTCATGTAATGTTCGCATTGCCAGTCATTGTATAATGCATGCCTGCTTTGAGCAAAGTTCCTGCGATACAGCAAGGGGTTGTTGGGGGAGGGGGCAGTGGTGAACCCCGGAAACATTCACATATTGCACTCACCGATCCGAAAACTGGAGACGACCTATTGACACTGACCACATCCAAACTACCAAAGATCGGTCACTAGAACCCTGCACTGAGCTTTTGAACATTTTTTATCGTTAACGTGATTTGTTTATGTGCATCAGGCCATTCATCCTTTAACCATGAGCTCTGTCTTTCACTGAACTTTCAAATGTTCCAAATTATGTTATATTAGCCGAGCAAAAAATAACGGTGAAAGAGTGCGTGACTCATCAACTAGTTTATGATGTACTGAACAATTTGGCACACTCTGCTGTTTAGATTCCTGCTACAATAACATTAATTCATTCCAGTGTTTGTTAATATAACCCAAATAGACGAGGAAATGTCACATGCCATATTTTGTTCTATGTTTTATGATAATTTCGTTTTTACGAATGAAATGGTTGAAGAGCTTTGCACACTTTAGATTGATTTAAAGTAAAGTAAATGATTTAACTTCGACAAGGGTCTTCAAATCAAGTGTTTCCGTTTGACGTGGGTTGAAAAAAACACACATGATCCTGTAATGCTGACTTGGTCGGCGGGGTAGCCCTTTGGTTATAGCGTCTGCTGGACACGCTGAATACCCAGGTTGCATTCCCTACACGGGTACAATATGTGAAGCCTATTTCTGTGTTCCCCCGCCTTGATATTGCTGGAATATTGCTAAAAGCGGTGTAAAGCCATATTCACTCATTCATTTAATTCTGACATATCAAGAAGCACAATGAAGTCTCCAAGTCAAACTGCGGCGTTTTATCGCATCTATCTTTTGATTGTTTAACGCTACCCGCACCATCTATATAACGGTGGTCTGTAAACAATCGACGGAATTCCAATCCAGTGATTAACAACATAACCATGGATCTCCGCAAATGCGATACAATGACGTGTCAACCAAGTCAGCGAGGCTGATCGCCTGATCCTGCTACTCGCCTGATCCTGCTACTCGCCTCATACGACTAGCATGGGTTATTGAAGATCAGTGCCAGTTCTGATCTTCACACGGCGGCCTTGAGGTTATATACTGCATACTAATGTTTGATTGAAATACTAAACATTATGCAGACTTTACTACTAAACTTTAATCAAAAGTCACCGTTAACTTCTAAACATTCGACCTGAATAAAATCAAGAAGGAAGCAACCATTTATTTTCACTGTCTATTTGTTTCTTAACGCCACACTCGGCAATATTCTATCTTAATGGTTGCAGTCTGTATATACTCGAATTTGGACCAGAAAATCAGGTGATCAACATCATCAGCATCAATGTACGCCATTGTGCTGCTATGACATGAGGCAACCAGCCCTGACCATATGACCCGGTAGGTCCTTCATGTGTGAAGATTACTGCATGACGGAAAATGAAACCCGGAAATCAACATGGCAGCAGCATGTCTTATTTCCTGGAGTTATCTTGCAGGGTTTGAGTACGATTTCGTCACATCCAGCGTGATTCTGGAGCTGAGCATCAAAGTTCTCTCTCCTGATGGGAAGTATTTGGCACGGGTGAGTATTTCGTCATTTGTAGAAAATGCCAAGAAAAAAGGACTTCCCTTTGTATTAAGATGGTTACAATGCCCTGAACTATTTAAACTTCCAGAAAAAGGGTTTTGACTGAATTTCTTCTTGTTGTTTGTTGCTAAACGTTACACATATATTCCAGCTACATTCTTGTGGTCTGTAAACAATCGCGTATCAATTTTAACCAACGATTTAGAATCGGTCAGCTTCCTTCTAACGCTCCCAGAACAAGACAAACGTTTGATATTTACGCGTTTTGTCGCTGAGGCTGTTTTGCAGTCTCAAGAATCTCTTTATTTGGAAAGAAATAGTGTGTTTGTATGGATTTTACCGCAGCTACATCAGTCAGCATGTCAGCATATCTTAACGCTTAGTATATAAATATTCATGTTATTGTATTAACACAGGGAAATACGACCAGCTCTACTGAATACGGACGTGAGACCAAGAAGAGTCTTCAACGAATGGGCCTAGAGTTCAACATATTAACAAAATATGTCCCTTCTTTTCAAGAGGTGTATCCTTCAAAACAAAACAGAGCCAGTGTGTGTGATTTGAGCGACATGCGTTATAAACACGTGCAAAATTTATTTAAGTCACAATCAAAGTTTTTGCAGTTGGTTATACTGAGTGAGAAAAACGTTTACTTTGCACTTTTCCAGCTACAGAAAAATCATCATTTCTTCATACGAACTAGTGACTGATGTGAGGGGCATGCACCGATTCATCCAGACCTCGATTCGATCATTTTCGATTCGATTCTATGTACAGGTTCATCAAAGTTTACTTAACTTTCGAAATTGGCTATTTTGGGGTGAAATCAATCGTCAACTTGGCGATGTCTACTAACAGCAATTCTCATTGGATAATAATCAGTAATAATCCTTATTTCAGAGCTCGAAACTACCCGAGTTGGAGTAAAATTTACGTTCTATTAAATAAGTATTCAAATATCGAATAGTAATCGTGGTTATTGAAAATCGAAGCTATGGTGTCAGATTCGAACCGAATCGTTGCAGCCCTAATATATTAACGAGCCCATTATGAATCCTACCAACCGACAGTGACCAACCCCATCCAGTTTAGACCCCAGCGGGACATATCCAATGAGGCAAGTCAAAACATTGATTACACAACAGTCTCGTTCCCAATTTACAGGGTTCCGTCCTATTGCGCAACGTAGTGCGATAACCAGGTCAGATTTTTAGACTAATTCATTTAACTGGATACATAAACATACTGTATATTAATCAGTATGATTTGATACGTCGAAGCACTTGTATATTGCAACACTACACTCCTTCTAGTCCTTGCAAACACGTTGTACGGCGAGCTCTGCCTTACAGCAAACGGAAACCTGGAAATCTTGGAAATCTCAAAACGAGGCTCTGCCGCTAGAAAACTTTGGCTGCCTGGTACAGAAGTGATATCATATCAGTCTCATTGTGCTTTGCAGAACTACACTGAATAAGGGCAAAAAAAACCAAACCCTCAAACAAAACACATAACAGGTGTAACCGGTGAGCCTGATGCATTGTGAATCATTTTACGACCCCATCAAACAGTTGCAGTCTGTGATTTCTTAGTTGTGGTATGCTGCCTACACCTCGACATAAAATATAGAAATTTTTTAACTTAAAGTTCATTTGTAAATACCATTTTCTTATAAAACAAGGAATTGGAATTCAATGTAACATGGGTTGTTTGTAGCGTCTATTTTCACTTTCACACCAGAAAATTCGGATCGGCTGAAAAATTGGTCATTGTCTGAATAAGTTAATGAGACTCATGCTTTGGTTTGCATGTATAAGGTTTCTTTTTTATGACAATGATGCCACAGTATATTTGGGGCTATACAGAGTTGTGCCCCTCTGGCGAGTCACTTGTTCCTCACTTTCTCAGTTATGGGGGAACCGTTATACATTTTAGTTGGTCTTACCAAAGCGGGTTTACGTCAAGGTCCAGTTTCACCATCGGTTTTCTTTCCCCAAGCGGGTAGGCGTTGAGAGACATGAAATTCTGTTGAAACCAATTTTTAAATGCCTTAACTCCACAAACAGGTATTGTTTTATTGAAGCGTGGAAGGAGAAGACGCCATCATAGACAGCGCTGATGTTTTGCTGACATATTCCAGGAAAAGGGCGTCCTTGCAATACAACACACAACGAAGTCCGCAAAACTCCTTTCAACAATCATGACGCTGTTGGGAGTTTGTGCAATACGCGCCAGCACTTCCGGTTATCCCGGCCCTGACTACTGCGCATTGATTGACTCCTGCGCATTATTTGTGCGCAGTGGTGATCCCAAGGGAAACATGGAGGACACTATCGGAATCATTCCTTTCAGAATTACTCTTGTTATTCGTAATTCTGTCTGTTACCGATTGTATTCTTCGGTCAGGTAACGGGCGATTATTTTTTACTCTTTTCTTAGGACGGGGCAGCATTGTCTTTTATCACCTAGCTACCAAAATCAGAAGTTTAAAATTAAATGAAAAAAAAAAGAAAAAAAAAGAAAAACAAAAGAAACGGACGAAATCTTGACTGTAACTTTAGTTTGCATGTTCACGACTATGCTTGTCGTCAGAAGTGACTAACAGGATCGGGTGGCCAGACTCGCTGACTTGGTGGACATATGCCATCAGTTCCCATTGCGCAGATCGATCGATGTTGTTGATCACTGGATTGTCTGTTCCAGACTCGATTATTTACAGACCTCTGCCTTATAGCTGGAATATTGCTGAGTGCGGCGTTAAACTCAACTCACTCACTCACTCACTGTTCACAAGCTGTTATGGGATTTTAAAAGAAGTACAAACCTGTTGGAAAAAACCCGAACATATACTGAACAGCAAATGAAACGCAATTTTCGAAAAAATGAGATCTCATAACAGTCAGCGTCATGTCTTACAAAATATTTGCGTTTCGTTTACTGTTCAGCATGTTTTGTTGGGTTCATTTATTTAGGAAGTAAACATAATATACAGCAAAAATCTCTCTCTATATATAAGTGGATTAATAAATGAAAAACAGAGAAATATGAATAATACCCAGTGCTATATCCTTCTTATGAATTTTCACTTGTCTCATGACTTCGTCTTTCACCTCAGCTCTGACACAGGCAGGAATGCACTAAAGGAACAGTCGGTGGTCGTGAGATCGAGTCAGAGGAAATACTATTTTGGGGCAGGCGGCCAAACTGCAGTCGGTCGGGCGATGAGAACCACAGATAGAAAAAATGTTGCCCTGATATCGAAAATATACTGAGGGGAAAAATAAGTGATCACATGAAAGAACAGGTCTTCCTTTATTTTTCCAAGGTTTCTTCAAAAGCTTTGTATTGCATTACCTGTAAACAAACCTGCACCAAATTAAGGGAACACTTGTGTTTTCACGTGTTCCCTTATTTTTTACCCTCAGTTTATCAATTATATTTAAAGCAACTCAGTTTGATAAGTGTATATGACATAAAGGTCACTCAGCCAAAATCATTCTTCCGTTAAATTCAGTTTGTAAACTGTTATAACCTGTGTCTTGAGTGTAGATGGCATAACTAACTTGCTCCCAATGGAGACAAAAGTGTGACGACAATGTGTGACGTAGTGCACATTGTGATGCAATTTCATTGAGCGGTACCTAATATGCAGTGGTCACTTTTGCATGATGATATCAATTTGATATTTCATGGAGTGAAAAAGCCTATCTAATATTTTGCACCTAAATTTGATTTGTTATTCTACCGTTGCGTTGAAAAATGCCCGGTTCTGGCTAGTTCATTAAGCCTCATGTTTAATGTATTGAACACGAATATTTATGAATATTCACAAAATATTTTTATGCACAGAAATATTTTAAAAGTAATCAGAAAAATGTATGTAATTGGATGCAAATGGAGGCGATGGTACCCGCTTTAAAACATAGTGTTTAAACGTATGTTATATTTGGGATTATATTTTCTCAAAACCCATTGTTCTGTTTTCAGTTGTCCCAAAGTGTCATCTTTCTTTGTCAGGGCGTTGTGGGTATCTTAGTGGGTAAAGCGTTCGGTCGTCACGCCGACGACACGGGTTCGATTCCCCACATGGGCACAAGGTGTAAAGCCGTTTCTGGTGTCCCCTGTCGTGATATCATGAATATTGCTAAAATCTGTGTGAAATAAACTCACTCACTCATTCACTCTTTACTGGTTTCAAACCGGAGTGCGAAACCATATCTACCGGGCGTCCTCGTAAATCTCCAACAAAGCAAGTGGGTTGACCTTTACACACTGAAACACAGCATGGCATTAATAATCGTACAAAGTTACCAATGCTCAAACGAACTTAATAAAATATTCTAGTGCCGACACCAGTCCGAGTTTAAACATCACCTTAAGCGGTTGTCGTTACTCTTAGCAATCTAATTTCTTAAAATATTCTTAGAACCACAGTAACGCCAGGCTGTTAAAATACTAACAACGGGACTTTTTTTCTCCATTCCGAGCTGCCCCACACGCTCATTTTTGAAATACACAAAAACTTATCTAATCGGAATAAAAGAGCTTCCACTTTAAACATTATTACTCCTTTGTTGAATTGTGGTGCTACAGCAACCGTTAGCTGTTAGGTATCTGTTAACACTAGCATTGCGTAAATCGATGCTGATGATGTTGATCACTGGATTGTCTGGTCCAGGCTCGAATATTTACAGACCGCAGCCATAAAGCTGGGATATTGCTGAACGCGGCTTAAAATAAAACTCACTCACTCATGTTAAAACCTTCTCTTGTTCGGAGATATTTCACTGTTATTTGACGACGGCTGCTTCTAGCAGCATTATCGACGGCCATATTGCCTACTGTGATATCAGTTATATATATATATCACGTTTTGTCTACCTTTTCTATATTTCCTTATCATACTTTTTGAACAATAAACAGTTTTCACGTTATTGTCTACATGTTTTATGCTCGGGATCCAAGCCGAAAGGGACCCGTGGAGGTCCCGGGGTAGAATAGGCCTTCAGCAACCCATACTTGCCATAAACACCGACTATGCTTGTTGTAAGAGGCGACTAACGAGATCGGGTGGTCGGGCTTGCTGACTTGGTTGACACAAATCATCGGTTTCCAATTTCGCAGATCGAAGCTCATGCAGTCGCTGGATTGTCTGCTCCATACTCGATTTTTTATCGACCGTCGCCATATAGCTGGAATATAGCTGAGTGCAGCGTAAAACTAAACTAAACTCCCTCACTCACTCACTCACTCCGAACCGAAGACGTTGACGTTGATTTCAAGTTTGCCGAACATGGAGTAATTGAGAAGTTGAGGTGTGGGTTCGCTCATGCGCGCGTGTGTGTGTGTATGTGTCTCTGCACGCATTAGTACTAGTCCCTACTCATGTGGGTTTCATTGTGACGTATTTTATCACGGCTCCATGCTCTGACACAGTGTGCTGACCCCTTGTCCTGCCTTTGCCCTTAACTTGAAGAGACGTGTTCGACGTGTGCTGAATATGTCGTACTGCTACTTTTTATTAAAACAATTAAAGGCTCAATACCAGAAAAATTATCTTCGTGATATCAATTATATCCTTTGTTGTTGAATAGCGTCCAAAGGCAACAACGTATGTAATCCATCCTCTACTTTTATATCTTCATATTGAGATAAATACATTTGGGGTGGTTGTTTCTTTGTCTAATGCCAAACTCTGCGAGCAAATAAGTACGCTTGTCCTTCAAAACAACATACTTTTGTTGGTTTTCTTTCTCTTTGTCCAAATCGAAATTGTTTCAAAGGTTTCTCAGATGCAAATATAAAATATTTTCCACGTTGAAAATGAACTACCATGAAACATGGGGCGGTGACGTAGCCTAGTGGTTAAAGTGTTCGCTCCTCACGCCAAAGACCCGGGTTCGATTCCCCACATAGGTACAATGTGTGAAGCCCATTTCAGGTGTCCCCACCGTGATGTTTCACTGAGTGCAGCGTAAAACTAAACTCACTCAGGCACTCACTCGCATAGCACAAGGATCTGAGTAGTTAAGCAAGAAAGGAATGTAATTGCTTCTATGGTAATAACATAACAAAAATTCTTTCCTTCTTCGAAACGAAGAGGAGTGTCCTGAATCATATGTCAATAGGATACGTATGATAATATTTACACAGCGTAGTGAGTGCCGGTAGATATTTCCAAACCATTGCATATTTTATTTTTTCCGGTGGAGTGTTTTAATACTAAGGGCGTTTCGAGTGTTTCGACCTCCGACACTGAGCGGTAGCGCAGACGCACCAGGCCCAGGGAACTAGACTGTAATGCGTACCAGTTCAAAGATGAGGCCACATTTTAGACATGCTACTTTTGGACCTTATATTTGTTTGTTGGTTCTTTAACGTTGTGCTCAGCAATATTCCAGCTATATGGTCTCTGTAAATTATCGACTCTGGACCAGATAATCCAGTGGCTGCAGAGCAACGATCCATGTGGCTGGGATCTGGTGACGTGTCAACGAAGACAGCCGATCCTGTTAGTCGCCTCTTACAACAAGCATCGGTTGAAGACCAATTCCAACCCGGATCTTTCATGGTACTTGAGCGTAATTATGTGATTAGTCTTATCACGCGGTAGGTCAGTCCCGGACCAGTCCTCCACGGGATACTCGGTATGTACCGGGTAGATCAGACAAGGATCTCGATTTTCATTTGAAAGAGACTTGAACGCATCACTGAAAATATCCCACTTCACTATAAATTCTTTGTCCCGCGGCGATACGCTTGCATGGCGACAAAGAACAATTGACCTGCTGTTATTTGTTTTGCTGTGCGAATACTATGCCACAAGTCCCTTACCTAGAAACACGGATGCTGCTATTACAATAACATGCGATGATGGTGAGATCGACTTTCTCAGAATACACTCAAACTCAGTGCGGCCGACAAATCTCCGTCACGTTTCTTCCGGTGCGTTAGCTATTTGTTCCCTGTGAAATATACACACAAAGAGGATGGGTAACTCCTGAGCAAATGAATGTGGAAACGTATTTGGATTCCACAAATTTCGCGAATAGTTCCTGATATAAAGTTATGTATTAACTTACTTAAAATGTAGGAGGCCTAAAGTATGAAATACACCTCATGTCTCAGAACCACCTGTGTGGACTAGCGGACAATTCTTCCCGAAAAATGAATGAATTTGGTTTTATGCCGCTTTTAGCAATACTCCAGAAATATCAAAGCTGGGACACCAGAAATGGGACACCACGTGGAGAATCGAACCCGGATCTTACGTATGACGAGCGAACGTTTTAACCACTTAGGTACCCCATCGCCTGAAGGGCGGATGGTTGATGGCTCGATCTCCGACCGTTTCATACGAAATGGTGATTTTTGTTACCCTGCCTGGTACTTGGTATTCAGAGTATAAAACAAGTTCAGGTTGGCTTGGAGGATGTAGACTGCGCACGAGTAGAAAGTTCATGGGGAACACGACTGTTCGGTGTGACGATCGAACCACTAGAGTACCCCGCCACCCCTATTCACTCACCATAAGTAATCTGCGCATTAAACCCCAACTTACGGGATTTTCATAAGTGTACGTTAAATGCACGTTCTTCGATTAAACGATAAAGTAACATCGGTGATATTTGCATGTCTTGATTCATAGAAGGCTATAGCATATCGGGGCGGTGGGGTAGCCTAGTGGGTAAAGCGTTCGCTCGTCGCGCCGAAGACCCGTTTCGATTCCCCACATGAGTACAATGTGTGAGGCCCATTTTCTGGTGTCCCCCGCCGTGATATCTCTGGAATATTGCTAAAAGTGGCGTAAAACCAAAGTCACTCACTCACTCACTATAGCATATAGGTGTGTCTAATCGTGCGTGTGTGCGTGCGTGCGTGCGTGTGCTTTCACTGCAAGAGGAGGGGGGATATATACGTCGCAAATACTTTACGATTTTTTTTTTTATATTTCATCCTGTCGAAAACAAAGGCTATGTATGAGCTGTGATTGCCAGAACAAATACATTATTTCGTGATGTTTTACCTTGTCCATTTTATTTTGTTAATTCATTTGTAAACTGTCCATTCTCTACACAGTATATAGTGTATTTACAAAAGAAAAGGCAAGAGGGGCTTTAAGTCAAGTTCTTTCATGATATCAGCATATTTCGCAATCACCCGATTTATCCGGTAATTGACCGCAAACAGGATTTACTTCCAAAATAGGCTCGAAACTTGTCGCGGTCATCGGATATTAAGCATAATATGTTGAAATTTGAAACCAAAATATACTTACTCACCCCGGTCTATTGTGTGCCATGGGTATATATAAGCCTAATGGACAGGATCTACCCAAGTAATACCGAGAAGTTTCTGTCGTATCACTAACATCTCCTTGATATGGGTGTTGTACCTCTAGTAATACTGTTGGTTATCGCTGGTCAGGTGGAAGTCATCCGTTGCCATGGTTACATGTTTGAACCCCCTGCACGTTCTAGTATGTGGCGGCAAAACATCACCGGAGCCGTCGTCAACAACAACGACAACGGCTTGTTTTGCGGTGGGTTTGGGGTAAGTTGTGTTTCTTTAGATTGTCGTCTAGTGGATATGTCTGCCTGTAGAGAAGAAGGTCAATGGTTCGATCCGCAAGTCGCATCATGCAAATGGTGAGCCAGTCAGTTCCGGAAATCTGTTTTATCCTGGAACTTTGGGTGTACAGTCACTGGTCACGGTTGATCCGTTCTACACTGGACAAATATGAGATTCCGACAGGAAGAATTAATCTTTCACCTGTTTCCATTTCCAGATTACCACTGGCTGATTTTGTGCCATGAAGGTATGGAAATTGGCATGACACATAACTTTCTACAAATGGATTGTTTTTATCAGAACTGATCACCGAGTACTTATTGCGACTTGCCTGGATCATAATTTTCCGTAATTTCTTGGCGCTAAACACTCGATACGTTTCGCACTATAGGCAGTGACGTCGTAGATATCAACATTTGCGTCCCTTTGAAACATCAGGAACCTGTAGTTGGGGGCTCGAATCCCATATTCCCTCTGATCCTGTTTATAAGGTTTAACAGCCGTGATATAACGTTGACACACATCCCCACCCCCACCCCACCCCCACCCTCTCTCTCTCACACACACAACACCCCTCTCCACCCCATCCCCCACGCCCTGTTTTTATTAATAAAATACACCTGTAAAAGTATCTGACCTTTGCCATGTGTTCCAGGTACTGTGGAGCGTGAACAACGGCAGATGCGGGGTTTGTGGGGATCGATGGGACAGTCTTCCACGCGATAACGAGGCCGGTGGCAAGTTCGCCAAGGGAATAATCGGACGCCATTACACCGCCGGAAGTAGCGTCACAGTAAAGATTAACCTGACAGCCAACCACAAAGGCTACTTCGAGTTCCGGTTGTGTGAAAACAATGACGTCACCAGGGCAGCCAGCCATGAATGCTTCGACCAACATATACTAAAGATGGCGGACGGAAGAACAAGATATGACCTTACCACGGGTACCGGTGTGAAGGTCGTCCAGGTGTCACTTCCGGTTGGGGTCAGATGTCAACAGTGCATACTGCAGTGGAAGTATAATACAGGTAAAAGATTATTTGCCTCCTTGCAGATTTGTGTGTTATTAAGTAATTAAATTATTTAAATTTGTCCAAAATTTGCATGCTTATAGTCTACTTCAAAGAAATTGATGGCAACACGTTTCTTTTTAAATGTCTTCTCGTCCTTGAAGTCTCTTTCCGTCTCCTGACAGAACAGTACAACCAGAACATTCTTCGATATGCAATAATTATTTCACTGTGCATCATCTTCAAGGTCGCACTTTCGGTTGCGATTACAAGTCAAAGGTATTTTGATATTGTGCAGACTTTCTTTGTTTTTAGCATCAAATTTCACGTAACTTCTTTTTCCTGACCAGGTAACTTTTGGGGGTGCGATGCCGCTGGGTGTGGCCTGGGTCGGGGCAGACAGGAACAGTATTACAACTGCGCCGACATTGCCATCCAATAGTGGCTTTCTGTAACAACACTGGGACAATCTGGAATACATCAACCTCGTGCAGTGACAATCTGTAGTATTTACCAACATCTAATAGTGACTCTATATAGTGTATATCAATATCGAATAGTGACTCTATATAGTGTATATCAATATCGAATAGTGACTCTATATAGTGTATATCAACATCGAATGGTATCAACCCCATATATCGTATAGCGACCGTTTGTATATACAAACATCAAATAATGACACTCTGTAGTGTATATCAACATCGAATGGTATCAACCCCATATATCGTATAGCGACCGTTTGTATATATAAACATCAAATAATGACACTCTGTAGTGTATATCAACATCGAATGGTATCAACCCCATATATCGTATAGCGACCGTTTGTATATACAAACATCAAATAATGACACTCTGTAGTGTATATCAACATCGAATAGTGACTATGTGTTATATCAACATGCTATAGCTACCACAGTGTGTGTATGAACATCGTGTATTCTGGAAAATGTCAACAATGGACAGAGTGGGTGAATGCGTGAGTGAGTGAGTGAGTTTGGTAAAATGTCCCTTTATACAGTATTGTATATTTTATCACAGCGTGACAGTTTATAATTAATGTTGGAGAATACCCCCGAAGTGGTGCAGCCTGGTTCCCGGGTTCTGCAGCGCCTGCGCTAACACTCAGTGTCGGATAGCCAGTCTGGAAGTGATGCAGATCTCGGACCGTTTTGGTTGAGACAATCTGTAGTTGCAATTGGTTGGTTGGCTGGTTGATTGGTTGTTGGGCGCTATATGGCTGTGGTCTGTAAATAATCAGGTCTGCACCAGATAATCCAGTGGCCAACAGCACGGCCATGGATCTACTCAAATGGATTACGTGACATGAGTGAACCACGTCAGCGAGCCCGAGTGAGTCGACTTTACTACAAACATGGGTTGGTAAAGGCCAATTCTAACCCGGATCTTCACGGGTCAACAATGTGTAGAGTCTATCTGGGATATCTGTCAATATCGTACACCCACAACAACATCGTATGAGTATGAGTGAGTGAGTTTTACGACAACACCTCTTTTAACAGCATTTGCGTTAAGCATGTCACTGTGATATGGTAGGACATCCCTAAGTGATACAGATCTAACAGGTTTACTGTTTGGTGAAAGTATTATATAGTGGCCAGCTGATATAAATCTTATGCATCATAGTGACTACCTGGGATATTTACCCACCAAAGTGATAAGTATGTGTGTTGTACCCAAGCTAAAGCTGAAGTGTCATATCGCAAAACATCCTCCGTAATCAGTTGTCGTAACAATTCTCATCAATTAAAACATTGTCCCACAAATGGCTCCGTCTTGTATATTGCATGCATGAAAAGATTAACAGTAAAATCTATATTAAATGTCTGGTTGTGTATTTAAACACTCCAAAACGAGTCTCATTGACACTGACTCTCACTGAGGGATGGTGGGTCAGAGCGTTCGCTCGTCATGCCCAACCGGAAGTCCTTTTTCGGTGTCCTACCGTGATATTCCTTGAATATTGCTCAAAGCGGCGTAAATCCGTACTCACTCACTCACTCACTCACTCACTCACTCACTGACCGAGACGAAACAAGTAACACGTTCTCACGCACAAATTGACGCCGAGGCACGCACTGGATCTGTCGAGGCTTTTCACAAACGGTTGACCTGCACAGCTGTTGTTATTTTTAGGAACCTTTAACGTCAGTCTCCAAACAAGTCTTCATTTGAACTCAAACTGCATGTTAAAGGGATCCACTACCGTTTCCATTACCAATTCAATGGAAAACGGCAGTTTCTTCAAAGTAAACATTCAGCGCAAAGGGCAGTTTTAACGCAACTCAATATAAAATGTACAGTTTCATTTTTCGACGATAATTGAAGAATCACTGAAACAGTAAATCCTGCGCTGTGACTGAAGGCCTAAAGTAACTGCATCTCAGAACTGACACCTAAGTAAAGGCTCGTCTTAAAATGAGGATGTCAAATTTCGTGTTGAAATGAAATGATTTTCTGCGATCGTGTTTCGACAATCAGGAGGTTGTCGTCGCTTAGACGGTAATTGCAATAAAGCATGTTTGCTGCAGACTCGATTACCTACAGACCGCAACCATGTACCTGGAATGTTGCCGAGTATGGCGTTTAACACCAACCAACGACTATCTACACGCTTTCATTACACAGTGTGAATACTGTGTAAACCAATAAACAAACAACCTACATCTAATTTTAAAACATCAATATCCAAGAATAAATAAATAATAACAGACAAACAGGGGTGTGAGACTTTATTCAATGATAATAATAAAGCAAGTTGTGAATTGTCTGCAATGTCAACATGGCATGTACTATGTTACTGAATCTTTACATATCTCGGAACATATTTGCCGCAACCTCTGACAGATACCGGACAGTGACACAGCTATGTATCTAGATTTTATACTATCAGTAAAAAAAATCACGTTTCTTGTGAGAACTAACTCATCAGTATGCTAATTCCTAATTTACAGAAAGGTCATAAATGGGCTTGTTGGCGAATTCCTAACTTACTTCCTCATCCTGAAATGTGTTTGTTGGCGATGACGTGTCTACACTTTCGTTAGCTCTGAGGTACAGATATGTATTTTCATTGTCTGAGCTACCGATATGATAATTTTCTAGTTAAAAAGATCGAGTTTCGTCTTCTGGGATAAGCATTCACTTCGATTTGCTCCTGTTTTACAAATTCGCACAATGTGCAGTTTTACTATTTGTATCTGATCATGAATTGGTTCGTCACAAATTAATGTATATGTTATGGATTCGAAGTACATTTGACCGGTGTGCAAACTGACCGGTGTGCAAATTGTGTAAATCCGGATGCTAACGAGTGCACACAGACTTTACTTTGGTACCCCCACAAACGCAAAAAGATATTGAAATAAATTCAGATTAACAAACAAATCAACAATAACAATAATTTCACTGCATATTTAAGGAAACATTGAAAATGTAGACCACGGGACGAAATCGGTAACATCAATCAGAGCAACAATTCAACGCAAATCCCGCTCGTTCTATAACCAGCCAATCAGGAAACAGTATTGCGATAGTGGGGTCGGCCTAATTTTGTCTAGTTGACCAATGAAAGGTTAAAGAATCGGTTGCAACTTCTCAAATGTCAAATGTCCGAGTTACAAGTAACAATAACACTATATTCTCACACCGACGTGTAGTCATGGTGTTCTTGCAAAAAAGATTCTGTTTAAAGTGACTGTATGTTATACGTGAGTATGGGTCGGGATTGGTTAGGGTGGGTTTGTGCCCTTTACAAAGTAATTTGTTATGTTCAGGCGAAAACACGAATTCGTGTATTTTTAAAGGAATTTAAAATCTGAAAGAAGAATCTTGTAAAATTGACTATAAAGTACATTTTTGCTCCCCTCCCCTTAAAATGCTGACAAAGTCCTTGAAGTGTTTATACAAACAAAATACTGTTAAAAGTAATTAAGACCGCAACAGCTGCATGCGTCCCGAACATGGCTTAATATCGAGGCACACCAGGACCCAAAATAATTCTGCACCTTTTGCACGTGCACATAAGGTCGTCTGATAAGAAGCACATGACGTTTCAAGCCATGCTCCCATGTAGAGCATTTGTCTGAATGGGTATGTATATTTTTGAGCCAGAATACAGTCAAACACTGTTGGGTCGAATTTTGACATCCCGTTGTCTCGAAGTGAAATTGTTTCCTGAATAATTCTTTTAAACATACGGTCGTCCCGAGGCATTGGGGTAGCCTTGTGGTCAAAGCCTTTGCTCTTCACGTACGGGTTCGATTCCCCGCATGGGTACAATGTGTGAAGCCCATTTTGGTGTTACCCGCCGTGATATTGCTGGAATATTAGTTAAAGCGTCGTGAAGCCATACTCACTCACTCACCCACTCCTTCACTTCGGGTTTGTTGAACCTCGGACAACTCGAAATATTTAGTGAGTGAGTGAGTGAGTTTAGTTTTACGCCGCTTTATTCCAGCAATATCACGGCGAGGGACACCAGAAAATGGGCTTCACACATTGTACCCACGAAATATATTTTCGCCATAACAGTGTTCGACTGTTGTATTACCGTACCGACTGATATGACTGAGCAAGAAATTCTAACAGGAATTGCAACTACATGTACTTTAGACTGCTACTTCACAAGTGACATGTTCTTAATGTGGATTTCTTGAGTTCCCCTCCTCGAGATTGCTGGAATATTGTTATAAGCGGCGTAAAACAATACTAACTCACTTCTACTGTAATTCCTCATGTACGTGATGACGCTGAGAGGTTATATTCCTGCTTTGAAATACTATTATCCAATGAGACAGTCAACAACTGGAGGACATAACTGATTTAGCACACATTAAACAATCCGTTTCAACTCGGCAGTCCGAAGACCGGAAAATTTTCACAGGATAGGGATATGTTTGAGTTCATGTATATGTACACGACGCTATGAACAGCGATGCTGTTTGAAATGAGAGGAATGACCGAAGTGAAACAGTGTCTTTTACGAAATACTTGGTAGGGGTATGACGCATACAGGCCTATGAACATAATCAAAACATTAGTTCTGCCTGAGGAACCCACCTCTGTTCCCAACATTAGGATCGACAGTCAGTGAGTTTAGTTTTACGCAGCACTCAGCAAATATTCCAGCTGTATGGCGTCGGTCGGTAAATAATTGATTCTGAACCAGACAAACCAGTGGTCAACGGCATGAGCATCGATCCAAACAAATGGGAACCAATGACGTGTGTCAACCAAGTCAACGAGCCTGATGACTCGATCCCGTCTTGTGGGAGCTGTGGTGATGTTTGTTTGTCATGCCGAAGACCCAGGTTCGATTCACCACATGGACACAATGTGTGAGGCCCATTTCTGATGTCTCTCGTCTTGAAAATGCTAAAAGTGACGTAAAACCCATCACACTCTTCCAAATGAGTATTTTTCTTAAAGAGCAGACAAATTATCCACAGTAACTACCGGAATGGGTATTATTTCTCGCACAAAAGATAAAAAACGTGATGTCATGTAGAGCTGTCAATACGCTCGTGTATTATTCCAATAAGGTCTATTTTACGTAAATCCTCAAGCGACAGAATTAGGAAACAAACAAGTCATCAAAAATAGGAAAAAGACACCTCAACATGAGGTACTTAAGGGATAGACCTATTGTACAAATATGGAGTCGATGCCAACAGGTGCCTCTACTTCGTTCCTGCATATCTCAGTTCAAACAAAATGTCACAAAGCCACAAACAAAACATAAGCAAACTTCCATTAGGGTAATGTATTTTCTCCAGTAGACGCCAATTAGACAAGGACGCCAATTAGACAAGGACGCCAATTCCACGCCGAAAGGAGACCGGGTCGAATAAACCAGTATACAAATTATCCCCAATCAGAGAGCCTATGAAGACTTGCCCCTTCCTTGGGGAAACTCGAAATGAGTCTCGGGTGAAAGGTATCATGGCACAAAGCAATGTCAACGTCAACGGCAGTCCTCGGTATAGAGCACCGGCAGCTCTTGAGTGAGGGAGTCATAGAGCGACGAGACCGAACCTGCACATATTCGGACAATATGGCTGAACTAATGCAGAAGCGAAGAAAAATTTTAACTCACTCACTCGAGAGCTAACGTTGCTTAACACCGGGAACTGTCGGAGTCTTTGTAACTTTCTGGGATTTTAGATCACCTTGCCGATACTTTAGGATCGCTTTGTCCAATGGTACAATGGCACAATGGTCTCCAGTTACGAAGGTGGCGCCTTTCACAGGAAATTCGGAAAATCCGTTTCATCATATTTACCTCTTATTCACAATACACGCTAATTATTCTCTCTTCACCCTGACCTGAAACATTCCCATAAAATCAAAACATTTGGTTTCTCTAAAACATTGGAAGTGGGCGTTTATCAGTCTTGTCTTATGACCTTCATCACCCTGGTCAAGTGGTTTGATACGTATGCATTCGTCATCACTCGTCCCTTTCCGCAACCTTCAAGTTGGTCCCGGAATACCAGGAGTTGGTCACGAATGATGACAGTGTGTGAGCCAGTTTACGTTAATTTCTTCCATTGGGATACAACGTGCGTTACTCATAGATACCACTCCTCAAACCAAGACGCAAGCATATTCTCCAAGGCCACATAAAAAAAGTTTTTAATCACTAAATCACTTAATCACTAAAAAAAATATGGGTAGGGCTTGCAGTTTGTATTTTTACATTTTATTTTATGTCCAAAACCCTTTGATTTCTGTAGAAATTAACTTTTGTTTTCTCCGTTTCTCAAAACCTAGAAGTGTGACAAATCCTGCACATTGGAAAGTAAAAACAGCGTGTTCTCTAATGCAACGAATAACAAAAAATCTGATGGAGTCGGGTCGAATTTTCGGGCTGGTGGGAATGAGAAACGAGGTTATTTTAACACAAGAAGTAAAACTATTCATTTAAATGGCCGCAATCCATGACGACCATGAGGCGGTTCTAACAGAAATTGAAACATGAACCAAAACATACTCGTAGTAACGGTTGAAATGTACATTGGTTTGTTAGCGCAATACTCTTGCATCCTTTTCGAATTTGTTAACGTTTAAGGTGGCGGTGGGGTACTCAAGTGGTTACAGCTTTCGTTCGTCACAGTGAAGGTCAGGGTTCGATTCCCCACATGGGTTCAATGTGTGAAACCACTTTCTGGAGTCCCCCGCCGTGGTATTGCTGGAATATTGCTAAAGGCGGCGTAAAACTAAACTCACTCACTTACTGTTAACTTTGAAGAACTGAGATGACCTTGACACCGGCGAAACAGCGTAAAAGCTTGACTACTCGTTTGTTTTTGTGCCCTGTTCTAGTCTATCTACTCTGCATTCTTGTTTTGATTTAATCATTCCATCACTGACAGTAATTAACCCATCCCACAGATAAACTGATAGTAAGTGAGTGAGTTAAGTTTTACACCGCACACAGCAGTATTCCAGCTGAATGACGGTGGTCGATAAATAATCGACTCTGAACCAGATAATTCTGTGACAACAGCATGATCTACGCAGTTGGGAACCGATGGCATGTGGCAGCCTAGTCAGCGAGTCTGACCACCTGATCCCGTTAGTGAATGAACGAAATGGTGCTTTCCAACTTAAACATTATACATTAACTCAGTGTTCGCGAAAACGCAGAAGCTTGCATTTTTCACGGCAACAAATGACAAAAGAACGCAAAAATATTTGGCGTGCGTGTTCTGAGACTCATCGATTCTGATATACATATTTATAACTATATTTTTGCACGCGCTGTTACATAAAAACTATCGCGAACACTGTAAATACACTGCGCGTTAGCTTCTTTGAGAAAAATACGGGTCAACGACGTCTACTATTTATATACCCGTGAAGGTCCGGGGTTGAATAGGCCTTCAGCAACCCATGCTTGCCATAAAAGGCGACTATGCTTGTCATGAGAGGCGACTGGCGGGATCGGGTGGTCAGGCTCGATGACTTGGTTGACACATGTCATCGGTTCCCAACTGCGCAGATCCATGCTCATGTTGTTGATCACTGGATTGTCTGGTCTGACTCGATTATTTACAGACCGCCGCCATATAGCTGTAATATTGCTGAGTGCGGCGTAAACCTAAACTCACTCACTCACTCAACATTTTGGTGAAGAGTATGGCACAGACAAACCAAGAAACCTCATCAGTATAGAACTGAACTTTGAACTCAAGTGTCTAGCACACCTAGGGGAGACAACTCACCAAAGACGATATGGCCAACCTTGTAACGCTACATTTGGTCTGTTTTTCCTTCTGTTTCACAACCTACACGGATGATAAGTGATGTAAAACCCACAATCCTGATTCACACTGAAATTTCAAATAACGATTCTCTGCAAAAGTATGTACAGCAATCTACGGTTCACCCTTGAGAAGAATTCCCGCTAACGTATCTCATTATAATCAAGACATTCTCTAAAACCATGAAAACAGTAACAAATGACGAAGAATAGAAAAATAATGTCACAAAAACGTTGTTTTCTCCTCTGACGAGTGTTTGGTGATGGTGGCTGGCGGAGTGGCCTCGGTTGATGTTTCTCGAGACAATTCACCACTCGATTGAATATTTGTGTCTTGTCCACAACCAAAGAGCTCACGCTTTGCTTGAGCCGACATTTTCTGTTGAGCAGGAGCAGAGGAAACACAATTTTCCGATTGTTCTGAAGGTTTGGGGCCACTTAGTTGTCCGTGGACTGGAAGATCTGATGCAACGTCGCCAACGACCGAGTTAGTTTTCAACAGTCGTCTTTCCTTCCTTTCCTTTGGTGAGGCGTCTACTAGCGACATGCTTCTCATCATGGTAGCAGGGTGATCTCCCCTTGATGAGGCCGGTTGGGCGCCCGCTGATGCAGTGTTCGCCCCACTTCCGTAATCAAAGGAATTTTCTGAAAAACTGCGAAGGGATGGCATTGGAACGGGATTCAAACGGGGATTTCTGTGAGCGGTATCACTGAAAACCTGGCCGTGGATCATAATTTCTTCGAAATGACTGAGGCCATTGGAATACTCGGTTTGGTTTCCGTAAGCGTAGGCCGGATTGGATGATGACAAACTGGAATCTGATTGGGTCAATCCAAAGTTGGATGCTTCAAATCCAGCATTTTCATTGGTGGTTGGGTCTAATGGGATAAGCATAGTGGCCTCATTGGTTCCTGGGGAAAGTTCAGGTGACTGGACAGGCCCTGTCTGCTCATCGGAAGTTGATTTAGGTGCATTGTTGACGAGGCCGTCCCGAGTTATCCCCCTTTCAGTGTCGGGTGCATTACTAACTTCTTTAACATTTGGACAAGAATCATTTGCAGGGACAGTTCTGGGTCTTTCACTGTCACCATTTACCATTTGTTTATCTACTGGGCCTTTGTTATTGAGTATTGTTTCAATATATCCCTCATCGGATATTTGTCCAATGTCTATGTGATTGTCGTCACTGTTCACCAAAAGGGGACTATTTTCCTTGTCATCTTCGTTGGTAATGGGTGTTTTGACATTCTGAAACATTGACCAAAACACATTATAAAGATGTGTCAGGTAGTTGTGTCATGAATATTATCAGATATATAAATGTTAGTCAATTACACTCTACGTTATGTTGAACAACGTAATTATACGTTTTACACTTGTGTACAGATACATGACAATAAACACATTATGTGAACAAGCGTTTTAGTATTAAAATCTATTTGATATGACAACACCGTATCAACAAGATCTTAGAGTTTTGCAACACAATGTACAACACTGCAATATCAAACAGCACGATTCTTTGGAGCATATTCACTGGCATTTACTCAGTTAACTGAAACTGTATAAAGTGACAATGAGCTGGATTGTCACACACAAAAATCCGATAAAGTCATTGCAATTGTCAAAATGTATTAGCAGTTCCCATTTTCAAAGTGCATTGTTTGACATTCTTTCGCCATTTAGGCTCAAAATTAAGGATATTCCAGTTTGTGTGGTGATTCTGGCATACGACCGTTTTGTTTAATTCCCTCATTGAACACGAACTTTCAGAGAAATATATATTTATCCGAAGATTAAATATTTGTGTGCCACTTTGTAAATATTAGAAAACGGAAAAAGAAACAGTGAAAACACTCCAGTGTAACATCGAACTCAACTGAACAAAATATTGTGCACAAACCGAACAAAACAATAGATGTGACTTAACTGAAAATACATTTCAAGAAGGGTTCTAAAGCTGAAAGGAATATCAAGGTCTCCGTCGCTTGTTGCATATCAAAACCTGTCAATAAGATAATAAACAAATAAACACGTAAGTCGAGTTTTTACACACTTATCAAGCAAGTCAACAGTGGTTGCAGTAATACGAAACTCGTCCGCTGTGATTCTTGTCTAATTTCGTGAGCTAGATTATGATTGGTTAGTTTGTTGTTTAATACTGCTCAGCAGTATTCCAGCTGTATGGCGGCGGCCTGTAAGCACTCGAGTTTGATCAAGACATGCTTGATTATAATGAAGATGATGATGATTTAGGGGATTTTACGAGCGCTGACGGTGTACCTACAGGTCCATTGCTCAATAATTACCGGAAACACATAATACCCCAGTGCAATGGACCAGAGTAACTGGAATTATACCATCAATTCCAAGGCATGTATGCACTCAAAGTGTTGGACGCTTGAAAGTTAAAAGCCACATTCTTCCTACCGGGTACCCATTATTTGTTTTGCAATAATGCCATCAGTGAAATGACGATATATACTTTGAGATAAAAGTTCAGTTTTTGTCTGTTATATTCCCAAACGTCCCTGTTCTGGCTTGGAGGCGACTCACGGGATCGGTGGACAGGATTCGCTGACTTGGCTGACACATGTCATCGTATCCCATTTGCCTAAACCTAAATCATTTTTTACAGATTACTATTTATACATCAAAGTACTGACATAAGAATCGTTTAATGTTGATAGTGTCTCGCTCTGGTTTGGAAATAAGCCCGGGTTAGAATTTATTTCCAGTATCCCATGACTGTCGAAAAAGATGAAACGGATGGGGTCGGGTGGTCAGACTCGCTGACTTGGTTGACACGTATCTCATTTGCGCAGATCTATGTTAATGTTGTTGATCTCTGGATTGTCTGGTCCAGACTCGATTATTTACCGACCGCCACCATATAACTGGAAAATTGCAGAGTGCGGCGTAAAACTAAACTAAGCTCACAATGTTTAGTGCAATATATTGTGTGCTCTAATGGATATGTAATTGAGGGAGTGACCTGGATGAAGTGTGCTGAAACGGATTTTTTTTGTGTTTCAAGACCATGTGATTAATAACATCTAGCCTTTTAGTGTGTTTCGATGATTGTCTTTTAATGCTTGATGTTTTCTGGGCAAGTCACGCATTGCAACAACCACGTAAACTATGGAAGCAACACATTTGATAACATCGTCAAACAAAATGACCAAATTTAGGTAATATATTCGTGAAACGACAAAACTGCCTAAATTTGGTACTAAATTGCCAGACTTTGGTGTTACCTGTAATGCATTGCAAGAAAAATGCACGTACAAATATATGGATCGAACAAACACAAGAAAATTTTGAACTGAAAATGTATAAATGTATAAACCCAATATTCCTTCAGTCCTTATGATAAACTATGATATATCATAACAATGCATAATATAAGCATATAACGTGGATTGAAAACTCACCGAACTGGATAATTTCTTAAGGAAATCAATTCAATCTTTACGTATGAAATTGTATCTTAAATATATATCATCAGTATTAATATGCTTGGTATTAATATAGACAATATCCAATAAATAATGTTATTGAAATACACAACTACAAACATCTACGTGACCATAAATGGCATTGTCATTGAAACCAATATTTCAATATCATACATCTTACACACGTTATGTTTAACATGAAGCATTCTTTCTCTGACAGTGAAAAAGATTTTTTGTGATAAATTTAGAATTTTAAATTGGAAACATATATTTTCAAAATTGTTCAGGGAAGCAAATGAGAAAACCTATAACAACATAACGCCTAACATAAAATTGTCTGCCAAAGCTGAAACCAGTTAAGGCGTAGGCGTTGCTTCATGACATTTTAGAGCTTCGTGAATATACATGACACGCATACACTACGTTCTCATAAAACTACCTTTCAGCTGGAGTCTCAATAGAACATCATAATAACTAGTTTTCACACTGTAGCCCAGGGTTTTATCACACACAGGGACACAGTGTGAAGTCAATTTCAGTATTTCCTGTGCACTGACAGCAAATAATAATTGCTGAACTGTCATTGAGAAGCTCTCATAAAATCTCTGGAAATGCCCCAGCAGGGAAATTCCCTCCTTGCATTACAAGCAGACGTATTTCTGACACATTGAATCCTGTTTTGCTTGAATCAGATGTCTAGCGGCTCAGCTGGGACGTCAGACTTCCTAATTCAGCTTTTGCCTGTCACGTTGGAGCTATAGAGGTGTGTACTTGACCCTCGTCTGATAAGCAGAGGAATGTGACAACACAGCACTGTTTATGTGCTAGACTGTGTAATGGTGGATCGAAATCGAATTATCAATATGAAAATCAGAGATTAATCTCTCCACATTGGCAGACTGGCTCCTAACTGAATCTGTTCTTAGGGGGTAACAGTCTTATACTTTCAGCCTGGCTCTAATCTCATGGAAAAGAACAGCTGAAGTTTTGGAAAATAATTTTTGTTCAGGTGATCCAGTCCTGAATTAAGTGCTAAATGGGATGGTGTTGCAGATGTCATCCCAATGACAGGCCAACTAATCAATGAGAATGGGTGGGAAACATGGCAGCTGAAAACCAGTACCAAAGTTCTGTGTCATACAGTGATATACATGTACATGTCAAGCTAGGACAGCTATAATTCAGTATTAGAGTATGGAGAGAGTGAGTAATGTTTTATGCCTTTTATAGCAATGTGCCAGCAATGTCATGATGGGTGACACAAGAAATGTGGGCTTCACACGTTATGCCAACACAAGAAATCAAACCTGGGTGTTTGGTGACACAAGCAAAGCTTTAATCACAAGGTTACCCTGCCGTCCCTTCTGCACATGAAAGCCATGCTCCTACAGTAGCCTCAACCATGACAAGTCAGGTTGGTCCAGATTTTATAATAACATGACATAGCTAAATTATCGATGAATAACATCTCCCCAGAGTCGCAAAACATTTGCCAAAACTTTACTATGGGCCAGAAACACTGCAACTGTTGAAAGAATTTGTTAAATAATGGGGGTTACTCTAACAAGACGCTTTAATTGCTTTGTGAAATGAACCCAGTGACTCTACCTCAACAAACATACCCTCCTAGCCTCTTATAAAGATATTCTTTATCACTTAAATTCAGACAAAATCTGCTTTCACATACAAAATACATAAATTTAATGAGAACATTTACTATATATCCAAACCCAACACATTAGTTTCAATGACAATATAAACAATATGTGCTACAATCAGCTACAACAGTCAGGAACAGCTACATCTACTACATTTACAACATCGCTGATAATCTGGGAGTCATATGACCAGTACCTTTCTCCTTGAAGGATGGTCTTCAGGACTCTGCAGTGATGCTTGGGACACCGTTGGTGTTGAGGCGTTGGTTGTCTCAGACGGGGATGTCACCACAAGTAATGGAGTTTTATCAGCATATGCTTTTGGAGAATTATTCCTGGAATTTTCACGAGATGACTGGCTGGCAGGATACTGGGTACCTGTGCCTCTACCTGTGAAGTTGCTCTGTGGAAGCAAAGAAAACCATTGCAAGTCGATTCATTCATTTCTAATCTCAGGATGTAATGTTTAAGTAAAAAAACCTTTGATCCCTATGACTCGTGATTTAGGATTGAATGAGCCAGTTTCAGATAAGCTATCCAATCACATTACACTGTTTCACTCTGATTCATTCATGTTTACTCTCAGGATGTAATGTTTCAGTAAAACCCTTGATCCACTACCACTCTTGATTCAGGGTTGAATGAGCCAATTTCAGATAAGCTATCCAATCAAATCACACTGTTCTTTCATGACTGAAACAAGCATTATTGAGGATGTGTTAATTCAAATAAGTGTTTCTTGTTGCATAACAACTTCAATACCAGTGAGTTGAAGGTTTTACACTTTGGATGTATTACTCAGACTGACATCCAGATTCTGAAATGAACATATTTTACAGAAAAAGATAGTTCTTAAATAATCTAGACTGAATATTATAAAATGGAGAAAAGAGGCTTTAAACTGCAGTCATCTAGACTTGCCAAATATTACAGACTTGTATATGCTCTCTTATATTAAGGGTCTCTATGACAGAACACTATGCACAATGACTTTTGAACCTGGAAAGGGTTAACCTGTTTCAAAATGCCACCCACAATGCCAGTATTGGTGAGTTGCTGGTTTGATTCCAAGATTTGCAAATTTAGACCACAATCCTTGCTTTTTAGCACATGTTTCAATGTCCTGTTTTTACTGGAGTGGCTTCACAAACCTGGTTATGAATTTTTAACAGTTGGTTGAGGCCTTACTGCCAATATTCAAGCTGACATGATAACATAAATCTGTTCAGGAGAGTGTTAAATCCAAGTCACTCATTCTGTGACCTGAACACTCTTTGACCTTATTGACATATTCAAGCTGACATACCATTCAGGGCCATGTTAAATCTGTCTCGACAAAGTGGTTGATGTCTAACCATTAAGAACAACTCTTCGCAGACGGTGAACAAACTTTGGCAAATGTTCAAGCTAACATGTTGTTCAGGGCAGTGCTGATCTCAGTTCTTCAAAGACCTGAGCCTTCTTTGGCCACCATTCAAGCTGACATCTCTCAAAGACCTGAACGCTCCTTGGCAAATATTCAAGCTGACATGCCATAACAACTGATAATACTGTTCAGGACAGCGTAAAACTCACCCAGTAAAGACCTAAGCACTCATTGGCCAATATTCAAGCTGAAGCCTCAACAACTCATGTACTGTTTCGGGCAGTGCTGAACCCAACTCACTCTCACACTCACGTGACCGGGGTATTCCAGGCTGGGGTGACCTCGATGACCAGCACTAGAACTACCTAGGTCGACCCACCTGGACTGAGCTGGATTTACTGAGGAGGGAATCCCGGTGGATCTGCTCGTTGGAAGGGGTTGAGTTACGCAAGGCAACACTACAGCTACGGAATGTTGGTCGACTTGCCTGTCTCTGTTGCTGGCGGTACCGCTTGTAGTAGTTCCTGAAAATGGCAATGAATTTTTTTTATTTATTTTTATTATTGGATATTTATACAGCACATATCCACACACTAGTGTATGCTCAAGGTACTAGTACTGTTTACCTTAATCACTGGATATCAATCTCAGTGGCACATTTTATTATCAATCTCAACTCCCTGGGGTTCATATAACACTTGCTGCCACAAGGTGCACCAAGTTATTTTGACTTTCCAATCCTTACGAGGTACCCATTCACAGCTGGGTGAACTGGGACACATAGTCACAGTACTTTGTCAAAGTTTAATGCACGTTGGTGTACCTGCATTAGAGGTAATTTGCACATATTCATGTGGCCTCATCTGGTCATGTAAGAACGGATTCGTGGATTCTTTTAAGGCCACAGGGTTGTTTACTGTATGCTAAGGGCTGTGATAACACAGAGTCTGTACACAAAGATGACTCCAAAGTTTTTACACCTGGTCACAGGTAAACTCAATCCTGGCACCTCAAGCTCGCACGATCAACTAGCCTGGTGCCTCAGCCAGCTCACCCGCCATGCCCCACTCATGATTACATAAGTAACAAAAATCTCTCAAGGCTATAATGACAAGAGGGACTGTTCGAAACTTCCAACAGACAACTTTCTCTTTGTGTTCAGCAATTATCCAACAGCTGGAACCTAAGTTGTTGTTTACATTACATGACATTTTATGGACAATCGAGCCAGCTCTTTTCAGTAACACTCCAAAGAGCATTATGCTACTCATGTTCCGAAATTGTTCAATCAACAGTCAATGGTAAAACATTGAAGACTTCAGTACAGCTTTCAAATTTTTTTAAGGCAGACATAAGAAGAAAATCAGTGACAAAAATGCCCAATGTAGTTCCTTATTTTGACATGAACTAATTTTGTTCAAGACAATATCTGACTTCACTTTTCCTGTGAATACAAAGGGCAGTGGGTCAAGGGGTTAAGGCATTGCTTCATTATGCCAGAGACTTAGGTTCAGTTCCCCAGATGGGTACAATGTATACAATGTCAATGTTATAATTGTATTTCATTGTTTCTCTTTTGCCGTGAAATATTTCACAACACAAAAGGTGGTGTTCAAAGCATGCAGAAACAGCACAACATTTTTACCCATGCTACAGTCACATGACTCATCCCACCAGGTACCCATTTTCTGCTGGTTGGACAGAGGCGATTTGGAACAAACACACTTGCCTAAGGTGAGACTACATGTGTCACATGTGTTTAGTCGTGGTGCAGGACTGGTGTCCTAGAAACTCTCAGGAGTCAAGCTGCCAAACCCAACCAAGGACCTCAGCTGATTTGTGACCTAAGCTCTATTAACAGGAACACACATCACCACAAGATTCAGTTATCAGTACCATATTAGAATATTATAACAAGGAGGCAAGAGTATTCGGGAAGTAAGTTTCTAGAACATCACAGATTAATCCACCTTGGGTTAGAGCCTTTCAGCAAGAGGCGACTAATGGGATTGGGTGGTCAGACTCGCTGACTTGGTTGACTCATGTCATCGGTTCCCAATTGCGCAGATCGATGCTCATGTTGTTGGTTACTGGATTGTCTGGTCCAGACTCAATTATTTACAGACTACCGCCATATAGCTGGAATATGCTGAGTGCGGCATGAAACTAAACTCACTCACTCACATCTACGGAAGCGCTGAAGGGACATGAGTATGAGAATTTTTTAAATATATATTTCGTGCGCACGAGATACTAAAATGTGCGCACGATATAATAAAGCGTGCGCACTATATAACATAGCGTGCGCACAAAATGAAAGGAGACACGTATTTTTAAATGTTAAATCGTGCGCACGAGATACTATATCGTGCGCACGCTTTGTTAAAGCGTGCGCACACTATATCATATCGTGCGCACGCTATGTAAAATCGTGCGCACGCTTTGTTAAATCGTGCGCACACTATACTATACCGTGCGCACGATATAGTATCTCGTGTGCACGATTTAACATTTAAAAATACGTGTCTCCTTTCATTTTGTGCGCACGCTATGTTATATAGTGCGCACGCTTTATTATATCGTGCGCACGCTTTATCATATCGTGCGCACGCTTTGGTATATCGTGCGCACGCTATATTATATCGTGCGCACGTTTTCGTATAACGTGCGCACGCTTTGGTATATCGTGCGCACGCTATATTATATCGTGCGCACGTTTTCGTATAACGTGCGCACGCTTTCGTATATCGTGCGCACGCTATATTATATCGTGCGCACATTTTAGTATCTCGTGCACACGAAATATATATTAAAAAAATTCTCATACTCATGTCCCTTCAGCGCTTCCGTAAAAGTCAGATAAGGATGAACAAACTCTTTATTCAGGTGATACCATGTTTCGATACAGATTCTTGTTTCATTGTCAGCGATAAAAGAATCTGTATCGAAAGTCGTACCTTATCTAAATGAATGTGACTGTTTTGGTGAAGATGCCAGCTTGTTTGATAACTGTGATAGCATCTACACCAAAACATCACATTCATTGTAACAAAGAAGTTGTCTATCCATTAAAAAATCATTCCTGTACATTGTACCAAGTCTGGGTGAATATAATCATCACTGACTTCATTACCATATTTATTTATAGTTCATTTTGTCTCTCAGTTTGAACAACCACTACAATTCCTCTGAGTAATTTGTATTGATTTGTAAACCTAGTACGTTTTAGAATACAATTGTTGCTTTCTTACATCAGTTTCTTTTGTGTACACATACATTTCTGGTTCTGTTGGTTCATATTGATTCAAGTTGTTTCTAGTCAATAATTAAGAAGATGTGATAAACTTGGTATAAGGAACCCAAGGACAAACAAATGAAATCGCCGTGTAGAACTAGTTTCGATCCTAAACATTAATAAAATATCTGCCTAATCTCATTGCTTGAATGAACCTCAATCCAAAACATCCCCAGTACATCTAGGGTGGTGGTGTAGGTCAGTGGTTGAAGTGTTAACTTGTCATGCTAAAACTCTGGGTTTCATTCCCTTCAAGTGTACAGTGTTTTGAAGCCTCATACTCATCCAATTACACTTTAGAAGGTATGGTTTTTCAAGGTTGATTCACTCAACACAAATTATTCGTGTCAGTGAATTAAGTTGTAGGCCACACTTGGCAAAATTCCAGCTATGTTACGGTGGTCAATAAATAATCCAGTTTGGACCAGACAATCCAGTGATCAATAGCATGAGCATCAATCTACGCAAATGGGATACAGGACATGTGTCAACCAAGTCAGTGAGACTGACAACTTGATCTCAATAGTAACCTCTTACGACAAGCATCCAATCCCTACACTGAATGGGTTACTGAAGATCAGTTCAAACTTGGGTCCTCGTGTGCAAACAAAACTTGAATATCAGTGAGTGAGTGAGTGAGTGAGTGAGTGAGTGAGTGAGTGAGTGAGTGAGTGAGTGAGTGAGTGAGTGAGTGAGTGAGTGAGTGAGTGAGTGAGTGAGTGAGTGAGTGAGTGATCTTCACCGGGTCTTCAGCATGATGAGCAAATGTTCTAAGCACTAGCCAATCCCACCACACCAAGTTTTTCAGAATAACATGATAAAGATATTGCCGTTGTGCTTTCCTTTCAGTAAATATCAAATGTTAGAAATAACATTTTATGCATTATGAATCCAACAAGCTCGTGTAATATAATATTTAATGACAACATGTGCTATTTATAACATAATTGCTCTCAGTAAATAATCTCTACTTGTGTAACTCCTTTGATATAGGTAATATTTCAAACAGATTTAATTTAATTTGAAATATTGAATAGCTACATCAGCTTCATAAATCATAATAATAATATCTTTTGCAGTTTAACATTAGGCCTTGTTTTATGGATTTTTGTCCTTGGAAAGCCAAAAGGAAGGAGGGAAATAAAAAATATTACCAATCAGAATAATATTCCTTCACAATACTCAAAGTCTTTTACTTTTGGCAATCAGTGAAGTGTATATTGGGCAAAAAGAAATCCAGAAAATCATTTTCTAGTTAATATACATTTTAGCTAGTAAAAACATTATGATTTTATTTTTTGAGAGGGGAAATTTTATTTCATTTTTTTTCTTCATTTTTAAACAATCTGTAAAAGAAGAAATATAACTGGTCTGGCCTTTAATAAAAAACCCCAAATTTTAGCATAAAAATATGGTCCCATAAAGTATTAAGTAAGAAACTAAATGCTTCAACTCTGATTAGGTGAAGTAAAGAAGTACAGTTTACTCTTCCCCTAAGTGTTGAGGACATCAGGACAGTCTAACGGTTAAAGCGTTTGCTCATCATGCTGAAGACCAGGGTTCAATTCCCCCCCATGCGTGTGAACCCATTTCTGGTGTCCCCTACCATATTACTGGAATATTGCTAAATGAGGTATAAAACTGTACTCACTCACTCATCCAAGTGCAGTGTGATAAAGTTGACATTTGTCCTGAACTATTATGTGCTCATCAAAACAAAAAGGGGAACACATTAAGTACAAGTGTACCTTTGCTCATTTCCAAAATATCTCCCACAGTTCAATTCATACCTCGTGAAGAAACTCGGAAAAGAATAAAGGAACACTTGTACTTTCATATGTTCCTTTATTTGTTTCCATGACTATATTTAAACCATGAGGACATTTCAAATAAAACAAATACATATGATATGCTACTCAAAAGAAACCCCTATTTTAAAAATTATAGTGCCGGCCACATTAAATCATGACTGTCATGGGAATGACAGGAAACAAGAGATATAATTGCAGTTTTATTTTATTTTATTGTCCTGCAAAAAATGAAGACTTAACTGAAATGTAAACGTTTGAAATGAAAATAAAATAATTTGCATATCACTCCCAGTGGTCCGTTGACTCGCCTGACAGATTCGCTGAAGGAATAAGAATAAGCGAGTATGGTGTTATGCTGCTTTAAGCACTATTTCAGAAACATCATGACAAGGAACACCAGAAATGGGCTTCACATATTGCATCCATGTGGGGAAAGAACCTGGACCTTCAGTGTGACGAGCATACGCTTTAACCTCAAGGCTACCACACCGCAGTAGTAACAGGGAAAGAATGAGGTGATCTTTTATTTATTTTGAACAGTATATATTAATTAGGGATTTACATTTTAATAATACAAAAAATGTTTAAAATCTAGTCATAAACTAGAAATTAAAATCCAAATTAAAAAATCCGAAACAGAATTTTTTATGAAACTTAAAGGAACTTGATCAAGATGCCACCAGTTGGCACCAAGAGGGCAGGAGCTAAGGCGAAACAATTTTTCATCAAAGAAAATAATGAACGGTATGAAAAAACTAAATTCTAGGTAATGTCAAGTTGGGATAATCACAGAACAACCTCCTTGCAGATGGCGATTTATTTCTTCAGGAACTTCAAAAGCACAGTGGTAGTATGTGATAGAAATTTCAAGATGGCTCCATGGAATCTGAAGGGGATCTTGATCAGAGGGATGCGTTTGTTTGGACATCGTTCAAATACAAAGTGCTTCATCACCCAACATTCTACTTTGAAGGTTAATTTGCCTTTTTCTAAGAAAAAAAATATTCTGTTCCAGAGAGAAACCAATAAAACAATCTATCCAGAGTACAAAAGCATATTAGTGTCACTGTGTGGCTCAAATATGTTTTCATACATGGGGTTTTAGGTAAGAGAGAACCTAATCTCTTCACATTCTAGTAGTGCTTGAAAACTAGATGAGACAAAAACTGTTCAGCTTTCGATTCAGAAGAAATAACTGTATCTTGCAACCATCCTGCCATTTCTGTTGAGGGACTAAGGGTTTTTGTTTGTTTGTTTGTCTGTTGTGACAAGTAGGGGCTACTGAAGATCAATTCTAATCCGGATCTTCATGGTTCCAGGAAAGTAGGTGAGTGGAAAAGATATCCAGATTTTGAAGACTTGAGTTTGATTCCAAACAGCTCAAACCAATTTCTAGTTAATCCTCCTGTCAGCTGCTATGTTCAAATATCACTAAAATGAACTAAACCTCTATTTGCTTTCTCTCCTACTATTTTCATAAACACATTATTGTAACAGATGTCAATTGCAAGATCAGTGCATGAGTATATCAAATATATTCTCATGGATTATTCTTAGTTTGTTGCTACACACAACCCAGCATTAAGTGAGTGAGTGAGTTTAGTTTTACTCCACACTCAGCAATATTCCAGCTCCATGGCAGCGGTCTGTAAATAATCAAGTCTAGATCAGACAATCCAGTGATCAACAACATGAGCATCGATCTGCATCGAGCAACCGATGACATGTGTCAACCAAGTCAGTGAGCCTGACCACCCAATCCCATTAGTCGCCTCTTACAACAAGCATAGTCGCCTTTTATGGCAGGCATGAGTTGCTGAAGGCCTATTCTATCCCGGGACCTTCATGGGTCAGCGGCGTGTTAAGAATCACAGGATGACAAGGTTGTGAAGGTCAACAATTGTGACTACTAAGCTATCGATGCGTCTCATATGCCTGGTTCACATTTGGCCTGCGATGACTCCAGTGTGTCCGTAAATTTCCATTTAGTCGCTATGCTGCGGAAGGAGGTGGCTGTATGATTGTTGCACTTCGTAGGCACTATGAATTTCTCAGATGCTGAGGCCTGAGACCTGTTTGAAGTTTTATGTTTGAACTTTTGAGTCCTTGGATTTATGGTAACACTATTAATTAACAGACTTGTAGTTTCCATCAATGTTGATTTTCATATGCCAGTATATATGTTTGTGTATATGCCCATGTATACACCCATGTATACACCTATGAATATGCAATATGTACTGAAAGCCATTAAAAACGAGTTGTCGTCAAAGGTGGTGCACCAGGTTGTGGACAAATGCAACATATGCAATATATACTTCCGGTGGTCTGAAAATGTTGTCTGAGTTGACCAACAGTGGATGGATGCACATTACTGTCTGTGCCAGACAGTCATCATGTCTGAAGAAACGCTGCTAAGCACACTGAGAACCTGATTCTTGTCGTCTTGTGGCATTTTCTCAACGTGATTCAGTTTCACATCTCCTTGTGCTTTAATATGGGCCTGGGTGCACATGCACAACATGTTTCATGAATGTGGTTGTGTTTACGAGAAATGTCAAAGGTTCAGTTTTGAGCATCGACAGTCATAAAAGAGGAATGTTCTAGGAATCAAACTTGAAATGGTTAAGAATATCAGCCTTTTATCCCTACATCCTCTGCATTGCAGGTAAAAAACCTTCAATAGAAGTTTTGTAAGTTCCAAGACAACAAATACCAACTGTGTTTTTAATGGCTTTCAGCATTATATGATTCAGTACATGACCATCTACAAAACTATGTATATGCCAGTGTATACGCCCATGTATATGCCTATATGCAACATATCATGGTTTATCCAATGCTTTGTCAAAGACCCCCTTTTAATCCAGATTAAGCAAGGTACCAGCTTGACTGCACATGCCCAACCACCCAGCAGGGGTTCAGTGAGAATTCACTTGCTCACCATCAAGCAAATGAACCTTTCCGAGTCCCATGGAGAGCTACAGAAGCAATGTGATTAACAGTGGATCTGGGTTAATGTTTTGTACCTACCTCACTCGCAGGATCCCTGCAATTAGGAAGAAGGTGCCAATAATGGCGGAACATGTGGATATCACAACCAGCTGTGTCCGACTGATGCCTGAAAAAAAAGAGTAACATTTATGCTGATGTCTTATCAATTGCTAAAGTATATTAGTCCTACTATTATCTGTATTATCTGAAATCCTAAATTGGGACACTTGCCCTGATATCATCTGAAATGCTGACATAAAAAAACTGACCTGATATCATCTGAAATGTTAAGTATAACAGCTCATCTGATATCTGCTAAAATAGTAAAGTGTAAAAGCTGTCCTGATATCTTCTGAAATACAAAAGTATAACAGTTGTCCTGATATCTTTTGAGATGCTAAAGTACAACAGCTGTCCTGATATCTTCTGAAATATTAAAGTGTAACAGCTGTCCTGATATCTTCTGAAGTACTAAAGTATAACAGCTGTCCTAATATCTCCTGAAACGCTAGCGTTAAACAGCTGAAATGATATCTTCAGAGATGCTAAAGTAGAACATCTCTACCAATGTCATCTGAAATGCTACAGTAAGCTATCCTGATATCTTCTGAAATGCAAAAGTATAACAGCTGTCCTAATATCTTCTGAAATGCTAAAGTAGAACATCTTTACCAATGTCTGAGCTGACATATAAGCTGAAAGATATCTTCTGAAATGCTAAAGTTAGAACAGCTATCTTGATATCTTCTGACATGCTAAAGTATAAGCTGACAGATATCTTCTGTTTGCAAACGCAGTGTTCTAGCATTGATCATACTGTTAGGAAACCAATGAAGTAAAAACGTGAAAATCCAGAAGGTGAGCCATGGCATACACACATCATGGAATCTTGATAAATACAGTGTTCACTTTTCTTCAAACTGTAGTTTTGTCTCTAAATATAACCATAGGTTTCACAAAGTGGTGAAGGTCTACAAACCCTTTACTTAAGCCATTCTTCCTGACAACATGGTACTTCAATATATTCTACTCAAAATAAGTTAAAGAACCACATTGTTTTACATGCTACCATGACAGATTAGCTCTCAGTCACCTGAAAAATATGGGTATTGTCTTCATCTGAGTAAAATATCTTAATCAGTCATTTTAATCAAATTTTAATGATATAAATAAAACCTTTTAAAATTCTGTCATGAACACTGTTTTCTTTTTCAAGAAAATTGAACTGCAGATTGTTTTCATTTAATTTCATTTCATATCTATGATTCAGCCACCAAGAGGTCCAAAGATCTGGCAAAGGATCGTTTTTCACGCAACTTAGATAAAGAACACAAACCCAGTTGGCTCCTTTATCACAAGATCTCCGGTTTCATAACCCAAAACTGTGACCAAAGTCAGCTAATTTGGAGAGTAGTGCTCGTCTGATTGATTGATCTAATCAATGTCTGGTCGCTACACCTCCACAATCGATTAATAGGGATGTCTTAGGATTGAGCTGAGTTCAGACAGAGATGAAAGTGCGTAATCTGAATGCTACCTTTATTGTTTGTCAAGACAGTTTATGTTCGTTTGGTGACAAAATAGTAACAAGACTATAGACTTGATCGATAATTAGTCAATTGCAGGGAGTCCTCTAATCAATCATGAATACGATAAAAGTTATTGAAGACAATCACTGGTGGCTGGCTGAATATTACACAAAAGAAATTGTCTTTGATCCTTTCATGCAAGCGGGGTGATGGGTGTATGTATTGTCACTCTGACTGAAGAGCACCTGAGGATTACTAAAGCACACACCATCGCAGTGCATGTGCATGCATACAATTGTGCATGCATGGCGACACGCGTGTATGGTTTGAAGCAGAGAGACAGGTGTGTTTCTATCACAGACCTGAGCTCAAAGAATTTAATTTAATTTAATTTAATTTAATTTAATTTAATTTAATCAAAATGAATTTTTTTCATACGAATTCAATTCAATTCAGTTTAAATTTACAATACAGATACAGAGTGCATTTAATAAAGTGACTGTACAATACAAATATGTTAAATCCAAAGCTTTAACAGAGACTTATGAATCACTTAGAGTCATTATCGCATTGTGAAACAGATGCCAAACTGCCAGGTGTGCAGATTAACTTAATAACGTCATGGCGGTTTGGTAGCCTAGTGGTTAAAGCATTCACTCTTCACACTGAAGACCCTGGTTTGATTCCTGACATGGGTGAACCCAGATAGCAATGGTTTGTTGGGCCAGTGTTGGTATATGATTGGTTGGTTGTTTGCTTGGTCAACAGTTTGAGAACACTGCCCCAACATTATTTGAATGACTTAAAAGCAATTGTGGCAATGGACATGTTGGTCCAACAGTGGGCCAACATTTGAAAAATGTGATCTTACATATGGCCCAACATTGTGAATAAAAGAGTGAGCAGACAACTGTTTTGAAACCATGTTTTCGTATTTTATGAAAGTTGAAATAATCTCATTGAAAAATGAAAGAATATATTTCCTTGTCTTTGAACTATGATGCAGTGAATTTTACAATTTTACGGCATTGTTTTCTCAAAACTGAATACCAAACTTCACTGATAGCTTCACCTGATATTCAAAGAGCAGAAGTCACTACATTTCTTGAGGCCTTCAGTTGGTAAATACGCATTGTTAGTTCTCTGACCTGTGAATATTTTATGAAATACTTGGTTTTAATCATCATTCAACTGAAAAAAAAATATTGAAATGCAGTTGATTGTGTAGATCAGATTTGATTCACTTTGATTCACAGATAGCCTGTTTTAACCTCTTTGATAAATCTTTTTTCATTTTAAATTATTTGAATCTATTGTGTTTACTTTATTAACTTCATGTGCCTGTCAGTTAAACTCATGTTTCCATATGCAACTGTCTCTGTTATTCATCTTTACAACCAACATTGCTTGCTAAACACCATCATACCAGATACATTTGCCACATTTATAGTAATTACGCAGAGGCCATGGATAGTATACTAGTATACCATTGGCCTATGATGTACTAATCTAACCATAGACTCAATCAAAGCATCCTGATGTGTGAAGCCCATTTCTGGCATCCCCACCATCATATTCCTGGAACGTTGCAAAGAGCTTTGTAACACAGGTCTTAGGGTTAATGGATGACCCTCCACACTATAGATAACATACAAGGCCAAGTAAAACTGCATTCTGCTTTTTGTGTATTATGTCCAATCAAAACTATGTTGTGTGAACTATTCCTACAAATTATCAATATGATATACAACTGTCATTTCTCAGTGAAAAAAATTTCACATTGTGCAAAACATATTCCAAATTTAATGAAGCATGCACTCTTTTCACTATTTTACTGCATTTCTGTTGACGATTGTTGTACATTGTTTTATCATCTGATTGACCTAAAAATGGCGCAGACTTGCAAATACACCATTCAGCTTTGGCTATCTCCGACTGGTCAATCCTGGAACTGAGATCTTTAGAAGAGGTCCTCACAATAAATCTGTCAATTTGTCTTGGCTGTGAAAAACATGGTTGTTATAATACAGAATTCCTCATTTACAACGGGTTAAACATGCACAATTGGAAAGGATCCCAAAATAGAAGTGATATGATGGTAAAATGTTAATTACAAACTCTTTCCCCCTACAATCAAGTTAAGTTTCCATGTTTGCTTTAAATGCCCATCATTCACCAGAATATCAAATAAAAGCAATCTTTGTCAAATATTGGTGAAAAACTAGACCCTAATCTTCCATTACCGGATCACCCATCCCTGATTTCAAACCCCATGTTTTAAATGAAAACACTGCATCTCATCCTTGTTCAGTCTTTGAAGGCCTCATGATTGACAGGCTGTGAATAAACGAGTCGTCCTCGCAGTACATCCTGGAATTATTACTAGACAAAACAAACCGCTTTTGACAAAGGCATTCAAATTGAGATTGCAAAAATAAAACGATATCAACTTAACTGTCGATAACGCAGCTGATTAATTTGAGAGGGGCTCCCTTTGATCCTATTTTGATTGTGATGCGTTTCGACATTTCTTTGGCCCAGTCAGTATTGATGGGAGCTGGCAAAGGATCCCAGGAATGTATTTTCATCAATAAAGGATGTGATACTTATCATTTGGATGAATATCATACTAACCAGGCTGAAAGTATATTTAGGCTATTCTGTAATTTGTTGAAATTGTTAAAAAACATCTACGTTGTAGTACAAATGATTTGCAATTGACTCTTGCCTTTCATCTCCATGGTTAGATTTTGGCCAGCAGTAAATCTGTTTTCTCATCTGAATATTATTAAATGTTTTTTTTTTATTTATGTCTTCTGTTAGATGTTTGCTGAATAAATACCATTCCCTTTGATGCTATGCATACATTGACTGCGATGCTATTTTCCTTACAGCTTATTTGAAAAAAATACTCTTCTGTGCTCTCATATTCAAATATTTAGTTTAAACTATAACATCAGGTCTGTAATTTTCCCTCAAAGTTCTCGGGCAACTTTAGAATCTCTGGAAAAATATATTTTTTGGTGAAGAAAAGTTTGTAAATACAATTAGTTTCAAGGACAACAGCACAAAGTGAGGAGGAGTGATAGGGCAGAGATATTTGCTGTGAAGATACATTTACATTGCTGGATCTAAGCTGATCTGGAATAACATAATGGGAATTAGTTTGATAATTCTTGAAAAGAAATCTTCTCATCAAATTTGTTTCTAGTTTATGACATCTGAACATGCTTGATTAAACCCCAAACTAATTTTGTAGTTATCACATTGGAGTATGTTATTTACACATGTATTTCCCTGAAAGGTAATTTTGTTCTAATGTCTTGCACCTGTGAAGATCCAGGTTAGAATTGATCTTCCGTAACCCATGCTTGTTGGGACTGGGTGGTCAAACTGACCGACTTGAATAACACATGTCATCGGTTCCAATTGCTCAGATCGAAAATAGTGGGCTAAAGTCAGCAGTGGAAAATGTCAAGTTGATGTCAGGCTAAGGAAGGAAAATAGACATACCTTATGTAAGAAGAAAATAGTGAGCTCATAAAGCTTATATCACAAAACAAATTTAAGCATGGGTTACTTAAGATCTATATTCTAACACAGACTTTCATAGGTATTTCTCCTTGTACATAAGCACAGTGTTTTACTCCTCTTAAATAAGATCTGTACTTTCCAGTTTTTACAGAATCTCTATGTTTTCCCCTTTTCACAGAATCCATGTATTCTCCCTTTCTCTCAAAGTCCAGTATTTTCCCTTTCTACAGAAGTCCTTTGTTTAGTTCTTCCCATTGTTACATACCCATACTGGAGACAAGAACAGGTTTGAGGCACCATATGGGCACAGTGTGTGGTGTCCCCCACTGGAAAATTGCTGGAATAAAATGGCATAAAACTAAACTCATTCACTCATGCATTCACCTCTTCACCTTTTCACACGAAGCATGGTACTGATGAACAGGAATCTGGGAATCATACAAAGTTTTGGGGACATGTGCCCCTTGAAAGAAGTATGCGAGTCAGACCAGTATTGAATCTTCACATCTGTAATTTTCTTTTGTTTAACACGACAAGTAATAATGAGGTTGACCACTGAATAACTGAGTGTTGACTAGAGATCCAATTTGACTGCCATCCATCCAACACGCACGCACGCATGCACGCACACACGCACGCACATACAAATATAATATTTCACATGGTTCTGAATTATGAAGACTTTATATGAATGTGATTATTTATAGTTTCGATAAAACAAACACCTTTGCACCCTGATGGTAACATTAACGAGAGAACTGTCAAAAATCATCCTGAGGGATCTATTGCTCAGTCCAGCTGTGACAGCATGTGAAGCATAATTTCCCTGCTACAAAATAAAACATGAATTTTGTATGAGTATTGGAATCACGAGCTTCACTCTGAGCCACCCCCAAGGTGGAACTTGTCAAAATTACAGACTTGAAGAGATTCCCATCAAAGCTGTTCAGCGCATGTTGCTCAAATAATGGTGTAGAAATGATACTTGATTAATACGGTTTGGTGCAGTTTGGGAAATTCATTGTGGTTAGCATGTGTTGCTGGTTTCTTATTTTTAAGTACATATTGTTTAGAATATTTAGTCAGGCACATGTTGTTGGTTTCTTTTTTCTTAAGCACATATTGTTTAGAATATTTTTAGTCAGGCACACGTTGCTGGTTTCTTTTTGTTTAGCACATACTGTTTAGAATATTTAGTCAGGCACATGTTGCTGGTTTCTTAATGTTAAACACATATTACTTAGAATATTTTAGTCAGGCACATGTTGCTGGTTTCTTATTGTTAAGCACATGTTGTTTAGAAAATTTGGTCAGGCACATGTTGCTGGTTTCTTAATGTTAAACACATATTGCCTAGAATATTTTTAGTCAGGCACACGTTCCTTTTTTCTTATTGTTAAGCACACATTGTTTCGAATATTTAGTCAGGCACATGTTGCTGGTTTCTTATTGTTAAGCACATGTTGTTTAGAATATTTAGTCAGGCACATGTTGCCTAGCTTCAGTTTGTTTAGAGCATATGTGCCAGTTCATATCGCTCAGCATGTGTTGTGTAATTCAATTTGAATAGAAAGTGTTGTCCAATTCACATTTCCAGGGCATGTTGAACAATTCACATTCTATGATCACAGTAAAGACTTGATTATGACTGGTTAATCATTCAGAGGAATATAATTATACAATATGTATTCATTTTAAATCTTAATAACAGGCTTATGGTAGAATAAATGTACCATGTTATATACCTCTGATCTTTCAACGCATTATGCTTATCTCCTAACTAAATGTTGCACAATTCACTTTGAGCAGGACACGTTCAATTCATGTTAATATGTGGGGAGCTGAACCCGGGGTCATCAGGCATGGTATCAGAACACTACAACCACTATGTTAAAGGCCACAGCTTCATGTCATATATTTACAAAATGTACGGAGAATAATTAAAACATTATTCACAAAACTGCCACTAGATATGGTTAATGTGCCTTGAGTAGTTTCCAAGGTGATGTTGGTCTCATATTACCGGAGAACGGACAATATTCTTACGAGATGGCAGTTGGCAAAAGTATTAGTGATGCTGGTAGTACTTGCAGTTCTGTTTGTGATGCGGTTTCGTTTAACACTGCCGTCTGCCAAAAATTAAATCTGGAGCTGACAATCCAGTGACTGATATAATAAGCAAACATCTGTATCACCAGAGTAAGAGACCTTCAATTAGTGCCCACTACACGACGTGATCATGCTTGGGCTGTTATAAATGCTACACTGTTACATGCCATGTGACTCAATTTCTTGTGTGCAGTGCAGATGGATCCTTGGCAATGAGACCCAACCGGTTACTTTTCCTTTTATCACCAGTGTCGATTGAAGGGTAATAATGCTAACAAAAATTCTAACCTAGGTGATTGTGTGTCATCATTGGATACAGCATCAGTCACCTGATTGTCTGATTCAGCATTTCAGGTTTCTGTAGTGCCAGTTTAAGTAAGCTTAGATTCAGTGTTATTCGTTCATCTGCTATCTAACAAACCCTAATAGAAGATCGGCTTCAGCCAAGCATTTCATCACACCAATCAGAACACAGTTTACCAAATCACAAAAGTTGACATAGTTGTTGAACTTTTACCTCTAAAATGTTTGTACCCGAATGATTTCATGTACTGTTTTCTGTGTGATCACCTCCAAGAGACGTACATGGAGCACATCAAAACAGTGAGTAAACAGTCGCTGAAAACAGTGTTCTTGGCAACAGTCAAGGATTTCTGAGGTTGCGGAAATATTAGCTAATGGTAACAGTGTCATCAGAAAGCCCTAGGTGTATATATTGCAGGTATAATATCTGTGTTTTAAGCAGATTTTTGTTCGTTGAGAGATCAGGGAATTCTGTCCCACCTGACCCTGAAAGGTAGCTGTTATCTGATTGGATAAATCTGTTCAACCTTATCACACCTGATGTGATGCGTCCTTCTGCTAAAGTTTGTTAGACTCACTATGGCAGTGTAATAAATAATACTCAATATTCAGCCTGGTTTACCTAGACTGCTCTAGTGCAGCTCTCCTTACTCACTGCCTAGACTGCTCTAGTGCAGGCTCTCCTTACTCACTGAAACCACTTAGATATTAAAACAACCATCTTGGAACATATATTTTGTGCAGGACAGCTAAACTGCACAACAAATATTTTTAGCAACAAATTATTGATTATTCATTCACATGCAAAAAAATACTTTATAAATGCAACACGTGAATGTGTAAAATACTTTAAAAATGTATTCATTTTCTTTATGCATGCATAGGAGGCCATTATTGACAGCCTTTTCACAGAATCTGTTTAACAAGGGCATGACAGACTATATTCTTTAACTTGTTGTCAGTCTTTTGAAGTTGTCACCGAAAGATTGTCATGGGGCTCTGACACTGAATTACAATTTCCATTTCAGGAAAAAGTAAACGAACAGCAGAAAATTTCAATTGTAAAACACTGTCTCTTGAGAGATGTGTTTTCTGTAGAAATTTAAAGTGACAGATGACTTAAATCTTTCCGAACTGAAACTTCTGAGGGAATAGGATGTGGCATCTAAATGAGTTAATACCGTTTTCCAATGCCACAATGCACAAGCAGTATCATGTTCGGTAAAGCAAAGAACAGATTTCACTGTTTGCGCCCATGAAAGGAGAACTGAACCCTGATTGCTGGCTTTCCAGATGAATGCCATAGCCTACTCAGCCATCTGTGCACCAACATCAGCTTGTGAAGAACTGTGTCAGAGGAGACCCTGAGTAATTCATGTTGGTAATATGGGCTGTCACTTCACAATATTGACCCAAGGGGTGACAACCCCAATGGTTGGTCCAAAGCCAGGCCCAGTGATGATACAGAGTTTGTTATTGTTAACATAATACAGGCTATTTATATATTGCACATATCACACAACTAGTACATTCTCAAGGTGCTGATATATTTTCACCATGATCGTTGGATGTCAAACACAACAGTACATTGTATCAATTCAGAGGTCAAAGTTGCCCAATGCAAAAGACATTTTGTAATTGTGAGGGTAGACTTGTATAAGTCTCCATGGAAGTAATTAATTTTATGTGTTAATTTCTGAATAAATAACTAAACAAGAGACTGGGGGCCTTATATATAAAGACTTATGAAGTCTACATATGCACTGGGACACCCATGTTGATACTGTCATCAAGATGTTTTGTGTTGAGTGACTAATCTGGGAAGTCCTGTGAAGACTCTCAGTTATGTATAATTATGAACACAACCCTTTTAGTCACTGCGTATATAGACTTGCCTGGGTTTAACACTTAGTACAGCCTTAGAGCAACCTGTTTGTGCGGGCTAAAAGTTAGCAGCACTAGTAATCATTATTATATTGTTTTCTCAAACTATAACAAAATTCAAATTATGTAACTGGCAGTGAGTTCAGGGGTCAGAGCTTGTCTGCGCAAACAGATTTTGTAATTTTATAAACAAAATTGTCAGCTCTTGTTATCATTTTCATATTGTTCACCAAAGACATAAATTCATGATATTTTCAGCGATAGTTTTACTCTTAATGCATGCAAGATAACAGTGAAATCTGAAACTAAAATATTATCTCATGATCAGGATCTGTCATGCGCTGGTGTTGTGTTATGTTACATATTTGCATAGTTTGATGCACAGGTTTTTTAAAAACTGGTTTGCCTGCTCCATAGGTAATTTTCACATACTGCGGATTTGTCAGGCTGAGTCCATGTAATAATGCATGACCATTGCTCATACTATCAACCACTTGGTTATACTGGCTCAGATTTTATTATTAATAGGTCATCTTCATATAATGTGAACATTGTTGTGACATTAGCCAACATTTACTCACTCACTCAAATTTGATGCACGAAAATTTTGCCGAATTCAAGATTGTTGTTTCAGATATGCATTTAACAGTATTTATGGTACACTGGGATACCATTGAACAACCAGGGTAGAACTGGACTTCAACAATCCATGCTTGTCGTAATAGGCGTCTACTGAGATCAAGTTGTCAGGCTTGTTGACTTGGTTGACACATGTCATTATAATCGAATTGCTAGATTGATGCTCATGGTGTCAATCACTGGATTGTCCGGTCCAGACCATGCACAGATTATGTACAGACCTCCACCATATAGCTGGAATATTGCTGAGTGCATTGTAAAACTAAACTGACTCACAATATTGGGTCTTTCAGTTAGATCCACGTTAGAATTGGTCTTCATGCACATATGCATGTCTTAGAGTTGTCTGTGAAGAAATGGTCATATTTGCTTAGTATTTTGTATGCCACTGTGAATATGAATGCTGATGATGACATATACACTGCATTGTCTGGTCTATACTCGCATAATGACCTACCACCATTGGCTGAATACTGAGAATGGCACGAACAAAGTGACTGTTGAATGACAGGCAGTGAGAGACAGCCTTGTTCTTACAAGCTGTAACAGTCAGAACTTGACCTTTGGAAATGTTCTCCAGACCATCTTTGAAGTGATACGATACACCACATCAACACATGAGGCAGCAGGGGATTCAGTAAGAAGAAGATGGTTGCTGTGAGATGATCTCTGAACAATACATTATACTCACAAACATGTGTTACAAGAAGGAAAGCACTTTAACAGGGAATCTATTATGGTAAAGAGCAGCAATGTTACTCACAGCACAATAACTCTAACTGCCGCTACATAAGGTCACTTTGTTGCTTCTGCCATCTTAGAATACGACAAGGCTCAGGACTGTCATGACAGATCAAGGCAACCAGGGACGGTGGGGTAGCCAAGCGGTTAAAGCAATCGCTCATCACACAGAACGTCCAAGTTTGATTCCCCACATGGGTACAACGTGTTAAGCCCATTTTTTGTGTTCCCCATCATGATATTGCTTGAATATTGCTAAAATGGTGTAAAAATAAACTGACTCAAGACAACCAACTGTTCTAGATGGACAAGTTTGGCCTTATATTCAGACATGTTATGGATTACTTGATGTTTTCATTATTTAGATGTAAATCTGTAATGTCATAACACAATTTTAGTTTTGTATAATAAATGTCTTTAGTTTCTATACTGAAACTGAAATTAGAAGACTGCTGCACTTAATGTTTTGGCTGATTGTTTTACAATGAGGTAAAAGCATGCCTTATATTCTACTCAGAAACATTACAGATCACAATGCATTCTTTTGTGCCTCTGAAGTTTAAATCTGCCTTGTCATAACATACAGACATTTGTTAAATTCTATATACACCCTTGAAAAAAGTAAGGGATAATCTAATTTGCAATCATACCACTAGCCAATATCAGAAAAAGTAATATATATCCATACAGATGAAACATTTCCAAAGGAATGGAATGAATTGTTTCATTTTCCCTTAATGCCTCTTCATCATCTGGTTCCACTTTGACTTCCTCATTTGCACTTTATCAGCCTTGTAAATCCAAATTCCACTACTTTTTTTTGAATGGTATATATGTTTTTGCACAGATTGTTCTTAGAAAAAAAACAGGTTTCATCTCTGTTCTTTTAAGAATTGGTATAAAACATTTAAACAAATCAATACTTAATCAATATTTTTTTGGTGTATATTTCTTTCATTCATAGCAGAACTAATCAAACTATGTAAACTAAATTCTTGAAAGTGGCTTATAATCTTGGATGCTGAAACATTGATAAATGATTTGGGGGACATTTCTAAATTTACCATTCATATTCAGGGCATTTTCTCAAAGCCCCATGATATTTCAGGCTCCATAATGGGAAACATAATTATCAGACCTATACAAATTAATAAACTGTCAGAGGATTGTGATTGTCAAAGCTTGACTTTATCAACAGTTGGAAACGAATTGAAAACAGTCTTAATATAAAATCAGTAGCTTTCAGCACTGATATATTTCAAAGCAAAATATATTTTGATATTTCATATGAATTAGCTGATCCAGGATGATTGACATTGTATTAGAATTTAGTTGAGAACAAAGGTGAGTAAGTGAGTTAAGATTTGTAGCCACATAGTGACTTAAACAAGCCATACATTGACGATAATGAAGTTATTTTATATAATCTGGAGACAAAGGACAGTAAAATAACAAAATTATCACAGATAGATATTTAAAATAAAAGTAGCACTTAACTTTAAAATTATGCCACTATTCAGGATAATTAAATAAGAAAAAAAGTTTGTAGATCACTAGCAGACCTGTGAATATCTGGGCTAGAATTGGTCTTCAGCAACCCATGCTTGTCATGCTTGCAGACTCAGCGGGATCAGGTGGTCAGGTTCATTAACTCGATTGGCACATGTCAGCGTATCACAGTTGCATTGACCAATGCTCATAATTTGATCACTGGATTGACTCGTTTTGATTATTTACAGACCGCCACCATTCAGATGGAGTGCTGTGTTAAACACCAAGCACACAAAAGATCACCAGCATCTGAATGTAGGTTACTTAATTAGGACCGTGGGGACTTTTGCAGCCTGCTTTGACCCTTGCTGGATTTAGCTGGACCCTAGCTGGACCCTAGCTGGACCCTAGCTGGACAATAGCTATCATTCCTTTAGCTGTTGGCTCTTTTTGCACACATTAGTCAAGCATTTAATGAACATGTGTGCCGTGAATAATATCACAGAGGATGAAAAATACATTGAACAAAGGCCAAGGTGAAATTTGCTGTGTTTATGTAATCCAAGACAGGGCTGTCAGATAATAACAATAAATTTTAAAAAATTCTTATTTTTTTCAGATTGTGGCCTTGAATCTTCTCCATATACAACAAAAACAGTTTCAGAAAGTTATACGAACACACATACCGACGGAAGCGAATAAAGAGCACATGACAGTACAGCACTGTAGGTGAAAATTTTGGAATGATTAAAGGTACATTAATAAGATATCTGCCTAATCTCATTGCTTGAATGATTCCTGAGCATTCCAAAAACATCTGGGGTGGTGGGGTAGCATGGTGGTTAAAGCATTTGTTTGTGATGCCTATTCCTGGGTTCAATTCCCACATGGGCACAATGAGTGAAGCCCATATGTCCCGCCACACTAATGTTACTGGTATATTGTTAAAAGCAGCACAAAACTATATGTACTCAAGCACACACGCATCCATCAGTATATTTTATTATCTTAACTTTGGTTCATTCAGCTCAGTCTCATCATACAAAGAGTGAGTGAGTGGGTTTGGTTTTAGGCCGCTTTTAGCAATATTCCAGCAATATCACGGTGGGGGACACCAGAAAATGGGCCTCACACATTGTGCCCATGTGGGGAATCGAACCCGTGTCTTCGGCATGACGAGCGAACGCTTTAATAGGGTTGCAAGGTATTTAACCAGTATACCGGTATATCACAGTACGATTTTTAAACGATGCGTATTGCAATATTTTTTTTCTGAGAACTGGTATTTTTGGTAAAGAACACATAAGATATTTTTGTGATAATCTTTATGGATTCAATTAAAACATATTCATACTTTCATTCACAACAGACGTTTTCCTTTGTTATTCAATGACAAAACTGTGCACTGTAGTACTATAAATTGTATAAAAAGGAAAACAGTATCCCTGACTATGCAACCTAAATTTTAGATTGTTAGATTGCTTTTATCAGAACCATAACATTTATGTTTGGGGACTTACAATGTAGAAAACTGAGGTGTCACTCACTGCCAAATACTTATGGTCCCAATATATTGCATAATATGTATTGCAATAAGGGGGACTCTTTCACAACATATTGCAATACAATTTTGAGCACCTACCCAGAGGTCTGTGGCAGGCAGATACTAGTCATCCAAATGCCTGTGACTACAAACACCATGCTGCCAGCAACTGCAGCAGCCTTGGGATGGGGATGAACACTGAGCTCTACCCACAAATCCCCACAGAATCCCCTCTTACTTAAGCTAATGGAAAAACCAAATCTCCCACCTACCCCAGCAATCCATCATGCGCCCTCTGCCTGAAAAGCATCTATACATGGAAACTTATTCTGTCAATTTTCATTTGAAAGCCTTAGGTGATAAACTCAAAAATAATTCAATTCTCTGATCTATCTTTGTGAAGGACACTCTTCTTCCATAAAGTTTGTGATGCTAAAACGTGAAGATGTTGACCGCTGATAATGATAAAACATGATGAAAGAGCCAACAACTGTTTTCCCTATATTTTTGTCTTGGATAATTTGTACATTGCAGAAAGGAAACCAAGGGACTATATTGGAAGGCCTGTTATGCGCATAATTGAATAAAACTATTAAAAACATCATTCTTTTACCAGAAAATTTATTTATTTAAAGAACACTTTCAAACAATTTCAGTCAAGGCATCAGATTTTACTTGTTGATATGGCAGATCCATTTACTTGTGAACATATTTGTTTCATAATTTTGGCTGGAGGAAAGTGAAATCCCAAATATGACATATGTTGAATCAATTATACACAAATAAAAATAATGTTTTTAAAACATTTTGCATAAATTATAGAAGAACTTGTTTTCAGTAAACTTTAATAATTTTCATTCTTTCTAATTTGTCCTCTGTCGATATCCAGCAACTGTTTGTAGAAAGAGATTAGATGGATTGGATGATTCAATGTGATGATGTGGATGCCTACCCCAGACCAAAATTATTGGTAATGGTATCACTCACTCGATTGTCTGTTCAACACTATATAAGATATCACCAGGATAAAAGTGCAAAGTGTTCCATTTAACAAAAGAAATATAAACAAGTCCTTTCCCCAAAAATTGGTTGTAAAGTAAAAATATTATGTAAATATTTCCCTCTAGAATTTTTTGGGATTGGCCTGGTTATAAAAATGAAAAGTAATGTTCATTTTTCCATTGCAAAAAAAAATTTAAAAAAAATAATTACAAAATATAATTGGTTTTGCTATGAAAACAAATATAAAATGCCAATTTTTTAGCTTTCTGTTTTGTGTTTAACAAAGCAACACTGAAGGATTAAAGTGAACCAAATCACTTTGTCACACCACAACAAGTTATTTCAAGGCATAAACACATCACATTACCCAGCAATGCTGGCTATCTGGCTTATCTGACAAGGAAAATAACCTACTCAAAATCAGTGTTCCTGAGGATGAATGATAGCGATTCCAGCCGGCCAGCGATATCAACTCTCAGCTTCCAAATGATGCATTTATGTTTGTCTGACAAGTGACTGAGGATCGATATCCGAGACATGTGGTTGGCTTGATGGCACCACATAACAGCTGATTCCGCATTCTAGTGTTTGTGTTGTCTGACAGATGAGTGAGTGAGTGAGTTTGTTTGCAAACTCCAGGGAGAATAGGTCAGCAGCACCTTTTGCTTGTCTTCCAGTATCTTCAGCATCCTGTGCAGCTTCTTGTGTCAGCATGCTGGTTTGGGGGCAGAGTAATTTCTGTATGTCTCCTGATTGACAGACATTGTCTGCCTTGCTCTACATGGTCTGAGACAGTGTCTGTCTTGGTGTACATGGTCTGAGACATTGTCTATCTTGGTCTGCATTGTCTGAGACAGTGTCTGTCTTGGTCAACATGGTCTGAGACAGTGTCTGTCTTGGTCTACATGGTCTGAGACAGTGTCTGCCTTGCTCTACATGGCCTGAGACATTGTCTTGGTGTACATGGTCTGAGACAGTGTCTGTCATGGTCTGCATGGTCTGAGACAGTGTGTGCCTTGGTGTGCATGGTCTGAGACAGTGTCTGTCATGGTCTGCATGGTCTGAGATAGTGTGTGCCTTGGTGTGCATGGTCTGAGACATTGGTTGTCATGGTCTGCATGGTCTGAGACAGTGTCTGTCTTGGTGTACATGGCCTGAGACAGTGTCCATCATGTTCTGCATGGTCTGAGACAGTGTCTGTATTGGTCTACATGGTCTGAGACATTGTCTTGGTGTACATGGTCTGAGACAGTGTCTGTCATGGTCTGCATGGTCTGAGACAGTGTCTATGTTGGTGTACATGGTCTGAGACATTGTCTTGGTGTACATGGTCTGAGATAGTGTCTGTCATGGTCTGCATGGTCTGAGACAGTGTCTATGTTGGTGTACATGGTCTGAGACATTGTCTTGGTGTACATGGTCTAAGACAGTGTCTGTTTTGGTCTCCATGATTGAGACAGTGTCTGTCTTGGTCTACAAGATCTGAGACATTGTCTGTCATGGTCTACATGGTCTGAGACATTGTCTGATTTGGTTTGCATTGTCTGAGACATTGTACACCCTGCTCCACTTTGTCTTTTGTGCACATCATCTGAGACAATTTCTGTCCTTGTACATAGTTGGCCTGGCACCAAGTGTGTCTTTGTTCTGAAATAGCTTGTAAGGGATGAACTGTTTCATTTTGAGACATCCCCAGGTATCATCAACTTCTATATTTACAGACTCCAATATCAGTAACTGACTGACAATGTGAGTTTTGAATCACATTAGCTTGGTCTGTCAAATACCCAAACCATGTCTGCCTTTAAAGGGCACCTGCCTTTTCACTATATGGAGAAAGAAAAGATTATCTGGATATCATGCTCTTTACTAATACGCAACAAAATTAGGAATGATTTTGAAATGCCAGCCAAATGTCAAACATGAAATGACAGGTAATTAGGTAATACATTCACTTGTTTGACATTTGCATCCTTTGCTTGACATTTTTTGATAAAAAAGAAATATGACTGATACCACTTCTCCTGACAGATACATAGATATTTTCATTGAAGAAATTACCATGTAACACACAGAGCTTGGACTTGTTGTCAGTCAAATAGTACTGAATTCAGGTTAAAATGACACTGATGCATTTTCAGGTTTCTTTTCATTTTGAAGTGCATGTTCATGAGCTTCATGATCATATATAAGATTTCTGTTTCCTTATTAGGAAACAAGGGCAACCCAGTTGTCCAAAGTGCCACAATTCTCTCTGGTGAGTTGCTCCCCTTGACCATACCAGGAACCTATCACTGTGTGTTCAAATCTCTGTTTGCACAATGACATTTCTTGGTGTGCTTATTCATTGTATCCTTTAGTTTAAGTTGAGAAGCCAAAGCTAAACTATTGATCTGAAAAGTAATCTTCATTCCTAGACTGTTTGCAAAAACGTTATTTTCTATCTCATGTTTAAAAAAATCCCCTGATAAAGAAAAACTTAAAGTATATATTGGATATTTCAATATGGCAGTTTATGATGTTTTTGTCAGACTTGCAGCCATTCAAATATGAAATAAAAAAACAACAATGTACAGTCAAAGAATATGAATGAGAATAATTTGCAAATATCTGCAACAACCCTTAGCATGAAACGTGACAAAACTTGATACTAGGATATAAGATAACAAGTTTACATTTTCTTAATATTGGGAGAATTTAACATCAACCATTCCTTGCTGTTTCCTATATTATTCATCCAAGCCATGTGCTCAGAAAGGTTTCAGCAAAATTCAAGTTAAACATCCGAAGAGGAATGCCAATACCGAGCCAATCCATAGTTATCACATGATGATAATCCCTGGAAGTTGTTTACTTCATCTCCCATTCAACAACATTTTACAACCAATCAGATTGCAGCATTTGTTCCCATTAATTTCAAAATTCAAAGTAATGGTCAGTTTTAAGTTTGAAAAAGACTTATTGAAAGTTATAATTTTCGTAAATGTTACTGATGCAAATAGTCATATTGCCTAGCATTATATGTATCTTCACTGGAAAATAAACTTTCAGTACCCATGCTGGAAATTCATTTTTAATAAAATATAATAGTAAGACTAGTGTTTTCAAGTTGTACTGAATATCATGTGAGACATGCTGTTTGATTATATGTTGATGGAAATGAATAAGGAAATACATGACAGTATATGTCAGTATATGTGGTTAAAGCATTTGCTCGTCACGCTGATGATCTGGGTTCAATTCCCCAATAGGTACAGTGTGTGAAGCCCATTTCCGGGGTCCCCTGCTATGACATTGCTGGAATATTGCCTGGAATAAAACCATACTCTCACTCACTCACTCACTCACTCACTCACTCACTCACTCACTCACTCACTCACTCACTCACTCACTCACTCACTCACTCACTCACTCACTCACTCACTCACTTCTCTTTTAGACTGTTGCAGGTGCTTTGATGAAAATCTCAGAGCAAACAATGGAATGCTTGTATTTTCATCTGTTATTACAATTTTCAGTGACAGCCCTGCCATTAAAAACATTCATATCATGAGAAAATCTTGCACCAAACATGCACTAAGCTACCTCATGTTAGTTTATGGAAAGAATTCTTATCAATTTAATAACTTCGACCGACAACACATATTATCGTGGTACCCTGGGAATTCTGTTTTGCTGGATTTCTTGTCTGTTTCCAAGATCACATCATGGATATTGTTGCATTATTTCTTTATCATTGGATTAGCATGGTCCATTTTCACACAGACATTGACCAAGTGTTTGATTCACTTGCACCACTCAACCCTTGCATGCTTTCATTCCTCCCTGTATTGCTTCTTCTTGCATCTCCTCATTATTTCATCATCCATGAAGGTTCAGGATAGAATAGGCCTTCAGCAATCCATGCTTGCCATAACAGGCAACTATGCTTGTCATAAAAAGACGACTGATGGGATCAGGTGGTCAGACTCACTGACTTGGTTGACACGTCATCAGTTCCCAATTGAGCAGATTGATGCTCATGCTGTTGATCACTGGATTGTCTGGTCCAAACTTGATTATTTACAGAATGCTGCCATGTAGCTGGAATACTGCTGAGTGTGGAGTAAAACTAATTCACTCATATATGTACCTCTTCACCCATTCCTGCATCCTTTCATCCGGTCCTGCATCCTCTCATCCATCCCTGCATTTCTTCATCAATCCCTGCATTGCTTCATCAATCCTGCATTGTTTCATCGATCCCTGCATTTCTCCATCAATCTCTGCATCCTTTCATCCATCCCTGTACCCTTTCATCCATCCCTGTACCCTTTCATCCATCAGTGCATTGCTTCATCCACCCCTGCATTGTTTCATCCATTCCTGTTTTGCTTCATCCATCCCTGCATTACTTCATCCATCCCTGCATTGTTTCATCCATCCCTGCATTGCTTCATTCATCCCTACATCCTTTCATCCATCCCTGTACCCTTTCATCAATCCCAGCATCCTTTCGTTAATTCATGGGTGGTAGGGGAGCCTGGTGGTTAAAGCATTGACTCATCATGCCAAAGACGCAGGTTCGATTCCCCACATGGTTACAATGTGTGAAGCCCAGTTCTGGTGTCCCCTACCTATTGCTGGAGTATTGCTAAAAGCAGTGTTCTACCATATTCACTCACTCACTCATCAATCCCTTCATTATTCCTGCATTGTCTAATCAGTCCTGCATCCCTCCATCACACCATCCATTCCGTGTCTCTCAGCATCCCTGCACATGCACATACGGTGCCTGGACAGTTATATAAATCCCTGGGAAGATGTACATGTTACACAGAGATAGGTCAACATTGTTTATATTATGTGCTGCTGATCTGCGTCAATACGGTTACACCTGTTTCTGCAGTCAATACCAGAGGTTAGAGGTCAAGGTAGCTGTTTACATGCAGTACATGTATTATCCAACACTGTGTGATAGAAAATGTCAGATGTACAACTGCAGTGTTTATTTATATTCTTGCTTCACCGAGTTCTGAGCACTGTATTGTCAGGTCTAGGAAATACTATAAATGTGCTAAAACTAGCATCTAATGTCTGAAATTAACATGTTTTACACAAAAAATTTTCATTAAATTTTCTTAATAAAATATAGGAGCCAAACGACTTCATTTTCAGAAACTGCATAAAACTAGAGGGCCACATGCCTTGCACTGGTTGATTATTTCTAAAATATATGTACATAACATAATTTAAATTGAAGTCAACAAGAATGAAATAATTATTTCATTGAAGACATTTCCACACATTAGCCCTATTCAGAACAGACAGCACAATGGCTTGATGGTAATATGAAGTGTAATAGATCACCATTATCAGATAAGAATAACTGTAGATGACAGTTGCATCCCAGCAGGTTCATATTGCATAACCTCACATCATTATCTGCCACTTTCATCCAGATTACGCAAGTTAATAAGGAGAGCAGAAAAAACAAATCCCTGATTATGTTATTACTATCACTTTAAAAATCAAATATTTCAACACCATTCTTTGATCAAGTTAAAAAATTGCAAAAAAATTGCCTATCAAGAAATGACTGTCTTGATGATATAAGTGACGTTTTAAACTATTCCATACGGTTCAAGGGACATGAATACGTTTGTGAGAGACCACACTGCATTGTGGGGTAATAAAGACATATTTCATCCTGTTGTATGAAATAACACTCAGGTTGGTGGGTTTAATGGCTAGTATCACACAGAACACTGGCTCCATTTGGGAAAAGCATCCAAACAGCATGATACTCTCAGTGGCATAATATGTGTTGCTTTTACTGCAGGATGCTTGATGTCTGTGTTATTACTAATTGCACCTTGACGAGTTTTATGCGAATTGCCAGCCGTAAATGTAATTCAGGGTGGTATTAATGAAATTATACCGCTGGCAGATATATAGTATCAGTCATTATGGGATATGTTGGGCTTTTATGGCTCAATGTAAATTCAATGGAATCATTGTCTGAATTCTGACCATGGCTGGGATTTCAAAGTTTTAGTCCTGATTTTTGACAGTCCCAATTTTGACAGTGAGCTTAATGGCTGTCTCAATTTTGACAGTCCTTATGTTCTTCTCTCCTTCCTCCTGGGCTAGCCTAGTGGTTAAAGCAATTGCTTGTCATGCCAAAGACCCAGGTTTGATTCCCCACATGGGTACAATGTGTGAAGCCCATTTTTTGCCATCCCCTTGTGATATTGCTGGAATATTGTTGAAACCTGAAAGCTAAACTCACTCACTCACTAAAATTGCACCTGTCTCACCCGTGACAAAATACGATATGAAAATGTGATGCATATTTGGGTATAGATCTTTTGTAAGTAATTAGTAAAGCTGCTTCTCTCATCCTGCACATAATGCAAAATGTTTTAAACATTGCATTTACATGTCTCAACTGATAATGCCACTGTTCCCATCCTGTTCTCTCGGTTGATTGCATTCTCAACCCGTCTTGGCTTTCAGTGTAATTATCTTACACCGACAATTAAGGTAAACAATAACTATTATCGTCCCCAAGTCGTACTAGTGTTCAGGAATGGTACTTGTTCTGTACTTCTTTCCCTGCTAACCCAGTCTTGACAGCAAAACTTCACACCTTAACGGATCACTGTCAAAAATGGGACACTACCATTTCAAAGTATACTATACATTGAACCGATGTGGAGAATTGAACCTGGGTCTTCAACATGACAATCAAATGCTTTAAACACAAGGCTACTCCACCTTCTCTCTTCCAGTTCTGAGTCTCCAATCCATCTGAGGCACCATTTGTTTTTTTGGAGCTATTTGTTTCTCTCAGATACACAGTTTCAGAGAAAAACTAGTCAGTCCACAGTTCCGGAACCCTATTATATCCCCTTCTGGCAAGCCCCTTCTCCAATGCTAAAACCTTAAAGGAAGCAAATCCAGATTTCCTCTGGTTCAGAATCTCCCACCTCACTGGTCTCCTTTTCAATTTAGAAGTGATTGTTTATTGTTATAAAAACTATATACATTCAGAGACTAAGCTTTAGTCTACTTGAATACCTCAGTTCATGGATGAATTTTTCATATTGCTAAACCACAATTATTTATTTCCTTAAACAGGGGTGGATACAGCTTTTTGAGAAAGGGGAGGTGCACATTATTTGAGAAAAGTGTGTGTGTGGGGGGATGCACCCTTCATTTTCACCCGAGTTTCAATGGTCATTTAAAAAAATTTCAGGACAAAACCCCACCCCAACCCAATTCTGTGGATCTGCCTATGATAAGTCATCGTAAGTTATATGAATCAAATGCTGCATGTTTCCACCAGTAAGTCTTCATGCTCCAAACCAACAGGTCTTCATGACTGAAGCAGTAAGTCTTCATGTTCCCACCAATTAGTCTTTATGTCAGAATTTTTAAAATGAACTGACTTCATTTATTTACCAATTCCTTCAGAGTTCTTAGCAATAATACCCTGTTGTGAAGAAGCTATGTTGCAAGACAATCAACAATCTTTAAACACTGTATCAATTATTTATCTCCATTTGGAATTGATTGATTGATTTCTTTCTGAGATACCTACATCAAATATGTTGCACAGAATGCTTTATCACTCGTCCTAACAATTATGAAGCTTTGACAATGACCCACCTTATGCTATCAACAAGAAAGTGTCTTTGATCTTGACAGACAGATACATCACATCAGAAATACAATGTGATGCGATTGTACTGATTTTGTTTCTTGATAAGTGATGTCAAACATGAGTAAGATTGATTTCTAGATTGGCTACTCCATGGTGTTGACAAAGGTCAGAAAATGATGGACTACTTTTCTGATAATGCAAAATATAAGGTGAAAGAAACGGGTTTACTGCACTGAAGACTGTCATATAGTATTTACCTTACAACTCATTTCAAATATGTATCAAACTCTATGACATTTATTGTGCATTTTAACACAAGTTGTAAGATAAATAGTATCAGTCAGTCAGCTTGAAGTAATATCAGTGTAAGAGATGAAATGAGAATAAAATATCTTAATCTTCATCAGGGAGTTATGTCCCTTGGAGAACTGTGTCATGTAAATTGGTGTCCAAGTGTAAAAGCACTAGGATGTGTATGGAAATCATTTTCAACTTAATGAGAAATCATAAAAAGAAACCATAAAAAATGTTGCTTAAAGGTTGTGGAAAATGATATTTGCATGCTCAATAATCATTTCCTGATCGCAAATAAACAATCTACTTAGGCCATATTGTTTGACCGAAATCTGATTTCTCCCAAGAAAATCATGTTAATGCAGGCATTGTAAAATACAAGTTCCTCATGTAAAACCCTCCAGAACCACGAATGCCAGTTAAAAGTTTAATGACAGTAACTTTCAGACAAACAAATTACACTACATTAAACACAGAAATATCAATACTCAGATGTTCATTTCTTCTCTAATGCCTGATAGTTGAAATCTTATTAGAAAGCCAAGAATGCAGTTATCATATTAGGTACAAATATTGACTAGTCTCTTTCATTTCTATTCCAAGATGCTTTGAGCGTATTTATGGAGAAATCATAGCAAACAGAGTCTCGCTGGATGTCACTCATACCCTGAAGACGATTAAGTTGGTTTATTACACAATTATCTTATTTACTGGGAGAAAAGACATCAAATATGACATTTTCAACTGCTGATCATTCATCATTTCTGTGATGACTTTTCACAAGAGACGTTAGGAATCATATCATCGTTACTCAGACTGCACAACAACTTATAGAAGCCGCTGCTTACGTTTTCATCTTAACTGTCTCATTAAATGTTTTTGTCTTTTTAGACATTAATTATCAATGGTTGCATGAATTCAACAATCACTGAAAAACATACCTTGTGACTTAAACTTAATGAACTAGTTTGTTTTTTTTATTTCTCTTGCAACTTGTTAGGAACTCTGTGGCTGACTGCCTCCTTGGTTAAGTGGATAGCATGCTTGCCTGGAGAGTGGAAGTTTAGTGGTTTGAGCCCCAGTAGCATCAAACCAAAAGAAGTTGAAAAATGGCACTTTTTCTTTCCTTGACTAATGGTTTACATATAGGGAACAAAACATTATGACAGGATGGCTTGGAGATGGTTTAGTGTGTCAGTGTCAGGTGTCACAACTTAAAATTTCACCATGATAGCTCACTGGGCTAACACAGTAAGATGGAAAAAAAAGGAGATTTAACCTCCACCTCTTACTTCTGACATAGAGTAGTGGCTATAAAATTTTTGTTTCCATTTTGGGATTTGAACCACAGACCTACTGATGCCTTATCTACAAGACCAAAGAGGTTCTGCTATCTGAAAATCATTCATTCATACTCCTGTCATGTCCAGGGCTGCAATGAAGGATGCAGAGACTTACGTTTAGCTTAAGTTTAAACAAGCATGCTGTACACCATGTTGGGCACCAATGTGGTGACCATGCATGGATTCGATCCACAGACTTTCTGATCTGAGTTTGACACCTTGTCCACATGACCAAACAGGTACACACCATCAGGGATGTCATCCGTACGATGCCTCCATGTCCTACTGCAGAATATCACTCCCTTATGACCTGTGAAGATCCGGGGTAGAATCGGTCTTCAGAAATCCATGGCCTTGTGAAAGGCAACTAATGGGATCAAATGATCAGGCTTGCTGACGTGGTTGATGCATGTCATGATGCACCAATCGCATATGTAGTTGCTGATACTGTTGATCCTAGGATTGTCTAGTCTGGACTGTTTACAGATTTCATCCATACTGGAATATTGCAGGGTTTGCAACCAACCAACCAACCAACCAACCAACCAACCAACCAACCAACCAACCAACCAACCAACCAACCAACCAGCCAACCAGCCAACCAGCCAACCAACCAACCAACCAACCAACCAAACAGTCACATACTTTTGAGTGAACTATGAATGCTTCAGATACATCACAGATGTGTTGGCTCATGGGTCCAGGGTGTATATGAAAATAGAATGGAGGAATAATCCACTGAATATTGAAGGAAGGGAGCCACCTGGCTTCAGTGTTATTTTCCTTATAGCCAAAGTGTTATTTTTGGAGCCACACAATTCTGTTGGATCTATATGACATACTTCCTGTTCTTCTTTCACCCATACAAAGGAAGTGATATTATTACTGACTCTAAACACCATGGCATGTTATCCCGTGGGTATTTGCCAAGTTTTGAAGACCAAATTCCTCCACATTGCCCACTGAAGGGTAATGGAGGCACAAACAGTTTTACACCACCGAACATGTTGTGCTCTGATTCGACCAGCCCTGGCATGTTGCTGTAGTAGTTTTTATACACAAAAAAAAAACAACCATCTAAACAAAGCCACCATGATGGTTCAAACGGAGATTCTGTGTGTTTGCTTTTGATAACGAAACAGAAGGACTACAGTCGCCACAGTATTTTAGACCCTGTTCGGTCTCTGCAGAATAGCACACCAATTCCCCAAACAGTTCCCCAAACATTCAAGTTCTTGGAAGTTTAATATAAGGATAGGATATTTATATAGTGCACACATATCCACGCAGCTAGTATGTGCTCAAGCCACTAGTATTTTTTTCCCTCGATCATTGGATGGCAATCTTAACAGCACATCATATTATGAATCTCAACTCCTCAGGGAGTATACAACTCTTGCAGCCACTAGGAACACTGAGCTATTGGGACACTCTCATCCTAATGAGGTACCCATTCACAACTGGGTGGACTAGGACACATAGTCATTGAGTACTTTGTCCAAGATTTACTGCACGTTGCTGTGACCCACAATTTAAGGTGCTTGCATGTATTCATGTGCCTCAATCTGGTCAAACACCAACAGATTCATGGGTTCTTTCAAGGTTGTACACTAAGGTTGTGACAACACTAAAGAGTCTGCAAACAAAGTTGATTCCAAGGATTTTTACACCTAGTCACAGGTGGGCTCGATCCCGACACCTCAAGCTCACTGGATCACTAGTCTGGAAGCTTAACCAGCGCCCACTGTGCCCTATAGGTCATATATGATTGTCTTTTCTGACTGTAATTCAACACTGTGACAAACCTATTTGGTGATCTAGCTTGGTTGTTAAAGCATTCTCTCATCATGGAGAAGACTTGTATTCAATGTATTCAATTCCCAGCATGGGCAAGAGCCAATTTCTGGTGTCCCCTGCCCTGACGTTGCTGGAATGTTGCCACAAGCAGTGTAAAACTTAACTCACTCACTCAATCAATCACATGGAAGACCGTAAAACCCATTTTTAGTTTCTCTGGCAGTGATATATCTGTTATATTGCTAAAAACACAAAAATACCTAAATCACTCCCTCAAAACAGATTTATTAGGACAGAGGGGAGAGTATATCGTGCAGTACATTTTCAATATATCTGCTTGCACAACATATTAGAGACATCAATATTTTAGACAGATTCATCATTTTGCATTCACTGCACAGTTCTACCCTATAAATGATGGGATGCAGCTGAAAATCAGGCCTCAGATCACAGTTACCCCCTAACATCCCCATTTACCATGGCTCATGGAAGGAAAATAGGAGGACTTTTTTTGCCCCCAATCTGCATATGGGGCCCCAAGTTCAAGGTTGTTTAGCATGTTTAGGCTGGAAACTTTCGGTGATCATCGTTGACAGTAGATACAGCATAATCGAGCAGGTCAGCCGAGGGGGATACTTTGCTGGTTAAGTGACAAGAGGCAGGATGGTCAGCATGGAACTGGAGAACAGCCTTTGATTGATGTTCAGTGTATTACAGTGGAACGGCATGTGACTTTAGATAGCAAAGAAGGAAAATATTTGTGGTTTGAGGCCATTGCAGATGAAAATATCAAATCATCAAACATATTGTGTAAACATAAAGGAAAAGTCAATCAATCCCCCATTTGCAAAGATGAGTGTAAAATTGAGATTAGTCCTGTGACATTCCTGAAACCATGACATGGAAGCATTATCCATTAGAAATAGAAGGAAAAACCTTAAAGCAACCATATTTATCCATTTGCACAATAATTAGCACAGTAACCCATAGAAACCAAACACTTGATGGATGAAAGCAATTATCCGCACAACTAATTTGGGTCAGCTGACAGTTAATAGGACTTCTGTTGAACATGTTCATTGCCAAAATACAGGATTATGTGTGAATGTGATAGAGGTCTGGCATTTGCAGGAATAAGTTCTGCTTACTTAAAGATTACCGTGAGTTTCATCCATCTGTGGTTAGAATACCAGTGCCTATCATAATAAATACTCAGAATAGAGACGAGGAGATCCATTGTCTTCTTTGTCATTTCCACTTGACCTACAACCTTTCACATCTGAATTCCCTGTTGGGATTGTCAGGTCGGAATAGGTGCCTGGCAACATCAATATCAAGTTTAGCTTACCACACTGCTTTAACCATAGCTGTGAACCACCTAAACAAATACATTGTATTTGGGTGTTCTGCAACTGAAGAATGCATTGTGTACTCCCCAGGGAGTTGGGAATCATGTGCACAGTGATCCATTGACCATGAAATTAAGCTATTGTGGCAGAGGGTAATAATGTCACACTCTGAGAATACTTCAGGGTGTGGATTTCGTGCATTATTATTAATATTGAGCTAGGGATGATAGTGGAGCATAGCGATACACATAGAGTTCATGTTTTATGTATATTCATCTATCTTCTATATCAAATCAACCGAGAACAGACATTGATCCTTGATGTTTATTACTTCACACATTCTGTATATCAATGAATTCAGGTGGAGGTCATGATTTATTAAAATAAATGATTTCATGGTTCGTTGGTTTGTTGTTTAACACATCACCAATATTCCAGCTATAAGGCATCGGTCTGTAGATAAAGAAGTCTGGACCAGACTATCCAGTGAATAACAACATAGGTGGATCCAGAGAAGTGGGGGGTGCAGTGTCAATTCTTACCCAGATCTTCACAAGTTGTACTGATAAATGAATTTTGATCATAATAATCAGAACTTTATCTTTACACCACACTAAACACTACTTCAGCTATATGGCAGTGCTCTGTAAATAATCAAGTCTGGACCAGACATTCTAGTGATCAAAAGCATGAGCATTGCTCTAAGCAATTGGGAACCTATGACATGTTTTTACCATGTCAGTGAGTCTGAGTCCATTTCTGTTAGTCGCCTCTTTTGACAAGGATGAGTTTCTGAAGGCCAGTATTCTAACCTGGATCATCACGGGTCACTGTTACCTTGTACTTGAACATGATGAGATGGACACTGAACAAAATCACGGCAAAACAGAGGATGGTGTGTTCAGTCACTCATGTGAAATAACATATTGTTTGCCTGAAGACTTGTGTCTGTTTAGACAACCCCCCTGATGTTCAGGAGGGACTACAGGATCTTGCTCTAAAAACAGAACCAATTTCCTGTTTCCTTCATATTTGTTTAGATGTGCCTTGTAGGAATTATGTGCACTTTTCTTTCAGACAATATAAATGTCAAAGCCTGTGAACAGCTTTTGAAGGTGATGAAATTTTGAAGGGTGGTGTAACCTGTGTTTGCAAAAGTTTAACTTGCTAGTTCAAGCCATCAGGGTCTGCTGCCATCTGCAGGATCACAGCCCTGAATTTTAAACTCAAAGCAATAAAAACTAAATAGTCTACACAGTACACAGTTTCACACTGTTTAATTCTGGCATTATAGCAAGTATATCAATCACTCCCATTGAAAAAAATCCACAGATAATTTACTGAAGGCCAAAAAGGCCCTCTAATATTTACTGATGGAACGATACAACAACAACACTGGATGGAAAACAATGTGTGAAGCCTGTTTCTGCTCTCACTCACTCACTCAAATATTGATGAGAATGTTTCAGGGTATATTCTTATTCCTTCGTCACTGGCATATTTACAAAGTTAAAGTTTCCAAAGAAACTTTCTTTGTATCTATTAATGCCAAAAAAGCTAAATGAGTTCCTGAATATTATCCTCGAAATGATGATCTGTAACCCAAATCCTAGACGCTTCCCCTGAAAATCAAATGGTTGTTCTCTTACAGTTGGCTGGTGATGCATATTGGTATGTAGTGCTTTTGTATAGCTATCAGTCCACCTGACCAGCAACATGTTTGATGTATTTCTAACACTACAGGGAATTATTTCCTCAAGCGGAAGCTGGGGGATTACTTTCGCTGGAGTAACCTCTAACAGGATAGTCTTTCATTTGCTAGTTCTGCGTGATCGATGATAATTATCAATATTTTGTAGCATCAACCATAACTGATTTTAGGGCACTGATAAAAATTTGGAACATTTCGTTTGGCATTAACACCTCAGTCCTTGAGCATTTTTTCATTCTTTCTTCGAGAAAATCCTGAAGTAGAGCAGGAATATGTTTTCAATGGTACTTTTTGGAAATCAGTGATGGTCATGTTGCTGACATACTAAGACATATAATAAAAGGAAAAGGATTTCAACCAAATGTTTTTGCTTTTTACTAACCTCTGGTCATTCGATTAGTGAAGGTCACAGTTAGAACTTACTCTTCATCAACCAATCATTCTTGCAAGAGGTCACTCACGGAATCAGGTGGTGGGGATTTCATATTTTGTAGATTGATACTTATGCCTTTAATGACTGGAACTGTCTGTTCCAGACTCAAATATTTGAAGACTGCTGAAGTTAGCTAGATGCTGCTGTGAGCAATGTTCAGCAACAAATATACAAACTTTTCAAGGTCATGTGACCAGGAATGTTTGCATGATGCAGCCACCCAAACCTCAAGCTGACAAGTATGAAACTGCGCAGATGGTCCAGGGAATAATAATGGTCAGGAATTCAATGCAGTAGTCAGTGGATTCTGACATCACAAAGGGAAAGGGACATAACCTTGAAATTTAAGCACAATGAAGTTTGTTATTGAAAACAGAGTTACATATGACATTCAACATTACGGCAGTTGTATAGCAGATGAGATTGTGTTTTATACCACGCTCGGCAATATTCCAGCTGTATGGCGACAGTCTGTAAACTGGACCTGGACCAGATGATCTAGTGACAAACAGCATCTGCATATGATGATGTGTCAACAAAGTCCGAAGGCTGACACTTTGATCAGTTCTTACCCAGATCTTCACAGCGACATGCATGTGTGCGTGCAGCTGCACATGCAGCTGAACAAGTAGGACTATTTTAATACATCCATGTACACTCATTCTTGTGTTTGTGTATGTCTGCATAGTCAGCTGGGTCTACACACTCCACTAAAATACAGTGCTGAAGTTCGTTACACTGACTCTTTAAGGACCAGTCCTTGTTTTGCATCATGAACGCCAAGTGCCGCATGGAACCATCTTTAAACATTTTTGGCAGGGCATGCACCAGATTTGAACCACTGACTTTCAACTCTCTAGGCAGAGACCATATCCTATACAAGGACAACTGACGGGATTTGTAAATGCCAATCTTCTGGGGAGCTTGACACTGTTAACTGAGATTACAGTCTATAAGGGAAGTCAACCAAATAATTCAAGGTTACGATAGTCAGTGTTCGAAATACTTGCCTGCCTGACCACACAGGACGGGGTATTTTCAATATGGACGGCTCTATTCTCAAACTGATCTGCCCAACAGTCCGGTTAAAATATAGACATGTATATGATCATGAATGAAGATGTTCGTAATATTTCAGGATAATAAATCATTATTAATTCACTCATAAAATATATGATGAATTTCAGCTGGATGATAAACTACGTTGCTTGTGAAACCTAAATTAATTGTGTGCAGGTTTGTTTTGGAGAGAGGTTGCAAGATTTACATCTAACCAGCCCTTTGGTGTGACTGAAGTTTTTGGAAGTGATCTAAATGCTGAAGAAAATGGTGGACAAGTGTTGTGTTGATCGGTTCATTTCTCAAATTTCAGGAGAGCTGTGGAAATGTTTTCATGTGTACTTTGAAAATCATGGTGAAATATTCAATAATATTATTTTTGTGTGATATGTGATATAAATAAGAACATAAATATGGTCTTCTACTTGTACATGATGGGTATCAGCTAGAATTTTAGTTCAAAATTTCATTTAAAAACTAACATAATTTTCTTGTAACTCAGGCAAGTCTGATTAGGATTTTCAGAAAACATAACAGTATTTAACAGAAAGAGGAGGAGCTTCCCAATATGAAATGTTATGTTTTGAGACGGTCACAATAAAACGACTTATTTCCATAACCTTATTCAGCAGTTTTGTTCATCGGGTTATGATCCTAATTTAGAGCTGCAGTTGATGGCAAAATACACAAATCTCATCCTGAATCATAGGATTTTGTTGATGCCAGACCATGATACCTGGTCTCTTGCTTGAATGAAATCATCATCAGCTATTACATGGATTGCAATTGAATATCAGATCTGCACAGGATATTTCTAATTCATTCCTTGCAAGGCCTCCATTATTGAAGTTAAATTTGGAATGCATGAATAAGTAGTGTGAGGGAAATATGCAGCATTTACAGTGGATAGGCTTTGGTACATTGTTTAATGCTGCGCTCAACCATATTCCTGCTATATGGCAGCAGTCTGTACATAATCAAGTCTGGACCAGACAATCCAGTCTGTGCAGTTGGGAACCACTGACATGTGTCAACCAAGTCAGTGAGCCTGGCCACCCTATCCCATTAGCTGCTTCTTATGACAAGCATGGGGTGCTGAAGACCTATTCTTCCTCGGATTTTCATGGGTCAAGAATGGATGAATCTGACCAATGTAAATAGCATGGAAACGATGTGAAAGGTGAAAGGCAAGTAACATACCATCTGAACTGTAACAGTGTGCTTCAGGGTAACAATGTAACATAAAGTAACAATGTGGTGACATAGATAACAATGATAACATGGTAACAAAGCAACCATGTAGGGTAGTAATATAAGATGATATTGGCCATGATGCCAAGGAAATATTCACAAGAAATTTAGTTTTGAGTCAGTTCTGTGATTCTGTCTGATTCACGATTATGTGTTTATGAATCTGTGTCAAATAGTGATGGCACCAGGTACTCACAATTATGTGTTTATGAATCTGTGTCAAATAGTGATGGCACCAGGTACTCACAATTATGTGTTTATGAATCTCTGTCAAATAGTGATGGCACCAGGTACTCACAAAACACAAGTGTAACCTTTCCAGCATGTGGTACCTGCCCCCATACACTTTACACATGAAGATATCTTGCATATCCATGCAAAAGAAAAATACAAATTTATAAGAAATCTCAGTCAGTTGCTATGATTCTGACTGTGGAGGTCAGGTAGTCTAGTGGTTAAAGCATTTGCTCATCATGCCAAAGACCCAAGTTCAAATCTCCACATGGGTACAATGTGTAAAACCAACTTTTGGTGTCACCCTTTGCAATATTGCTGAAATATTGCTAAAAGTGTTGTAAAACCACAGTTGCTCACTCACCCAAAATCACACCCACCCATCACACCATCACACCATCACACCAGCTAATCATAGATAAAACTAAAATAGTTATAGACGCAAGAGTTCATGCACTAAAATTTGTAAACCCTTGGTTTAATGCAATGCTAAGATCTGTTCTTGAACTTCATCAAAGTTACGTGTGCACTGAACTCAAAATTCTTACCTGTGATTGCTCCTTCTGCATTTTCAGAGTCGCTGTTACTATGAGCACCAACGATGACGCTGGCGACAGTGTTATTATATTCCGATCCCGATGCACTGCGAGATGCATTCGCAACATCCTGCTGCCTCAGAAGCGAATGGGAATCCATCATCACAACTTTAGATTCCGAATGACACCTCACTTTATGTTGGGAACCACTTTGCTCCTTAAGTGAATTATCCAAATTTGAATCGGGAGATAACTCTCTTGAACTTTTCACACTATCATCTAAATTATCTCCCCAATGGGAACTCTCCTGGAAATAAAGATAAACTCCAATGGTGCGAACATTCGCTGTTTCATCCACATGCAACACTTCACGTGTAATTTTCTCAAATTTTATACATGAATGGGGCAGGAGATTAATCTTCTCCAACGCTTCAATCACAGAATTGTAGAAATGCTCCGCAGACTGACTGCTCGATACAACCTTCGTGGTATTCCCTCTTCTATTGTCTGTGTCGGGGAACCACAGTGCTGACTGCTTAGCAGTGCTCTCCGGGAGCTCGTTGATTTCCGTTGGTTTAGCTGCTGATGCTATGACTAGCATCAAGATGGGCAGTTCATATAGTAGCCTCCTCATTCTTAGGGCTTGGAATCGCCATTCGATCTCACTACCTGAAAACACAGTAATTAAAGGCTGTCGGATAGTGTGGCTACTGTTGTCATGCTAGTTGGACATTTCAGCTGTGGTTAATATGCTCAGATCATGGAGGTGGAATAAAATGGTACATGTTACTGTACATTTGTCAATTTCATCATCTGAGCATAGTACACTAACACACCCAGATGAGCTTTCCCTCGTCCACCAGAAGAGAAAATCATCAGTGTGATGCAGTAGTACAGTATTGACTCAGGGAGATGGCAGCTAGTGTGGGATGGTGGTTATCATTATTGATGAAGTAATGGAGAAAAGCCTCCATGGAAAACACACCATTACCAGTGTTTGTGAAGCAGTTAGCTGATATATATCTCCCTCTAAACCAACTGTGACATTCCATTGCTCCATGTTATTTACCTCAAGGTTAAACATCACTATCTGTTATTATCCCCACCGTTAAACAATATAAACTACATGTTATATTCTGGTATACCTGTTAAATATGGCTATATGTTTTTGTCCCCTAAGTGTTAAAGATGGTTACATGTTATTGTTTCAATTGTTCAACATGGCTACATGTTATATTCCTCAGGGTTCAACATGGCTATATGTTATATTCCTCAGGGTTAAACATGGCTATATGTTATATTCCTCAGGGTTAAATATGGCTATATGTTATATTCCCCAGGGTTAAACATGGCTATATGTTATATTCCTCAGGGTTAAACAAATTATATTCCCCAGAGTTAAATATGGCTATATGTTATGTTCCCAGAGTTACACATGGCTATATGTTATTGTTCCCAGGATTAAACATGGCTATATTATGTTATATTCCTCAGGGTTAAACATGGCTATATGTCATATTCCTTGACGTTAAACATGGCTATATGATATATTCCCCAGGGTTATACATGGCTATATGTTATATTCCTCAGGGTTAAACATGGCTATATGTTATATTCCTTGACGTTAAACATGGCTATATGATATATTCCTCAGGGTTAAACATGGCCATATGTTATTTTTCCAGGGTTAAACATGGCTATTTGTTATTATCCCCAGGATGAAACATAGCTTTGTAAGCACATTTCCTGTAATAAGCACCAAGCCTCCTAGTCTCTCTACTATGCACTGGGGGCAAAGTAGTTGTTTAAGGAATAAGTGCCAGGCCTCTTATAAGTACAGGGTTTGGAAGTCTGTTGAAAAAATGAGAACCTGGGTGTTTACTAGAAGAAATAGGGTGTATGATATTTTACCAAAGGTTAAATATAGCTATGTTTGGTTTTCCCAAGATTAAACATGATTATGTGTGTTTTTACCAAATTTTAAACATAATGATTTGTCATATTCCTAGTATTGACAATGGCTAATTGGTATTTTCCTCAAAGTTAACACTTGCAATAATGCAATGATAGAACAATAACATTCTCAACACACAAAATACACACACAGACTCATACAGACACACAGAGACATGCACATGCATGCATGTACAAGCACAGAGACTGATGCATCAAAACTGTTCAACCATTAACAAGTATATGGTTGATAATGGTCTTACAGTCTAAACAAAACCATCGATTGGAAACACCTCTTTTTCCAACCATTTCAATGCAAAGTCAAATGATGCTGATAAGCCTTAATTATTCATGAATAATTCCCTTATAAATTAGAGAAAAATTCAATTCAGCCTCTCAAACAGCTTATATGCAGTTTTGCCAAGACAATTTTCTACATGATATGGTCCCTAGCTATATTGCATCTTCTTTTGGCACTTTTAGTGAAACGCTTACTGAACATATCTGACACACATCACAATAATGTCTTCTTTTGAACGTTTTTACCTTCACTGAATCGCTGACAGCATATTCTCTTTGAAAAAGGCTTAAACAAAATGGATCATGTTAACGATTCATGTTCATAGATTAAAGACAATGAACCTTAAATGATGCTCACTAACATACATTGACATTTTATCAGATCTTCATAATGAGTCGATGTCTGGAATACTGATCACAGTCAATATGTAAAAACTCACTAACTTGCTTAAAATGCTATTTTCCAGTGTACTTGTACTGACTATTAAGATCTGAGTCATGAGTTGGTTTTTGAACCACATACTTAATTTGAAGTCAGACTGTCCACATGTCCAAAAATGTCAGCAAGCTTACAAGGTAAGGATGTCATCTGATGGATAACTTGAAATCCTGCAGCATACTCTTCTAGCTATCAACAGAAGGTTTCTCCCAGGACAGATAGTAAGGTGCAGAAACGTATTTTGCTAAAATTTTTATCAGGGTGCTCAGCCACACAATGGGCATCAGTGTAGCAGTTATAAAATCTGAGTCCCTGAACGGATTCAAACAATGGGCCTTCTGTCCCAAAGTTGGATGCTTTCTCCACATGACCAAAGATTATAACCAAGTTGACAAGGTGAGCTAACATTTTAGGTGAGATCGTGCAAATTTTCCCTGCTGAATTAAAATTGCTTAGATCCTTTGCCTTTGACAGTGAAGATGAGAACTGACAGAATGATGCCCATGTTAGAAGAACTACCTACAGAACTATTTCCATATGATAATGTTTCCTGATCATACCCATCAATAAGAAAATACATCCTCATCCTGACATTTCAATGAAGAGGAAAAGGATTCAAGTACCAGTTTCAGAATCTAAACATGACAGATGAGATAAATTTTCACAATGCCTCATTCAGGTTTTGTTTTTTTTGCAGCATCCTCAAAGGGGTAAAGATGTATCCCAGCAATCTCTCTTCCTCACAAGACACTTGTCAAAGAAATGAAGGTGAGTGTTATCTCCCCTTGTTAGGTACTAATATCTGCCACATATGTGAGTGAATATAGTTTTTAGCAATTTTAGCACTTTTAGCAATATTGCAGTAATATTATACCCATGTGTAGAATCGAACCCTGGTCTTTGGCATAATGAGCAAATGCTTTCACCATTAGGCCACCTGTTTGTGTCTCTTTCTCTCCGTTTTTCTCTTCATCTCTCCATCTCTCCTTCACTTCTCTTCAGTCCACCGTAACATCAGCCAAGAGTTGATTCCACAAGTCAAGTAATTCCTGTATAAGTCTCCTCATTATACATTCTGTCCATAAAGACGCACTTCACACCTGAATGATATAATGATTTCCTCGAGACCCAGTTGCCTAACCCCCAACAATCAATAACACACTGGACATGGTCTACTTAAAGCCATTGATCTTACTGATAGGACAGACTCGAGTCTGCCATTTCTATCAATACAGACCGTGAAAATATGACTAATTAATCTCCCAAACCCTACAGCAAAATACCAAGCTAATCAACGCTTGTTCATCTGGTTATGAGAAGATTTGACACGCTCTAATACATTGGAACACTGTGCTGCTTCAAGCGACGAATGCAGAGGCAAACGACCATGTTGATAAAGATGACAAACCTCTTTAGCTTTAAGACTGTATAAGTGGTTTAAAGGAGGCTAAGCTGCCTCGTACATATCAAATTCAGCCCATGCACCAATGACTGTTAATACTTTGATAATAATGAAAGGACTATTGAAGCTAATTCCGTACTGAGAAGGAAATAAAGTAGATTGTAAGGAAACATTTTCGCCTAATGTGTTCTATGCTATCCAATTTTTCATGGGGATTATGGTTCTATGTAGTGTGAAATAATCATCCAGCAGCACCAATCAGACTGGCTCGGTAGATAATGTTCCACTTTAGATTTTAGTTGCCAGTTGTTTTCACCTCACGAAATAGACAGAGATAGTGGAGAAAGAAAAATTGTCTCGAAGTTTCTAAAAAGCTGTAATCTGTTTATTTGTTATGTAGCAAACACACAGCAATATTCCAGCTATATGGCAGCTGTCTGTAAATAATCAAGTCCGCACCAGATGATTCAGTGATTAATATCATGAGCATCGATCTATGCTGTTCGAATACAATGACCCTTGTCTACTTAATAACTGATTATCCGATCCTGTTTGTCATCTTTCACAACAAGCATGGAGACCAATTCATACCCAGATACCGCGAGTGACTGCAATGTTGATTAAAGTCAATGTGACGTGATTCTTCTGCTTGATAGCCAGTAGAAAGAAAGGATACAATGTCAATGTGACCCATTGATGCCGCACCAGAAAAGTTGTTTTGCTAGTATAATATGTTGGCTTTAGAACATGCAATATTATTATTTCATGTTGGCAGTGTTATTTTTTACAATCTAATTAGTCATTGAATATATACAATTATAATGGAAATAAAATTAAATTGCTTTTAAATTGAATAGGAGCTCCAGTACAATGGGAGATTCACAACCCTAACAGGAGGATATCTGGACTTGCTATCGCTAGGGCTTCAGCATTGCAGAAAAGACAGGATTGAAGGGAGTCTTGCATGTAACTAAACAACACTGCATTTGACCCAAGGTGGACCTTAGCTGGGATACAAGTTTATTTATATGAAATAGGCAGAAGGTAACAAAATGCAGTTCTTTTTTCACAAAATTCTTTTTAAGATAAGGGAGAGAAAGAGACATAAAACATATAAAACTACATATAAAACTCATATAGACCTCCAATAGTTTCTTTTCTTTTCGCCCACAAGAAAAATTACACCCCACAGGCAACTGGACAGGTGCTCAGGTGGAACTGATATCTTCCTCAAATGTTGTCACATAAGTAGTATATCACTGACCTTCATTCATAACTGACAAATTTTATGCTTTCCTTACATTTGAAATAAACACAAATTCCCATGTACACTGTTGATTTGTGTATTCAAATGGTATAGTATCGTTAACAAATGTTGAGCAGTATATTAAGCTAAAAGATTACGTCACTGAAACAAAATCCCTAAGAACTGCAACTGACGATCATGTAGCTCTATGGACTTTTGATGTAATGGATGTCAAAGGCGAAAATGGATCAGATCGAGGTCTTAAAATAGCAGCAGTATCGGCAATTTAAAGAGAATGAGTTGCTAATCCCCCTAGCAAATATGGTGATATCAACTTCAGCTTCAACAAACCCCAATTGAATAATGTTTTCTATTGCAAAACCAGATTGAATCTTATGCTTGGTTAATTAATGCTGTAGTTATCCTCATTAAGTATAGTTAAGTCACATCAACGTTATACTGCTTCGTATTGATGTCCAAATATTCTCATGGCCTTACACGAGTGTTGCTGACTATTCAGTACTTCCATCTGTTTAATCAGAATAATTTTTAAGCTCCCTGGGATCATACAAAATGAAACCTTCTTGTTCAGTGAGGAAGCTCCCATTCCAAAAATACTCTTGGTACCCATATACTGCTGGCTGATGACCTACCCCATCCTTCTGAGGATACATACACTCCTGGTCACTGAGGTACCCCAGACACCCAGATACCCATATACTGCTGGCTGAGGAGGTACCTCATCCTCCCAGGTACCCATATACTACTGGCCAAACTGAGGTTGTTATCATATTATTATTAAGATTGACATTCAAGATTAAACGTGAGTATTCCAGCCTCATAAAAACTAATCAGCAAAGAAAACACCATGTTTGAATGAAGACATGTCATATAGGATTTATACAGCATGTTTGAATAACATCGGCACAGATTTGACTTCAGTCGAGTGACATGTTATCTAAATTCCATGTAATCAAAAACAGGAAATTAGATCAGGTCACCATCTAAACCAGCGAAGCATCATTACACGAGCTAGCACAAAACTTGGTTTAATGTTAATAACATTAACAGTGGTTTTACTAGATCAGTTTGTCACATAGCTTAGCAGCGTTTGAATTGTTTGTAATTACAAGCTTATTCCACAAGGTTACCAAGAACAAAGGCGGCGCCGTACTGGATCCACAACTGTCATTACAAGCTTAATCAACTTGTATAACAAACTGACCATACTTGACCTTGACCTTTCTGAGAAGTACTAAATATAGCACTCAGTTCTTTGATTTTTGTCAGCTTTGTTTCACAGTGAACCTGATAAGGCATTACATTCTGAAAGATCCAGATAACAACTTAACACTCCATTAATGCAAAACAAAGGATATTTACATATTTAGCATAAATTTCATTTACTGCAATGGAAATTTAAGGAGTTGTTTTGCTGGTGACAATGAATTGCGATGTGGTCCATTAGAATGAGTGAGTGAGTTTATTTTTACGCCGCTTTTTAGCAATATTCCAGCAATATCACAGAGAGGGACACCAGAAAATGGGCTTCACACATCCATTATAATGAATCATGTTATAACACCCAGAAGCAATTTAATTAGTTTCATAACTCAGGTAAAGAACAAACTGTTGATGTGAAGAACTGATGACGGCTCACAGGTACAAAATAATCACCACGAGGATGTCACTGCAATTACTGTCATTCGATAAACACTGTATCATACAAAATGAAACCTTCTTGTTCAGTGAGGAAGCTCCCATTCCAAAAATACTTTATCCTCTTTGGTACCCATATACTGCTGGCTGATGACCTACCCCATCCTTCTGAGGATACATACACCCCTGGTCAGTGAGGTACATGGGATGGACTCATCCCAAAAAGGCCATCACATTAACACAATCAATTTCTGACTGTGTAATAAGAGTTTCTTGCAGTTTATATAATAACTAATATATTCAGTAGAATGAGATATGTTCTGAGACAGTATTCCATTGGAGGAACAGTTTAGTGCAGTGTTCCAAATACCTACCTGCCCAGCCACCCGGGATGGTAAGATTTAAATCAGTATTATTTTCAAAGTTTTGATTTCATGATACTAAGTTAATTATTATTTTTTGTGGTCAAGTGATTGGCTGAAGTATGCGACCCTTCTTGATAGCAACCACTAGCTTGCTCGGCACACATTTGGTTACTCATGCATAACATATTGAATATCGGTGACAGTGAATAAACAAAATCATTGTTTTTATTTAGCCAGTGTAAAATACAGAATTCTTCGCACAGTGATCAACAAGAAACAAAAAGCCTGTGATTAATCATTAAAATCACTGATGGTATTGAAACAAAGCATTTTCTCATTCATCATATTAAAGGCGATGTATTTGTTGTTGGAAGTCCACTCAGCAAAACTCCACCTATGTGATGTCAATCGGTAAATAATTAAGTCACAACTAGACTATCCAGTGACTTTACAATTGGGATATGGTAACATTCAGCAAAGAAATCTGTTTTTGTTCACAATACACCTTGTAATTAAGGCCAAATTTTACCTTTTAACAGGGCAGTGGGGTAGCCTTGTGGTTAAAGCATTTGCTCATCACATGGAATGTCTTGTACATGGGTACAATGTGTGAGGCCCATTTTTGGTGTCCCTTGCTGTGACGTTGCTAGAATATTGCTACCAGCAGCCTAAGACTATACTCAGTCTCTCTTACCTTTTGTGTGTTCAACAAATGGTAAGACTTTGGCTCAGTCTTTTCAAGCCTTGTTGCCAGATGGACTGCTCCATATTATATGACACCTTTTTTTTAAATGCCAGACATACAAATCAATACAAAAACAATCAAAAGCATTTTTTTCCTCTGCTTGGTCAAGTGACACTCAACTCTTGTAATGTTTGCAATATAGGAAAGGAATTGACCCTAGTGCCCAAGAATATCTTTACCTATCATGTTATGTTTTTGCATTGGATACATTGGGTGATCATTGTAGAATGTTTATTGCTTGACCACTAAGTCTGCTCGTTAACGAAAAATTTAAACAATAGAAGTTTTAATCTCAGTCTACCCTTGTTTATTGTTACTCTTTCTTGTATTGCTGGAATTAGGGCTCTCGCGGGTACTCGGGTACACAGGGACCGAGTCGGGTAAAGGAGGACTCGAGTCCAACTGAATGGACATGAGGACTCGTAGGGGAGATAACTCTAAACATCTCACACAATCAAGATGGATGAATGGATGACAGTGTGAATAACTGATCTGGACTTTCTTATCCTTCACATTTCAACAATCGACACACACATATAAATTCCGAATAACATTCACACTTGGAGACATAAATCGTGAAGTAGCTAAAGTTTTAATCACAATTCATACTTTTGATGTGATCTCCCTTCAGTAAGAGTTTCGGAAGAAGAGCTTCAGTGTAGTGTTACTCAATATCTGCTTAGTTGTCAGTTTAAAACCAAAACGTATTCACTGTAATAAGTCAAAAAGAACATCAATCCTGATTTAAATATCTAACCATGATCAAGGTTCATTGACTAATTGACGTATCGTCTGTAGTCCGTTTGCAGTGAAAACATACTGATGAATTCACTTTAAACAAAAAAAAGGTAAATCGAACAAACTGAAATTAAGAATTCAAATTCTCATAATTTTACCTTGCCAATTGTACATTATATTTCAGAACTGTATTTACCTCAAGACAAAAGTGTTTTACCAATGATCATGGTTTCAGATCGCTGTTATTGGTCTGTATTACAAGGGGTTATTAATATTAAATGAAACACAGAAAACAAGTAGAGTTGGTCGATGGTAACGCTCATCACATACTGTGCGTGCATTTGTTTCACTGTTCTAACTACTGCACTTCCCCCTTGTAATACAAACCAAAGCCATCGATTTGAGTCTATGGTCGTTTGTTAAACAACTTTATACTAAGTTGAATATAATTCAGCCTTCACATGCTTTTTGCAATAGTGTAGAGGTGATAGATACTCTCACTGACAATGAATATTATTTGTTTATTCAATAACATTTAAATTCACATATACAGGTTTCATTATTCATAGATTGGAATGTGGAACAGCCATGTCAATGCTTGAATGTTGGTTTTAGATAAGCAACCAGATTGCTGGGTACTCGGGCCCGAGTCGGGTCTGACCCCTTGAGTACTTGAATCCCAAATTTTGGACTCTTGGGAGCCCTAGCTGGAATCTTACTAAATCTCACTCACTCACTCACTCACTCACTCACTCACTCACTCACTCACTCACTCACTCACTCACACACTCACACACTCACACACTCACACACTCACACACTCACTCATTTGATGAATGATGACAAGAATTAGCTACATTCAGCTTCATGACATGCTTTTACGAAACCTAGGTTTCAGACTAGTGCTTATAGTCTACATGATGCATTCTATGGGGATCATGAACATGTGGGGGTTATGCTTTTGTTGGCAATAGTTTCCTTAAACATTTAGGTATTCTTACTTCAATGTACTAATGATCGCATTCCTTACAAACAAAACCACTTATATCCACAAGGCCATACATTCCCTTGGCCTTGACCTCTGACCCTGACCTTGACCTTTAATCATCAAGGAAGTCATTTATCTCAGTAAAGGTTTCAGCATGAAGTATCCTTCAGGTAAAATCCTTGTAACAAAGTTTTCAGGAAAATAGTACATAAATGAAACAACCGACAATTACAATAAATAACCACATTATCTTTCTCCGTCACTAAGCCTCAAAACCGTGAATGCCCATCCAACATCTCCAATAAACTTCACATTTAACACCTCGATAGCATTATCATAAAAACTTTATACGCAAACAATAGCGCCAAAAGCTTTTAAACTATTTAGGCAGGATAATACAGTGTCAACATAGTGATCCTCACCAGTCCACAATATTACCCAGCATTCCTTGCAGAATGTCACTCATGATATTAACGGGAGAGCGCCTGTTTAAGACAAACACAATCTGATTGGTTGAACAACACTGCTAAATTGGATTTGAGTCCCAATAATCTTTCCAGAGCAAGTAAGTACAGGTTAGAGCTTAAGGACCTGTTGTCTCACCATTGAAATGGTTGGTTAGACTGTTCACAGCGAAGAGTGCAATTTCTAATATAACACCAGTGTTTGATTGATCTAAACTATATAAACTATGACCAACATGCAAAGAGTGAGTGACTTTAATTTTGTGCCACTTTTAGCAATATTTTGGCAACTTCATGGCGGTGGGCATCTGAAATGGGTTTTACACAATGTACCCATGTAGGAAAGTAAAATGGGCTTTTGTGTGACCCCACCATTCCCCAACATTCAAAGAACCTACAATTTTGTAATGGCATGGTTTTCATTGAAACTTGTTGATATGGAAATGCAACAAAATAATTTATTCAGAATTCAAAAACTACAAAAGACACCAGTACACCACTAGACCTATCTGAACAGTTTTAAAGTTCTGCTCCGGAAAGATGAGTGTGCACGGATGCACAGTCAGATGTAACGCATTATAATACCCTCTGCAAAATTCGCTGCAGTAAATAATAATAGTTAAAATTGAATTGGCATTGAAAGTTTTGGGATTTAAGTACCCTCTCAGGGACAATAATCAGGCAAAACAGAAAGTCATCAGTTAAGCATGAAATATTTTAATATCTGAGAGTCATTACTTTGAGTTTTCAAACCAACTCAAGCTGGAACACCCTAATTCAAATGAAACATTGTTGAAATTGGTATCTAACCAAACGCACTCACTGTCAAGGAGTCACATCTCTTGATGGATGGTCTTCACAGAAAGAAGCATTGTGAAATTGAAAGTCCAAATAATTTATCTACAGTTTACAATAAATTTGTCATGATTGTTGTATTATTGATTGTCTTTATTTGTGTAAGTGTTTTGAGGTCATATTCCTTATCTTAGTGATGCACATGAAGCAAAATATTTTTGATCAGTTCTCCGTGTCTTGGAACTTCTGTCACCATTATCTAATCAATCCAATGTGACAAGCAAGTGCTGTGAGTCAAGGTTCAGTTATACAAGCGAAAACATAAGTGCTGAAAATCCTAGGACCGGAGGGCACCCAGTTCTACACAAATACATTTCATCACATTACCTATTAATTGGAGAAATGGTTGCCATGGAACCAAACTAATAAGGACAATATCAATAAATACCAGCGCGGAATGCAACTGGATCATTCTTGTGAAATGTCAGCCTTGGTGGCCATATTGGATGACAGATAAGAAAAGACCAAAATTACTGCAGTGTTTCAGTTAAGAAGAAATCAAAACGTGAGAGATTTTCATCCTCGACAGATGACTTGCCTTGACATCAGCAGACATTGATACAAGACTGAACTGGTGGATATAGGGAGGATGCCATGATTACAACAAATTTTTCAGCGTTACAAATATCATGTCATCCATCACAAGACGGGGGTTCATCTCACAAAGCAACCTTTACTAAGGTTAACCTTATCTCCCATTCCTTCACACTGGACTCAAGTTACCCTACTGACTTACAAGGTCGTATAATCACCATAGTAACTGTAACATATTTTAGGATGAAAACTGTTATAATTCCATAAAATGTTATCAAATCTGCATTCCAGTAAAATATTAGCATAGGCAATGGTATCAACATCTTGAACACTCTTGTATAACATGGAACAATGATTGATTTGTTGTTAAATCCTGCAATATTACAAATATATGGCAGCAGTCTGTAAATAATCAAGTCTGGATCAGACAATCCTGTGATCAACAGCATGAACATTGATCTATGCATTGGGATATGATGACATGTGTCAACCAAGTCAACAAACCTGACCACCCGATCCTGTTCGGTGGGTGACAAGCATCCGCACTTGCTGAAGACCAAATCTAACCAGGATCTTCCTGGGTCTGTGCTGAGTTCTACATTAAATATTAAGTTTGTCCACAGAATTCCTAGCCTTATCACTCTGTTACCTGGCTGAATATAGTTACTGAGAGAAAACAGTGCTATGATCCATGCATCAAAATCACCACTACATGACCGTTTCTGGCGTGTTTCTTCTTGGACGTTCTTGAGTAATGTGAAAACCAAGTTTTGAAACACTTTGATGAACACCATTCTGCTATTAATCATTGTAATAATCCAATAGCTTAGCTGGCATCACAGCTAAGATTCATTAGGATTTCAACACGAGGTCCCTTCTTTGTCAGCTGAACCTAATTAGTTGTATGGGTGATAGTTTTCATCACCATTCACAAGGTGTGAAAAGCTCAATTCTTTCTAATTGTCAGACATCCAACCAGATGCAGATAATTGGGGAACATGAGTGGAAATACTACTGATGTAACAGAGGTGTCATCATCAGACTTAGTAACAATGATAACTGGTCTTATACCACTGGCAAGAATGCAAGTAAGTGCAATGAAATGCAGCACCTCAATCAGCTCAGTACCGCCTGTGTCCCTTCACTGATCTGGAGGTTTAAACAACATCAAACATATGGGTCATTACAGGATTCTTTTGGTTTGAGAATTCATTGATTAAGTTTCCCACCCTGGGGTTCGAATGTCCAGATGAGCCCAATGTCAAAACATTTCACAAGGATCAAGGAGCTGTCTTTGCAAGTTAATGTATAGTTATGTGTCATTTGGAAAATCTTGTCATCCTCAAAGTTCTTGAGGAATACTTCTTTTTGAGGGCAAAAAGAATAATCCATTTTAACAATCACTCCAAAGGGTCCTGTGATTCAACACAACACCCATTGCAACCCCAGGACCATTTTTTATTATATAAATGTACATTATTTTGATTTGCAGCTGCCATTTTGAGTGATTCCCCCCCTGCAGTGACTGTTCAACATGATATCCTTGAGCATCGATGTCTTGACATTTCAGTGATGGACGAAAAAGCGATATATAAGATGCGATTGTTATGGTTGACATAATGAGGTTGAATGGAACAGTTGGTGTTTATTTAGTGTTAGACCTGACAATCAAAGGAGACACAGATGCAACATGGCTGAAGAGGTTTGGGCAAATAGCCTTCAAAGTCTTCAATATATGTCCCTCAGGTTTAGAAGATTTTCCTTTGCTCAAGTCATTCATCAGATCAAGTAGATCCTCAATGTCACAAAACATTCCTGAGATATAGTGAACCATTCATGGCTGAAGTCATACCTAAGACCTTGAAAGCTCAAGTCAATCTAGATCTAAGATCTAGTGGACAATTCATAACCCAAGTCATTCCTGAGATCAGCTGATTGAAGGCCCAAGCCATTCCTAAGATCTAGTAGACCATTCAAGACTGGAGTCACCCATACGAGCAAGTAGACACCCCACATCTCATTAGTACGATCTAGTATATACACATGCCCCAAGTCATCTTTCAGATAACCTATGATCTTTCTCATTACTCAAATTCATGCATTGTAATCAGAAAGAGCACATGAAATTTAACTACAGAAGTGCCAAACTATAGTATGTTCTTCAACATATTTTGATCAGTATGTATGCAGCGTCTGGGAGCCATATCACCTCCTAATATCTAGGTCACATTTTCTCTAAGTTGACCCAAATTTGCAGTGTCTGAAACAATGGTTACTTCAGGCTGCATATACATGGTAACATACTTTGACATAGCATCATGTTCCAACAAGCAATTGTACTTTGCGCCCAATAGATATGGGTGACCTGAGAAGTGATCCCTATATTCCCTGACCTCGGTGTGAAACCTCATCCACTCATGTGCTTGCTGCAACCTCCCCAACAGGTTATTCCTAAACCAATATCGCAAACATCACTTTCATTTCTGAACTTGATATATTCACGAACTCATCCACTGGTTTCAGTGACTGGCATTTCCACAATGTGGCTTTTTGTTTTTGTCCTTGCTGCTTTTTTTATCTGTGTCTACATTAACATCTGAATAATGCATGGATTTGTTAGTTTGGAGAATCAATAAAACTTCAAAGTGTTAACGACCTCAGCTCTTGACCCACATATGACTATTCATTTCCTCAAGGGGTACTAATGTTAGACTCTTTGTCATTTCACACCAAGAGTTAATCCTAAAACAGTCCTTTCACCCCTCAACATCCATCAACCAAATAATTAAAGAGTTTTATTCAAAGGATCTGCCAAATGTTTTCCACTAAATTTGTCATCCGATTTAGACAGGAAATCAATTTCGTCCCGTAAAAATTGTCCCTAAAACTAACAATCAACAAATCGCAATCAACATGTGTTCACTGCCATCAATTTCAATGACATAACATTGATGCTATTATACTCACATAAAGCTCTTGGCACTCATCTCCCGCTGGGGTGATAAATTGACAACATGTAGCCATCACCTCATTTAAACACCACGTCAGAAATCTCCAAAATCCTATTGTTGGTATCGGCCGGAGTAACAGCAGTTGTATGGCCAGCAGTATATGAGCGGCTGAGTGAGGGACGGCACCAATCAATAGTCATGTGAAACTCTGCTTATTGTGCTACAGATACTTCATGCATCTCAATTGTGGCAGGGCAAATAGTAGGTTTCTAGTGTTTTTGTCTGTATGGAAAATATTTGACAGTATCAGAATGCTGATTTGGGAATAATGATCTGATTTGTACAGTTATCAAAATGGCTTGCACAGCCATAGTGTGGTCTTGAGATGAGGTTTTTAGGAAATCTGGTATATTGTGAAGTCTAACTTCATGATTAATGATGATGTTGGTTAGCTGGATGATGATGATGATGATGATGATGATGATGATGATGATGATGATGATGATGATGATATTGAAGGTTGTAATGTTTTGAATTTATAATTCCCTGCAATAGACCTGTATTCAAGCCAACAAACCTGACCTTGCCAGGTTTTTTTTTAAGATATCTATTGAAATCATTTTATACAACTGAATTTCCCATCCCTTCCATCCCTTCCATCCCTTCTGACAGTATTTTGATTGAAGAAAAGCATGGCAAGCATGCAGACCTTGCCAATGAAATGTCATTCTTGAATCCTATGAACAAAATTGTCTGACACTTGATTGTTCTTGGTGCCTTAGGTTCGGTACCTCCCAGTCTGTTGACTGACAATGGGAGAGTGCCAGTGTTTGCTGCCAGGGTCTTCTGGCATTGGGGGTAATATAGATGGCTGCAGTGTGGGGGCTTCCTCTGGGATGTGAGTAAAGCTGACAAGACCCGGAGCAGATGATGTTTCTTCACCAGCCAGGATCACACTAGCCCTCTTGATAACAACAAAATTACAAGAGAATTCTTTGAATGTGTTGTTTTGTTAGCACCTGAAGCCATAAAGCTTAAGTACTGTGTCCCTTGAGTCTTGGTAATGACTTCTCGACACCTGTGGCAACATTTTCTACCCAACACCTCCTGCAAATGACAGGGAAACAGGGACACATGCTTCCTGAAGAGCTTGGCGCCATTGCTGCTGCTTCAGTTTGACACTGACTTACATCTCTGTCTTGTTGGTCCCACAGAATCTCAATTGGGTGGAGATCTGGCGACCTTCATGCTCTTGGCAGTGTGTTCTAAGCTTTCAGGAAATTACTGCAGTCACATGCTGTGAGAACTGTCACCCTGAGAAATAGGGCAAGGTGCTGGCAGGACCTTTTCATAATGTGGACATAAGATCTTGACACAATGATGAGCACCTGTTTTTCGATGTCTGAAAAGAATAAGAATCTGTTCACAAGTTCCTATCCTACATCATGACACTTCCTCCAACAATACACATGTACTCATAGCTGAAATGAGCTTCATACTTTGTACCAATGTAGTAAATTAAACACAATCCTTTGGTAAGCACCACATGGGTACAATGTGTGAGGCCCATTTTCTGGTGTCCCCCGCCGTGATATCGCTGGAATATTGCTAAAAGCGGCGTAAAACCAAACTCACTCACTCACTTTGGTAAGCTGTGCAAATACTTTGACTATCAGATGATATTCAGATCAGATGACTACATGGCTATCAGATGATATTCATACCCATAAGTTTTTCAAGTTTTCTGCAACTAAGAAGAGAATTTTAAACTTCCAGAAGGCACAAAAAGCCATATACTACCTCATCCTAGCTTCAGCCATTCCCTGTTCTTTTTCACTCTGTATGTGTCAGTGACTATTTTGTTCACAGTGTCTGAACAAGTGTTCAGTGTTCAGGACACTGACCTGATGTATGGTCAGAGTGTTATTTATAAACATTTCCCAGTCGTAATGTAAACAACCCACAATACACTTAACAGATCATATTCTCTTCCAGGAGTAATGAAGTAGTTCTATGCCACATGCAGGACTTAAATCACTACTTCAGTAAGGGGAGCAAGTTCCTGCTTCCATCTTGATCCACAAATGTAGTTTCAGTAAATGTGCATTTGCAAGCCTTGTGATAAAAATGACCTTGAAAAGGTCACTGATGACACTTCTGAAGGTCATTCTTGCCAAGGTCATTCTTGGTTTGGGTCCTTCATTATTTGGTATGGCTATGTGAAGGCAACTTGTAAATAAATGGTGCTGTCAATTTGCATTTCTTGCACCCTTGCAGACTAAAATTTGGAGACTTGGGACAAGGAATGAATGCCAAGTGGATATATTGTATGGATACACAATGCCATAAAGTGATCAAATGTAACATATGTTATATTTGGGAATACACTTTTTCTTTCAAGTACTTTGGTTGGTTTGAGTCCCATCTGGGATTTGAATCCTCACCCTCAGGTCACCGAATTGCCTGTACACAAAGTCAGTGAGGCAGTTGAGTTGGTTTTGTATTTCTGAGAGATTAAAGATTATCTGATGGAAATGAAATTCTTGCATTCTGACAGCAAGACATGACGAGGTAAATTGAAGGTAAGAATGCCATGCTTGACGTTAAGAATACCATCTTCTGAAAGAAGATCCAATCTTGAAAGAATTTTACGCAATATTCCAGTAATATGAACACCAGAAATGGGTTTCACACATTGCAGCCATGTGGGGAAGCAAACCCAGCACTTTGGCATAACAAGCAAATGTTGAAACCACTGGACTACACCACTGCATCTCTGCCCAAAGAGCCTGTGTAGCTGTAAAGAAAGGTGTAGGCAGGGTCATGTGAGGTGGTGGAAAGTGGTGCAAGGCAGGGTGAGGTGAGGTGAGGTGAGGTGAGGTGAGGTGAGGTGAGGTGAGGTGAGGTGAGGTGAGGTGAGGTGAGGTGAGGTGAGGTGAGGTGAGGTGAGGTGAGGTGAGGTGAGGTGAGGTGAGGTGAGGTGAGGTGAGGTGAGGTGAGGTCACACTGCCTTGCACCTTCACACCTTATACCAATGTGGGGAGTCGAACCTAGACCTTCCATATGATAAGTGAGCACTTCAGTCACAAGGGTACGTAAGCATTTCAAATAACGAATAAATATAAAGTGCAATGGTGAGAGTTCTCTGGATATACAAGTTCTTTATTATTAATATCAGCAATGTTTTCTTGTAGCTACTAACACTGTTATCAAGCAAGTCGTCAAAAATAAGTTGTATATCCATAGAACTCACCCTGTTAGTCATCATACCAATTTCCTGATGCCACTTAAAGTAAATATACATACCATTTCCCACAAAAACAATGCTGAGGCGAGTCATCAAACACACATCCTTTTGTGAAAATGGTAAGAAAAACATCTAAACAATCTGAAAACTAACAAACTGCATGCACAATATTAAATGACACTTAATGGATACATTGCAAAGAAAACATCCATTTGAGCATATAATTTGTTAAATTGTGAAGCTAATCTTTAGAGAATGATTTTGTTAATATGTGTCGGGTTTTGATACAAGCACTACAAGTGTCGCATCAAAGTGTCGAAATTGGATTATATGTTTTGGATCTCGTTGTTCCATTGACCTAATTTCTACATGCTGTGCCACAGACAAATTACCCACAGGCATTTCTATTGAAGCAGTTCATCTGATCCTTTACAAAGTCATAGAATGTGACTTCAAGTTGATGACTAGAAGTAGGTTTTTGATACTCAGAAGTTATTCTGCTTCACTAGCTCCCTGTTTCCTGTTTGGGTCAGTTGAGTCTCCAACACTATGGACCTGTGAAGGTCCCAGGGTTCAATAGGCCTTCATCAATCCATGCTTGCCATAAAATGCAACTGTGTTTGTCATAAGAGGCGACTAATGGGACACATGTCATCCGTTCCCAGGCTCGTTAACTTGGTTCACACCCACACATGTCATTGGTTCCCAATTGTGCAGATCGATGCTCATGTTGTTGATCACTGGATTGTCTGGTCCCGGCTTGATTATTTACAGACTGCCGCCATATAGCTGGAATATTGATGAGTGTGGCATAAAAGTAAACTCACTCACTCACTCACTCCAACACTGTGTTGCAATGAGAATTCGGTGAACAAGGATTGGGTGGTCACAATGCAAGAAGATTCCAGATGTCAAGTACCCATGTTGTTTCACTAGCTCTCTTTAAAGCAACTGACCTTCACCTTAGTGTAAGAATGATCTGTATAGGGACTGGGTTGTCACCAATGAGGAAGATTGTAGATGCCAGGTAGTCATATTGTTTCACTAGCTCTCTGTCTCACCGGTGGGTATTTAAAGCAAGGTAGGTGGGTCTCTAGAACAGTGTTGTCTGAATGATGATTGTGTGGTCACAATGGAGAAAGAATGTTGATGCCAAGTATTCAGTCTGTCTCACTGGTTGACCCTGTATCCTTGAAGGCTATGCAAGAGAACTAGGTCTCCATTATAGTGCTGGAATCAACTGAATGGGGATTATGTGGTCACAATGGAGGAAGATGAAGATTCTTCATGCCCAAAAGACATTCTGTTTCACCAGCTCGCTGTCTCCCTGTAGGCTGCTCAGAGCAGGTCGGTCTCTGCAGTAGAACAGTGTTGGAATGTGAGTTGGGTGGTCACAATGGAGGAAGACTCTTGAAGCCCTGTAGTCATTCTGTTTCACAAGTCCTTTGTCTCCCTGGTGAGCATTTACAGCAACTAGGCCTTTAGCTCAGTGTAAGAGTCATCTGAATGAGTACTGTCGGTTATCTTACCTCTTCCCTTCTGCTTCCTGAACAATTGAGCCAAGACACTTACATCCTTTTCAAATTCAAGTTGCTACTGGCAAACTTAGTCGGCTTAGTCATGCAGTAGCTCAGCTCCTTCATAATGGCCCATGATAATTTGCAAATGGTCGCTTTTGTCATGAAATGATATTTTACAGCCAAATTGCTACCAAATCAGCACGTAAAGGGAGATAATTGAAGATTGAGACGACATGCTCATTTCCTTAAAAAATTCTTGATACGGTTTCAGTTTCCAGTAGAATTCACCAGGCAAGAAATGTAGGCTTGCAATTGTGTCTAAGGAGAATGAAGCATCAGAGGGAAGGAGAATTCGTCAGAGGGAAATTTGCTGCAGGCACTCAGAAAGAATTCACTTGAGATATCTTTCAAATGATTATCCATGAAAAAATGGACCGGAAATGGACTAATCCACTGAAAGATTTAGTGCTGAAGGTGGATGCAATCTTTTCTAAATGGTAGAATTAAGATCTGCCAAAAAGACCTTCATCGTATTTACCCATGAGCTGAAATGTCGATTTTCTGTTTTGAAAACTCCTAATTCTGTTCAACATCATTCATCAAATTGCGTGTCTATTTCCGTTAAATATTTTATAAACATTTTCTAAATATTTTCCTTCAGAATTTAATGTGCCATTCTAAGCACTCTCATTGAGAGGAGACACTATTCTGGCACTTAACAAATTGAAATATTGCATGTCAGATCTGCTACTTGGAAAAAGGAGATCTTAAAAATGTTTATAAATGTAATTTTCATGAATCATCTGGCTTCAAGAAAGGGCATGATGGAAAATGGATATTGGAAAGGTTTTATTTGTTTAAATATTCAGTAGAAATGTGTAATGTCAACCGGTCCTGTTCAAAAGTAAACTATAAATAATTCAATCTTAATTCTTTTTTTAATTATTTTTTTCCTGATATTAATATTATTGGAATGCGTGAGTTAGTGGAATGGGTTTTATAACACACTTTCCTTGTATTTGGTGAGTTGCTGAATTCATGAGTTCACGAGTGAGTGAATTCATGAATCCATGAGATTTATCACCACTTTCAACAGTAGTTTTAAAACTAATTCTATGATTTTAATACTTTTTTAGTGTATATGCTGATAAGATCTTCTATTTTTGTGAAACTAGATTAAAACACTGAATGTGATACTGGATTCAAATTCTGAGTATGAAACTGGATTTGAACCCTGAATGTGAAACCAGATTGGAACCCTTAATTTGAAACTGGATTTAAACCGCCAGCAACCCATGCTTGTTGTAAGCTCAGCTGACAGGACTGAGTGGTCAGACTCACTAACTTGGTTCATCCCAACTGCATGAATAGATGCTCATGATGTTGATCACTGGATTGTCTGGTCCAGACTCAATTATTTACAGACAGCTGCCATATAGAAGGAACATTGCTAAAGTGTGGTATTAAGCAACAACAATTAAGCAATATTTTGTAAGGGTGCAATTCAATTTCTTGTAAATCCATACAATAAAATATACCCTCATAGCAGCAAGAAAGTCAAGAGGATCATATTTTTTAAAGTTTTTCATATCAGAAATGTCATCCAAGATGTCATTGTTGACACTTTGGAAAACTTGATGCTCCTTATGGTGCCTGATAATCTTATTTAATCATATTCTGTTTCACATATTCTGAAAGAAAGGAGAAAAACATATTTCAGCTTCTCAAAAGTGCCATACAAGATCACTGAACTGAACTGTCACAAGAGCCCGTGGACAACCTTGAACTACATCCAGTCAACATCATTTACAGAAACTTTAATCTCCATGGGCTTTGATCTTCCTGAGAAAAAAATGTTTTAAATCTGATTAAAAAAAATATTTTGTTTTTATTTTGATGTTTTATAATTCTTATGTGTCAAACCCATTTCAATATCTGTGTTTTAAAGAGCTGAAAGCGAAGAAACCTTTCTAACCTTGTAGTCTGATGAGGATCTTGAGACTATACTCATTATTATTCAACACTCACACATCCCCAAGCTCATCTCAATCACCCTATAAAAAGTAGAGGAGCAGTGGGGTAGCCAGGTTGTTAAAGCATTCGCTCGTCATGCTGAGGGTGCCATCCCCACAAGGGTACAATGTGTGAAGATCATTTCTGGTGTACCCTACTGTTATATTGCTGGAATATTGCTAAAAACAGTGTAGAAGTAAACTTTCTTATAAAAAGTGCACAACTAACATGTTCGAGAGCATTTTTTCACTTAATAATTAGCTAAACATTGAAAAAATTAACAAATAGGAGTGGTGGGGTAACCTAGTGGTTAAAGCATTCGCATTGCATATATGGCCACAATTATTGCACATATGGGCACAATTATTGCACATATGGGCACATATGGGCACAATGTGTGATGCCCATTTCTGCTGTCCCCTACCTTGATATTTCTGGAATACTGCTGCAAGCGTCATAAAAACACTCACTCAATTAATAAATAAACAATAATAGAAATAAATTGGTTTTGACTCAAGATTAAGATGAAGACACCTTATGCGTGCACTTGCACACTCATGCCCAGACAGACACTTTAAGACACACATATATGCCCCGACACATGCACACACACACCCATGCCCAGACACACACAGACACACATGTCCACACAAACACAGACACACACATGCCCAGACGCATGCAGTCACACACATCCACAGACACAAACACAGACACACACATGCCCAGACACAAACACAGACACACACATGCCCAGACACAAACACAGAAACACACATGCCCAGACGCATGCAGTCACACACATGACCAGACACAAGCACCGACACACACATGCCCAGACACACACACACACACACACACCAACACACTACACCATTTGAAGACATTTACCGCTTTACTAAATGCTTCAACTTCCAGTAAGGTGTTGATAATATTTTACTTATTGTCAGAGGGAATGACACACAATCATAAGATTCAGCCATCCCCAAGGGACACGGCTCTGCACCAGAGTCACCACAACCTGGGTCATACAACTACAAATGTAATGAATTGTGGTATCATCTTAAATGGATCGTTTTATCCAGAGAGGGTATTGCTTACCTTAGCTAAGTGTCCCAGTTGACATGTATAAACCATGAAGTCATTACATCAGTTATTGGAATAAAACATGCCCTGTGAACATAAAAAGGAAGCTCTACTCCCTCATATAATGCTTGAAATGGAGTTTCATCTGATGTGACATTCATCATTGTGTCATAACTTGTCACAATCTGGATCATATTTCACAAAGTGAAAGTGGCACTAGAGTGATTGTGATGCTTTAATGTACACTGTTACTGTGACAGCTTGTGATGGCTTTGTGGAACTGGTCACACAGATAGAAGGGTGTTCAGCAACCCATGCAGGGGTTCAAAAATCCCATTGCCCGACGCCCGCGACAAGTCAATTTTCATTTTGGGCAATCAAATAATGGTATCTTACTTGTTTGTGGACTACTACATCATTTCCACTTATAGTTTCAAATTGGAAATAAACTTGGATTTCGTTTCATATCTGCTCATAGTGTAGCAATTACGTTTCTCAATATAAGTAATTTTGAGCTATCGTTCTTTGAATTTTGTCACTCTTCGATAAAAAGTCCAGGAAACATTAACATCAAACAATGTGTCTTAAAATCAGGGCAAGTGGAAAATTAGTCCGGACAAGTTACTTTCTTGAAGTCTCTTGCCCTGTGGCAAGTCGCTTTTAAAAAAAAATATAAACCCCTGCCATGCTTGTTATCAGAGGTGATTAATAGGATCATCTGGATAGTCTCTCTGATATGTTCGCTGACTTGTCACACACCATTGTATCCCAATTACGTATATTGATGCTCATGCTGTTGATCACTGGATTGTCTGGTCCAGATATGATTATTTACAGACTGCTGCCATAATGACTTCATGGAATATTGCTGAATGTGGCCTGAAACTTAAACTCAGTCACTCAACTGAGACAAATATCAGACACTCACTTTGCAGTTTTGAGGTTGCCCTTAAGCAAACTTTAGTTGTATCAGAGAATGGCTAGTCAGTGTATGTTTTTTGTCTATTTTCAATGCAAGCTTCAGTTTTTATGCCATAAATCAATAGCGGTATAAAAATAGTTAGTTTGGAATCGGCACTTTTGAAACAGTTGTTCAAAATGTTTGTTCACTACATCCGTAGTCATCAGAAGTTTATTCTTCTGAAACCTGTTCCAAGAAAGTAAAATTGTTTTTACCAACTTTAATGCTTAACTTTCTTCACTATTTTTATCTTTTGTAAATCTGTCAAAAACTCTTCAGATCTTTCATTCAGCAATAAAAATCCTTTTTTGCATTTGAATCCTATTGGTAAATCAAAGGGATGAGAGATAAACAAGGGATTTTCAGCTGAAAAGGAAAACTTCAAATAACAATCATACCGTTTTTCCTAAGTTGTGACAAGTATTTACTTAAGAAGCTCATGTGTTTTTCATTTCTTTAAATGTACAATGAAGGTATTTGAAAAACAGAATTCAAACTTTTGGAAGTATCATGGATCTCTTTTTACTTCTTTTAACCCTTCAACTTCACACAATTTCACACTTTTAACTTTACGCTGTGTGAGCCCTCTTATTTAAACTTCTTGTTGCACTTTTTTTCTTGGCCTGTGCAAAGAAGCAGCTCTGTTCTTTGCTAACAGACCCTGCACTTCCCCACAGACCCTGCCATTTGTTAACAGTTGTGCCCTGCCCAAGAGAACCTTCATCAGACATCCTAGTCAACAAAAGACCCTGTCCTAACCAACAGAGCCCCGCCTATAAATAAAAGAGATGATGCTGTCCTCACCAACAGACTGGCTCCAGTTTCACTAGACCTGGATCAAGTCAACAGATCCACCCACTTTCAGCCAACCATGTCTTTCCAACAAACTGGCTCCAGTTTCACTAGACCTGGATCAAGTCAACAGACTCAACCACTTTCAGCCAACCATGCACTATCAATCAGACCAACTAAATTTTCACTAGACTCGGATCAAGTCAACAGACCCACCCACTTTCAGCCAACCATGCACTATCAATCAGACCAACTAAATTTTCACTAGACCCAGTTCAAGTGAACAGACCCACCCACTTTCAGCCAACCATGTCTTTCCAACAAACTGGCTCCAGTTTCACTAGACTTGGATCAAGTCAACAGACCCACCCACTTTCAGCCAACCATGTCTTTCCAACAAACTGGCTCCAGTTTCACTAGACCTGGATCAAGTCAACAGACTCAACCACTTTCAGCCAACCATGCACTATCAATCAGACCAACTAAATTTTCACTAGACCCGGATCAAGTCAACAGACCCACCCACTTTCAGCCAACCATGCACTATCAATCAAACCAGCTAAAGTTTTACTAGACCCGGATCAAGTCAACAGACCCACCCACTTTCAGCCAACCATGTCTTTCCAACAAACTGACTCCAGTTTCACTAGACCTGGATCAAGTCAACAGACCCACCCACTTTCAGCCAACCATGCTCTATCATTCAGACCAACTAAATTTTCACTAGACTCGGATCAAGTCAACAGACCCACCCACTTTCAGCCAACCATGTCTTTCCAACAAACTGGCTCCAGTTTCACTAGACCTGGATCAAGTCAACAGACTCAACCACTTTCAGCCAACCATGCAAAATCAATCAGATCAACTAAATTTTCACTAGACCCGGATCAAGTCAACAGACTCAACCACTTTCAGCCAACCATGCACTATCAATCAAACCAGCTAAAGTTTTACTAGACCCGGATCAAGTCAACAGACCCACCCACTTCAGCCAACCATGTCTTTCCAACAAACTGGCTCCAGTTTCACTAGACCTAGAGCAAGTCAACAGACCCACCCACTTTCAGCCAACCATGCACTATCAATCAGACCAACTAAACTTTCACTAGACCCGGATCAAGTCAACAGACCCACCCACTTTCAGCCAACCATGCACTATCAATCAGACCAGCTAAATTTTTACTAGACCTGGATCAAGTCAACAGACCCACCCACTTTCAGCCAATCATGCACTATCAATCAAACCAGCTGCAGTTTCACTAGACTTGGATCAAGTCAACAGACCCATCCACCTTAATCAGTTTTTATCATAAAGTTTGTTTGGTAGAAGGCTCAAGAGCCAGTTTAATTCAACATTGCATTAATTCATTCAAACTATTTTTTATTTCAAACTGTAATCTCACTCTGTAATTTTTTCAGTTTAACTTATATTGGAGCTTTGCTGGGGGCCTATAGTTAGTATTAAAGACATTGTGTCTTTAACATTTGGGTGAGAAGTTGGCAACACCCTGGGTAATAAAAGTTAAAACAGTGGTATGCCACAGTTAGAAGATACGAGCGACATATTTGTATCAAGTTGCTTGATGTACATAAACTCCCTTTAAACATTTAGCCATGTGAATCGTTAACAGACTTTAACAAAAAATTATTATTCTAAATGAGAAGCACAGACAGAATTATTACAAAGAAACAACTCATTTAGAGTTAAAACCAAATTATATTTACTTTTTGCTGTGTATTTATTTTCTGGACTGAAAGGTTTTGAAATAATTCTTCAAAAGCGATGAACAATAATTGCTTTTTGTTGCATCTTAAAAGACTTTTAACTGTATTCAGAGAATCTAATGAGCCAATGATTTAACACTGCATTAGCAATCACTGAACCAAGCTTGGAGACAGTTGGCTCAGTTGAATGTGTTTCTTGTGACTGAAGATTAAAAGTTTCACTAAGCCTGAAGAGTATTACAGGAAGTGTTCAGCCTCATCCACTGTTTGCTAAATTCTCTTCAGATTGACTTGAAATACCTAATTTCATTTACCCCTCTTGTTGGTATCTCAGGATGTAGTTCTTTGAGTGGCCATTGATGACTCCTGGTGTCAAATGAGTGTCTCATGTCCAAAAGTTTGTGTCATGTCTCTATTGGTGTGGTCATGTGACAATTTCACTCACTGGAATTGGTTGTTTCTGAACAAAACATGTTTGACAACACTTCACACATCAAACTTGAATTTCACAAACCGAAAAGTTTGATGGAAAAGTTGGTGAGAATGGATACCAAGGACTAGATTTTCTGAAGCTCTCTTAGCGCTAAGATAGTTGTATGTGTCATACATTAACATTAACTTATGACTATCTTAGCGCTAAGAGAGCTTCGAAAATCTAGACCCAATCCTATATATCAACAACAATTTAACAGCTACATTTGGTGTTGGTGGCGAGTTGTTTGGATATTCACACTCTAAAATTTGTGTTTGCTGTGTTGAGGCTGCTTTTCAGTCCCCTTCTCCAACCAGACACAGGTTCGGTATATTTTTTACATATTTGATTCCAAGAACCCCATTCATATGTCTCGAAACCAGGCCTTTGGTGTGACAGGCAAGTGCATTAACCACAATGCTACCCCACTTGGCAACCTTGTCATGAAACAACAAATTCACGTGACGAGAATTCTTTTACTACTAATTGGTATGATCAGATATATATTATCACACACGTAAGACTATCCAATTTGTGTGAAATGTTGAAATGGCAGCATGATGTCAGATGTTAGTGAGAGTAGTGAGAGATACTGTATGGTGATATAACTGACTGTGTACTAAGATCACTCTGTGGAACAACCATTACTTCACTTGAAAATAACTTCAGAAATTCTCATTATTTTGAAAATTAATCAAAATAAAAGCAAACAATCATAAGAATAAAATCCTTCCAGAGTTCTTGATTTTTTTTATAAACATCTGTTGAACAGGTTGTCATTCATGTATGGTGGAATATTTTTTAACATTTTGTAACCTTTACATTATAGAATTTCATTGGGCTTCTTGGTCAATATGGCTGCAAATCACTTCTTCTGAGATCTGATTACCATGCCAACAAGAAGTGCTGATCTGGTCTATCAGAACTTCTATTTCATAAGGCAAAAAATGAGGCGCTTCAAACTTAAAAGTCTACACCAAATTGGTAAATGTGTCTCTCACAGAGTGTATACACACTCCCCAGATTGGAAACCTAATATTGGCAGCTGAGTAGAGACCATCACGGTCCCTTAACGATGTGGCTTCTTTGACAGACAGGGTGATCGATTCCCAGACAGCCGTTTCATTAAGTGTGATACATTTCAGAGGATTCTGTGGTCACCAGTAAGGAGATTCACAACAAAATACATGTCAGTACCCTTTGTAAAATAGACATTGACAATTTGAATTGAAAACCACTGAAACAGCATTTGAAACAACCCCAAAAGGATTTTTTTTGGCATGCATCAACGCCATAACCTTGGTAAAAGATGGCTTTGAAAGTGCCACCTTACAAGACTGTTAATTTCTTTTCTTCCGGTTTGGGAAGCACCAAGATTATAAGGGTTTTCTTTCCTTAATATCCTAAATTTCAATTGCCCTTGAAATGGTGGATTGTCTGTTGTACTCTCAGTGAGTTGTGTTCTGCTTTTCGTTAGGGGCGGTGGGGTAGTCTAGTGGTTAAGCCATATGCTTGTCATCTCAAAGACCCCCAGTTTGATTTCCAAATGGGTACAATGCATGAAGCCCATTTCTGGTGCCCCCCCTACCATGATATTGCTGGAATACTCTAAAAAGCATGGTGAAACTAAACTCACAGCTTTTCATCACCAGTTGCAGACTGAAGACAAAATTTTTGAAACTGTTTTAGTCAGAGGATGTGAAATTAGAGGTTATGGGATGGTACCAATTTCAAATGTTTTTCTGGATTTTTTAAAATTTAAATTTGTAAAGTTACATATAAAGACACATAATTAATAACAATAACTGATGGTTGTTTCATGTCAGTGATGGTCATAGTTGCTCAATGAGATGCTCACATATATGTAAGGAGCAAGAATTTTAATAACTGACTTCCATGTGATGACTTGGGTAAGAATTGGTCTTCAGCAACCAATGCTTGTCTTCAAGGGCAGCCAACAGATCAGGTAGTGAGATTCACTGACCTAGTTGACACATGTCATCGTATCTCAAATGCATACATTGATGCTTATTATATCCATCACATCAATCACTGGATTGTCTGGTCAAGCCTCAATTATTAATTTAACTGCTGTTGCCATAGAGATGGAATATTGTAATATTGTGTGGTCTTAAACAATGAATAATACAAAGAACAGATTTCTTCAAAGAAAATCATACAAATTTAGTACATTAAGTAATTCATGTTTAATTTATATAATTATGTCAGATTAATTATAAATTCATTTAGAGATACACTGAAAACAATAGAATAATCTTGGTATCCCTAGTTACTGGTTTTCAACTACGTTTAAGTTTTGAGTTGAGTTTTCCTTCAGTCCTCTAGATTTGCTGGAATAATTCTAAAGGAAAGTGTGGTAATTTTGAAAAATCGCTCCCCACATTTTTTTGTGAACTTGAAAAAAATAGAGCCAATTTCAAGAAGAAATCAATCTGTATTTGCACAAAAAGGCATCGATGGCCATGCTGTCACCTATCCCATCCTAGAATTATTCTGTATGTATGATACTCATGTCCACTTGAGTTAATTGATTGGAGTCTGGTGCTGACATCCTGTAAACATCCTGTAAAATTGAGAACCAGTCATAAGATCGAAACTGCAGCTACCATCTGAGCATCACCATCCAAGTTGAAACTCCTTGAAACAGTTTGCATTTCATGCCATATTTTATTCCAGAGAGCCCATACATATCTCTTCTTGGTATTTCATGACACATTGGTGCCAAAAATGTATTTTTTACCATATTTGGCCCCAAGAACACCATATTCCAGAGCAATACTGATATTTCATGGCATTTTGGTCCAAGGAACCCTATATATATCGCTCAATGGTATTTTATAGATATTTGGTTACAAGGACCCAAAAACATATGACTTTTTCGTAGTTTGTGACATATTTGATACCAAGAACTCCCAATCATTTATCTTTTTGGTATTTCATGACATATTTGTTCCCAGAACACCATATTCTGGGGTATTGTTGGTATTTCATGACATATTGGTCCGAGGAGCCCTACATATATCACTCACTGGTATTTGTTACATATTTGGTCCCAAGAACTCCCAAACATATTTTTTGTTGGTATTTCATGACATATTTGGTGCCGAGAACCTTCAATATGTCTCTTGTTGGTATTTCATGACATATATGGTCCCAAGAAGCCCATACATATATCTTGGAATTTCTTGACATATATGGTCCTAAGAAGCCTATACATATATCTTGGAATTTCTTGACATATATGGTCCAAAGAAGCCTATACATATATCTTGGAATTTCTTGACATATATGGTCCTAAGAAGCCTATACATATATCTTGGAATTTCTTGACATATATGGTCCTAAGAAGCCTATACATATATCTTGGAATTTCTTGACATATATGGTCCTAAGAAGCCTATACATATATCTTGGAATTTCTTGACATATATGGTCCTAAGAAGCCTATACGTATCTCTCCTTGGTACTACATGACACATTTGGTTCCCAAAACCTCATACATATCTCTGGTTGGTATTTCATGACACATTTGGTCCTAAGAAGCCCAGACATATATCTTGTTGGTATTCAAACAAAGTTGGTCCAAAGAACCCTATCATCCAAGTCAAAATTTCCTGAAACATTCCATTACTGACAAAAGGATATAATGCTTCTTTTTTATTGTCACACGCAACAGACAACAATTTGACAGTTTTAGCTATAACAGTGTGGCCAGTCAAACTATTGTTGAAAGCATGAACACCGCCTCAAGCTGAATGAGGCAATGCCTTATAGTCATGTTGATATGTATTAGTTGTGTTTTTAGCTGAAAACGAATATGCTGTCAGTTTTTTTTATACATTTTGGGTAAAATTAAGCAGAATGAGTAAAAAGTTTAGTTGTTTTGATTTTGGTTGTAGTGTGTTATTATTTTGGGCTACCACAGAAACAGATGGTGGAGCATTGTTTATAATGACCAGAAAGTGAGCTGAGTGAATTTTTGTTAACTTACATGAATCGTTACAAGATCACTTCATGTTGTGCCAGTAGCAGCTGTCCTGAAACAGAGGAGACAAATACATGAACAACAATGTCAATTATTGTCTCCATGGTGGCACGAGTGAGTGAGTGAGTGAGTGAGTGAGTGAGTGAGTGAGTGAGTGAGTGAGTGAGTGAGTGAGTGGATGAACAGGTAATGAGTGAATGACTGATGAAGTAAGTTGGCAAATGGTTGAGTAAGTGAAACGTTTCCAAATATTTCAGCCAACTACACATACAATGTGTACATTTATGTACAATAGTATGGTTATGAATAAAATCTTGCAAGATATTATCCTTGCAATGTTTATAAAGCATTATCACAAACATCTGATGAGGGCCATAAAATGTATGAGTGAGTTCATGAGCGAGTTCATGAGTAAGTTCATGGCAGAGTTCATGAATGAGTTCATGGTTGAGTTCATTATCAAGTTCATGAATGAGTTCATGAGTGAGTTCATGAGTGAGTTCATGAATGAGTGAGTGAGTGAGGAAGGGACCATGTGATGGGGAGAAAAGGATTGAATGAATGGAAGAGTGAAGGAGGGAGTGAAGTAGTGGACCATGTGATGAGGAGAAGAGGAATGAATGGGAGAGTGTGATGGAGGGAGTGAAGTAGTGGACCATGTGATGGGGAGAAGAGGAATGAATGAATGGAAGAGAGTGAAGGAGGGACCATGTGATGGGGAGAAGAGGAATGAATGAATGGAAGAGAGTGAAGGAGGGACCATGTGATGGGGAGAAGAGGAATGAATGAATGGGAGAGTGTGAAGGAGGGAGTGAAGTAGTGGACCATGTGATGGGGAGAAGAGGAATGAATGAATGGAAGAGAGTGAAGGAGGGAGTGAAGTAGTGGACCATGTGATGGGGAGAAGAGGAATGAATGGAAGATAGTGAAGGAGGGAGTGAAATAGTGGACCATGTGATGGGGAGAAGAGGAATGAATGAATGGGAGAGTGTGACGGAGGGAGTGAAGTAGTGGACCATGTGATGGAGAGAAGAGGAATGAATGAATGGGAGAGTGTGACGGGGGGAGTGAAGTAGTGGACCATGTGATAGGGAGAAGAGGAATGAATGAATGGAAGAGAGTGAAGGAGGGAGTGAAGTAGTGGACCATGTGATGGGGAGAAGAGGAATGAATGAATGGAAGAGAGTGAAGGAGGGAGTGAAGTAGTGGAAGTAGCAGTAAAGGTGGAGGGGAATTGTTCAACTTACAAGACAGAATATTGGTTTGACATGGAAGTAAGACAAATGAATGGAGCAAATAGATGCTTGTGAAGGATCATAACTGGGGTCAGTGTGAATTTAAACCACTAGCTTGGACATCCATACAGCTAAGGGACACAACTCTGTGGTGATGGTCAGTGTTTACAATAGGCCCTGGCCTGCCAACTAGTGGCTAGCAAATATCCACAGTCACTGGTTGGCTAGTGAATTTCCATGAGGTAATTATGTAAATATATCACTCTCTCTGACTTGTTAAGTTATAATACACTTTTAAATCATGCAAAATTTCGGCAAATCTTGATATTAGCAGCTTAATGATGAAACATGTGTCTGCAGTCAAATGTCACGTGAATAATGTCGTGGCTAGTAATAGCCAGACATAGCTAGCCTTACTGGTTAGCAACATTTGGAAACTATTTACCACACTGTTGATGCTTGTGATTAAAACACATTTTTAATGATACATAAATCATTGCCATGTATCCTCAAAACATTAAATTATGACCCAGATAAACAATACTCATATCACAGAATAACTTTAAGTACACACGAACCTCTTTGTCCAGGTGTTGGTGAGAAGCACCTCCTTGGAAGCCTGACATGTATAAAGTGATTACTTCCACCAAATTTTGTGATTGATACATTTTTATCCAGTCGGCTGGGACAATTACTTACATGTATTGCACAAAAAAAAATTCTGTTATCTGACACATGTGCCACAAATACCTAACCTTATTGGAATCAATATGTCTCCATTCTGACACAATGTATGTCTTACCTCTCCATATATATTGTTAGTTGTGTGGATAATAGTACTGAAACTACACATGTGACAGATGTGTCTGGGATGATGACAGTGATGGACACTACATAATGAGATCTTGTAATGCTTATTGTGTTACACCGTCTTGAGGAAGACTGGGAGTGTGGATTTAGCTTTCCGGAAAAGGAAGGTGCATTTCGCAATCACAGCCCGTGAAGCAATTTGTGAATACAAATTTGTGAATACAAAAACACATTAGAAGCTTCCATAGAAATGTTTATATTGTAACAAATAGAGTCACAAGTTTATAAACAAGTAGCAGAAGAATTCTGATGACAATATGTTTTATGCCTTATGACACTGCTCTGTGGACAGATCTGATCTCACCTCTGATACCAAAGCCAGGGAAGGTCTTATCAGCTTCAATGCCTTTTTCTGGCAATTCTGATTTTTGAAAAACAAAACCCTCTCAGGACCCAAATATCTCACTATGGTATAAGATCCATGAAGTTCTGGGTTAGAAATCATCTTCAGTAACCCATGCTTGTCATAAGAGGCAACTAATGGAACCAGGTGGTCAGTAAGACAATACGTTGAACTATGGCAGTTGGGTAGCCCATTGGTTAAAGTGATCACTCCTCAGGATAAAGACCTGAGTTTGACTCCCCTGGTGGATACATTGTCTTGAGTGCATTCCTACTGTCTCCTGCCTTAACACTCACTCACTCACTCACTCACTCACTCAAATTATTGCTCTCAACATCTATGAACTGTGGAAATTTGCAAGAATTGTGTAATCAGCAAGTTTTAAATGTCCTTGAAATGTTGCTGAAATATTGCTAGAAGTTGCATACAACTATACTCATTTACAGGGGTTTACGGGACACATATTTTTGCATCCTATAAGCTTACAAATTGACAACAAATGCAAGAAAATTTAACAGTGCATCCATAAGGATGCGGAAAATGTCAAAACATTTTTTGTAAAATTTCAAACATATAGCAATAGGTTATCATTGAGTTTGCGACTACCTGGGTTATGTTATCATGCACAATTTCATAACTTGACAATGTGATGGTCACTGAAACACATTGAAACACATCTTCCCTACACAGATCATTGCGGAAGGTAAGCTGTAGAACCTATAGCTCGTACCATGTTCTATATCCTTCAAAGGATGGATCCATCACTTCAGACTGTCACAAATTCTACATAAAACAGAACTTGCAAGCTTCTTCTGTCCCCTCAAAGATCAGGGGAATTAGAAAATGAGTCTAAATGCCTGTTTTTCAAACAGTCAAACTGTTTTGTTTAAGAAAACAAATTATCTCAACAGCCAAACAGGTTCCACAACGTGTGAATCAGACGTTTTTTGTGCAGTTTTGAAGATTGCTTTTTGATGTATCTGCCATTGCTGGAATACAAAATGTCAAGGCATGCAGGCTTCCAGGAGATAGCTGTGTCAGTCTCACAGTTTGAAACACCAAAGTTCTGACCCATTAAAGGTCTTAGTGTAAAGATTATCATACGTCTGTGTCAAAATGTGGGACGTGCACCAGTGGGACAGTGGCAGCATGAATATTACTTCTGGAGCAAGGTCATGGAGATTCTGTTCCTGCAATGACATCTTTGACGGGCGGAATTAGAATGAGTGTGTGAATGAGTGTGTAATGTTTTGAGAGTTTGCCGATTTAGTAAAACCATTGCAAACATACATGCGGTTGTGAATAGACTGTTAGTGTCAGGTTTAGGTTCGCTCTGGTGTCAGATGTTTGTTTGTTTGTTTGTTGAACCCCATATTCAGCAGAATTCCATGTGCATGACTGCTGTCTTCAGTTATATCTGGCCTTGGCCATACAATCCAGTGACTGATATCATGAGCATTGATGTACTCATTTGATGTATGATCATATGCATCATTTATGACATGCTTAATAAAAAGATAAAAGGAAAGTAGTACTGGTATGTTCAAGAAACCATGACAGAAACCACAACATAACCTTGATGACTGATTTTTTTATCCAAAGTGACTGTGGGATACCCTAGGGAATAAAGTGTGGAGTCGCTCAGGTTCAATTCCCCAGATAGTGTTCCCTGTTATGATGAAGCTATAGTATTGATAAAGTGGTGTAAAACTCCACTCACTCACTCACTCACCCTCTCTCTCTCCCCTCTCTCTCTCTGTCTCTTTCTCTCTATCTATCTCTCTCCCTCTCTCTCTCCTTCTCTCTCTCTCTATCTATCTCTCTCCCTCCTCTCTCCCTCTCTCTCTCCTTCTCTCTCTCTATCTATCTCTCTCCCTCCTCTCTCCCTCTCTCTCTCCTTCTCTCTCTCTATCTATCTCTCTCCCTCCTCTCTCCCTCTCTCTCTCCTTCTCTCTCTCTCTCACCTCAAAGTATTCCTTCCATGCCAAGCAAAAAGTAAGTTCACCAAGAGCTATAAAAAGTGTATTTTCCATATTTCCTGATTTTGGCAGTTATATTATGTAATTAAGATGTTAAAAAATGAAAATTATCATATTTCAAACCAGCAGACATGACTGATCTGTAATCATAACCCACATATTATTTATCCAGGCATAAAAGACATATATTCTTGCATATCACTGCAGTTGATGTCACGATATGTCAGATTAACGAGAGTAATATATAAGAATCGAGTGATCCTTCACTTCATGGAGTAGTATATAAAACCTATTTTATGTTCGTCATTTAGGCAGAAATGGGTCTTTCAAATGCTGTCTCAAACAACGATTGCCGTAAATATTTTGAGTCGTCTATACGCTTTATGTTGTTCACTCACATGTGAATGATATGTTCAGTCAATTCTCCTTGGCCCAGAATTGTTCCGGTTTCCAAAATCAATAGAATTAACCTGTATTTTACATACACATTTCACATGGGAGACATCTGTCTGGATTTGCTGGGCCCCGTTTCACAAAACTCTCGTAAGCCTAAGGTCTCGTAACTTTTCTCGTAGCATTTGTACCTGGCATACTGTAACATAGGAGGTGCAAAGGCTACGGGAAAAGTTACGAGACCTTAGGCTTACGAGAGTTTTGTGAAACGGGGCCCTGGTCCATATAAAAAGCGACTTTCAATGCAGCGAGGTATACTAAGAAACAGCCTTGACTTAATAGTGCGAGTGACGATCTCTTAAATAGTGAAGCAATACAATAAAATCCACGTCAAAGTTTTTCATGATGGATGACCAATTTTCTTGTGTGAAGTGGGACTGTTCCTTGTGGCCAGTCTGTCCATTATCTGCAGAAAAGGATATTTGTGTTTTAGGCTCCGAAATTATGATCCTGAGTCCTGGATACATATATCCCACTGTTATAAATAATGGTTGTGAGGAAAATCCTAGTTTGAGCCTGTGGAAAAAATTTCTATGATAGGTAGCCAAATGGTTCATCTGTAGGGGGACTGTTCCTTGTGGCCATTCTGTCTGTTAACTGCTGAAAAGGATGTCTGTGTTTTAGGGTCCCAAATTATGGTCCCGAGTTGGGTATCCCACTGTTATAGGTCATGACTGTGGGGAAAATCCTAGTTTGAACCTGTGGAAAAATTTTCTACAATAGATAGCCAAATGGCTCATCTGAAGGGGGACTGTTCCTTGTGGCCATTCTGTCCATTACCTGCAGAGGAAGATATCTATGTTTTAGTCACAAATTATGGTTCTTAGTTCCAGAAATCCCACTTTCACATGGTCAGGATTGTGGGAAATATCCTAGTTTGAAACAACTGGGGTAATAGGGATGATCCTCATTTGAACCCGACCTACTTATACTATAAAACCTATCCTGAAATACAATGCTTGCATTTGTTTTGCCATATTTTCATAGTAGTTTGGCCATTGTGTGTTTTTGTGGTTTCCACACTGGGTTTCATACCAATAAAAGATAGCTTCCAGCTGATGCAAAAACACTTGATCAGTCTTACACAGATTGAAAAGCTTTTATAAGCATAATTTTGTTATGTTTGTCTCTGGGCTTTGATGTTCTGCACGGAACAATTAAACATATCCAGTACTGTATGTAAACCATCTAAGAAGGGTAATGGGTGTTATATCAGAAAATGGGTACCTGGTAGGATAAGTCATGACTATTAACCTTCTAGCTCCTCACAGTCATCCTGATTTATCAAAGGTAATAGTGTCCAACATGTATGCACTTATAGCCATGAGTTTCTTAATTCCAAAAGCTGAGAATGGGATGAGCGGTGGAATGGTGATGTTTGTTTTATTAAATATTCACTTTGAGTCTGTAAGAGAGATGAAATTAGTGCACACCGGGAAGGTTTTGCTGACGCACCTGACATACTGATTGCACATCTCTATGTCCAATCTCTATAACCATCTCTAAATCATTACATCAATGCGTGATGGTAAGAATGTTTTATGTCAAATAATATATATCTTCTTGTTGTGGAATCTTTTTAAAACATCCACAGCATATATGAAATATTTCAGTTTTTGAAAATACCTGTCATAAAATGCTGAATATGGTCACATGACATGATGGTTATAATACTGAAAATGTCATCCTGAAAGAAGGACATTGTTTTTCAATCCACTTCACCTTTGAAGACTGAATAAGAATTAGTCTTCAGCCACCCATGTTTGTGGATCTGGTGGTCAGACTTGGTTGACACATGACGTCATTGTATCCCAGTTGCATAGATCAGTGTTAATGCTGTTGACCACTGGTTTGTCGGGTCTCAAATATTTACAGACTACTGCCATCTTGTAGGTGCATTGATAGGTTTGGCATTAAAGAAACACCTAACAAACAAATCAGTTCAGCAATGGTCCTTGCTTACACTGTGTTATTTCAAGATTCCTGAACTCTTTCACAGACAGTTTACATCCTATGTTTGATTGCTGTTGGGGAATGTTTGAAAGAAACTCTCCAAGTTTAAAAGCTCATACTAATTGCCTCAGTTCTTCAAAGGTAGTTTGAGGTATGAAAGCAAGCTGATATTGGCATGTTCTCCATCAGAACCCTTCCCCTAAGTCAACAAAACCTAAAACTACTTTAAGCTTTAAAACATAATTTGGAAATATTTACCAAAGATTCTTATCAACCCTTGCTGGCTTCACCAGACAGACATTCAGGGGCTGTGTTATAGCAGAAACATTAAACACTGTGACACTATCAGGGATCTTTAATCAGAGCTCCCTCTGTGAAAACACAGAGGTGGGGGACGTTGATATTGAGCTGATAAGGTCAAACCAGATTGATATTGATAGGACCAATGAGGTGACCAGAAATATGTTGATAGGACCGATGAGGTGACAAGAAAGATATGAAAGGACCATCAAAGTGATCAGAAAGATATGAAAGGACCATTGAGGTGACCAGAAAGATATTGATAGGACCATTGAGGTGACCAAAAAGATGTTGAAAGGATCAATGAGGTGACACAAAAGATGTCTGATAGGACCAGTGAGGTGACCAGAACAATATTGACAGGTCCAATGAGGTTACCAGAAAGATATTGATAGGACCATTGAGGTGACCAAAACGATGTTGATAGGATCAATGAGGTGACATGAAAGATATTGATAGGACCATTGTGGTGACCAGAAAGATACCAATAGGACCAATGAGGTGACCAGAACAATATTGACAGGTCCAATGGAGTGACCAGAAAGATGTTGATAGGGCCACTGAGGTGACCAGAACAATATTGACAGGTCCAGTGTTGATGCATTGTGGATTAGGTCACACCAGAAAAATATTGATAGGACCAGTGTCCAGGAAAATGTTGACATAGAACAAATGAGGTGACTAGAAAGATGATGACATAGCACAAATGAGCAAGTGAGTGAGTTTAGTTTTTAGCACTTTTAAAAATATTCCAGCATTATGTCATGGCAGAAATTGTGCTTCACACATTGCACCCATTTGGGTAATAGAACCTGTGTTTTTGTCATGATGAATGAGTGCTTTACCACTAGGCTACCCCACCACCCTGACAGCACAGATGAGGCGACTAGGGAAATTATGACAGTACAAATGAAGTGACCAGAAAGATGATGATAAGACTGACCAACACATACATGGCGAACATGTACCCATCCTCAGTAAGCAATGGATTACTTTGCATTTACTCTGTAGCTAACATTCTTGCTCCTCAGTAATATTCTTCTGGACTTCTATGACCTTATATGTCCTTTACTTTTTTCATGAGACACAGTGACTACAGAAACCCATGAAATCACAGAAAAAGACTTTGGGAAATGTTGGTGCAGTTATGTCCTGTTGCCTACAGCAGACAGTACCTACCCCTGGTATCATCTTACCATTGGGGAAGGTGGGGAAGCCTAGCTGTTATAGCATATGTCCATCTAGCTCCAGGCCTGGGTTCAATTCCCAACATGGGCACAATGTGTGAAGCTCATGTGTGGTGTCCCCTGCTATAATATTTCCAAAAGCGTGTTAAAATCATGCTCACTCACTCATCTTATCATTGAATCAAGGCAAGCATTAGACTAAAGCTTTCTTTTCTAATGCAGGAGAGAAGTGTAGCCAGTATGTGTTGAAGCTACATATATTTGGAGCTACAACACAATGGTTGAACAATTACAAATCTTCAGTAGTGGATCAATAATTCAACACCATCTTCACTCAGGAAGCCCAATACAACCAAACCTGATTCGGTAACACGATCTTCCCATTGTTTACAACAGAGCCACAAACACAATTTTCCCATAATGCTCCATTTATTCGCCCATATCCATTGACCAACAAATCCTGTAAGAACTTCCTGATGTTGGTTCCACGCCCTAATATGGTAAACTTAATTTGCTGTTCATCTCATAATGAAATTACACAGGCTAGCTAGCAGTGCTTTCACCTTCTCAAAGATCCTCCTTGTTATTTAATCATATAATCAGCATGCAATATTTTATTTTATTATTCTGCCATATTGAATTTTGCTTTTGATTGCCATGGCTTGTAGTTTTGTCAAAGGCATCTTATGGTTCTAACGACCTTTAATCACAGAACAGACTCATGAAAGTAATGGTAACCAAACTTTGGTCCAAAATTTGGAAAGGGACTTTTTTCAAATAAATATTATTTTAATATTTATGAATATTCAAAGAGGCAACTAGTTAATGGGATCGGGTGGTCAGAAAGGACATTATTTACAACATGCATGAAATAGAGAGCAAATATTTTTTCAAACATATTCAGACAGATTCTTTTAAAAGTGTTTGTTAACACTTAAACCTAATTCACATAATATGAAAAATGACAAGTGGGATAAATACGACTTTTAATGTTTTTAAACATGTGACACATCTGGTCTCACCTTGCCTCTGTTCACCCAGCAGACAATGGGTACCCACTGGGAAAAGTCATGTGACTGTTGACCTTCTGGCACCTCACAGGAAGCTTATGTCATCTGGGGTAGTAATAATAGCACTTTCAGCATATCCCTGTTATAAGGAAAAGTGCTATTGAAAATGCTTATTAAGGTTTAGCGTGAAGAGACGGATAAATTATCAGGCTCTGTCCGTCAATATGTATGTACATATGAAATGCAATATCTTAAGAACTGTGGACTAAAATCTTTTCATATTTGATACGCAGGTTCATCACAGTATAAGAAAGGTCCAAGTCAGGTGTGGTGACCTTGACCTTCATTTCAAGGTCACTTTAACATTTTACCCTTTTCAGCAAGATATCTCAAGAGTCACATCCACCATTTTTTCTTCATATTCAACACCAAGCTTTGTGTGGGGAAGACATAGGGCTCAGTCAATTTTGGTGACATTTACTTAATTTCCTAGGTTATGGCAACACTTTTAAAATTTTAGTTTGTTAGCCTGGATATAAAGTTTGTTAGTGAAGAACCATTCACAGGACTTTATTCATTTTGACACCATGGTCCATCCAGGCAAGGTGCAAAGTCTAGTCACTTTTGGTGACCTTGACAAAATTTTCAAGGTCATGGTGACACTGAAGATTTCAACATGTTAAACTGCATTCTAAGACTGTCAGTGAGATATCTCAAGAACAGTTCAATAGATATTCTAGGCTTCCCTTGAATGTTTTTCAAGAAGAAATTATCTTATTACTATTATTGCAAATATAATACACTAAAATATTCATGTCAAGGTCAAAGTGAGTCTTGACAATAATTGAGCTTTTGAACAACGACAGAGCAAGATATTGAGGTTGACTGGTCATGTTTTTGTTGACATTTAGCTTAATCTTAAATTAGAATCAAGTTGATTTGATAATTTGCGATGGGGGATTACGACATCTTAGCGACAATGTTTGTTATTATTTTTCTTTTTTTAAAATGTCAGTTTGTACACAGCATAGGTAAGAGGATGACTACAAGAGATCAAAATAGATACCTGAAATATCCAATTCCATATATTTCATCTGATTTCCTCGAAATGTTCAGTAAAAAGAAAACAAGCATAATATGGTCAGGAATTTCAATGTTTTAATGTTGGCATTCTGAATATTTATATTTGTATGCATTATGTATGGACAATTATGGACAATAATGCATTTTCCTTTAAAAAATATTTAAGGTAAGCTAAGTTTTAAACAGAAGTTTTGTACTGAGGTGGAAGGAAGGAAACGTGCATTTATAACTTTGATGTAACCCTAAGTCAGCTGTTTTGTGTTGAGGACAGTGGGGTAGCCTAGTGGTTGAAGTGTATGCTTGTCATGCCAAAGGTCTGGGTTTGATTCCCTACACTGGTACAATGTATGAAGCCCATTTGTGGTGTCCATTTGTCGTGATGTTGCAGGGATTTTGATAAAAACAGCATAGATATCTTGGACAGAACAATCCCCCGAAACCTATTTAAATCTACTGTTAATCCAGCCCATACCAAACAATCAAGTGATTGCTATCACGAGCATCAGTCAACACATTCCTGTCATCGATGAATATTTTCAGAACTTAACCAAAATGGATTAAGAAACAATATTCTATCATGTAATTTTCTCAAGCCCATTTTGTTTCTCAGAAAACTCCATCACTTCTGGAAGATAACATGGTTACGCGTTCTTCTGACAGATGGTTCCAGGAAATAACTGTGATCACATTCAGATATACAGTGTCTTTTTAATCAAACGGTATTGCTTGCTCCATCTCCCAGTAGACAGGCGATGATGTTTTTTCCCTTCATTTGTCTTTTTTTCTGACAGAATGGTACACCGTGTAAATTGAGCAACATTGCTCAACTCTAGACAATTCGTGACCTTGAGGCCGTGTAAACCAGTGCAACAACTGTGATACCTGCATCCAGCTTGAAAATGTTCAGATCAATATGCTTGCCTGTTAATTCTGTGAACCCTTTGAAGTGGTCTTTGAGTGAGTGATGTTTTTTGTTGTTTAGTTGTCTGTGTTACAAGTGATAATGGTCATTTATAAAGCCAGTGGTTGATGTTATGAGCATGGATTAACTGAGTTGCAGTGTGACAGTATGGATGGAGAATATAATGATTATTTTCTGCTAGAAGATCAAATTTCAATCTGCTCATGAAGAAGCTTTAGGGGGACCCTTCAGCTCACATCTACCATCCCTTCCAGCTATTCTTGTAAACTTCCATATAGCAAATCGCTGGAATACTGCTAAAAGTGGTGTAAAACCAAACTCACTCACTCACTCCATACAGCAATGTCCTCATTTTATACCTTTTCAGCTACATCCTTCCAGTGTCCCCTTCTTAACCTTTAGTAACCCTACTCTTACAACCAATTCATGCTATCTCCTAACTGCTACCCGGTTGTATTACCCTCTCCCAATGCCAATACCTGCTATTCTTTCCATCTGTCTCCCAGTTGGTACCCTCCAGCACAACCCCACTTCTTCTATATTCCTATCAATGTCTCCCTCCAGCTATCCTTCCTGTGCAGCTGTTCCAGCAAGATTTCCCACTCTCACACACCCCACTGCAGTCAATGACTGTTGTTATCCACCCTGCTACCCAAGCAATTTCTACCTATCTTCCGTAGCCCTACCAATATCCCTCCAGTTATCCCCTCATGTGCAGGAATTCCAGAAAGGTTAACCATCCTCACACACCCCACTCCAGTCAACGAACCCATCCAATCCTACCACCATGTCCATCTCTTACCCTCCACATCTGGCTCCATACCATTGTCTCCCCAAAGCTATCCCCTCCTGTACAGGAAGCTTCTACCCTCTCACCCCAAATCCATCAACTAACTGTCCCCATCCACCCCTTCTACCCGATCCACCTCTGCCCATCTTGTGTCTCTCTACCATTGTCTCCCTTCAACTATCTTCAACTGTGTAGCTCTTCCCGAAACGTTCCCCACCCTTGACCCTATTCAGAGACTGATTCTATCCATTCCTGCTACCCCACTCCCCCCACCCCATCCTCCATGTTCAGATCTACACCTTTGCCCCCCTCCAGCATTACCCTCCCATGCATATCTTCATCAAAGGTCCCACCCTTACTCCCCAGGTATGACACAGTCAATGACTGTCCTAGACAGAACAGTACCACCATATCACCTGCTCCTGCTCCACACAATAGCAGTCTGCTGTCAAATGACTTGCACCCAAGGATATCTAATCAATGTATAAAAAATAAAAACTCCAGCCAAGCAATCAGCCCCTTCCCAAAAGCATCAATTTGAGCTTAATCAATTCACCGAACCCTTGGCGATATTCTTTCATTACTGAAAATGCCAATGCTTAACTTATTTATCTTCTTTCATTACCTAAGTGTTACAAACCAACATGTCCATCATCTTCCTGCGTAACGTGACTGCCCTCGGCAAGCTGCTTTAATCAGGCAGTGATAGTACGATAGGAGCTCATAACACTCTGAAGGGCAGGATCTTGAAATATCAACCTGCTCCACGAGGGTTCCAGTTACAGGTGCATTACATCAATCATTACTGTGTTTATTCTCCTAACAGATTTGGGATAAATACTGAACAAGAAAAGTAAGGCAACATGATCTATGGGTAGTGTTTGTTGGAAGGACTGAACACACATTTTCGTTTGCTGTAACGACCAATCATACAATATTTGCTAAACAGATTTGGGATATATACTGAATGAGAAAAATAAGATATTATGATTTATTGTGGGATGGGGAGTGGGGGCTGGTGTTGTTTGAGCAACACTTTCTGTCAACTTTTTAAATATACTGAAGAAGGAAAGTAACACACCACGAGATATTGTGGGTATTTTTCGTAGTAAGACATTTGTAATATATACTGAACAAAAAAGTTATGAGGCATGATTTATTAGTTGAGGGGGTGAGTATTTTTTGTAGTGATGGCTGAATGCACAATTTTTATTATCTGCCCAAGTTGGGATATATTCTGAACAAATAAAGTAAGGAATCGAGAATAATGGGAGCATTCTCTAACTAAGGACAAGTAACATCTGTAGTATGGGAAAAATTCTGAAAAAAAGTAAGGAATCACAAGTTATTGGTAATATTTTTATAAATGAAGACTGAACACTATAAGTTATGACATCGTGTCGAGTGAAATACAGGGTTTTATCAGTCCTGAGTAAAGTTGCATTCCCTTACAAGGGAATGATAAAACCCCGTATTTCCCTAGACATGATGTGATAGCGCATTTATCTCGCTGAATCACAAGTTATTGGCAATATTTTTATACATGAAGACTGAGCACACATTGCTGTCACTCAACGGTTCACAATGTAAAGACACATTCATCAAAGAAAGTTCATTTGTCAGTAAAGTACAGGAACCTCTTGCTGGTGGTGTGAATGATACAAATCAGAAACAAAGCCATCTTAGTTGATTCATTCCTGCTTTCTCCAAGTGTGGGAAGAAGTGGAAATGTTCCATGCTAGCAATTATTGTGGATGTTCAAAGCAACACTGCAGTCATGACAATAACAGACGTGCTGTTGTAATGTCCCCACTTTTTTTTACCAGAATCAGAATCCTTGGAATGCAGTGTAATGAAACTATTGTCATGCCCTCTTCATTCCACATTATGTTCTCAGTTCTCTCATAGCTACATATCCTGGCACAGCTGAGTGAGACAGCACCAGAACAAGCTCCAGGTCTTTGTATCTTGAGAACTGTTTTACACTGTCCTGTACTTCTTCTGAATACTTTATAATCCATGCAGTATATGCTCAACTCACTTGAAGTCACACTGCTCGAGATACTTCATTTCTGACCTTTCTCTATATTCTTCATCTCTTCAATTCCTCAGTATACTAAATCTGTGCATTTTCTCTACATACTTAATCTCTGACCTTCTCATATATTCTATATTTCTGCCTTTTTCAATGTGCCACATCTTTACACTCATCCACCATACTTCGTCTCTAACCTTCTCCTTTTTATTTGTACTAGGCGATATCCTCACTGTGCATGACATTTGTCATTATCATGTTGATCTGGGCATGTCCACAAAACTTAAGATCATAAATGTTTCGTCTACATGGTGCCAGATTCTGTTTGTTCAACCTTTCGTAAACTTGGTTCCTGGTACACAGATTATTTTCTTCAAAGAGGTTACATAAGTCGGATCAACGGACTCTTTTGAACTCATAATCTTGGCAAAATAAATGTATCTAAAGTGATCCTGGCTCAACAAGTCTGCTCACAAAACCTAGTGTCAGATGAAAAGACCCATAATCCCCTAGCCATGACGGACAGCCATTCAGAAGTTTGACGAGGGCTGCTGATTCTGGAATTGATGTGTTTTCAACACCAGCAAACTTACAACCCAGCATTATCTTGCTCAGCAATGTATTTGGGGATGGTGATGAAATGGATGTGAAGTACAACAACCGAAGCATTGGTCTTGGGATTTGAACCATGTCACATGTCATGCAGATCCTCATCTGCGTAACTGAAGATGTTCCATCTTCTCTGACATGGAAACCTCTCAACCAGAGGTTGAGTCACAGCACTCAGTGACTGAATGGGGATAAATACACTTTTTGCCAATACTACAACTGTGTTGAACGTGTTCTTCAGTAATGGGAACGAGCGGTAGCCTTGTGGTTACAGTGCTTGCTTGTCTCACCAAAGACCTGGGTTTAATTCGTCACATAGGTACAATATGTAAAACCCATGGTGAGTCCCATAGAAATATTGCAAAAAAAACCCATAAAACTAAACTGACTGACTGACTGACTGACTGACTCAGTCACTCACTGACTCACTGACTCACTGACTCACTCACTCACTGACTCACTCACTCACTCACTCACTCACTCTTCAGTCTGGTGGCCCAAACAGTTAACAGTTTTGTGTTGGAATATGCAGACAACAAAATATTCCATTTCACTGCTTTAGAAAGACTACTGATGCTCTGGGAGAAGTGCATATTGGAATGATTGAAAGTGGCTAAACTGAAATATGTGCCACTGACACATATTTACATACTATTCAATAAGTTAGATTTTGATGAAAATCTGTGTAGATCTAGGTTGGAATGGATCTTCAGCAACCATGCTTGTTGTATGAGGTGAATAACAGGATCAGGTGGTCAGGCTTGCTGACTTGGTGGACACATGTCAGTGTATACAATTGCATAGATCGATTCTCGTGTCATTGATTGTCTGGTCCAGATGGCAGTCTTATTTCCAGACTGCCATCTTTTAGTTGGAATATTGCTATGTGAGACATTAAACAACAAACTGACTGGACTAAAAAAATAAAAATAAAGACCTTATACGAAGTTTTCATTGTAAGTACTAGAGTCTGTATTATTGGGCTACTGCGCTGAGATACCATGCTACAGTTAAACAAGGAACAATCTCAGACATAGCACACTGACTCTGAGCTTCAAAAGCCTTATTTGACGCCCTCAATGACTTGTACAAGACAAGGATAACAAGGTTTGGTGCTGGCAAACTGGCTATCACACACATGACAAATCTGGGAATCAAATCCTGGTGCTACAAAGGGAAGGGACTCTAATCATTAAACCAAGAACGGTTGATGTCATATTACTTTGCTTACCACACTGAATATCTGGGTTCAATTCCCCACATGAGTACAATGTGTGAAATCCATTTCCGGTGTCCCCTACCCCCCATGATATTGTTGGACTATCAGTAACAAAAAGTAAACATACAAGTAACATATAAAACTAAACTCATTCATATTACTTTATCCTTCATTATTATCAACATATCAGTTTTCAAAACTTACAATGTTGAACAATGTTGCAAGCAAGATTACTCTTTGACTAGTAGATAATTCTGATATCCAACTGCTCAAAGATACAGCACAAGAAACTGATACACGCAACTCTGTGATCTGAGAAATGTGCCCAGTTCATTTGTCTGTAGCAGCAAGAAACAAGATAGATTTCAATTTCATTGTTCAGTGACATCCTTGTCTGTGCAGAAGGGAATTACATGAAATATGGTTCCCTGGCATGGAATCACCTCTGAGCTTTAACTCAACAAGCAATAATTTGGAATCTTGACACAGTTACGTGTAAAAGTATGCCAGTTTTCATTGTATTGTATTATGTTTTGTCATGACTGGTCTTTTTGGTCAGTAGTTTGGGGAGGTATTGGAATGGATGAAGTATTAAACACCAGACACTGTTGTCTGTCATCGTTATTAATGATGTCTTGTTGGCGCCGAATGAAATCAGTCTCAGACCATCCTCATCACCAGCTATCCTGATTACAGCATCGTGGCTGGGTTGAGAATTAATCAATGCATGGCCATATTGCTTACCCGCAAGAAATGAGCAATAATCTATTATCACCTGAGACATAGTGTATTTCAATGTGTATTATAAGAATGGCTGGGCAGTGGGATGCCAAGAGTGTTTGATCATCATGCTGAAGAACTGGGTTTGATTCCCTTCATGGATACAATGTGTAAAGCCCACGGCCATTTCTGGTGTCCCTTGCCATGATAGTGCTAAAATATTGTTTATTAATGGTTTACTTCATGCAATTTTTATGGAGTGATTTTCAAGTGACCACTGAGTGATTTTCAAGTGACCATTTAGTGAGTGAGTGAGTGAGTGAGTGAGTGAGTGAGTGAGTGAGTGAGTGAGTGAGTGAGTGAGTGAGTGAGTGAGTGAGTGAGTGAGTGAGTGAGTGAGTGAGTGAGTGAGTGAGTGAGTGAGTGAGTGAGTGAGTGAGTGAGTGAGTGAGTATTGTTGTACACCACAAGACTCCCCTGATGTCTGGTTGAAGCAGAACAAAGAAATACTTTTAAAATGATAATGCCTTCCCCTCATATTTTGTACAAGATAATGACTTTACTAGAAAAACATCACTGCCAGCAAAATTTGAAAAGAGTGTTCCATTTCTTTTTGAAAATGTTCCATATTTACACTTTCTGAAAAATATCTACATCCACTTATACAAAATGCACAGACTTTCAAATATGTCCAAACACTCAGAAAAAGTGTCCACCATTTTTCGTAACATATACCCATATTTCATGAAAAATGTACAAGCACTTAAAAAAACAGACCTTTTGAAGAAGTGTGCACTTGCATTTCCCAAAAGCTGAATCCCACTTTTAGGACCACCATGATACCTAAACAAAAATGGCTGCTGTAGACAAGAATAAGGTAAAATCACTGAAGCTAACATCATATTACACCTGTTTTCTTCAGTGAAATTAATCAATATATATACTAAGCTTAAATTGAATTATTGTGTATATTGGTTTCCCTGTTTCAGTTTAGCATACAGCAACATCAGCAGTATCACTAATTCTAAAAAATATCAATGAAAATGGTATTATCACTTTTTTACCCCAACCAGCTAATGAAAAACAGGATAATAAATAAATAATACCTTTGAAAACTTTATGTAATCTTCCCTACCACTTGCATATGGAACAGACAATCTTGTTCTTGGAGTCTGATATGGCCTCTCATTGATGTTTATGTTGTCTGCCGACAAATGTTATTGGTATCGATTCCAAAGTTTCTCTCCAGCTTTCAATAAAGTTTCAAAAACCACATTCCAATATGAATGTTTTCACAGATGAACAAGTAAAGTCTAACTTCATGTGAAATTCATCTATCTATTTGAAATTGAAAAGGCAAGAACGGTTAGAATATTAAATCATATTTTGATACTTCATAAATCCTTCATATAAGCCCCAGGCGCTGTCTTTTCAGAGGACACCAATCTCTGTCATTTTGACTGGTTTGATTACCAAGACACAAAATATAATATAAACCAATATCAAATCAAGTTTGCCCTAAGTATAAAGTATCAAAATCATCTGCATCGAGAACTTTTCTTAAAAATATGTTGCTTAACACAACAAGAGAAAAAACATGTACTTCTTCACTTTGTCCTCAGAAATCTCTGCTTGAAATCTTTGAATGTTTCTCATAATTCCAAAGTCACGTCCATGACAGAAGAACGCAGTTTAATCTCCCAAGGAGTCTGATGTTGACAAAGACAACTGACCTTGACAAAGACAACTGACCTTGACAAAGACAACTGACCTTGACAGTAACATGAAAGTGTCTTTTTCATGGAAACCATTTGTGACAAATGTGCTTATGCTGCACTAGGGAAGGTTAGTTTGTTTACTCATGTCAAAATGACATCACACCTGACCATGAAAACTGACAATTGACCAAGCTGTCCAGCTCAAGCAAAGTTCACTTGAGGCTGTGTCCACTGCAAAATGCTAACCCGTTCACATTCTTTGATGAGAGAAAATGTACATTGCCACAGAATGTACTTGTAGCATATGTACAGTGGAAGCTGTCAAAACCAGCATCTGTGGTGTCCAATCCAGCAAGTTGTGAACACCAGCACAAAATCTCAGTCCTATCCATGGCTTCCACATTTATCATCAGCTCTACAATCCTACACATTGTCTAAACCAGATAATTTCTTCAGTCCCAATGAATGGTGGTTTTGACAGCTTCCACTGTACAAAACAATTATGCTTCAGAACAAATGTACAAATAAAATGATACCATCTGCCACTAAAAGTTGACTGATGCAAGTTGTTTGCTTTTAAATTCAAAGAATATGTGGTTTTGCAGTAAGAACCAAAACAATAGTTATATGCAACTGATTACAACATCCAATCCCCAAGGACCCTTGAAGATCCGGGGGTAGAGTAGGTCTTCAGCAACCCATACTTGCCACAACAGGTGACTAAGCTTGTAGTAAGAAGCAACTGACAGGATCGGGAGGTCAGGTTCTCTGACTTGTTGACACATGTTATTGGCTCCCAGTTGTGCAGATCGATGCTGTTGATCACTGGATTGTCTGGTCCAGACTTGATTATTTACAGACTGCTGCCAATTAGCTGGAATATTGCTGAAAGCAGGGTTAAACTAACCTAACTCATTCCAATCCCCTAGTGTTGTGGACATCATGATTGAAGCTCAGCTGCAGTACTGCTATACCAGCATATGGTCTAGATATTATTTATTTATTTATTTTCTTCGCTTTTGCCAATCTGAAAGAAATCTGACATTTACCATTTGTCTTCCACCTTGCTTTTGATTACTGTATGTGTTAACTACAAGACAACCATTACACAGTCGATTCTATTTGCATACCCCATTAGTCAGAATAATCATGTTCAGCTGTTGTTACTCCAATGACTTACTTAGCTTGGAAACTGATGATATGCGCATGTTTACCATAAATTTGCTCATTGCAGATTTATATGCATGTTTTGAGCATATAAAGGTGTGCGGCAAAAAAGTTAATTTTTTTTTTGTGCAAAATATTCTGGAGGTTCATTGTGATGTGGAAACAGATTAATTAACACCATTTGCCAGTTAGTGAAACATGTAACTCTAATGGAGGAGGAATACATTGGTGATCTCATAGAAAACTAGCATGTTGTTTCCAAACACCATCACATTTAACCCTATCCATGGTTTTAATCCCCCAAATTTCAGTCCTAAGCTATATTGTTTGACAGCGCTTTAGCCCAATGTAATGTCTGCAGTTGACCTCAATAAAAACATTAACTCACAATGTCAGTGCTTAATTCTGATATGAACACTTTGCTTAAACAATGTTGACACTTAACCCACAATAGTGTCAACACCTATCCCTGACAACACCACTTAACCCACCTCAGTTATGATCCTTAACCATAACAACACTTAACCCTGATAACAGCACTAAACCACCTCAGTTATGATCCTTAACCATAACAACACTTAACCCTGACAACACCACTTAACCCACCTCAGTTATGATCCTTAACCATAACAACACTTAACCCTGACAACACCACTTAACCCACCTCAGTTATGATCCTTAACCATAACAACACTTAACCCTGACAACACCACTTAACCCACCTCAGTTATGATCCTTAACCATAACAACACTTAACCCTGATAACAGCACTAAACCACCTCAGTTATGATCCTTAACCATAACAACACTTAACCCTGACAACACCACTTAACCCACCTCAGTTATGATCCTTAACCATAACAACACTTAACCCTGACAACACCACTTAACCCACCTCAGTTATGATCCTTAACCATAACAACACTTAACCCTGACAACAGCACTTAACCCACCTCAGTTATGATCCTTAACCATAACAACACTTAACCCTGATAACACCACTTAACCCACCTCAGTTATGACACTTAACCCTGATAACAGCACTTAACCCACCTCAGTTATGATCCTTAACCATAACAACACTTAACCCTGACAACACCACTTAACCCACCTCAGTTATGATCCTTAACCATAACAACACTTAACCCTGACAACACCACTTAACCCACCTCAGTTATGATCCTTAACCATAACAACACTTAACCCTGACAACACCACTTAACCCACCTCAGTTATGATCCTTAACCATAACAACACTTAACCCTGATAACACCACTTAACCCACCTCAGTTATGATCCTTAACCATAACAACACTTAACCCTGATAACACCACTTAACCCACCTCAGTTATGATCCTTAACCATAACAGCACTTAACCCTGATAACACCACTTAACCCAACAATATCAACACCTAACTCCATAGTATCTGAACACTTAACCCTGAAAATGCATAACGCAACAGTATTAACACTCAACCTTGATAACAACACATTATCCAACAGTACCAACGCTTAACCCTGATAACAGCATAACCCAACAGTATCAACACTTAACCCCAATAACAGCACTTAACCCAATAGAACCAACACTTAACCCTGCTAATAACAGTTAACCCTGAAAATGCATAACCCAACAGTATCAACACTCAACCTTGATATCAACACATTATCCAACAGTATCAGCACTAAACTTCAATAACAGCACTTAACCCCAACAACAACAATTAACCTAATAGAATCAACACTTAACCCTGCTAACAACAGTTAACCCACCAGTATCTGCACTTAACCCTGATAACAGTACTGTTACAACACTTTACCCCAAACTGTCAACAGTTTATGTCTCTGGCAATACTGACAGAATCAAATGTCCCATGGGATGCTGTATATTGATGAGACTGAGAACATCAACCCTGCATTATGAAGCTTGACAAGTCCACTGAAAGAGTGCAGTGGGGCAGAAAACTGAAGCAAAGAATTTAATGCTGTCCACAGAAACTGGCACTGAAGTGTCAGTAACAATCAATTGTAATTCTTTCTAATCACTGGGGCAGAGAACCATACTTTGCAGAGCTCAGCAAAGAAAATGTCTGAAGAAGCCTTCAAACAAATCATTCTAAATCTCTTTACAGCTGTCCTTGATCAACTTCTAAAACCCAAGACTTGTACATTTTCCTCACACAAAGCATACAGAAGCAAAATGGAACCTTTCGAGCCAAAGTTGGAGCATAGGTGGAATTTCCTTCTGAGAATCAATATTGCAGTTCAAGGATATTGATCTCTGCCTGGAACCCTCATTCTTCCTAGATAGCACCCTGATACAAAGTGCAATACGTCTTTCATCTCGTTTCACAGAAAACACTCTTTAGCATCACTTGCCACCATTGTTGTGTTAATCAGTTCTAAGAGACGTCGACCATGCAGCTGTGTGTTGTCAACTCAACTGAAGTGCTGCAGTTCAGCATTAACCACATTTCAAAGTGCAGTTTTTATTGGTTTTAAAAGCCTCATAAATAACTAATTTTCTGATTTTGTGTAGCTGCAAATGTTTTCCTTTTGATAAAACACAGCATGTGAAAATATGAGAGTTTGACGGCAAAGCAGTAAAAGGTTCCTCTGACACATTTTACTCAGGGGGTAAGGAGGGATGAACACTTTCTTTTTCGCCCACCAAGAAAACAAGAAACGATTCAGTGCATGTTGAACTTTGGTCTTTAGAAAAATGCCATGGATAACAGATCACCTTCTTCAGGTGACAATCTTCAGGAAATTATTATAGAAAGAGTGATATTTTCTGGAAAATGATTTTAAGTGGATTTAAAGTGACACCCATGCCCCAGAAACATTTGTCTGTTTTCCTTACAAATATTTTTATGCATTTCAGGTATTGGAGGGATTGCTGTGAGAACTTAATGACATTTTCAGATTAGCAAAGTGGCAGATTGTGATGTTCTTTCATTATGCTCAAGAAATAGCATTTATTGATCATTTCAAAAGTCACAGGTTATAAAAAAGTGTCATTTTTCGCTTGTGTTTTTTCAGATGATAAGACCCGTGAAGATCAGGAGTAAAATAGGCCTGCAGCAACCCATGGTTGCCATAACAGTTGACTATGGCTGTCATAAGAGGCGACTAATGGGATTGGGTGAACTGAGGCTCACTGACTTGGTTGACACATGTCATCGATTCCCAAATGCGCAGATCGATGCTCATGTTGTTGATCACTGGATTTGTCTGGTCCAGACTCAGTTATTTACAGACCACAGTCATATAGCTGGAATATTGCTGAGTGCGGCATAAAACACAACTCAACTCAAATCATTTTGAGGATCATAGGTCATTTTGGGGGTAAATTATTACTTTGAAGAAATCATCAATTTACTGTAAGGAAGTGTTTCTAGTAACACAATGTAGTCAGTAGCATCAGTTGAACCTATTCAATGGGGCGGTGGATTAGCTTAGTGGTTAAAACATTTGCTCATCATGCTGAAGACCATGGTTCGATTCCCAAAATGGATAAAATCTGTGAAGCCCATTTCCCTTTATTCCCTGCCATGACATTGCTGGAATATTGCTAAGAAAGGCGAAAAACTATACTCACTCACCTATTCAATGATAGTAATTAGGATAGGTTTTAACATGTATGACAGTGATAATATTGATGATGTGTATCACGTTCTTCTCATTTGTCCCCAGCATAGAGAACCCCTGGAACCATTATATCCCATCTTAGAATGTGTCCCACTTTTTAAAAATTCTGTATGCTAATGTCGACCTAAAATGCCCAGCTTCTTCCACATTTATACACCATGTTCTGTTAAAACGTTTTCTTTCTTGTACCACTCACCCATAATAACCGTTTTTACCTGTACTATGGACCTCTGGCCTACAATCCAGAAAATACATACTGGAATAAGTTCCACTGCAATAAGTTCTATTGGACAAGTTTTTCTGGAGTCAAAGTGTCATCCATAAAGACTGAGTTTAGTTTTATGTTGCTTTTGGCAATATTCCATCAATATCATGGCACAAGACCCCTCAAATGGACTTCACACAATGTGCCCATGTGGGAACATCCACTCAGAATTTGAATAGATTTTCTTGTGTATAGGGCACACCTTTTACCAAGAAACAGAAGTGCTCCAACATTTACAAAGAAAAGCTTAAGAGGATATCAGTGGCACAGGTACTTTGGGTCTACAGACTTTCTTGCCATGTGGTGGGACATGACAAGCCTGTTTGTACAGAGAACAAACATTCTCACACCACAACCCTCAGAAGGTCATTTGTTAAACTATACCTCAATTTCCTTGTCAGATGATGAGCAGATCAGAAGATTATGACCTGAAGGTCATGTGAAGGTTGTGTCTTGATCTGGCCAGTTGAAGACATCTGACCACCACGGTTGATGATCAGATGGTTGCTAAATATACCAGCATCTTTCATCTCCTCATCTGTACTGTGTGAAGTTCCCAATCAGGGCCAATCAGTGTTGGTGTGGCAAGCTGTTGATCTACTTTGGAACCTGGTGCTGATGTTAGAAATCACTGCTAGTTTCATGATTGTCATCGGTTTCTCAGAGAGACTTGTTGCAACAATGCACACAAGAGGAAAGTACCTCTGGCATGGTGCTATATACAAGAGAGTATCTTGGGCATGATTCCATAATCTTGAGAATGGTCTTGTATATAATAGACCATTTTTGAGAAAATGAGACCTTCTTGCACCAGGTGCAACCTTAGGTAATAATCTTAGTGTTAGACCTGACAAAAAACAGGTACCCCATTTCAGGAGTTCCTCCATAGTGGTATTGCACTCACTCACTCAAAACCTATCCAAACCAAACTGTAAACATCAACAGCAACAGTCACTAAACAAATAAAGGTGCCCCTGCAAGGAATCATGGCCAATGCATCACTTTCCAGACCAGTGATGGATGAGAATAATACTAGCTACAGGCCCTCTGTGATTAAGCAATTACTTCACTTTGACAGGGGAAACAAAATCTCTTTAGTGTATATCTATGAAGCTGAGGGCTATTGCCGGCAAACGAACAATCTGATAATCTTTCTCTAGAGTGATCTTCCATTTAGCAGAATTTTCACGATTCACACACTCATGATTACCTCAATTTCCATCCATCCATGTTGTGACTATGCATGCAGAATGGCCTTAAGCTTTTGTTGATGGTTAGAATTATACTAATACAGCAGATTTTTCTGAGCAGTCGTTTGAGGCGAAATTGGCCCCAAATTTTGCTTATTTTGATACTGTTGAATGTTTCAATGGATCAAAGGATATATTATAAAAGCTAAGGTCTGGCTGACAAAGCAGTTGTTTTATAAAGGAGCCATTACTTGCTGTGGAGAGTTGCATCCCTTGACTGTTGGGCATACGAGAACTTTAGATTATGGTTTGAATCTAAGGCTGCTCTGATGATGCTAGTGGGTTTGTTGGAACCATATGTATGGTGGTAGGTTTCCCTAAGGTGGTAAAACATCTGAGTCCTGCATTACCTTGAGTCTTTCTTTGACCAAATGCTTCCTGGACTACTGGTCAAACTGATTTTTAACTATATTCACTCACTCACTATACTCACTCACTACACTAATACCTCTCATTGATATTCCACCAATTGAACAAGCACTGCATTAGCTAGGTGAACCAACATGGTGAACTATACTAGTGAACCAATTAAATGAACCAGCAAAGTGAACCAACCAAATTATAGAAGCTAGTTTTCTTGAACATATCTAGTGAACCAATCAAGTGAACCAGCAAAGTGAATCAACCAAATGATGAAAGCTAAGTCACTTACTGAACCAATCAACAGAACCAGTCTAGTGAACCATCAAAGTGACCAAACAAATGACAAAAGCGAAGTCAACAAACACAGTACACTAACTTCTTGAACCAGTCTAGTTGAACAACAAAGTGAATCAACCAAATGACAAAGCTAAGTCAACAATCTCATAAACTTCCAACCAACCAACTGAACCATTAAGTGAACCAATAAGTGAAGCAATCCAGGTGAACGAACCTGGTGGAGTAATTTAGTGAACCAATGTCGTGAACCATCCAAGTGAACAAAATTTGTCAACTAGCCAACCAGTGAGTATGTAAACTCTGTCAGTGAAGACAGGTTGTGGATGAAGGGCTCCTGAGCACTCTCTGTAGGCTTCCATGAGGCTACTATTTCAAATGCATATTTAAAAGGAACTCAGTTCAGTACACAATATGTTAGAAATGGACTCCCATTGTGGTGGTTCAGGCACACTTCTTTCTTGGTGCTTCTGCTTTGGATATAGGAGAAACTTTGCAATCTGTATCAAAATGTCACATCATCCAAAAAGAAGTTGTTCATCCATAAAGTTTGTCCTTATCTGATTCACCAACTTCTAAACTTGCCACTTAAAGTAGTAATCTATGACACAGCCTCTCCTTTGTATTTGTCTAAATATATCATCAGTTTGTTTCAGCACCCATCCAGTTGTGGGTGAATTGTTGCTAAACAATCTAACTCAACCCTCCAGGATTGTAGATGATAACCCCAAGACAGCCAAAACCAGTTACAGACAGTTAAAGACACCCATGACCATACCATGCTATCAGCACAGTTATTAGCATTCAGGTTTGAAATCTCATTAAATAAAACCCAGGTGACTTTATTAGGAAATATCCCTTCCTAGATTGTAGATAATAACCCCCAAATGATCCTAGACTGATCCAGACAGTTCCAAGACACCCAAGACAGTATCACCCCATTAGTACAGTTATTAGCATTGAGTTTCGAAATCCCATCAAACAGAACCCATCTGACTTGATTGTCAAATATCAGTTTCTAGATCATAGATAATAACCCCCAGACAGTCAAAGACAGTTCCAGACAGTTCCAAGACAGAAGTACACCATCAGGACAGTTATAATCATGACAGAAAACTTTGTATCTGTCAGCTGAAACTGTGGCATTTGAAATGTCTGATAGAGAAATGCAGGGGTTATTTACTGCCTCATGACACAGATGACAAGCCCAGCAATGATGAGAAATGTCAGGAGTTATAGGATTTCGTCAGCGCCGATGGCGACACTGACACAAGTAGCGCCGATCAATAGGAAATTGATATAGTCAATAGCTAATTCCCTATTTCCCCTGCAGGTACGAACTGGTAATACTGGAAGCTCAGCTAGGTGACAACACAGCAACAGTTAGATTAAGCAGCCATTGTTGCGTGTGTGAATAAGCTGTAAATTATCCAGATGGTGAAGAATATGAACAAAAGTTTATCATATTTGATTGATGTGATGGTGATTTTAATCTACATACAATCCACACCAAGAGATGTGTTAAGGACAATTTCTCTGATATATATATGGCACCTTTTAGTATTCCTATCCCGTATTAATTATCTTTTGAAGCATGTTTGTTTCTATCAATACTATGACATGTAGAAATAAAAGTAACTTGATTACTTGAAGAAATGGTTTTGAATTGTTTTCAACCCTTTCACCAGCATCCCATGGTCGTTTGCAATGTATGACCATCTAATTTCAGTGTAACAGTATTTCATTCACATCATGGCATGTCTGTGGTAGGATCATCTCTGAACTACCCCTCTGATCGTCCCTCCTCGATCCCCACTAGATCACCCTCCCTGATTCCTATAGCACCACCCTCCTTGATTCCCACAAGAACACCCTCCTTGATTTCCTGGTGACCAGACCACGCTCCCTGATTCTCGATTCCCACTGGACCACCCTCCCCAATTGCCACTAGACCATCCTCCCAAACTGCCACCACCCTCCCCATTTCCGACTAGATCACCCTTCCCAGTTGCCACTGGACCACTCTCCCTAGTTCCCACCCCTCCCCAGTTCCCACTGGACACCCTTCCAAATTCCCACAGGATCACCCCTTCCTTGATGTCTCTCTATAATGTCATCACAGATGCTATTCCAGGTAATTCTTTTTGGTCCACCCTCTCAGTTCTCTCTAAACCACCCTTCCAGACATAGTGACCAGTCCCTTTCAGCATGAAACTAGCAATATCTCCAATTCACTAACTGCAACAGACAAAAAGTATCTTTTCCCAATGAGCAACGTGATACCTCCAAAGGTCAACTCACAGAACTTACTCAACACAATGATTGAGATAAAGATTATATTGGACCTGCTCCAGCATGGACTCGCCTTTCATCCAGATCCCAGGTGTTCAATCAGACAAGCCTTAACAACCAGGTCGGTTTCAGTTGCATCAGTTCCATCAATTCACTCTCTATCTTTAACGCTAAGTATAGGCATGAAGCTTTAAGCTGGTGTGCTTCTGCAATATACCCTCTACCTGTAGGACTAAGTATGGTCAAGAAGATTTAAACTGGTGTGTGCTTTTCCAATACTCTCTCTACCTATAGTAATAAGTACAGGGAAGAAGCTAAAGACCGCAGTGTACCTGGTTATCACAGCCCAGCAGGTGGAATCACATTGATCACAAATCCATGAGCTGAAGCCCCACAGCCAGTATTTAACCTGTTGCTCTGTTCGCAACCTGGATAAAGTATAATCTCATCAGGCGTGGTCAATGCAACTAACATGCGGTACCTTAGGGGGGTATCCTTTAATGATTTAGTGGTTTCGTGATGTGAGCAGGCTGTACTTTAAAGTTTTATAACTTGTAATAACCTATTTTGAAGAATATAAACATTTAGGTAGAAATTAAAAGCTTTAAACATAAAATGTGTCTTGGACACATGTGAAATCAATAAATGATGTTCATTGTTGTTTTGCATCAAAACATGCTTGAGCCCAAGACAGCTGAATTATAACACATTGTATTGGGAATATGAAGCCACATCACACTGTATTGGGAATTTGGAACCATACCACACTGTCTTGAGAATTGGAGCCTTACCATCAGGGAACAGAGGGCACTGTACTTAACTGTATTGAAAACAAAGAGCCATCAGGAAAATTGAGCCATACCACTGTCCTTCATGAAAGGTGAAGTAATAGCACATGTAATGTGGGAACAGGCATCATACCCAACTGTATGGGAACAGGTGTCATACACAACTGTATGGGAACAGGTGTCATACACAACTGTGTGGGAACAGGTGTCATACACAACTGTATGGGAACAGGAGTCATACACAACTGTATGGGAACAGGTGTCATACACAACTGTATGGGAACAGGTGTCATACACAACTGTATGGGAACAGGTGTCATACACAACTGTATGGGGGCAGGCATCATACCCAGCTGTGTGGACAATTTGGGACAATAATAGACACAAAGGAATATAGAGCTGTACCGCACTACAAGCCTTTATGACTTCACTGCAAAGGGATCAGAAGTTATACACAAATAGATAGGAAATATGGAGCCATACTACACTTTGGAATATGGAGCCCTGTCCAGATATATGACAAAACCACTACCCAATTGTATCAATGTTTTACTCCTACATAGCAGCAGGGGAAATAGAGCCATTCTTAACAAGTGTGCAACATAATGGGAAATACAGAAACACATCTCACGGTGATGAAATATGAAAGGAACATATTACTGATGAATTTATACTATGGAGATAAAATTATTTTGATAATCATACCTTTTCATAGTAAATGAAGAGTATTCTCCATCATAATGAAATGTTATGTGACAGTGCAACAGTGATTAAGTATGCTCCAGAACACTCTGCCTGTGTCTGTTACCTCCAAGACAAGGGGTTGGCAGGATAAGCAACCTTCTGTCCCAGGCAATTACAGAGGGCAGCCATCTCTCAGCATGAGCCAGACATATCCAGATGCAGTGTTGATGTATGAGCTGACTATGCACATGCTGTTATACAGGTGCACACAGACTCCCTCTGTTCATCACGCAGGTTAATTGTGTAGGGTTTGCTGCCAGGTTTTGGGACTTATGTGTTTCTGTAAATATGTAATTTTGACAAAAACAAATTACTCCAATTAAATTGATAATCAGATCAGTTAAAGGGGAAATTATGTGCTTTCAAAAGTTATAGACTTGCACCAGTTTTTGCTTTTTTTGTTAGAGTCAAGGATGGACTGAAGCAAAATACAAATGGCTCCTCCTGAAAATGAGAGCAAAAAAATAGGAAATTCTGTACCTGCGTAAATTCTAGCAGTGTTTGTTGTCTTTTTTTATGTGATAGTGAAAGATGAGCAGAAGAAAAAGACAAATGGCTCCATTCAAATTGAAAATGAGGCCAATTGAATAGATTTCCTCCAGAAATTCTAGACTTGCTTCATTTCTTGCTTTTCATGTTACAGTGAACTCTGGGTGGATGAAAAATATACATAGCTCTATCTAAATTGAAAATGAGACTTGGTTCATATAGGGTTTTCATTAGACTCATAACTGGACAGAAAGCAAATACTATGATTCAGGGACTGTGAGACAGACTCCTTGATTATAAGTGCAGTTACTTGAAGCCGGTATGTCACGAAATGTTTTATTAGCTTGATCAATGTGAATTCCAGAATGAACATTTTAAAAGTACCACAAGACCAGTCCAAATTTGTTTCAACAGGTTTTATTTACTGATTGTTGTCCTCAGGAAACTTTAAGGCAGGAGTTGATAAAAAACAATTTAAAAATCACCAATTAAAGTAATATTTCTTCTAAGTGCAAAAAAGTGTTTTACTTTGGGCAATTTAGAAAGTGTACATGGGGTAGAAAATGATCTAAAAACAATTCTTGCAAGTTTACATCTGTTGCTAATAAAAACATAAGAGTTTTATTTTCTGAGCAAGGAAAATTAAATGTTATTATTATCCTCGTTCTTGAAAAAAAAAAAAAAATTCTAATACATATTAACTTGTTGGTTTATCTGTTGAATGATAAAATGAAAGGATGCAACTGCACGAGACAGGACAGAAAGCAGTGAATGAGATGTACACTGCTTTTCAGCAATATCATAGTGGGAGATACAAGAAATGGGATTTAAACATTGTACCTGTGTGGGCGACAAAACCTGGGTCTTTGGTGTGAGAAGAGACATTAGAATATCTTCAAACCCACAGCAGCTTTCTAAATTATTTGTTATCGAATACAGAGTATTTGAAAATGCTGTCCATTAGAGTTATGTAATGAAAACCTGAACAACACATGCTGCTGAAATGTTTGAGACTGCCTGCAGTTTTGAAACTAACCATTTTTCGTCATTGGGCAGCTGTTCACAGTCTTTTCTCATTTGGCAGTTGTTCAAAATTAGCCATGTTCCCTCAGTTGTGAACTGTTTAGCAGGAACCATTCTCCTCCAATATCAAACGAAACCATTTCCCCTCCTTTGGCAACTGTTTAGCAGGAACAATTTCCCCTCATTTGGCAACTGTTTAGCAGGAACCATTTCCCCTCATTTGGTAACTGTTCAAAAGGAACCATTTTCCCTCCTTTGGCAACTGTTTAGCAGGAACAATTTCCCCTCATTTGGCAACTGTTCAAAAGGACACTGTCAAGTAGAAGACAAATATAGAACTCACAAAATCTGCCTCTTCATTATTTCTGAAATAAGTCAGTTAAAAACCCAGGGTGTTCAATGCTTGTAAATTGTCTTCAGTATCTATCTCCATAATCACCTCCGATTGATCAGTGATGACTTAATCCACATAAACAACTTCGGTAATCTTCAGTATCACATTGATTGTGGCAACTATTTTGGGATCCTGTACATGACACTGACCAACAAAGAGGTTCTTTATAGACTGATCTTTTCAATGAACATCATTTAACCTGTGTTTTAACCAAATGACAAAAGAATACTGTAGAGCCATTCAGTCATACATAAGTGCACATTTCCATGTAAAGATATGTGTTATTTCAAGATGAAGCTGGTTATTGCTTGACTGTGAGTGTTCCACATGAAGTTGCGTACATGCAAGAAAACAATGACTACATATGTCAAGATTAAAAAATGTGATTTTAATAAATGAAAAGATCTGACATTCACCAAACATAAGTTCATGTAACCATCATTCAGTGAAGACTTCAAAGCATACAGGGTGAGTGAGTATGGTTTTATGCTACTGTTAGCAATATTCCAGCAATATTGCAGTTGAGGGAATGGGCTTCACATATAGTACACATGTGGGAAATTAGAACCCAGGTCCTTGTTGTGATGACTGAACACTTTCACCGCTGGGCTATCCCACTGCCCCCTAAAATCATATGAACTTTGTGAAAGTCAATTCTACAACAAAGACAAACATCAAAGTTATTACCATTGTTATACTGTTTTCAATAATGAACGTTGTCACAGCAGGAAAGAACTGCAAACATATGCTTGAAATGGTCTCAAAGCAAAAGCAGGTATTTTTGTTGATCAACAAAAATATGTAAGGAGACACATTTCTTTAAGTACCTTCACACATTGTCAACCACTTGCATCATGAGATCAATGATCTCACAGCTCGTGTTTCCATCATTAGACAGTCAGTATCAACGACCTGATCAGGGAGGGTCACTCACCTGCCACATCTCGTCTAGATGCTGATGTAACACTGAGGTGTCCACACTCAATCCAGCCTCTCTTTACAGTGTTTATTTTAAACTAAGAGCTGGACATCAGGGCCCACTGCTGCCTGTACATTGTCAACCACTTGCATCATGAGATCAATGATCTCACAGCTTGTGTTTCCATCATTAGACAGTCAGTAGCAACGACCTGATCAGGGAGGGTCACTCACCTGCCACATCTCATCTAGATGCTGATGTAACACTGAGGTGTCCACACTCAAGCCAGCCTCTCTTTACAGTGTTTATTTTAAACTGAGAGCTGGACATCAGTGGACATCACTGCTGCCTGTATGCTTTAAAATCCAGGCCTGCCATACAAATGGTGAAACCAAAACAGAACAAAAATCAACAGAAACTGCCATGACATCCTCTAAAAATGAAACAACCCCCTGTAACAGAAAACTAATCATTTGAAATGAAAACAAAACTCGTGTATCAGCTACAACAGAGCCCGAGACTGGTCACTGAGTGCACAAAACGGCAGTCACAGCATCCGAAAACATCAACCATAGCATCCTAAAATGGCATAAATATCATCAAAGATGGCGGCAAGGGGAGATGAACAGGCTGTAGTCGATAATGTTTTTTTGTCGTCATGAGTCTAATCTTGAATGTCTGGCATCAGGATGTAGCGCTTCAAATTAAGTTTCAAACCTATGTTCATACTTCCCAGTGTCAGACTTGCGATTCTGCATAATTCGGTTGATGATTTGTTCACTGTTTGTATGCTAGGCCTGAAATCTACAGGCCCTGAATGATATCTGTAAGCCCTGAATGATATCTACAGGCCCTGAATGATATCTACAGGCCCTGAATGATATCTGTAAGCCCTGAATGATATCTGCAAGCCTTGAATGATATCTGCAGGCCCTGAATGATATCTGCAAGCCTTGAATGATATCTGCAGGCCCTGAATGATATCTGCAGGCTCTGAATGATATCTGCAAGCCCTGAATGATATCTGCAAGCCCTGAATGATATCTGCAGGCCCAAGTCAAACCAATAAAAACCAAATAGACTACACCGTAACTATTTTTCTCTGTTTCTACAGTCAGTACAGCCATTCCTACATGCAAAGCACTGAAATATGTGGAAGTGAAACTGTACGTTATCTTAACATGATAGTTGATGGGAATAGGTGGTCAGGTTGACTTGGTTACCACATGTCATTGTACAATGATTGAATAAGTTTGGTACTAACCATGCTGTCAGTTGCACAGACTGTTGATTACGCTTGTATCTTTCACCAACAGGGTGCCATAAAACATTATAGATGCTATAAAAGTTACTGGTAATGCATTTGCCTGTTTGAGAGGCATTCTGGAAGTAAATAATAGGAATAACAAGTCTTTATATATGATCAACTTCATTGTGTAATAGGGACATTTTGGTAAGATACTTATTCCATTTTCAAACATGAAAATGGTAGAAGTATCTATGCTGAAATGTTGCTACACAGAATGTTCATTGTTATCGGTTTTTTATATGTCATATTTTTTCCATTTGACTTTTAAACCATGATTCTCGGAGCACTTCATATTTACAGTAGATTAATTGATAACAAAGAGCTGTTGAAAATTTAATACTCTTTATGGATGTGAACTCATCTTTTCCTGAATACATCATGCCAAAGATTATTTTATTTATTTTCTTATTTTTTGTCACAACATTTCAGTGCATCTCCTTGCTCTTTCATAAGGAGAATACATAGTGCAGAGATTAATATACAAAAATGATTTTTCCAGTGCGTCTTAATAATGATGACTGTGAGTATCCCTGAGCATCAACAACTTAAATATCTAAATACAATGGCGTTTCTAATGACGATTATCAGTTATTAAATATGAACACAATTTCTAATAATGCTTAAATGCCTTCAACATGTTGGGTTCGAGGGAAGATTTTGACTGTTCACTATTTTGTTATATATTTATTAGGTACTTATGTTTAGGATGATTATGCTATCAAATTTGTATATAACAAGTCTCTTGAGGGTTTGGGGTTCAGCTAAACCCTTTCGTCAGAAGATGATAATTTTGTGAACAATATAGGGCAGTGTGGTAGCCTTGTGGTTCAAGGTTCACTTATCACACAGAAGACCTGGGTTTGATTCAAAGCATGGGTCCAATGTGTGAGACCCGTTTCTGGTGTCCGCACTGATATTGCTGAAATATTATAAACTAGAAGTGGTGTTAAAACTCACTTGTGAAACAAGACACAGAATGGTTTCCTAGAGACAGTGATTATTATTATGATTATTATTATTATAATTACATCATTATAATCTATTTATGTTAACACCTGCTTGAGTTCCAGTCAGGCTGCTCAGAGGCACTTTGTTTTTCACTCAATCTTAGGACGACAATCTCATTTCCAGTTGATATTATCAATATCAACTCCCTGGGGAGTATACAACTCTTGCATCCACAAGGCACACCAAGTTAATATGTCTTTCCCATCCTCATGAGGTACCCATTCACAGCTACTTGGACTGGAACACATTATAATAGTCACAGTACTTTGTCCAAGTTCACCTTTTCTGTACCTGCGACCAGGTGATTGCACGTATTCATGTTACCAACATCTGGTCATGTAACACTTGATTCAAGGGTTATTTCAACTGCACAAGGTTGTGACTATGTCATTTGTGACTCATACATTCAGCAAACATGTATGTCAAAATTGGGGTTAATGTTGCTTTCAGAATTCTTGCATTTCTATATCGATGTACATGCTTTTGTGTATATAGCTGCTTGTAGTCAAGACTTCAGCTGGTATTATAGAGTGAGTGAGTGAGTTTAGGTTTACTCTGGTCTAGCAATATTCCAGCAATATCACAGTGGGAAACACCAGATGCACTTCACATGATGTACCCATGCAGGAAAGGTATTATAGAGCCAGTCTACTATAATACCACACCACAGTTTAACATTGATACCCACTCACAAATACATAATAATGACTATGAGGTGCTTGTACTAGCCCAGAATTAAGTTGGTATTAAAGACCTACCCCACAGAGCTATCACACCACAGTTAATCATTGATATCCACTTATACTCAATATAATGACTCTGAGGTGCTTGTAGTAGTCAGCATCATAGAGTTACACTACAGAGATACCACCCCAAAGTTTGGTATCAATGCCCTACTCATACACAGTGTAATGACTCTGAGGTGCTTGGACTAGCCCAGACTTAAGCTGGAATTAAAGCGCTACCATACAGAGATACCACCCCAAAGTTTGGTATCAATGCCCTACTCATACACAGTGTAATGACTCTGAGGTGCTTGGACTAGCTCAGACTTAAGTTGGAATTAAAGCGCTACCATACAGAGATACCACCCCAAAGTTTGGTATCAATGCCCTACTCATACACAGTGTAATGACTCTGAGGTGCTTGGACTAGCCCAGACTTAAGTTGGAATTAAAGCGCTACCATACAGAGATACCACCCCAAAGGTTGGTATCAATGCCCTACTCATACAGTGTGTAATGACTCTGAGGTGCTTGGACTAGCCCAGACTTAAGTTGGAATTAAAGCGCTACCATACAGAGATACCACCCCAAAGTTTGGTATCAATGCCCTACTCATACACAGTGTAATGACTCTGAGGTGCTTGGACTAGCCCAGACTTAAGTTGGAATTAAAGCGCTACCATACAGAGATACCACCCCAAAGTTTGGTATCAATGCCCTACTCATACACAGTGTAATGACTCTGAGGTGCTTGGACTAGCCCAGACTTAAGTTGGAATTAAAGCGCTACCATACAGAGATACCACCCCAAAGTTTGGTATCAATGCCCTACTCATACACAGTGTAATGACTCCGAGGTGCTTGGACTAGCCCAGACTTAAGTTGGAATAAAAGCGCTACCATACAGAGATACCACCCCAAAGTTTGGTATCAATGCCCTACTCATACAGTGTGTAATGACTCCGAGGTGCTTGGACTAGCCCAGACTTAAGTTGGAATTAAAGCGCTACCATACAGAGATACCACCCCAAAGTTTGGTATCAATGCCCTACTCATACACAGTGTAATGACTCCGAGGTGCTTGGACTAGCCCAGACTTAAGTTGGAATTAAAGCGCTACCATACAGAGATACCACCCCAAAGTTTGGTATCAATGCCCTACTCATACACAGTGTAATGACTCCGAGGTGCTTGGACTAGCCCAGACTTAAGTTGGAATTAAAGCGCTACCATACAGAGATACCACCCCAAAGTTTGGTATCAATGCCCTACTCATACAGTGTGTAATGACTCCGAGGTGCTTGGACTAGCCCAGACTGAAGTTGGAATTAAAGCGCTACCATACAGAGATACCACCCCAAAGTTTGGTATCAATGCCCTACTCATACAGTGTGTAATGACTCCGAGGTGCTTGGACTAGCCCAGACTTAAGTTGGAATTAAAGCGCTACCATACAGAGATACCACCCCAAAGTTTGGTATCAATGCCCTACTCATACAGTGTGTAATGACTCTGAGGTGCTTGGACTAGCCCAGATTTAAGTTGGAATTAAAGCGCTACCATACAGAGATACCACCCCAAAGTTTGGTATCAATGCCCTACTCATACAGTGTGTAATGACTCCGAGGTGCTTGGACTAGCCCAGACTTAAGTTGGAATTAAAGCGCTACCATACAGAGATACCACCCCCAAAGTTTGGTATCAATGCCCTACTCATACAGTGTGTAATGACTCTGAGGTGCTTGGACTAGCCCAGACTTAAGTTGGAATTAAAGCGCTACCATACAGAGATACCACCCCAAAGTTTGGTATCAATGCCCTACTCATACAGTGTGTAATGACTCTGAGGTGCTTGGACTAGCCCAGACTTAAGTTGGAATTAAAGCGCTACCATACAGAGATACCACACCAGAGTTTAGCATTGGTACCTTACTCATACTCAGTATAATGACTATATGCCAACCAATCCACATTTTGACCATCATCGAAGCACCAGGTCTGTAAAGTACCATTATTAAAACAGATTTTGGTATAACTGGTTTGGGTATCAAAGAACTGACCTTCCACTTTCTGGGCAGCCAAGATCCACAAAACCACAGAGGTGGTCTTGGATGTGTAGGAAACCTCTGCTGACGGAAACACATGTAGCCTCTAACACCCATAGCCTCTAACACCAGCTTGACTTAATTGTGCAGGTTGTGATTTATGCTTGTGTTTACCTACCATGTGGCAGGAGAAATTAAGCCCTTTCTTTATTACCAGCTTACACCATGTTATGGCCAGCGGTATTCAAGGTATTTCTTTCTAATTGCTATGTTTTCTCTGCCACTGAACTGTGGAATAACATGAATAGCATGAAAACACTCCATGTCTTTGTGCATATAGATCTGACAGCAGCCTAAAACTGTTCTTGCTAATGACACTTTGACATGTTAGCTTACTATTTTTACTTGGATGTGATTGAACTGAGTTTTGGTGTATTTTTAACATGATTTCAATGTTGTTTTGTCACAGCAGCTATGTCCTAAGTCATGCAGGCGACTGATAGGTACAACAGTGTTGAGAACCAGGACTAATACTGCTTCAAGTTTTGGTAACTTTCGCTTTGAAATATACTCTAAAAAAAGTAGGTTATCTTCAATTAGTTTTATCTACTATTAAAAATATTTATGCGATATATCGGAGTCAATCAATGTTGATATGATGTTATTGAATGTTTTGAGAGTGCATCACCATTTTCACTTCCTTACAACCATAGTTATTTGGAATGTAGTCATAAGACATCTGTCCTTGAAACGTTGGTTAACGTTTACACTTCCCATCCAAATTGAAAGTTCATTACCCCTTACTTTTTTTGAAGAGTATATTTCCAGTGTAGAAGATCTGATACCACGTCCATAGGGAAGTGAGTGAGTGTGGTTACTTCATGCAATATTATAGCCATATCACAGCCAGGATACCATAAGTTGGTTTCACATATTGTCCCTTTGAGTAGAATCAAACCCAAGTCTTCAGCATGAAGAATGAATGCTTTGACCACTAGGCTACCCTACCACCCCTCCAGATTGGGTGTTGTGTACCAGTCATTAAGATGCCAATAGGAGTAGACAGTGTAAACAATGTACTTAGTATCATCATCGAGGTAAATCATGACTTCAATCAGTGGCGTGCAGATCATGCAACAGCTAAGGGACACTACTCTGTATGATTAACTGTGGCATCCTGTCCCAGTAAGATCACATAACAATTAAAATCAATAAGCCATTATCAAGCACTCTCATTACATGATAAATAGAAACCAAATGAGTCATATCTATAACATGTAATATCTCTGATTCATGCCTGGATTTTCCTGCCACAAAAAACACAAAAATTATCCAGATCATTTCCACTTGGTAAAAAACTAGTTTCACCACCCTAATTCAATAAGAGAACATCTCTCTGTTCTGTATTCAAGACTTGGGATGCAATCAGACTTGACAGGTCATTAAGCAGACTACTAGCAATACTAGTTTCCTGGAGGTTTCTATGATGTTGAAATGGTGGGGAATCAGGAGCACTAAGAGGACAACTCTGACAACAAGAGTGATGGAGCCACGAACACCAGGAAAGAGGGTTTTAGGTGCTTAATGATCAGTCAGAAGTTAAAACACATGGTATGGATGGTCGTTTATGTCATAATCTTAGTGTTTTAGATTGATGACTGTGTGAGTAGGGGCACATAGGGCAAAGTGTGGGCAGGTGAAGGAGTAGAACAGTTGAGAGCTGGGGAAGAAGGGTGAGGGGATAGGGGATATGTTATGCAGAGACCTTTCTCCTGAAACACTATCTGAAGACAAGCATCAGGTAACTGGACATATTCTATCCTGAAACCATGTGGGAAGATAAGCCTCAAGGGTTAGGACATTCATTAATACACAAGATAAACATGAGGTTTTGTCTTGTCAGTTTCTGATTCTGTGGTAGTGGTAGTGGTAGTGGTAGTGGTAGTGGTAGTGGCAGTGGTAGTGGTAGTGGTAGTGGTAGTGGTAGTGGTAGTGGTAGTGGTAGTGGTAGTGGCAGTGGTAGTGGTAGTGGTAGTGGTAGTGGTAGTGGTAGTGGTAGTGGTAGTGGTAGTGGTAGTGGTAGTGGTAATAAATCACATATGAGGTACAGAAATTACCAATGTTTTGCAAACCCAAATTGATGGAAGGGACGTAACTCTAGATCTGTTTCTTTTTGTCTGCAAAATCTAGCCATCATGCTACAGAAAGATTTATACCCATGCTTCAAGCAATTCAAACTTAACATTGAGGTATTTGGTTAGAAAAAATTGTTGTTCACTGGTCCCTCGGGGCTCATGGGTTGATGTACCCTTGATAACTGTTTATGTTCCCTGAGACAAACATTAAGGGTGCATCAACTCATGTCCCCCTCGTGACCAGTGAATAACTTACAATGTACATCCTGGAATCACAGAGAAAGATGTGTGAGAGTCAAATAACAAACATACCAAATTAAACAAGATGAAGTCATGTCTGCTAGTCAGATCCAGTGGAAATAATGGTGCTGTTTACCCCCTTGTAGTGACACCTAACATTTTAACTGCCCTTTTAGCCAAGTCACTTCGTGACACCCCAAACCTTTTGAAAATCTCAGATCTGTCTCTTACGGACAAGTCATGATGACTGTTATCAATCTGTCTGAAATAACACTTCAACCATTCTTCCCCATTTGGATCAAAACCATGCACCCTGAACCATTCCACTGTCACACGGACATATTCCTGACATCAGTATGACACCTAGGAGCATCAGCATCCTGCAAGTCACAATATGTTATGAAGAGAATCCCCAGAGCAATGAAGAAATCTGTGATTGGCAGAACCAAAACAACTAATCCTGGGCCACTGACACCCAGTTCCAGTCACGTCATTGAAGTGCTTAGCTGGCATCGTTGCTGCATCCAATTGACATCAATGGCACTACACAAGACAAATTCTGTCAGATTTCTGAGAGTCAATATTTGACACACGAGGAGCGACCAGGCCTCCAAATACTGAAACCTTGTTAGACGTCTTGCGGTAATTTGCGAGTGCGCTCAAATCGGTAATACTTTCAATCTGGTTAGTTCGTGATTGGGTTAGGTCTGCTAATCCTCTGCTTAATGTTACCTAATAAAGGACCTTAAGCCCCTAGTTCATCTTTGATGATGCCATTGAAATTTAAGTTGCTGGCTCTAATTTGTTCAAACTTCATTTTGTTTTGGAATCACTGTTACTGTGAATGAGCCCTATGTGAGTATCAGTGCCTCATTTGGGATGTGAGCATTGCTGGAAATAGCCTTCAACCTTGCCAACTTACACTGACTTGTAAATTGGGCAGGTAACATTATGGTAGACTGGCCAATCAAGAGTTTAGACTGACAAGAAAATGTTCACTATATGTTATGTATCTACATATATGGCTACGTCGAAGATGAACATATGGAACTAACTGCAAACCTTATGCAAATAAATCGTATGAGGATCATGCATCAAACTGCTGTAAAGCATGCACAAATAACATGCATGTGAAGAACTAAATGCTTGGTGATAAGGTTTGTTAAGAATTCGTCAAATTTTACTGTTTCATAATTCATTCAACTCAAAACAATAATCTTTTCAACTGTACATATTTGTTTTACAATACATCAGTTAACATGTAAATGTTTAAAGTGTGGAATATTTTGCAAAATCTAGTTTAGAGCAGCTGACTGATTCTAAGTAAGTGGCTACACTGAATCTAAACTATTCATGTGACCAAAAATTCATTCCCACATTCATATACAACGAGCAAAATAGTTGGTACATGTGCAAGTATTTATGAATGACTGTTAAATGAGCAATGATAGGAGGTGTACTGCACCTTAGAAAATTCAGGTTAAAATTGATCTTTAGTCAATGGACATACATAATTAACCATTTTTATTGCAGTTTTAAGCTTGTCAGAATATGTTTCATTGATCTTAAAAATCCAGTTGACAATATTTTGTTTACATGTGATATAGTTAAAAGTGCTGTTCAAAACATTTAACATGGCATTAAGACCATATTACCCTTGAGAGAAGCATACAACTTATAAAAAATAAACAGCCAGGTTTTCATGAAAAGGCAAGCATATCCTGATACACTCAGGACACATGAAATTACATGGCTTTTAACGAATATGAGCTTAAATGTAATATCTTTGATGGACATTAAACATTATCTCATTATAATACTATTATGATATTTTCTATTGCTTTTATTGTCTTAGCATTAGGACAGGGACAGACAATGTATGGAATTCTTGGCGTCTAAAACCAATTATTGACAATAATGAGATCTTTAATTGACAGTTATTGGAAGTGACAAGCTCCAATGTAAGTTGAGAAACTGTGAAAGATCAAAGACATGCAGACAGTGAGAATCATCTGAGAACTCAAACAAGCTGACAGATTTCCTTATTCCTATTATGCGTGAAAAATGTCTACATTTTGCCCTTAAATAGTTTTTCAAAGCTGCTCATCAAATGCTAACAACACAAGTTCTCTTTATAAGTGTTTAGATTTTATTTTGGAGGTAGATTATTATTTTTTGCATATCGGCATTAAAAAATGTTACCGTACACAGATATGAGGTTGCACTAAAATTCTGCAACAACATTTTTGTGTTTATATTTTTTAATGTTATATGTATATCAGTATATCTAAGGTCCCCAGCAGCCTTTGTCCAAAGAGGCATTTGAGTGGATCAAGTGTGGTCTGTCGTACAGACCCTGAAGCAAATATATCCACGAAAGCCCACCCAAGTCTTAGCAGAAACTGTGGCAAGTCTAGATTCCCTTAGCCTCTGAGAATGATGAAAGTCTCAGGGCTCCATTTCATTATATTTTTTTTTCACTGTGATCTTTTTTTCAGTAATATATGTTCATTTCAGAGACTAGTTGTTAGTCAAGATCAAGTGGTAAGGGTATCCGAGTTAATGGAATGCATCTTACCCCATTCACACGGATGAAGCTCATGGTGTCAATCACTGAATAGTCTGGCCCAAAAAAAGTCTTATTGCTATATTTTTTCTTTGTTTGGTATTAAACAAAACTGTACAAATATACTATCACAGACAGTTAAAAAATACTTTCCTGTTCTTCATGCCCAGTGAAATGTGTGACAGGATATTTAATGCTGGATTTTCTCTGGAATTGATGTTTATATTCAGATAATGTACCTGTAATGTATGACTGCTTGATCTTCAGCATGAAGAGTAAATGTATTAATTAATCATTATCAGACCTCTGGAGATCCTGACTATTACAGGTCTTGACAGCAACATGTATGATAGTGCTGATTTGTGTGAAGCATGTCATCATATCCTAATTTCATAGACTGATGCCTATGATGTCAGTCACTGGATTGCCTGGTCGAGACTCAATCATTTACAGTCTGATGTCATACAGCTGGAAAATTACTGAGGGTGGTGTTATGCAGAACAAAACATTCATCAGCGACTTTCCTTCCCAACATATGTCCCTGATGAACAACATTTGCCACGCTGGTGAAATCTGTGAACTGATATTGTGCTGAGAGATGAAGAGGCTTCACCCAACCCTAAACTTGCACAAGTCTCTAAGGTAATAATTAGCAGTTTCAATGATAATTTCTACAAAACAATAATAAATATCAGCCTGTACTGTCCACTTATCTAGACCTGAACCTTCAAAGGATGTCATTACTTTTCATCTATGGGCTTAGCATCAGCACAGCCTTAGAGCAAGGCTAGTCTCCACAACCAACAGCAACTTGATGGAGGAGAAAAGTCCATAGCAATCTCAGACATGCACCACTTGCTGACAGAGTGAAGATAATAATCAGAGACAAGATTGATTGGAATTCCTTGAACAGTCAGGTATAACTCTGCATTTCCGAGTCTCCCATCAGCTCTCCATGGACATGAAGAACAATAAAATTTTCTTATCTAATCTAAAACCAAACCTCACAATGTAAACAATTACAATCGAAACAGCTTTTGCTGCAGGCCAACAAGATAAAACTGGCATGATGCTTGCATTTAAACTTGAACTTTGTTGGACGTCTAAAAAGTTAAAGATTCTTGTTTTTTGTTCTTTGGAACCATCTTTCTTAAATGCCCACGGGGTTGGAGAAATGTTCTTCCAAAGCCTCTAGCTCTTAGATGCACACATGTTCGTGCAGCTTCATTATGTCCGGAATTCTTTTGACATTACCCAGAATGCCTCTGGAAAGTTACGTTTATATTTTTTGGGCCAAAAATGGCAGTGGGACCAAATGTATTAATACTGACTGAAGAAAATAGAAAAGGAAGGACAGAACACTGTAGGGATTAATAAAATATCGAGACGATAAAAACAAATCCAGTGAACAACAGTAAATATGTGACTTATGGTGATGGGTTTAAGATTGTGATCAAGTAGAAGAAAACAGTTCATTTGTTTGGTTCGGCAACAAGGTTTTCATCAGACGAGGGACTGAGACAATATTAGATTAGAATAACAAACTGCATGTCTATTCCAGAATAAATAGACTTACTGCAGGCTTGCAGATGGTATCATGCAAGCTTAGAATCAGTTGATATGGCATTTCGATCTATCACTTTACCGGCAGTGCTCTCTGGCATTTAAGCATCTGTACAATACAAGGCCCTGGGTGTATTCTTCTCATAGCTTTGTTGAAAATGATTTAAAAAGTCTCGCATCTTTTTATCTTGACAAATGTCATACATTACTGTAGATTTCTCAGAACACATTAGTGAGTGAGGAGGGTTTAAGGCAGCTTTGGGCAGTATTTTAGTGGTACCATGACTGTCAGATTTATGTGTGAGGAAACACATAAAAGATGCAGGACCTAGATTTTTTAAGCTCTCCTAGAGCTTTGATAGTTGTAACTTTTTGTTAATGTATGGCAGTTACGACTAACTTAGTGCTAACAGAGCTTTAAAAATCTATGGCCTGGTCTTTAATGGATGTCACTGTGATGGAACTTATGGGTAAGACCAGGATTTACCTCGAGTCCTGTATTTGAGGGTCCCTGGGACTCATACATCTTCAGGTGTCCTGCACTACAAAGTGAGTGAGTGAGTGAGTGAGTGAGTGAGTGAGTGAGTGAGTGAGTGAGTGAGTGAGTGAGTGAGTGAGTGAGTGAGTGAGTGAGTGCGTGCGTGCGTGCGTGAGTGAGTGAGTGAGTGAGTGAGTGAGTCACTCTTCAGTGACTTTCAGTTGTTTATATTCCAGTCGATAGGGTAGATCATTTGGGAAGGGAAGCTACTGTAATTCCAAAGAAAACAAAATTTGTGCCAAGTCTTCTATAAAACTCTCTTCTGTGTATCAAGTTTTACACACAAAATGTTTGCTAGCCTGTTCTAGCTGCCCTAACAAAATGAGATGAAAAATAATTTTCTTCTGTAGCTCTGAATCTATGATTGAAAACAATGATGAAATATTCTGGTTCTGACAAAAATATCAGAATTATAGAACATGAATTTGTTCATCCCATAAATTGTGCAAGTTCATTGCAATGTCATACTATTTGTTTGACAACAATTCCAAGTCATCAGTCATATGACTCTCAGGAGAATCAACTATCTAACAACAGAACTTCGTTATGACTTGAAATGAGGATGAAGCAACGTCATGTTACTGTTATGAATGAAAACATATCATTCACGCCATTTTTTTAATGGACTTGTGAACACAGGAGCTTCTTTACCTGAAATGACAGCTGGTTTCAGACAAGTTATTTTAACTTGGGATGAACTTGAATTAGAATACAGAATACTATTTGCATGACAACCTATTCAAGTAATAAGAGACATTCAGTATCTACATGGATAATCTAAATATTATTTTATAAATAAGACAGAATACCATCTGCATCACAACCTGTCCAAGCAGTCAGAAACTTTCAGTCACTTCCTGTGGAATCCAACTATCCTCTAAAACTTTTAGAGATGTAATCTGAAACTTTTTCAATATCCTGCAAATATTTATGATCTGCAGGAAACAATATATCGTTCATAATTATCCAGAGTCCAACTTTTGTAGGATACATGGGGCAATTATGTCTTCCACATCCAACTTTTGCAACAACCCCTGTCTACTTCTGAATCGTGTCGCCATTGCTCATGTAATTGGTCATATACTTGTTATATATGGACAGTTTTGTGACCTTTGGGGTTAATTTCTTTGTTTGCCAGACAGATGACAAAAAACAGGACATCGTTATGAGGAATTGCACTTGCAATGAACAATGAAAGCTGGTGCAATTACAGAAAAGATGCATTATTTTACGCAGATATTTACTGTAATGATCCTTTTCCCTCTCTAACTGTGAACAAATGAGGAGTATTGATTGGCCAAAATATAAAAAAATGCGTCTTTCAGTTGAAATGATTAAGAATCGGGTTTAACATAGCATTGAGGTTTACATCATTTAAAGAACAGCATGTAAGCACTACACAGTGCGTCTGCTGTTTGACCTCATCATGACTACTTGGGGTGTTATGCTTCTTCTACCTCCACATAGCTAAGGCTGAATAAAACACGTGAAATGTTTCTCGGGCATTGGCGCGGCACTTTGATTTGTGCGTGTAACAATTTTTATTGCCATGAAAAAAAATATTTTTGACTTGGCCGCATCCCATCGTATATTTGTCCACCATAAGAATGAGTCTGTAAGAACGAGTGTGACCAAATCTACAACTCATTAACACATGCTAAACTTCCCAAGCTGTATTTCTCAGAGAAAAAAATATAAATGTGTTCCTCCCTCATCACATTTTGCTGCTAAATTTTTGTCACTTTTGAAAAAATGTGCTCGATAAATATTTAATGTTTTTATGCAGCCCAATACAGTTTCACATGAATACTGAACCACTGAGGCACAGGTTGGTTTGTTGATATTAGTGCCACACACAGCAATATTCCAGCTTTATATGTAAATAGTCAATTCTGGACAAGACAATCCAGTGATCAACAACATGAGCATCGTCTGTATAATTGGGATACAATGACATGTGTCAACCTAGTAATCAAGCCTGACTATCCGATTAGTTACCTCTTGGGACATCCTTGGGGTTGCTGAAGATCAATTCTAACCCAAATCTTCATGGATTGCTGTGCACCAAACCTGAACCTTGACCTGTATTAATACCAGGCAGATAACATTAAGTAGCACACAGTGAAAGGAACAAACCTCTGGCCTCCAGCTCTTGTTTCTCTGGCATCCTGGCATACACAAGGAAGGGAACTCAAACAGACTTGGCTCTGAGTTGCCATTTAGCCATTACTGGTTAGCTAGCACTTACTGAAAATGTCACATCAGCCTTAATTCCATGAATAACAACTTTTTATGTTAAAAAGTCTGATTCGCTCTAGGTGCCAGAATTAACATTGCAGACACAATTGGATATATTTTATTTGCGGCAGACACATTTGGGTATATTTTACTTGTGGCAGACACATTTGGGTATATTTTACTTGTGGCAGACACATTTGGGTATATTTTATTTGCGGCAGACACATTTGGGTACATTTTACTTGCGGCAGACACATTTGGGTATATTTTACTTGCGGCAGACACATTTGGGTATATTTTACTTGCGGCAGACACATTTGGGTATATTTTACTTGTGGCAGACACATTTGGGTATATTTTACTTGCGGCAGACACATTTGGGTACATTTTACTTGCGGCAGACACATTTGGATGTGTGTTCCATTTGTTCAAGAAAATATTAATGTTCTGTATATTCAGTTGGAAAACCAAAATTGACAATGCCATAATTCTTGTACGCATTGAGCTCATGAAATGATTTTTAATAGAAAAGGTGCAGGTACACAAGACACAACCATGTCCACTTGTGTTATATGGATGTGTTGTGTTTCAATAACTTTGGTTTTTGTGTCAGGCATGATGGATTGTTTAATTCAGGCTTCTTTCAGAATAGGCAATATTCAGTTATTAAACATATATCACATCGTATTTATAAGAAATGAACATCATTCAACTTTATTGCATTTTGGTTTTCTTTTTGCTTTTGTAATATTTGTAGGAACAAAACTGAAATTTGTATGGCTTAACATCTTATGAGTTTCAGTTTATTGAAATAATATTATTCAGTTGATTACATTGTGACTACAAAACACACATTGTCACCACAAACTCACAATGCGACCACCAGCCCATATCGTCACTCATGAAGATCATGGCTAACGATGGTTTTCAGTAATCCATGCTTGTCATAAGAGGCGACTTACAGGATTGGGTGGTCAAGCTTGCTGACTTCAATGGTTGACACGTCATCATATCCCATTTGCATAGATCAGTGTTGTTGATCACTGGATTGTCTGGTCACGACTTATTACAGACCTTTACCACACAGCTGGAACAGTGCTGAGTGTGGTGTTAAACAAGATTCTAAGATGTCTCTCCACTTGATCTGGGTTTCAAGTTTCTTGTCAGTCAGTGAAATTACTTCAACTTGTTTTCATTTCATATAAACTATACATTCATTTGGGAAATGACTTCAAATGAGACAATCCAAGGAGAACAGAACTATTGCAATAGTATTGCAATAGATGGTCGCAACAGACTATTGTAATAACATCATCATATCGAAAAAGCGTAGATCATTCTTTTGTCTGGTCCAGACTATTTATAAACCATAACCACAAAGCTGGAATATTGCTGAGGGTAGTGTTAAACAAGATTTCAAGATGTTTCCCTATAAGATCAAAGGCTATAATAGTTAAGGGCAAAACTGTACTAAACTACACTATACCTGGGGATGGAGTGAACTGTGATTCTTAAGTCAAGCTAACCAATCAGTCCATATTGTCACCACAGTGTAACCAACCAGCCCATATTGTCTCCACAAAACCAGTGTAACCAACCAGTCCATATTGTCTCCACAAAACCACAGTGTAACCAACCAGGCCATATTGTCTCCACAAAACCACAGTATAACCAACCAGGCCATATTGTCTCCACAAAACCACAGTGTAACCAACCAGCCCATATTGTCTCCACAAAACCACACTGTCACCAGTAACTGACATTATGGTCACCATTTGGTTACAATGTAACAGGCTTTTCCACCAACCATAGCTGTGGTTCGTCCAACCTGGAATGTGTGACAGACATGAAATTTAACTACCAGCCATCAACCATGAAGGCAATTAAATATTTACACCTTGAGAACACAATTGTGATGCATCAGCTTTAAAACTATTTTCTCTTGATGGACTGTTATTTAACTTTATTTGATCAAAACAAGGCAACAAATGTTCACTATGGTGCACAATGCACTCCACAGCTGCATCTCATGAATAGGACTACTATTGAAATGACACATATAACTTTCCATAGGGATCATTTGTGGGTGGGTAAATGTATGGTGGGAGAGGGATGGTCAGGCTGAGGATGGGTTTGTATGCAAGTGAGGAAGTTTGTTTTAGTTTTATGCTGCATTTAGCAATATTCCAGCAATAACATGATGGAGCACACCAGACATGGGATTCACACATTGTTCCCATGTGGGGAATCGAACCTAGGTCTTTCTGTGTGACGAGTGAATGCTTTTAACGTTGCCCTCGGCAATATTACAAGGTCAAGTTCATGACACATGTCATTGTACCTGGATGTTGGGTGAGTGAGTGGTTGAAGAGGGTAAGTTAGTGAGTGAGTGAAGTGTTGAGTGAGTAGGTCAGTGAGTGATTGAAGAGCATAAGTTGTTGAGTGAATTGTTGGGTGAGTGAGTGAATGAGTGGTTGGAGGGGGTAAGTTGTTGAGTGAGTAAACTGAGTGAATTGTTGAGTGAGTGAGTGAGTTCTTAAGTAAGCGGGTGAGTGAGAGAGTGAGGAAGCAAGTGGGGGAAGGATAGAGTTGACTCTAATATCATGAGGGAGAGACTTCATAGAGGTCAGCTTCTCAGATCTGACCCCTTCATCAAGTGAAAGACCGAAAGCTTGGATGTGGAGAGTGTATTCATGAGAACAACCAAGGTAATAAGGTGATAATGGCGGACACAGGACAAGGGAAGTTCGTTGTTGTAGATGCTGTAATTGGCATTAGCAATACATAAGTGGAAGCCACAGGTATTCATTTCATACTGACAGTACTAAGTACAAGATGTACTAATGTACAAAAGGAAGGCATGGGTACACATCACCCAGTGGTAATGTTCCTTTTATTAATGACATTTACATCCAGCAATTCACTCCTTTGCGATATTATCACTTCTAAATGCCATTAAACATCATGACATTAATATCTGCCCATCAGAATATACATTTCACAAACACAAAAGCATATTCAAGTTTCAATAAATGATTACCAGAATAAATTCTCAGATACCACATTAACTCATTTACATGGAGAAGCTGTAAACAAGATTAGTGATATCAGTCAGCAAAATAATGGAATCATAAGCCTTGTCCACTTTATTATCAACCATTTACAAAATAGTGAGTGAGTTCTGTTTTATGTCGCACTTAGCAATAATCTTGAAATATTGTGATGGTCTATAAATAATCAAGCCTTGTGATCAACAACACAAGCATTGATCTACACAATTGGGACATGATGACATGTGTTAACCAATTTAACTGTCAGCGAGCCTCGCACCACCCATCCTTCTTGCGACAAGCATGGGTTTCTGAATATCAATTTATACACGGGCGGGGCGGGGCAGGGCAGGGCAGGGATATGATGACATGTGTTAACAAGTCAGCGAACCTCAGACCACCCATCCCTCTTATGACAAGCATGGGCAGGGCAGGGCAGGGCAGGGCAGGGCAGGGCAGGGCAGGGCAAGGCAGGGCAGGGCAGGGCAGGGCAGGGCAGGGCAGGGCAGGGCAGGGCAGGGCAGGGCAGGGCAGGGCAGGGCAGGGCAGGGCAGGGCAGGAGGGCAGGGCAACATTTCTGGAATGTTTATGTTTGTAATGTATTCCTAGTATTGAGACAAAAGTTGTTGTATAAGACTTTGGTCAGAGAGTTAAGATCTCACCAATGGTTCAGCATGGCTTTGGTTTGGTGCTTCAGTTCCAGGCTACCTTCAATATTCTGCTGACTCAGCACACTCATACTTTTGAATATGTGTGTTATTAAATATGGCATGACTGTCACCTCAAACCTGCTATGTCATCAACACTTAGACATGACAAATTATATGTGCATATTGATTAAAATATTTATGGCTGTACTCCAAAAGCAAATTGAGCCAGACTCTCAGGCACGGACTGAATTCTATCTCACATCTGCTTGTTTCCTTGGAGACATAGTCTCCTTGAAAAAGGTTAGGTTCCTTTTACCACATATTTCCATATAAAATGACCATAGCTTGTGAAATTTTGTCCACTATTAAGTTTTTGATGAAAAACATTTGTTTTGGTTTTCAAAATGACATTATCATGTTAACATACTGAAGCTGAAATCGTTTACATAATCACATGCTTTGTAACTTTTCCACAGCAAGAGATATTTGACTTCGTTTTCAATTGCTATGTCTACTTCTTCGCATCATGTGATGATGACTCAAACTTTGACTGACATTCTTGCGTAGATTTCAAGAAACATATTGTCCTTGTTAACTTTTGCACAGGTATCACACCTGCTTGTACAAAAGTAAACACCAATGTAGATGTTTTAAAACTATACGCTGATGGACTGGAAACAGTTAATCAGAGGAATAGATATTGGATTTTTTATCTATGTTACCATCTGACCATGCTATCAGAAGAAAAGAAGTAAACTGAACTATGTGCAAACTGTTTTTAAAGCAATTTTGATAAAACTTTGTTGAATATTATACCATTAAAAAGTAGAGGATATTGGATATACAAGATTGATAATATACAAATGATGATACCAAGGAGGAGACAGGTGATGAGACATTAAGGGAATATGTAACAATTTATTCCATTCCTTTGGAAATGTTTCATCTGTATGAGCATAAATTACTTTTTCTCCAATATATTGGTATTGACTAGTGGTATGCTCACAAAATGGAATATCCCAACTTTTTTTTAATGGAATATCAGACAGCTTGCCCTCATCTTGAAATATCTACCAGGATAGCTATGGGTTACCTACCATCTGAAACGATATTTTTTACATCAAAGACCTCATAGTCCACACTATTATACTAAAACAAAAATTTGTGGAGGAAAAAACACACCATTCACATATTATACTGCTAAGAAAAAGTAGTGGAAATTGGATTTACAAGGCTGATAAAGTGCAAATGAGGAAGTCAAGGTGGAACCAGATGATGAAGAGGCATTAAGGGAAAATGAAACAATTCATTCCATTCCTTTGGAAATGTTTCATCTGTATGGATATATATTACTTTGTCTCATATACATAGGCATTGGCTTGTGGTGTGCTCACAAAATGGAATATCCCCTACTATTTTTAATGGAATATTTCACAATGATTGGGATGTACATGTATGTGTCCTCTTGTCATTGGAACATACATACAACAAATATATCCAAGAAAGGCAGTGGAAGTCTAAATTTTGTGGCAAGACTACAATTCCACAATTTTAGGATGAAGAAAGTCTCTAGGCTCCTCTTTATCATGTTTCATGATCATGATTCGGGAACTGTGTTTTCTGTAAAATACAGTGTTCCCAGAAATTATTGAGAAAATCTTTGGTTTTTTTCTAATGATGCTAAGATTGGAAAAAGGGCTTTCACTATGCACTAAGCATACTAAATAAGGGAGACAACTCTTGAAGGCTTAGAAGGCAGCTCATTATGTCAAGAGTTATCTCCCTTGTCTGAGCAGACGGCTTCCTGTGTTGACATGGCAGAATTTACAGCAAGAGAGAAAGGAAAGCTCATTCTAGATGATTTTGAAAGGGGTGAGGCTGATGCTAAAGTGTTAGCTTGTATACAGAACTTTGAAGAATATTCAAACAGGAACCGGGATAGAGCACAAAGCAGGGGCAGGTTGGCGTAGGAAATTCAGTGTTGTGGATCGCCGAAGACTTGGGCAGATTGTGAGTAGGGGCAAATTGAAAAGTGTTGAGAACGTCAGAAATGAAATGATTAGCAGAGGAAGTCCTCAGGTATGCAATGAAACAGTTAGGCAGGAATTACAGAGACTTAATTGGGTGAAAAAACGTGGAATTCCCTCGCCGTTGATGAAAGATGCACAAAAGGAAAAACGTTTAAACTGGTGTTGGGCTCATGAAAATCAAGATTGGGATAATGTTTTCTTTTCGGATGAAAGTTCTGTTTGGCTTTTCCCTAATTGTGTGAAAATTTGGAACAAAGATACTGTCAAACCTATCTACCAGCGACCAAAACATAGCCCGAAGTTTCACATGTGGGGTGGCATATCGGCTTGCGGAGTGACGCCATTGTGTGTTTTCACGGGAAACTTGACAAAAGAAAGATACGTTGACATTCTAAATGGTCACCTTCTTCCGACAGCACAAACATTGTATGAAGATGATTGGATTTTCCAGCATCATAATGACCCAAAACACACTGCGTGCTACACAAAACAGTGGTTGTCGGGCGAAAATGTTCAAGTTTTAGACTGGCCCAGTTACAGCCCAGACCTACACCCAATTGAGAATGTGTGGGGAGTCATGAAGGACAGAATAAACCAAAAGGGACTGAGAAATATTGAAGATATGAAGGCCGAGGTGGTCCAAAATTGGGATACCCTGTCACACGATTACCTACAAACTTTGATGGGTAGTGTGCCTAGGCGTATTCAGGCATGCGTTGCTGAGCGAGGAGGTCTAACAAAGTACTAAAACAAGACTGAGACTGTAAAAGGATGATGTTTTAACATGTTTATGTAAGTAAAACGCCAGAAGTTAATAAACGTAATGAGTTACATAACGCAACATGATTCTCATTAATTTCTGGGAATACTATATGTTAATTTCAGAGACAATATGTTAGTCAAGGCCTTGTGTACTATTTCAGTCCAATGGAAACAGTCTGGTGCCGGTCTGATGGTATGATCCCACAGCTCAGCTTGGATGGCTCCACTCAGATACATTGTATTGACTCCGTCTGATCTTGTTTCAGACCCTTAGTACTGAATGTCAAGTATGGTTACAACATATGTCATAATTTGTAGTCTTTCTGAATGAATCGGCTTGACTATCAACTAGTCTGTCTCTAAGAGCCACATTGTTTTCATTTCCACTCGGCCCTTTCTGCAAAGACCCAAATAAAGCCAGTCTACCTTTTCCTCAGATTCTGAATCTCATCTCGGACTTCTTCTCAATGTGTATGGAGTTGTTTGTTTCTTTCATAATTATTCAGGGTGGTGGGTGTAGCCTAATGGTAAAAGCGTTTGCAAGTCATGCCAAAGACACACATTTAATTCATAACATGGGTACAATGTGTGAAGCCCATTTCAGGTGTTGCCTGCCATGACATTGCTGAAATATTGCTGAAATATCGCTAAAAGTAGCTTAAAACCATACTCAGTCAGTCATAATCATTCATTTTCTGAGGCTAAACATTAGTCCAGCTCTAAGCTAATTGTCTCCTTCTATTCATATGTTATCACAACCTGTAGATTACAGCCTCTGGTATATTCCAGCTTGAACAATGTGCCAGGTAGACACATAAAGACAGTGCCCTGGAGCACAAGGTATGAATGGAATTTCAGGGAAATAGGACACTAGGTTTCTTTCAAGCACGTAGCAAGTCATTTTTTTCAGGTAAGCCAGATAGGTTGCAAAGTTTTATATTCAGACAGTACTGAGGGCTTGTACAACCTTTTAGCAACAAAAAGACTTATGCAATGGTAGGTACGCCACTGCCTTAGTCATCTAGGGCACTGTAATTCAAATGTGTCCCTTAGACATGCCATAGACTTTGTGAGTTTGAATCTAAGTCCACTGTGGTTGTTTCTAGGAATTGTCGCCAAGTTTGTCTCACACTTGCATCATCTCCAACTTTCAGTCCACGTGCAGCTGATGTGTGACAACATGAAGGTAATAGTGTGAAAAACAATCAAACCCAACTAACTCATTCATAAAGACATACACTCATATCTGAGAATGTTTCCTTCGGGAAAATTATAATGTTCCATAACTAATTCTTCTTTCAAAAGTGGGTGGTGGGGCAGATTAGTGGTGAAAGTGTTCACTTGTCAAGCCAAAGACCTGGGTTTGATTCCCAATTTTCTGGTGTTCCCCACCATGATGCTGCTGGAATATTGCTAAAAGTGGCATAAAAGTAAACTCACTCACTCACTCACTCACTCACTCGGGTTTGATTCAGAACATGGGTACAATGTCTGAAGCCCATATGTAGTGTTCCCCACTGTTATATTGTTGTAATACTGCTAAAGCTAAACTCACACACTTTTTCGGTTCAAACACGGTACAAAATTTAAATTTTGTGATTTTACTGACACTGCAGCAAAGTAGACCAACCAGAGAGCACCGTACCATGTATTGTACATATTTCCAAGGTCCATATGACAGACTGGGCTTTTTCTAAAACAACCTGACAACTGTGCATTGAGATGGATGAATCACATCAGTCTCATCTGATCGAGGTAATGGTTTCTATCAACTTTCAAGAAATATTTCCTTCATGAAATGTAATTCTTCTTCTGTGTCACTGGTGAAAGTTTTCATTGAACTGAAAATACAATGCCTGTAGGTTGGGTTCAGCTCTATCCATTGCCAGGCTAATCGGAAATGTCTACTGGGAAATGGTCAGGACAATGACAGTTCATAGTCTCCATTCTCAATAAATCACACAGAAATGTAAAATTACCTCAGGAAGAAATTGGACATAATCCTACAACCGGCTTTCATTCTGGATTTGGTCAGCTGGGGTAACCAGCGTCAAGTGCTCAATTCCAAGCTACTCACACAAAGCAGACAGACATCCTGACTCAGTTATAGTACCTTGAGGTCAAATTGGGTTGTTTAACAAAGCCACCATCTTCTGATCATGAGTATGAATCCCAAATATTAAGGAAGAGTTGGGTGGTAAAGTTGACCAGGTCAGGATCTGCTGGTCCTGGGTTTAAATCCATGGTACTAGGAAGACATATTGTATCGATCTACACAACTGGGATACGATGACACCCAATAGTCCCCTCTTATAACAAGCATGGTTTACTGAGGATCAGTTCTAACCCTGATCTTCAAAGGTCTCCGCAATATTCAAGCTACATGGCGACAGTCTGTAAATAATCGAGTCTGGACCTGACAATCTAGTGATCAACAGTATGAGCATTTTTTTTAAAATATTGATTCTCGTTTATTTGGAGTATAATTGTTTTATGATTTTTTTCTTTTTTATTTCCATCTTTTGAATTTGTGTATTTGTATTTGTGTGAATTGTCATTGATCAAATGTGCATCAGAAGATATTCTTATGCTACTGTATGTATAGATTATAATATAATGTGTATAATATATCGAATTTGTAATGTATGCCTACCTACAAAAATATATGCACACAAACACATGTCATATACATACATACGTACGTACGTACGTACGTACGTACATACATACATACATACATACATACATACATACATACATACATACATACATACATACATACATACATACATACATACATACATACATACATACATACATACATACATACATACATACATACATACATACACAGTTTTTAAGCAATAAATGAGAAGAAGACCAGAAGGCAAGAAAACGTGGAAAGTTGCAATTTGAATATGCAATAAATTCAGAGATTTCATAATATAACAGCATGAGCATTGATCTACAAAATTGGGAACCTGTGACAAGTGTCAACTAAGTCAGTAAGTCCACCAAATCCTGTAAGTCCGCCAAATCCTGTAAGTCCGCCAAATCCTGTTAGCCACCTCTTATGACAAGCGTAGGTTGCTGAAGATCAATTCTAACCTGGATCTTCCCCATCAAATGGACATTCTGCACAATAACTAAATTTCAGTTCAAAGTAGCAATAAACAAAATTATTTAATGCATGCTTTGGACAATATGTGTACAGACCTTGTTCTTATGTGGATACAAAGAAGCAAACAAACCAAAAAAAGAACAAAACAAACAGAAAGTAACCATTAGAGACCACCAAAATCTATACATCAGTTTGGATTCTTTACTAATTTCACTGAAATCAATGCTTCATCCATCAATATCAGACATGTTCAGACTTATATCCTAACAATCCATCACCTAAGTACCCATGAAATAATCGATACCATTTGGACATCAATTCAGTTGGCCCTCCAGCTGTCGCAAATGACCAGACAAGCCAAGACATAGACGACCGCTCACAGTCCCCGCCCTAACATATGCCCTGTAATGCAAGGTCAAATGACTAATGTGCAATTCGATTACATTCATCTTGGTTTATCAGGTCTCAACAGAGTAGTCCCTCCCTTTGTCCTGGAGTCATTGACTATGTGATTTACATCTCAAGGTTCTGCTAATCAGACTGTCTTCCTAATCATAATGACCAGTTTTGCAAAAAGGATTTTGTTTAAATTAAGCCTGATATCCCTAATGTAGATCTAAGATTTGGTTTGAAGGGAGCACCCTTGTGATGACCCAAATCATGAAATTTAGTGGCATTCTGCTCTTTTCCATTACAGCCACATGCTACACTGGTAATGGCTACATGTGTGTTCCTGTCTACCAGTGCTATTAGGATAAGTGAGGACATGGAGATTACAACTACCTATTATTTATGTTTAGTATGATATCATAATGGGATTATTTTTAGTATGATATCATCATTTAAAGTTTAGCATCACTGTGATTAATTGACATCATAGAATTTGATCTCATCAGATATGAGAGGTACAAAATAATTTCTGAAGAAAATTATTCCTCTTGGTCAGAGGGTGGTCCAGCACACTAAAATGACCAGAGTTGTCTCCTGTAGCTATGCCAGGATGTTCTGAATGGTCATGTCTTGGATTGCAACAAAGTCTTTAACTTCTTTAAGCCTGAAGTTCACAAATCTTAACATTAATTTTCCACAACTAAGTTCAAAACACCAAACACCTAACACCAAACACATTCACTCCAAATCTATGACACACGTTTGTACACAAGAAATCAATAGCACATAGTATCTATGGTATAAGCTCTGCATCTCATTGCTGAGTAATCAATTTTACTTGTTCCATAAAAGTTTTTTCAAAATTACCTAATATCTAGAGTTATCTTGAATGCAATGAAGAGAAAATGGATTTTGATATTATTTTCAAATTTAGGCTCAATGAGATGAGGAACTTGGGAGGAAGTCTCCCAGTGGAACACTGATTCTTGTAGCATTGTATTTGTGAGGCATTCGTCATGCATTTTACACCCAGTTGACTTGAACATAACAAAATTTGCATATGCAGAAGAGTCTCATTAACCTGCATCACATTTCTGAAACCTGCATTTAATTGAGGTCTCAGACTGGAGAAACGTACATGATTGTTACATTAGCCTATCCCAAGACAGTTCCAGAACAGAATAAGATTTTGGTTCAGTACATGAAAAGTGAAAAATGCATGTTTTAACCCCTTGGCAACTCATGATCAATCAGTGAGAGCTGAGGGAGTCAGGGAGACAATGATAGTTTTACAAATTCAAATTTAAATTCAAATTCAAATTCAAATTCAAATTCAAATTCAAATTCAAATTGCATACAACACAGTACAGGGCCATTTTAAAAACAGATTCACATTTCATTTCAATCAGTTTCTACTCTTGAAGGCGTATTAGAGTGAGTGAGTGAGTGAGTTAAGTTTTACGTCGCTTTTAGCAATATTCCAGCAATATCACGGCGGGGACACCAGAAAATGGGCTTCACACATTGTACCCATGTGGGGAATCGAACCCGGGTCTTCGGCCTTAACCACTTAACGCCTTAACCACTACGCTACCCCACCACCCCTTGAAGGCGTATTAGAAATATAACACAACAGATTTTAAATCCTGATAGTTAATGGTTGCATAACTTGTACTAAAGTATGAATAAAGTATTTATTCGGTATGTATTGCTTTTGAATGTTTCTTTAAGGATAGATATATAAGGGTATACTGGTACAAATCTTCGACATTGTTTAAGGTGTACATATTCTTTCAGATTTTGTGATTTATGATGTCTCTTGGGATTAATATTTAGCCATGTACTTCCACCTCAAGCAAAGATGGTACGACTGTAAACCAAGGTTGAGTCTAATAAATATTTCCCTGATTTAAAGGTAATCTTAAAACTTGCACAACATTCATACCTATAGCTAGAAGTTAATGTATTTGTCTATTCTTGGATGTGCATTATCTTTCTGTCTGGTTTGAAAATGTTAAAGAGAGTCAGCGAGGTGAAGGAAGATTGGGTGTAATGTTGCCTTTGAGAATCTGGTAATGTTATTATTGTGTGCATGGGTTATGTTGGATTGTTAGTTGTAGGGTGGAGGTGTAGATAGTAGGGTGTCGATTTTGTGTGGTGTGTGATGTGTGGTGTGGTTTGTGGAGGGTGGGGGATGTAATGTGGGATGAGGATTGTGGATTGTGGATTGTGAAGTGTTGGGTGTGTAGTGTGGCATGTGGATTGTGGGATGTGAGGTGTGGATTCTGTGGCATGGATTGTGGATTGTTGGGTGTGGATTTTTGGGTGTGGAGTGTAGAATGTGGGATGTGGGATGTGGGGTGTGGATTGTGGATTAAGGGATGTAGGTGTGGATTGTGGGATGTGGATTGTGGATTTAATTGTGTTATATGGGGTGGGGTGTGACATTTATGGCAAGCAATCACTTCAACCATTCAAATATCTCATACTCTGAGTGACACACAAACTGCATGTTTCATGATGGTGCTCTATTCTGTTTGAGTATCCATGGATCCCAACACAATTTACATCAGGAATTCATGAGTGTTTTAGGAGTCCAAAGCTATCACATTTAACATTGCCATGGGAATATCACTGAAAACTCATCATACCGAAATGCATGCAATTTTATCATTAAAAACTGGATTAATCAAGCACTACACTTTTGAATGGGAACCCAGACTGTACTCAATGGGATCTCTGAAATCAATGCATCAGAAATTTGCTATTCACATGAACAATGACATTAATTACAACTGCTTTGGGTTAGCACTGAATTTGCTACAGCCAACTTTACCTTATATCAGAAACCGTTATATCCTGAGATGGTGGTCCCCAATCAACAGAAGGCAATCGTTTGTGCTGTGATTACACTAGCATTATTTGGAGTGAGTGAGTGAGTGAGTGAGTGAGTGAGTGAGTGAGTGAGTGAGTGAGTGAGTGAGTGAGTGAGATCTCGCATCTTTTTATCTTGACAAATGTCATACATTACTGTAGATTTCTCAGAACACATTAGTGAGTGAGGAGGGTTTAAGGCAGCTTTGGGCATTAATTTAGTGGTACCATGACTGTCAGATTTATGTGTGAGGAAACACATAAAGGATGCAGGACCTAGATTTTTTAAGCTCTCTTAGAGCTTTGATAGTTGTAACATTTTGTTAATGTATAGCAGTTACGACTAACTTAGTGCTAAGAGATGGATGTCACTGTGATGGAACTTGTGGGTAACCTCGAGTCCTGTATTTGAGGGTCCCTGGGACTCATACATCTTCAGGTGTCATGCACTACAGAGTGAGTGAGTGAGTGAGTGAAGACAGTTCCCCCACAAGAGACAATCACAGAGGACAATCATATCACAAGAGACTATCACATATGACAATCATGTCACATGAGTGAGTGAGTGAGTGAGTGAGTGAGTGAGTGAGTAAGTGAGATCACAACATCACATGACATCACTATGTGACATAACTATACAGTATGACATTGCTCTTTGTGACATTACAAGATTGAATGACATCACTTTGTGTGACATCACAATACTGCATGACATCACTTTATCTGACTTTACAGTACTGAATGGCATCACTGTGACTATATGACATCTCAGTATTGCATGACATCACAATCCTGCTTGACATCACTCCATGTGACATCAGAATACTGCAAGACATCTCTCTAAGTGACAATATGACAACACTTTGTACAACATTCAGTGACTGAATGACATCACTCTATGTGACATCACAATACTGCATGACGTCACTCTGTCAATGCAACATTCCAAAACTTCATTACTCAGATCTGATGCTACCTGTCCATAAGTCTTTACCAATATTTCACCAGTGAAACCAATGCCAAACACATCAAGCACCAAAGTCTTCATCATCACTTAAAATGCACAAACAAGACAAGGCAAGCCCGATGAAAAAAGAACAAAAACTAATATCTAAAAAATAATATTTAAACAATAATATCTCATAAATCCAACCCAAATGATGCATCCACCTTCAAGAACATGATGAAAACAAGACCTATCATTTATGATCAAATCATTTTGATCACCTGTTTTGAATTTCCATCAGCTTCAGTTTTGACAAAGCCAAAAGACCTTTCATAAATGTCACACTCGGATTGTACAATATTTCTGTCTTACCATCAAAGTTGTCACAGATGATGATTCATTCCGACTTATCTATCTCAGCGATGAGTTTCTCCGTGATCCGACTTCTCTATCAAATGGAAATGTCTGGAAGGAGAAACAGATCCGATTTCGATTACACAGTATAAACTGTCCAACATGATATATGAGGCTAAGTTGAGACTTATGTATGTCTGGGTATGGCAGCATGATGTTCATGAAAGCTTGGAGAGCTTGACTCTCTCTAATCAGACAGAGAGTCCAGTGACTGGTTTGATCAACTGATTTAATTATATTAATCAACAAATTTATTACTCCTTTTGGGTTTAAACATATTTTATTAAAAAAATATATGGATCAATAAACAGGCTTGTGTGAATTGTGCCTTTCCATTAAAGTTTTTGGAACTGGTTCTAATTAAACATATTGAATCATTACGAGAAAACTGTATAGGTTCCACTGAATATTAAACAGTCAGATTTCCTGTTCATCATTACTGAAAATCCATTTAATCAGTTGAATTGTAATGGTGCAAATCTGATTGATTTTGAAATGAATAAGTTGACAATTTTGAAATGAATAAGTTGACACAGATTTCAAAATTGAAATGAAATGAAATTGAAAGTTTCATCAGTGTTACCAATGGGAAGCAGGTTTATATCAAACTGTTTTAAATAATAATAATATACTCATGGAAACAAATTAGAGAACATATGAAAGTACAAGTGTTCCTTTATTCTTTATCTTCACAAGGTATGCTTTGCACTGTGGGTGAAATTCTGGAAATTACTAAAGAAACACATTTACTTTCATGTATTTCTCTATTTGTTTCTATGAGTATATTATTGCCTTCTTAATGAATTATACTTTGGACATATGAAAAAGTATAGCCTGTCTCAAAGTCCCTGAAGCCCATAATGAAGCAAGTCTAGATTTCTTCTTGTTCTCATATCTTTCTAAGGCTCCTTTTCATTTGAAACATCACCCGTAAAGATCTGGGTAAGAATTGATCTTCAATAACCCATGCTTGTCGTAAGAGCTGACTAATGGCATTGGTAGTCAGACTTGCTGATGAGGTTGACATATGTCATCAGTTCCAAATAGTGTAGATCAATTCTCATGATGTTGATCACTGGATTGTCTAGTCTAGATTTGATTATTTCACGGCTGCCACCATATTAGCTAGAATACTCTGAGTGTGGCGTAAAACAATACTCACTCAATTCAAATTGTGTTATTTGATGTTGCCAAAATTCTGCATATTCTAAGCCTAAGCCTTAGCCTGGAAGAAATAGTGTAGCAATCCACAAGAACAAGAAACCATCCATCATTTCCTGGACAGAAAAATATTAATGTTCAATTAATCTTTCTATCACATACAAATGAAATTATTTCTATTGACTGGCTTACCAACAAGTAACCATTAGTTCAGCAGCCACTACTTTGACTAATATTGTATAGCTACTCTTTTATAATGTAAGGTCAGGTGGTCGATGTACTCTGTCCTATTGCTTAAAACCACTATATCACCTCACACCACCACCCTCACCATCGGCACCCCCACCTTACTTTACCCGTCCCCATCTCATCTACCTCTTCCTGCCACCATCACCAATTTGCCATACATCACCTTGTCCACCCTTTGTGGATTGTGTATTAAAATGATTGTCACTGGATTGTCTGGTGCAGACTCAATGAACAATTATTTACAGACTTATGGGACAACTATAACAAGTGGATCAATTTCAATCAAATCAGGTATGGAATGCAAACAAAATGCAGTGGTTTGCATCCTGTAAACTCCAAGACATTGGAATAAGCCTTTATGGTGTTTCAACAATATGCCAGCAATATCATGGTTGGGGCACCAGAAATGGGCTTTACCAATTGTACCCATGTGGAGAATCAAACTGGGTCTTTGGGCAATTGCTTTAACCACTGGGCTACCCAAAAATCCTTCATACAGCTGAAACTGAGTGGGGTGTCAACAAACAAACACAAGCTGACAATATAGGTGAATCTTTTGTCATAAGAGATGTTGGAGATCAGTTTTGTCGCTCTTTCTTGATACATGGTTAGCGATTCTGGACATATTCCATCCCAAGAGTCAGATATTGCTCAGTATCGCATCTCACCAAAGAGAATAAATCATGAAAAACTCAAGGGAATAATCAGAGGTCATAATATATTGATGGAAGTGAAGGACGATATGTGTATTGACCTCAAGAGGTTTTGCCAACTGTTGTTACAGTTCATTGCCTGTGGCTGTGGCTCTGGCTCTGTGTGTGTCTGTGTTTCTGATGTCTGTTTCTGTGATGTCTGTGTCTGTGGCTGAGGCTGAGACTGAAGCTGAGGCTGAGGCTGAGGCTGAGGTCCAATTCAAAGCTCTGTGTCTGGGATGAAGCACCAAATATCCCACATAGGACGATATAGGCTGTATGGTATCCTCAAGGCACATATAAATGGCACTGTTTCACCCTAGTGACTTCAGAGCGACTGGTCTTCAATTATTCATGTCACAGTCCCTCAAAGACAAACGCTGGTAATAAGGCATATATATGCAGAGATGTCATACAGATGGTACAATAAAGATCACCATCAACTGACGATTCCTTCATGCCATTTTTGTCTCTGGCATAAATGATCTTTACGTATGGAGTCATGTGTATGTAGGTTACATGAACTGTTACAAATCATGGTTTTATGGGATTATGAGAACTCTGTTGCCATGGCAACTAAATTTCTCGATGCTTATGGGGGGATATTAATTCAACCACTTGCTACTGCGTGATGTTGTATATTGTGGTTCATTATTAGAAGTTAACTGAAGAATACAGTGGACTATGCTTTCTTGGTTTCCTTGGCAACCAGACTGCAATAATTTATAATAACCTTGGCTTGGTTTCCTTGGGAACAAGTGAGTAGATATTAGTAGAATATTATAACATCTTTTCTATATCATGAATCCAACAGGTAATTTTCACTTTCATCAACTCCGTTATGTTTTCTATGCTTCTCAACAAAAGTTAAGGAACACTTGATTTCTTTTGTCACAGAGATTCAATGGTCAGTATATCATGCCATGACAGATTAAGCAGATGAAAAATTGTTGGTATTCCACTTCTTTAAAAGTTTATAATCATTTCTTGACCTTGACCTTGACCTTTATGACAGGGTTAAAAAAAAAGAATGCCAAGGGATAGACGGGGGGAAGTCTGTTGAAGAATAATCTAGATTGTCAATAATCTTTGTGTAGTTGACATTGGAACAATCACCAGAGGCAACAGAAAATATACTGAATATTGAAAACAGTCCAGTTTCCAGCAGCTTATAAAACATCTACTGCAATTTATTCTTTTAAAATATTGATGCAATCCTTATCATTAATTTATTGTTGCTGCAGATTGCATTTTTGTGATGCTATCAGTACTTACCAATACATATGGGCTTTATTGTGTAAAATGTTGTATATATTTCATTGCGGCTACATGGGCATGTTAACAATAACTGGAAATAATACTATGCAACAAGGACTGGTCATAAATGTGCAGACAGTGTTTTATGATGATATTTCAGTTATGTTACAGATCTGTGAAGAAATTGTCCTGTTCAAAGATTATAATCAGCAGGAACAACAATCAACACATTTAAATCACAATTAAATCAGAGCTTTAATTTTGTCCCATTTGTTTTATTTTGATATTGAAACTGTACTAATAATGAAGGCTGGATCAGTCTGTAGATGCTATCAGTCACTACCAATATGTATGGGCTTTATTTACTTTGCAAAATGGTGTGTACCTATGTTTCATAACAGCTGCAGGTGCATATGGACAATGGCTGAAAATAATACTCTGCATCAAGGTCTGGTTATGAAAGTGGAAATAATGTTTTATGGTGATGTTTCAATTATGCTATGGATCAGACAGGAAATTGTGGTGTAATCACCAGGGACAACAATCACATGTGACAAATTATTTTAAAAAGTTCTGAGTTATCTTACTCCAGTACCATTTTTATTTTCATATTTTTTAAAATGAAATGATAAATATCTAAAAAATGAAATTCGGGTTATTTTCTTATTACCTCTGACTATCCACCCTATAACCAGTCGTTTCAAATAGTACCAGTCGAATTCATATGACAATTGCATAGAATGATGCTCATGCTGTTGATCACTGGATTTACTTGTCTTGACTCGGTTATCTAAAGATCGCCATCATATAGCTGGAATATTGCTGAGTGATGCATAAAACAAACCAAACCACTTTAATGATGTTATTTAAATCACTAAATGTCATTGATAGTTGCGGAAAAAATACAGCTTGGTGTCTTCAAACCATTAGTTAGATCAAGAGGGATCCTGTTTCAAGATCAACAGCACAAATAATTGGGTTATGGGTAAAGCAGTTTATATCCAACCCATCAATATCATTATACACCAAGCAGCTATTTGATATGGAGAATAATCACAACCTCTGTAGCCTTGGGACTTCTAGGCAGAACTTGTGATGGAATCTGTGGACATGGGATAGCACTGAGTGGGTCCCTGTGACCAGTGTATGACCTTGCATATTCACTGGTCAATACTGAAATGTGTGAGTGATGGACAAAAGCCTCTATGTATCGACTGATAAATGCAACTTGTGGTTCTGTGCTCAGAAGTCTTGTAATTATATGCAATTTATCATGTAATTAGCATTAAGGGGTGCGGAAGGCGAGCTGGCTAAGGCACTAGGCTAGTAATCCAGTGAGGTTGAGGTGTTGGGATAGAACACACCTGTGACCAGGTCTTAAAGCCTTGGAGGATTCATTAAACACTATTTTACCATCAGATTTCACTTTTGAATGCTTAAACATGGCAGTATGCCTCAATCGGATTTGAGGGTGGAGATGTTTAATATTTTGTTAAATGGCGCATTTAGAAATATTAAACAATATGATGCAACCATGGGAATCAGTTAAAACTGGACAAAACAATCCAGTGATTGATACTATGAGCATCGTCCTATGTCATTGGGGAAAATCAGCAATCAGCCAAGGGTGCTGAATCTGACCCCAACCCTAACCCTGACCTTGACCCCAACCCTTCCATTTCACATAGTAACCACTGGTGACAAGCATAAGTTGATTGGGACCAGCTTTAAAATGGAAAGTCTTTCGGGGTCACGTTTCCTGAAACCAATCATCCTGTGGATTTTGCTGAAATGCCAAGAATTATAAGGAGACTGGATCTTGGATTTAAAGCCATGGCCTGAATCCTGGCAGGGCTTTCAAGGATGCTACTTTGCACAATCAATATTCTTAACACTACCATGATGTTTTCCCAAGAGAGCAACTTGATCGTATTTAAACGTAATGAAAATTTAGTTTTAAAAACGCTGGTAGTTCTTTTCAAGAGAGCAGCAATTTCAGGATTTCCAGAACGAATTATCACTGTTTTTTTGCTGTTCTGTAATTTAGTAATGATTTCCCTTTTGTGTTATTTTATCACCCTGCAAGATAAATTTTAGCCAATACATGGCTAGGCTGCTAATTTTATGACTCTGAGTGTGGAGTTCTCCCATATTAAGACCTATAAAGTTTTAAGACATTAATCTGAAAACAGTGGGGCCTATGGGGTAGCTCAGTGGTTAAAGTGTTTGCTAGTCACACTGAAGTCCTGAGTTCAATCCCCCACATGGTAACCAAAGTATGAAACCTATTTTTGGTGTACCCTGTCATGATATTGCTTGAATATTGCTAAAAGCAGAGTAAAACTCAACTCACTCACTGACTGTAGGACTAGTGTGTGAGTGAGTTAACATTGTACTGGCTTCACAGTAATTTGGTGACAAGAAAAGACACGACTACAAGTTCAAACATTCCTAAATGTCCAGCAGTCCTGGGAAAAGGCTCAGTTATGCTTCGAATCAATATGATTTGGCCACAGAAAGGAAATTAGGCAACTATAGTTACTGTGATTCCAAAGGGACCACTAAGTTTAGTTTGCAATAACTGTAGCTAAATGTGTGCAATTTCTCCAAAATTTACAACCTACAGTATAGATATTAATTTGTTGTATCTGTCAGGTTGTTACAAACGTGTTCGTTAAAAATTTGGTTTACTGTATACACAGCCTGTTTAGATCAGTGAGCGGGTTCGGTTTGCTTTTCTGAACAATTATCAGCATGCAAATTTCACAGGCCTCTGTTTAGCTCCTGACAGCTAGTGATGGCCATCCTCACAAACAATTTACATGAGGTGGTGGGGTAGTCTTGTAGTTAAAGCAATTGCATACCATGCCATAGTCCTGGGTTCAATTCTCCACATGGGTACGATGTATGAAGCCCAATTATGGTGTCCCCTGCCATGATGTTTCTGGAATATTGCTAAAAGGGACATAAAACCATACTACTCACTCAGTCACTACAAGAGAGGGTCATAATTCTGAACAAGCTTTTTTGTTTTTTTTCACCGTAAATATAAAAACTGACAGCAAATGTGATCAGAGATGGTCTTTTTCAGTCAGGACCAGCTACATCTGAGGACAGGTAATATTAAAACTCATCTTCAACACACCCAAACCCATTCGGATTAGAATTGCTCTTCTGCAACCTATGCTTGTTGTAACAGGTGACTAATGGGATCAAGAGGTCAGGCTTACTGAGTTGACTGACACCCTTAGTCATTGTCTTCAAGTCCACTAGATTTTCTGGCCCAGACTTGATTATTAACAGACCAGCACATAGCAGCACTCTTGCAACATTGCACAAAAAATACCCCAAAAATCATCTTCAACAAAAGTGAATTTTGATGGATGATACGTTGCCAGGATGATAACTTGATGAAGGACCAATGCCTGAAGTGCTGCAGGTCTTAAGTGAAACCCACGGTCAAAGAAACAATCCCAGGTAATCAGGTTTAATCTGGGATTAGAACTCAGTATAATAGGATCTGGCAAATGAAGGGAGACAACTTTGCTGAGCATTTTGTGACACTTGTGACAACTTGGCTTTTCTGGTCTTTCAAATGTATTTGTCTGAAAGAAAATAGGCTCAAGTAGTCAGCTATAATGCTTGTAAATGGACAATAAAACTGTGGGTTTGAATTTCAAATGAGCACTATTATTTAAATAAAATGTTTCTTGGCAGCATACTTACTTTTTGTGCAGATTAAGCTTAAATTCTTAAGGTGGATGATTATTTTGTAAAGGGAATTGAGAATGAAAAAAGTGATTGAACATCAAGCTTAATCTGATCTTTTTGTGTGAATAATCAATGGACCTCAACAAGCATGGCTGAACGCTGCTATTGATTGTATTTTCATTTTGAGGCTTTCTTGTATATATTCATGCACAGATTTTATTTGATATAGGAATCTGCTAATTTTCCAAATATGAAAAATGAAAAACCACAAACAAACCAAAACCACTCTGAATAATGCATCGATGAACCAGTTGTCCAACAAATCATTGAACATGATTTTAGTAATGTACAGTATATTTAATACCTACTGAAAATCATAAGAGTTCATGCCCAAAGTTAAATTTCCTACCTACTTACATATTTAGAAAGGTAATATTTAAAAGCAATATCTTGTGGTGAAATATTATGTGAGTTTAATGTGCCAGGTACTTGTCAGGGTCAGCCTCTCTCACTTGTGGATAAGGCATCAGACATTGGATCAGAAAGTCCAAACCCAAAAGTTCAAATCTCAGCACACAACATAGGACTGAGAACATTAAATGTCAGCAAAATAAGTCTCAGTTCTGTCTATCTGGTCAGGGAAGTGTCTTTTGTCACTATATAGCAGGACATCCCTAATCTTGTAAACTTGCTAACTGGGCACTCATGTCAAGTAGTCACCCGACTTTTGGTTTTATTAGAGCCAGTTATCTATCTATGCTCTTTTATGATGAAAATGTTTTGCTATAATTTGCACTGAGCAGATTTATAAATACGTCTCACCTTCCGTTCATGAAAATGATTTTTATTTGTTTTCAGTTATACAGACTACCCAGTCAAGACCCTCATTGGTCTTGCTTTTAGCCACTGAAATGAACATGTTTTACGGAAAAAAAGTTTATCATTTATGTTAATTTAAAAGCCCAGAGATTTTCTTCATTTTCAGAGACAGTGGTAATCAAGACTTGCCACAGTCTAGATTTGCATAGACTGCATTGGGTATATTTGTTTCAGGGTCTCTCTGATGGTCAAGTCTTGAGGTTGGGTTCTTACTATTGCAAATACTGTTCTGTGGATCATAATCTAATGGTACCTTCATTCTCCATGTTAGCTCAGACTTGTGAAAGTCAAGGTTAGGATGTAAAAACAGTAAAACATGCTTGTTATGAGTAGTAGGGTCAACTGGTCGGCCTCACTGACTTGGTAGGCTCGTGTCACAAGTTCCCAATCATGCATATCATTGCTCTTGATGTTGATCACTGGATTGTGAGGTCCAGACTCAATTATTTACAGACTGCCACCATGTAGCTGGAATATTGCTGAGGCCGGCATAAAACTAAACTCACTCATCCATGTTAGCTAGTCTTTGATGAGTCTCCTAGCTACAGTAGCCACAGACTAGACCAGCCCAAAACCACTGTCTTTCATCTCTGCCTTGAGACTGAATCCATTTCAATAGTCTGAATGACTACAAAAAACCCTGACCACTCAAACTGATGAAGACATTTATCAATGGATGGCCTTGAATCAGTAGCACACATAGTTTCAAGGGTGTTGATGGCGTGTAAATTGTGGGAGCCCTGCAACCATGACACATCAATTAAAGTCCCAGCTCTGTCATTCAACCTACTGAAAACTGATTTGCATGGGGAGGTTGTAATATGCTTCTATTCTAGACAGACGATCCTTGGGTTTTAAGTTTGTCTGTCTGAGATTAAGTTGTCCAAAACTTCATTGTCCACAGTCGCTCCTGAACTCCTCAAGAAATGAAATTTATGTGTACCAGACAAGCATGCCTAATTATCTCAGTAAATCTGCTGAGCATGAGAGAGCTCCAGATGCCTGCAGTTAATGATATTGACTGAATGAGAAGAGTACTGCATGAAATCCAGATTGTCCAGACACCTGCAGATTAGCAACCACAATTGTGGTTGTTTTACTGGACACGCTCATTAAATGTTTCCTTTCATTGTTCAAGAGGTGCTGGTAGCTTTTTCATGTAACTCAAAGGGCTGAGATGCTGGTCCAATCTGGTCCAATCTGGTATATCCTGATTTGGTATTGCTGGAACAATGCTGAAAGCAAGTAGGATACTGGAGACATTTTTTCATGGAGAACAGGTTCAGTGGTACTGTGCACCAATTCTACCCTATCATGAAACTCTAAACAGTTGGTTGATTTGTTGCACTCAGCAATGTTCCACCTATATGGTGAGTGTAAATAATGGAGTCTGGATCAGACAATCCAGTGATCAACATCATGAGCATCAATCTACACAACAGGGATACAATAACATGAGTCAACCAAGTAAACGAGCCTGACCACCTTATCCTGTTTGTCACCCTGAGACCATCATGGGCTGCTGAATATCAGTTGTAACCTGAATCTTCATGGATCTCTAAAACAAGTAGAGATGTTATATCATATTCACTTTCATATTGATTGCATTTTTGCGAAACTGTTAAACTACATAAAACAACATCTCAAACATTAAATTTGCACCTTCTCCTGGATTTAACACTAAAATCGTTCATCCCTAAGATATGTGATTTGGTTGAAAGGTGGAATATAGCCAAAAGTGAAAAGAAATATGTTCCTAATATGTGCAAACATGTCTTCACAGGAAGTAATGGCCTCAATGAAGACATAAAAAGGAGACAATCACTTCACAGAAGACAGTGTGCCACAGGTGGTGTTCAAAGAGGACAATCACCACACACGAGACACTCACTGAAGACAATCCCCAGACAGGAGACAACCATCCCACATAATACAGTCCACTCACTGAAGACAGTTCCCCCATAAGAGACAATCACAGAGGACAATCATATCACAAGAGACTATCACATATGACAATCATGTCACAAGTGAGTGAGTGAGTCACCAAGTCAGCAAGCCTGACCACCCGATCCCGTATGTCGCCTCTTATGACAAGCATAGTCACCTTTTATGGCAAGCATGGGTCTCTGAAGGCCTATACTACTCTTGGACCTTCACGGGTGTATATCACAAGAAACACTGACAGAAGACAATCACACCACAAACAACTATCACTGAAAACATTCACCCCACAAGAGATAATCACAGAAGACAATCATGAAAAAAGAAGATAATCACAACACAAAAGACACTCGCAGACACAATCATGCTACAAGAAACAGTCACATGGGACAATCACACCACAAGAGACACTCACAAAAGACAATCATCCCACAAGGGACACTCACAAAAGACAATCATCCCACAAGGGACACTCACAGAAGACAATCATCCCACAAGGGACACTCACAGAAGACAATCATCCCACAAGGGACACTCACAGACGACATTATTATCACCACAAAAAGAGACAATCACAAAAGAGATCCATGAAGGTTAGAATGTATCCAGTAACCCATGCTAGATGACAAATGGGATTGACTGGTCATGCTTGCTGCCTTGGTTGACATGTCATCGGTTCTCATTCGTGCAGACAGATGCTCATGATGTTGATCACTGGTTTGTCTGGTCCAGATTTGATTATTTACAGACCACTGCCATATAACTGTAATATTGATGAGATTGGTGTCAAACTAAAACCACTCACTCAATCATAGAAGACAGTCACCCTACAAGAGACTCCTACACAGCAGACACTCCCCAGTAAGAAACCTAACAGTGTGGTCTAGTACTAACTCCTTGTGTCTGCTTCCATACATCAACGTCAACCAAGTGGTGGCAGCAGCTGTAACTTACTTGGCATCTGCACTCTTCCTTGTATTCTACATAGCTCACTTTCATCTTACAGTTGTCACTTTCACACCCACATGATCCAAGATGTATAGATTTTCCCGATCCATAAAGTATTTATATCCATATATAAATATTTCTGCATATGACCATATGTTCTAAAAATGTTAATTTAGGTCACTTTTATTTCACCTGTTGACAGTTTCAGGTTAGATTCATGCATTTTCAAAGTTTACACTGATTGAAGTATAATTTATTCAGTGGTTGTTGATAATGTAATTTTCAAGATGTTAATTACAGTTCATCATTTATTACAGAAAACATAAATATGGTAGAAAGTGCCATTGGCAAACAAAACAATTTAACAACAGAAAAATTATCCTTCTAAATGTTCATCATTGCCACTTTCTCCCCTCATTTAGAACTGGTTTTAGTGATTAATGCCTGTAGAAAGAGGCAAATAACAAGATCAGGAGGTGAGATCAGGAGGTCAAACTCACTGACTTGGTTGATGAATGTTATCCTATCCCATGAGGTCAGTTATTGAACTGTCTAAATATTTATACAGCACTGTCATGTAGCAGGAGTATTGGGGTGTGGAATTAAATTAAAAAAACACCAAAGACATTTTTCAAATCTGGTGACATTATACAAAAGAGTATCCTATTGAAACATGAAAATATCATGCAGATGTCCTCTCAGTATTTGCTTATCGAAACTGACAGTAATGTTTTGGATTAAAACATTTTGTTCCCCAAGCCATGGACACCGAATAGTTATGTGTGTTCAAACAGACCCTACACGTCTTCTTGTCATTTGGTCAAGGTTGAACTAAATTGGTTTTGCAAAGTTTAGTTCCCATAACTCTCCACCATGTAGATGGTTAACCAGGAACTCTTAGCATGGAGAGTCAAAGGACTGAGGTACTTCGTCACTTGTCAGCAAATTTCACGACTATCCATGACAGAAATAAAGATGTTACATATATAAATCTATCATACATGCCTCGCCATCAACTAACCCATTTACGACTCAGTACAAGTCATCTGATACACCATCATCATCCCTCTTCATCCCATTGGGAAATAATGTGTTGAAGTATTAGAAAAGTACACCATACTGTACTGGCCAGTCCAATAATTAATACTATACATCACGCAGTTGAATACACAAGGTAAATGATAAGAGTATGTATTTTCACAGATACTTTTGTTGAAACATGTGGAAACATTTTCACAATAGGACCTACCTGATGATGCAAGTCAGCCAGTGTCCATATTCTATAATTATCCAGGTGATAAGTGTATATATACAAGCGTGGCCAGGTAGGTATTGATTGTGGCCAGCTGTTATTCCCTGCTCCTAGTTGTGTTGATATTATGTTATTGATAGAGGGATGTAGACTTGTTCGTATAAAATGCATGTGTGCGTACCAGGAGAAGCACTGGTAATGGGTGAGTAGGTGCTCAACAACAGGTGGTGAGGAGGTGGGTGGATTGTATTGTGGGTAGGTGCACAGTAACGAGTGAGTGAGTGAGTGAGTGAGTGAGTGAGTGAGTGAGTGAGTGAGTGAGTGAGTGAGTGAGTGAGTGAGTGAGTGAGTGAGTAATATTCCAGCAACATCATGGTGGGGACACTGGAAATGGGCTTATATTTTACCCATGTAGGGAATAGAACCCAGCTGCTCAGCATGATGAGCAAACACTACAACCATTAGACTATGTCACTACCCCACTGTGGGCACACAGTAACAGAGGGTGGACGTAAGGGGTGGTGGAGGGTGTTAAGGGTGGGTAGATGATATTTGGGTGGGTGGAGTTGTAGGTGGATTGATGATATTTGTGTGGATGGTGTTGTGGGTGGTTAGATGATATTTAGGTTGATGCTTTTGTGGTTTGGTGGATGATATTTTGGATGGGTGGATGGTGATGGTGTTGGTTGGTTTGTGGATTGGTTGATGGGATTGTGGACTGGTGGATGGGATTGTGGATGGACTGATGGCATTTTGGGTTGGTGGTACTGAGGGTGAGTAGATAGTGTGGATGGTAGTGTGGTGTAGTGGATGGTATATTGGTTGTGTGGATTTTGATGTTTTTGTGGATGGGTGGATGGATGGATTGTATTGTTGATGGATGGATGGGTGGTGTTTTGGCTGGGTGGACAGTGTGCTGAGGATTGGCAGATAGTACTGTGGGTTGGTAGATGGATGCATGGATGGGTAGATGGGTAGATGGGTAGATGGGTGGATGGATGGATGGATGGATGAGTAGGAGGGTGGATGGATGGATGGGTGGATGGATGGATGGATGGATGGATGGATGATACATGGATGGATGGATACATGGATGGATGGATCATTTTGTTGATGGATGGGTGGATGGTGTTTTTGTTGGATGGATGGATGGATGGATGGATGGATGGATGGATGGATGGATGGATGGATGGATGGATGGATGGATGGATGGATGGATGGATGGATGGGTGGTGTTTTTGTTGAGTGGATGGTGTTGTGTGTTGGTAGATAGTATTGTGGATCGGTGGATGGTGTTGTCAGTTTATAGGAGGGTGGATAAGCAAATGGGTAGATGAGGGTCTGGGAAGGGGGAGTAAGAGGGGAGGGTGAATTGATGGGTGGCTTTCTGAATGAGTGAGAGAGTTGCACTGGTTGTGAGAGAGTTGCACTTATGAAATTCACAATGTGCACTACATACACTAGTTGGCCATAGATGCATTATCATTAGTGAAATTCCCATGAAACTTGCATGTTAATTTACTCTTGCAAGAATAATTTTCTTACATTTAGTTTCACTCGAATCGCTTTCAATACTTTCTTCCAGCTGGGGAGTCATATCAGCTACAGACACTTATCATCCATTCAGTTTTCCAAATATTTTTAAGAACACTGCAACTACTTGAACAAACTATATTAGACACACCAATCAGGTTTAACATGGCTGTTTATAGGATTTATAGGGTAGATAGTACACATGTATATGGTGCTTAACCAGGTGTCATTCAATAACTAATCAACGGAAAGATGAAAGAAAACTATGTACATTCACCCAAGGATAATTTCCAAGATGTTTGCAAAATATCAAAATGAAATGACTTCTTCTGAATTTATGAAAAGTATTCTTGCAGCAGTTAATTAACACGTAAGTATATGGAAATTTCATGAATAATGATCATCTTATGGCCAACTTCTGTACTCAGCTCCAAGCAGCTTGAGTCTTGATGAATCCGTTGCTAAGCACAAGATACAATTCCATCATCTGAATGTGATTCCAAAACTGACTTTTAACATTCAACCTTTCAACCTTTACAATGTTGACACACTGAAACTAAATGAATAATTACAAATATCAACTATAAGGTTGATCAAAATACAAAATTCTCAAGCATTCTTATCAATTTCCTGTCCAACACAATATTTTCATATGCATGTCCTTTCAAAATAGACAGGGATTGGTGGGGTAGCCTAGTGGTTAAAGACCACTGAAGACCTAGGTTTGAATCCCCACATGGTACAATGTGTGAAGGCCATTTGTTGCATCTCCCACCATCATATTGCAGGAATATTGCTAAAAGCTATGTAAAACTAAATTCACTCACTCTGAAAGAACAGCTGTTGCTTCAAACATTTTCATTCCCTGAGAGTGCTCAGTGAACTAATGTTTCATTGTCAGTTTTGAGGAATTGTGTTTAGCGGTAAGCAATGACAGAAGACCTTCTAACAGACTAATGCTTAGTCTCTGAATATATGCAATTCTGATTGTAACAAATAAACCCATTTTAATTGAAAAGAAGTCCTTGGGAGACCTGAAACAGAGGAAATCTAGACTTGTTTCATTTAGAGATTTAGCATTGCATGGAGTAGGGAAAATAATGTGGAGCTGGGAATGTCATGCAGACTAGACCTGCTGAGTAAGCAATTTATTGAGGCCCTGCATCTGTAGTCATACAAATTCTCCTTTATATTGAAATGTTTCAGCTGACATTTTCTCTTTGGAGTATACTAAACACTGCTAGGAGACTGCTGAGGGTTGACAAAACTCTCAGACTAATTTTTAGATGTAATTTAATCGTATCTAGGTAAAATCCTGAGATAACAAAAGAAATGCTTGCACTCTTTGACTCTGCTGGCAACATGCCATGCAATATTTGATGTTTTTCTATGTCTGACAGGTGCTTGTTATTGAGCAATATGTTACATCATATAAATCAACATAAGTATTAACTTATAATGTGGTCAGGTGAAAAAGTAATAATTCATCAATAATCATGCGTCATCAAGCCTTGTGTTATGTAAGTGAGATTAACCAAATAACATTATAGATGAAACTGAAAATACTTATCTAAAATGTTTCAGATTCCCTGAATAACAATGATTACAATTATTTCAAATACATTTCTGAAGGAAATATCTAAAAACATTTTCTTAGGGAAACAAGAATCAAAGTTCAGTTATAATCCTGTATGGATTTAGGGTCACCCCAAATCAAAGGGGAACCACTCTCATGATGAAAACTGAGGGAGGAGAGTTGCTTGTAGAACACTCCGACCCAACCTCATTGGGATCATGTCATGACTGTCCTCAAATGAACAGTGCAAATGACTGGTAAGTGAATTTATATAACTAAACTATACTGGTTATTACGCGATATATAAGTAATAATGTGTATATATTTTCAAATCTGTGTAGGTTCTGACACGTTATGTTTGTAAATTTGAGTATGAAAATATAAATACGCGCCAGATATGCAAATACGCACTCTAGATGCAACACTGTATACCAGTATGGAAAACATTGTGATACCTGAAGTAGTAAAATTACCATTTTAGAATTGAAGTAAAAAGATGTAGACAAAAAGGTGAAATGTCCCTTGTATAAATGGTAGTTATTTTAAAGAATTAAGAAAATAAGTCACTTAAAACTCTTTGAGCATTATGGAATATTGCTGACTGAGGCATAGAGTGAAAGTGACTCACTCATCTGACCACTTGATCAATTTGGCTGTCTTGAACAACAAACGTGATTACAAACCAGGCAAGATCTACTTCCATCAAGGTCTTTACCATCCAACCAAGATGTACTTCAGTCAGTGTTGTCACCAACAAGCCCACATCTTCTTCAACCAATGTTATAACCAACAAGCCAACATCTACTTCAACCTATGTTATCACCAACAAGCCCACATCTTCTTCAACCAATGTTATAACCAACAAGCCAACATCTACTTCAACCTATGTTATAACCAACAAGCCCACATCTTCTTCAACCAATGTTATCACCAACAAGCCAACATCTTCTTCAACCAGTGTTATCACCAACAAGCCAACATCTTCTTCAACCAATGTTATAACCAACAAGCCCACATCTACTTCAACCAATGTTATAACCAACAGGCCAACATCTTCTTCAACCAATGTTATCACCAACAAGCCAACATCTTCTTCAAACAATGTTATCACCAACAAGCCAACATCTTGTAATGATCTTCAACCAATGTTATCACCAACAAGGCATAATGAGCTTCAACAAATGAAGGAACCAGCTAATTTCTTTTGTTCAACCATGGGTCAAACTCACTGACTTGGTTGATGCATGTCATTGTATCCCATATGCGTGGAGTGATACTCATGCTGTTGATGACTGGACTGCCTGCAAAGACATGATCAATTTACAAACAACCACCATATTGCTTGAATAACTGTGAGTGCGGCGTAAAACTAGGGTCACACACACTCACTTGCTATTGTTCAACAAATGTCATCTACCAGTCAATAACTACTTAAACCAAAGTCTTCATCTATCGATCAAGACCTACTTCAACCGATGACTACTTCACCTAACACTTATACTTCAACAGACATCACCATCAACCAATCAGCATTAAAATTAACAAATATCTACCCAAAATTCCTTCGACCTTTTCCCAACCTCCATCAATAAACTATATGTACTTAGTTGTGCAGAAATTACTATTACAAAGATCTGCCCAGTAAGAGTAAATGGGCACTTATGCTCTGTAAACAAACCTCTGAGTGCCGCACAGTGATCTCTGATGCAATGATATCCATGGATATGGATCCGTTCTGAAGCCATTACTGATTTTTAGTGTCTCATCCGACTTTCCATTACTGAGAGTATGTTTTGCTTATATTGTGAAATGTATATGCTGTATTAGATGTCACGCCATTACCTGTCTATACATAACAGTCCCTTTGGAGAATAATCACAGAGTGAGTAGCCAGGAATAGTCTGCTGAAGGTAGTTGTTAGTTATACTATTATTACTAATATAGCATTCTGATAGTACTTGCCACAGAACTGGTTGTCAGATTGTAGAAAGGTTATTGAGTGAATGAAAAGTGATAAGAGAGTGAATTTGGTTCATTTTGAGTGTGAGTGTTTGAAAGTGACTTTATATATCTGTGAATGGGTTTGTTACTCAGTCACAGTGAGTGAATTCTGAGAATTTTGTGAGTGAGTGACTTATGGATGTGTAAGTGAGGTGAGTTTAATCACATCAGAGAATTTATGTCAGTGACTTGAACTCATCCCAGATTGTACAGTTTTTAACTTCATGCATCCAACAGCAAAGAAAATAAACAAAAAAAAATAAATAAAAAAATAATAATGTCGCTGATTTTGTGTTGCTGCCAACAGTAAATCATACTTTAATGAATAATGTACTAACCTCAGGTGAATCTCATGTGTCATAGGGAGAATTGTGGCCAAAAGGATTTTGGAAATACAATTATGTTTGAATGTGGCACCCACTTTTTCAATTCTCTAAGTATCAAAGATGTTTGGTGAGGGAGTTAATTTATTTCTCCATTACTTCTAGCAATATTCCAGCAATAGCATGGCAAAGAACACCAGAAATGGACTTCAGTCATTTTACCCAAGTGGGTAATTAAAACTGGGTCTTTCGCGTGACGAGAGAACACTTTAACCACAAGGCTACCCAATCGTCCCATAATGCTTCTTTGGATAAGTATGGTAAGTGTGATATAAATCTTGAGTATTCCTGAAATTGTTTAAAACTGGTAATATAAAGTCACAAATAGCAGAAAACAAAGCTGACTGTAAAATAATCTGCAAGCTTACAGCAGTACTGGCTTTCCATGATTATTACTGCTTCAAGACAAGATCTGTATCAACATGAAGAATTTCAGTTTTTAGCCAGCTTGCATGATCAGTTTGATTTCTTTGAGTTACTGCAGTAGATTACGGAACAGGTCTAACTGCACAAGGAAATTGTGTGTGATGGACACAGTGATTGTGTTAGATTTAGTCTGCCTATCCTCTGATCAGACTAGAACAGTGAGCATGTCACTTGTTGAAATTTGCCATGTAGGCCATGAGATTTGATTTGGTTGGGCTATGTTGCTGGAAGTGTTTAGTGCTTCACCAAAATGTGTCTATCTGTGGAGAGGAACTGATCAGATTTGTGTCCACTTGTGGTGGTATAGCTTCTCTGGCATCACTACAGGGGACACATTGGGATGGTCACTCTAACCATTTAGACTGAATTCTAACCAAGCCTGACTGCTAAGTGCTAAGGCAGTGAATATGAATGGGTGGGATGAGGGAGGACATGGAGAAGTGAGGTAGAGGAGGACATTGGGGAGGTCATGGAGGGGTTGGAGAGGACATGGAGGGGTGAGGACTTGGAGAAAATGAAGGGAAATGGGGAGGACATGGAGGGGGTAGGGAGAACATTATGTGGAGGTGAACATGGGGTTGGTGGGACAGGACATGGAGGAGGACATGGGTAGGGTTGGGAGGATATGGAGGGGTGGAGGAGGACATAGAGGGATGGAGGAGGACATGGAGGGATGGAGGAGGACATGGGTGAGGTGTGAGAGGACATGGAGGATGGAGGAGGGGACATGGAGGGGTGGAGGAGGCCATGGGTAGTGTTGGGAGGACATGGAGGATGGAGAAGGCCATGGGTAGGGTTGGGAGGACATGGAGGGATGGAGGAGGACATGGGTAGGGTTGGGTGGACATGGAGGGATGGAGGAGGACATGGGTGAGGTGTGAGAGGACATGGAGGATGGAGGAGGCCATGGGTAGGGTTGGGAGGACATGGAGGGATGGAGGAGGACATGGGTAGGGTTGGGAGGACATGGAGGGATGGAGGAGGACATGGGTGAGGTGTGAGAGGACATGGAGGGGTGGAGGAGGCCATGGGTAGTGTTGGGAGGACATGGAGGATGGAGGAGGCCATGGGTAGGGTTGGGAGGACATGGAGGGATGGAGGAGGCCATGGGTAGGGTTGGGAGGACATGGAGGGATGGAGGAGGACATGGGTGAGGTGTGAGAGGACATGGAGGATGGAGGAGGGGACATGGAGGGGTGGAGGAGGTCATTGGTAGTGTTGGGAGGACATGGAGGATGGAGGAGGACATGGGTAGTGTTGGGAGGACATGGAGGATGGAGGAGGACATGGGTAGGGTTGGGTGGACATGGAGGATGGAGGAGGACATGGGTAGGGTTGGGTGGACATGGAGGGGTGGAGGAGGCCATGGGTGAGGTGTGACAGGACATGGAGGATGGAGGAGGCCATGGGTAGGGTTGGGAGGACATGGAGGATGGAGGAGGACATGGGTAGGGTTGGGAGGACATGGAGGGGTGGAGGAGGACATGGGTGAGGTGTGAGAGGACATGGAGGATGGAGGAGGCCATGGGTAGGGTTGGGTGGACATGGAGGGGTGGAGGAGGCCATGGGTAGTGTTGGGAGGACATGGAGGGGTGGAGGAGGACATGGGTGAGGTGGGAGAAGACACTGAGGGGTGGAGGAGGCCATGGGTAGGGTTGGGTGGAAATGGAGGGTGGAGGAGGACATAGAGGGATGAAGGAGGACATGGAGGGGTGGGTGAATATATCAAGAGTAGGTGGGGAGAACATGGGGAAGAGGAGGATATTTTGGGGGTGCATGATAACATGGAATGGTGGAGGAGGACATGGATGGGGTTGAGGGACAACATAGGTGGGATGGAGGAGGACATAGAGGGGATGGGTGAATAGATGAAGGGGTGGAGGAGGACATGGAGGGGTTGAGGAGTACCTGGGAGACATGAGTAGGATACGGGAAGACATAGAGGACATGGAAGAGTGGAAGAGGACATGGGTAGGGAGAGAAAGACAAGAAGGGGACAGGGAGACATGGAGATATTGTGATGATGTGTTTCTGGGACTGGGTTGGCAGGGATAAAGTGAAGGAAGCTCCAGGATTCAGGGGGTTCAGATGTTTTTGTTGGTAGAACTGGTTTGGAAATAACTACAGTCACTGCTGGTGATAATATTATGATCATTGTTTGCATAAGGTAGCTCATCTCCCCTTAGTTTTGAAATCATCCAATTGTTCCAGAATGCTTGGTCACATTGCCGAATGTAACATGAAAATTAAATGACTCCACTCCATGAAAATTAAATGACTCTACTCATTATCATATCACAGCACAAAATGAATTATACATGTCGAAGCACTCATAAAATACATGTTCCAAATTCTGCCCTCATTGTGGAAATCTTGGACTAACATTTTGTTTCTGAAATGTAGGTTGTGTTGATAGAAACTAATCACTCCATTTACATGAAAATGGAGCCCGAGTGAGATGGTAGATTCAGAACCTAAGAAAATCTAGACTTACTTCACACATGTCTTTGCATTGCGGAAAGGGCTGGGCTGGAAAGGGCTGGGCCGGAAAGGGCTGGGTCGGAAAGGGCTGGGCCGGAAAGGGCTGGGCTGGAAAGGGCTGGGTCAGAAAGGGCTGGGCGGAAGGGAATACAATGTGGTTAACTGACTGTGAGACAGACTGTGGTAACCTCATTACTGTCATCAGTCAGACATATCATGGCTCAGTACATGACTGATGACCCTTGCAGATCTGTGTTATAATAGTTCTTTACTGACTGATGCTTGTCCAAAGCAGAGATGAACAAGATGAGGTGGTCAGGTTCAAGTGTGTGAAATGGTCCATGGCTAGTAAAAATTGAGTCAGGCCAGTAAATCTCCACAGTCACTGGCTGGCTGGCCAGCAGAACTTCATCGGGTCATTTTGTAAATATATCCCTCTCTCCAACTTGTTAAGTTATAATACCAGGGTATGACACTTCAGCCACTTCATGCCACTTCATGACACTTCAGCCACTTCATGACACTTCAGCCACTTCAGATATTTCAGCCAGGCCGCAAAGCTGGTTAGATGTAAAACATACAAGCCCTGAGCAAAACATACCTGCCCACAAAATATCTTCACACATACATGCCTAAATTTTAACCCAACCATTGGACAGGTGGATTTGAGAATCTGTCTGTCAATGTTGTAAATAACCCGTTGGTCAGTGAAGTATCTTGAACGTCTGATGATAAACTTTCAAGTCATGTCAGATTATGGCCTCATAAAGAGTTTCAACATATTAGCAGCTGACTGATGAAACCTGTGTCTACAGTCAAATTTCGTGATGGTGAAATATTTTGTTGGGGTTACTCACTTTCAAGTACAACTAGGATGACTTCCTAGAAATATTTGGAAAGATTTGCTTGCAGTCAGGCTCATTGCTTTGGTTGAATGATTATCACTTATTTCCGCTTGCCGCCAGTTTTTGAGTTTATATTTGACTTTTGAGTGAGCTAAAATTTATCGTCACACTGGCAATATTTCAACCATATTGTCACAAGATTTAAATTTATGGGATTATGATGTTTGACAAACTTAAAGATAAGATCAGAGTTCAAAATAACAGGAAAACATGCTCACAGACTTTATGTAGATCTGTAACAGATTACAGAGTTCAGTTTCTCAATTTAATTTTTTGCCTAGACAGTGCAGATAAGTGGAACACTCTTCAAATGAGGATTAAAACCCAGTCCACTCACTCATCCAAAGACTGCAACTATTGATTTTCAGTTTGTTCCCAACCTTCCATTGAGATCATCACGTTTCCAATTGATTGGCTACTGAAATTCTTGGAATGGGTTGATAACCGCTTCTACAATGTATCAGCTTGCAGATCAAAGGATCTCGAGATCCATCCTCATCATTCACTGAGATTTCCAAATTTGGTGAGCAAGCTTTGTGAGCAAGCTTGACAGCAGTCGTCATTGTTGTCTGTCACTTGCACCCTGAAGGAAACGTGGAGATGGGATTCCAGCTCAAGTCTAGAAATATTTGGAAATTCCAGACTGTCTCATCTCTTCCCTATAGGCTGTTTGCAGTGAAAACGTAGTGATGAAGTTCACTTTAAACAATAAAGTAAAATCAGATAAAGTGAAACTGAGATTGCAAATTTTCATAATTTTACCTTGCCAACAGAACATTTAAGTGGTTGCAAGAGTGAAACTAATGCATGTGTGGTATGGGATGAGCGTCAACTTAGACCAAACCTGCTTGTCCTTGATGTTCGATATAATGCACATACCCTCTTGTAATACATAACAAATATTCAATGATCAGTTTTTTTGTTTTGTTTTCTTCTTATTTTTGTTAAACAGAATAAAATTCTGAGATTTTAATTCTCAGTTGGCAAGGTAAAATTATGAGGAATCACAATCCTAATTAAATTTAACTCAATCTACATTTTTGTCCATAGTGAAATTCATCGGTATTCTGATATCCATTTGGATGATATTTACTATTTTGAGATATATTTCAAATTTTATAACTTTATTTTTGGAGCAAAATGTATTGTTAATGCATAGTTACATTGTAGATATATATTTTCAAACAAGACAATTGCTGTTTTGGACTTAAATGTGGTGTAATACAGTTTAAATGTTATTTAAAAAATATAACTAGATTTCCTGAACTTTCTGTTGTTTAATTCAAAGGAAACTGTTATCTTGTGGATATATATTTTAAAAAAATATTTGTTTCAGGAACTAAATATTGTCGAGCTCAAATGTGAATCAAATAGTAAGTGTTAGTGATAAATTATTTTTATTCCAAAAGCAATTTTTTGCGAAGGAGAAAAACAACAGTGACTCATTAATAATTGACTCAGTATATGATGAAGGTAAGCCAGGAAGCTAAGGGGAATGAAGAACTGCAAAAGTATTTGGGACACTGTCAACCAGTACAGGGCATCTATATTGACATGAAACATTTGCACTCACAATAAATATCGACAACCTATCAGAAGCCTTTGAAATGGACATGAAATGGAGCATGTGAAGAATGACTGTTGTAAATGTTAATCTTCTGAATGGAATTCCCCAACAAGGAAATGCACATGCAATAAGTAACATTCCAAAGTTAATGTCTGCCACATGTGCATCTGATGGACAAGGCTGTATAACTTTGGATGATGGTCTGACCCTACAGAGAAACTGCTGTCTGACCCTGTAAGGAGCTGTTGACTGAGTTGCACTGTAAGGAGCTGTTGAAGGAGTGACCCTGCTGGGAGTAGTTTTCCAGTGTTTAATTTCTGAAACTACTTTGTACTACATTCTTGAAAACTTTTTTCAGCTTGTTTACATGTCTTCCCACACACAATGTCCTTATGTTGAAATATTTTTGTTCAAACCTGTTTCCTAACATCCGGTTTACAACTTAAAGTGTAATATTGCCACATACAAACCTGTGGCTTCTTTCATGAAGCAACCTTTACTTAAGATAACCTTTAGTCCAATTCTTTAACACTGAACTAAGGATTCTCAAATTCACATGTCTGACTGATGGGTTAGAATTTAGACATGTATTTCGTGGGCAGTTAAGTTTTGGTCAGGGATTGCAAGTAACATCTCATAAACCAGCCCTGTGGTCTGGCTGAAATTTTTGAGAGTTTCACTGTGCTTGACATACAATGTCTTATTTGTACAACCATTGATACCTCTTCGGCAGTTGGTATTTGAATTAACACTGTGTTCATCCAGATGGCCGCATGTCCAGAACCAAACCTTGTAGAGCATGTGGTTTTCTGTTCAGCGAACAGTATGTGTCTGGAATTCAAATGAGGTTAAGCAACACTGGCCATGTAATTGGACTAAGGTGACTGACTGACTCCTGAGAGTTTCTAGGGCTTTGGTCCTGCTTCACACTGAAGCACTGGTAGTCTGACTAACAGTCCTTCAACCACATTATTTTTTCCCTACTGCCATAGCCTCTCTGCAATTCTGAAACCTTAAAAGGACTCAGCAAGTCTAAATTTCCTCAGGTTGAGGCTCTGAATATCTGGTCTTCCTTGGGCTCCTTTCCAATTAATATGGGTGAGTTTGTTACTATTAAAAGTATATGTATTCATGGATTTTAGTCTAAAGCACTAGTGCATATAGTCTACCTCACAGTCCTTGTCTGTCGTACAAACCCTGAAGCAAATATATTAAAGAAAGCCCACACAAATCTAGAAAATGTGGCAAGTCTAGGTGTCCACAGCTTCAGGTATGAAGAAAGTCTCTTTGCTCCTTTTTGGTGTATTTATTATTTCAATTCAAAATGTTTTATTTTCTGTAAAATATGTTCATTTCAGAGACTAACTATTAGTCTATCACAGTCCCTGAACCAAACTGTACATGGAGTTTAACTTTTTGTCAGCCCTTTCAATGCCACAGCCCCAGACGAAACAAGTCTTGATTCATGATTGACAGTGGTACAAGAATCTGTATCGAAACATCACACTCACAAGATAAAGAAAGTTTGTCTGAATTGTAAATCGTAACTTCTAAAATGCCACTCCCCAAAAGTCTAGATTTCCTAATTTTCAGACTGAATCTTCCTTCTTAGTGGGACCCCATGTGAGTTTAATAGGAATTGTTTGTTTTATCCAAATTATGTATTCAGAGAATCAGTATTAGTCAGTGGTAGTGTGACAGTGGTGTAGCCTAGTGGTTAAAGTGTTTGCTCATCATGCTGAAGACCGGGATTCGATTCCACACATGGGTACAGTGTATGAAGTCCATTTCTGGTGTCCCTGGCTGTGATATTGCTGGAATACAACTCACTCACTCACTCACTCACTCACTCACTCACTCACTCACTCACTCACTCACTCACTCACTCACTCACTCACTCACTCACTCACTCACTCACTCACTCACTCACTCACTCACTCACTCACTCACTCACTCACTCACTCACCCTAAAAAGCAATCGATACTAAAAGCAATCAATGTGTCTGTTCCAAACCACAAACGGAACATATACAATGGGCATCACCTGTGTGATGAGTTTTCCAAAGTGCTTATTTCAAACAATTTTTTTTTATAGTAATATTTGTAAAGTGCCCAAATCCTGTTCAACTGCTCAAAGGTGTTTGTTTTTTTCCCCTCAGTCATTGGATTTCCATCACAATGGCACATTGTATTTTCAGTCTCAACTCCCTGGGGATTATACAACTCTTGCTGCCTACTAGGCTCACCAAGTTAATGTGGCTTTCCCATCCTTTTAAGGTACCCATTCATAGCTGTGTGGACTGGGACACATAGTCACAGCACTTTGTCCAAGTTTACTGCATGTTGCTGTACTGACAACTAGTTGTTTGCACATATTCATGAGGCCACCATCTGGTTATATACAAATGGATCTATGGGTTCTTTTAAGTGCAAAGGGTTGTGTACTGTACACTAGGGGCTGTGACAACACTGAAGGAGTCTAAGTATGAATCGTGGCACTTCCAAGTGTGATGGATTACTAACCTGGTGCCTTAGACTTGAGGCTGAGCTTGCCCACATCTTAAAATATCTACCAGGATAGCTATGGGTTACCTACCATCTGAGACGATATGTTTTTTACATCAAAGACCTCATAGTCCACAATATTATACTAAAACAAATATTTGTGGAGGAAAAAACACACCATTCACATATTATGCTGTTAGGAAAAAGTAGTTGAAATTGGATTTACAAGGCTGATAAAATATCAAATGAGGAAGTCAAGGAGGAGACAGGTGAAGAGGCATTAAGGGAAAATATAACAATTTATTCCATTCCTTTGGAAATGTTTCATCTGTATGGGTATGTATTTTTTTTTCTCATATACATGGGCATTGACTAGTGGTATGATGCTTGCAGAATGGAATATGCCAGCTTTTTTTTAATGGTATTGTATTTTAGTAAACTAAAACCTCAAAGTATTGAAAAGGACTTGTTTGAAATTGGGCTAACAGTTTGTCAGCTTTTTTTGTCACTTTTGTAAAAGTGTAATTTGAGAGAAGTGTTGAAGCTGTTTGTGAAGAACCAGCGCCTCAGTTTCAAGATGGAAAGAATACATCAGTTGCTTGACATCACTCATTATTCCACCCTCTGATCTCCAACTTTATCTCAACATCACTACTGACTCCTCCCTGAAACCATCAACCTCACTCCCATCCACTCCAACACATCTAATATATGATGAAGACGCAATGGATGCTTTACGAGCATAGTGGTGTGAGTGAGTGAGTGAAGGTGTGAGTGAGTGAAGGTGTGAGTGAGTGAAGGTGTGAGTGAGTGAGTGAGGTCATAAGTGACATGAGTGAGCGAGTGAGGTCATGAGTGAGTTAGATGGTGAGTCATGAGGTCATGAGTGAGGTCATGAGGTGAGTGAGTATGTGAGGTCATGAAATTGTGAGAGAGAGTGAATTAGTCTGTTCATGAGTTAGGTAACAGGTGAGTGAGCATGGTTTTATGCTGCTTTACGCAATATTCCAGCAACAAACAAACAACAAACAAAATTCCCTCAGCTCAGGTTGGGCAGACACAATGCATGAAGATTCTGAAGGATGTCTTTACTGGTTCTTTTTTAAAGGTATTTCTAAAAAGCTTGAACAACTTGATTCTTTCATATTGCTATTGATTATCTGACATAGTGTGACAGATTAAGTACAGTAACATAAATGAATTGTGTGGTCTTTGACATTTTTCGGAGTGTTTTATGTGCTTAGCCCTAAGAAGATTCACTTTGTCTATAACATCATGCATGCATTCATGACTGTGTTTCTTTTTATTTACACCAGAGATGAAATAAGAGACAATATTGTATGCTCAAAGGCCTTAGAAATGGAACTGGTCATGTGCTCAGATCATGATTAGTATGTTCTTTATCACTACAAAAATAAGCTGGTTTCCGGAACACTGAAACCGAGAAGAAACATCATCCAAACCAACATTTCCAGTTGGTTTCCAGGGAGTTTCCTATAGTTTCATTGTGGTTTCCATGCAACTGAAACTGCACCATTTCAGGATGGTTTCCAGATTTCTGGAAATGTTTTCTGGAAACCAAGTCATTTTTGTAGTGTATGATACACATGCATTGCTTAATAAACATATACATCTGTAAGTGAATAAGTGAATCCACAAAGGGTTTGTAGTCATGTGTCATTTGTGAGTGAGTGAGTGAGTGAGTGAGTGAGTGAGTGAGTGATTTGAAATAACACCAGACTCAACACATTGTATCCATGTTGGCAGTTGAACCCTGGTCTTTGGCTTGATGAGCAAACACTTTAACCACAAGGCCACCCCATTGCCCTGAGCCCCTGCATATAAAGTTATCATCAAATTTCACGTCATGCTTTACAATTAACACCACCCCTTTTGCTTGTCTTTTTCCTTGCACATGAAAATTTAGGGCATTTTCAATTATTTATGAAGGTTTGGGTCATATTAAACTGTCAAAGAACTGCATTCTGTCATTGGAAGGGAGGTAGCTTTGAGGCTATGGCTCAAAAATAGTTTTATGCAAAAAATTTTTCTTGACAGTTTTTGCTGATTTCAGCAGTATGACAGTTTCTGCTATGAAATCAGTTTTATGAAAATATTGGATTTGCTGTTTCAGTTTTCATAAGTGGTAAGAAAATACAAGACCTTTCCAATACAGAATCTTAAATATTCAAGACTTATTCATTTTGAATCTATATTCAAGAACTTTTCAACACAAAATATATGTTCAACACCTAATCCATACAAAATCTATATTCAAGACACATTCTTAACAGAATCTGTATTTAAGACCTTGTAAAAACAGAATCTATATTTAAGACTATGTCAAATATGAAATCTATATTCAAGACCTTTTCAACATAAAATCTATATTCAGTGTTCTGTCAAAACTGAATCCATATCTAAGATTCGGTTCACACAAAATCTGTATTCAAGATCATGTCAAACTCATGAATACAATAAGTGTCACATTAACTGACGCAGCATAAATTACAACTTCAAAATTTTGAAAGTCAACACATACTAATTCCGTCTCATGTAGAGAATAAGTAAGTGAGTTTAGTTTTACGCCACTTTTAGCAACCTTCCAGTAAGAAGGCAGAGGACACCAGAAATGGGCTTGACACATTGTACCCATGTGGGAATCAAACCCGGGTCTTTGGTGTGATGGGTGAATGCTTTAGGTTATCCTACTGCCCAGACCTTCTTTAGAAGTAAGCACCAAATGGGTTTGTAGCAGGTATTGAGTCCTCCCACAAATGACACCTTGCCTGCTAGCTGACGGTGTAACCCTCATAGGTCATGTGGACAAGATGTCCAGCTTTGGATCATCCATGGTACAAATCCCACTAGACTCAGAATTTTTATGGCCACTACAGTTTACAAAGACATCCCTATCTGTATGACAAAATTTATGAAATGTTGGTGCTTGATACATCGGTTAAACAATACCTTGTAGCATAGCTGGAGACATTGAGTGTGCATCAGTATTGGCAGTGGGTGAGCCTAGTGGTATAAAGCATTCGCTTGTCATGCCAAAACCACTGGTTTGATTCCCACATTGGTCCAGTGTGTGAATGACATTTCTGGTGTCCCCCGTGGCAATATTGCTGGAACATTGCTACACACAACATAAAACCATACTCCCTCACTCATTCATATTTCACTGTCTGCTTTCTCAGGCCATCTGTTTTGTTTGAGGTGGTATTGGAAATCAACCATTCCTTGTACTGATATCGTGATTGTAAAATGTAAAGGCACCAACTTGGCTGTGCAAAGTTGTCTGGCTTAGTTGTGCCAGGATTCGCTGATTGTGAGTTCAGTCAATATCTATTGCCATGTCACCTTTAGCATTCTTCCCATAGTATTTAGCAGAGGTGACTATTGAGAGAAAAACAACTATTGCAATAGCAATAGGCGACCAACTTTAGGATACACTATTGCAATACTATTGTCATTGGGTTTTTTTCTCCTTGAATCGTCTCATTTCAAGTCATTTCCCAAAGGAATGTACAGCTTATATGAAGTAAAAACAAGCTGAAGTAGTTTCAGTTTCTTTTAATAACTGAAAAGAAACTTGAAACACAGATCAAGTTTTTTTAAAATGTGACACGGGCAGATAACTCTAAGTCATGTTTTAAGTGAAAGAATTTGGATTACTAAACTATTGATAGTCAAAAATACTATCAATGCATCAATAGTTTTTTGTTTCTATCTTCAATTAATGCTAATTGAGACTTTAAAATTGCAATGCATCGATAGTTCCATGCATGTTTACAACCCAACTTTTTATTGGGTGACTTAATACTTAACATCATGTTAGCAGAACCAGTGTTTAAACCAAAATCTATTATAAACACATTTACTGCATATAAGTATTCTTCACAGTCTTTCTGGGGCAAAATATTCAAACAAAATGTTTCTCAGGTCCTCAGAATATGTAATGAATGGTACTTAAGTAGATTGCAACCTCATCCCAAAAGAGAGACTTTTGATTATCTCAGAGCTAAGATAACTCTCTGGAACAGGGCCACGCTGTTATTGATGCTATGTTGCAGTGTAATCTTGAGTGTATCTTGTAAGTTTGTTTAGACAATGCCCTGGCAGAAATGCAAACATGGACGTCATGGCTACCTCCAGCTAGTCAGACATTTATCTTTGTTTCAGTATGGGGGCAGTGGGGGTAGCCAGTGGTTAAAGCGTTCGGTCGTCACGCCAAAGACCTGGGTTCGATTCCCCACATGGATACAGTGTGTGAGGCCCATTTTCTGGTGTCCTCCGCTGTGATATCACTGGAATGTTGCTAAAAGCAGCGTAAAACCAAACTCACTCACTCACTCACTCACTCACTCACTCAATTGTTTCAGTATGACTAGATACCTATTTTTGACAATACTTATACAGACGTTCTGATCTGAAGTTGGACGCCTTCTCCACTAAAGAGGTTACCAGTAACCCTTTAAGGTTAACCTTTCGATCAGGTTAGGATTAGTGGTGTTCTGATGATCAAAAATAATAAAATATCGATCGATTGAAGAATTGAAAATAATTATTGATTGCAAAAACATATATACAATTTTCAAAGAATCAGAATTTTCTTTTTGAAAAAAACCCAAACAGGTGATTAGATTAAAAATGTATAGATTTTGATTATAATCAATAATCGTTACCACTAGTCCTCTGATAATCTATAGTGGATTTGGTTTGGGATTAAAAACACTTGAAAGGATGGCATCTATTTGATGACACCATGCACAAATAGACATGCCATAAGTCTCTCTGAAAATAGGTAATTTTGATAGAAGCAAAGAACCCCATTTAAATGGAAAGGATACACATAGACTAACATCTACTGTCTGAAATAAACTATGATCAAAATATCTAATAAAACAGAGCCCGGAGACTTTCTTCAGTTTTAGCATGAAACTAATGATCAAGACTTGCTACATATTCTAGACTTGCATGGTCTGTATTGAGTTTCAGGGTCTGTATTGCATTTCAGGGTCTGTAAGACTGGCAAGGAGAATGAGTAGGACGGAAGCTTCAGACTTTTAGGACTGAGTGAGTTTAGGTTCACACCATACCCAGCTATATGGCAGTGATCTGTAACTAATCGAGTCTGGACCAGACAGTCCAGTGATCAACAGCATCAGCATCTATCTGCGCTATTGTGAACCAATGATGTGTCATCCAAGTCAGCGAGTCTCAACACCCGATGCTGTTAGTTGCTTCTTACGACAAGCATGGGTTACTGAAGGACAATACTACCGTGGATCTTCACAGATCTTCACAGGTCTTCAGGGTCTTTAAGACTTACTAAGAGAATCAGTAGGATGGAATCTTCAGAATCTTCGGAAATCAAGGCTTGCCGCATTTAAGGTTTTGGCACAGTATAAAAAGCAACCTGCTTGTATGAGATATCCCTCAACTAACCTCAAGACTTGTCTTTTACACAGGCTTTTTAATGTGGGACTGAGAGATGTATGCCTCATATTCACCTTGAATATGATCCCCAGTATGAAAACTCCTAATTTTGAGCTGAGAAGGAAAACCTAGTGCACATTGATCCACGCTTAGCACACTGGTAGATGGATGGACTTCAGCATGTTACAAATATCCATTCATTGTTCATATTATCATCCCAGATCAATGAACAACTCTGGCTAGGACACTTGTCCAAGACTGAGATAACATGGAGCATGAAGGTACCATTGGGTTACTATGTCAGTACCTGCCAACCTTTTATAATCCAATAAAATGTATGTAAATAAAGCTTTGCAATATTTGAGTGAGTGAGTGAGTGAGTGAGTGAGTGAGTGAGTGAGTGAGTGAGTGAGTGAGTGAGTGAGTGAGTGAGTGAGTGAGTGAGTGAGTGAGTGAGTGAGTGAAATTCTAATTCGTATCTTCATGGGTCTACTCTCATGAGCTAACTATCAACCAACCTGATCAAGAGTGAGTCTTTGCAATGACATTCAGAAGTCAGCGTCATCACCATGAGCTGTGTTTACTGAATAACTAAATCTCCAAGATGTGGCTCTTGTTTGTGGGGCTATTTATAACAGCAGGTTCTATCTATAATAATCCCATGAGGTGGTCCAGTCCAGCTTGTCCAACATTACATTGTCATGGTAACTAATTCATGTATTTCTCTGCATGCAACTTTTGCCTGTCATGAGCTGTGCAGAGGAAACTGTGATGCAAACTGCTGCACAGAGGAAACTGTGATACAAACTGCTGCACAGAGGAAACTATGATGCAAACTGCTGCACAGAGGAAACTGTGATACAAACTGCTGCACAGAGGAAACTATGATGCAAACTGCTGCACAGAGGAAACTGTGATGCAAACTGCTGCACAGAGGAAACTATGATGCAAACTGCTGCACAGAGGAAACTGTGATACAAACTGCTGCACAGAGGAAACTATGATGCAAACTGCTGCACAGAGGAAACTGTGATGCAAACTGCTGCACAGAGGAAACTATGATGGAAACTGCTGCACAGAGGAAACTGTGATGGAAACTGCTGCACAGAGGAAACTATGATGGAAACTGCTGCACAGAGGAAACTATGATGGAAACTGCTGCACAGAGGAAACTATGATGTAAACTGCTGCACAGAGGAAACTATGATGGAAACTGCTGCACAGAGGAAACTATGATGGAAACTGCTGCACAGAGGAAACTATGATGTAAACTGCTGCACAGAGGAAACTATGATGGAAACTGCTGCACAGAGGAAACTGTGATGTAAACTGCTGCACAGAGGAAACTATGATGGAAACTGCTGCACAGAGGAAACTATGATGGAAACTGCTGCACAGAGGAAACTATGATGGAAACTGCTGCACAGAGGAAACTATGATGGAAACTGCTGCACAGAGGAAACTGTGATGTAAACTGCTGCACAGAGGAAACTATGATGGAAACTGCTGCACAGAGGAAACTATGATGGAAACTGCTGCACAGAGGAAACTATGATGGAAACTGCTACAATCAAACAAAGTCTCTCTTAAATGGTCCACACATAGTTGAGAACCAACCAATGTAAAAACTGAAGTTGTGCGTATAATTTAAACTTAATCTGAATTAATTCATTTTGTCAGCCAGAAACAGAAATCTGCATAAGGTTTTGCAATAATCAATCCAATATTTTACATCCATTGACCTCCTGAAAAGAAACATATTCCGGTATAGCGCCCTGACCAAATAAATACAGTTTTGTTGTGCAGGTAGACATCTTTCTTTTCCACATGTGTCCTCACTTAATCAAATTTGTCTCAAATGTTACTAATCCATATTTATCATAAATAAAACCTCGCTAAGACCAAATTATAATAATTTTTGTGCATGCAGACCTAAAATTTTATGTTTTCCTTAGAGCTGTGGAACTGAGCATCATCCATGAGTTTTTTAAAAAAAATGAAATATTGTATAATATTGATTTAATGTTGAGAGAATGACATATGCAAAACTAAAAGGATCTGGTGACATCAAACCTTTTTTAAGCATTTAATTTACTGTAAACAGAAAATAATAATTTCATCAGCAGATTATATTGATCAGTTAATGTCCAAAAATTGATAAATGCATGTCTTAATCTTCATGTTGGTTCAAATGAATATTCATAACATAACTGGCATGCTTACACAATATTATAATTACAGACTTGACCAAAAACAAGTCTCCACACACATTTACAAAATTATCAAGTTTTATAAACATGATTTCTTAATATCCATATTTTGCCTCAAGTGGAAACCCAAAATATCTGTCTTCATTTAATCAGGTCACATGATTGTTGACAGTGTGGCAGTGTGTGGAACATGAAATGCAACAGATGAACACTTAGACTCTGGTAAAATTGGACACTAATGCGCTGGAGGAACACGTGGAACTTGTAACAAGGGTCTGGTAACAGTGAACATTTTGATCTCTGACAACCCCACTGTTGAATATCCTTTACACACAATATTCTTCAACGTGTATTGAAAATTTGCATGCCCTGTCAATTTTCAAAGGAATTATTGCAAACATATCTTTAAAATATTGTGTAGTGTTTTTAGAATTCATAAGGAAAGACTAACTGAAATGTGAAAACAATAGTTCCATGAGTCTGGTCTGAGAGGATGGCACCAGACTTAAGGCGACACCATCTTGATACAGGCATCAGGTTCTATCGCCACGACAACACATTCTGTATTCACTAGCATATAGGGAATATTTCATTCATACTTACTGGACAATGAGTAACATCCAGGGATTGTGTTTCTGCTGGTGTATATCAACATGGTAAGTAGCACATATTCACCAGTCATTCATGGTTGTATACACATGTATACAGCACTATGTAGGACATATCCTCCAGTGTCAGTCAACTACATGAGGCTGTTGTGCGACTGGCTACTGGGTGCAGAGCACCATTTCTCCAGAGCTCATTCTTTCAACAGTGACCCTGATGAACTCTAACCTTTGACCTAGCTGTATCATGGCTGCATGTGGAGGGTGGGGAGAGTGGGGTGGAGGGGAGGGACTGTGTGTGTCTGTGTGCATGTGTTTGTGGGGAAGGAGCACATGTGTAGGGGGAGGAGGGATAACAAGATTGAGTTCCGAGTTCTTGAGCAGGAACCTGATTAGGCTATCATAATGGAATTACTCCAGAGTTTGCCCTCCTTTGGCCAGGTTGTGATAACGGAGTTTAACATTCAGGACAGTTGTTGAATCTGGCTGAGAAACTACATGACAACAATGATAGAAATCCATATTGACATTACAACATCATCCTTTTCAAGAAACAAATTATACATTTCATTCAAGATTGTTGAAATATTTAATTGATTGATTCCAACATACTTCTCTCTGTTTTCTCCCTTTCTGTCCATGAAATGATTCTTCAGTGTATGATGTAACAACATTTGATAAATATCTTCAAACATATAAACATATGTATCTACATGTTTGTGAGGTCTACAATATATGTAAATTTTCTTGAACCAGTCTTGTTCTAACAGATTAATGTTGAGTCAGAACCATTCTAATCTGACTTGAACAAGAATATTGCAATGATTTATGAACCAAGACAAAGTTATTTCTTGGCAATAAGGTGGGAAGTTCATTTAGGGGATGGGGAGGGTGTTTAGGGATTTTGTGAAAGACATTATACTTTTTGGGCTGCTGCTTCAAAACATTTTTAAAAGGGTTAGACACTGTGTGAAGAAGCAACATTTTATGCTGTCTTGTTTTCAATATTCCAGTAATATCATGGCGTGGAACACCAGAAAATGACTTCACACATTTTCCCATGCAGAAAATTGAGTCTGTGTCTTTTGTATGACTCACGAATGGTTAAATCAACCACTAGGTCATACCAAATCCCCCTCATTTTCAAAAGGAGTCTTACCATATCACATTGTTTTAACCATATACTCTTTCTTGTACAAGATACCCAGCATGCCTGGTGAATCTTTGCAAAAAAATTGTTTTCTTTTTTGAGTTGCCAGCTCCTCTGTCTTACATATATCATGTACTGATATACGGACAATTGGATGGCCATATTTTCCAAGCATGTGTCTAACATTGTCTGTTGGTTGGGTAGCCTAGTGGTTAAAAGCAATTTGGCTCATCATGCCAAAGACATGGGTTTGAATCCCCACATGGGTACAATGCATGAAGCCCATTTCTGATGTTCCACACTGTGATGTTGCTGAATGTTGCTAAAAGCGGCATAAAACCAAACTCAGTCAGTCAGTTCACATTGTCTGATGGTGGACAGGCCTGGTCTCGCATGACACTCACAATGGTGGTGTACAGAACATGGGCACAGCTCACAAAATCAATACAGTGGCAGTGCTTTATTCACCGCCCGCTAGAGTCCTCGCCTAGTCTGCGTGAACAACATAAATCGTAGATGTCTTTTTCTACACCCTGTGGTTGATGGCCCTTTTATCTACAATGGATTCGAAACATGGTTAAGAAATATTTCGGTATACGATTGATAGGAGGAACACAAGTTGACTTGAAATACATGTTTCTGTCCTGTGTTTTTCTGCATGTGGTAGTGAAATGACACGTTTCGGTTTTTAATCACGTTATCATTATCTCATGGCATCATTATCTCATGGCATCATTATATCACGCCATCATTATCTCACGGCATCATTATCTCACGGCATCATTATCTCATGGCATCATTATCTCATGGCATCATTATATCACGTCATCATTATCTCATGGCATCATTATCTCACGGCATCATTATCTCATGGCATCATTATCTCATGGCATCATTATCTCATGGCATCATTATCTCATGGCATCATTATCTCACGGCATCATTATCTCATGGCATCATTATCTCATGGCATCATTATATCACGTCATCATTATCTCATGGCATCATTATCTCACGGCATCATTATATCACGTCATCATTATCTCATGGCATCATTATCTCATGGCATCATTATCTCATGGCATCATTATCTCATGGCATCATTATCTCACGGCATCATTATCTCATGGCATCATTATCTCATGGCATCATTATCTCAGTGCGTGACATCATGCTGAATGAGGAGTTCATTATACAGCGTTGCAAATCATGTTCGGAGAATTTACAGTGTTTAGTGTTCTTGTTGAGATGATAGTTTTAAATCTTGTCTTGTGTGTCTGTGTATGTGTCTGTGTGTCTGTATGTGTGTCTGTGTGTGTGAAAGAGAGAGAAAGAGAGAGAGAAAGAGAGAGAGAGTCTGTTACTGTTCTGTGCCACCATGCGGCTCTGAGTGTTTGTGTCTGAGTGGAAGAATGTGGAATATGGAATGTGTCTGTGACGTGTCTGTCTGTATATGTGCTTGTGCCTGTGACATACTGCATGAATGTGTGTGTGTGTGAGGGAGAAGGAAGGAAACAGAGAGAGAGATGGAAAGAAAGAGAGAGTCTGGGGCACGTTTGTAATTCAATTGTACACGCTGTATGTGTGTGTGTGTGTATACATATGTGAGGGACAGCAGGATACCTTGAGGGAGTACACTGCAGTAGACAAGGCAACTGGTCAAGCAAGCCACCATAATGAAATCATGCCAGTGTGTGCCCTACTTTAGTGAGCAGATGATATATCTTGTTTAAGATTCATTCCAGTTGTTCAACCACCCTAAGAAGCTTTAAGGCATGACATAATGCAGAAATCATAATTCCAAATGAAAATTGACATAACACATCACTCTCTTCAAGAAACAAATTATACAAATTTCCAGTCAGGCATCAGATTCCATTTACAATTAAACCTTGTCTGTCCTTTTATCCAGAAACCCCACTCTTAGGATGATCATGTTTGAAAATCTATGTGTAGCCATGTGAATATGGCACAGTACACATGAGGCGTCAGTATAGAGTGAGTGAGTTTACTTATATGCTGCCTTGAACAATGATGCTAAATGGTATTGGTATCAATGACTTTTATCAAAGGTATAACTGCACAACTTGAGACGGGAATAGTCTCCCTGAACCACATTATTTTGCCTGCTGCCTAGCCTTCTCTTCATTGCTAAAGATATAAATGAAGCAAGTCTAGATTTCCACAGGTTCAGGTCTCCTGTTCAATTAAAATGGGTTTGTTACAATCAGAATTATGTATATTCAGAGACTAATCATTAGTCTAGCACAGGAACTGCCCAGCGTTCTGAGGTTTCAGGAGCAGTGGGGCAGCTTGATGGTGATTTGCTCATCACGCCAAATTGAGGTTTCGCAGAGAGAGGGAGAAGAAACTACATGTAAAAAAAATGGAACTTCAAGGACAGTGACTAAAAACTAGAAGTGGAATGAAAATGTTTATACAAGTATCAGGAGGATTATGAACACAGACTCAAAATAATATAAGATTAATTGTTTTGATTTTGCTGAGTTTACATTTCAGCATCAATGAAAAGGAAAGGTCAAGGTCTTTTCATCTGTTGTTTGTTTCCTTTGGTCTGTGAGCTTAGAAATTCAAACGAGAGGTGAGCAGTTGAGGCTTTAACTGTGCCTCTGATGTTTAGCTAATTGTATCTGGTTCCTTCAACCAATTCTCACAATGCATGCAGTATTTTTCCGAGTGCCACAGTTGCAGTGAGCACCATTTCTCCCTCTGTGAGATCAGTATGACATGTCTATATCAGTTCCATATCAATTATTGTACAATAATTTGGCATTTGACATTGAAGAGAAAACTGTTAGTTTCCAAAATTGTTCATTTCACCTTAGTAATGACAGATCAACAACTGTTTCTGTGACAAATAAATGTCCCCGATTATGCCCAGTTACAAAACAACATTTCTGGCAATTTCCTTGCATATGGGTATCACAAATAGAAATTGTTGATGAATTCTGTCTGAAAGAATATTTGTATCTGTCTGCTATTTTGAAACAACGGTATTATATGTTTGGCCTCTCATCATTTTGGTCATGTTAGTTTTATCATGAGAATTAAGTCGTTTCAACATGTGCATGTTTTAACATCTTACGATTTAAGAGAAGTTATGGAGCACCAAACGTTTTCATATTACAATATTTTTTCTCAGATAATTTGACACCGGATAAAACAGGCCCTTAATATTCCAGATTCTTTCCAAATTCATCAATTGTGGGTGTGTTAAAAACATCTGCTTACCGTAACTATCCAACACTGTTCTCATCCAGACTTCCCAGACCAATGAGGTAGCCTAGTGGGTAAGGTATCCATTCATTATGATGACCAGGGTTTGATTCTTCACATTGCTACAATGTATGAAGCCCACTTCTGGTGTCCCTTGCCATATTATTGCTGGAATACAGCTAATAGTGGTGTAAAACCATACTCACTCAAAACCAATATGATCGATATTCACATGATGTTTGCAAACACCTGGTGTCAGGCTTCCATTCATAAAGCCTTAGCCTCTGTTTTGGCTTCAGTCCCAATGAAATCTGTACCTCAAGATTTTTAAAAGCTTGAGTGTTGATTCAGCCAAGGTGCCAAAGAATATATGTTTTTTTTAGATATATCTTTCCTCGGTTTCTGTTACATTTAACAGTATCACATACTTTCAGGGTGTTACTTTGTAGATATGACAAAGTAAACTAACACTGTTTATTATTGTCCAAGCAGTTGTTGCACAGAAATGTGGAAAGTAGATGTTTTCATTTCTTTTAACAGATCATGGTGAAAGAAAAATCTGAACAGACATTTATTTTCTTTGATGACAGAATAATTGCAGTTTCATGATTGAATGTTATCAAGATGGACTTGTATCTTTACTGTTTTTTTTATGAAAAATCATGGAATAATTAAAGGAATATTTTGTGATATTGCTCCACCACACCTGGCATGTAAAATTGTCTTGACATGTACGCATTGTCAGTTTACTTAATGACAAAGTGAAACAATGATTATGACGATGACAACAACAACAGTAGGTGGTTGTTGTCACACTGATGACTACAAAGATAATGTCAATGTTTGTGATGAATCAATATTTCCATATTTATTTAAAACTAATAAATCCAAAAATGAAAGAAGAATCCTGATTATTTCAAGAGTTACTCTCCGAGTAAATAATGTTCCATCACTCCACATGAGGCAGTGAGTCAGATTACAATGCTCCATGGTGTTACTTCTGGTAATATGAATACAGATAGGATCAGTCTAACTGCCCAGCAGGGGTGATGACAACACACGGAATCACATACTGTACCCATTAAGGCTGAATGGGCCACTGCACAGTGATACTTATCTCAGTCACAGGTTCTATAGTCTGCATGTGTCGTGTTATAAATGATGCATTTAATGCGTATTTGATGGTCTTCAGTTGATATTGATGTTCAAGATGGACACTGGTGGGTGGTTGAGTGGTTGAGTGGTTGAGTGAGTGGATGGGTGGTTGAGTGGTTGAGTGAGTGGTTGAGTGAGTGGTTGAGTGAGTGGTTGAGTGGTTGAGTGAGTGAGTGAGTGAGTGAGTGAGTGAGTGAGTGAGTGAGTGAGTGAGTGAGTGAGTGAGTGAGTGAGTGAGTGAGTGAGTGAGTGAGTGAGTGAGTGAGTGAGTGAGTGAGTGGTCTTATATTGCTTTTAACAATAATACATATATATCACCTCCTTGGACAGAGAAATGTTGCCAATGCTTAATACACAAGCTTTCTCCACTGTCATTGCAAAGTTAGGAACATAGGACATGGCCTTCACTCTTTGTACCCAGTGAGGAACAGAATTCAGGTTTCAAACTTGGAGAGCAAATACTATAACCACTGAGCTGCCTCAAAGCCCCTGAAGCAGGGTGAACAGTAGATCGGTCAGTCATTCAAATATTCAGTCTTGCAGCACTTACAAAAGTTTTACTTTATGTAAATTATGTTTCAAGTTTCATCAGAAAATTAATGCTCCAGTTGGAAATTATTTGAAACAATGACAAGTCACTTCAGATCTGAGAGTGACAGTGGGGAAGGTAGTGGGGAAGTGTTTCATCATCATGCTGAAGGTGTGGGTTCAATTCCCTTCATGGGTACAATGTGTGAAGTTCATTTGTAGGGTCCCCTGCCGTGATGATGCTGGAATATTGTTAAAAGCAGTGTAAAACTATATGCTCTCAGAGTTCTGTCTGCAAAGTCCCAAAGGAAACATTAGTTTTCAAGGAGGTAGGATACAAAATCATCATTTTGTAGAGATATGTCTCAAATCTAATTATGTAATAAAAATAACAAGTCACCTCAACATTTGTTTGACAAGTGGTGCACATTGTGACACCTTCTGTAAAATGTAACATGACAGTAAAAGCTCTTTAAAGTAAATTGTTCAGTTTTATTATTGATAGATATCATTCAAGATATTTCAGTGTTAATATGAAATAAAGCAGGAAAATCACTTTCAAGGTGGTATGTAGCCTTTGACACATTAACTAACTTCTAAATGACAGAAAAAAAATATTGATTCATGAATACAAACAAAATTCTATAGTGACCAGATATTTTCACAAAATGAATTTTTATACAGTACATTCATAATAAATGTTAAAAAATTAAAAACAAAATATATCACCAGTGAGTATCAACATTATCTCCAATTAAATCAGCATACCCAAATGTAATTTGATAAGGGGAAATAACTCTTGCCCAGGTTTACCTCAGGGTAAATGCTTGTCTGGGCATTCTTTGTTAGTGTTCAATAACCAAAATATCATGGAAGTTACTGTGATGGCAGAAGTAGGATTAGGAGCAAGATAAATGGAAATACCCGCATAACATAAAACTAACATTTGCATGCTCCTACTGTCACATCTCGTCGCATACTGTGTGCCATACAAGGCGACTATGCTTGACGTGAGAGACGAATAACGGGATCGGGTGGTCAGACTTGCTGACTTGGTTGGCACATGTCATCGGTTCCCAACTGCACAGATCAATGCTCATGTTGTTGGTCACTGGATTGTCTGGTCCAGACTTGATTATTTACAAACCGCCACCTTATAGCTGGAATATTGCTAAGCGCGGCATAAAACTAAACTCACTCAGTCATGACCTTGCTTGCAGAGGCTTACTCACAAAGTGGGGCCTATGACATGTCAAATTTTGTGAGCCCACTATATTCATTGTATTGACAAAGATATTTCTTGGTTCTAGTGTACATTAGAATATGCAGTAAACAGCTTCACCTTATACCAGGTGTACACAGACATTAGTGTCATTTTCAGGCTTTCCGTGCCCATGGGCAATTGAAGCAAGGTCAGTTTGAAGAGAAAATACTACAGTAATGGTACTCACAGAAGTATCCCAGGTCTGTCTCACAGGCTCAGCCCTTAGTCTGTCTCGCACTGTCCCTAAACCACATTATTTTCCCTATTGATTAGCCCTCCCTCTCCCTGCAATGTTAAAGCCCTACATGAAACAAGTCTAGATTTCCCAGGGTTCGGAATCCAGTATTCATAAAACTCTATGTTAACACTATGAGAGACTTATGTTCAAATTTCTTTCTTATTATGCATGCAGTCTTTCTGATAGCATCAGATGTTAAGATGATGTTAACTTCTGTGGGATTTTCATCAGATCAGTACATCTGTTACCAGGATTCAAAACAACTTTACCTTGAAATTGCAGTGTTATACAGTAAGGATAAAGGCAAAGTAAACTTGAATTCGTTCCAGTCCTACTTAGCTGACAGACTTGATCCATGTGAAGCTTAAAAAGTTTCAAAAAAAATATGTTTATCAAATATGGATAGCAGGGCTGTTATGAGTCACCCACATATTTAGTGAAGTGAATCGTAAACATTCGTGGATTCATTTTTTTTTATTTGTGTAGTTGTGATCAGTGGAATTGAATATTTATGAAATATCAAAACTCATTTCAGTCTTTGCTGGACGGTCTTAACCATACTGTAGGGTAGCCAGGTGGTTAAAGCGTTCTCTCATCATGCTGAAGATCAGGTTTGATTTCCCCCATGGGTACAATGTGAATTCAAATTTCTGGTGCCCTTGGTTGTGCTGTGGATATATTATTGTAAAAAGCAGCATAGACTGACTGACTGACTGACTGACTGCCTGCCTGCCTGCCTCACTCACTCACTCACTGAACCTGCCACTGACTGACTGACCACCTGACTGACTGACTCATTCACTCATTCACTCACTCACTGAACCTGCCACTGACTGACTGACCGCCTGACTGACTGACTCATTCACTCATTCACTCACTCACTTAACCTGCCACTGACTGACTGACTGACTGACTGACTGACTGACTGACTGACTGACTGACTGTCTTACTGACTGTCTTACTGACTGACTCACTGACTGACTCACTGACTGACTCACTGACTGACTCACTGACTGACTCACTGAACCTGCCATGATATGTTAACTATAGTTGTATGAAAGAATCAGCTAATATTCAACATTTTTTGAGTAGTACAAAAATGTCAGGTCACACAAAGCTGCCAGAGTGATGATACGCTGATGTCTTAAATCAGTGAGAGTTGAATCCAGTGTGTGAGAAAATGCTAACTCAGCAGATTAAAGAAATGAATCATCTTTTCTGTACCTCTCCTCACACATTCCTAATTATCAGGAATCTAATTGTGATAGTCAAGAATCACTTTGTGTGGTTCCAGCAAAACAAGTCTTTTTAGAAAACAAGACATGAGTCAAGCTTTTATCACGCAAATCATTAAAGCTGTAATTAGTGTATGAAATAAGGCAAAAGCCAGACATCATGGTTGGTAACTTCAAAATGTTACCACCCACTCAGCCAAAGTTACCATGGCTCTTTGGAGAATTGTCATAACATGATTTTGGTCTGTTACTGCTTGTGACATGTGCTGTAGGTAGTCGTGTCTGGGCAATCAGCAGGTGCTTGCGTCCATTAACAAACACCATACGTTTATCTACCTATCTTCCCTGCAGCAGTACTTATCTACACATGTTCATGGTGCTGACACATTCTGTTAGTGGATTCGATCCTGGTGGGATAACAGATGATATATTTGGTGTGACACTTTCTCAATAAAGTGCAGATTCAAGTACTTTTGTTTGATTGAGTCCACACCCTCAGAGTCAGGCACAGTCTGCTGAATAGCCACTGGGCCACTAGCCCTTTGCCAGTAAAAATCCAGTCAGGCCACTAAATCTTCACAATCACAGGCCGACAGGTTAGTGAAGTTTCATGGGGACAGCATGTAAATATGATCACTTTCTCAGACTTGGTAAGTTATAATACATTTTCAAATCAAGCTATTATCAGACAATTGCATTTTTTCATTTCTTTTTAATGGCATTTTACTTTTTGTAATGTTTAAATTATTTTCTACATTCAAATTTCAGGCTAGTGAATTATTGTGTGGGTTTGTATCTTTCAGGCATAGGTAGCCTGACGGCTAGCAAGATTTGGAAACTATATCGCACACTATATCGGTCAGGCCTTTAGGTAATTTTTTCCTTAGCGCGAACTGTGTGTTAATAAAGATTTAGGTCCTGAGGGTGAATGAGTGAGTAAGTGGTTCACAGGTCAGTTCTGATTCAGGCAAACATTCTCCTGAGGGTTAGTGAGTGAGTTGGGTTTTATATTGTTCATGTCTGGTACTACTAATTACTTGTTGTATTGTGTTTCAGTCAGCAACATTGATGTGACATTGCATCATCCCTTACTCTGAATCTAGGTGAAATATTAGTGCGGAATATCCCTTTTATGTAAGTTCAAGGAATTCTATCATCCCAAAACTATTTCACATATCCCATCCAAGCAAAGATTCAAACGATATTTGCAGAAACTCTGATATTTGAAAAGACAGGTTAATATATTTTTTTGCAATTTGGGAGTTCTCTACCAATTTTTCCACATATTATGGTTCCAAATATACACATCTAAGAAAGCCAAAACACATTCTTGAAATAGACTGATTCTGCACCACCCTGGAGTCGTGAGATATGTTCTTACACACATTTCCTTTACATGCATGGCAGGTGCTTCATTCTTGAAGACGTTGAAGAGTCTGGTTATTACTTTAAAGAACGTCATGCCACCTCATTCTGTGATTCTTTGAAACATACCATAAATGTCACCAGTTATCAGAGTCACTATGTGTTTCCATTACATGCAGCTGATTTTTTCCAGACTGTGTGTAATAGTTCTTACCTGAATGTAATTAGTTACCGTGGCGATGGTTGGAACCTGTGCCCTAACTTACTGTTAACTGGATACCTAATTTGTTTTTACCCAAAGTTGTTCTGGACAGTCATAAACACTGATTACACAAGCTGGATTAAATCATTGCGTGTATTATTTGTATAGCTGACACTGCTGACATCATAGCTGACAATTGGAATATTCTTCTTGTTTAGATTATTTATAATGAATTAAAATGAAAAATATTAGAATTATATTATGAAACAAGAAACTGAATTTGGAGATTTTTTTCCAATAATGAGTGTAACATGTAATACTATGTAACATTGTTGTAATATACACCTAAGTTTCGTCAGCACAAATTTTCAATTTCCTATTCGTGAATGAATTTTTACCAGCTGTTACAATTAAACAAGTTATATAGACTTTTATTACCTTTATCAACATAAACTCCATAATGATGACAAACATAAGGTTAAATCATTGGAATATTTCATTCAGCTGAAGACAGTGTATAAACATCACGTTCCACTGCTCTCATATGTACAATTCTTCCAAGGGAGTTGAGATTGAAAATAGGATGTGCCATTTGAGATTGACATCCAGTGACTGAGGAAAAAACAAAGTGTGTTTGAGCAGCTGCTGAGCTGGAGTCTGGTGCAAGACAAATCTGTATAAAGAATAATATATGAAAAATGTTTCTTGTGCCTGATGAAACTCCTTAAACATTTTTAAACACCCCATCATTTTGTTCAATACTAACAATGGCAGGACACAAGATTTCCAAACTGTATAGCAAAGTACATTGAACATATCTAATTAAAAAAGAGTAAATATTACTTAAAATATTTTTTGTGAAAAATATCAACTATTTCTTATGCTTTTGGTATTAACAATGACTATTCTTCTTTCTTCCTTTTCTGGTTTCTGAAACCACTGCCTATCCCATTCTAACCATGTTTAGATGCCTTCCAATTAAATGGCTGACCTTGACCTTTGGTTGCTACCATTTTGATGCTTGAAACCAAAATGAAATGTCTTTCAGATATCTGAACATAAAAGACACACATAAAAATCAGAAAGAAAATAGAAATGCAACAAAAACAAAATCCAACAAAACACCATCTGAAACAATGATTTTAACACACCTTGGTGAAATTGCTTGTTATTACCTTCATAGGCAGAACTGGTGAGCAGAGTAATGACACCATTATATCTTTCATCCCTCCATGAACCTTGTATCAAAGACAATACTCCACACATTCATGGTGTCAGATATGGATTGGTATGTCCTGCGAAACGACGAGTACTAATGAAACTAATAATATTACTCGTAGGAACAAACATTACAAGGTCATAGTGTAGTTGTTACCTTAAATAAGCTCATCATTTATATAACATGTTAATGATGTCTGAGGTCATGGACAGTGTAGGTGGATGTCCGGTGATGAGAAGATGTATTATGTACTGTTCTTGAAACGTGAAATGATCCATGATTATTTCATATTTCTACAAAGAATTTGTCTTGCTTTAAATATGTATTTGAGGTATATTTGCTAAACAATACATTTATGCTGATTTAACAATAATCAGAGTATTTCTTGTTTTATGGATTCGTCAGTCACATTTTTTTATGAATAAAAAAAGTTAATTTTCCAATTTTCCACTAAAAAAAAATAAAAATAATAATAATAATAAATTATAAAAAAATCCTAATATTTGTATTGACCAAAAATATAGACTGACAAAAAAATTAAGTAAAATATTTTTGGTGTTTATACTGAATATTATTTTGACTGGTGATTCTATTTTCATTTCTTTCCACATCTACATTTAAGGTTTCTGACGACAAAAATCTGTAAAAAAGGAAATAACAGGTCAGGCCTTTAGGTAATTTTTTCCAATCTGACAGGACGAAATTGTACATGATGTCCGGTGATGAGAAGATGTATTATGTACTGTTAAAAATCAATAAAATGACCGATGATTGTTTCATATTTCTACTCATGATTTGTCTGAATATGTGTCTGTGGTGCATTTGCTAAACAATACATTGTCAGGGTTTACTCTATGTCTATATTTTTATCTGTCAGGCCAAAAATATGAATAATGCTGTTTAAGATAGATATATAGTTCACTACTTTGGTCCAAAGTTTAAACTGTCAACATTGTTACTTTTCAATTTTTTTCTTAATGCTTCACTCAGCGACACTAATATGACATCAGTTTATAAATAATTGTGTCTAGACAAACCAGAGACTGATATGAGCACTGAGAAATGATATGAGTCTGACCAACAAACCCAACTCGTCTTCCCATGTGACAAGCATGGGTTGCTGACCATCAGCTTATAAAAGATCTTTTCAGGAAGATAATGGCAACAAAGTCTGCTCTTTTATGAAAGAGAATGTCAGAATGATAGTCAGAAGCATTTTGCGTACATTCTGACGACATAAAAACTAACTGTTTAGTCCTGATAATTCAACATCACTCAAAACAAAAATATGAAAACAAAAAAGTATAACTGTATCTGAATGTTGGCCTTCAATCTGAAAATTTTAGAGAAGAAATATGGATTGAGCAAATTTTTATTGAGCGAATTTGAAAGGTCAGTCTAAACTCAGTGAGGGCAATACAATGTCAACTGAAAAAAATTCAAATTGCAAAAATATGCAACACAAGTGTTGAACTGCATGGCTAAAGGGATATTACATATGTTTCAGTTTGTTATATGAATGTTTGGGTAGGCAAGCAGTAAAAGTATTCAACTGTCATCTTAATGTTGGGTTTATGTTTCACATGGGTACAAGATGTGACTTGCTCACTGTTTTTCAGCATCCTTACTGTGAAAATATATTATTGCCATCTTATAAAACCAAATGCAGTTTGACCAGTGAAACATTTTTCAGTTTGCCCTAGGGATATAAACTGATGTAATTTGAAATACTGTTTATAGGAACAGGGTAATGTTACAGTATGTATTATCATCTTGTTCATATTTGTCCATTTGAGGTAAGAGACAAGTTCATTTGTCACTGTTTCACATTTAAAGTATGATAAACATTTTACAGAATACAACTGTAACATATACTCCACAGCACTGTACAATGGTAACATCTGCCCCACCGCACTTTACAACATTAACATCTGGCCCACTGCACCGCACAACAGTAACATTGCAACAGTAACATGTACCTAACTGCACAGTACCACAGTAATATGTGCCCAACTGCACAGTAACACAGTAATGTTTGCCCTACCACACAGTACCACAGCAACATGTGCCCAACTGCACAGTACCACAGTAACGTTTGCCCTCCAACACAGTACAACAGTAACATGTGCCCAACTGCACAGTACCACAGTAACATGCCCAACTGCACAGTACCACAGTAATGTTTGCCCTCCCACACAGTACCACAGCAACATGTGCCCAACTGCACAGTACCACAGTAACGTTTGCCCTCCGACACAGTACAGCAGTATCATGTGCCCAACTGCACAGTACCACAGTAACGTTTGCCCTCCCACACAGTACCACAGCAACATGTGCCCAACTGCACAGTACCACAGCAACATGTGCCCAACTGCACAGTACCACAGTAACATGTGCCCAACTGCACAGTACCACAGTAACGTTTGCCCTCCAACACAGTACAACAGTAACATGTGCCCAGCTGCACAGTACCACAGTAACGTGCCCAACTGCACAGTAACACAGTAATGTTTGCCCTACCACACAGTACCACAGCAACATGTGCCCAACTGCACAGTACCACAGTAACGTTTGCCCTCCAACACAGTACAGCAGTATCATGTGCCCAACTGCACAGTACCACAGTAATGTTTGCCCTCCCACACAGTACCACAGCAACATGTGCCCAACTGCACAGTACCACAGCAACATGTGCCCAACTGCACAGTACCACAGTAACATGTGCCCAACTGCACAGTACCACAGTAACGTTTGCCCTCCAACACAGTACAGCAGTATCATGTGCCCAACTGCACAGTACCACAGTAACATGTGCCCAACTGCACAGTACCACAGTAATGTTTGCCCTCCCACACAGTACAACAGTAACGTGCCAAACTGCACAGTACCACAGGAACAGGTGCACCACAGCACAGTACCACAGTAACAGGTGCCCCACAGCACAGTACAAAAGTAACAGACTAAGACTCTGCATAGTTTGTCATACAGACCTCAAAACTAGTATATCCAGTGCTCTCTTTCTTTTTTGATTATTTAGTATGAACATTTTTTTTCTGTAAAATATGTTAATTTCTACCCATTAGTGAACCCTCAGCACAATTCAACAGCTCTCCTCCCTCTCACTGACATAACCAGTCATATAATTGACTCTCTGATGTCTGATGCAATAGTTTGGCCTGGCATAACAGACATAGCCAATTGTCTGGAAATGAGGTCATTCTGTGTAATAATCAAACCAACACAGCTGTGTAATAACAGGCAGGCTCTATTATGTTTCATTACCATTTCATAGCTTGCAGAGTATACACAGGCAGCCCTGGTGCTTGCTCTCAATGACAAAGGTGTATTCGCGCATTGTTTCTGTCGTTATTGTGATGCATGCTTTTTTGACTTTTTTTAATTTCTTTATATTTGTGGCATTACTACACACTGTAACATGTTTATCATTGTCATCATTGTTTATCATAAACAGGTGACAAGATGACTAGAATTATGTAAATTTGTTATGATGTCCATATTTTTTTGCTATGCTTTTGTTTTCGCAAAGCAGTATAAAAACATGTGAGCTTGAGTTTGAATCATGTTGTATTTTTGTCTTTCAGGCTCCAGTAGATTTTCCCAAATATCAAATCACATTTGGGAAAATGTTGATCTTGTACACAATGAGCTTGTATAAGAATTACATGGGCTTTGCGAGTGAGTGGGGTGGCTCTTGTCATTGCAAGACTGAAGACTTCATGATTTGACAACAATTTGGATATGTTCTACTTTTTTGGTACTTTTTTATCACTCCCTTTGCAATATTTCCACTGTGTGATGGCATTATGTGAATAAGGTTGACACCTATTTACTATGAACAATGTCCCAGGCTTTGGGGTACCATGATGATGATGATGGTGATGATGATGATGATGTTGATGATGGTGATGATGATGATCTCATGCATTGTTAAATGCATACATCACTGTCATAAGCTAATAGGACATGTTACACACTTACAACTGACAAGTATATTTTATGCACTATGTTGTTCTTTAGCTGAAGTTAACACGGTGGTGAAAATCACACATACAATTGAACCAAGTGAGATGAAATACTTTTATTGTCCAAAGGAAAATATAACTACACTCTGAACTTTACACTACACTTATACAACTACACAGTTTGAAATGTCAATGTTGGATGGTTAAAAAATCAATTAACAGAAAAAATATCTCAACTAATATGCTTAGTCAGCATTTAAGGATTTTCACCATTGTTGCCTGGTCAGTACCCTGGGCCATACTGGTCAATAATACATCCCTTGAGTGATTTACAACAGGTTGTATTTCACTTGAAACATGTGCCACCACGATAAATTTCCAACTCTGAACTTTTGAGACCCAGAATGTGTCAATATGCTTGTAGAGTAAGATCTGTAACCAGGAATTCCCAAACTGAACTTAAGAATTTATTAATTCTGATTGTTATGTGATAGATAAATTTTAAGTTTTCATATACCATATGACTGGAAATAACTAGAAATGGCTAATACCATGATATAAAGTCTTATATTGGAGATATGTCCTCAAGAAAATCTGATTTTGCTTCAGATTTTGGTTAAAGAACCAAACTCCCATTGGACGTCTTTTATATTCTGAAGAAAAATTGCTGTGAAAATAGTATATGTTTTCAAGAGATGACTGAAAAAAAATATTGATTGACTGGCGGATGGTCCTTAGGACTTCCAAATATGAAAGAAAAATAATGTTTCTCCCAATCTCCCTTCGAAGGGTGACTTTGTTAATAGCCAAACACTAATCCCTAAGAGTTGCTATAAGCAATGTGATCGTAGAGACTAAAGTCAAACTTAGTTTACTGACACATGAGGTGGAATAAAGCTGGAAGATTTGAGCTGTTTACGAAGCAAATACCATGCTAGAGTTTGTTTGAAGTCCTAGACATTGCTGCCATGATTGCCTTGAGGTTTTGCGATGATCTACATATGCAGTAGTTCAACTTCACATTTATCGTTATTTAACTTCTCATTTTAATGCAGGCTTTAACATGATACTGTAACAGTGAACCAAATTGAAATCTTTCATCTCCAACTGATTTCAATTTCAAAAGGATGATGGATTCTTAAATCCTGCATTGATGACATTTAAATTTCTACAGAGACAAGATGGCTGTAAGTCATCAGAAATACTATTATGCATACGTCATGAAATGAAATGGATGTACATCTGTAAATAAATAGAACAGTATGAGGGGAAAACTCACTCACTCACTCACTCACTCATGATTTTGATTATTTTATGATTAGTGGGTTTATAACATACTTTTCCATTTATTAACTTAATGCATAAAGGGCTATATCATTGCTACTCCAGTCAACTGGTACGAGTGGAATAAAAATTTGGAGCATTTGGGATAGTGGATAAAACTTTCCCTTATCAACTCAGCAGACCCAGGTTCGATTTCCCACATGGGTACAATGTGTGAAGCCCATTTCTGATGTTCCCCTCTGTGAAACTGCTGGAATATTGATTCAAAATAGTGTAAAACTCAATTCACTCACTCAATCAAAATTAATTTTCAGCTCCATGGGAAGACTGGAAGATTGTTAAGATGCAAGACTCTGGGACCACACAATGTACCAGTCTATCAAGCGATGTCATGATTCTTGCACCAGGAATCAGAAACTTTGGCTTCCCACTACGTCACTGACTGTTGTACCTTACTGAGGTACAACACGTGTTTCAGGATTCTTGTACCAAAGTCTGGCACCACATAATCTCAGGATTCCTTTTTCAGACTCTAAACCAATTGCCATGATTCTTACAAGGCTCCTCATCAAAACCTATCCTGATATTTGTACCAAACTCGAGAATCTTACAGAATCAGAATCAGACTCACGCTCTTTTTCAGGCATTCATTACGGTGAGGATCGATGGTGTCTGCAGCTGTAAGAAGTACTACTAGACCAGGCTATTTCCTGCAGAATCAATGTTCCAGATCAACCAAATATATACTGCTCAGTCACATAAACTCACTCACCATGAATATAACTTCATGACTGTCCCCTTGGGAACACAGATCAATAGCTTTATATCCTTCCCATTCAGAATGTATGGTGTTGCACCAATATATCTTCCTCAAGTGTGTCACTGGTACAGAACATTAAACTGCGTAACAAAGCTCTTTAATATTGGAGGATAGTACTATAACATTGATGTACCATTGCCACCATCGTTGATGCTTGCTGATATACACAGCTACACTCCGAAACAAAGAGCTCAATACCATCCAACTTTAGGGGATAGAAACCTTACATTGATACACCACAAGTGCCATCAGTGACGGCCATTGATACAGAAAGCCACACAAAGTAACAAAGCCCATCAATACTGGACAACTTTAGGGGATAGAGATCTGACATTGATACAATATGAGTGCCATCAGTGACAGCCATTGATACAGAAAGCCACACAAAGTAACAAAGCCCATCAATACTGGACAACTTTAGGGGATAGAGATCTGACATTGATACAATACGAACACCATCACTGATGGTCACTGATAAAGAAAGTCACACAGTGTAGCAAAACTGTTCTGCTCTCAGTTTAACTTGAGGGGATAAACTCTATCCAGGAGGCTTGTTTTTCCTCACAGTAAGACAAACACACAAACCATTTATTCAGGTTAGGTCATCCTCAAGCTTATCCCTAATCTGATGAGGACAAAACCTTTCCTTCAGACCAGCAAGTCTGATTGAATTCTCAAAGCAAGGGCCATCATTAATTGAGCATGATATTCATCCTGAAAGGTTAAAAACATAGATGTGTGTTTGCTTAGGACTGTTCAGCCCAGAGTCATGGATCTTAACCATGCTGAGAAAGACAAATTGTTGTCTTTGTAAACAGAACAAATGGAATTATGAAGAGTTGTCGTTATGGTTACTGATCGATGCTGAGGAAATTGCCGAAACATTTGTGGTTTATAGCACTCATATGCTTCTGAGTGAGTAAGTGAGTGAGTGGAGCAAGCGAGTGAATAAAGGCAGGATGGAGGAGGTATAATGAGCAATTTGGTTTTATATGTGGTGAGATTTGATTAATAAATTAGTGGTTAACAGAGTGAGAAAGACTAATTTAAGGAATGACTCAAAATGGTTTAATGATTGAATGAGATTAGTTTAAAGGGCAAGATTGGTTTAATAAGCAAGTGATAAATATTTGATGGGTGCAGATTGTTTAATGAGTGAGATATTATTGCTTTATAGTTTGGGAGTTATGACTACCTGATAGCATGGACATTACGATTACCTAAAAGTGTGTGAGTTACAATTACCTTATAGTGTGGGAGCTATGATTACCATATAGTATGAGAGTTACAATTACCTTCAAGCGTGTGAGTTACAATTACCTTCAAGCGTGTGAGTTACAGTTACCTTCAAGCGTGTGAGTTACAATTACCTTATAGTATGGGAGTTACAATTACCTTTTTGCATGGGAGATATGATTATCTTCAACTATGGGAGTTAAATTACCTTGACGCTTGGGAGTTATGATTACCTAATGGTATTGGAGTAATGATTACCTTATTGTATGGGAGTTACGATTTCCTTCAAGTGTGAGAGTTAAAATTACCTTCACGTGGGGGAGTTACGATTACCTTCAAATATGGGAGTTACAATTATCTTCACATATGGGAGTTATGATTACCTTATAGTATTGGAGTAATGATTACCTTAAAGTATGGGAGTTATTATTACCTTCAAGTGTGAAAGTTATTATTACCTTCAAGTATGAAAGTTATGATTACCTTCAAGTGTGGGAGTTACGATTACCCTACGGTATGGGAGTTACGATTACTCTATAGTATGGGGGTTATGATGACTTTAAGGTATGAGGGTTACAATTACCTTATAGTGGGGGTGTTACAATTGCCTTACAGTATGGGACATACGATCACCTTAGTGCTGCAATGACTTTTTGTAACAAGGCCCGGACAATAACTTTAATTCGAGAGCAGTTTCTTTCCATCAGTTTTACATTTTAACTTCCTTCTACATCAAAAACCATTGAGTTCTTGAAATTGAATTAGTGAAACTTGATTGAATTTTCACTGAACTTTTTACACAATTTGTCAGTTAGCATATGAAAAAAATCAGACTTCATGAAATGTTCATGAGAGACGAGGACACTTGGGTAATTTTTATGTTTAAACAGAACTAGCATTATCAGTGTAGTTCTGAATATTAAATTTCAAAGTTAAACAAGAGCAAGATGATGCTGAACCAGCTAAATTACTTTTTAAAATTTTATAAAAACTACTGAATTGAAAGAACAAATTACAGCAAAAACTTTACAAGTTGTTTCCAAATTAAATCATCGTGACCATCCTTCTCTTGCACCATCCACACTGTCAACCCTGACAGTAATGCTCAATGACATATGCATGTATAATGTTACCTTGAGAACTCCACGATCATGGAAGTCTTATAGTCCTCAGGGTCGGTGAAGTAGCCTCGTGGTTAAAGTGTTATTTGTCACTGGGTTCGATTCCCCACATGGGTAGAACATGTAAAGCCAATTCCTGGTGTTCCCCATTGTGATATTGCTGGAATATTGCTACAAGCAGTGTGCAATATAGCAACTGGCCTGCTGGCCCAAGGCTAGTAAAAGTTGAGTTGGGCCATTAAGTCTCCACAGGCACTGGCCTGACTGTTGACTTTTAAATATGCAAGATTGTGTCCTGATAAAAATGATCATCATATTAGCAGCTTAATGATGAAACACATGTCTACATTCAAATTTCAGTTGAGTAAATTATTTTGTGGACTTTTAACTCTCAGGCGTACCTATCCTGAATGGAAAGCAAAATTAGGAACTATTTCCCACACTGGCTACAAGCAGCGTAAAGCTAACCATAGTCACTCACTCCCAATAGGGTCTTCACGTAAGGAACCAACAATGCCAATCCAAAGAAAAGCAACCCATGAAGGTCGCGGGGTAGAATAGATTATTTACAGACCGCCGCCATATAGCTGGAATATTGCTGAGTGCGGCGTAAAACTAAACTCACTCACTCACCCAAAGAAAAGCTGAAGGAGGGGGATTTTTGTTTGGCATGGAACACTGTTTCCAGAACTGATAACAGAGATATATACAATATTTTCAATGAAAAGAGGAACGAAACATGAATTTAAAAATATTTCAGTATCCAGCCTTTCAGTATCCAGCCTTGTTTTTACTGCTTCAGCTGAGTGATGGCGTTGTCATGTTGGTCTATTCTCAGTAATACTCCATGAATCCAAAGTTCCATCTAATTGGCATTTTAATCCACGTGACCGATCTCACAAATTCTATGCAGTTATGTTTCTTTTCCTGATACTTTTAATGATGGTCACCATGATGTGACCTATCAACAGATGCATTGGATGCACTCCTAAGCCAACCCCTATTAAGATAAAAATAAAATCATGTTGCCTAATTATTCCAACTTACAAAACACTTCATACCATCCACTATTATTTATGCAACAAATGTTTTTGAATAGTCATCATGCATGTGATAACTCAGCCTCTTGAATTATGTGGCTAATTGTATGAAATCACCAGCACTCACTTTGTGTATGTAATTATTGTGTATACTTTTCTGAATTTTGTATTTGTTCATTTTCAGGCTGTTTCTGATACAGAAAGAATTTCCTTTGGGATGCATGATAAAATATAAGCTTGTAGACAAAAAAAATTTAGTGAAAAAATGACATGAATCTTTTTGGATGAGCTGCTGATCCTCTCAGCTTAGTCTTGTACTTATCTGACTAATTTACATATCCTTGTCTCCACCTCTTGATGTATGTCCTCATCCTTTCCTACGACCTGATGTATTTTCTAATACTTGTTTTAATTCCATCCTAGTGACAAAAAACACAACGCTGTTTCCAACTTTAAGTATGTGACATATATCCAGCTCTCCGCAACCATTAGGCATCGGAAAACATTTTTACGCCACTAAGACAGTACTGCTCTGGAGACTTTCCTGAGACTGAGCCCTCCTTCCAGATTCTTAGACTCCATCAATCAATGACTTGTGTTACTCCAGCAAAACATCTTTCTGGTCACTTTTTTAAAAGAAACTGTCAGTGAAATTTAGAATTAAGTGAAATTTGTTTGTTACCCACGGTCGATGCATTGATTTGTGAGTTGTTGTTAGAAGGGTATTTTTTTTAGAATCCACAAACAACCATAAACAATTATGTATGACTTTTAAATTGGTGGGATTGAGCTCATTGTGTTTTCACATGTAACACTGTTTTGGCAGTCACAACCTACATGGTAGTGACATTATGTAACAAACTGGGTCTGGGTTAGAATTGATCTTCAGCATCTTCAGCTTCTTGTATGAGGCGACTTGCTGATTTGTGGTAAGACTTGCTGATTTGTGGTGAGACTTGCTGATTTGTGGTAAGACTTGCTGATTTGGTTGACACATGTCATTGTATCCCACTTGTGTAGAGTAATGCTAATGTAGTGGGGTACTGCGGGAATACTGCTAAAAAGTGGCTTAAAACTAAACTCACTGACTCACTGACTCACGACTGGGAATCGAACAATCACTGTTCTACCATGGCTTCAGTAAATACTGGATTGTGATAGGTTAATCAAAGTCATTCAGTGGTATATAATCGTGTCATATACCTCTGATTTTCCAACACTTATTGTATATGTTAAAAATCTGAATAACACAGTTATGGTAGAATGGAGATAAACACATTGTGTTGGAAAATCAGATGTATATAACAGAATTATAATAGCTCTGAATTTTGTATTTAAAACCTCACACTATGCATTCGGTTTTAAATCAAATTCAGAGCTATTACAATTTTGTTATATACCTCTGATTTTCCAACACAGTACATTTATCCTCTAAGCATTCAACATGAACAGTGAGTTCACTTTTACACCACTTTCAGCAATATTCCAGCTGTATTATAATAGCTTATGAACATGGCCATGGCTAATGAACATGGCTTATGAACTTATGAACATAGCTTATGAACTTATGAACATGGCTTATGAATATGGCTTATGAACTTATGAAAATGGCTTATGAATGTGGCTTATGAACATGGCCTATGAACATGGCTTATAAACTCGTGAATATGGCTTATGAACATGGCTTATGAACTTATGAACATGGCTTATGAATGTGGCTTATGAAGTTATAAACATGGCATATGAAGTTAAGAACATGGCTCATGAATATGGCTTATGAACTTATGAACATGGCTTATGAACTTATGAACATGGCTTATGAACATGGCTTATGAACATGGCTTATGAACTTATAAACATGGCCTATGAACATGGTTCATGAACTAATGAACATGGCTTTTGAACGTGACTTATGAACATGGAACTGGTCTGCTACTGTTTCATGTTGATAAATTGGACCATCCATCCAATTTTTGAAAGCATGTTAAAATGGTTACGAAAATCAGTCTGTAGCGCATTGTAAAATTGTGATGTTATGTTCAACATTAATTTTTATAACGTCCTTCCCTTAGACAAGAACAAGAAGCTGTCTTGTTAACTTTCTTCTCAGATGTTATGAGTATCATCACGGAGAATGGATTTCTTCACTCTGGCTTTGATTAGCAGTTTTTGATGCAACCAGGAAGTTCTGCCATGTTCTATTCATGACCACACAAGTTGTTGCATTTGTCAACAAGGAACACAGTGCGTGGAATTGGTTGAACAATTGGTTCAAATTTTGATGTGAGGCACATATGATTGTATGAAGAAAGGGATGTAAAATCGGGAATCCCTCCCCATTATGTGAGATGACTATTTGTTCTTCTGAAAACTGTTAATATCACAAGCGCCTACAAAATTTTGTATGTAACCCAAAGTTGAAACTGTGGTATGTATAACAGAAATTACATGTCATAGGCAGATCCAGAGGAGGGGATACAGGGGTGTGCACCTCCTGTCATTGTATTGAAATAGGAATGAACACTTCCATCATCATATTGGTCTTTGGGTGAACACTTCCATCATGCTGTTGGTCTTTGGGTGAACACTTCCATCATTATGTTGGTATGTGGGTGAACACTTCCATCTTTATGTTGGTATGTGGGTGAACACTTCCATCTTTATGTTGGTATGTGGGTGAACACTTCCATCTTTATGTTGGTATGTGGGTGAACACTTCCATCTTTATGTTGGTATGTGGGTGAACACTTCCATCTTTATGTTGGTATGTGGGTGAACACTTCCATCATTATGTTGGTATGTGGGTGAACACTTCCATCTTTATGTTGGTATGTGGGTGAACACTTCCATCTTTATGTTGGTATGTGGGTGAACACTTCCATCATTATGTTGGTATGTGGGTGAACACTTCCATCATTATGTTGGTATGTGGGTGAACACTTCCATCATCATATTGGTATGTGGGTGAACACTTCCATCATTATGTTGGTATGTGGGTGAACACTTCCATCATCATATTGGTCTTTGGGTGAACACTTCCATCATGCTGTTGGTCTTTGGGTGAACACTTCCATCATTATGTTGGTCTTTGGGTGAACACTTCCATCATGCTGTTGGTCTTTGGGTGAACACTTCCATCTTTATGTTGGTATGTGGGTGAACACTTCCATCATTATGTTGGTATGTGGGTGAACACTTCCATCATTATGTTGGTATGTGGGTGAACACTTCCATCATCATATTGGTCTTTGGGTGAACACTTCCATCATGCTGTTGCTCTTTGGGTGAACACTTCCATCATTATGTTGGTATGTGGGTGAACACTTCCATCATTATGTTGGTATGTGGGTGAACACTTCCATCTTTATGTTGGTATGTGGGTGAACACTTCCATCATTATGTTGGTATGTGGGTGAACACTTCCATCTTTATGTTGGTATGTGGGTGAACACTTCCATCATTATGTTGGTATGTGGGTGAACACTTCCATCATTATGTTGGTCTTTGGGTGAACACTTCCATCATGCTGTTGGTCTTTGGGTGAACACTTCCATCATTATGTTGGTATGTGGGTGAACACTTCCATCTTTATGTTGGTATGTGGGTGAACACTTCCATCTTTATGTTGGTATGTGGGTGAACACTTCCATCATTATGTTGGATGTCAGTCTGAATGGGACATCGTAATATTAAGCTCAACTCCCTAGAGAGTATAGTCATCTCTTGCAGCCAGTAGGTTCACTGAGTTATTGCCACTTTCTCACACATATTTTGGTATCCATTCACAGCTGGGTGGACTGGGACACATATAGTCACAGTACTTTGTCCAAGGTTTACTGCATTGATCTTTTGTTGCTGTACCTCAACTCATGGGTTGTTTTAAGTGCACAGAGTTGCCTACTGTACACCAGGGGCTGTGACACCACTATAAGAGTCAGCACACAAAGCTGACACCAAGGTTTTAACACCTGGCCACAGTTAGACTTGATTCCATCACCTGAAGCTCACTGGATCACTAGCCTGGTGCTTTAGCCAGCTTGCCTACCATGATCCCATCACCTAAAGCTCACTGGATCACTAGCCTGGTGCTTTAGCCAGCTTGCCTACCATGATCCCATCACCTAAAGCTCACTGGATCACTAGCCTGGTGCTTTAGCCAGCTTGCCTACCATGATCCCATCACCTAAAGCTCACTGGATCACTAGCCTGGTGATTTAGCCAGCTTGCCTACCATGATCCCATCACCTAAAGCTCACTGGATCACTAGCCTGGTGATTTAGCCAGCTTGCCTACCATGCCCAGTATTGGTAAAAGCTGCAACCTCCAAAACAAAAGAAAACAAAGCAATAAACATACCGAAGATGACACCAATCTGCACGTACTCGATTCATCATCATCATGTGTCCATGTGATCTAAACGAACAAGTATCAATCCAATAACATACCTCTTCCCTTCATATCAGTCATCATGAAAACGAGCAGCAGCTGATCAGAACCTGAACAGGAATAATACCTTCTGCTGAATGTGATACTAAATTTTGTAGCAATTACTCCGTTATGGTCTAATCACAATAAACCACTCGCATTTGTCTCACAAGATGACAACTGATATAAACGGACATAAATAAGGTCAATTAAAAACTCACCACTATGGAAATGACCAGCCATTTGCACTGATCAAGATGCAAGACCAAACTACTAGCAAATAAACCCAATCAGGTCTTTACTCTTAATGTCTTACTGAAACTATTCATGGCTGATAAAATGTTATGAAGTCGAATTGCAAAGGTTAACCCATAAATTGGTACATACAGAACTTAAAGTATTAAATCAGTCACTGACCACCGAGTGGGTATGAATTTACGCTGCTTTCAGCAATATTCTAGCAATATCACTGGGGGACACCATAAATGGGCTTCACACTATGTACCCATGGGGAGAATTGAATCTGGGTCTTTTTGGCTTGATGAAAGAATGCTTGAACCTCTAGGCAACCCCACAATGAAGTTAATTCAAACACACAGTTTTAGACTTAGAGCAAAACAAGCAATAAAATAAGAATAAATTAGTAGTAGCATCAGCAGGGCTGTAGCAAGAAGTACCAGTGACTGGTCAATAACAGTAGTACTCGAAATATCCAGAATTTTGCTACCTAAAACATTTTTGAAACAACATCTCTTCATTCTAAAGCCTACATAGCAATAAAAACTGTCAGTAACCCAGTGTTTTGTGATGTATACCCTATTCTCATGTTCAGTGAAACTGAAACATCATTCAAAAAGACCTTGAATGATCCTCAGAGAAATATAATAAAGCCTTATCACTAATATTCCTGTTGCGAAGGCTGTTTGTGAATGTTTAATGCCACATATTCTGGCTTAATGGTGATGGTCTGTGAATAATTGAGTCAGGACCAGACAATCCAGTGGTCAACATCATGAGCAGATGGAATCGGCTGGAATCAGTCAACCAAGTTAGCAAGCCTCACCACCCAATTCTGTTACTCACCCCTTACAATTAGCATAAGCTGGTGAAGACCTATTCAAAACTGGATCTTTACACTGAGTAGACTAATGCCTAGCCTCTGAAAATATGTGATTTTGATGGATACAAATAACTCCATATAAAGTGAAAAGGAGACCCAGATGAGATGAGTTAGACATTCTTAATCTAAGGAAAATCTAAATTTGCTTTCGTTAGGGTGTTTGCTTTACATAAGGGCATGGATTGAACAGAGAATAATATAATTCAGGGACTCTGCGACAATCTGTATCACAGTCTCAGCAGACCAAAATAAACCAGTGGTTGAAGGCATGAATATCAACCTACACCATTGGGGCATGATGACATATCAGTCAAGATCATCAGACGAAGTTGCCTGTTATGACATAAAGATGGGTTATAGGAACCTATTCTAACTGAAGCTCCACAGAGTCCATTCTATGGACATGAAGCATGGTTGGGTAGCCTTGTGGTTAAAGCTTTGGCTCATCAACCTGAAGGCGCAAGTTTGAGTCTCTTCATGGGTGCAATCTGTACTCACTCACTCACTCACTCACTCATACATGACAGTGATACTAAGAACCCATTTTAATCTGGATTCAAATGGAATAGGAAGAGGATCTTGCAAAGTCCTCAAGTTCAATTACAGCTTACATAAGAAGATATTGCTTAACCAGTAGTGCATTAAATTATCTCCCCTTAGATCTGTGACCCAAAGGTTGTTTGTGTCAACTTGAAACTGATCTAAATTCTAATCATTTATCTTTGTCATTTCCTTATGGACAAAATAATTTGTGTATAAATTTGAACTAGTAAAAAATAAATTGTCCACAACTTGATAGCGGTTTTCATATTCCCAGCAGAGATTCAGCAAACTTGAATCAATAGCTACAAAAAGAAACATCTCAACTGAATTTGAAGACAAACTTCACCTCCACACAGAGGACAACTTTGCACCATTCTTCAGGCTTTGACTAGTTTTTCATTTTCCCATATCAGGCTTTGGCAAATGTTGATTGTCACCCGTAATGCAGATCAATCCATTTCCATGGAAATGGAACCAGAAAGGCACACCTTAAGGTGTGTTGACAATGAGTGTGTGCAGAATCATTGTCTGCAGCGAGGAAAACACAGGATCAAAGAGAGAGAGAAAGAGAGATGTGCATGCATGCATGTGCTCATGTGTCTGTTTGTGTACATGTTTGTCTCAGAGAGTCTGTTTTGTGAAAGAATGTGTGTCATAGCTATGTCATACAGTGTCTGAATCATGTCAATGTGTGAATGTATGCATGTCCATGTGTGTCTGAATCATGTCCATGTGTGTCTGAATCATGTCCATGTGTGTCTGTATGCATGCCCATGTGTGTCTGTATGCATGTCTGTGTCAGGGTCTATGTGATGTTTCCTCCTTGTTGTACACACACTACATTCCCATGTATGAATGATACTCCAACACCAAAGGCTTGGAACTTGCAACATTTATTTAATTCCTTGATGCTCTCTAATTATTCTCTCTAAAGACAATTATAATATCATATTATGAATCTGTATCTGACACATTCCAGTATATAACTGTTGAATTTATATCTAGTTATGACCTTGGCACTGCACCTGTTGGCACTTGAGTTTCATTCTCAGGTCCCAGGGAAATATACAACCGAAACTTGCAATTCATCATTATCTCTACCTACTGGGTAACCATTTTGTGCTTGGTAAGGGGATGGTGGGATAGCCCAGTGGACAAGGTGCTCGCCCCAAAGGACCTGGGTTCGATTCCTGACATGGGTACAGTGTGTTAATCTCTTTTCTGGTTTTTCAAGGTGTGAATCCCTTACCTGCTGTGATATTGATGGAATATTGCTAAAAGCAATTTAAAACTAAACTCTCTCACTCCTGCTTGGGGAACTAAGGTATAGTCACTTGCTTCAGATGGGAGTGGGACATGACTGAAACCCCTGTTTTCTGTGAGTGAGTGAGTGAGTGAGTGCCTAATGATATGACGTTCAAGATATCACTTTTTCCAAATCTGGTGTTTGATATCAGTTTTTTTACAGACATTTGGTATAGAAAAATAACATGACATTTAATTTTTCATTTTAATCACATTTTTGATAGACCTACTTCAGTTTCATTGTAAAACTGGTCACAGGACCTTTAACCAATGCATACTTTCTATACATCCTAGATGAATTCCCTGAAAATCGGATGAAATCAATGTCACGTCTTTTAAACAGATAAGAAATGTGCTGGCTGTCAGTGCCTTCACTGATACCATCTCCCAAAGTCTCCTCATGGTGGATAAATTGAATCTCAATTAATACTTCAGCAAAAAGATATAAAATATTATTTGTCCTCATCGATTAGATTTGAAAAACATTCCTTGCTACTTCACACAAGAATGAAAAAAACTTTCTTCAGGAACCATTATTTGTCTGTGAGGATCAAATCGAGACAAAATGGCTGTGTCAGACATTGAGTTTTTAGAAAACATCTCACATATCCGACTTGGGGCAAAGGACTGGAGGTGCAATACCCAGTCAGATCTCACGCTTACTTCCAGGAACAGACTTCCAGACAAATTGTTTAAAAGCTGTCCCACCAGAATACCAATGATGCATAGTGTGTTTTGGAATTGAGTCTATGAAAAGCTTTCTTGGCTTATGAGTTGTCTGCTTGTTAGAATAGAAGGATTGTGATTTTTGGCCTGATGTAAGAGGGAGTACAGGGAGGCTGGCTGGGATTTGAAGTGGGTGGATGTTTCGATGTTGGGCAGGGCTAGGGTGTGGGTGCTTTTGGATGGTGGGTAGGGTTTGGGTGTGGGGTGATTTTGGATGGCAGGCAGGGCTAGGACCTAGGTTGCTTTTGGATGGAGGGCAGGGTTTGGGTGTGGGGTGGTTTTGGATGGCAGGCAGGGCTAGGACCTAGGGTGCTTTTGGATGGTGGGTAGGGTTTGGGTGTGGGGTGATTTTGGATGGCAGGCAGGGCTAGGACCTAGGGTGGTTTTGGATGGCTGTCAGGGCTAGGACCTAGGGTGGTTTTGGATGGCAGGCAGGGCTAGGACCTAGGGTGGTTTTGGATGGCGGGCAGGGCTAGGACCTAGGGTGGTTTTGGATGGCAGGCAGGGCTAGGACCTAGGGTGCTTTTGGATGGCGGGCAGGGCTAGGACCTAGGGTGGTTTTGGATGGTGGGCAGGGCTAGGACCTAGGGTGCTTTTGGATGGCAGGCAGGGCTAGGACCTAGGGTGCTTTCGGATGGTGGGTAGGGTTTGGGTGTGAGGTGGTTTTGGATGGCAGGCAGGGCTAGGACCTAGGGTGCTTTTGGATGGTGGGTAGGGTTTGGGTGTGGGGTGATTTTGGATGGCAGGCAGGGCTAGGACCTAGGGTGGTTTTGGATGGCTGTCAGGGCTAGGACCTAGGGTGGTTTTGGATGGCAGGCAGGGCTAGGACCTAGGGTGGTTTTGGATGGCGGGCAGGGCTAGGACCTAGGGTGGTTTTGGATGGCAGGCAGGGCTAGGACCTAGGGTGGTTTTGGATGGTGGGCAGGTCTAAGACCAAGGGTGGTTTTGGATGGAGGGCAGGGCTGATGTGTGGAGTTGTTTTGGATGGAGGGCAAGGTTTTGGTGTGGAATGGTTTTGGAGGGTGGGTGACAGTTTTGGTGTGGTGTGGTTTGGGATGGCAGGCAGGGTAAGGTCCTAGGGTGCTTTCGGATGGTGGGTAGGGTTGGGTGTAAGGTGGTTTTGGATGGCAGGCAGGGCTAGGACCTAGGGTGCTTTTGGATGGTGGGCAGGGTTTTGGTGAGGGGTGGTTTTGGATGACAGGCAGGGCTAGGACCTAGGGTGGTTTTGGATGGCGGGCAGGATTTGGATGTGGGGTGGTTTTGGATGGCAGACAGGGCTAGGACTTAGGGTGGTTTTGGATGGTGGGCAGGGCTAAGACCAAGGGTGGTTTTGGATGGTGGGCAGGGCTGATGTGTGGAGTTGTTTTGGATGGAGGGCAGGGTTTTGGTGTGGAATGGTTTTGGAGGGTGGGTGACAGTTTTGGTGTGGTGTGATGTGGTTGTGGATGGCAGGCAGGGTAAGGACCTAGGGTGCTTTCGGATGGTGGGTAGGGTTTGGGTGTAGGGTGGTTTGGGATGGCAGACAGGGTAAGGACCTATGGTGCTTTCGGATGGTGGGTAGGGTTTTGGTGTGGGGCGGTTTTGGATGGCAGGCAGGGCTAGGACCTAGGGTGGTTTTGGATGGTGGGCAGGGCTAGGACCTAAGGTGGTTCTGGATGGCAGGCAGGGCTAGGACCTAGGGTGGTTTTGGATGGCAGACAGGGCTAGGACCTAGGGTGGTTTTGGATGGTGGGCAGGGTTTTGGTGTGGGATGGTTTTGCACTTTCTCATATGTAGCTTGCAAGTAACTGAAAATGAAATGCTTAATGGGATTTATCATCATTTATCATGATCATCATCATCATCATCATCATCATCATCATCACAAATCCTCTTCATTCTGGATAACTATCTTGCTGGGAATCATTTACTCGATCTCATATGGGTAAGAAAATACGATCACACAAATGCAGACAATTTAATTTTCTTTTAACAAATCAATGAAAAAGAATGATCTCAACATATTTTATTAACGCAAGAGAACCCATTTTAGGAACAACTGTGAACAAATTAGCCATCTTCCTCTGAGTTAGACCCTCATTTTCTTGTGAAAACACCAGGTACGTCTCCTCCACCAAGCACCTTTATTACGATCAGGTATTTTTTACTACTATCGGTGTTAGATGTTCATGGTCAGGTAAGCCCCGATGTAATGACCCCAACACTTTCAATCCAGCAACAAGACTTTTTTTCTCAGAGATCATTGATCATGTACATGCACTCACCAATGTAATCTAGCTGGGATGTCAGCACCTGATACTAGCCACAGACTAGTCCAAATGATCATCTTCATGCAAGTGAGTTCAATGACCAACCCACTTCAGAAATTTCTCATTGATTCCAATTTTTCAAATATCCTTGTTGGCTGTAAAGAGGACTTTTTGCCACTGGGACATAGCCTAGTGTAACAAGCCAAAGTTTTTCTGAAATAACTGTGGACATCCAAGACCATTTTACTACAAAATGAACTCTCTTTCCTGGATGAAACCTTCTTTTTAGCTTCAGTATAAGGACATTGAAAGATCCGAATTGTTTTCTGTGAGACAAATTAACACACAATGGGATCGCACTGAGACATTAGGATCAATAGCTGAATCAAAGTGGGATTTCCTCCAAGAAACGATCACAGACTATCAACTACACAGGAGAATAGCATCATGTGGAAACAAACAATAATTCCAGTAACATGAGATAATATCAAATATGATGTGCAGTGGAGGGCAATTAAAGGGAGACTTAGCTCGGGCAAACTAGCAGTGCCAGCAATTTAATTCAGATCACTAGAACCTTTCATGTATACACCTGGGACCCTGCCCCACAATGTAATTGACCATTGTAATCCTACATTAAAGTAAGGCTGTAGCAATCTGTAGTGCCAGCAATTTGATTCAGATCACTCAAGCCTTTCATGTATACACATGGGTCCCCTCTGCCTCCCACAACATAATTTTAGTGCGATAACAATCGTAATTCTTTCTTAAAGTATGGCGATTTGATTCCGATCTATAGAATCTGAACTGGGTCCTGTCCTACAAAACTGTCTTTGTCCTGTGACAATTCTCAGTCTGTGTCCTAGTGTGGGAGTTATGATCATCCTAGCACTATGACCCTGTATACACCTGGGGCCCTTTCCACTGATCAATCTCAGTGCTACGATCATCACAAGCTACTCGTAACAATAAAGAGTGGGAGTTACGATCATCCTAGCACTATGACCCCATATACACCCGAGGCCCTTTCCACTGAGCAGTTTTAGTGCTACAATCATCACAAGCTTACACAAAAGAGCGGGAGTTACGATCATCCTAGCACTATGACTCCATGTACACCTGGGGCCCTTTCCACTGAGCAGTTTTAGTGCTACAATCATGACGAGCTTATACTGCAGAATGGGAGTTACGATCATCCCAGCAGTATGGCCCTGTGTACACCTGGGGCCCACTGAGCAGTTTTAGTGCTACGATCATCACTAAAGAAAGCGAGTGATGATCTCACTCACTCACTTACTCATGTTTCTGTCAACACATAGTATCCTGCGTGCATTGACTGGGGAATTAGCTCATAATTAAGAGGAACAACATGTTGACAAAGACAAACGAATACATCGAGTTGAAGACGATGGCATTGTTGAGTTCAAAATTCTTAAGTATCTTTCAAGACATAAAAAATCAAGCGTACATGAATGAGGTGAGCTGAGTTTCTGCTCAACCCCAGGGCATTTCCTATGAGCAGCATTATCCTAAAAATGGCATTATCCTGCTTGCGGTTGTCCAAACACAGACGGTCGGAATACCAGACTCCACACATTCAGTATAGAATAGATACATACGCACGCACGCACGCACGCACGCACGCACGCACGCACGCACGCACGCACGCACGCACGCACGCACGCACGCACGCACGCACGCACGCACGCACGCACGCACGCACGCACGCACGCACTCTCGTGTGTGTGTGTGTGTGTGTGTTGTGTGTGTGTATATATACGTTTTCACAACAATTCAACATTGGACAGATACAGAAACAATACCACCTTCTTCTGCAGTTGATGTGTGATGACAGACACAGCCAAGGGGGATGACCAATAAAGGCCATAAATGTCATATACAGTAATTAAGGGGAGTGACAAAGAGGAACAAGGTAGATGACAAGACACTCTATGCTGTGCTAGTGATAAAGATTAAGAATGCAGATTAAATGATAACAAATAGGTCTCATATGGCTTGGTTACATAGTTTGGGAATTTTAGAACTATATTTGGACGACGGCTGTCCTGAATTTGACATTATACCATTTCACTTATAATGGCTCTGTTCCTTTGGGAATTCAAAACCATGCATAAATGAGCAAGATTGTTTCATCACAGCCATCAAAACTAAACCTGACAGTGAGTGTGTTAATAAAACAGAATTTCCAGATGATGGTTGTGCCTAATCCACAGATCAAGACTCTAAAGAAAAGAATAAATTCAAACATCTATCTATGCATCGAGTGAGTGTTGGTAATGTTGGTAAAATCCTTGTTAGTTTCAGCGATTCAAGGAGTTTAATAGCTTTGGCCATCACATCACAACTTGAGTGCTCCTCTTAAGTTTGAAATGACTTTGACAAAAACCATCAAGGATCACCATAAACTAACATAATGTTTCAGTGTGCGAAATCTGAGAAATGAAACCCACATCAACCGCAATGAGGAGAGATCATTACACTTGTATGGGCATACTGATTTTACAAAACGAGCGGCAGGATACATATTTTTCCTCAGCAACAGCCTATGCATCGATTTATTTGAAGTTTGGTTTCTTTTTCTTTTCTGATGAGAAAAAAATTGTATAGCATCTATGTACAATCAAACCGTCTTATGGGAAACTTGTGAAGACTTGGGACAAAGTTTGAGTTATCCTTGGTTGAATACAACTGACTGTGTGAGTTTTAAAAAAATTTAGCCCAGGAATTATTGATCGAATATTTGGTCTATCAGTCAATACCAGCAATTATTGATGATCAAAAATATTCATGAAAATTAAATATCAAATTAAAAAATTTTTTTGAAAAACCACACATCACATTTCCTACTGGTATTTCTGGAACATATGCTTTTATATTAGATCTATTTTGTAGCATTTTGTAGCAACTTATAAAATTAATATAAATTGGCATGTAAGTTTTTAGCATTTATATAAGGCCAGATGAATTTTATTTCTTGCTCTATTTTTGTCAAGAAAAAGAAAAAAAATTGAAAAGCAATATTTCTGGCTCCAAAAATAAAAATCCTTATGTTTTTATGGACAAAAATGTAGGCTGAAAAGAAAAATTTCTTTTCATTGTTTTTAGCTCCCTGTATGCTTCATAAATTGCCAGAAGTAAAATACTTTAATATTTAGAAGGAAATTTCTCTGAGTGGTGATTTTATCTTTATTTTCTTCCCCTCTTGCCTTTAGGCTTTCTAAGGACAAAACTCCATAAAACTAGAATCAAAATTGGTCTGGCCACAATACCGATTTCAAATGTTTCTTCAACAAATCTTTCAAAATGTTCTGTGTGAGGTTACATTTTGTTCTTCAATGCCAGGTCACATGTTGTTCTTCAATGCAAGGTCACGTGTTGTTTTTCAATGCCAGGTCACATGTTTTTCTTCAATGCAGGTTACACTTTGCTTTTCAGTGCTTGTTTTCAAACTGTTCTTCAGTGTGAGGTTACATTTGTGAAATGTCAGAACCATATTGTCTTTTCTATTATCATCAAAATCAAAGTACATTGTGCAGGAATTTGTTCTGCAGAAAGACTACAGCTTGTCTGTCAGTACTTGTCAGGTTACAAATATCAGGTTTCAAACTGTTCTTCAAAATTGGAATACACTGTTTGTTTTTCAGTGCCAGGTTACAAACTGTTCTTTTGTGTTTGGCTACATTTTGTTCTTCAAAGTCAGATTACAACTGATTCTTCGAAACCAGATTACAGTTTGTTAGTCGGTGTTTGTAAGCTTACATTTTGTTCTTCTATGCCAGGTTATATATTGTTCTTCAGTGCTAGGTTACACATTATTCTTTAGTGCCAGGTTACACATTGTTCTTCAGTGCTAGGTTACACATTGTTATTCAGTGCTAGGTTACACATTGTTCTTCAGTGCCAGGTTACACATTGTTCTTTAGTGCCAGGTTAGACATTGTTCTTCAGTGCTAGGTTACACATTGTTCTTCAGTGCTAGGTTACACATTGTTATTCAGTGCCAGGTTACACATTGTTCTTCAGTGCTAGGTTACACATTGTTCTTCAGTGCTAGGTTACACATTGTTATTCAGTGCTAGGTTACACATTGTTCTTCAGTGCTAGGTTAGACATTGTTCTTCAGTGCTAGGATACACATTGTTCTTCAGTGCTAGGTTACACTTTGTTCTTCAGTGCTAGGTTACACATTGTTCTTCAGTGCCAGGTTACACATTGTTTTTCAGTGCCAGGTTACACTTTGTTCTTTAGTGCCAGGTTAGACATTGCTCTTCAGTGCTAGGTTACACATTGTTCTTCAGTGCCAGGTTACACATTGTTCTTCAGTGCTAGATTACACATTGTTCTTCAGTGCCAGGTTAGACATTGTTCTTCAGTGCTAGGTTACACATTGTTATTCAGTGCTAGGTTAGACATTGTTCTTCAGTGTGAGGTTACAATTTTTTCCTCAGAACAACTTACTAATTGTTCTTTAATGGACACTTACCAGGTATTCATGTGTACAAAAACTCCATACTGGTTCTTACTGACTTCTGAGACCTGCAACATAGCATTGCAGATTCCTATATTAAGCCAACAAGGATGTTGGGGTCACCTAGCGTTGCACACTCCCACCTCTTATTTACCCTCTAAATTTTCTCATTCCAGAAAATTCTGGGCAGGCAACCAAGTTCTCAACTGACACACAAATGCATAAAAATTGGAGAAAAAAGAAATCTTGACTCACCAAGTTCTACTACGTGTTAGATTGTACTTCTGACATACAAAAAATGAGATATTGTCTATATAATGAGTATATACGGATAAAACACTATTCATGAGAACCCAGAGGTACATCCTGAGACACTTTCATACTTATCAATGACATATGTCTGATAAGCAGTGGAAATCTTCAAAAGATAATTCAACAAAAAAATTGCTCATGTCTGTTTCCTGATTGAAAATTCAAAGTTACACCATACTTACATGAACCTGAAATAATTTTTCATGGCACTATTTACAATAACATGTCCTTATCTGACATGTTAGAGTCCTTATTTTCACTACAGAAGCCATTATTTGGTTTCATTAATGTCCTTTTTCACATTTTGAGCATTTGTGTCCTGATTCAGCACTGTTAGGTATGGTCACCAGCCACTGTGCAAAACTGGCACACACCCTCTAGCCAGTGGCTAGTAAAAATCCATTTGGGCCAATACATTTTCACACTGACTGGCTTGTGATTTTTCATGTATTAAGTATATCACTTTTTTAAGTTAAGTTATAACACACTTTTGAATCATGCAAGATTATGGCCTGATTATCTTCATCATATTAGAAGCCTGATAGTGAAACCAGTATCTACATTCTCATTTTGGAAAAGTGAATTATTTTGCAGCCTTGTAACTTTCAGGCATTGCTAGAAAACTATTATGGTCACCAAAAGTATGGCTGCTCTCTATCAAAGCATATCAAACAACATCTGATACATTCAATGACAGAGTTCATTGGCGCAAGCCTTTGCTCATGCTGCATGCGAGTAAATACACATATTTTTCGCAGGTTTCGCAGTTTGCAAAAAAACATTTATGAGGCACCTGTCATTGTAACCCCATTCCCTATACTATGTGAGCTAAAGGCTGTCTGTCACTTTGTACAAGTATTCCTACAAAGTTTAGGCGTTGTTCGAGTTGTACTTTTTGTGAGTACAATTTGATGTCAACCAGGGGCCCGTTTTGCAAACTTCTCGTAAGCTTAAGATCTCGTAAGTTTCCTCGTAGCATCCCTACCTCCTATACTGTAACATAGGGGGTATCAATGTCATGAGAAAAGTTGCGAGATCTTGAGGCTTTCAAGAGCCATGTAAAACGGGTCCTAGCATGATATCACCAGAACACCAACCGACAAACCACAACACTGACTAGCTTCATCATAATCATCTGCGCACATGTATGCATATAAATCTGGGCCTAGATTTTTGAAGCTCTCTTAGCGCTAAGACAGTCGTAAGTGCTGTACATTAACGTTAACTTACAATGATCTTAAGGCTAAGAGAGCTTTGAAAATCTAGGCACAGAACTCCATCCCATAACAGGAAACAGTTATTGAACACACCTTCAACTAACAGACCCTCAAGTTATGTGAGAGAACATGCCTTTTTCTTGACGAAATAAATCCATTAATAATCATCACAGGCAGACACCAGACATTTCTAAATGAATATGCTCATACATATAGCTAACAAAACTTAATAACAATTGATTTGGGATGAAAAGCTCTCGGTTACCATATTATCCTTATCTAATATTTTAAATGTCAGGTCGTTGACCCAAAATCTCTGCCATTGAGTGCTGAGCATGTAGACTAACAGTGAGTTTCTGAAAAGACATAATTTTGACAGAAATGACTAATATGTCAGTTTATTGATAAAATAAAGGGAGATGAGTGATTCAGAACTTTAGAAAATCTTGACTTGTTTCACGTTCTTTTGTTTGCATTACAGATGGGTTTGGAAAAAATGAGAAGAAGTTTAGATCGAGGACTGCAAGCCAGGCTACTTAGGATGGACCATCTACAATCACTGTCAAGAGCATCTGTCTGTCTTAGATCAGTTAGAGTTTTCCAGAACACTAACAGTACCAAACAGATGCAGAGCACACAGATGGATTCATCAATGTTTTAAAACAGGATATTGAAGCTGTGTTACTATATTAATTCTTGCAGATGTTTGGATTGATTGAAGGTAGTGTTTTTGAGACAGGCCTCCTGGGTTTACTTACAAGGTAAAAATGACTCAAGAAACATTATTGTATCAAATGAAGACAGAATTAATTTTGATTTAGACTTTTACAGCAAAAATCTAAAGGTCACGAGGTGATTTGGCAGTTTCAACAAATAAATCAGGTTCCTAGCACACTACTCTGTTTCTGTGATGATACACAGAGACAGGGAGATTGTTTACATCTAGCTAATATGTTGCAGTTGTTTCAAGCTTCACTATGTATGTATACCACTCAAAAGAAGTTTAAGAACATTTGACCCGTGCACAATACCAGGTGTGGTCTTTAAAAAATGTGAGTGAGTGAGTGAGTGAGTGAGTGAGTGAGTGAGTGAGTGAGTGAGTGAGTGAGTGAGTGTGATACCCATAAGGCCCAAAGTGTCATTTCACAGTGATACTTATTTATCTCAGCGACAGGATCTATAGTCCACTTATTCCGCATCAGTCATGTGATAAGTGATCATTTTATGGGCATTTGATGTTCTTCAGTTGCTATATGCATATCATTGGATTGAAATATTGATGTTCAAGATGAGTGAGTTAGTGAGGGAGGAAGGGGAGTCAGTGAGTGAGTGAGCGTGGGTCAGGATAGAAACCCAAGAAAATCAGAGGATGGTTCACTATAGCTATTGGTTCAGGCATAATTTAACAAGTTTTGAGTGAGGGAGTGAGAGAGATATTTATGAGAGATTGTATGACTTAACATCACTTAAACATACTATGACTGAATATCACAGTGTCAGTCTGGTGTTGCGTAAAGTAATGCAGGTTTGAGATGTTTTAAGCTTTGGTGAAATCTATGAGCTTGGTGTAGTGCTTAAAAACCCTGAAACATTATGATAAATCAGGATCATAAGTTCCTGGTTTACCCAAGGGGCACAACTTGCCACAGTAAATTCTGGTAGCATGGAAAACAGGGCCACTCTTATCCCCATATAACAGTAGAAAATACAAATATAACAGCATGTAATTTCTGGAAGTACTTTTGGACAATATTTTTTATTCTCAAACCAGGCAGATAATAGTCATTCTGTGGAATAAATTGGAACTGAAATATGGTTTGGGTTATTGACTTGTGGCAAATGAACTCACTTAGGACAAAGCTTAGTCTCTGAATATGTATAATTTTGACAAATAAGCCCATTTAAGTTGAAAACGATCCTCACTGAAGTGAGAGATTCTGAACATAAGGAAATCTAGACTTGCTTCATTTAGGACTTTAGACAGACACAATCCAGTTAACTAATCCAGTAGGAATGGGTAGGATTCTTTAGAACTTTCTCTAACTATGTGAGACATATTATCAAATAACTTGACAGTTTGGCTGCATTTTCTTAATAAAATAAGTTAACATTGCATTAAGCATCCACTTTTCCACCTTTATCCCTTTAGTCATTTTCGAAAGATTTTTATCAAAAGAATTGTCATGATTACACGATGCCATTTAGAATAAGAAAGTGAAATCCCAAATATGACATATGTTGCAAAAGAATTGTCAATCCTGCCAAATAGAATACTAATCAGAAACAAATGTATTGAAAAACTGAAAATATAATTTTTCACTGATGAAAATTCCAGCCATCCTGAAACTTTTCAACATGGGATTTGAACTAGTAACCTGCTGTAATGTTAGGATAGCCAGTGGTAATAGAAACATATGAGAGTTACTTCCCCTTTAGAGAAAAGCAGAAGCTGGCAGCTTGACTCAGCATCTCAATTGGTTTTATTTTCATGACTCCACATATTCCTCAGAAATGGTGAAGGACTAATGGCCAATGTGACCAAGAAGTCTTGTCAATGGCTATTGACAGACATTTTGTAGATGAACACTTATAAATTTTAAACCACAATTGTAACAGAACTGTCATGAACTAATAGAAATGTTAGACTGAGGCTATCAGTGATTAAAGTATTCTGAATGGAATATGGCTCAGTGAATACCTTCTCAGGCCTTTCTCTCTGGAGGACAATTTGATTTTGTTCAATCCTTTCTCTCTAAATCTTAACATAGCATTTTTGTTACTGTCCAAGATGTTGATTTTCAAAGATGAGCTGTAACAAAATTATTGCTAAGATTGTTATAAGGTAATGTTAGTTTATGGCCTCTTTGAAGTCCCAAGTGTTTCCAGTGTTTGAAATCATTAAGTCTCAAAATTTTGCAAGGCAGTCAGGATGACTATGCTATGCCGAAAGTTACTGGCCCACAAAATAATTCACTAGCCTGAATTTTGAATGGGTTGAACTGATAGGCTGCAAATATGATGAACAGGCCTGAGAGTGTGATATATTTACCAAATGACATGAAGAAAATCCTCTTTCCATTCAGGCCAGTGACTGGACATTTGTTGGCTGGACTAGATTTGAACTGGCCATGGACTCTGGGGCCACACGGTGGCTGTTTTGCTAACCCTGCCCTATACATCTGAAAAGTTGAGGAGATGCAGACTGTGAAGAGATGTTGATTCAGTCAGCAAATATTCAAGAAAACAAAAAGGTCAACTGCAGCTCAAAGCAGGCAATTTCTTGAATGTGATTGGAAAGTGGCAGCATAAGTGGTTCAAGATATTAAGTCATGGTGAGACTACAAATGGCGTGAATGTAAGAAGCGGATGGGGACATGGCCTGCAGGAGAGCAGGACATGTCAGGACAGAGGACTTCTGTGGAACCTTCCTTTGTAATAGGTGGTGTGGTAGGATAGCTTAATGGTTAAAGTATTCGCTCATGAAACTGATGACTTGGGTTTATTCCACACATGGGTACAACGTGTAAAGCCCATTTCTGACCACGATATTGCAGTAATATTGCTAAAAGTGATGTAAAACCACACTCACACACTCACTTTATGATAGGAAGGCAGCCATGTTTTATTCATAAATTAACAGATCCACAGCTACTGAAGCTCACCTTCATTGGATGTTTTGCTTATGCAGATCAAGCGAACTAAAACATGTTTTGCCAGGTATGGCATAATAATCACTTTTGATTTATCCTGGTTGGCTCATGATGTGTTAATTACAAAACTTTCAACCAGAAATGTATTTATCAATACTCAAGACGGAAAATTTAAGGAAACATTTGATTAGAATTTGACATAGTTTATTCAACCTCTTGGTAATTGAAGGGAGAAAACTTATATGAAACTTATATGTCAGTTATATGAAATAGAAAATGATAATTTAACATTGTGTTCATATGACCATTTTATAGTGACAGAAAGAAATGTGTTAAAGATTGTTTGATAGTGATGCCATCATTGAAAGCTCACATATATGTCTTAATGACTGATAAAAATTCTCTTATATTACATATTTCACTATGTATTAAACATCCACTTGTTAAATGAAATGAACAGTTTAATGAATGATTAACTTCCTCCGTGTAACAGTATGAACTGTATGCATAAATGTAGAATGCTCTCTTGTATATGGACCTGAGACCATTTGTAGATGTGCCGTTTTGGGTTAAGATCCAGTTGCGATCTTTATTTTTGCAGTTTCCGTAGAAACATGACTTACTTTGTAACAATGAGAATGTCATCTTGTCTGGAGCAGATCTCCTAAACTATAGATACTAACTTGATACATATATCTAGCATGATCCTTAGGTGTGCCTTTTTTGGTCTTGACCCAGATATGAACTTTATTTTTGTGTTTTTCATGGTAATATATGACTTAGGCTGTGGCTTTGAGGATGTCATGTTGTCTGTAGCAGATCTCCCAAAATTTAGCTTTATGGAACTTGGTACACATGTTTGCCATGTTTAATTATAAAATACTGAATAAAGTGTTTACTGTCAAGTGTGAAGCAAAGAGCAAAGAAGACCAATAACAGTGATTTCCCTTCGATATATCATCTGGTTGTACAGTTTATTATGCAGGAAAATGCCAACATTCATGTGTTTCATAATTATTGTGCTTTCTGTAAACCAAATAAAAAAGAATTCCCTAACTAAGGCAGACTAAAACACGTAAAGTCATATTTCAAATATATTTATAAATAACTGTTTAATTTCCTCACTAGAAATACGAAAAAAACAAAAGAAGCGTGATCCCTGGCTATAAATCATTGAGTAGAGAAGTGGTTCTTAATGCAAAAGAATCGAGTCAGTTATCAGACCTATATTTCACAACCATAAAATTGCCAAACAAATCCATATAAATGCCATGGTTGTGTACAAGAAGAGGCCATATGTCCTCCCTCTTCTCCCATAGCAAATGATCAGTGTTGTTTTGCTCAAGTCATAAGTTATCGTGTAGTATTTTAAATCTTTCCTGAATTTAGTTTTTAGAATTTTGAATTTTAATTGAGTTGAAATGGAAACACTGTAAATTTTTAAAAATGTCCCTTTTTTGCTCATTTTTGTTGAAAGATTTGTTTTAATATTGAGACATGTCTGGTGACATGATGATAAAATAAAGGTTCTGTTTGTGTAAAAAGTAAGTTGACTGGGATCTGTACTTCACCGAGAAAGTGTAATTCCAATATAACATATGTTATATTTTACCACTTTGTAAAAGGCATTTTGTATTTAAATCTTTCTGTTGTTTATAAGAAGGCTGATTGGTAGGTCCAGAATTTCACATAGAATGAATTGTGTAACAGTAAAATATTCTGTTGTGGTCGTAACTTTGAATGTGCAGACACCAGTTTTATGCACAATAACTACAAAAGCACAAGGGTTAGTTGTCTTGATACCAAAGATCACAGAATCCTGCTATTTTTAATACCTTTCACACATGACCCAAGTCTTTGTGGATCTACCTCCATGTTGCTGGGGGCAGTGGGGTAGCCTAGTGGTTAAGGCGTTTATTCATTATCCAAAAGAGCCCAGTTCGACTCCATACATTGTTACCATGTTTGAAACCCATTTCTGATGTACTCAGCCATAATATTGCTGGACTGTTGCTAAAAACTGTGTAAAACCCAACTTACTCTGTCACTTCACTCTTTATGGATCTACCTCCGTGACTCTGGTAGTTAAGGCATTTGTTCATCATCCCGAAGAGTCCAGTTCAAATACCTACATGGTTAGAAAGTGTGTTGCCCATTTCTGGTGTCCTTAGTTGTGATATTGCGGGACTGTTGCTAAAAACGGCATAAAACCAAACTTACTTTCTTACTTCACTTGAACCAGACCATATGTGTCCCTGTCAGCTGCTGTAATCACAGAGCTGTGCCACAACCACCATAAGCTCATGACACCTATCTGCAGTGCTACGATGTGACAAAACACACAGGGGTTGAAACCAGTGATGAAACAGAGCTGAACATATCTGCAGTGCAACAATGTGACAAAACACACACAAAACACTGGGTGGAAACCAGTGATGAAACAGAGCTTAATATGATGTGCAAAGTTTATCTTTAAATTCGTTTGGCTGTCAAAATGTCTAAGAGAAGGATTAGAGATTTATCAAGTTTGGTTATTGACCCATATTTTCTGAAGGAAGGAGCAAATCTTGACTGCAGCACTGGGGTGGAAACCAGCGATGAGATTATTGCACTGTCAGCAAATGAAGTGGGTATCAGAGTGACAAAAAATAGGATGTGAAGATTACGTCAGCATGTGTATTGCCTGGCACACATTTCCAGCAATCGATACAACGCTAAGTAAAAACTTGACAGTGCATCTTGAAATATCGTCACTGACAAATGTAATAATCTTTTTTTGTGAAATAGCTGAATATATAGAGTCATTATGTGTTTGGGGAAAGTATGCATGAATCATGTGTAATGTATAATGTCTGCTGACGTGTAACGAATATTGGCACTGACAGTTTCTTTGGGGATGTCATGTATTCATTTGAGACTACCATGGGACTTGATGTCAGTACTTATACTTGAAGATGACAAGCTAGTTAAAGCAGCAAGAAAAGATTTTCATGATTGGGAATGGGTTTGCTTAATATTTAGCAATATTCCAGCAATATCATGACAGGGGCTAATTTATATAACCTGTCTATAATGTGACACACATTAACCGAGCAATATTTTCTCACACAGTGCTTGTGTATAACTCCGGCCTATTTTATGTGTTGATATGGTGCAAAATATTCTGCTCATTTAATTTCTGAAGTGAGTTAGAAGACATATTTGCATGCTTGTAATGGTTTAGGAAACAAAGCATACATTCACCAATGCAATCGTTTCCCTGAAATATAGGTAGTGGAGTAGCCTAGTGGAGAGAGAGAGTGAGTGTGGTTTTATGCCATTTTTGGCAATATTCCAGCAATATCACAGGGGTGTGCAACAGAGATTAGCCTAGTGGTTAGAGTGTTCACTTGTCATGCCGAAGTCCTGAGTTCAATTCCCCACATGGGTACTTTGTGTGAAGCCAATCTCTGTTGCACACCCCTGTGATATTGCTGGAATATTGCTGAAAATGGCATAAAACCAAACTCGCTCTCTCTCTTCCTGCCGGGGTAGAATAGGCCTTCAGCAACCCAAGCTTGCCATAAAAGGCGACTCAGCTTGTCGTAAGAGGCAACTAACGGGATCGGGTGGTCAGACTCGCTGACTTGGTTGGCACATGTCATTGGTTCCCAATTGCGCAGATCGATGCTCATGCTGCTGATCACTGGATTGTCTGGTCCAGACTCGATTATTTACAGACCGCCGCCATATAGCTGGAATATTGCTGAATATTGCTAACTCCCTCCCTCCCTCCTCTCTCTCCCTGAAATATAAGTGTTCACTTTTACTGGCATCTTGTGATGATTCTTTTGTATAGTTTTCAGGAATCAACAGAAACTAAAGAGAAGAAAGATTAATAGTGTAGCATTTCTGCAAAAAATATACAATAATGCTCCTGAGTATTACAAAATAAACATGTTAAGGACCTTGAGAAGCTGAAGCACTAATAGTGCGTATTCCCTTCTTGAGAAAAGCCCGATGGAAAGTGAGTGCATGAGCTTTCACTAAATGGGAGTCTAAAATAATTATAATGACGATGTTTTTGTGAACAGTTTCCTGCATGCTGCTTAGATCATAATCTGGACATGTATTAAGACAATTAAAATATCAAAGCGGTTCCCAAATGTTGATATTTTTCATGGACTATCCTGATGGAAATGAGAAAGGGGACGTCTTTCATTAATGGATTTATATATTGTTATGGTAAATCAAAACAGACATACAAGGGCTCTGAAGCTCACTGAAATATTTCTGGAAATTTGGATCATAAACATCACATTATAACAAGCAGATGCGATAATTTCATCTTCCATGATATGTTTCATGTGAAAGGTTTTGTGTTTCAGACAAGATGTCAGAAAGGTCCAGCAGATGAGTGAATTGACAGTTCAGGTGAGTTCAAAATGAAATGCCTTTGTTTGTTTCAGACAAAATTGATAAAATTTAATTCGTCTAAGTGTGATAATCCAAGGATAGTAATTTGTTCATAGTCACTGAACTCCTTCAACCAGCTCATTTAAGTGAGTGATGTATGATTCAGGTGTCAGCTTTCTCAGATGATTTGTTTCCATTTTCTTTGATTTTCATAATAGCAAACCAGGACAGAAATGAAATATGACTGCAATTGTATTCCTTTTATGAACAGTTAGGTTCAGTAGTTTTCTTATTCAAACAGAAATCAGATATGTTGGTCTGAACGCATACACCGTTTTACAAAGAATTTAAGATCCTACATGCCAATTTGCTTGTCTTTAAGTTCACCTGACACTAATTTCATGGAGATTGGCATTGCACCTGAATTGAAGATCCAATTTTAAGGAGATTACTAAAGTAATCTGCAATGACATGACAGTTTAACCAGTTTACTGATATTTACTGATTCGGGGATGAAAATGATATGTATTGCTGATAAAAAAAACAAGCATTCTGAAAACTTCATAACCTGTGGAAATGTTTGGATATTTCTGCTTTTCAAGCTAAAGCCGGTTTCAGGCTGATATTTGTTCAACCGTTTTGTAATGGTTTGAATATGAATGCAGATTTTGCGTTAACACAGAAACCTGCGTTTTTCACGCAAGCAAATACTAAAAACATGCAATTATTCTTTTGCTTTGGCCTGTACTTTTATTACGCAGAGATTCTGATGTGCTTAATTATAAAAAAATACATTGAAACAGCAACATATAAAAACAAGAAATTTTGAAATGATTCCAGATTGTAATGAACATTTCACGCACAAACGCTTTGGACTACATATTTATAATTTCATTTTTCTTACGAAACTTACTGCAAACAGTGGAATGTTTTGAAAATGTACTCATGAATGACCAGTGATCTCTGATATGTTCTGACCAGGTGGATTTGTTGCTTAAAATCTCGGGTCTTTTTCTTTGTGAGATTGGAGACACTAGTTCAGACGAGTAACCACTTTGTTGAATTGTTAACTTGTTTTTTTCCTTGCTTCCTTTGTGCCAAACCTTATTTACTAAAATTTTATATTTTGTCATGACTAAAAGTTTTTATTAATGTCTAATCAAGCATAGTGATTTTGTTGTTTTGTTATAATTCAAGAGTCAACTTGATTTTGAGTATGTTTTGTTAAAAAAATAGTTCTTGCAATATAATGCAATACATACCACAATGTATGCTTTCACATCGGGAAGCTATCGCAATTAGAAAATTCTCTCCAGTACCCACTCCTCCAGGTATATCACAGAATGTTCATCTGTGTTAGAAATCCCTTGTATTAGACTGCCAGTGGCCACAGTTAAAATCATGATGTTTCTGTTGGTTCCTTGGGAAACCTTATGTAATCACAGTTTTCGTATGGTGTTTATTGATGAAGACAGTTATGAATGTACAGATGTACAAGAAAGCTGGAGGAACAGATTGAAAATAAACATCTGATGACTGTACAGTATTATTCAGCAGCAGAAGACTGTTTTAGGTTTCATTGAAAAGAAAGGAAGAAAATTTTGTCTGTTATTACTGCTTGTTATCTTGCTCACAGCGAACTAACATTCACAGAGTTAAAACATGGATCAAAAATATTTCTTGTTGGCACAGTTCTTACCAAATAGCAAAACGAAACATAAAACGTCTTTCTTTTGGCATATTGCCAAGATAATACAGTTTGGTACCCAATGTTATTGTGACGTGTAAGTTTGTCTGATTTTCAGACCAGGCACACTTTTGTTTGCCACTGATATCAAGTAAAGGTGATCAGGGTCAGGGTCATAGGAAGAGACTCATTTTAGCCAAATTCTTACCACTGTTCTCATTATTAAGTGTTCTTTTCCTAGCTTTTGTCACACTCTCCATGACAGATCAATTTTTCATTGATTTACACATTTTATGTAGTCCAGTCCCCAAACAATATGAAGTGTGAAGAATATTTGAATTTATCATATTTTTTCACAAATTCTATCTACATATATAACTTTTTATTTAGTTTTAAGTGATTTTAATTAATTCATTGCATTGATAATGATGACACTTTTTTTTGTAGATATACAGCTTCCCCATTGTATCATCATTCTTTATCACCTCAACTTCTAAACTGCCCATCAACTGGATTGTGTGAAAGACCTGGCCACAAAATAACCCTTTCAGGAGTTAATATATACACTGGTTTCTAGGAAATATATCAACGTCATGAAATTAAGGAAGTATATTATAGGTGACTGCATCTCTATTCTGTCAAAAGACCCGTGAAGGTCCAAGTTAGAATAGGCCTTCAGCAACCCATGCTTGCCACAAAAGGCAACTATGCTTGTCATTAGGTGGCAACTGGATCGGGTGATCATGGGTTCCCAATCGCGCAGATCAATGATGATGCGGTTGATCACGGGATTGTCTAGTCCAGACACGATTATTTATAGATCGCTGCCTTATTATTGCTGTGTATGGCGTAAAACTAAACTCACTCACGCACTATTCTATGAAAATGCAACATTTTGATCCTTAGACTGTTGCTTGACGACTTCTAATAGCCCATCTGAACATCATGCAGTTTTCCTCTTACAAAGATACATGTCAACACACATGATCTCATGCCAAATACAATAAAACTAAGAATATTGAGCTGTGCAAAATATTTGTTTTAAACAACTCAAGTGTTCTGAAGCCATGATGAACTTTTTGCACTAGTTCCATCCTCTCAACTTCAATGAAAATCATAAACCACTTCACTTAATTAACTACCACAGGCACGCACATCTTGGTGCAGTCACCAAGGTGTCCTTCAACGACCTACAATTATTTCAAGGAAAATAACCTTGAAGTACAGATATTATCCCAAATCAAAGACCAATTAAAAATAATTATTTTTATATAGATTTTCTATGCCGATATGCTAAGAGAAGCGATACGAAAATGGAATGATATTGTCAGGGTTGGTTTGAGCTAAGTTACCAAAATCTTGAAATAAATGTTCAGCAACAACACTCACTTTCTCCCATTCTCTACCTAATGGTGTTCTGAAAATAACTGACTGAATTAGATGGTTCAGTGATTGATATCAGTACGACCAATCTCCACAGTTGGAAACTTTTTGAAGACACGCATCAACGAAGTCAGCAAGACTCTTCACCAAAATTCATTATTTGCCTCTTACACCTCCAACATATGTCATATTTGGGTTTTCACTTTCTTAGTAAAGTACAAATTCTAGTACTTTTTTGGTTGAGTCCCATCCAGGATCCGAACCCACACCCTGAGTGTGTCAGGCACCTAATCGCCAGCACACAAAGTCAGCCGCCTAGCCCATTCAGCCACCGCAACATCCACAACATATGAGATTTCACTCTCTTAGTAAAGTACAAATTCTAGTGGAAGTCTTGGTGGCTGAGCAGGCTAGGCGGCTGTATTGTAAATAAATAAAGACATCAAACTGTAGAAGATTACATTGGTTTGTACAAATGTTGATGTCAGCTCAGCAGGTGTTTGAAGACATGAAAGTTAAGTATTTAGGTTTCGATTATTTATTTAGTTCAGTTTATTAATTTTATTTGACTCAATTTGATCTACAAATCCGCAGACTGCAGGGATCATATCGAATTCCTGCTATGTACTAGATATTCCACTTTCTGTGACAGTGGGGGTACCATCTTCAACTCATTGGGTCAGATGAGGATATGTTGGCAAACAAGGATATGTTGGACTGGCACAGGGAAGCAGGTGGCAGTGAGCAAACCCATTTGGTTTGTGAAAGAGAGAGCAGATGTAGGCAAGTGCATGTGCAATACATGACAGTGAAATTGATTCTGCACGTATCGGATGAGGAAGGCCATGTGCCCTCCCCTAGCACACTACACTTGATCATGGACAGTCTGGGGCCCCTTCACTCATAATGGAAAGCGGCAGTCATACATGCTAGTATGGGTCAGTTGTGCTGAACTTAACCTTGTTTTCCAGTAGACCTTACCATCATGGACATTGACCACTGGACTTTGTTACAAAGAGATGGTAATGCCTCAAACGGTTGTAAGTCTATGTCAAAGTATTGTGGTTATGATCATCTTAGCAGTGTGATCGCTTTGTGAAACAGTGCCCAGACTCTTTATGACTGAATTCATTAACTAATTCATCATCTGAAATCAGTTTGATTGCCAATGTTTATGCATCAGTAAAGTCATTCTGTTTCATTTCCTTGACCAATATACAATCCAGAGAGCTGGGTTATATACAAGTTCAGCGAGAGATCTTGCAATTACTGTTAGGAAGTCATTGTCCTCTGGTCTGTGTGAACTGCCAACAACTGACAAGAGTCTTTGGTGATTCGATAATTTCCCCTGACTCTCGTAAACATTTACCAATCCTAATTTAGTGCTGACGGCCAAATTTAGCATTTGTCCACTGTAATTGTTCAGAGGATAACACACCCTGAATCAACAATTCATCGTGTGTTCCTAAGCATTAGATTCTTTCACGGCTCAGGCAGAATTATCTGAAAATCTGTGATCATGAGGGCTATGGAGATAGCCTCACTAATTACTCAATGTCTACACGTTTTACTACTACTGACGAGGGAGTACAAATTTACATGAGGATGTCTGAAGTCAATGTATTGCATCCACAGTGATGTCAACCTTTGTGTCTGTGATCTGTTTGGAGGATTGTCAGTGGGGATCAGGTTTGGAGGATTCTCAGTGGGGATCTGTTTGGAGGATTGTCAGTGGGGATCTGTTTGGAGGATTCTCAGTGGGGATCTGTTTGGAGGTTTCTCAGTGGGGATCTGTTTAGAGGGAATTTGATGGTGATTTGTTTTGAAGGTATTCTGTTAATGATTCATTTGGAGGGTATTCCGTCTATGTGTTTGGTTAGAGAGTATTCTGCAGTGTTGGTGTCTGTTTAGACGGTATTCCGTGTTGGTGATATGTTTAGGGGAGATACTAGTATATGCTGGTGGTCTGTTTTAGAGGGTAATCTGTATAGGTTGTTTGTTTAGAGGATAGTCTGTTTGGAGGGTATTCTGTGTTGGGGTCTGTTTAGAGGGTATTTTGTTGATGGCTGTTTAGAGGGTATTTTGTGTTGGTGATCTGTTCAGAGGGTATTCTATGTATGTGTTTGGTTAGAGGGTATTCTGTAGTCTTGGTGGCCTGTTTAGGGGGTATTCCGTGTTTGTGGCCTGTTTAGAGGGTATTCTGTTTTGGTGGCCTGTTTAGAGGGTATTTTGTATTGGTGGCCTGTTTAGAGGGTATTGGTGTCTGTTTAGAGGGTATTCTATGGTGTTGGTGTCTGTGTAGCGGCCACAAAATTTCCGAGTCCCGTGTTGGGATTCGAACAGCAGACCTTCTGATCCGAAGTTGGACGCCTTGTCCACATGACCAAAGAGGTTAACCCTGTCAACAAGCTGACAAGGTAAGGATGTCTTCTGTGGGATGACTCCACGCCCTGCTACATCTGTTTAGGGGTTCTCTGTTGGTGTCTGGTTAGAGTGTATTCTGTGTCGGTGAGCTGTTTAGAGGGTATTCTGTCTTGGTGGTCTGTTTGGAGGGTATTTTGTTGATGGGTTGTTTGGAGGGTATTTTGTGTTGGTGATCTGTTCAGAGGGTATTCTGTGTATGTGGCCTGTCTAGAGGGTATTCTGTTTTGGTGGCCTGTTTAGAGGGTATTCTGTGTTGATGGCCTGTTTAGAAGGTATTTTGTATTGGTGGCCTGTTTAGAGGGTATTCTGTTTTGGTGGCCTGCTTAGAGGGTATTCTGTGTTGGTGGCCTGTTTAGAAGGTATTTTGTATTGGTGGCCTGTTTAGAGGGTATTCTGTGGTGTTGGTGTCTGTGTAGCAGCCACAAAATTTCTGAGTCCCGTGTTGGGATTCGAACAACGGACCTTCTGATCCGAAGTCGGACGCCTTGTCCACATGACCAAAGAGGTTAACCCTGTCAGCAAGCTGACAAGGTGAGGATGTCATCTTAAGGATGACGCCACTCCCTGCTACATCTGTTTAGGGGGTATTCTGTGTTGGTGGCCTGTTTAGAGGATATTCTATGGTGTTGGTATCGGTTAGAGGGTATTCTGTGTTGGTGTCTGTTTAGAGGGTATTCTGTGTTGGTGAGCTGTTTGGACGGTATCCTATTTTGGTGAGTTGTTTGTAGGGTATTCTGTTTTGGTGGCCTGTTTAGAGGGTAATCTGTTGTGTTGGTGTCTGTTTAGAGGGTATTCTATGGTTTTTGTGATGAAGACTCAGCCTAGTGATACATGGAAGGCTAACAAAAGCATGTTTGGTAAGATTCATCTTGACAAACCAGACATATGCAAACATATTTGTAGTATCTACAAATATGAAGGATGAAATCAAACTTTTGTCTGTGGTTAACACTGTGGCTTTGGAGAGTGGATAGTTTGAAGCATTTGTGAAATTTGTGTAAATTAGTTTTCAGTTTTCTGAAGCAACCAAGTAACATGGTAGAAATAATCTTAAAAATAGATTCAATGGTTCAGGACATAGACAATGAAGTATAAAGTGATGTATCTCATAGAAACTAGAGGTACGTTAAACAGTACCAGTACTACATTTACAGTTGTCAATACTTTTGGAACATTTGTTATATAAATATTTTGCTGTGCTATCCTCATGTATGTATTTTCACACTGTATATAAAATCAATCATTGTAAATACTGGTGAACTGCAAAGGATATGTCCTTTAAAATATGTGCTTGAAACCTTGATGGATTTTTTACCGAGGCAATAATAAACAGTTAATGAAGAGATGGTCCCAATAAAATGCTGCTCTGATCACCATCCAGAAATAACCAAACACTTCACATTCTCGTTTCCTTCTGGATGTTCTGCATTCCAAACATGCATCCATTTCTGACGTCAAGCCTTTCAAAATTCATCTTAGTGCAGAGAAGGGTTTTGCTGTAGAGTAATGTTATAACTATCTTAATTATTCTTCTGCAAGTCAGATTTTTCAATGTAAATAATTTCAGCAACAAATATTTGGGCATTCATCATGATTAGTTTTTATTTTGAAACTGAAGATGGTTCTGGAAAACTGGATGGAAAGATGACAGTGCCTAGTTACTCTATATTATGAATTTTGAGGACCAAAAATGAGTAGAAGGTGGTCAGCTTATTTACAGGTTACAAACTCTCACCCTGTTTTGTACATTTAACATGGCGGTAAGATAAATATGTTGTAAACTTCTCACTTTGGTAACACGATCCGATGTAATTCTTCTTGTAGCAGTCTCGCTTACTGGCTTGGGTAACACCACTACATACAGGAGCACATCAGACTGTATTACCCTTGATGGAAACATGCAACTTTTCATACCCTTTACATTTTAACTTGTTTTGCTGGGCAAACCTACAAGTGATTTAGTTAAAACATACCCAATGATATAACAAAATGAATTATTAGGCAGTGATCTACTACCAAGAGAAATGTTTTCTAGCATTGTCTCTTTTTAGTTGGTTTTGCTCTGTAAATGTATTCAGTTTGTTTCCACGTCATGGTGAGTATCTGGTTGTTTATTATGTCAGGGAAAATCAGAAGTGGGTCAGTAAAAAACATAAAAATCAAAAACAGCTATATCACCATTGTGTTGAGCACTGATGTCTCAAACTTTGGTTGGCTCAAAGTACAGTCTTGTTTGTTGTTTAATGCCACTCTCAGCAATATCCCAGCTATACATCAGCAATCTGTAATTAATTACTGACTGACTGAGTTAAGTGTACTCCTCACTCAGCAATATCCCAGCTATACATCAGCAATCTGTAATTAATTACTGACTGACTGAGTTTAGGTGTACTCCTCACTCAGCAATATCCCAGCTATACGTCAGCGATCTGTAATTAATTACTGACTGACTGAGTTCAGGTGTACTCCTCACTCAGCAATATCCCAGCTATATGGCAGCAGTCTGTAAATTATTGAGTCTGGACCAGACAATCCAGTGATCAACAGCAGGAGCATCGGTCTACACATTTGGGACATGATGACATGTGCCAACCAAGTCAGCGAGCCTGAACACCCATTCTTGTTAGTTGCCTCTTACGACAAGTTAATAATAGTCACCTGTTGTAGGAAGCATGGGTTGATGAGGTCCTACTCTACCCAGATCTTCCCCTGACGAGACAAAGCTCATTTTATTTGTGGCACCACAGATAAGCCAAGGCCTTTCCTCATCCAAACCCATTAGATAGGTTCTTATTTGATTATTGCACAAATGTGGTTGACAGTTCACAGCAAACTGACGTGTGATTTAGGACTTCTTACAATGTACGATGACCCACATAGAACTAGTGAAGTCTCACAGTTGATGACTGGTTCATTACCAATCAGAAAACAGTCATCGAAAAAAATTGGTTAGCATTTTTTTTAAGATTTGTCTATTCAGGATGTTGTTGCAGATAAGCATAAAGAAAAAAACTTGTGGTTCTCTATTGGGATTTGGTTGTTGTTTCATTTAGAAACTGTGCAAAGTGTATTTACAAATTTCAAATCCAAAGTAAAATGATGCAACTTGCTACTTTAAAGTGATGAGTATTGTACCAGGAGTTCAGAACATAAAGTTCCCCGGCCGGGTTTTCAAAAAATATTCAATCATGAGATTTCTAAGAATTAAACATGTTTTCTGGCCCTGACAACTTCTAAGAAATGTTTCATCCTCAAGGGTTTCAAACACAAAAACAGTAATGACATAATCATTTGTGTTCGATTCTGAGAAAGTGTGACTGATTGTGTGGTTGTTTGGTCACTGCAACCATTGTTGGATTATTTCTATTAACTGGAACACACTGTAATGTACTCGCTCACCTGACAGTGCTCCTCGTATTGGCATCTCATACCTTCTCTCTACAATTGATGTCAGAGATTTGTCTACTCACACATGTATCCCCAACATCCAATATGGTTGATCAGTCACTGTCAAACAATGACTGTTGCTTTGAATCGAGGCATTTGTTCGAACTGCTCTTGTTCAACTGGAACTGATCCTGTTAAAGTAAACGATGGCCATATGTCAATAATATCATTTACCCCATCAGAATGACAAACATGTCTTGCAGCAAAACTGTTTCTATGGGAAAGCTCCGATTAAAATCACTTGTTGGCATCTTCATGGATGATTTGCCAGAAAATGTCAGTTTCAAGATCAAACCAAGGATGTTTTTTATCAATTTTTTTTTATCTCATTATTCTCAGTAAATAACCACTGGTGGATTTAATGTAAAAAAAAATGATGATAGTCTGTGTGGTTAATGTATCAGACACTTATCAGAGATGAAGCAAGCAGGATAGGAGATTGTCAGACCACTATTGCCCATGGATGTGATACACTCACTGAATTATTTGAAAGCCTAGAAGTTTTAGGTTAGACTGATCTTCAGTTATCAATAACTATCACAAGAGGTCACTAAGGGCATCGGTTGGTCAGACCTGCTGACTTGATTGACACATCATCATATCCCATTTGCATAGATCAATGCTCATGCTGTTGATCACTGGATTGTCTAGTTCAGGCATGCTTATTTACAAACAGCTGCCATATAGCTGGAATTCTGCTGAGTGTAGTGTTTAACACCAAACCAAACAATATTGGAAATATTTTTCGTGGCTTTAGGAGGAATCTAACTACGACTCTGTCCTATATCCTACATAGAAATGGTCTCAGAGTAAGGCTTTTAAGATATTTTGTTTGTATTGATTCAAAGGCCACAGCCATAACTGACATGTTTAAAACCTCCCCACTTAATAGTGTCTCCTATTAGAAATCTGTAGCATGAAGTGAGCACCCCTTCTTTTGAATTACATGCTTTTAGATAGTGTTTGGTATTGCCAAAATTTTCGTATTGTGATATATTGTGAAATGTGTTGGCATGTAGTAGTATATCTATTGCAGTATTTTGTGAAAGTGTAACACATGGTTTCAGGTAATGAAATTCCTGTTGTTTCCTTTCTTTGAAGCAATGTTACTGGCCACTGGCAGGACTTTGATATGATCGTACAAGGGATTAACTGAAAATTGAGGACTTCGGTCTAAAGCTTGGAACTTGAGAAAAAGTGTCTGCAGCTATTTATTTATATTGTTTGAAAGACACAGAGATGTCCAGTAATTAGGGGCAATAAACCTTCTCCAAACTGTTAATGTACTATAATATAAAGGGAATACAATGTTAGTGTTTTTGACTGTATCATGAAAAGTAGCGATCATGGTCACAGAAATTGCTGATCCTTTTGGGTGAACTGGTTCATGAAAAATGTACCACAATATTTTGTATTGTTCAGTTCGAACTACAATATACAGGTTAACTGGTATTATCACCAACACTACGTTTAAACCTCTTTCAGTTTTCAAATAGCTCCATTGAATCATGTTGTGTTCAACAAATGAATGAAGCAATCAGTGTACATCATTGTCATGTTATCGATAATTGTTGCATAAACGTAGATTGATCATTGATAAATATGGGAGAACTTTGGTAAAAATGCCAAAAAAAGTCAGAAAGTAACAGACAGTGCACCACCCTGTGCACTTGAAAGAACTCACGAATTGTTTGGTAGATGACCAGATGGTGGCCACAGGAATACATGCAAATGCCTAGTTGCAGGAACAGCAACGTGCAGTAAACTTGGACAAAGCACTGTCACTATGTGTCCCTGTCCACCCAGCTGTGATTCAGTATCTTGTAAGGATGGGAAAACCACATGAACTTGGTGCACCCAGTGACTGCAAGAGTTGTATATTCCCCAGGGAGCTGAGATTGATAATACAATGTGCTGTGAATAAAGACCTAACTTATTAGTGCTGTGTGAGTAAGTTAAAATTTTACTCTATCACGCATTTATGTACGATATTATTGATAGCACGATTTTCTTATTAATATTATCTTCGATAATAAAGTTTTATATTATCAATGTTTATAGCCAGTCCTTGTGTTGGCACTGCAGGTGATATTGTGTGATATTAAACCCCTTCTTAAAAAGGAACACGTCCAAATTTTATTTAGTTTAGCATCAGAGATGCTAAATACATCAATGCATAATTATATAATGTACTTTTATGCTTGGGTCAAACAATGCAGTTGACAGCCATGAGAGACTGAGATTAACTGAAAGCAATGTTGTAAGAGTTTAGTAAAACCCCTTTCATATTTTGGGGCATATAATTGTAACAACACTATGGGAAACAAATGCAAGCACCATTCTTTGAGCATGCACAAGTGTGTCGAAACAGGGACTTTATAAATGGCTATTATTATTACTTTGTACCCCTTACTACTTACATGTTTTGGTCAGAAGTTTACCCTCTAAAACTTGACTTGCACCTGGTGTAAATGAGACCAATAATTAGGTTGCACTTTGAAAAATTGGGTTGCCCCTTGCAAGGAACAAAGCTCTAATTTGAGCCCTGCTGTATTCAGGATCTGGGATGAAATTTCTGAATCTGTGTTATCAGAAAGTGCAAAAGAACTTAAAGTGTTTTAACTCCTAAATCATACAGGATGCTGTACAAATTGTGTATATTATTATTCTTGAGTTAAGACATTCACAATGACCACTCAAGTTTAACACATGAAGGTGAGCTACAGTACCTGTGGATCTGCTAATTCATTGGTAAAACACTGATGTGCTTCCCATTATAAAGGAAGGTCCACAGAATCATGTACTGACAAATATGTCATCCCATTGCTCTCCTCCAGGGCATGTCCCTATCTGCTAGTCACATTTGTGCCATTTGTAGTCTCTCCATGACTTGTCTTCTTGAACCATCTGTGCTGCCATTTTCTAATCACATTCAAGAAATTGCCTGCTTTAAGCTGCAGTTGACCTTTTTGTTTTCTTGTCAGCAGTCTGAATACTTTCTGGAAAAGTCAACATCCTCTCATTCCACCTGTCACGGGATTGGAGGGAATTTGATCCCTTCAACTTTTCATAAAGGTATAATATCAGAAATTCTTCAGTGGCTATGAAAGTTCAGGAATTTTTGATAAAACTTAAAGAATGATATTCCTTCGAGCTAACAAACTTAAATCTTAAACAGTCTGTTTGAATATTCAAGGAAGGCAATATTTGTTGGAGACAGGGTGTTTGTTTTAGTACATATAGAGATTCTCACCCAAGTGTCTACTGATATCAAATATAACATGAGTTGATAAAGTAACAACTATCCAAGGCTTGCCTTCGCATTAGTTGCAGGGTCAACAGGGTAGGACATGTTTAAGGAAGCTCTTTAAGGAAGCCAAATTTTAAATTCACATGCCCTGTAACAGTGCACTCCATTACATGCAGAGCTTCCCCAGTTCTTCAAATGATGTGTGACAATTATTCTGACAAAACATCACCAAAAGGTTTCCTATCACATACATTCGAATGTAATGAAATGGTGACAAACATAGAGGACTTGGAATCTATTCAGTCATTGGATTGCTGGTGCCTATAACATACAGGACTGGGAATCTATTCAGTCATTGGATTGCTGGTCCTCACAACACAGAGGACTGGAGATCTATTCTGTCATTAGATTATTGGTTCTGGCAACATAGAGGACTGGAGATCTATTCTGTCATTAGATTATTGGTTCTGGCAACATAGAGCACTGGAGATCTATTCTGTCATTAGATTACTGGTCCTGGCAACATAGAGGACTGGAGGTCTATTCTGTCATTAGGTTACTGGTCCTGGCAACAGAGAGCACTGGAGGTCTATTCTGCCATTGGATTACTGGTCCTCACAACATAGAGGACTGGAGATCTATTCTTTCATTGAATGACTGGTCCTGGCAACATAGAGGACTGGAGATCTATTCTTTCATTGGATTACTGGTCCTCACAAGCTAGAGGACAGGGAATCTATTCTGTCATTAGGTTACTTGTCCTCACAACAGTCAGTTCTAATGTCAAACATGGACAACTGTCCAGTGTTTGCAATGCTTTAATTTGTCAGTTGGCCATCAGGGTGCAGGCTTTACAATCTACAAGCCCTGCATCGAATCTGCAGGGCCATTTTGTCAAACCAATAAAAACAAAGTAGACTAGACACTTTATACACAGTTTCAGACTGTTTCCACACAATCAATTAGCAAAGCCTATGGTGGAGAGAGACATTTTTGTTTGTTAAGGACTGGTGTTGACATTCCTGTGCTCAAAGCACTGAAATACCAGAAAGCGATATTGTCAGTAACATGGAGGATCATCACTGCTTCTAGAATGTTAATATAGTAAACAACTGTATGAAAAATTCTTGTTGAGAAAAAAGACTAAATTTACTAAAGGCCACAAGCGCCTGCAGATATTTGAAACTACTTGCCTGATACAATAGCAACCGTTGTTTGCCCTCCAGGCTGGTGGTTATTTCGAATGCTGCTGGGAATCTATCCTTTCACTGGATTACTGGTCCTAGAAACAGTCAGATGACCAACATGGACTGGGGACCTATTCTGTCATTGGATTAAAGGTCTTAGAAACAGTCAACTCAGATGACCAACATGGAGGAGAGGGACATATTCTGTCATTGAATTACGTTTCCAAGAAACAGTCAATTCTCATAACAAACATGGAGAACTGAGGTTCTATTCTGTCATTGCATTACTGGTCCTGAAATCAACATCCACAACCAACACCTCACAGATCCCCAACCAACAGCTCATATATCCCAATCAAAGCTTCCTACACCCCCAACCAACACCTCCAAGATACCTAACCAAAACCACATGTATCCCCAACCAACCAACACTTCCTGAAATTACTCATTTCCAGTGACAAACATGGATCACGGGGGACCTTTCATTGGTTTACTTGTACTTATTGCAGTCGACTCAAATGACAAAAATGCAGTGGAGCCATTGGGGAGATGTTCTGTGACTGTATCCCTGTCCCTACAGGGCCCAATTCTATTGACTCCAGGGACCTATTCTGCCTTCTAATCAACCCAGGGCTGTGCATTCCTGTAATTGAAAGTGAAACATGATCTTAATTCCTGCTGACAACTCATCACCATAGCAGCTTCCATTGTTATACTGGTGCCTGTGCCATTACAATACCATTACCCATTATCATGAGGGTTTCACCAGCTTTCTAATTGATAGTTACAACTAATTCTAGGTTTGACACCTTCGTTGGAGGAAATAATAGTTTCCTGTCAATTAGTTCCCAACTCTGTTACTCTGACCCGTAATTCCGATTGATGGTCCCTGCTGGTCTCATAGAGACTACCATATTTGGTGTAATGTAAGCTCCATCCTCCATAATCTCATCTGCTCCATTCTCCATAATCTCATCTGCTCCATACTCCATAATCTCATCCACTCCATCCTCTATAATATCATCTGCTCCATCCTCTATAATCTCATCCGCTCCATCCTGTATAATCTCATCTGCTCCATCCTCCATAATCTCATCAGCTCCATCCTGTATAATCTCATCCACTCCATTCTCCATGATCTCATCTGCTCCATTCTCCATAATCTCATCTGCTCCATACTCCATAATCTCATCCACTCCATCCTCTATAATATCATCTGCTCCATCCTCTATAATCTCATCTGCTCCATCCTGTATAATCTCATCTGCTCCATCCTCCATAATCTCATCTTCTCCATCCTGTATAATCTCATCTGCTCCATCCTCCATAATCTCATCAGCTCCATCCTGTATAATCTCATCTGCTTCATCCACCATAATCTCATCTTCTCCATCCTGTATAATCTCATCTGCTTCATGCTCCATAATCTCATCCGCTCCATCCTGTATAATCTCATCTGCTTCATGCTCCATAATCTCATCTGCTCCATCCTCTATAATATCATCTGCTCCATCCTCTATAATCTCATCCGCTCCATCCTGTATAATCTCATCTGCTCCATACTCCATAATCTCATCCACTCCATCCTCTATAATATCATCTGCTCCATCCTCCATAATCTCATCCGCTCCATCCTGTATAATCTCATCAGCTCCATCCTGTATAATCTCATCTGCTTCATCCACCATAATCTCATCAGCTCCATCCTCCATAATCTCATCTGCTCCATCCTCCATAATCTCATCAGCTCCATCCTGTATAATCTCATCTGCTTCATCCACCATAATCTCATCTTCTCCATCCTGTATAATCCCATCTGCTTCATGCTCCATAATCTCATCCGCTCCATCCTCCATAATCTCATCTGCTCCATCCACCATAATCTCATCTGCTCCATCCTCTATAATCTCATCCGCTCCATAATCTCATCTGCTGCATCCTCTATAATCTCATCTGCTCCATCCTCCATAATCTCATCTGCTCTACACTCCATAATCTCATATGCTCCATCCTCCATAATCTCATCTGCTGCATTCTCTATAATCTCATCCACTCCATCCTCCATAATCTCATCTGCTCCAACCTCATCTGCTCCATCCTCTATAATCTCATCTGCTCCATAATCTCATCTGCTGCATCCTCTATAATCTCATCCACTCCATCCTCCATAATCTCATCTGCTCCAGCCTCTATAATCTCATCTGCTCCATCCTCCATAATCTCATCCGCTCCATCCTCTGTAATCTCATCCGCTCCATCTCCATAATCTCATCTGCTCCATCCACCATAATCTCATCTGCTGCATCCTCCATAATCTCATCCGCTCTATCCTCCATAATCTCATCTGCTGCATCCTCCATAATCTCATCGGCTCCATCTCCATAATCTCATCTGCTCCATCCTCCATAATCTCATGTGCTCCATCCTCCATAATCTCATGTGCTCCATTCTCCATAATCTCATGTGCTCCATCCACCATAATCTCATCTGCTCCATCCTCCATAATCTCATATGCTCCATACTCCATAATCTCATCTGCTCCATCCTCTATAATCTCATCTGCTCCATCCTCTATAATCTCATATGCTCCATACTCCATAATCTCATATGCTCCATCCTACATAATCTCATATGCTCCATCCTCCATAATCTCATCTGCTCCATCCTCTATAATCTCATACACTCCATCCTCCATAATCTCATACACTCCATCCTCCATAATCTCATATGCTCCATACTCCATAATCTCATCTGCTCCATCCTCTATAATCTCATATGCTCCATACTCCATAATCTCATCTGCTCCATCCTCCATAATCTCATATGCTCCATCCTCCATAATCTCATCTGCTCCATCCTCTATAATCTCATACACTCCATCCTCCATAATCTCATCTGCTGCATCCTCTATAATCTCATCCACTCCATCCTGTATAATCTCATCTGCTCCATCCTCCATAATCTCATATGCTCCATCCTCCATAATCTCATCTGCTCCATCCTCTATAATCTCATACACTCCATCCTCCATAATCTCATCTGCTCCATCCTCCATAATCTCATCTGCTCCATCCTCCATAATCTCATCTGCTCCATCCTCCATAATCTCATATGCTCCATCCTCCATAATCTCATCTGCTGCATCCTCTATAATCTCATCCACTCCATCCTCCATAATCTCATCTGCTCCAACCTCATCTGCTCCATCCTCTATAATCTCATCTGCTCCATAATCTCATCTGCTGCATCCTCTATAATCTCATCCACTCCATCCTCCATAATCTCATCTGCTCCATCCTCTATAATCTCATCTGCTCTACCCTCCATAATCTCATCTGCTCCATCCTCCATAATCTCATCTGCTCCATCCTCCATAATCTCATCTGCTCCATCCTCCATAATCTCATCTGCTCCATCCTGTATAATCTCATCCACTCCAGCCTTCAGTGTTACCTGGCCAAACACCTCCCACACCTACACCAACACAAATGACTTAACCTACATCCCCAACAACACCTCCACAATACCCAACCATCATCTCCAACCAACACCTCCTTCTGGACGAAGCTGCATAACAAACACTTGCAACATCCACAATTAACAACTCCAACATCTACAACCAACACCTCACAGATCCCCAACAGCCAACAGCTCATATATCCCACTCAAAGCTTCCTACATCCCCAACGGATACCTCCAAGATACCTAACCAAAACCTCATGCATCCCCAACCAACCAACACTTCCTGAATCCCCAACTAGCATCTCCTACATCCCCAACCAACAGCTCATACATCCCAATCAATCCACCCTGCACCCCTAACCAACACTTCCTACAACCCCAACCAACAATTCCTGCATTCCCAACTAATACCTCCAGGATCCCAAACCCAAACCTCCTGCATCCCCAACTATCACTGCCTACATCCCCAACCAACACTCCCAACAAGACCTCCTACATGCCCAGCCAAGACCTCCATCATTCCCAACCAAGACCTCCAACATCACCAGTAAAGAAATGCTGTAGACCCAACCAACATTTCCATCCCCAAGCAACACCTCCAAACTACCCAAGCAACACCTGAAATATCCCTAACCAACATCCCACACATTCCAAACCAACGCTTACAACATCCACAACCAAGACCTTGTATTGGCCCAACCAACACATCCCAAATCCCCAGCCAAACAGTCAACATCTGCACCAAGCCTGCAGGCCTAACCAACACCTCAAACTACAAACTAACCAACATCCTACACATTCCAAACCAACACTCCCAACATCCTCAACCAAGACCTCCAAAGTACCCAACTAACACTTCCGACATCCCCAAGCAAGAACTCAAGGCCCAACCCACACTTCCAACATCCCCAAGCAACACTTCCAACATCCTCACCCAACATATCCCAACACTACTAACATCCCTAACCAACACCTCCTTCAGGCCCAACCAACACCACCTACAGACCAAACCAGTGCTTTCTGCACACAGATCAACAACCATTTCCCCCAACCAGACCAGCACTTTATTTCATACACCTTCTTCACTTTCAGCAGAAAAATGTTCTTCCTTTTTTATTGAACATATCTGAATGACTTGGTTCCAAGACCTATAAATTAAGTTATAATGCAACACACCTTATATCCTGCTTCACCAAATGATGAAGATTTAATTTCAGGTATACCATGGAGGCTATTATGTTGCATGTGGTGCATCTATTTCACTTTTAACAATTTGAGACTCATTCAAGTATTTTCTGTTCTTCTCTAACCCAAATTCATTTGTCAAAGGCATGCACAAATTGAATAGTTGAAAGTCTTCTGTTTGAAACAGTTTGATAATATCCGAATTGGATTCCATGAATGTTAAACTAAAACTGGATCTTCAAAGTTATGTCACTCTAACCTGGCAGTAAAGTACAAAAATATATTTCATGGCAAATAACTGTCCCTAACAATTGTGTTCTCAAACCAACTGCCTGTAGTGACACTTGATGTTTGCGCTGAAACTCAAGTGGGATTGAATTAGAAGTCTGCTTTTCATCATTTCAATGGAAAAAAGCATACAATAAGACCATAATCGTTAAACAGAATTACGCCTTCAAACTGTCCAGAACTTTATCACAATAAATCACACCAGAAAGATCAGAGGCATTAAAGGAATACACACACTGTCATTAGTGAGTGAGTTTTATTACTGCTTAGATGAATATAATCACTTTGAATACCTTACCTGTTTGGATGTTTTACAGAATCATAATTTCTTTCTGCCCACCCTGCTATGTTGAAGCCGAAAATGAAGCAAGTCCTGATTTTCCTCAGGTTCTCCCACTTCAGTGGACTCCTTTTGAATTTACATGGCAGATTTTCTTTCATTTCAAATGAAATATTTTCCGAGTTCCACTGTGGTACTATATGTTAGTCTCCTGTTTTTACTCATGATGTCTGTTTTGTCTTCCTTCACACAGAGGGCTGGAGCAGTAGGTAAATGGTGAAAGTGTTCAGTCATCATGCTTTAGACCAGGGTTCAGTTCCCCACAAGATTACAATGTGTGAAACCGTTTCTTGTGCCCTTGCCATGATATTGCAAGAATATTTCAAAAAAAAAAACATACATACACTAAATTCTCAGAGATTTTTCAACAAGGCCCGTTCTTCCACTTTGCGAGAACATCTCTGAATACTTCTCTCTATTTCAGTTACACTTCAGAAACACATTATTATTACTTAATACAAATGTCTCTTGGAACCACATGGACAATTAAACTTACACATTTTCATTTTGAGATAAAAAAGAGTATAATCTCAATACAAAGTAAAATCTTTTATAGTAAAAACATTATTCAAACTATGAATTAAAGGCATAAATTCCAGACATCTTTAGTCTGCATAATGTGGTGCGAAAGCTGCTTACCTGGGTCTTGATTTTTGAGCTCTCTTAGCACTAAGATAGTCGTGTCATATAATAAGATAAACTTACGACTATGTTAGCGCTAAGAGAGCTTCGAAAATCTCGGCCCATATGTGGATCAGGTGAGATATACAGATAATGTCCCATTTTCTAGTTACAGAAATATTTCAAATATTAGAAATGTTCTGGAATATTAGAATGGTTGAAATTGAGCAATTTTTCTTCTGTAAATTTTTGAACCTGTGGTATTCAAGAATGAAAAAGTGGAAAAGGTCAATTGTTCCAACTTCCAGGATAATATGTTTGAAATAAAGTGCAGAGAAGTGTTCAGGGTAATGCTCTCATAGTTTTCAATTCATTTGTCATAAGTTTGCAGGAACTATCTGTGCATACTGACAACTAAAATTGTGTTTTGAGTATGTTTTTAAATATTTTAAAACATATTTATCACTTGAAAATATTGATAATTATGCCAACATTCATTTTCAACGGGTCCAAACCACTAAGAGTTTGTATGCAGCATTGTTTGCAAGCCAATGAAAAACTATGTATTTGTGACAGGTTTAAACATTTTGAGCACTTTATGAACCGGGAAACTTCCTTGAAAAAATTAATGTAAACCAGACATAAGAAGCAACACAAGACGTCATTTGAATGCCAACAATTTGGTATTAAGTAACTTTTTCAGGATAGGTTGTGTTCTCTCTCTAACAGTTTGAGGGAAGATTGCACATATATCTGCCCATATCACCTCAACTAGATGAGAGACAATTGAGAGTGTAATGCTGCACTAAAGTCAACCTGCAACAGAGTGACTGTACCATCAAAGGGTGTGTCCTGAATGGTATAAATTACACTGTTGTCATGACTACCGTAATGAAATGTCAGTTTTGTAAGAGGTTACACAATGAAGCAATCTTCAATTTGTTTGGTAAATGACTTGGGAATGGAATTCTACAAGAACGAGACACTTCCTCTGAAAGGTTGAAATCCGATCTTAAGGAACACTGCGACGTTGTCAGTTCAAATGAATCCCTCATTTCTCTTTATGCTTGACAGTAAGGGAAATACTTTAAGTTAGATGTGACACTGAATTTGAAAGATAAACCTTTGGCATTTCTAGTCATGAGATACATGCGACATACAAAGTTCTTGTGAGTGAGTAGCTGTGTGGCCTTTTAGCAATATTCCATCAATATCTCGGTGGAGGACACCAGTGATAGCAGGGCTCGATTTAAGAGATGTTAACCCATTTGCACCAGGTGCAACCTACAATAAGAACCTAGTTGCACCAGACAAATTCCAGTTGCACTGCTTTTATTGCAGTATGTAATGACAGAAAATTGAGAGTGTAATGCTGCACTAAAGTCAACCTGCAACAGATTGACTGTACCATCAAAGGGTGTGTCCTGAATGGTATAAATTACACTGTTGTCATGACTACCGTAATGAAATGTCAGTTTTGTAAGAGGTTACACAATGAAGCAATCTTCAATTTGTTTGGTAAATGACTTGGGAATGGAATTCTACAAGAACGAGACACTTCCTCTGAAAGGTTGAAATCCGATCTTAAGGAACACTGCGACGTTGTCAGTTCAAATGAATCCCTCATTTCTCTTTATGCTTGACAGTAAGGGAAATACTTTAAGTTAGATGTGACACTGAATTTGAAAGATAAACCTTTGGCATTTCTAGTCATGAGATACATGCGACATACAAAGTTCTTGTGAGTGAGTAGCTGTGTGGCCTTTTAGCAATATTCCATCAATATCTCGGTGGAGGACACCAGTGATAGCAGGGCTCGATTTAAGAGATGTTAACCCATTTGCACCAGGTGCAACCTACAATAAGAACCTAGTTGCACCAGACAAATTCCAGTTGCACTGCTTTTATTGCAGTATGTAATGACAGAATTTTGCTATTGAAGTTTAGACGAAAAATTACCTGACATATCAGGGGCATTCGTTAACGATTTCCCGTGATCCACTGCTGGTTTTCACAAGTGGCTGAAGCTTCATGTGAGTAATGATACATAGCTATGGGTCATGTGGTAATTTTCACCATGGAAATATGAAAGCTATTTCTTTGACAAGAGTTATACTGAAGTATAAGGTCTGACAGTGGAACCAGATGAGTACTGAGCAGTGATCAAGTTTTTGTACTTGGAAGGTTGCACACCAAAAGAGACCTTTCATGGAATGAAAGCAACTCATTGAAGTATGCCTCATCATATGAAGTGGTAATCACTAGCATTGCCAGTTAAAATGTGTTCAAAGATCTTTGGAAACTGCCCCCATTACATATTCTTGGTGACTTCATTCAGCCATTGATGAAAACACTGTCTATCAAAAGAAGACTGCCATTTTGGAAGATCGCCATTTTACTATTTGCCACTTAGCCCATGATCATAGATGCATGGAGACGTGTAATTCTTGGTGGTTGCTAGTGTTATGGTTAAGAATTTGCCTTGACACAAAGTACAAAGTCTTGGGAGGCAGACAAATGCAGATTAATGGATGAATGATGACACAACTCCAGTGTAAGTCTCACTCTCTCTCTGTGTGTGTGTGTGTGTGTGTGTGTGTGTGTGTGTGTGAGTGAGTGAAAGTGCTACTTTAAAGACAAAAATACCATTACTATCTTACAAAATGTGACACATAATAACTATCACTCAAAACACTGTGAACCAGTAATAACTATGACTTATAAATCAATAATAATACAAATTACACAAAATACACTCTCATCACACTGTGTAGAAAAGGACTAATAAGTGTGCCAGGTTTTGTTCCTCTAAGTCCACTAAAAGTGGCTCAGGGCAAATCTTTAATAAATGCCCCTCATAATTATGCTTAAAAAGTTAGATTTATTGTTGATTTATTTCTACAAAAATTGACTTAAACAGGGTGCAAATTAGACAAATAAATAGGTTGCACTTTGTTATATTGGGTTGCACCAGTGCAAGTAACAAAGAACTAAACTAAGCCCTGAATAGGATTCACAAATTGTACCCAAGTAGGTTATCAAACTGGGTTTTCAGTGTGACAAGGGAACACTGGAATACTGCTAAAACTGTAAAGTCAAACTCCGCCGATTCACGGCTTACTTACATATATCTACCCGGTTCTGCTGCAGCTGTCTCTTTAAGTTTCTGTCTGACTTTACTCATGCATATCAATGCACCTCACCATTTTACCTTGTAAGAGATTTTCCTTGAATGATTTTAATACTAACAATCCGAAATGCATCCAAATCTCTGGCAATAAAACCACTCCAACAAATTTTGCCCAGAATAACACGCAACTGCTCTCTGTTGGCAACTGCATGAGAACAATCTCCAGATGCATCTTTGTGATCTGGACTTTATTATGGCAAATTATAAACGCACATGAGTCTTTGTTTATGACAACCCATTCCTCAAGAGTTAGTATGAGAGACACCTGGTGGTAGATGTTACAACTGTCTGGGTAACAGTATGATGTACGCAACCTTCCTGGCGAGATTTTGGGATTTTATCGTTGGAACAGATCAGCCTGTTCTTGTTTTCGACAATGTGTGTGGCCAAGATTCAAAAGAAGACAAAATCTAACTAATGAACGATGTGTTATTTCATATTTTTTATTTTTATATGGCTATTTCAAGGGCATTGTATCTCATATGGTTATGGTATATCATGTTATTCATATTATTATGACTACTGTATGGACACTGTAGATGACCTTAATATGTTATTTCATATTATTCATGGCTATTTTATGAAATCCATACCACACCAGGATATATTATTTCATGTTTTCATGTTGTCATGGCAACTTACTGTTGTCCATACCTCACTAGGTTATCATAGTTTATGTCATCTATTTTTTCATAGTTATTGAACGTAATCCAAGGCTCACAAGGATATGTTTTTTCATGTTATTTGTTCTATCAAAGCCACTTCAGGGACACTGTAGCTCATGTGTGCAATCCAGTCTGAAACAGACACAAATAGCTTTCTCAATATTGCGAAATATTGAATATTAAAATTTTGGTAGGAACTAAAAACCTAAATTTCCCCAGGATTGTCAGCTTTGCAGGTCTTGTACTTTCAGGGAAGCCAACAATGATAAGGACAATGATGGATGTGCAACTGGCTGGATCGACAGGCAATGAAAAAAGCCCCACAACACTGGATCACTTAGCTTCCAGACACATGAGCCAAATGTGGCTGAGAAATGTTCAGCTTGCTTGCTGGTGTGACCATATTAGTTCCAGTTTTTTTTACTTTTCAATAGAGTTGTGTGTGTAAAATCATTCCCAGCTCTTTGAGGTGTAGGATGGGAATGGCCACATGACTGCTTAATCCTGACAGGTACCCATTCTCTGTTTGGCAAACAGGCATATTTCAAACAAAGTCAGAGGGCCAGGTATGGACACCATATGTGTTTTATGTCCTTTAATGTATGACAGGATCAAAGATGGAGTCTGGTTTCACTCCAATATTTCAGCAATTTTTCAGCAATATCATGGTGGGGAACACTTGAAATGTGCTTCACACATTGTAGCTATTTTGAGAATTGAACCATGGTGTTTGGTGTGAAGAGTGAATGTTTTAACCACCCCACTACCCTAAACTCTCAAATATGAACATTGCCTAATATTGCTTGGAAGAGGGGTAGCCTAGTGGTTAAAGCACTAGCTCGTCACACCAAAGATCCAGGTTTGATTCCCAACATAGGTACAATGTGTGAAGGCCATTTCTGGTGTCTCCAGTTGTGATATTACTATATTCAAAAGCAATAAAGCTGAGCATCATTTCCTCCTTAACTACAGAAAACTTTGAAGAAAAATATTGTCAGGCTTGAATTTTCAAGTGTTAAACAGTTCAAATACTACAGAAACTGAAAACCTGTCCATGTACATTTTATATGCATTGGTACATAGAAAATTTATTGTTCCTTTAATGTTTATAAAGTAAGGTATATAGTGTACTAAAAGCCTGAGGTCTTTTGACTACCGGAATGAAGATATTGCTAAAAGTGACGTAAAACCATGCACACTCACTTGCTCACCCAGATGCATGTCTGTAACCTACACACTACTTACAAAGGGTCACCCCTAGACACTACATGTTTACCATGAGAGAAGCTAAAAACCAATCGTGTAATTTTGATTAATTTGAATGCACCAAACATGACCCTTATATCAAAGCACATCCTCCACATAAGCATCAGCTTGGCATTGATTGCATGCAGTATCACTTGTTTGTTGTGACAGTTGTGCATGCTACATCAATCACATCAAACCAAAATATCTCCACCTCTGAAGCTGTAAATATTTAGCACCAATTGTTTACACCATAAGACCATTCACTATCCATTATCTAAGATCCCAAAATTGCCAGGTACACATTTTTTGAGAACATGATATCTATATTGTCATATCTGATAACAGTTTGGCTTACAGGTGATGAAAACGACAAGTATATCCCAATTCATAAACACATTTTCTGGCAGGCAGTCTTGCCTCCAGCAGAACATATGGAGACTAACATGAGACTGCGTCACTACTAACCTATTCCATCGTCATGATTGCTATAACTGGATACTGCCACAAAGGTTTGTCATAACAACACGGATGCTGTTGATAGTAAGACTGACCTGGGATTGAGCCAGGACGCCGTGGGGGTTTCATCACACAAGGGAACCTTGAAACTTGGGTTGTCCTCTGAACCAGGCCGAGTTGTGTTCCTTTGGTGCATCAGTTGCCTGGGTTCAAATCTGGGTTTCCTAGGATAGTATTGACATATTTGTCAGCTCATGGCTTAACCACCTGCCTCACCTAGTTTTCCCCACATCATGTTCACACAGTGGTGAAACTGACACACTGATCAAAATAGCAGTAAACATAACTCACTCATCTAACAGTGGTATAACTGACATACTGGTCAAAATAGCAGTAAACATAACTCACCTAACAGTGGTATAACTGATATACTGGTCAAAATAGCAGTAACATAACTCACTCACCTAACAGTGGTATAACTGATATACTGGTTAAAGTAGCAGTAAACATAACTCACTCACCTAACAGCCAACATGGAGGTAACATGTTAATCCACTCTAGACTCCCATTGTCAAACCTAATCCTCCATTTGGTGTTCAGTAACCCATGCTTGTCGTTAAAAGCAACTGACAGGATGGTTAGGTTTGCTGACTTGTTTGACGCCTCATCTTATCCTATTTGTGTAGATTGATTCTCATTGCATTGATCACTTGATTGTCTGGTCCAGACTTGCCTATTTACAGCCACCACCACATAGATTGAATACTGCTGAGTGATGTGTTAAACGACAAAACAATGACGTTGATATGCACGGACCAGATGATGCATAATGTATGCAATGTTTAATTGAGATATATATGTATTTGTGTCACATATATGATTTTGAGTACTTACTGCATTTTGCACTGTCTTGCCAAAGTCATACTACCAGTAACTCCATATTGTGTGAATAAACAGTTGTGTATTACTAGAGTTAAAGAGGCTGCAACAAACCAAATGCCATGCTTACTGATGGTTGCTTGCAAATTGAGGGGCAGTGGGGTAGCCTTGTGGTTGAAGTGTTCACTTGTTATGCTGAACATTTGATTTGATTCCCCACATGGGTGACTCCCATTTCTGGTGTCCCCCGCCATGATATTGCTGGAATACTGCTAAATTTAGCATAAAAATAAGTTCACTGACTCTTGAGTTGGGTATTTATTTTAACAACACATGAATTTGATTCTTCCATAATGCCTTTGCTGGGTGGAAGTTGTCATACTTATTTGAGTTTGATGCCTCTAAACATGCATGGTACTTGGAGATTATGTACTGTACGTTACTTTGTCCTTTGTTCAAGCTGGCCACCGAGTCAACAAATCATTTGTGACCCAGTCATGTTATGCTGAGACAAGCCAAATAGTGACTCGTGACCCTTTGGAAGGTTTCATGTGGGAATTGTTTTATTGAATATGCAAATAAAATAATCATTTTTCAGCTACTGTAAATCACCAAAGCATTTTCAAAGTTACTCTAAAATGTAACCTTGCTGTTTTGACTCTGATGGAATTATAAATGAATTCCCTGAAGGATATGTGAATGAAGCTCCAAAAGTCTGACTGAAATATCCCGAGAGATGTGAAATATAAACCCAGTGTTATAAATTAAAGTTGATTGGGTCAAACTCAAAGTTGTATGTCAACAAATGCTTGTGTGTCTCTTTAAAACTCTCACCGTCCATGGCAATATCTTGACTAAAAACATCACGAGGCAATACAGTTCTGTTATAGCCATTTTCTTTGAACTTTCAATTTGATGCAGTTGAGTTTTACTCTGCACTCAGCTATATTCCAGCTATATGGCGGCGGTGTGTAAATAATCGGGTCTGGACCAGACAATCCAGTAATCAACAACGTGAGCATTTTCTGTGCAATTGGGAACCGATGACATGTGTCAACTAAGTCAGCGAGTCTCACCACCCGATCCTGTTAGCCGCCTTTTACGACAAGCATAGTCGCCTTTTATGGCAAGCATTGGTTACTGAAGGCCTATTCTACCCGGACCTTCACGGGTTGCTGAAGGCCTATTCTACCCCGGGACCTTCACGGGTTACTGAAGGCCTATTCTACCCGGACCTTCACGGGTGTCATGGTTTTATAAACAGACACATATTACCATAACTAATTTAAGTACTGGCCATCTTTTCCACCAGTCCCACTAAATGGACCTGCCCAAACAATTTCAAGCCAAAAATACACATTGATAGAGTGAAAACCAAACAGACTTGTTCCGGCAGTTATAAATTTATCCTTTGTTTTGTTGAAGGAAGTCTTCTCTGAATAGACAAACATGCCATAGCAGTCCATGAAAACGGCAATGCTCAAATTAAATATTCTACATATGTGAATAAGTCGTATAGAAGCATGATTTCAAAGTACCATTCATGATCCAGATGGCCCCATTTGACAAGAGACTATAATTGTGCTATACCCGGTAGTTGTTTTAATTTCTGTTCTCTAATTTCTTTCCGCCACTATTATTTTAAATTGTGATCAGTTACTGTTGAGGCCAAATTTTATTGAAAAAATTCATGGATCTTCCTGCTCTGCATGTGAACAAGAATAATAACATTTTGTGTTTTTGCTAATTTATAACTTAATTTTGTTGCTTTTGGTGTGTTGTAAGATTCAATAATGACATGATAAATTTGTTATCCGTTAATTTGATTCTCTTTCAACAGTTACTTTTTGCAATTAGTTTGTGCGGTGAGAACTCTAATCCATGAGAAGAGTATCAGATATGCGTTGGACACTTTGGTACATTATTTGATTGTGAACAAAAAACTGAGGACAAGACTCATGAGATGAGTTCAGAATGGAAATAATGTTGAACAGGTTTTGAATGAAATTTTGCCTAAAGTTTTAGCACATACCATGTAAATTTCCATTTAGCCGACCCGTGAAGGTCCCGGGGTAGAATAGGCCTTCAGCAACCCATGCTTGCCATAAAAGATGACTATGCTTGTCGTAAGAGGCGACTAACAGGATCGGGTGGTCAGGCTCGCTAACGTGGTTGACACATGTCATCAGTTCCCAACTGCACAGAAAATGCTGTTGATCACTGGATTGTCTGGTCCAGACTCGATAATTACAGACCACCGCCATATAGCTGGAATATTGCTGAGTGTGGCGTAAAACTAAACTCGCCCACTCACTCCATTTAGCCAGGATTTTCCTGTCTGTTTGTTAAGAAGTTTTATAAAATTAATAACAGTAGGGACAGTGGAGTAGCCTGGTGGTTAAAGCATTTGCTTGTCACGGTGAAGACCTGGGTTTGATTCCCCTCATGGGTACAATGTGTGGAACTTATTTCTGGTTTCCCCCACCATGATGTTGCTATAAAATTCGCTTAGAGAATCATAAAACTCACTATAAAAATAATATTTGATACTCCTAACAAGTGTTAATTTGTTAGTCAATGTTAAGGCATGGGAGTTACAGTCACCTTAGCATTAAGACTACCTAAAGTCTATGTTAAGGTATGGGAGTTACAGTCACCTTCTTGCTAAGACTACTTTCAGTCTATTTTAAGGCTGGGAGTTACAGTCAACTTAATGCTAAGGCCGCTTTGTACAACAGCACCATGGTTTTCTTTAATCTTGGGTTGTCAGACTGGCTTACATGGTTGATGCATGTCGTGCTTCTAATGCCAGTCATCAGATTGTCTGGTTTAGATTTGATTCTTTGCAGAATGCAGATATGCACCTGGAATATTGCTGTGTGTGACGGTAAGCAGACAGACAGGCAGATCAATGTTATCATATTTGTCAATATTCTCCTATTTCATTATTGATAAAATCATATAAATATTTGATTTGTTTCCACACCCAAGGGAGCTCACTGACAAGTCAAATATCTGTTTAGTCATCCTTGTTTCACTGCAGATATGATTTGATTGTGGAATCAAAAGCGCACAGATTGCATTCAATTTTATTTCCACTTCAAATGCTGTGAATCTGGTAAAAATTGAGCAAGTATTAAAAAATCAAATGTGTTTTGATCACAATTTAATTTGATTTTGTCTTTGTGAAATCCGTTGTTGTTGTGATGGATATGAGGTATAAACTATGACAGTTGTGAACGTTTGTAATACAGTACGAAGTGCACTAAACCTAGTCAGTCATTAGTTGAGGGTGGACAGGAAAGATTACGCCGAATGTCATGAGAAAGCTTAGGAAAAGTGAGGGGCATACATATCACGACTATATTTTGGAACTTATTGAAGATAAAAACAAATATACGTCTAAGATTATCATTAGATTCGTGTTGGATTTAGAGCAAGATCTGATCAAAATTATTGACTGTCTGTGGCGTTGTCCATTGTCACATAATGATTATTTTACGAATGCTTCATATAATCTTATACACCGAATGACCGTGAGAGAGTTTGACTTGTTCTAAAAGCATAGTTATTGGACGAACATTTGGGTAACGAGCACACTGACTCAATTGAGACTACACAAAAAATGAAATGTTTGTCTGGGATCGGCGCGTTTCTTTTGTTTGCGTAACGATTTTTATAGCCACTTAAGAAAAATAATTTTGACTTGGCCGCGTCCCGATCATCCATTTGACCACTATACGAATGAATGTCTGTAACAGCTAATGTATATAAGAACTGAATCTACAACTCATTAACACGTCCTAAACTTTCTAAACTGTATTTCTGAGAGAAAAAAAATACACCTGTTCCTCCATCTTCACTGTTTTCGTTAAAATTCCTACCGTCCTCATCCGTTTTGAAAAAAGAATGTGTCCGAGAGACACACAATTTGTTTATCCAGCATAATCACGTCAGAGTAAATGTGAAATAAAAAAATCTGAATTGAAAGAAATAATAAATGCAAGAACCATGTAAGTATGATGTTGCCGAAAGTCGAGAACTACAGAGTCATTATTCCATGATATGCTAGTGCCACAAACCTATATTTGATCAAACCCATCTGTCACAAACTTTGATTTGATCAAACTCTCACAAATATATCTTTGATATAACTAAGCTGCCTTCAAAGGAATGATTGAGTGAGTATTGTTTCTCGCTCCTTTAAGCAATATTCTAGCAAACTATTTATATCATCAGGCTGCTTCATAAATTGGCTTCAAGACTCTTCGTCAACGCTTTATCTATACCCTTTCAAAAACGCAGGGGATATTCCACTTTCGAGAGCATATCACTAACCAATGCCAATGCAGATTTACAAGTCTTCTTTGGAGACTATTGCGTACAGTAATCAGTTCATTTGATATTGAGGCAAATGTAGTTGAGGGGACATGTACCTGGTTTCACCCCCTTTCATTCGAGCCTCGTCTTAATGTCCCCAATGGACAATGATACAGTCCATGCCTGTACTTTCCAACAATGCAGTCAAGAAGTGAATCATTGGCAGTGATGACTTGCGTTTTTATATGAGGATTCGATGTTAAAACTGGCATGTTAAAACTGGCATGAAAAGGTATGCGCTTAGTATGTCTGTGTCTCTGATTAACAGAATATGGGCCTCTTTCTTTCTGATTGTTATGTACGTCTCTTATCAGGGAGGACATACATGTTTCTTCTTTAAATTTGCAAGGAAGCAATAAGTAAGTACAAAGTGGAAAGGACATTGTTTGTGTGAGTTTATTTGACCAGATTTTTTAAAGCTGACATTGTATAGGATGGTGTAGTCAATGAACATATGACCATGATGACACCAGATGTCCAGCATTTGACAGAAATGTGCAGAGCCAGTTGAGCTTAACCATGGTGGCCGCCACCTCCACCACCGCCTTTTCCACCTCCTCCATGGCCGCCACCTCCTTTGCCACCGCCTCCTTTTCCACCACCTCCTCCATGGCCACCACCTCCTTTTCCACCACCTCCTCCATGGCCACCACCTCCTTTGCCGCCGCCTCCCTTGCCGCCACCTCCTTTGCCACCACCGCCTTTGCCGCCACCTCCATGGCCCCCTCCACCTCCTTTGCCACCACCACCACCTCCGTGGTCACCATAGGCAGAGCCAAAGAAGGCTGTGAACACTGGAAAGGAAATGAAGAAGCACACATCAGTTGTTACTCATTTGTAAACAACATCCCCAAAGTATCGTTTTCAACATTAAAGTGCTGCTAAGAAGACTTTCTTAGCTCTTTAAGTCACATTGTTGTAGAACATAAGCTAGGCAATGAAAGAAGGGGTGAACTTCTCAGTCAGCGATTTTCAATACCCAAACAGCTATAATGAAAGGTTAAACTTACCCAATGCCACAACGAGTGCTAGTTTATAGAGCTGCATCTTCACGGATACGTCTATCCACAATAGAATAGACGATGTGAATGACCGTTTTGCAAGCACACAAGGCCTTTTATACAAATGGAGAAGGAAATGAAGACAGTGAATCGAAATACTCTCAATTGAGAAAGAAAGAAAAGAAATTCCATTTTGAGTTTTTCCTAACCATTTATTTGTGAACTACCAGCATGTTATGTACTATCACCTTGACACTGGATATATTCATTCTTTATTATTTACGTTTTCCTGCTTAGCTATCAGACACATACTGTGCATTAGTAAGGCAGACAGGCGCCCCTTGGCTGTTTCTCTGCTGGATGAAAAGCTGGGTTGCACTGACTCATCCAATGACTTGAAAGTAAATATAGCATACACAAAAAGTGAATGGAGTGAAATCTATAAAATGCAAGAAGAATACATACATGTAAATATCAGGTTACTGTAAGTCTCGTAGTGCAGTGGAATGGTTCCCTGACTTGCGATTGTAACAGACCTTGATTGAAGTGGGCAAAGATAGGTACTGCAAGCTTTCATATGATGAAAACATACCACTCCTTATGGAATTAAAAGCAAATGCTACATGTCTCCATGGCCAAAGTTGTTGCTAGTGGCACCAAACATAAACCTTTAGTACGATCTATTGAATAATGGACACAGGTATGATCCAACATCCTTTTAAACATAGGAAGTTTAGATTTATATTAAGAGTGTAGGGGTAGAAGTACGGAGAGGCTGAAAGCAGGTCAAATAGTCATCTACATGTCACACATATACATCATATTGCTCCAAACATTTAAGGGAAAGCAGAACAATCAGTTCAACGCTTGTAGTTTGAATGTTCAATTGATCTCTATGAGCTCTCTCCACATGACTGATATCGTGGATCAAGACTAGTATATGCTAGTGTTAGAAAACCAAGACGTGGCATGCTATCCTCATTTCAATGAGTAAAGAGTAAACTGAATGTGATTGTATTTAAGAATGAGCTCTAAATGGCATACTATTGTGCCTAGCAGATAGTTGAAGAATGTAATTAAGGCACTGACAGTCATGTAACGGCTATGGACAGATGTGAAGTAAATGGTGTTAGTCATGGTATGCTGCTACCTTAATGATGATGTATTTCTCTAAACTTTCAGGCTTTCGAAGGCACAGAAAGGCCTACACGTGGGCATGAAGAATGTAGACCTAGACCTGACATCTTTGGAGACTATTGTGTACAGTAATCAGTTGATTTGATATTGAGGCAAATGTAGTTGAGGGGACAGGCTCTGTTTTTCTTCACGTACCCAATGAGGACAAATCATTTGAAAAAGCCTGAAAGTGAAATGTGTTCACATGTTACTATGAATGTGTTTTGCGGCAGCATGCCGAATGTGTGAAGCTGGAACTGATGTACCTGGTTTCACTCCCTTTCATTCGAGCCTCGTCTTAATGTCCCCAATGGACAATGATACAGTCCATGCCTGTACTTTCCGACAATGCAGTCAAGAAGTGAATCATTGGCAGTGATGACTTGCGTTTCTATATGAAGATTCGATGTTAAAACTGGCATGTTAAAACTGGCATGAAAAGGTATGCGCTTGGTATGTCTGTGTCTCTGATTAACAGAATATGGGCCTCTTTCTTTCTGATTGTTATGTACGTCTCTTATCAGGGAGGACATACATGTTTCTTCTTGAAATTTGCAAGGAAGCAATAAGTAAGTACAAAGTGGAAAGGACATTGTTTGTGTGAGTTTATTTGACCAGATTTTTTAAAGCTGACATTGTATAGGATGGTGTAGTCAATGAACATATGACCATGATGACACCAGATGTCCAGCATTTGACAGAAATGTGCAGAGCCAGTTGAGCTTAACCATGGTGGCCGCCACCTCCACCACCGCCTTTTCCACCTCCTCCATGGCCGCCACCTCCTTTGCCACCGCCTCCTTTTCCACCACCTCCTCCATGGCCACCACCTCCTTTTCCACCACCTCCTCCATGGCCACCACCTCCTTTGCCGCCGCCTCCCTTGCCGCCACCTCCTTTGCCACCACCGCCTTTGCCGCCACCTCCATGGCCCCCTCCACCTCCTTTGCCACCACCACCACCTCCGTGGCCACCATAGGCAGAGCCAAAGAAGGCTGTGAACACTGGAAAGGAAATGAAGAAGCACACATCAGTTGTTACTCATTTGTAAACAACATCCCCAAAGTATCGTTTTCAACATTAAAGTGCTGCTAAGAACACTTTCTTAGCTCTTTAAGTCACATTGTTGTAGAACATATGCTAGGCAATGAAAGAAGGGGTGAACTTCTCAGTCAGCGTTTTTCAATACCCAAACAGCTATAATGAAAGGTTAAACTTACCCAATGCCACAACGAGTGCTAGTTTATAGAGCTGCATCTTCACGGATACGTCTATCCACAATAGAATAGACGATGTGAATGACCGTTTTGCAAGCACACAAGGCCTTTTATACAAATGGAGAAGGAAATGAAGACAGTGAATCGAAATACTCTCAATTGAGAAAGAAAGAAAAGAAATTCCATTTTGAGTTTTTCCTAACCATTTATTTGTGAACTACCAGCATGTTATGTACTATCACCTTGACACTGGATATATTCATTCTTTATTATTTACGTTTTCCTGCTTAGCTATCAGACACATACTGTGCATTAGTAAGGCAGACAGGCGGCCCTTGGCTGTTTCTCTGCTGGATGAAAAGCTGGGTTACACTGACTCATCCAATGACTTGAAAGTAAATATAGCATACACAAAAAGTGAATGGAGTGAAATCTATAAAATGCAAGAAGAATACATACATGTAAATATCAGGTTACTGTAAGTCTCGTAGTGCAGTGGAATGGTTCCCTGACTTGCGATTGTAACAGACCTTGATTGAAGTGGGCAAAGATAGGTACTGCAAGCTTTCATATGATGAAAACATACCACTCCTTATGGAATTAAAAGCAAATGCTACATGTCTCCATGGCCAAAGTTGTTGCTAGTGGCACCAAACATAAACCTTTAGTACGATCTATTGAATAATGGACACAGGTATGATCCAACATCCTTTTAAACATAGGAAGTTTAGATTTATATTAAGAGTGTAGGGGTAGAAGTACGGAGAGGCTGAAAGCAGGTCAAATAGTCATCTACATGTCACACATATACATCATATTGCTCCAAACATTTAAGGGAAAGCAGAACAATCAGTTCAACGCTTGTAGTCTGAATGTTCAATTGATCTCTATGAGCTCTCTCCACATGGCTGATATCGTGGATCAAGACTAGTATATGCTAGTGTTAGAAAACCAAGACGTGGCATGCTATCCTCATTTCAATGAGTAAAGAGTAAACTGAATGTGATTGTATTTAAGAATGAGCTCTAAATGGCATACTATTGTGCCTAGCAGATAGTTGAAGAATGTAATTAAGGCACTGACAGTCATGTAACGGCTATGGACAGATGTGAAGTAAATGGTTTTAGTCATGGTATGCTGCTACCTTAATGATGATGTATTTCTCTAAACTTTCAGGCTTTCGAAGGCACAGAAAGGCCTACACGTGGGCATGAAGAATGTAGACCTAGACCTGACATCTTTGGAGACTATTGTGTACAGTAATCAGTTGATTTGATATTGAGGCAAATGTAGTTGAGGGGACAGGCTCTGTTTTTCTTCACGTAGCCAATGAGGACAAATCATTTGAAAAAGCCTGAAAGTGAAATGTGTTCACATGTTACTATGAATGTGTTTTGCGGCAGCATGCCGAATGTGTGAAGCTGGAACTGATGTACCTGGTTTCACTCCCTTTCATTCGAGCCTCGTCTTAATGTCCCCAATGGACAATGATACAGTCCATGCCTGTACTTTCCGACAATGCAGTCAAGAAGTGAATCATTGGCAGTGATGACTTGCGTTTCTATATGAGGATTCGATGTTAAAACTGGCATGTTAAAACTGGCATGAAAAGGTATGCGCTTGGTATGTCTGTGTCTCTGATTAACAGAATATGGGCCTCTTTCTTTCTGATTGTTATGTACGTCTCTTATCAGGGAGGACATACATGTTTCTTCTTGAAATTTGCAAGGAAGCAATAAGTAAGTACAAAGTGGAAAGGACATTGTTTGTGTGAGTTTATTTGACCAGATTTTTTAAAGCTGACATTGTATAGGATGGTGTAGTCAATGAACATATGACCATGATGACACCAGATGTCCAGCATTTGACAGAAATGTGCAGAGCCAGTTGAGCTTAACCATGGTGGCCGCCACCTCCACCACCGCCTTTTCCACCTCCTCCATGGCCGCCACCTCCTTTGCCACCGCCTCCTTTTCCACCACCTCCTCCATGGCCACCACCTCCTTTTCCACCACCTCCTCCATGGCCACCGCCTCCTTTGCCGCCGCCTCCCTTGCCGCCACCTCCTTTGCCACCACCGCCTTTGCCGCCACCTCCATGGCCCCCTCCACCTCCTTTGCCACCACCACCACCTCCGTGGCCACCATAGGCAGAGCCAAAGAAGGCTGTGAACACTGGAAAGGAAATGAAGAAGCACACATCAGTTGTTACTCATTTGTAAACAACATCCCCAAAGTATCGTTTTCAACATTAAAGTGCTGCTAGGAACACTTTCTTAGCTCTTTAAGTCACATTGTTGTAGAACATATGCTAGGCAATGAAAGAAGGGGTGAACTTCTCAGTCAGCGTTTTTCAATACCCAAACAGCTATAATGAAAGGTTAAACTTACCCAATGCCACAACGAGTGCTAGTTTATAGAGCTGCATCTTCACGGATACGTCTATCCACAATAGAATAGACGATGTGAATGACCGTTTTGCAAGCACACAAGGCCTTTTATACAAATGGAGAAGGAAATGAAGACAGTGAATCGAAATAAGAAAGAAAGAAAAGAAATTCCATTTTGAGTTTTTCCTAACCATTTATTTGTGAACTACCAGCATGTTATGTACTATCACCTTGACACTGGATATATTCATTCTTTATTATTTACGTTTTCCTGCTTAGCTATCAGACACATACTGTGCATTAGTAAGGCAGACAGGCGCCCCTTGGCTGTTTCTCTGCTGGATGAAAAGCTGGGTTACACTGACTCATCCAATGACTTGAAAGTAAATATAGCATACACAAAAAGTGAATGGAGTGAAAGCTATAAAATGCAAGAAGAATACATACATGTAAATATCAGGTTACTGTAAGTCTCGTAGTGCAGTGGAATGGTTCCCTGACTTGCGATTGTAACAGACCTTGATTGAAGTGGGCAAAGATAGGTACTGCAAGCTTTCATATGATGAAAACATACCACTCCTTATGGAATTAAAAGCAAATGCTACATGTCTCCATGGCCAAAGTTGTTGCTAGTGGCACCAAACATAAACCTTTAGTACGATCTATTGAATAATGGACACAGGTATGATCCAACATCCTTTTAAACATAGGAAGTTTAGATTTATATTAAGAGTGTAGGGGTAGAAGTACGGAGAGGCTGAAAGCAGGTCAAATAGTCATCTACATGTCACACATATACATCATATTGCTCCAAACATTTAAGGGAAAGCAGAACAATCAGTTCAACGCTTGTAGTCTGAATGTTCAATTGATCTCTATGAACTCTCTCCACATGACTGATATCGTGGATCAAGACTAGTATATGCTAGTGTTAGAAAACCAAGACGTGGCATGCTATCCTCATTTCAATGAGTAAAGAGTAAACTGAATGTGATTGTATTTAAGAATGAGCTCTAAATGGCATACTATTGTGCCTAGCAGATAGTTGAAGAATGTAATTAAGGCACTGACAGTCATGTAACGGCTATGGACAGATGTGAAGTAAATGGTTTTAGTCATGGTATGCTGCTACCTTAATGATGATGTATTTCTCTAAACTTTCAGGCTTTCGAAGGCACAGAAAGGCCTACACGTGGGCATGAAGAATGTAGACCTAGACCTGACATCTTTGGAGACTATTGTGTACAGTATTCAGTTGATTTGATATTGAGGCAAATGTAGTTGAGGGGACAGGCTCTGTTTTTCTTCACGTAGCCAATGAGGACAAATCATTTGAAAAAGCCTGAAAGTGAAATGTGTTCACATGTTACTATGAATGTGTTTTGCGGCAGCATGCCGAATGTGTGAAGCTGGAACTGATGTACCTGGTTTCACTCCCTTTCATTCGAGCCTCGTCTTAATGTCCCCAATGGACAATGATACAGTCCATGCCTGTACTTTCCGACAATGCAGTCAAGAAGTGAATCATTGGCAGTGATGACTTGCGTTTCTATATGAGGATTCGATGTTAAAACTGGCATGTTAAAACTGGCATGAAAAGGTATGCGCTTGGTATGTCTGTGTCTCTGATTAACAGAATATGGGCCTCTTTCTTTCTGATTGTTATGTACGTCTCTTATCAGGGAGGACATACATGTTTCTTCTTGAAATTTGCAAGGAAGCAATAAGTAAGTACAAAGTGGAAAGGACATTGTTTGTGTGAGTTTATTTGACCAGATTTTTTAAAGCTGACATTGTATAGGATGGTGTAGTCAATGAACATATGACCATGATGACACCAGATGTCCAGCATTTGACAGAAATGTGCAGAGCCAGTTGAGCTTAACCATGGTGGCCGCCACCTCCACCACCGCCTTTTCCACCTCCTCCATGGCCGCCACCTCCTTTGCCACCGCCTCCTTTTCCACCACCTCCTCCATGGCCACCACCTCCTTTTCCACCACCTCCTCCATGGCCACCACCTCCTTTGCCGCCGCCTCCCTTGCCGCCACCTCCTTTGCCACCACCGCCTTTGCCGCCACCTCCATGGCCCCCTCCACCTCCTTTGCCACCACCACCACTTCCGTGGCCACCATAGGCAGAGCCAAAGAAGGCTGTGAACACTGGAAAGGAAATGAAGAAGCACACATCAGTTGTTACTCATTTGTAAACAACATCCCCAAAGTATCGTTTTCAACATTAAAGTGCTGCTAGGAACACTTTCTTAGCTCTTTAAGTCACATTGTTGTAGAACATATGCTAGGCAATGAAAGAAGGGGTGAACTTCTCAGTCAGCGTTTTTCAATACCCAAACAGCTATAATGAAAGGTTAAACTTACCCAATGCCACAACGAGTGCTAGTTTATAGAGCTGCATCTTCACGGATACGTCTATCCACAATAGAATAGACGATGTGAATGACCGTTTTGCAAGCACACAAGGCCTTTTATACAAATGGAGAAGGAAATGAAGACAGTGAATCGAAATACTCTCAATTGAGAAAGAAAGAAAAGAAATTCCATTTTGAGTTTTTCCTAACCATTTATTTGTGAACTACCAGCATGTTATGTACTATCACCTTGACACTGGATATATTCATTCTTTATTATTTACGTTTTCCTGCTTAGCTATCAGACACATACTGTGCATTAGTAAGGCAGACAGGCGCCCCTTGGCTGTTTCTCTGCTGGATGAAAAGCTGGGTTACACTGACTCATCCAATGACTTGAAAGTAAATATAGCATACACAAAAAGTGAATGGAGTGAAATCTATAAAATGCAAGAAGAATACATACATGTAAATATCAGGTTACTGTAAGTCTCGTAGTGCAGTGGAATGGTTCCCTGACTTGCGATTGTAACAGACCTTGATTGAAGTGGGCAAAGATAGGTACTGCAAGCTTTCATATGATGAAAACATACCACTCCTTATGGAATTAAAAGCAAATGCTACATGTCTCCATGGCCAAAGTTGTTGCTAGTGGCACCAAACATAAACCTTTAGTACGATCTATTGAATAATGGACACAGGTATGATCCAACATCCTTTTAAACATAGGAAGTTTAGATTTATATTAAGAGTGTAGGGGTAGAAGTACGGAGAGGCTGAAAGCAGGTCAAATAGTCATCTACATGTCACACATATACATCATATTGCTCCAAACATTTAAGGGAAAGCAGAACAATCAGTTCAACGCTTGTAGTCTGAATGTTCAATTGATCTCTATGAGCTCTCTCCACATGACTGATATCGTGGATCAAGACTAGTATATGCTAGTGTTAGAAAACCAAGACGTGGCATGCTATCCTCATTTCAATGAGTAAAGAGTAAACCGAATGTGATTGTATTTAAGAATGAGCTCTAAATGGCATACCATTGTGCCTAGCAGATAGTTGAAGAATGTAATTAAGGCACTGACAGTCATGTAACGGCTATGGACAGATGTGAAGTAAATGGTTTTAGTCATGGTATGCTGCTACCTTAATGATGATGTATTTCTCTAAACTTTCAGGCTTTCGAAGGCACAGAAAGGCCTACACGTGGGCATGAAGAATGTAGACCTAGACCTGACATCTTTGGAGACTATTGTGTACAGTAATCAGTTGATTTGATATTGAGGCAAATGTAGTTGAGGGGACAGGCTCTGTTTTTCTTCACGTACCCAATGAGGACAAATCATTTGAAAAAGCCTGAAAGTGAAATGTGTTCACATGTTACTATGAATGTGTTTTGCGGCAGCATGCCGAATGTGTGAAGCTGGAACTGATGTACCTGGTTTCACTCCCTTTCATTCGAGCCTCGTCTTAATGTCCCCAATGGACAATGATACAGTCCATGTCTGTACTTTCCGACAATGCAGTCAAGAAGTGAATCATTGGCAGTGATGACTTGCGTTTCTATATGAGGATTCGATGTTAAAACTGGCATGTTAAAACTGGCATGAAAAGGTATGCGCTTGGTATGTCTGTGTCTCTGATTAACAGAATATGGGCCTCTTTCTTTCTGATTGTTATGTACGTCTCTTATCAGGGAGGACATACATGTTTCTTCTTGAAATTTGCAAGGAAGCAATAAGTAAGTACAAAGTGGAAAGGACATTGTTTGTGTGAGTTTATTTGACCAGATTTTTTAAAGCTGACATTGTATAGGATGGTGTAGTCAATGAACATATGACCATGATGACACCAGATGTCCAGCATTTGACAGAAATGTGCAGAGCCAGTTGAGCTTAACCATGGTGGCCGCCACCTCCACCACCGCCTTTTCCACCTCCTCCATGGCCGCCACCTCCTTTGCCACCGCCTCCTTTTCCACCACCTCCTCCATGGCCACCACCTCCTTTTCCACCACCTCCTCCATGGCCACCACCTCCTTTGCCGCCGCCTCCCTTGCCGCCACCTCCTTTGCCACCACCGCCTTTGCCGCCACCTCCATGGCCCCCTCCACCTCCTTTGCCACCACCACCACCTCCGTGGCCACCATAGGCAGAGCCAAAGAAGGCTGTGAACACTGGAAAGGAAATGAAGAAGCACACATCAGTTGTTACTCATTTGTAAACAACATCCCCAAAGTATCGTTTTCAACATTAAAGTGCTGCTAAGAACACTTTCTTAGCTCTTTAAGTCACATTGTTGTAGAACATATGCTAGGCAATGAAAGAAGGGGTGAACTTCTCAGTCAGCGTTTTTCAATACCCAAACAGCTATAATGAAAGGTTAAACTTACCCAATGCCACAACGAGTGCTAGTTTATAGAGCTGCATCTTCACGGATACGTCTATCCACAATAGAATAGACGATGTGAATGACCGTTTTGCAAGCACACAAGGCCTTTTATACAAATGGAGAAGGAAATGAAGACAGTGAATCGAAATACTCTCAATTGAGAAAGAAAGAAAAGAAATTCCATTTTGAGTTTTTCCTAACCATTTATTTGTGAACTACCAGCATGTTATGTACTATCACCTTGACACTGGATATATTCATTCTTTATTATTTACGTTTTCCTGCTTAGCTATCAGACACATACTGTGCATTAGTAAGGCAGACAGGCGCCCCTTGGCTGTTTCTCTGCTGGATGAAAAGCTGGGTTACACTGACTCATCCAATGACTTGAAAGTAAATATAGCATACACAAAAAGTGAATGGAGTGAAATCTATAAAATGCAAGAAGAATACATACATGTAAATATCAGGTTACTGTAAGTCTCGTAGTGCAGTGGAATGGTTTCCTGACTTGCGATTGTAACAGACCTTGATTGAAGTAGGCAAAGATAGGTACTGCAAGCTTTCATATGATGAAAACATACCACTCCTTATGGAATTAAAAGCAAATGCTACATGTCTCCATGGCCAAAGTTGTTGCTAGTGGCACCAAACATAAACCTTTAGTACGATCTATTGAATAATGGACACAGGTATGATCCAACATCCTTTTAAACATAGGAAGTTTAGATTTATATTAAGAGTGTAGGGGTAGAAGTACGGAGAGGCTGAAAGCAGGTCAAATAGTCATCTACATGTCACACATATACATCATATTGCTCCAAACATTTAAGGGAAAGCAGAACAATCAGTTCAACGCTTGTAGTCTGAATGTTCAATTGATCTCTATGAGCTCTCTCCACATGACTGATATCGTGGATCAAGACTAGTATATGCTAGTGTTAGAAAACCAAGACGTGGCATGCTATCCTCATTTCAATGAGTAAAGAGTAAACTGAATGTGATTGTATTTAAGAATGAGCTCTAAATGGCATACTATTGTGCCTAGCAGATAGTTGAAGAATGTAATTAAGGCACTGACAGTCATGTAACGGCTATGGACAGATGTGAAGTAAATGGTGTTAGTCATGGTATGCTGCTACCTTAATGATGATATATTTCTCTAAACTTTCAGGCTTTCGAAGGCACAGAAAGGCCTACACGTGGGCATGAAGAATGTAGACCTAGACCTGACATCTTTGGAGACTATTGTGTACAGTAATCAGTTCATTTGATATTGAGGCAAATGTAGTTGAGGGGACAGGCTCTGTTTTTCTTCACGTACCCAATGAGGACAAATCATTTGAAAAAGCCTGAAAGTGAAATGTGTTCACATGTTACTATGAATGTGTTTTGCGGCAGCATGCCGAATGTGTGAAGCTGGAACTGATGTACCTGGTTTCACTCCCTTTCATTCGAGCCTCGTCTTAATGTCCCCAATGGACAATGATACAGTCCATGCCTGTACTTTCCGACAATGCAGTCAAGAAGTGAATCATTGGCAGTGATGACTTGCGTTTCTATATGAGGATTCGATGTTAAAACTGGCATGTTAAAACTGGCATGAAAAGGTATGCGCTTGGTATGTCTGTGTCTCTGATTAACAGAATATGGGCCTCTTTCTTTCTGATTGTTATTTACGTCTCTTATCAGGGAGGACATACATGTTTCTTCTTTAAATTTGCAAGGAAGCAATAAGTAAGTACAAAGTGGAAAGGACATTGTTTGTGTGAGTTTATTTGACCAGATTTTTTAAAGCTGACATTGTATAGGATGGTGTAGTCAATGAACATATGACCATGATGACACCAGATGTCCAGCATTTGACAGAAATGTGCAGAGCCAGTTGAGCTTAACCATGGTGGCCGCCACCTCCACCACCGCCTTTTCCACCTCCTCCATGGCCGCCACCTCCTTTGCCACCGCCTCCTTTTCCACCACCTCCTCCATGGCCACCACCTCCTTTTCCACCACCTCCTCCATGGCCACCACCTCCTTTGCCGCCGCCTCCCTTGCCGCCACCTCCTTTGCCACCACCGCCTTTGCCGCCACCTCCATGGCCCCCTCCACCTCCTTTGCCACCACCACCACCTCCGTGGCCACCATAGGCAGAGCCAAAGAAGGCTGTGAACACTGGAAAGGAAATGAAGAAGCACACATCAGTTGTTACTCATTTGTAAACAACATCCCCAAAGTATCGTTTTCAACATTAAAGTGCTGCTAAGAACACTTTCTTAGCTCTTTAAGTCACATTGTTGTAGAACATATGCTAGGCAATGAAAGAAGGGGTGAACTTCTCAGTCAGCGTTTTTCAATACCCAAACAGCTATAATGAAAGGTTAAACTTACCCAATGCCACAACGAGTGCTAGTTTATAGAGCTGCATCTTCACGGATACGTCTATCCACAATAGAATAGACGATGTGAATGACCGTTTTGCAAGCACACAAGGCCTTTTATACAAATGGAGAAGGAAATGAAGACAGTGAATCGAAATACTCTCAATTGAGAAAGAAAGAAAAGAAATTCCATTTTGAGTTTTTCCTAACCATTTATTTGTGAACTACCAGCATGTTATGTACTATCACCTTGACACTGGATATATTCATTCTTTATTATTTACGTTTTCCTGCTTAGCTATCAGACACATACTGTGCATTAGTAAGGCAGACAGGCGCCCCTTGGCTGTTTCTCTGCTGGATGAAAAGCTGGGTTACACTGACTCATCCAATGACTTGAAAGTAAATATAGCATACACAAAAAGTGAATGGAGTGAAATCTATAAAATGCAAGAAGAATACATACATGTAAATATCAGGTTACTGTAAGTCTCGTAGTGCAGTGGAATGGTTCCCTGACTTGCGATTGTAACAGACCTTGATTGAAGTGGGCAAAGATAGGTACTGCAAGCTTTCATATGATGAAAACATACCACTCCTTATGGAATTAAAAGCAAATGCTACATGTCTCCATGGCCAAAGTTGTTGCTAGTGGCACCAAACATAAACCTTTAGTACGATCTATTGAATAATGGACACAGGTATGATCCAACATCCTTTTAAACATAGGAAGTTTAGATTGATATTAAGAGTGTAGGGGTAGAAGTACGGAGAGGCTGAAAGCAGGTCAAATAGTCATCTACATGTCACACATATACATCATATTGCTCCAAACATTTAAGGGAAAGCAGAACAATCAGTTCAACGCTTGTAGTCTGAATGTTCAATTGATCTCTATGAGCTCTCTCCACATGACTGATATCGTGGATCAAGACTAGTATATGCTAGTGTTAGAAAACCAAGACGTGGCATGCTATCCTCATTTCAATGAGTAAAGAGTAAACTGAATGTGATTGTATTTAAGAATGAGCTCTAAATGGCATACTATTGTGCCTAGCAGATAGTTGAAGAATGTAATTAAGGCACTGACAGTCATGTAACGGCTATGGACAGATGTGAAGTAAATGGTGTTAGTCATGGTATGCTGCTACCTTAATGATGATGTATTTCTCTAAACTTTCAGGCTTTCTAAGGCACAGAAAGGCCTACACGTGGGCATGAAGAATGTAGACCTAGACCTGACATCTTTGGAGACTATTGTGTACAGTAATCAGTTCATTTGATATTAAGGCAAATGTAGTTGAGGGGACACGCTCTGTTTTTCTTCACGTACCCAATGAGGACAAATCATTTGAAAAAGCCTGAAAGTGAAATGTGTTCACATGTTACTATGAATGTGTTTTGTGGCAGCATGCCGAATGTGTGAAGCTGGAACTGATGGACCTGGTTTCACTCCCTTTCATTCGAGCCTCGTCTTAATGTCCCCAATGGACAATGATACAGTCCATGCCTGTACTTTCCGACAATGCAGTCAAGAAGTGAATCATTGGCAGTGATGACTTGCGTGTTTATATGAGGATTCTATGTTAAAACTGGCATGTTAAAACTGGCATGAAAAGGTATGCGCTTGGTATGTCTGTGTCTCTGATTTACAGAATATGAACTTAATTCTTTCTGATTGTTATGTACGTCTCTTATCAGGGAGGACATACATGTTTCTTCTTTAAATTTGCAAGGAAGCAATAAGTAAGTACAAAGTGGAAAGAGCATTGTTTTTGTGAGTTTATTTGACCAGATTTCTTAAAGCTGACATTGTATAGGACGGTGTAGTTAATGAACATATGACCATGATGACACCAGATGTCCAGCATTTGACAGAAATGTGCAGAGCCAGTTGAGCTTAGCCATGGTGGCCGCCACCTCCACCACCGCCCTTTCCACCTCCTAAATGGCCGCCACCTCCTTTGCCACCGCCTCCTTTTCCACCACCTCCTCCATGGCCACCGCCTCCTTTTCCACCACCTCCTCCATGGCCACCACCTCCTTTGCCGCCGCCTCCCTTGCCGCCACCTCCTTTGCCACCACCGCCTTTGCCGCCACCTCCATGGCCCCCTCCACCTCCTTTGCCACCACCACCACCTCCGTGGCCACCATAGGCAGAGCCAAAGAAGGCTGTGAACACTGGAAAGGAAATGAAGAAGCACACATCAGTTGTTACTCATTTGTAAACAACATCCCCAAAGTATCGTTTTCAACATTAAAGTGCTGCTAAGAACACTTTCTTAGCTCTTTAAGTCACATTGTTGTAGAACATATGCTAGGAAATGAAAGAAGGGGTGAAGTTCTCAGTCAGCGTTTCTCAATACCCAAACAGCTATAATGAAAGGTTAAACTTACCCAATGCCACAACGAGTGCTAGTTTATAGAGCTGCATCTTCACGGATACGTCTATCCACAAGAGAATAGACGATGTGAATGACCGTTTTGCAAGCACACAAGGCCTTTTATACAAATGGAGAAGGAAATGAAGACAGTGAATCGAAATACTCTCAATTGAGAAAGAAAGAAAAGAAATTCCATTTTGAGTTTTTCCTAACCATTTATTTGTGAACTACCAGCATGTTATCTACTATCACCTTGACACTGGATATATTCATTCTTTATTATTTACGTTTTCCTGCTTAGCTATCAGACACATACTGTGCATTAGCAGACAGGCGCCCCTTGGCTGTTTCTCTGCTGGATGAAAAGCTGGGTTACACTGACTCATCCAATGACTTGAAAGTAAATATAGCATACACAAAAAGTGAATGGAGTGAAATCTATAAAATGCAAGAAGAATACATACATGTAAATATCAGGTTACTGTAAGTCTCGTAGTGCAGTGGAATGGTTCCCTGACTTGCGATTGTAACAGACCTTGATTGAAGTGGGCAAAGATAGGTACTGCAAGCTTTCATATGATGAAAACATACCACTCCTTATGGAATTAAAAGCAAATGCTACATGTCTCCATGGCCAAAGTTGTTGCTAGTGGCACCAAACATAAACCTTTAGTACGATCTATTGAATAATGGACACAGGTATGATCCAACATCCTTTTAAACATAAGAAGTTTAGATTTATATTAAGAGTGTAGGGGTAGAAGTACGGAGAGGCTGAAAGCAGGTCAAATAGTCATCTACATGTCACACATATACATCATATTGCTCCAAACATTTAAGGGAAAGCAGAACAATCAGTTCAACGCTTGTAGTCTGAATGTTCAATTGATCTCTATGAGCTCTCTCCACATGACTGATATCGTGGATCAAGACTAGTATATGCTAGTGTTAGAAAACCAAGACGTGGCATGCTATCCTCATTTCAATGAGTAAAGAGTAAACTGAATGTGATTGTATTTAAGAATGAGCTCTAAATGGCATACTATTGTGCCTAGCAGATAGTTGAAGAATGTAATTAAGGCACTGACAGTCATGTAACGGCTATGGACAGATGTGAAGTAAATGGTGTTAGTCATGGTATGCTGCTACCTTAATGATGATGTATTTCTCTAAACTTTCAGGCTTTCTAAGGCACAGAAAGGCCTACACGTGGGCATGAAGAATGTAGACCTAGACCTGACATCTTTGGAGACTATTGTGTACAGTAATCAGTTCATTTGATATTAAGGCAAATGTAGTTGAGGGGACACGCTCTGTTTTTCTTCACGTACCCAATGAGGACAAATCATTTGAAAAAGCCTGAAAGTGAAATGTGTTCACATGTTACTATGAATGTGTTTTGTGGCAGCATGCCGAATGTGTGAAGCTGGAACTGATGGACCTGGTTTCACTCCCTTTCATTCGAGCCTCGTCTTAATGTCCCCAATGGACAATGATACAGTCCATGCCTGTACTTTCCGACAATGCAGTCAAGAAGTGAATCATTGGCAGTGATGACTTGCGTGTTTATATGAGGATTCTATGTTAAAACTGGCATGTTAAAACTGGCATGAAAAGGTATGCGCTTGGTATGTCTGTGTCTCTGATTTACAGAATATGAACTTAATTCTTTCTGATTGTTATGTACGTCTCTTATCAGGGAGGACATACATGTTTCTTCTTTAAATTTGCAAGGAAGCAATAAGTAAGTACAAAGTGGAAAGAGCATTGTTTTTGTGAGTTTATTTGACCAGATTTCTTAAAGCTGACATTGTATAGGACGGTGTAGTTAATGAACATATGACCATGATGACACCAGATGTCCAGCATTTGACAGAAATGTGCAGAGCCAGTTGAGCTTAACCATGGTGGCCGCCACCTCCACCACCGCCCTTTCCACCTCCTCCATGGCCGCCACCTCCTTTGCCACCGCCTCCTTTTCCACCACCTCCTCCATGGCCACCGCCTCCTTTTCCACCACCTCCTCCATGGCCACCACCTCCTTTGCCGCCGCCTCCCTTGCCGCCACCTCCTTTGCCACCACCGCCTTTGCCGCCACCTCCATGGCCCCCTCCACCTCCTTTGCCACCACCACCACCTCCGTGGCCACCATAGGCAGAGCCAAAGAAGGCTGTGAACACTGGAAAGGAAATGAAGAAGCACACATCAGTTGTTACTCATTTGTAAACAACATCCCCAAAGTATCGTTTTCAACATTAAAGTGCTGCTAAGAACACTTTCTTAGCTCTTTAAGTCACATTGTTGTAGAACATATGCTAGAAAATGAAAGAAGGGGTGAAGTTCTCAGTCAGCGTTTCTCAATACCCAAACAGCTATAATGAAAGGTTAAACTTACCCAATGCCACAACGAGTGCTAGTTTATAGAGCTGCATCTTCACGGATACGTCTATCCACAATAGAATAGACGATGTGAATGACCGTTTTGCAAGCACACAAGGCCTTTTATACAAATGGAGAAGGAAATGAAGACAGTGAATCGAAATACTCTCAATTGAGAAAGAAAGAAAAGAAATTCCATTTTGAGTTTTTCCTAACCATTTATTTGTGAACTACCAGCATGTTATCTACTATCACCTTGACACTGGATATATTCATTCTTTATTATTTACGTTTTCCTGCTTAGCTATCAGACACATACTGTGCATTAGCAGACAGGCGCCCCTTGGCTGTTTCTCTGCTGGATGAAAAGCTGGGTTACACTGACTCATCCAATGACTTGAAAGTAAATATAGCATACACAAAAAGTGAATGGAGTGAAATCTATAAAATGCAAGAAGAATACATACATGTAAATATCAGGTTACTGTAAGTCTCGTAGTGCAGTGGAATGGTTCCCTGACTTGCGATTGTAACAGACCTTGATTGAAGTGGGCAAAGATAGGTACTGCAAGCTTTCATATGATGAAAACATACCACTCCTTATGGAATTAAAAGCAAATGCTACATGTCTCCATGGCCAAAGTTGTTGCTAGTGGCACCAAACATAAACCTTTAGTACGATCTATTGAATAATGGACACAGGTATGATCCAACATCCTTTTAAACATAAGAAGTTTAGATTTATATTAAGAGTGTAGGGGTAGAAGTACGGAGAGGCTGAAAGCAGGTCAAATAGTCATCTACATGTCACACATATACATCATATTGCTCCAAACATTTAAGGGAAAGCAGAACAATCAGTTCAACGCTTGTAGTCTGAATGTTCAATTGATCTCTATGAGCTCTCTCCACATGACTGATATCGTGGATCAAGACTAGTATATGCTAGTGTTAGAAAACCAAGACGTGGCATGCTATCCTCATTTCAATGAGTAAAGAGTAAACTGAATGTGATTGTATTTAAGAATGAGCTCTAAATGGCATACTATTGTGCCTAGCAGATAGTTGAAGAATGTAATTAAGGCACTGACAGTCATGTAACGGCTATGGACAGATGTGAAGTAAATGGTGTTAGTCATGGTATGCTGCTACCTTAATGATGATGTATTTCTCTAAACTTTCAGGCTTTCTAAGGCACAGAAAGGCCTACACGTGGGCATGAAGAATGTAGACCTAGACCTGACATCTTTGGAGACTATTGTGTACAGTAATCAGTTCATTTGATATTAAGGCAAATGTAGTTGAGGGGACACGCTCTGTTTTTCTTCACGTACCCAATGAGGACAAATCATTTGAAAAAGCCTGAAAGTGAAATGTGTTCACATGTTACTATGAATGTGTTTTGTGGCAGCATGCCGAATGTGTGAAGCTGGAACTGATGGACCTGGTTTCACTCCCTTTCATTCGAGCCTCGTCTTAATGTCCCCAATGGACAATGATACAGTCCATGCCTGTACTTTCCGACAATGCAGTCAAGAAGTGAATCATTGGCAGTGATGACTTGCGTGTTTATATGAGGATTCTATGTTAAAACTGGCATGTTAAAACTGGCATGAAAAGGTATGCGCTTGGTATGTCTGTGTCTCTGATTTACAGAATATGAACTTAATTCTTTCTGATTGTTATGTACGTCTCTTATCAGGGAGGACATACATGTTTCTTCTTTAAATTTGCAAGGAAGCAATAAGTAAGTACAAAGTGGAAAGAGCATTGTTTTTGTGAGTTTATTTGACCACATTTCTTAAAGCTGACATTGTATAGGACGGTGTAGTTAATGAACATATGACCATGATGACACCAGATGTCCAGCATTTGACAGAAATGTGCAGAGCCAGTTGAGCTTAACCATGGTGGCCGCCACCTCCACCACCGCCCTTTCCACCTCCTCCATGGCCGCCACCTCCTTTGCCACCGCCTCCTTTTCCACCACCTCCTCCATGGCCACCGCCTCCTTTTCCACCACCTCCTCCATGGCCACCACCTCCTTTGCCGCCGCCTCCCTTGCCGCCACCTCCTTTGCCACCACCGCCTTTGCCGCCACCTCCATGGCCCCCTCCACCTCCTTTGCCACCACCACCACCTCCGTGGCCACCATAGGCAGAGCCAAAGAAGGCTGTGAACACTGGAAAGGAAATGAAGAAGCACACATCAGTTGTTACTCATTTGTAAACAACATCCCCAAAGTATCGTTTTCAACATTAAAGTGCTGCTAAGAACACTTTCTTAGCTCTTTAAGTCACATTGTTGTAGAACATATGCTAGAAAATGAAAGAAGGGGTGAAGTTCTCAGTCAGCGTTTCTCAATACCCAAACAGCTATAATGAAAGGTTAAACTTACCCAATGCCACAACGAGTGCTAGTTTATAGAGCTGCATCTTCACGGATACGTCTATCCACAATAGAATAGACGATGTGAATGACCGTTTTGCAAGCACACAAGGCCTTTTATACAAATGGAGAAGGAAATGAAGACAGTGAATCGAAATACTCTCAATTGAGAAAGAAAGAAAAGAAATTCCATTTTGAGTTTTTCCTAACCATTTATTTGTGAACTACCAGCATGTTATCTACTATCACCTTGACACTGGATATATTCATTCTTTATTATTTACGTTTTCCTGCTTAGCTATCAGACACATACTGTGCATTAGCAGACAGGCGCCCCTTGGCTGTTTCTCTGCTGGATGAAAAGCTGGGTTACACTGACTCATCCAATGACTTGAAAGTAAATATAGCATACACAAAAAGTGAATGGAGTGAAATCTATAAAATGCAAGAAGAATACATACATGTAAATATCAGGTTACTGTAAGTCTCGTAGTGCAGTGGAATGGTTCCCTGACTTGCGATTGTAACAGACCTTGATTGAAGTGGGCAAAGATAGGTACTGCAAGCTTTCATATGATGAAAACATACCACTCCTTATGGAATTAAAAGCAAATGCTACATGTCTCCATGGCCAAAGTTGTTGCTAGTGGCACCAAACATAAACCTTTAGTACGATCTATTGAATAATGGACACAGGTATGATCCAACATCCTTTTAAACATAAGAAGTTTAGATTTATATTAAGAGTGTAGGGGTAGAAGTACGGAGAGGCTGAAAGCAGGTCAAATAGTCATCTACATGTCACACATATACATCATATTGCTCCAAACATTTAAGGGAAAGCAGAACAATCAGTTCAACGCTTGTAGTCTGAATGTTCAATTGATCTCTATGAGCTCTCTCCACATGACTGATATCGTGGATCAAGACTAGTATATGCTAGTGTTAGAAAACCAAGACGTGGCATGCTATCCTCATTTCAATGAGTAAAGAGTAAACTGAATGTGATTGTATTTAAGAATGAGCTCTAAATGGCATACTATTGTGCCTAGCAGATAGTTGAAGAATGTAATTAAGGCACTGACAGTCATGTAACGGCTATGGACAGATGTGAAGTAAATGGTGTTAGTCATGGTATGCTGCTACCTTAATGATGATGTATTTCTCTAAACTTTCAGGCTTTCTAAGGCACAGAAAGGCCTACACGTGGGCATGAAGAATGTAGACCTAGACCTGACATCTTTGGAGACTATTGTGTACAGTAATCAGTTCATTTGATATTAAGGCAAATGTAGTTGAGGGGACACGCTCTGTTTTTCTTCACGTACCCAATGAGGACAAATCATTTGAAAAAGCCTGAAAGTGAAATGTGTTCACATGTTACTATGAATGTGTTTTGTGGCAGCATGCCGAATGTGTGAAGCTGGAACTGATGGACCTGGTTTCACTCCCTTTCATTCGAGCCTCGTCTTAATGTCCCCAATGGACAATGATACAGTCCATGCCTGTACTTTCCGACAATGCAGTCAAGAAGTGAATCATTGGCAGTGATGACTTGCGTGTTTATATGAGGATTCTATGTTAAAACTGGCATGTTAAAACTGGCATGAAAAGGTATGCTCTTGGTATGTCTGTGTCTCTGATTTACAGAATATGAACTTAATTCTTTCTGATTGTTATGTACGTCTCTTATCAGGGAGGACATACATGTTTCTTCTTTAAATTTGCAAGGAAGCAATAAGTAAGTACAAAGTGGAAAGAGCATTGTTTTTGTGAGTTTATTTGACCAGATTTCTTAAAGCTGACATTGTATAGGACGGTGTAGTTAATGAACATATGACCATGATGACACCAGATGTCCAGCATTTGACAGAAATGTGCAGAGCCAGTTGAGCTTAACCATGGTGGCCGCCACCTCCACCACCGCCCTTTCCACCTCCTCCATGGCCGCCACCTCCTTTGCCACCGCCTCCTTTTCCACCACCTCCTCCATGGCCACCGCCTCCTTTTCCACCACCTCCTCCATGGCCACCACCTCCTTTGCCGCCGCCTCCCTTGCCGCCACCTCCTTTGCCACCACCGCCTTTGCCGCCACCTCCATGGCCCCCTCCACCTCCTTTGCCACCACCACCACCTCCGTGGCCACCATAGGCAGAGCCAAAGAAGGCTGTGAACACTGGAAAGGAAATGAAGAAGCACACATCAGTTGTTACTCATTTGTAAACAACATCCCCAAAGTATCGTTTTCAACATTAAAGTGCTGCTAAGAACACTTTCTTAGCTCTTTAAGTCACATTGTTGTAGAACATATGCTAGAAAATGAAAGAAGGGGTGAAGTTCTCAGTCAGCGTTTCTCAATACCCAAACAGCTATAATGAAAGGTTAAACTTACCCAATGCCACAACGAGTGCTAGTTTATAGAGCTGCATCTTCACGGATACGTCTATCCACAATAGAATAGACGATGTGAATGACCGTTTTGCAAGCACACAAGGCCTTTTATACAAATGGAGAAGGAAATGAAGACAGTGAATCGAAATACTCTCAATTGAGAAAGAAAGAAAAGAAATTCCATTTTGAGTTTTTCCTAACCATTTATTTGTGAACTACCAGCATGTTATCTACTATCACCTTGACACTGGATATATTCATTCTTTATTATTTACGTTTTCCTGCTTAGCTATCAGACACATACTGTGCATTAGCAGACAGGCGCCCCTTGGCTGTTTCTCTGCTGGATGAAAAGCTGGGTTACACTGACTCATCCAATGACTTGAAAGTAAATATAGCATACACAAAAAGTGAATGGAGTGAAATCTATAAAATGCAAGAAGAATACATACATGTAAATATCAGGTTACTGTAAGTCTCGTAGTGCAGTGGAATGGTTCCCTGACTTGCGATTGTAACAGACCTTGATTGAAGTGGGCAAAGATAGGTACTGCAAGCTTTCATATGATGAAAACATACCACTCCTTATGGAATTAAAAGCAAATGCTACATGTCTCCATGGCCAAAGTTGTTGCTAGTGGCACCAAACATAAACCTTTAGTACGATCTATTGAATAATGGACACAGGTATGATCCAACATCCTTTTAAACATAAGAAGTTTAGATTTATATTAAGAGTGTAGGGGTAGAAGTACGGAGAGGCTGAAAGCAGGTCAAATAGTCATCTACATGTCACACATATACATCATATTGCTCCAAACATTTAAGGGAAAGCAGAACAATCAGTTCAACGCTTGTAGTCTGAATGTTCAATTGATCTCTATGAGCTCTCTCCACATGACTGATATCGTGGATCAAGACTAGTATATGCTAGTGTTAGAAAACCAAGACGTGGCATGCTATCCTCATTTCAATGAGTAAAGAGTAAACTGAATGTGATTGTATTTAAGAATGAGCTCTAAATGGCATACTATTGTGCCTAGCAGATAGTTGAAGAATGTAATTAAGGCACTGACAGTCATGTAACGGCTATGGACAGATGTGAAGTAAATGGTGTTAGTCATGGTATGCTGCTACCTTAATGATGATGTATTTCTCTAAACTTTCAGGCTTTCTAAGGCACAGAAAGGCCTACACGTGGGCATGAAGAATGTAGACCTAGACCTGACATCTTTGGAGACTATTGTGTACAGTAATCAGTTCATTTGATATTAAGGCAAATGTAGTTGAGGGGACACGCTCTGTTTTTCTTCACGTACCCAATGAGGACAAATCATTCGAAAAAGCCTGAAAGTGAAATGTGTTCACATGTTACTATGAATGTGTTTTGTGGCAGCATGCCGAATGTGTGAAGCTGGAACTGATGGACCTGGTTTCACTCCCTTTCATTCGAGCCTCGTCTTAATGTCCCCAATGGACAATGATACAGTCCATGCCTGTACTTTCCGACAATGCAGTCAAGAAGTGAATCATTGGCAGTGATGACTTGCGTGTTTATATGAGGATTCTATGTTGAAACTGGCATGTTAAAACTGGCATGAAAAGGTATGCGCTTGGTATGTCTGTGTCTCTGATTTACAGAATATGAACTTAATTCTTTCTGATTGTTATGTACGTCTCTTATCAGGGAGGACATACATGTTTCTTCTTTAAATTTGCAAGGAAGCAATAAGTAAGTACAAAGTGGAAAGAGCATTGTTTTTGTGAGTTTATTTGACCAGATTTCTTAAAGCTGACATTGTATAGGACGGTGTAGTTAATGAACATATGACCATGATGACACCAGATGTCCAGCATTTGACAGAAATGTGCAGAGCCAGTTGAGCTTAACCATGGTGGCCGCCACCTCCACCACCGCCCTTTCCACCTCCTCCATGGCCGCCACCTCCTTTGCCACCGCCTCCTTTTCCACCACCTCCTCCATGGCCACCACCTCCTTTTCCACCACCTCCTCCATGGCCACCACCTCCTTTGCCGCTGCCTCCCTTGCCGCCACCTCCTTTGCCACCACCGCCTTTGCCGCCACCTCCATGGCCCCCTCCACCTCCTTTGCCACCACCACCACCTCCGTGGCCACCATAGGCAGAGCCAAAGAAGGCTGTGAACACTGGAAAGGAAATGAAGAAGCACACATCAGTTGTTACTCATTTGTAAACAACATCCCCAAAGTATCGTTTTCAACATTAAAGTGCTGCTAAGAACACTTTCTAAGCTCTTTAAGTCACATTGTTGTAGAACATATGCTAGGCAATGAAAGAAGGGGTGAAGTTCTCAGTCAGCGTTTCTCAATACCCAAACAGCTATAATGAAAGGTTAAACTTACCCAATGCCACAACGAGTGCTAGTTTATAGAGCTGCATCTTCACGGATACGTCTATCCACAATAGAATAGACGATGTGAATGACCGTTTTGCAAGCACACAAGGCCTTTTATACAAATGGAGAAGGAAATGAAGACAGTGAATCGAAATACTCTCAATTGAGAAAGAAAGAAAAGAAATTCCATTTTGAGTTTTTCCTAACCATTTATTTGTGAACTACCAGCATGTTATCTACTATCACCTTGACACTGGATATATTCATTCTTTATTATTTACGTTTTCCTGCTTAGCTATCAGACACATACTGTGCATTAGTAAGGCAGACAGGCGCCCCTTGGCTGTTTCTCTGCTGGATGAAAAGCTGGGTTACACTGACTCATCTAATGACTTGAAAGTAAATATAGCATACACAAAAAGTGAATGGAGTGAAATCTATAAAATGCAAGAAGAATACATACATGTAAATATCAGGTTACTGTAAGTCTCGTAGTGCAGTGGAATGGTTCCCTGACTTGCGATTGTAACAGACCTTGATTGAAGTGGGCAAAGATAGGTACTGCAAGCTTTCATATGATGAAAACATACCACTCCTTATGGAATTAAAAGCAAATGCTACATGTCTCCATGGCCAAAGTTGTTGCTAGTGGCACCAAACATAAACCTTTAGTACGATCTATTGAATAATGGACACAGGTATGATCCAACATCCTTTTAAACATAAGAAGTTTAGATTTATATTAAGAGTGTAGGGGTAGAAGTACGGAGAGGCTGAAAGCAGGTCAAATAGTCATCTACATGTCACACATATACATCATATTGCTCCAAACATTTAAGGGAAAGCAGAACAATCAGTTCAACGCTTGTAGTCTGAATGTTCAATTCATCTCTATGAGCTCTCTCCACATGACTGATATCGTGGATCAAGACTAGTATATGCTAGTGTTAGAAAACCAAGACGTGGCATGCTATCCTCATTTCAATGAGTAAAGAGTAAACTGAATGTGATTGTATTTAAGAATGAGCTCTAAATGGCATACTATTGTGCCTAGCAGATAGTTGAAGAATGTAATTAAGGCACTGACAGTCATGTAACGGCTATGGACAGATGTGAAGTAAATGGTGTTAGTCATGGTATGCTGCTACCTTAATGATGATGTATTTCTCTAAACTTTCAGGCTTTCTAAGGCACAGAAAGGCCTACACGTGGGCATGAAGAATGTAGACCTAGACCTGACATCTTTGGAGACTATTGTGTACAGTAATCAGTTCATTTGATATTAAGGCAAATGTAGTTGAGGGGACACGCTCTGTTTTTCTTCACGTACCCAATGAGGACAAATCATTCGAAAAAGCCTGAAAGTGAAATGTGTTCACATGTTACTATGAATGTGTTTTGTGGCAGCATGCCGAATGTGTGAAGCTGGAACTGATGGACCTGGTTTCACTCCCTTTCATTCGAGCCTCGTCTTAATGTCCCCAATGGACAATGATACAGTCCATGCCTGTACTTTCCGACAATGCAGTCAAGAAGTGAATCATTGGCAGTGATGACTTGCGTGTTTATATGAGGATTCTATGTTGAAACTGGCATGTTAAAACTGGCATGAAAAGGTATGCGCTTGGTATGTCTGTGTCTCTGATTTACAGAATATGAACTTAATTCTTTCTGATTGTTATGTACGTCTCTTATCAGGGAGGACATACATGTTTCTTCTTTAAATTTGCAAGGAAGCAATAAGTAAGTACAAAGTGGAAAGAGCATTGTTTTTGTGAGTTTATTTGACCAGATTTCTTAAAGCTGACATTGTATAGGACGGTGTAGTTAATGAACATATGACCATGATGACACCAGATGTCCAGCATTTGACAGAAATGTGCAGAGCCAGTTGAGCTTAACCATGGTGGCCGCCACCTCCACCACCGCCCTTTCCACCTCCTCCATGGCCGCCACCTCCTTTGCCACCGCCTCCTTTTCCACCACCTCCTCCATGGCCACCACCTCCTTTTCCACCACCTCCTCCATGGCCACCACCTCCTTTGCCGCTGCCTCCCTTGCCGCCACCTCCTTTGCCACCACCGCCTTTGCCGCCACCTCCATGGCCCCCTCCACCTCCTTTGCCACCACCACCACCTCCGTGGCCACCATAGGCAGAGCCAAAGAAGGCTGTGAACACTGGAAAGGAAATGAAGAAGCACACATCAGTTGTTACTCATTTGTAAACAACATCCCCAAAGTATCGTTTTCAACATTAAAGTGCTGCTAAGAACACTTTCTAAGCTCTTTAAGTCACATTGTTGTAGAACATATGCTAGGCAATGAAAGAAGGGGTGAAGTTCTCAGTCAGCGTTTCTCAATACCCAAACAGCTATAATGAAAGGTTAAACTTACCCAATGCCACAACGAGTGCTAGTTTATAGAGCTGCATCTTCACGGATACGTCTATCCACAATAGAATAGACGATGTGAATGACCGTTTTGCAAGCACACAAGGCCTTTTATACAAATGGAGAAGGAAATGAAGACAGTGAATCGAAATACTCTCAATTGAGAAAGAAAGAAAAGAAATTCCATTTTGAGTTTTTCCTAACCATTTATTTGTGAACTACCAGCATGTTATCTACTATCACCTTGACACTGGATATATTCATTCTTTATTATTTACGTTTTCCTGCTTAGCTATCAGACACATACTGTGCATTAGTAAGGCAGACAGGCGCCCCTTGGCTGTTTCTCTGCTGGATGAAAAGCTGGGTTACACTGACTCATCTAATGACTTGAAAGTAAATATAGCATACACAAAAAGTGAATGGAGTGAAATCTATAAAATGCAAGAAGAATACATACATGTAAATATCAGGTTACTGTAAGTCTCGTAGTGCAGTGGAATGGTTCCCTGACTTGCGATTGTAACAGACCTTGATTGAAGTGGGCAAAGATAGGTACTGCAAGCTTTCATATGATGAAAACATACCACTCCTTATGGAATTAAAAGCAAATGCTACATGTCTCCATGGCCAAAGTTGTTGCTAGTGGCACCAAACATAAACCTTTAGTACGATCTATTGAATAATGGACACAGGTATGATCCAACATCCTTTTAAACATAAGAAGTTTAGATTTATATTAAGAGTGTAGGGGTAGAAGTACGGAGAGGCTGAAAGCAGGTCAAATAGTCATCTACATGTCACACATATACATCATATTGCTCCAAACATTTAAGGGAAAGCAGAACAATCAGTTCAACGCTTGTAGTCTGAATGTTCAATTCATCTCTATGAGCTCTCTCCACATGACTGATATCGTGGATCAAGACTAGTATATGCTAGTGTTAGAAAACCAAGACGTGGCATGCTATCCTCATTTCAATGAGTAAAGAGTAAACTGAATGTGATTGTATTTAAGAATGAGCTCTAAATGGCATACTATTGTGCCTAGCAGATAGTTGAAGAATGTAATTAAGGCACTGACAGTCATGTAACGGCTATGGACAGATGTGAAGTAAATGGTGTTAGTCATGGTATGCTGCTACCTTAATGATGATGTATTTCTCTAAACTTTCAGGCTTTCGAAGGCACAGAAAGGCCTACACGTGGGCATGAAGAATGTAGACCTAGACCTGACATCTTTGGAGACTATTGTGTACAGTAATCAGTTCATTTGATATTGAGGCAAATGTAGTTGAGGGGGCACGCTCTGTTTTTCTTCACGTACCCAATGAGGACAAATCATTTGAAAAAGCCTGAAAGTGAAATGTGTTCACATGTTACTATGAATGTGTTTTGTGGCAGCATGCCGAATGTGTGAAGCTGGAACTGATGGACCTGGTTTCACTCCCTTTCATTCGAGCTTCGTCTTTATGTCCCCAATGGACAATGATACAGTCCATGCCTGTACTTTCCGACAATGCAGTCAAGAAGTGAATCATTGGCAGTGATGACTTGCGTTTTTCTATGAGGATTCGATGTTAAAACTGGCATGTTAAAACTGGCATGAAAAGGTATGCTCTTGGTATGTCTGTGTCTCTGATTTGCAATATATGAACTTAATTCTTTCTGATTGTTATGTACGTCTCTTATCAGGGAGGACATACATGTTTCTTCTTTAAATTTGCAAGGAAGCAATAAGTAAGTACAAAGTGGAAAGAGCATTGTTTTTGTGAGTTTATTTGACCAGATTTCTTAAAGCTGACATTGTATAGGACGGTGTAGTTAATGAACATATGACCATGATGACACCAGATGTCCAGCATTTGACAGAAATGTGCAGAGCCAGTTGAGCTTAACCATGGTGGCCGCCACCTCCACCACCGCCCTTTCCACCTCCTCCATGGCCGCCACCTCCTTTGCCACCGCCTCCTTTTCCACCACCTCCTCCATGGCCACCGCCTCCTTTTCCACCACCTCCTCCATGGCCACCACCTCCTTTGCCGCCGCCTCCCTTGCCGCCACCTCCTTTGCCACCACCGCCTTTGCCGCCACCTCCATGGCCCCCTCCACCTCCTTTGCCACCACCACCACCACCTCCGTGGCCACCATAGGCAGAGCCAAAGAAGGCTGTGAACACTGGAAAGGAAATGAAGAAGCACACATCAGTTGTTACTCATTTGTAAACAACATCCCCAAAGTATCGTTTTCAACATTAAAGTGCTGCTAAGAACACTTTCTTAGCTCTTTAAGTCACATTGTTGTAGAACATATGCTAGGCAATGAAAGAAGGGGTGAACTTCTCAGTCAGCGTTTTGCAATACCCAAACAGCTATAATGAAAGGTTAAACTTACCCAATGCCACAACGAGTGCTAGTTTATAGAGCTGCATCTTCACGGATACGTCTATCCACAATAGAATAGACGATGTGAATGACCGTTTTGCAAGCACACAAGGCCTTTTATACAAATGGAGAAGGAAATGAAGACAGTGAATCGAAATACTCTCAATTGAGAAAGAAAGAAAAGAAATTCCATTTTGAGTTTTTCCTAACCATATATTTGTGAACTACCAGCATGTTATGTACTATCACCTTGACACTGGATATATTCATTCTTTATTATTTACGTTTTCCTGCTTAGCTATCAGACACATACTGTGCATTAGTAAGGCAGACAGGCGCCCCTTGGCTGTTTCTCTGCTGGATGAAAAGCTGGGTTACACTGACTCATCCAATGACTTGAAAGTACAAATAGCATACACAAAATGTGAATGGAGTGAAATCTATAAAATGCAAGAAGAATACATATATGTAAATATCAGGTTACTGTAAGTCTCGTAGTGCAGTGGAATGGTTTCCTGACTTGCGATGATCGTAACAGACCTTGATTGAAGTGGGCAAAGATAGGTACTGCAAGCTTTCATATGATGAAAACATACCACTCCTTATGGAATTAAAAGCAAATGCTACATGTCTCCATGGCCAAAGTTGTTGCTAGTGGCACCAAACATAAACCTTTAGTACGATCTATTGAATAATGGACACAGGTATGATCCAACATCCTTTTAAACATAAGAAGTTTAGATTTATATTAAGAGTGTAGGGGTAGAAGTACGGAGAGGCTGAAAGCAGGTCAAATAGTCATCTACATGGCACACATATACATCATATTGCTCCAAACATTAAAGGGAAGGCAGAACAATCAGTTCAACGCTTGTAGTCTGAATGTTCAATTGATCTCTATGAGCTCTCTCCACATGACTGATATCGTGGATCAAGACTAGTATATGCTAGTGTTAGAAAACCAAGACGTGGCATGCTATCCTCATTTCAATGAGTAAAGAGTAAACTGAATGTGATTGTATTTAAGAATGAGCTCTAAATGGCATACTATTGTGCCTAGCAGATAGTTGAAGAATGTAATTAAGGCACTGACAGTCATGTAACGGCTATGGACAGATGTGAAGTAAATGGTGTTAGTCATGGTATGCTGCTACCTTAATGATGATGTATTTCTCTAAACTTTCAGGCTTTCTAAGGCACAGAAAGGCCTACACGTGGGCATGAAGAATGTAGACCTAGACCTGACATCTTTGGAGACTATTGTGTACAGTAATCAGTTGATTTGATATTAAGGCAAATGTAGTTGAGGGGACACGCTCTGTTTTTCTTCACGTACCCAATGAGGACAAATCATTTGAAAAAGCCTGAAAGTGAAATGTGTTCACATGTTACTATGAATGTGTTTTGTGGCAGCATGCCGAATGTGTGAAGCTGGAATTGATGGACCTGGTTTCACTCCCTTTCATTCGAGCCTCGTCTTAATGTCCCCAATGGACAATGATACAGTCCATGCCTGTACTTTCCGACAATGAAGTCAAGAAGTGAATCATTGGCAGTGATGACTTGCGTTTTTATATGAGGATTCGATGTTAAAACTGGCATGTTAAAACTGGCATGAAAAGGTATGCGCTTGGTATGTCTGTGTCTCTGATTTACAGAATATGAACTTAATTCTTTCTGATTGTTATGTACGTCTCTTATCAGGGAGGACATACATGTTTCTTCTTTAAATTTGCAAGGAAGCAATAAGTAAGTACAAAGTGGAAAGAGCATTGTTTTTGTGAGTTTATTTGACCAGATTTCTTAAAGCTGACATTGTATAGGACGGTGTAGTTAATGAACATATGACCATGATGACACCAGATGTCCAGCATTTGACAGAAATGTGCAGAGCCAGTTGAGCTTAACCATGGTGGCCGCCACCTCCACCACCGCCCTTTCCACCTCCTCCATGGCCGCCACCTCCTTTGCCACCGCCTCCTTTTCCACCACCTCCTCCATGGCCACCGCCTCCTTTTCCACCACCTCCTCCATGGCCACCACCTCCTTTGCCGCCGCCTCCCTTGCCGCCACCTCCTTTGCCACCACCGCCTTTGCCGCCACCTCCATGGCCCCCTCCACCTCCTTTGCCACCACCACCACCTCCGTGGCCACCATAGGCAGAGCCAAAGAAGGCTGTGAACACTGGAAAGGAAATGAAGAAGCACACATCAGTTGTTACTCATTTGTAAACAACATCCCCAAAGTATCGTTTTCAACATTAAAGTGCTGCTAAGAACACTTTCTTAGCTCTTTAAGTCACATTGTTGTAGAACATATGCTAGGCAATGAAAGAAGGGGTGAACTTCTCAGTCAGCGTTTTGCAATACCCAAACAGCTATAATGAAAGGTTAAACTTACCCAATGCCACAACGAGTGCTAGTTTATAGAGCTGCATCTTCACGGATACGTCTATCCACAATAGAATAGACGATGTGAATGACCGTTTTGCAAGCACACAAGGCCTTTTATACAAATGGAGAAGGAAATGAAGACAGTGAATCGAAATACTCTCAATTGAGAAAGAAAGAAAAGAAATTCCATTTTGAGTTTTTCCTAACCATATATTTGTGAACTACCAGCATGTTATGTACTATCACCTTGACACTGGATATATTCATTCTTTATTATTTACGTTTTCCTGCTTAGCTATCAGACACATACTGTGCATTAGTAAGGCAGACAGGCGCCCCTTGGCTGTTTCTCTGCTGGATGAAAAGCTGGGTTACACTGACTCATCCAATGACTTGAAAGTACAAATAGCATACACAAAATGTGAATGGAGTGAAATCTATAAAATGCAAGAAGAATACATATATGTAAATATCAGGTTACTGTAAGTCTCGTAGTGCAGTGGAATGGTTTCCTGACTTGCGATGATCGTAACAGACCTTGATTGAAGTGGGCAAAGATAGGTACTGCAAGCTTTCATATGATGAAAACATACCACTCCTTATGGAATTAAAAGCAAATGCTACATGTCTCCATGGCCAAAGTTGTTGCTAGTGGCACCAAACATAAACCTTTAGTACGATCTATTGAATAATGGACACAGGTATGATCCAACATCCTTTTAAACATAAGAAGTTTAGATTTATATTAAGAGTGTAGGGGTAGAAGTACGGAGAGGCTGAAAGCAGGTCAAATAGTCATCTACATGTCACACATATACATCATATTGCTCCAAACATTTAAGGGAAGGCAGAACAATCAGTTCAACGCTTGTAGTCTGAATGTTCAATTGATCTCTATGAGCTCTCTCCACATGACTGATATCGTGGATCAAGACTAGTATATGCTAGTGTTAGAAAACCAAGACGTGGCATGCTATCCTCATTTCAATGAGTAAAGAGTAAACTGAATGTGATTGTATTTAAGAATGAGCTCTAAATGGCATACTATTGTGCCTAGCAGATAGTTGAAGAATGTAATTAAGGCACTGACAGTCATCTAACGGCTATGGACAGATGTGAAGTAAATGGTGTTAGTCATGGTATGCTGCTACCTTAATGATGATGTATTTCTCTAAACTTTCAGGCTTTCTAAGGCACAGAAAGGCCTACACGTGGGCATGAAGAATGTAGACCTAGACCTGACATCTTTGGAGACTATTGTGTACAGTAATCAGTTCATTTGATATTGAGGCAAATGTAGTTGAGGGGACACGCTCTGTTTTTCTTCACGTACCCAATGAGGACAAATCATTTGAAAAAGCCTGAAAGTGAAATGTGTTCACATGTTACTATGAATGTGTTTTGTGGCAGCATGCCGAATGTGTGAAGCTGGAACTGATGGACCTGGTTTCACTCCCTTTCATTCGAGCCTCGTCTTAATGTCCCCAATGGACAATGATACAGTCCATGCCTGTACTTTCCGACAATGCAGTCAAGAAGTGAATCATTGGCAGTGATGACTTGCGTGTTTATATGAGGATTCTATGTTAAAACTGTCATGTTAAAACTGGCATGAAAAGGTATGCGCTTGGTATGTCTGTGTCTCTGATTTACAGAATATGAACTTAATTCTTTCTGATTGTTATGTACGTCTCTTATCAGGGAGGACATACATGTTTCTTCTTTAAATTTGCAAGGAAGCAATAAGTAAGTACAAATTGGAAAGAGCATTGTTTTTGTGAGTTTATTTGACCAGATTTCTTAAAGCTGACATTGTATAGGACGGTGTAGTTAATGAACATATGACCATGATGACACCAGATGTCCAGCATTTGACAGAAATGTGCAGAGCCAGTTGAGCTTAACCATGGTGGCCGCCACCTCCACCACCGCCCTTTCCACCTCCTCCATGGCCGCCACCTCCTTTGCCACCGCCTCCTTTTCCACCACCTCCTCCATGGCCACCGCCTCCTTTTCCACCACCTCCTCCATGGCCACCACCTCCTTTGCCGCCGCCTCCCTTGCCGCCACCTCCTTTGCCACCACCGCCTTTGCCGCCACCTCCATGGCCCCCTCCACCTCCTTTGCCACCACCACCACCTCCGTGGCCACCATAGGCAGAGCCAAAGAAGGCTGTGAACACTGGAAAGGAAATGAAGAAGCACACATCAGTTGTTACTCATTTGTAAACAACATCCCCAAAGTATCGTTTTCAACATTAAAGTGCTGCTAAGAACACTTTCTAAGCTCTTTAAGTCACATTGTTGTAGAACATATGCTAGGAAATGAAAGAAGGGGTGAAGTTCTCAGTCAGCGTTTTTCAATACCCAAACAGCTATAATGAAAGGTTAAACTTACCCAATGCCACAACGAGTGCTAGTTTATAGAGCTGCATCTTCACGGATACGTCTATCCACAATAGAATAGACGATGTGAATGACCGTTTTGCAAGCACACAAGGCCTTTTATACAAATGGAGAAGGAAATGAAGACAGTGAATCGAAATACTCTCAATTGAGAAAGAAAGAAAGAAAAGAAATTCCATTTTGAGTTTTTCCTAACCATTTATTTGTGAACTACCAGCATGTTATCTACTATCACCTTGACACTGGATATATTCATTCTTTATTATTTACGTTTTCCTGCTTAGCTATCAGACACATACTGTGCATTAGTAAGGCAGACAGGCGCCCCTTGGCTGTTTCTCTGCTGGATGAAAAGCTGGGTTACACTGACTCATCCAATGACTTGAAAGTAAATATAGCATACACAAAAAGTGAATGGAGTGAAATCTATAAAATGCAAGAAGAATACATACATGTAAATATCAGGTTACTGTAAGTCTCGTAGTGCAGTGGAATGGTTCCCTGACTTGCGATTGTAACAGACCTTGATTGAAGTGGGCAAAGATAGGTACTGCAAGCTTTCATATGATGAAAACATACCACTCCTTATGGAATTAAAAGCAAATGCTACATGTCTCCATGGCCAAAGTTGTTGCTAGTGGCACCAAACATAAACCTTTAGTACGATCTATTGAATAATGGACACAGGTATGATCCAACATCATTTTAACCATAAGAAGTTTAGATTTATATTAAGAGTGTAGGGGTAGAAGTACGGAGAGGCTGAAAGCAGGTCAAATAGTCACCTACATGTCACACATATACATCATATTGCTCCAAACATTTAAGGGAAAGCAGAACAATCAGTTCAACGCTTGTAGTCTGAATGTTCAATTGATCTCTATGAGCTCTCTCCACATGACTGATATCGTGGATCAAGACTAGTATATGCTGGTGTTAGAAAACCAAGACGTGGCATGCTATCCTCATTTCAATGAGTAAAGAGTAAACTGAATGTGATTGTATATAAGAATGAGCTCTAAATGGCATACTATTGTGCCTAGCAGATAGTTGAAGAATGTAATTAAGGCACTGACAGTCATGTAACGGCTATGGACAGATGTGAAGTAAATGGTGTTAGTCATGGTATGCTGCTACCTTAATGATGATGTATTTCTCTAAACTTTCAGGCTTTCTAAGGCACAGAAAGGCCTACACGTGGGCATGAAGAATGTAGACCTAGACCTGACATCTTTGGAGACTATTGTGTACAGTAATCAGTTCATTTGATATTGAGGCAAATGTAGTTGAGGGGGCACGCTCTGTTTTTCTTCACGTACCCAATGAGGACAAATCATTTGAAAAAGCCTGAAAGTGAAATGTGTTCACATGTTACTATGAATGTGTTTTGTGGCAGCATGCCGAATGTGTGAAGCTGGAACTGATGGACCTGGTTTCACTCCCTTTCATTCGAGCTTCGTCTTAATGTCCCCAATGGACAATGATACAGTCCATGCCTGTACTTTCCGACAATGCAGTCAAGAAGTGAATCATTGGCAGTGATGACTTGCGTTTCTATATGAGGATTCGATGTTAAAACTGGCATGTTAAAACTGGCATGAAAAGGTATGCGCTTGGTATGTCTGTGTCTCTGATTTACAGAATATGAACTTAATTCTTTCTGATTGTTATGTACGTCTCTTATCAGGGAGGACATACATGTTTCTTCTTTAAATTTGCAAGGAAGCAATAAGTAAGTACAAAGTGGAAAGGACATTGTTTGTGTCAGTTTATTTGACCAGATTTTTTAAAGCTGACATTGTATAGGATGGTGTAGTCAATGAACATATGACCATGATGACACCAGATGTCCAGCATTTGACAGAAATGTGCAGAGCCAGTTGAGCTTAACCATGGTGGCCGCCACCTCCACCACCGCCTTTTCCACCTCCTCCATGGCCGCCACCTCCTTTGCCACCGCCTCCTTTTCCACCACCTCCTCCATGGCCACCACCTCCTTTTCCACCACCTCCTCCATGGCCACCACCTCCTTTGCCGCCGCCTCCCTTGCCGCCACCTCCTTTGCCACCACCGCCTTTGCCGCCACCTCCATGGCCCCCTCCACCTCCTTTGCCACCACCACCACCTCCGTGGCCACCATAGGCAGAGCCAAAGAAGGCTGTGAACACTGGAAAGGAAATGAAGAAGCACACATCAGTTGTTACTCATTTGTAAACAACATCCCCAAAGTATCGTTTTCAACATTAAAGTGCTGCTAAGAACACTTTCTTAGCTCTTTAAGTCACATTGTTGTAGAACATGTGCTAGGCAATGAAAGAAGGGGTGAACTTCTCAGTCAGCGTTTTTCAATACCCAAACAGCTATAATGAAAGGTTAAACTTACCCAATGCCACAACGAGTGCTAGTTTATAGAGCTGCATCTTCACGGATATGTCTATCCACAATAGAATAGACGATGTGAATGACCGTTTTGCAAGCACACAAGGCCTTTTATACAAATGGAGAAGGAAATGAAGACAGTGAATCGAAATACTCTCAATTGAGAAAGAAAGAAAAGAAATTCCATTTTGAGTTTTTCCTAACCATTTATTTGTGAACTACCAGCATGTTATGTACTATCACCTTGACACTGGATATATTCATTCTTTATTATTTACGTTTTCCTGCTTAGCTATCAGACACATACTGTGCATTAGTAAGGCAGACAGGCGCCCCTTGGCTGTTTCTCTGCTGGATGAAAAGCTGGGTTACACTGACTCATCTAATGACTTGAAAGTAAATATAGCATACACAAAAAGTGAATGGAGTGAAATCTATAAAATGCAAGAAGAATACATACATGTAAATATCAGGTTACTGTAAGTCTCGTAGTGCAGTGGAATGGTTCCCTGACTTGCGATTGTAACAGACCTTGATTGAAGTGGGCAAAGATAGGTACTGCAAGCTTTCATATGATGAAAACATACCACTCCTTATGGAATTAAAAGCAAATGCTACATGTCTCCATGGCCAAAGTTGTTGCTAGTGGCACCAAACATAAACCTTTAGTACGATCTATTGAATAATGGACACAGGTATGATCCAACATCCTTTTAAACATAGGAAGTTTAGATTTATATTAAGAGTGTAGGGGTAGAAGTACGGAGAGGCTGAAAGCAGGTCAAATAGTCATCTACATGTCACACATATACATCATATTGCTCCAAACATTTAAGGGAAAGCAGAACAATCAGTTCAACGCTTGTAGTCTGAATGTTCAATTGATCTCTATGAGCTCTCTCCACATGACTGATATCGTGGATCAAGACTAGTATATGCTAGTGTTAGAAAACCAAGACGTGGCATGCTATCCTCATTTCAATGAGTAAAGAGTAAACTGAATGTGATTGTATTTAAGAATGAGCTCTAAATGGCATACTATTGTGCCTAGCAGATAGTTGAAGAATGTAATTAAGGCACTGACAGTCATCTAACGGCTATGGACAGATGTGAAGTAAATGGTTTTAGTCATGGTATGATGCTACCTTAATGATGATATATTTCTCTAAACTTTCAGGCTTTCGAAGGCACAGAAAGGCCTACACGTGGGCATGAAGAATGTAGACCTAGACCTGACATCTTTGGAGACTATTGTGTACAGTAATCAGTTCATTTGATATTGAGGCAAATGTAGTTGAGGGGACAGGCTCTGTTTTTCTTCACGTACCCAATGAGGACAAATCATTTGAAAAAGCCTGAAAGTGAAATGTGTTCACATGTTACTATGAATGTGTTTTGCGGCAGCATGCCGAATCTGTGAAGCTGGAACTGATGTACCTGGTTTCACTCCCTTTCATTCGAGCCTCGTCTTAATGTCCCCAATGGACAATGATACAGTCCATGCCTGTACTTTCCGACAATGCAGTCAAGAAGTGAATCATTGGCAGTGATGACTTGCGTTTCTATATGAGGATTCGATGTTAAAACTGGCATGTTAAAACTGGCATGAAAAGGTATGCGCTTGGTATGTCTGTGTCTCTGATTAACAGAATATGGGCCTCTTTCTTTCTGATTGTTATGTACGTCTCTTATCAGGGAGGACATACATGTTTCTTCTTGAAATTTGCAAGGAAGCAATAAGTAAGTACAAAGTGAAAAGGACATTGTTTGTGTGAGTTTATTTGACCAGATTTTTTAAAGCTGACATTGTATAGGATGGTGTAGTCAATGAACATATGACCATGATGACACCAGATGTCCAGCATTTGACAGAAATGTGCAGAGCCAGTTGAGCTTAACCATGGTGGCCGCCACCTCCACCACCGCCTTTTCCACCTCCTCCATGGCCGCCACCTCCTTTGCCACCGCCTCCTTTTCCACCACCTCCTCCATGGCCACCACCTCCTTTTCCACCACCTCCTCCATGGCCACCACCTCCTTTGCCACCGCCTCCCTTGCCGCCACCTCCTTTGCCATCACCGCCTTTGCCGCCACCTCCATGCCCCCCTCCACCTCCTTTGCCACCACCACCACCTCCGTGGCCACCATAGGCAGAGCCAAAGAAGGCTGTGAACACTGGAAAGGAAATGAAGAAGCACACATCAGTTGTTACTCATTTGTAAACAACATCCCCAAAGTATCGTTTTCAACATTAAAGTGCTGCTAAGAACACTTTCTTAGCTCTTTAAGTCACATTGTTGTAGAACATATGCTAGGCAATGAAAGAAGGGGTGAACTTCTCAGTCAGCGTTTTTCAGTACCCAAACAGCTATAATGAAAGGTTAAACTTACCCAATGCCACAACGAGTGCTAGTTTATAGAGCTGCATCTTCACGGATACGTCTATCCACAATAGAATAGACGATGTGAATGACCGTTTTGCAAGCACACAAGGCCTTTTATACAAATGGAGAAGGAAATGAAGACAGTGAATCGAAATACTCTCAATTGAGAAAGAAAGAAAAGAAATTCCATTTTGAGTTTTTCCTAACCATTTATTTGTGAACTACCAGCATGTTATGTAATATCACCTTGACACTGGATATATTCATTCTTTATTATTTACGTTTTCCTGCTTAGCTATCAGACACATACTGTGCATTAGTAAGGCAGACAGGCGCCCCTTGGCTGTTTCTCTGCTGGATGAAAAGCTGGGTCGCACTGACTCATCCAATGACTTGAAAGTAAATATAGCATACACAAAAAGTGAATGGAGTGAAATCTATAAAATGCAAGAAGAATACATACATGTAAATATCAGGTTACTGTAAGTCTCGTAGTGCAGTGGAATGGTTCCCTGACTTGCGATTGTAACAGACCTTGATTGAAGTGGGCAAAGATAGGTACTGCAAGCTTTCATATGATGAAAACATACCACTCCTTATGGAATTAAAAGCAAATGCTACATGTCTCCATGGCCAAAGTTGTTGCTAGTGGCACCAAACATAAACCTTTAGTACGATCTATTGAATAATGGACACAGGTATGATCCAACATCCTTTTAAACATAGGAAGTTTAGATTTATATTAAGAGTGTAGGGGCAGAAGTACAGAGAGGCTGAAAGCAGGTCAAATAGTCATCTACATGTCACACATATACATCATATTGCTCCAAACATTTAAGGGAAAGCAGAACAATCAGTTCAACGCTTGTAGTCTGAATGTTCAATTGATCTCTATGAGCTCTCTCCACATGACTGATATCGTGGATCAAGACTAGTATATGCTAGTGTTAGAAAACCAAGACGTGGCATGCTATCCTCATTTCAATGAGTAAAGAGTAAACTGAATGTGATTGTATTTAAGAATGAGCTCTAAATGGCATACTATTGTGCCTAGCAGATAGTTGAAGAATGTAATTAAGGCACTGACAGTCATGTAACGGCTATGGACAGATGTGAAGTAAATGGTGTTAGTCATGGTATGCTGCTACCTTAATGATGATGTATTTCTCTAAACTTTCAGGCTTTCGAAGGCACAGAAAGGCCTACACGTGGACATGAAGAATGTAGACCTAGACCTGACATCTTTGGAGACTATTGTGCACAGTAATCAGTTCATTTGATATTGAGGCAAATGTAGTTGAGGGGACACACTCTGTTTTTCTTCACGTACCCAATGAGGACAAATCATTTGAAAAGGCCTGAAAGTGAAATGTGTTCACATGTTACTATGAATGTGTTTTGCGGCAGCATGCCGAATGTGTGAAGCTGGAACTGATGGACCTGGTTTCACTCCCTTTCATTCGAGCCTCGTCTTAATGTCCCCAATGGACAATGATACAGTCCATGCCTGTACTTTCCGACAATGCAGTCAAGAAGTGAATCATTGGCAGTGATGACTTGCGTTTTTATATGAGGATTCGATGTTAAAACTGGCATGTTAAAACTGGCATGAAAAGGTATGCGCTTGGTATGTCTGTGTCTCTGATTAACAGAATATGGGCCTCTTTCTTTCTGATTGTTATGTACGTCTCTTATCAGGGAGGACATACATGTTTCTTCTTGAAATTTGCAAGGAAGCAATAAGTAAGTACAAAGTGGAAAGGACATTGTTTGTGTCAGTTTATTTGACCAGATTTTTTAAAGCTGACATTGTATAGGATGGTGTAGTCAATGAACATATGACCATGATGACACCAGATGTCCAGCATTTGACAGAAATGTGCAGAGCCAGTTGAGCTTAACCATGGTGGCCGCCACCTCCACCACCGCCTTTTCCACCTCCTCCATGGCCGCCACCTCCTTTGCCACCGCCTCCTTTTCCACCACCTCCTCCATGGCCACCACCTCCTTTTCCTCCACCTCCTCCATGGCCTCCACCTCCACCACCGCCTCCTTTTCCACCACCTCCTCCATGGCCACCACCTCCTTTTCCTCCACCTCCTCCATGGCCACCACCTCCTTTGCCGCCGCCTCCCTTGCCGCCACCTCCTTTGCCACCACCGCCTTTGCCGCCACCTCCATGGCCCCCTCCACCTCCTTTGCCACCACCACCACCTCCGTGGCCACCATAGGCAGAGCCAAAGAAGGCTGTGAACACTGGAAAGGAAATGAAGAAGCACACATCAGTTGTTACTCATTTGTAAACAACATCCCCAAAGTATCGTTTTCAACATTAAAGTGCTGCTAAGAACACTTTCTTAGCTCTTTAAGTCACATTGTTGTAGAACATATGCTAGGCAATGAAAGAAGGGGTGAACTTCTCAGTCAGCGTTTTTCAGTACCCAAACAGCTATAATGAAAGGTTAAACTTACCCAATGCCACAACGAGTGCTAGTTTATAGAGCTGCATCTTCACGGATACGTCTATCCACAATAGAATAGACGATGTGAATGACCGTTTTGCAAGCACACAAGGCCTTTTATACAAATGGAGAAGGAAATGAAGACAGTGAATCGAAATACTCTCAATTGAGAAAGAAAGAAAAGAAATTCCATTTTGAGTTTTTCCTAACCATTTATTTGTGAACTACCAGCATGTTATGTACTATCACCTTGACACTGGATATATTCATTCTTTATTATTTACGTTTTCCTGCTTAGCTATCAGACACATACTGTGCATTAGTAAGGCAGACAGGCGCCCCTTGGCTGTTTCTCTGCTGGATGAAAAGCTGGGTTACACTGACTCATCCAATGACTTGAAAGTAAATATAGCATACACAAAAAGTGAATGGAGTGAAATCTATAAAATGCAAGAAGAATACATACATGTAAATATCAGGTTACTGTAAGTCTCGTAGTGCAGTGGAATGGTTCCCTGACTTGCGATTGTAACAGACCTTGATTGAAGTGGGCAAAGATAGGTACTGCAAGCTTTCATATGATGAAAACATACCACTCCTTATGGAATTAAAAGCAAATGCTACATGTCTCCATGGCCAAAGTTGTTGCTAGTGGCACCAAACATAAACCTTTAGTACGATCTATTGAATAATGGACACAGGTATGATCCAACATCCTTTTAAGCATAGGAAGTTTAGATTTATATTAAGAGTGTAGGGGTAGAAGTACGGAGAGGCTGAAAGCAGGTCAAATAGTCATCTACATGTCACACATATACATCATGTTGCTCCAAACATTTAAGGGAAAGCAGAACAATCAGTTCAACGCTTGTAGTCTGAATGTTCAATTGATCTCTATTAGCTCTCTCCACATGACTGATATCGTGGATCAAGACTAGTATATGCTAGTGTTAGAAAACCTAGACGTGGCATGCTATCCTCATTTCAATGAGTAAAGAGTAAACTGAATGTGATTGTATTTAAGAATGAGCTCTAAATGGCATACTATTGTGCCTAGCAGATAGTTGAAGAATGTAATTAAGGCACTGACAGTCATGTAACGGCTATGGACAGATGTGAAGTAAATGGTGTTAGTCATGGTATGCTGCTACCTTAATGATGATGTATTTCTCTAAACTTTCAGGCTTTCGAAGGCACAGAAAGGCCTACACGTGGACATGAAGAATGTAGACCTAGACCTGACATCTTTGGAGACTATTGTGTACAGTAATCAGTTCATTTGATATTGAGGCAAATGTAGTTGAGGGGACACACTCTGTTTTTCTTCACGTACCCAATGAGGACAAATCATTTGAAAAGGCCTGAAAGTGAAATGTGTTCACATGTTACTATGAATGTGTTTTGCGGCAGCATGCCGAATGTGTGAAGCTGGAACTGATGTACCTGGTTTCACTCCCTTTCATTCGAGCCTCGTCTTAATGTCCCCAATGGACAATGATACAGTCCATGCCTGTACTTTCCGACAATGCAGTCAAGAAGTGAATCATTGGCAGTGATGACTTGCGTTTTTATATGAGGATTCGATGTTAAAACTGGCATGTTAAAACTGGCATGAAAAGGTATGCGCTTGGTATGTCTGTGTCTCTGATTAACAGAATATGGGCCTCTTTCTTTCTGATTGTTATGTACGTCTCTTATCAGGGAGGACATACATGTTTCTTCTTGAAATTTGCAAGGAAGCAATAAGTAAGTACAAAGTGGAAAGGACATTGTTTGTGTCAGTTTATTTGACCAGATTTTTTAAAGCTGACATTGTATAGGATGGTGTAGTCAATGAACATATGACCATGATGACACCAGATGTCCAGCATTTGACAGAAATGTGCAGAGCCAGTTGAGCTTAACCATGGTGGCCGCCACCTCCACCACCGCCTTTTCCACCTCCTCCATGGCCGCCACCTCCTTTGCCACCACCTCCTCCATGGCCACCACCTCCTTTGCCACCTCCTCCTCCATGGCCACCGCCTCCTTTTCCACCACCTCCTCCATGGCCACCACCTCCTTTGCCGCCGCCTCCCTTGCCGCCACCTCCTTTGCCACCACCGCCTTTGCCGCCACCTCCATGGCCCCCTCCACCTCCTTTGCCACCACCACCACCTCCGTGGCCACCATAGGCAGAGCCAAAGAAGGCTGTGAACACTGGAAAGGAAATGAAGAAGCACACATCAGTTGTTACTCATTTGTAAACAACATCCCCAAAGTATCGTTTTCAACATTAAAGTGCTGCTAAGAACACTTTCTTAGCTCTTTAAGTCACATTGTTGTAGAACATATGCTAGGAAATGAAAGAAGGGGTGAACTTCTCAGTCAGCGTTTTGCAATACCCAAACAGCTATAATGAAAGGTTAAACTTACCCAATGCCACAACCAGTGCTATTTTATAGAGCTGCATCTTCACGGATACGTCTATCCACAATAGAATAAACGATGTGAATGACCGTTTTGCAAGCACACAAGGCCTTTTATACAAATGGAGAAGGAAATGAAGACAGTGAATCGAAATACTCTCAATTGAGAAAGAAAGAAAAGGAAATCCATTTTGAGTTTTTCCTAACCATTTATTTGTGAACTACCAGCATGTTATGTACTATCACCTTGACACTGGATATATTCATTCTTTATTGTTCACGTTTTCCTGCTTAGCTATCAGACACATACTGTGCATTAGTAAGGCAGACAGGCGCCCCTTGGCTGTTTCTCTGCTGGATGAAAAGCAGGGTTACACTGACTCATCCAATGACTTGAAAGTAAATATAGCATACACAAAAAGTGAATGGAGTGAAATCTATAAAATGCAAGAAGAATACATACATGTAAATATCAGCTTACTGTAAGTCTCGTAGTGCAGTGGAATGGTTTCCTGACTTGCGATGATCGTAACAGACCTTGATTGAAGTGGGCAAAGATAGGTACTGCAAGCTTTCATATGATGAAAACATACCACTCCTTATGGAATTAAAAGCAAATGCTACATGGCTCCATTGCCAAATTTGCTGCTAGTGGCACCAAACATAAACCTTTAGTACGATCTATTGAATAATGGACACAGGTATGATCCAACATCCTTTTAAACATAGGAAGTTTAGATTGATATTAAGAGTGTAGGGATAGAATGTAGCGAGAGGCTGAAAGCAGGTCAAATAATCATCTACATGTCACACATATACATCATGTTGCTCCAAACATTTAAGGGAAAGCAGAACAATCAGTTCAACGCTTGTAGTCTGAATGTTCAATTGATCTCTATTAGCTCTCTCCACATGACTGATATCGTGTATCAAGACTAGTATATGCTAGTGTTAGAAAACCTAGACGTGGCATGCTATCCTCATTTCAATGAGTAAAGAGTAAACTGAATGTGATTGTATTTAAGAATGAGCTCTAAATGGCATACTATTGTGCCTAGCAGATAGTTGAAGAATGTAATTAAGGCACTGACAGTCATGTAACGGCTATGGACAGATGTGAAGTAAATGGTGTTAGTCATGGTATGCTGCTACCTTAATGATGATGTATTTCTCTAAACTTTCAGGCTTTCGAAGGCACAGAAAGGTCTACACGTGGACATAAAGAATGTAGACCTGACATGTTTGGGGACTATTGTGTACAGTAATCAGTTCATTTGATATTGAGGCAAATGTAGTTGAGGGGACATGCTCTGTTTTTCTTCACGTACACAATGAGGACAAACCATTTGAAAAAGCTTGAAAGTGAAATGTGTTCACATGTTACTATGAATGTGTTTTGTGGCAGCCTGCCGAATGTGTGGAGCTGGAACCGATGTACTTGGTTTCACTCCCTTTCATTCGAGCCTCGTCTTAATGTCCCCAATGGACAATGATACAGACCATGCCTGTACTTTCCGACAATACAGTCAAGAAGTGAATCATTGGCAGTAATGACTTGCGTTTTTCTATGAGGATTCGATGTTAAAAGTAGCAAGTTGAAACTTGCATGAAAAGGTATGCGGTTAGTATGTCTGTGTCTCTGATTAACAGAATATGGGCCTCTTTCTTTCTGATTGTTATGTACGTCTCTTATCAGGGAGGACATACATGTTTCTTCTTGAAATTTGCAAGGAAGCAATAAGTAAGTACAAAGAGGAAAGGAGATTTTTTAAAGCTGACATTGTATAGGATGGTGTAGTCAATGAACATATGACCATGATGACACCAGATGTCCAGCATTTGACAGAAATGTGCAGAGCCAGTTGAGCTTAACCATGGTGGCCGCCACCTCCACCACCGCCTTTTCCACCTCCTCCATGGCCGCCACCTCCTTTGCCACCGCCTCCTTTTCCACCACCTCCTCCATGGCCACCACCTCCTTTTCCTCCACCTCCTCCATGGCCACCACCTCCTTTGCCGCTGCCTCCCTTGCCGCCACCTCCTTTGCCACCACCGCCTTTGCCGCCACCTCCATGGCCCCCTCCACCTCCTTTGCCACCACCACCACCTCCGTGGCCACCATAGGCAGAGCCAAAGAAGGCTGTGAACACTGGAAAGGAAATGAAGAAGCACACATCAGTTGTTACTCATTTGTAAACAACATCCCCAAAGTATCGTTTCAACATTAAAGTGCTGCTAAGAACACTTTCTTAGCTCTTTAAGTCACATTGTTGTAGAACATATGCTAGGCAATGAAAGAAGGGGTGAACTTCTCAGTCAGCGTTTTTCAGTACCCAAACAGCTATAATGAAAGGTTAAACTTACCCAATGCCACAACGAGTGCTATTTTATAGAGCTGCATCTTCACGGATACGTCTATCCACAATAGAATAAACGATGTGAATGACCGTTTTGCAAGCACACAAGGCCTTTTATACAAATGGAGAAGGAAATGAAGACAGTGAATCGAAATACTCTCAATTGAGAAAGAAAGAAAAGAAATTCCATTTTGAGTTTTTCCTAACCATTTATTTGTGAACTACCAGCATGTTATGTAATATCACCTTGACGCTGGATATATTCATTCTTTATTATTTACGTTTTCCTGCTTAGCTATCAGACACATACTGTGCATTAGTAAGGCAGACAGGCGCCCCTTGGCTGTTTCTCTGCTGGATGAAAAGCAGGGTTACACTGACTCATCCAATGACTTGAAAGTAAATATAGCATACACAAAAAGTGAATGGAGTGAAATCTATAAAATGCAAGAAGAATACATACATGTAAATATCAGCTTACTGTAAGTCTCGTAGTGCAGTGGAATGGTTTCCTGACTTGCGATGATCGTAACAGACCTTGATTGAAGTGGGCAAAGATAGGTACTGCAAGCTTTCATATGATGAAAACATACCACTCCTTATGGAATTAAAAGCAAATGCTACATGGCTCCATTGCCAAATTTGCTGCTAGTGGCACCAAACATAAACCTTTAGTACGATCTATTAAATAATGGACACAGGTATGATCCAACATCCTTTTAAACATAAGAAGTTTAGATTGATATTAAGAGTGTAGGGATAGAAGGTAGCGAGAGGCTGAAAGCAGGTCAAATAATCATCTACATGTCACACATATACATCATGTTGCTCCAAACATTTAAGGGAAAGCAGAACAATCAGTTCAACGCTTGTAGTCTGAATGTTCAATTGATCTCTATGAGCTCTCTCCACATGACTGATATCGTGTATCAAGACTAGTATATGCTAGTGTTAGAAAACCTAGACGTGGCATGCTATCCTCATTTCAATGAGTAAAGAGTAAACTGAATGTGATTGTATATAAGAATGAGCTCTAAATGGCATACTATTGTGCCTAGCAGATAGTTGAAGAATGTAATTAAGGCACTGACAGTCATGTAACGGCTATGGACAGATGTGAAGTAAATGGTGTTAGTCATGGTATGCTGCTACCTTAATGATGATGTATTTCTCTAAACTTTCAGGCTTTCGAAGGCACAGAAAGGTCTACACGTGGACATAAAGAATGTAGACCTGACATGTTTGGGGACTATTGTGTACAGTAATCAGTTCATTTGATATTGAGGCAAATGTAGTTGAGGGGACATGCTCTGTTTTTCTTCACGTACACAATGTGGACAAACCATTTGAAAAAGCTTGAAAGTGAAATGTGTTCACATGTTACTATGAATGTGTTTTGCGGCAGCCTGCCGAATGTGTGGAGCTGGAACCGATGTACTTGGTTTCACTCCCTTTCATTCGAGCCTCGTCTTAATGTCCCCAATGGACAATGATACAGACCATGCCTGTACTTTCCGACAATACAGTCAAGAAGTGAATCATTGGCAGTAATGACTTGCGTTTTTCTATGAGGATTCGATGTTAAAAGTAGCAAGTTGAAACTTGCATGAAAAGGTATGCGGTTAGTATGTCTGTGTCTCTGATTAACAGAAAATGGGCCTCTTTCTTTCTGATTGTTATGTACGTCTCTTATCAGGGAGGACATACATGTTTCTTCTTTAAATTTGCAAGGAAGCAATAAGTAAGTACAAAGAGGAAAGGACATTGTTTGTGTGAGTTTATTTGACCAGATTTCTTAAAGCTGACATTGTATAGGACGGTGTAGTTAATGAGCATATGACCATGATGACACCAGATGTCCAGCATTTGACAGAAATGTGCAGAGCCAGTTGAGCTTAGCCATGGTGGCCGCCACCTCCACCACCGCCCTTTCCAACTCCTCCATGGCCGCCACCTCCTTTGCCACCGCCTCCTTTTCCACCACCTCCTCCATGGCCACCGCCTCCTTTTCCACCTCCTCCTCCATGGCCACCGCCTCCTTTTCCACCACCTCCTCCATGGCCACCACCTCCTTTGCCACCGCCCCCCTTGCCGCCACCTCCTTTGCCACCACCGCCTTTGCCGCCACCTCCATGCCCGCCTCCACCTCCTTTGCCACCACCACCTCCGTGGCCACCATAGGCAGAGCCAAAGAAGGCTGTGAACACTGGAAAGGAAATGAAGAAGCACACATCAGTTGTTAATCATCTGTAAAGAACATCCCTAAAATATCGTTTTCAACATTAAAGTGCTGCTAAGAACACTTTCTTAGCTCTTTAAGTCACATCGTTGTAGAACATATGCTAGGAAATGAAAGAAGTGGTGAACTTCTCAGTCAGCGTTTTGCAATACCCAAACAGCTATAATGAAAGGTTAAACTTACCCAATGCCACAACCAGTGCTATTTTATAGAGCTGCATCTTCACGGATACGTCTATCCACAATAGAATAAACGATGTGAATGACCGTTTTGCAAGCACACAAGGCCTTTTATACAAATGGAGAAGGAAATGAAGACAGTGAATCGAAATACTCTCAATTGAGAAAGAAAGAAAAGAAATTCCATTTTGAGTTTTTCCTAACCATTTATTTGTGAACTACCAGCATGTTATGTAATATCACCTTGACGCTGGATATATTCATTCTTTATTATTTACGTTTTCCTGCTTAGCTATCAGACACATACTGTGCATTAGTAAGGCAGACAGGCGCCCTTTGGCTGTTTCTCTGCTGGATGAAAAGCAGGGTTACACTGACTCATCCAATGACTTGAAAGTAAATATACCATACACAAAAGGTGAATGGAGTGAAATCTATAAAATGCAAGAAGAATACATACATGTAAATATCAGCTTACTGTAAGTCTCGTAGTGCAGTGGAATGGTTTCCTGACTTGCGATGATCGTAACAGACCTTGATTGAAGTGGGCAAAGATAGGTACTGCAAGCTTTCATATGATGAAAACATACCACTCCTTATGGAATTAAAAGCAAATGCTACATGGCTCCATTGCCAAATTTGCTGCTAGTGGCACCAAACATAAACCTTTAGTACGATCTATTAAATAATGGACACAGGTATGATCCAACATCCTTTTAAACATAAGAAGTTTAGATTGATATTAAGAGTGTAGGGATAGAAGGTAGCGAGAGGCTGAAAGCAGGTCAAATAATCATCTACATGTCACACATATACATCATGTTGCTCCAAACATTTAAGGGAAAGCAGAACAATCAGTTCAACGCTTGTAGTCTGAATGTTCAATTGATCTCTATTAGCTCTCTCCACATGACTGATATCGTGTATCAAGACTAGTATATGCTAGTGTTAGAAAACCTAGACGTGGCATGCTATCCTCATTTCAATGAGTAAAGAGTAAACTGAATGTGATTGTATATAAGAATGAGCTCTAAATGGCATACTATTGTGCCTAGCAGATAGTTGAAGAATGTAATTAAGGCACTGACAGTCATGTAACGGCTATGGACAGATGTGAAGTTAATGGTGTTAGTCATGGTATGCTGCTACCTTAATGATGATGTATTTCTCTAAACTTTCAGGCTTTCGAAGGCACAGAAAGGTCTACACGTGGACATAAAGAATGTAGACCTGACATGTTTGGGGACTATTGTGTACAGTAATCAGTTCATTTGATATTGAGGCAAATGTAGTTGAGGGGACATGCTCTGTTTTTCTTCACGTACACAATGAGGACAAACCATTTGAAAAAGCTTGAAAGTGAAATGTGTTCACATGTTACTATGAATGTGTTTTGCGGCAGCCTGCCGAATGTGTGGAGCTGGAACCGATGTACTTGGTTTCACTCCCTTTCATTCGAGCCTCGTCTTAATGTCCCCAATGGACAATGATACAGACCATGCCTGTACTTTCCGACAATACAGTCAAGAAGTGAATCATTGGCAGTAATGACTTGCGTTTTTCTATGAGGATTCGATGTTAAAATTAACAAGTTGAAACTTGCATGAAAAGGTATGCGGTTAGTATGTCTGAGTCTCTGATTAACAGAATATGGGCCTCTTTCTTTCTGATTGTTATGTACGTCTCTTATCTGGGAGGACATACATGTTTCTTCTTTAAATTTGCAAGGAAGCAATAAGTAAGTACAAAGAGGAAAGGACATTGTTTGTGTGAGTTTATTTGACCAGATTTCTTAAAGCTGACATTGTATAGGACGGTGTAGTTAATGAGCATATGACCATGATGACACCAGATGTCCAGCATTTGACAGAAATGTGCAGAGCCAGTTGAGCTTAACCATGGTGGCCGCCACCTCCACCACCGCCCTTTCCACCTCCTCCATGGCCGCCACCTCCTTTGCCACCGCCTCCTTTTCCACCACCTCCTCCATGGCCACCGCCTCCTTTTCCACCACCTCCTCCATGGCCACCGCCTCCTTTTCCACCACCTCCTCCATGGCCACCACCTCCTTTGCCACCGCCTCCCTTGCCGCCACCTCCTTTGCCACCACCGCCTTTGCCGCCACCTCCATGCCCCCCTCCACCTCCTTTGCCACCACCACCTCCGTGGCCACCATAGGCAGAGCCAAAGAAGGCTGTGAACACTGGAAAGGAAATGAAGAAGCACACATCAGTTGTTAATCATCTGCAAAGAACATCCCTAAAATATCGTTTTCAACATTAAAGTGCTGCTAAGAACACTTTCTTAGCTCTTTAAGTCACATCGTTGTAGAACATATGCTAGGAAATGAAAGAAGTGGTGAACTTCTCAGTCAGCGTTTTGCAATACCCAAACAGCTATAATGAAAGGTTAAACTTACCCAATGCCACAACCAGTGCTATTTTATAGAGCTGCATCTTCACGGATACGTCTATCCACAATAGAATAAACGATGTGAATGACCGTTTTGCAAGCACACAAGGCCTTTTATACAAATGGAGAAGGAAATGAAGACAGTGAATCGAAATACTCTCAATTGAGAAAGAAAGAAAAGAAATTCCATTTTGAGTTTTTCCTAACCATTTATTTGTGAACTACCAGCATGTTATGTAATATCACCTTGACGCTGGATATATTCATTCTTTATTATTTACGTTTTCCTGCTTAGCTATCAGACACATACTGTGCATTAGTAAGGCAGACAGGCGCCCCTTGGCTGTTTCTCTGCTGGATGAAAAGCAGGGTTACACTGACTCATCCAATGACTTGAAAGTAAATATACCATACACAAAAGGTGAATGGAGTGAAATCTATAAAATGCAAGAAGAATACATACATGTAAATATCAGGTTGCTGTAAGTCTCGTAGTGCAGTGGAATGGTTTCCTGACTTGCGATGATCGTAACAGACCTTGATTGAAGTGGGCAAAGATAGGTACTGCAAGCTTTCATATGATGAAAACATACCACTCCTTATGGAATTAAAAGCAAATGCTACATGGCTCCATTGCCAAATTTGCTGCTAGTGGCACCAACCATAAACCTTTAGTACGATCTATTAAATAATGGACACAGGTATGATCCAACATCCTTTTAAACATAAGAAGTTTAGATTGATATTAAGAGTGTAGGGATAGAAGGTAGCGAGAGGCTGAAAGCAGGTCAAATAATCATCTACATGTCACACATATACATCATGTTGCTCCAAACATTTAAGGGAAAGCAGAACAATCAGTTCAACACTTGTACTCTGAATGTTCAATTGATCTCTATTAGCTCTCTCCACATGACTGATATCGTGTATCAAGACTAGTATATGCTAGTGTTAGAAAACCTAGACGTGGCATGCTATCCTCATTTCAATGAGTAAAGAGTAAACTGAATGTGATTGTATATAAGAATGAGCTCTAAATGGCATACTATTGTGCCTAGCAGATAGTTGAAGAATGTAATTAAGGCACTGACAGTCATGTAACGGCTATGGACAGATGTGAAGTAAATGGTGTTAGTCATGGTATGCTGCTACCTTAATGATGATGTATTTCTCTAAACTTTCAGGCTTTCGAAGGCACAGAAAGGTCTACACGTGGACATAAAGAATGTAGACCTGACATGTTTGGGGACTATTGTGTACAGTAATCAGTTCATTTGATATTGAGGCAAATGTAGTTGAGGGGACATGCTCTGTTTTTCTTCACGTACACAATGAGGACAAACCATTTGAAAAAGCTTGAAAGTGAAATGTGTTCACATGTTACTATGAATGTGTTTTGCGGCAGCCTGCCGAATGTGTGGAGCTGGAACCGATGTACTTGGTTTCACTCCCTTTCATTCGAGCCTCGTCTTAATGTCCCCAATGGACAATGATACAGACCATGCCTGTACTTTCCGACAATACAGTCAAGAAGTGAATCATTGGCAGTAATGACTTGCGTTTTTCTATGAGGATTCGATGTTAAAAGTAGCAAGTTGAAACTTGCATGAAAAGGTATGCGGTTAGTATGTCTGTGTCTCTGATTAACAGAATATGGGCCTCTTTCTTTCTGATTGTTATGTACGTCTCTTATCAGGGAGGACATACATGTTTCTTCTTTAAATTTGCAAGGAAGCAATAAGTAAGTACAAAGAGGAAAGGACATTGTTTGTGTGAGTTTATTTGACCAGATTTCTTAAAGCTGACATTGTATAGGACGGTGTAGTTAATGAGCATATGACCATGATGACACCAGATGTCCAGCATTTGACAGAAATGTGCAGAGCCAGTTGAGCTTAACCATGGTGGCCGCCACCTCCACCACCGCCCTTTCCACCTCCTCCATGGCCGCCACCTCCTTTGCCACCGCCTCCTTTTCCACCACCTCCTCCATGGCCACCGCCTCCTTTTCCACCACCTCCTCCATGGCCACCGCCTCCTTTTCCACCACCTCCTCCATGGCCACCACCTCCTTTGCCACCGCCTCCCTTGCCGCCACCTCTTTTGCCACCACCGCCTTTGCCGCCACCTCCATGCCCCCCTCCACCTCCTTTGCCACCACCACCTCCGTGGCCACCATAGGCAGAGCGAAAGAAGGCTGTGAACACTGGAAAGGAAATGAAGAAGCACACATCAGTTGTTAATCATCTGTAAAGAACATCCCTAAAATATCGTTTTCAACATTAAAGTGCTGCTAAGAACACTTTCTTAGCTCTTTAAGTCACATCGTTGTAGAACATATGCTAGGAAATGAAAGAAGTGGTGAACTTCTCAGTCAGCGTTTTGCAATACCCAAACAGCTATAATGAAAGGTTAAACTTACCCAATGCCACAACCAGTGCTATTTTATAGAGCTGCATCTTCACGGATACGTCTATCCACAATAGAATAAACGATGTGAATGACCGTTTTGCAAGCACACAAGGCCTTTTATACAAATGGAGAAGGAAATGAAGACAGTGAATCGAAATACTCTCAATTGAGAAAGAAAGAAAAGAAATTCCATTTTGAGTTTTTCCTAACCATTTATTTGTGAACTACCAGCATGTTATGTAATATCACCTTGACGCTGGATATATTCATCCTTTATTATTTACGTTTTCCTGCTTAGCTATCAGACACATACTGTGCATTAGTAAGGCAGACAGGCGCCCCTTGGCTGTTTCTCTGCTGGATGAAAAGCAGGGTTACACTGACTCATCCAATGACTTGAAAGTAAATATAGCATACACAAAAAGTGAATGGAGTGAAATCTATAAAATGCAAGAAGAATACATACATGTAAATATCAGCTTACTTTAAGTCTCGTAGTGCAGTGGAATGGTTTCCTGACTTGCGATGATCGTAACAGACCTTGATTGAAGTGGGCAAAGATAGGTACTGCAAGCTTTCATATGATGAAAACATACCAGTCCTTATGGAATTAAAAGCAAATGCTACATGGCTCCATTGCCAAATTTGCTGCTAGTGGCACCAAACATAAACCTTTAGTACGATCTATTAAATAATGGACACAGGTATGATCCAACATCCTTTTAAACATAAGAAGTTTAGATTGATATTAAGAGTGTAGGGATAGAAGGTAGCGAGAGGCTGAAAGCAGGTCAAATAATCATCTACATGTCACACATATACATCATGTTGCTCCAAACATTTAAGGGAAAGCAGAACAATCAGTTCAACGCTTGTAGTCTGAATGTTCAATTGATCTCTATTAGCTCTCTCCACATGACTGATATCGTGTATCAAGACTAGTATATGCTAGTGTTAGAAAACCTAGACGTGGCATGCTATCCTCATTTCAATGAGTAAAGAGTAAACTGAATGTGATTGTATATAAGAATGAGCTCTAAATGGCATACTATTGTGCCTAGCAGATAGTTGAAGAATGTAATTAAGGCACTGACAGTCATGTAACGGCTATGGACAGATGTGAAGTTAATGGTGTTAGTCATGGTATGCTGCTACCTTAATGATGATGTATTTCTCTAAACTTTCAGGCTTTCGAAGGCACAGAAAGGTATACACGTGGACATAAAGAATGTAGACCTGACATGTTTGGGGACTATTGTGTACAGTAATCAGTTCATTTGATATTGAGGCAAATGTAGTTGAGGGGACATGCTCTGTTTTTCTTCACGTACACAATGAGGACAAACCATTTGAAAAAGCTTGAAAGTGAAATGTGTTCACATGTTACTATGAATGTGTTTTGCGGCAGCCTGCCGAATGTGTGGAGCTGGAAGTGATGTACTTGGTTTCACTCCCTTTCATTCGAGCCTCGTCTTAATGTCCCCAATGGACAATGATACAGACCATGCCTGTACTTTCCGACAATACAGTCAAGAAGTGAATCATTGGCAGTAATGACTTGCGTTTTTCTATGAGGATTCGATGTTAAAAGTAGCAAGTTGAAACTTGCATGAAAAGGTATGCGGTTAGTATGTCTGTGTCTCTGATTAACAGAATATGGGCCTCTTTCTTTCTGATTGTTATGTACGTCTCTTATCAGGGAGGACATACATGTTTCTTCTTTAAATTTGCAAGGAAGCAATAAGTAAGTACAAAGAGGAAAGGACATTGTTTGTGTGAGTTTATTTGACCAGATTTCTTAAAGCTGACATTGTATAGGACGGTGTAGTTAATGAGCATATGACCATGATGACACCAGATGTCCAGCATTTGACAGAAATGTGCAGAGCCAGTTGAGCTTAACCATGGTGGCCGCCACCTCCACCACCGCCCTTTCCACCTCCTCCATGGCCGCCACCTCCTTTGCCACCGCCTCCTTTTCCACCACCTCCTCCATGGCCACCGCCTCCTTTTCCACCACCTCCTCCATGGCCACCGCCTCCTTTTCCACCACCTCCTCCATGGCCACCACCTCCTTTGCCACCGCCTCCCTTGCCGCCACCTCCTTTGCCGCCACCTCCATGCCCCCCTCCACCTCCTTTGCCACCACCACCTCCGTGGCCACCATAGGCAGAGCCAAAGAAGGCTGTGAACACTGGAAAGGAAATGAAGAAGCACACATCAGTTGTTAATCATCTGTAAAGAACATCCCTAAAATATCGTTTTCAACATTAAAGTGCTGCTAAGAACACTTTCTTAGCTCTTTAAGTCACATCGTTGTAGAACATATGCTAGGAAATGAAGGAAGTGGTGAACTTCTCAGTCAGCGTTTTGCAATACCCAAACAGCTATAATGAAAGGTTAAACTTACCCAATGCCACAACCAGTGCTATTTTATAGAGCTGCATCTTCACGGATACGTCTATCCACAATAGAATAAACGATGTGAATGACCGTTTTGCAAGCACACAGGGCCTTTTATACAAATGGAGAAGGAAATGAAGACAGTGAATCGAAATACTCTCAATTGAGAAAGAAAGAAAAGAAATTCCATTTTGAGTTTTTCCTAACCATTTATTTGTGAACTACCAGCATGTTATGTAATATCACCTTGACGCTGGATATATTCATTCTTTATTATTTACGTTTTCCTGCTTAGCTATCAGACACATACTGTGCATTAGTAAGGCAGACAGGCGCCCCTTGGCTGTTTCTCTGCTGGATGAAAAGCAGGGTTACACTGACTCATCCAATGACTTGAAAGTAAATATAGCATACACAAAAAGTGAATGGAGTGAAATCTATAAAATGCAAGAAGAATACATACATGTAAATATCAGCTTACTGTAAGTCTCGTAGTGCAGTGGAATGGTTTCCTGACTTGCGATGATCGTAACAGACCTTGATTGAGGTGGGCAAAGATAGGTACTGCAAGCTTTCATATGATGAAAACATACCACTCCTTATGGAATTAAAAGCAAATGCTACATGGCTCCATTGCCAAATTTGCTGCTAGTGGCACCAAACATAAACCTTTAGTACGATCTATTAAATAATGGACACAGGTATGATCCAACATCCTTTTAAACATAAGAAGTTAAGATTGATATTAAGAGTGTAGGGATAGAAGGTAGCGAGAGGCTGAAAGCAGGTCAAATAATCATCTACATGTCACACATATACATCATGTTGCTCCAAACATTTAAGGGAAAGCAGAACAATCAGTTCAACGCTTGTAGTCTGAATGTTCAATTGATCTCTATTAGCTCTCTCCACATGACTGATATCGTGTATCAAGACTAGTATATGCTAGTGTTAGAAAACCTAGACGTGGCATGCTATCCTCATTTCAATGAGTAAAGAGTAAACTGAATGTGATTGTATATAAGAATGAGCTCTAAATGGCATACTATTGTGCCTAGCAGATAGTTGAAGAATGTAATTAAGGCACTGACAGTCATGTAACGGCTATGGACAGATGTGAAGTAAATGGTGTTAGTCATGGTATGCTGCTACCTTAATGATGATGTATTTCTCTAAACTTTCAGGCTTTCGAAGGCACAGAAAGGTCTACACGTGGACATAAAGAATGTAGACCTGACATGTTTGGGGACTATTGTGTACAGTAATCAGTTCATTTGATATTGAGGCAAATGTAGTTGAGGGGACATGCTCTGTTTTTCTTCACGTACACAATGAGGACAAACCATTTGAAAAAGCTTGAAAGTGAAATGTGTTCACATGTTACTATGAATGTGTTTTGCGGCAGCCTGCCGAATGTGTGGAGCTGGAAGTGATGTACTTGGTTTCACTCCCTTTCATTCGAGCCTCGTCTTAATGTCCCCAATGGACAATGATACAGACCATGCCTGTACTTTCCGACAATACAGTCAAGAAGTGAATCATTGGCAGTAATGACTTGCGTTTTTCTATGAGGATTCGATGTTAAAAGTAGCAAGTTAAAACAGGCATGAAAAGGTATGCGGTTAGTATGTCTGTGTCTCTGATTAACAGAATATGGGCCTCTTTCTTTCTGATTGTTATGTACGTCTCTTATCAGGGAGGACATACATGTTTCTTCTTTAAATTTGCAAGGAAGCAATAAGTAAGTACAAAGAGGAAAGGACATTGTTTGTGTGAGTTTATTTGACCAGATTTCTTAAAGCTGACATTGTATAGGACGGTGTAGTTAATGAGCATATGACCATGATGACACCAGATGTCCAGCATTTGACAGAAATGTGCAGAGCCAGTTGAGCTTAACCATGGTGGCCGCCACCTCCACCACCGCCCTTTCCACCTCCTCCATGGCCGCCACCTCCTTTGCCACCGCCTCCTTTTCCACCACCTCCTCCATGGCCACCGCCTCCTTTTCCACCACCTCCTCCATGGCCACCGCCTCCTTTTCCACCACCTCCTCCATGGCCACCACCTCCTTTGCCACCTCCTCCCTTGCAGCCACCTCCTTTGCCGCCACCTCCATGCCCCCCTCCACCTCCTTTGCCACCACCACCTCCGTGGCCACCATAGGCAGAGCCAAAGAAGGCTGTGAACACTGGAAAGGAAATGAAGAAGCACACATCAGTTGTTAATCATCTGTAAAGAACATCCCTAAAATATCGTTTTCAACATTAAAGAGCTGCTAAGAACACTTTCTTAGCTCTTTAAGTCACATCGTTGTAGAACATATGCTAGGAAATGAAAGAAGGGGTGAAGTGGGCAAAGGTAGGTACTGCAAGCTTTCATGTGATGAAAACATACCACTCCTTATGGAATTAAAAGCAAATGCTACATGGCTCCATTGCCAAATTTGCTGCTAGTGGCACCAAACATAAACCTTTAGTACGATCTATTAAATAATGGACACAGGTATGATCCAACATCCTTTTAAACATTAGAAGTTTAGATTGATATTAAGAGTGTAGGGATAGAAGGTAGCGAGAGGCTGAAAGCAGGTCAAATAGTCATCTACATGTCACACATATACATCATGTTGCTCCAAACATTTAAGGGAAAGCAGAACAATCAGTTTAACGCTTGTAGTCTGAATGTTCAATTGATCTCTATTAGCTCTCTCCACATGACTGATATCGTGTATCAAGACTAGTATATGCTAGTGTTAGAAAACCTAGACGTGGCATGCTATCCTCATTTCAACGAGTAAAGAGTAAACTTAATGTGATTGTATTTAAGAATGAGCTCTAAATGGCATACTATTGTGCCTAGCAGATAGTTGAAGAATGTAATTAAGGCACTGACAGTCATGTAACGGCTATGGACAGATGAGAAGTAAATGGTGTTAGTCATGGTATGCTGCTACCTTAATGATGATGTATTTCTCTAAAGTTTCAGGCTTTCTAAGGCACAGAAAGGTCTACACGTGGACATAAAGAATGTAGGCCTGACATGTTTGGGGACTATTGTGTACAGTAATCAGTTCATTTGATATTGAGGCAAATGTAGTTGAGGGGACATGCTCTGTTTTTCTTCACGTACACAATGAGGACAAACCATTTGAAAAAGCTTGAAAGTGAAATGTGTTCACATGTTACTATGAATGTGTTTTGCGGCAGCCTGCCGAATGTGTGGAGCTGGAACCGATGTACTTGGTTTCACTCCCTTTCATTCGAGTCTCGTCTTAATGTCCCCAATGGACAATGATACAGACCATGTCTGTACTTTCCGACAATGCAGTCAAGAAGTGAATCATTGGCAGTGATGACTTGCGTTTTTCTATGAGGATTCGATGTTAAAAGTAGCAAGTTAAAACTGGCATGAAAAGGTATGCGCTTGGAATGTCTGTGTCTCTGATTTACAGAATATGAACTTAATTCTTTCTGATTGTTATGTATGTCTCTTATCAGTGAGGACATACATGTTTCTTCTTTAAATTTGCAAGGAAGCAATAAGTAAGTACAAAGTGGAAAGGGCATTGTTTTTGTGAGTTTATTTGACCAGATTTCTTAAACCTGACATTGTATAGGACAGTGTAGTTAATGAGCATATGACCATGATGACACCAGATGTCCAGCATTTGACAGAAATGTGCAGAGCCAGTTGAGCTTAACCATGGTGGCCGCCACCTCCACCACCACCCTTTCCACCTCCTCCATGGCCGCCACCTCCTTTGCCACCGCCTCCTTTTCCACCACCTCCTCCATGGCCACCGCCTCCTTTTCCACCACCTCCTCCATGGCCACCGCCTCCTTTTCCACCACCTCCTCCATGGCCACCACCTCCTTTTCCACCACCTCCTCCATGGCCACCACCTCCTTTGCCACCACCTCCCTTGCCGCCACCTCCTTTGCCACCACCGCCTTTGCCGCCACCTCCATGCCCCCCTCCACCTCCTTTGCCACCACCACCTCCGTGGCCACCATAGGCAGAGCCAAAGAAGGCTGTGAACACTGGAAAGGAAATGAAGAAGCACACATCAGTTGTTAATCATCTGTAAAGAACATCCCTATAATATCGTTTTCAACATTAAAGTGCTGCTAAGAACACTTTCTTAGCTCTTTAAGTCACATCGTTGTAGAACATATGCTAGGAAACGAAAGAAGGGGTGAACTACTCAGTCAGCATTTTGCAATACCCAAACAGCTATAATGAAAGGTTAAACTTACCCAATGCCACAACCAGTGCTATTTTATAGAGCTGCATCTTCACGGATACGTCTATCCACAATAGAATAAACGATGTGAATGACCGTTTTGCAAGCACACAGGGCCTTTTATACAAATGGAGAAGGAAATGAAGACAGTGAATCGAAATAGCCTCAATTGAGAAAGAAAGAAAAGAAATTCCATTTTGAGTTTTTCCTAACCATTTATTTGTGAACTACCAGCATGTTATGTAATATCACCTTGACACTGGATATATTCATTCTTTATTATTTACGTTTTCCTGCTTAGCTATCAGACACATACTGTGCACTAGTAAGGCAGACAGGCGCCCCTTGGCTGTTTCTCTGCTGGATGAAAAGCTGGGTTACACTGACTCATCCAATGACTTGAAAGTAAATATAGCATACACAAAAAGTGAATGGAGTGAAATCTATAAAATGCAAGAAGAATACATACATGTAAATATCAGGTTGCTGTCAGTCTCGTAGTGCAGTGGAATGGTTCCCTGACTTGCGATGATTGTAACAGACCTTGATTGAAGTGGGCAAAGATAGGTACTGCAAGATTTCATATGATGAAAACATACCACTCCTTATGGAATTAAAAGCAAATGCTACATGGCTCCATTGCCAAATTTGCTGCTAGTGGCACCAAACATAAACCTTTAGTACGATCTATTGAATAATGGACACAGGTATGATCCAACATCCTTTTAAACATAAGAAGTTTAGATTGATATTAAGAGTGTAGGGATAGAAGGTAGCGAGAGGCTGAAAGCAGGTCAAATAATCATCTACATGTCACACATATACATCATGTTGCTCCAAACATTTAAGGAAAAACAGAGCAATCAGTTCAACGCTTGTAGTCTGAATGTTGAATTGATCTCTATGAGCTCTCTCCACATGACTGATATCGTGGATCAAGACTAGTATATGCTAGTGTTAGAAAACCAAGACGTGGCATGCTATCCTCATTTCAATGAGTAAAGAGTAAACTTAATGTGATTGTATTTAAGAATGAGCTCTAAATGGCATACTATTGTGCCTAGCAGATAGTTGAAAAATGTAATTAAGGCACTGACAGTCATGTAACGGCTATGGACAGATGAGAAGTAAATGGTGTTAGTCATGGTATGCTGCTACCTTAATGATGATGTATTTCTCTAAAGTTTCAGGCTTTCTAAGGCACAGAAAGGTCTACACGTGGACATAAAGAATGTAGGCCTGACATGTTTGGGGACTATTGTGTACAGTAATCAGTTCATTTGATATTGAGGCAAATGTAGTTGAGGGGACATGCTCTGTTTTTCTCCACATACCGAATGAGGACAAACCATTTGAAAAAGCTTGAAAGTGAAATGTGTTCACATGTTACCATAAATGTGTTTTGCGGCAGCCTGCCGAATGTGTGGAGCTGGAACTGATGTACTTGGTTTCACTCCCTTTCATTCGAGCCTCGTCTTAATGTCCCCAATGGACAATGATACAGACCATGCCTGTACTTTCCGACAATACAGTCAAGAAGTGAATCATTGGCAGTAATGACTTGCGTTTTTCTATGATGATTCGATGTTAAAACTGGCATGTTGAAACTGGCATAAAAAGGTATGCGCTTGGTATGTCTGTGTCTCTGATTTACAGAATATGGGCTTCCTTCTTTCTGATTGTTATGTACGTCTCTTATCAGGGAGGACATACATGTTTCTTCTTGAAATTTGCAAGGAAGCAATAAGTAAGTACAAAGTGGAAAGGACATTGTTTTTGTGAGTTTATTTGACCAGATTTCTTAAAGCTGACATTGTATAGGACGGTGTAGTTAATGAACATATGACCATGATGACACCAGATGTCCAGCATTTGACAGAAATGTGCAGAGTCAGTTGAGCTTAACCATGGTGGCCGCCACCTCCACCACCGCCCTTTCCACCTCCTCCATGGCCGCCACCTCCTTTGCCACCGCCTCCTTTTCCACCACCTCCTCCATGGCCACCGCCTCCTTTTCCACCACCTCCTCCATGGCCACCGCCTCCTTTTCCACCACCTCCTCCATGGCCACCACCTCCTTTGCCACCGCCTCCCTTGCCGCCACCTCCTTTGCCACCACCGCCTTTGCCGCCACCTCCATGCCCCCCTCCACCTCCTTTGCCACCACCACCTCCGTGGCCACCATAGGCAGAGCCAAAGAAGGCTGTGAACACTGGAAAGGAAATGAAGAAGCACACATCAGTTGTTAATCATCTGTAAAGAACATCCCTAAAATATCGTTTTCAACATTAAAGTGCTGCTAAGAACACTTTCTTAGCTCTTTAAGTCACATCGTTGTAGAACATATGCTAGGAAATGAAAGAAGTGGTGAACTTCTCAGTCAGCGTTTTGCAATACCCAAACAGCTATAATGAAAGGTTAAACTTACCCAATGCCAGAACCAGTGCTATTTTATAGAGCTGCATCTTCACAGATACGTCTATCCACAATAGAATAAACGATGTGAATGACCGTTTTGCAAGCACACATGGCCTTTTATACAAATGGAGAAGGAAATGAAGACAGTGAATCGAAATAGCCTCAATTGAGAAAGAAAGAAAAGAAATTCCATTTTGAGTTTTTCCTAACCATTTATTTGTGAACTACCAGCATGTTATGTAATATCACCTTGACGCTGGATATATTCATTCTTTATTATTTACGTTTTCCTGCTTAGCTATCAGACACATACTGTGCATTAGTAAGGCAGACAGGCGCCCCTTGGCTGTTTCTCTGCTGGATGAAAAGCTGGGTTACACTGACTCATCCAATGACTTGAAAGTAAATATAGCATACACAGAAAGTGAATGGAGTGAAATCTATAAAATGCAAGAAGAATACATACATGTAAATATCAGGTTGCTGTAAGTCTCGTAGTGCAGTGGAATGGTTCCCTGACTTGCGATGATTGTAACAGACCTTGATTGAAGTGGGCAAAGATAGGTACTGCAAGATTTCATATGATGAAAACATACCACTCCTTATGGAATTAAAAGCAAATGCTACATGGCTCCATTGCCAAATTTGCTGCTAGTGGCACCAAACATAAACCTTTAGTACGATCTATTGAATAATGGACACAGGTATGATCCAACATCCTTTTTAACATAAGAAGTTTAGATTGATATTAAGAGTGTAGGGATAGAAGGTAGCGAGAGGCTGAAAGCAGGTCAAATAGTCATCTACATGTCACACATATACATCATGTTGGTCCAAACATTTAAGGGAAAGCAGAACAATCAGTTCAACGCTTGTAGTCTGAATGTTCAATTGATCTCTATTAGCTCTCTCCACATGACTGATATCGTGTATCAAGACTAGTATATGGTAGTGTTAGAAAACGTAGACGTGGCATGCTATCCTCATTTCAATGAGTAAAGAGTAAACTTAATGTGATTGTATTTAAGAATGAGCTCTAAATGGCATACTATTGTGCCTAGCAGATAGTTGAAGAATGTAATTAAGGCACTGACAGTCATGTAACGGCTATGGACAGATGTGAAGTAAATGGTGTTAGTCATGGTATGCTGCTACCTTAATGATGATGTATTTCTCTAAACTTTCAGGCTTTCTAAGGCACAGAAAGGTCTACACGTGGACATAAAGAATGTAGGCCTGACATGTTTGGGGACTATTGTGTACAGTAATCAGTTCATTTGATATTGAGGCAAATGTAGTTGAGGGGACATGCTCTGTTTTTCTTCACGTACCCAATGAGGACAAACCATTTGAAAAAGCTTGAAAGTGAAATGTGTTCACATGTTACTATGAATGTGTTTTGCGGCAGCCTGCCGAATGTGTGGAGCTGGAACTGATGTACTTGGTTTCACTCCCTTTCATTCGAGCCTCGTCTTAATGTCCCCAATGGACAATGATACAGACCATGCCGGTACTTTCCGACAATACAGTCAAGAAGTGAATCATTGGCAGTAATGACTTGCGTTTTTCTATGAGGATTCGATGTTAAAACTGGCATGTTGAAACTGGCATAAAAAGGTATGCGCTTGGTATGTCTGTGTCTCTGATTTACAGAATATGGGCTTCCTTCTTTCTGATTGTTATGTACGTCTCTTATCAGGGAGGACATACATGTTTCTTCTTGAAATTTGCAAGGAAGCAATAAGTAAGTACAAAGTGGAAAGGACATTGTTTGTGTGAGTTTATTTGACCAGATTTCTTAAAGCTGACATTGTATAGGACGGTGTAGTTAATGAACATATGACCATGATGACACCAGATGTCCAGCATTTGACAGAAATGTGCAGAGCCAGTTGAGCTTAACCATGGTGGCCGCCACCTCCACCACCGCCCTTTCCACCTCCTCCATGGCCGCCACCTCCTTTGCCACCGCCTCCTTTTCCACCACCTCCTCCATGGCCACCGCCTCCTTTTCCACCACCTCCTCCATGGCCACCGCCTCCTTTTCCACCACCTCCTCCATGGCCACCACCTCCTTTGCCACCGCCTCCCTTGCCGCCACCTCCTTTGCCACCACCGCCTTTGCCGCCACCTCCATGCCCCCCTCCACCTCCTTTGCCACCACCACCTCCGTGGCCACCATAGGCAGAGCCAAAGAAGGCTGTGAACACTGGAAAGGAAATGAAGAAGCACACATCAGTTGTTAATCATCTGTAAAGATCATTCCTAAAATATCGTTTTCAACATTAAAGTGCTGCTAAGAACACTTTCTTAGCTCTTTAAGTCACATCGTTGTAGAACATATGCTAGGAAATGAAAGAAGGGGTGAACTTCTCAGTCAGCATTTTTGCAATACCCAAACAGCTATAATGAAAGGTTAAACTTACCCAATGCCACAACGAGTGCTAGTTTATAGAGCTGCATCTTCACGGATACGTCTATCCACAATAGAATAAACGATGTGAATGACCGTTTTGCAAGCACACATGGCCTTTTATACAAATGGAGAAGGAAATGAGGACAGTGAATCGAAATAGCCTCAATTGAGAAAGAAAGAAAAGAAATTCCATTTTGAGTTTTTCCTAACCATTTATTTGTGAACTACCAGCATGTTATGTAATATCACCTTGACACTGGATATATTCATTCTTTATTATTTACGTTTTCCTGCTTAGCTATCAGACACATACTGTGCATTAGTAAGGCAGACAGGCGCCCCTTGGCTGTTTCTCTGCTGGATGAAAAGCTGAGTTAGACTGACTCATCCAATGACTTGAAAGTAAATATAGCATACACAAAAAGTGAATGGAGTGAAATCTATAAAATGCAAGAAGAATACATACATGTAAATATCAGGTTGCTGTAAGTCTCGTAGTGCAGTGGAATGGTTCCCTGACTTGCGATGATTGTAACAGACCTTGATTGAAGTGGGCAAAGATAGGTACTGCAAGATTTCATATGATGAAAACATACCACTCCTTATGGAATTAAAAGCAAATGCTACATGGCTCCATTGCCAAATTTGCTGCTAGTGGCACCAAACATAAACCTTTAGTACGATCTATTGAATAATGGACACAGGTATGATCCAACATCCTTTTAAACATAAGAAGTTTAGATTGATATTAAGAGTGTAGGGATAGAAGGTAGCGAGAGGCTGAAAGCAGGTCAAATAGTCATCTACATGTCACACATATACATCATGTTGCTCCAAACATTTAAGGGAAAACAGAACAATCAGTTCAACGCTTGTAGTCTGAATGTTGAATTGATCTCTATGAGCTCTCTCCACATGACTGATATCGTGTATCAAGACTAGTATATGGTAGTGTTAGAAAACGTAGACGTGGCATGCTATCCTCATTTCAATGAGTAAAGAGTAAACTTAATGTGATTGTATTTACGAATGAGCTCTAAATGGCATACTATTGTGCCTAGCAGATAGTTGAAGAATGTAATTAAGGCACTGACAGTCATGTAACGGCTATGGACAGATGTGAAGTAAATGGTGTTAGTCATGGTATGCTGCTACCTTAATGATGATGTATTTCTCTAAACTTTCAGGCTTTCTAAGGCACAGAAAGGTCTACACGTGGACATAAAGAATGTAGGCCTGACATGTTTGGGGACTATTGTGTACAGTAATCAGTTCATTTGATATTGAGGCAAATGTAGTTGAGGGGACATGCTCTGTTTTTCTTCACGTACCCAATGAGGACAAACCATTTGAAAAAGCTTGAAAGTGAAATGTGTTCACATGTTACTATGAATGTGTTTTGCGGCAGCCTGCCGAATGTGTGGAGCTGGAACTGATGTACTTGGTTTCACTCCCTTTCATTCGAGCCTCGTCTTAATGTCCCCAATGGACAATGATACAGACCATGCCGGTACTTTCCGACAATACAGTCAAGAAGTGAATCATTGGCAGTAATGACTTGCGTTTTTCTATGAGGATTCGATGTTAAAACTGGCATGTTGAAACTGGCATAAAAAGGTATGCGCTTGGTATGTCTGTGTCTCTGATTTACAGAATATGGGCTTCCTTCTTTCTGATTGTTATGTACGTCTCTTATCAGGGAGGACATACATGTTTCTTCTTGAAATTTGCAAGGAAGCAATAAGTAAGTACAAAGTGGAAAGGACATTGTTTGTGTGAGTTTATTTGACCAGATTTCTTAAAGCTGACATTGTATAGGACGGTGTAGTTAATGAACATATGACCATGATGACACCAGATGTCCAGCATTTGACAGAAATGTGCAGAGCCAGTTGAGCTTAACCATGGTGGCCGCCACCTCCACCACCGCCCTTTCCACCTCCTCCATGGCCGCCACCTCCTTTGCCACCGCCTCCTTTTCCACCACCTCCTCCATGGCCACCGCCTCCTTTTCCACCACCTCCTCCATGGCCACCGCCTCCTTTTCCACCACCTCCTCCATGGCCACCACCTCCTTTGCCACCGCCTCCCTTGCCGCCACCTCCTTTGCCACCACCGCCTTTGCCGCCACCTCCATGCCCCCCTCCACCTCCTTTGCCACCACCACCTCCGTGGCCACCATAGGCAGAGCCAAAGAAGGCTGTGAACACTGGAAAGGAAATGAAGAAGCACACATCAGTTGTTAATCATCTGTAAAGATCATTCCTAAAATATCGTTTTCAACATTAAAGTGCTGCTAAGAACACTTTCTTAGCTCTTTAAGTCACATCGTTGTAGAACATATGCTAGGAAATGAAAGAAGGGGTGAACTTCTCAGTCAGCGTTTTTGCAATACCCAAACAGCTATAATGAAAGGTTAAACTTACCCAATGCCACAACGAGTGCTATTTTATAGAGCTGCATCTTCACGGATACGTCTATCCACAATAGAATAAACGATGTGAATGACCGTTTTGCAAGCACACATGGCCTTTTATACAAATGGAGAAGGAAATGAGGACAGTGAATCGAAATAGCCTCAATTGAGAAAGAAAGAAAAGAAATTCCATTTTGAGTTTTTCCTAACCATTTATTTGTGAACTACCAGCATGTTATGTAATATCACCTTGACACTGGATATATTCATTCTTTATTATTTACGTTTTCCTGCTTAGCTATCAGACACATACTGTGCATTAGTAAGGCAGACAGGCGCCCCTTGGCTGTTTCTCTGCTGGATGAAAAGCTGAGTTAGACTGACTCATCCAATGACTTGAAAGTAAATATAGCATACACAAAAAGTGAATGGAGTGAAATCTATAAAATGCAAGAAGAATACATACATGTAAATATCAGGTTGCTGTAAGTCTCGTAGTGCAGTGGAATGGTTCCCTGACTTGCGATGATTGTAACAGACCTTGATTGAAGTGGGCAAAGATAGGTACTGCAAGATTTCATATGATGAAAACATACCACTCCTTATGGAATTAAAAGCAAATGCTACATGGCTCCATTGCCAAATTTGCTGCTAGTGGCACCAAACATAAACCTTTAGTACGATCTATTGAATAATGGACACAGGTATGATCCAACATCCTTTTAAACATAAGAAGTTTAGATTGATATTAAGAGTGTAGGGATAGAAGGTAGCGAGAGGCTGAAAGCAGGTCAAATAGTCATCTACATGTCACACATATACATCATGTTGCTCCAAACATTTAAGGGAAAACAGAACAATCAGTTCAACGCTTGTAGTCTGAATGTTGAATTGATCTCTATGAGCTCTCTCCACATGACTGATATCGTGTATCAAGACTAGTATATGCTAGTGTTAGAAAACCAAGACGTGGCATGCTATCCTCATTTCAATGGGTAAAGAGTAAACTTAATGTTATTGTATTTAAGAATGAGCTCTAAATGGCATACTATTGTGCCTAGCAGATAGTTGAAGAATGTAAGTAAGGCACTGACAGTCATGTAACGGCTATGGACAGATGTGAAGTAAATGGTGTTAGTCATGGTATGCTGCTACCTTAATGATGATGTATTTCTCTAAACTTTCAGGCTTTCTAAGGCACAGAAAGGTCTACACGTGGCCATAAAGAATGTAGGCCTGACATGTTTGGGGACTATTGTGTACAGTAATCAGTTCATTTGATATTGAGGCAAATGTAGTTGAGGGGACATGCTCTGTTTTTCTTCACGTACACAATGAGGACAAACCATTTGAAAAAGCTTGAAAGTGAAATGTGTTCACATGTTACTATGAATGTGTTTTGCGGCAGCCTGCCGAATGTGTGGAGCTGGAACTGATGTACTTGGTTTCACTCCCTTTCATTCGAGCCTCGTCTTAATGTCCCCAATGGACAATGATACAGACCATGCCTGTACTTTCCGACAATAAAGTCAAGAAGTGAATCATTGGCAGTAATGACTTGCGTTTTTCTATGAGGATTCGATGTTAAAAGTAGCATGTTGAAAATGGCATGAAAAGGTATGCGCTTAGTATGTCTGTGTCTCTGATTTACAGAATATGGGCTTCCTTCTTTCTGATTGTTATGTACGTCTCTTATCAGGGAGGACATACATGTTTCTTCTTGAAATTTGCAAGGAAGCAATAAGTAAGTACAAAGTGGAAAGGGCATTGTTTTTGTGAGTTTATTTGACCAGATTTCTTAAAGCTGACATTGTATAGGACGGTGTAGTTAATGAACATATGACCATGATGACACCAGATGTCCAGCATTTGACAGAAATGTGCAGAGCCAGTTGAGCTTAACCATGGTGGCCGCCACCTCCACCACCGCCCTTTCCACCTCCTCCATGGCCGCCACCTCCTTTGCCACCGCCTCCTTTTCCACCACCTCCTCCATGGCCACCACCTCCTTTGCCACCGCCTCCCTTGCCGCCACCTCCTTTGCCACCACCGCCTTTGTCGCCACCTCCATGCCCCCCTCCACCTCCTTTGCCACCACCACCTCCGTGGCTACCATAGGCAGAGCCAAAGAAGGCTGTGAACACTGGAAAGGAAATGAAGAAGCACACATCAGTTGTTAATCATCTGTAAAGAACATCCCTAAAATATCGTTTTCAACATTAAAGTGCTGCTAAGAACACTTTCTTAGCTCTTTAAGTCACATCGTTGTAGAACATATGCTAGGAAATGAAAGAAGGAGTGAACTTCTCAGTCAGCGTTTTTGCAATACCCAAACAGCTATAATGAAAGGTTAAACTTACCCAATGCCACAACCAGTGCTATTTTATAGAGCTGCATCTTCACGGATACGTCTATCCACAATAGAAAAAACGATGTGAATGACCGTTTTGCAAGCACACATGGCTTTTTATACAAATGGAGAAGGAAATGAGGACAGTGAATCGAAATAGCCTCAATTGAGAAAGAAAGAAAAGAAATTCCATTTTGAGTTTTTCCTAACCATTTATTTGTGAACTACCAGCATGTTATGTAATATCACCTTGACGCTGGATATATTCATTCTTTATTATTTACGTTTTCCTGCTTAGCTATCAGACACATACTGTGCATTAGTAAGGCAGACAGGCGCCCCTTGGCTGTTTCTCTGCTGGATGAAAAGCTGGGTTACACTGACTCATCCAATGACTTGAAAGTAAATATAGCATACACAAAAAGTGAATGGAGTGAAATCTATAAAATGCAAGAAGAATACATACATGTAAATATCAGGTTGCTGTAAGTCTCGTAGTGCAGTGGAATGGTTCCCTGACTTGCGATGATTGTAACAGACCTTGATTGAAGTGGGCAAAGATAGGTACTGCAAGCTTTCATATGATGAAAACATACCACTCCTTATGGAATTAAAAGCAAATGCTACATGGCTCCATGGTCAAAGTTGTTGCTAGTGGCACCAAACATAAACCTTTAGTACGATCTATTGAATAATGGACACAGGTATGATCCAACATCCTTTTAAACATAAGAAGTTTAGATTGATATTAAGAGTGTAGGGGTAGAAGTACGGAGAGGCTGAAAGCAGGTCAAATAGTCATCTACATGTCACACATATACATCATGTTGCTCCAAACATTTAAGGGAAAACAGAGCAATCAGTTCAACGCTTGTAGTCTGAATGTTGAATTGATCTCTATGAGCTCTCTCCACATGACTGATATCGTGGATCAAGACTAGTATATGCTAGTGTTAGAAAACCAAGACGTGGCATGCTATCCTCATTTCAATGGGTAAAGAGTAAACTTAATGTTATTGTATTTAAGAATGAGCTCTAAATGGCATACTATTGTGCCTAGCAGATAGTTGAAGAATGTAATTAAGGCACTGACAGTCATGTAACGGCTATGGACAGATGTGAAGTAAATGGTGTTAGTCATGGTATGCTGCTACCTTAATGATGATGTATTTCTCTAAACTTTCAGGCTTTCTAAGGCACAGAAAGGTCTACACGTGGCCATAAAGAATGTAGGCCTGACATGTTTGGGGACTATTGTGTACAGTAATCAGTTCATTTGATATTGAGGCAAATGTAGTTGAGGGGACATGCTCTGTTTTTCTTCACGTACACAATGAGGACAAACCATTTGAAAAAGCTTGAAAGTGAAATGTGTTCACATGTTACTATCAATGTGTTTTGCGGCAGCCTGCCGAATGTGTGGAGCTGGAACTGATGTACTTGGTTTCACTCCCTTTCATTCGAGCCTCGTCTTAATGTCCCCAATGGACAATGATACAGACCATGCCTGTACTTTCCGACAATACAGTCAAGAAGTGAATCATTGGCAGTAATGACTTGCGTTTTTCTATGAGGATTCGATGTTAAAAGTAGCATGTTGAAACTGGCATGAAAAGGTATGCGCTTGGTATGTCTGTGTCTCTGATTTACAGAATATGGGCTTCCTTCTTTCTGATTGTTATGTACGTCTCTTATCAGGGAGGACATACATGTTTCTTCTTGAAATTTGCAAGGAAGCAATAAGTAAGTACAAAGTGGAAAGGGCATTGTTTTTGTGAGTTTATTTGACCAGATTTCTTAAAGCTGACATTGTATAGGACGGTGTAGTTAATGAACATATGACCATGATGACACCAGATGTCCAGCATTTGACAGAAATGTGCAGAGCCAGTTGAGCTTAACCATGGTGGCCGCCACCTCCACCACCGCCCTTTCCACCTCCTCCATGGCCGCCACCTCCTTTGCCACCGCCTCCTTTTCCACCACCTCCTCCATGGCCACCGCCTCCTTTTCCACCACCTCCTCCATGGCCACCGCCTCCTTTTCCACCACCTCCTCCATGGCCACCACCTCCTTTGCCACCGCCTCCCTTGCCGCCACCTCCTTTGCCACCACCGCCTTTGCCGCCACCTCCATGCCCCCCTCCACCTCCTTTGCCACCACCACCTCCGTGGCCACCATAGGCAGAGCCAAAGAAGGCTGTGAACACTGGAAAGGAAATGAAGAAGCACACATCAGTTGTTAATCATCTGTAAAGAACATCCCTAAAATATCGTTTTCAACATTAAAGTGCTGCTAAGAACACTTTCTTAGCTCTTTAAGTCACATCGTTGTAGAACATATGCTGGGAAACGAAAGAAGGGGTGAACTTCTCAGTCAGCGTTTTGCAATACCCAAACAGCTATAATGAAAGGTTAAACTTACCCAATGCCACAACCAGTGCTATTTTATAGAGCTGCATCTCCACGGATACGTCTATCCACAATAGAATAAACGATGTGAATGACCGTTTTGCAAGCACACAGGACCTTTTATACAAATCGAGAAGGAAATGAAGACAGTGAATCGAAATACTCTCAATTGAGAAAGAAAGAAAAGAAATTCCATTTTGAGTTTTTCCTAACCATTTATTTGTGAACTACCAGCATGTTATGTAATATCACCTTGACGCTGGATATATTCATTCTTTATTATTTACGTTTTCCTGCTTAGCTATCAGACACATACTGTGCATTAGTAAGGCAGACAGGCACCCCTTGGCTGTTTCTCTGCTGGATGAAAAGCTGGGTTACACTGACTCATCCAATGACTTGAAAGTAAATATAGCATACACAAAAAGTGAATGGAGTGAAATCTATAAAATGCAAGAAGAATACATACATGTAAATATCAGGTTGCTGTAAGTCTCGTAGTGCAGTGGAATGGTTCCCTGACTTGCGATGATTGTAACAGACCTTGATTGAAGTGGGCAAAGATAGGTACTGCAAGCTTTCATATGATGAAAACATACCACTCCTTATGGAATTAAAAGCAAATGCTACATGTCTCCATTGCCAAAGTTGTTGCTAGTGGCACCAAACATAAACCTTTAGTACGATCTATTGAATAATGGACACAGGTATGATCCAACATCCTTTTAAACATAAGAAGTTTAGATTGATATTAAGAGTGTAGGGGTAGAAGTACGGAGAGGCTGAAAGCAGGTCAAATAGTCATCTACATGTCACACATATACATCATGTTGCTCGAAACATTTAAGGGAAAACAGAGCAATCAGTTCAACGCTTGTAGTCTGAATGTTCAATTGATCTCTATGAGCTCTCTCCACATGACTGATATCGTGGATCAAGACTAGTATATGCTAGTGTTAGAAAACCAAGACGTGGCATGCTATCCTCATTTCAATGGGTAAAGAGTAAACTTAATGTTATTGTATTTAAGAATGAGCTCTAAATGGCATACTATTGTGCCTAGCAGATAGTTGAAGAATGTAATTAAGGCACTGACAGTCATGTAACGGCTATGGACAGATGTGAAGTAAATGGTGTTAGTCATGGTATGCTGCTACCTTAATGATGATGTATTTCTCTAAACTTTCAGGCTTTCTAAGGCACAGAAAGGTCTACACGTGGACATAAAGAATGTAGGCCTGACATGTTTGGGGTCTATTGTGTACAGTAATCAGTTCATTTGATATTGAGGCAAATGTAGTTGAGGGGACATGCTCTGTTTTTCTTCACGTACACAATGAGGACAAACCATTTGAAAAAGCTTGAAAGTGAAATGTGTTCACATGTTACTATCAATGTGTTTTGCGGCAGCCTGCCGAATGTGTGGAGCTGGAACTGATGTACTTGGTTTCACTCCCTTTCATTCGAGCCTCGTCTTAATGTCCCCAATGGACAATGATACAGACCATGCCTGTACTTTCCGACAATACAGTCAAGAAGTGAATCATTGGCAGTAATGACTTGCGTTTTTCTATGAGGATTCGATGTTAAAAGTAGCATGTTGAAACTGGCATGAAAAGGTATGCGCTTGGTATGTCTGTGTCTCTGATTTACAGAATATGGGCTTCCTTCTTTCTGATTGTTATGTACGTCTCTTATCAGGGAGGACATACATGTTTCTTCTTGAAATTTGCAAGGAAGCAATAAGTAAGTACAAAGTGGAAAGGGCATTGTTTTTGTGAGTTTATTTGACCAGATTTCTTAAAGCTGACATTGTATAGGACGGTGTAGTTAATGAACATATGACCATGATGACACCAGATGTCCAGCATTTGACAGAAATGTGCAGAGCCAGTTGAGCTTAACCATGGTGGCCGCCACCTCCACCACCGCCCTTTCCACCTCCTCCATGGCCGCCACCTCCTTTGCCACCGCCTCCTTTTCCACCACCTCCTCCATGGCCACCGCCTCCTTTTCCACCACCTCCTCCATGGCCACCGCCTCCTTTTCCACCACCTCCTCCATGGCCACCACCTCCTTTGCCACCGCCTCCCTTGCCGCCACCTCCTTTGCCACCACCGCCTTTGCCGCCACCTCCATGCCCCCCTCCACCTCCTTTGCCACCACCACCTCCGTGGCCACCATAGGCAGAGCCAAAGAAGGCTGTGAACACTGGAAAGGAAATGAAGAAGCACACATCAGTTGTTAATCATCTGTAAAGAACATCCCTAAAATATCGTTTTCAACATTAAAGTGCTGCTAAGAACACTTTCTTAGCTCTTTAAGTCACATCGTTGTAGAACATATGCTGGGAAACGAAAGAAGGGGTGAACTTCTCAGTCAGCGTTTTGCAATACCCAAACAGCTATAATGAAAGGTTAAACTTACCCAATGCCACAACCAGTGCTATTTTATAGAGCTGCATCTCCACGGATACGTCTATCCACAATAGAATAAACGATGTGAATGACCGTTTTGCAAGCACACAGGACCTTTTATACAAATCGAGAAGGAAATGAAGACAGTGAATCGAAATACTCTCAATTGAGAAAGAAAGAAAAGAAATTCCATTTTGAGTTTTTCCTAACCATTTATTTGTGAACTACCAGCATGTTATGTAATATCACCTTGACGCTGGATATATTCATTCTTTATTATTTACGTTTTCCTGCTTAGCTATCAGACACATACTGTGCATTAGTAAGACAGACAGGCGCCCCTTGGCTGTTTCTCTGCTGGATGAAAAGCTGGGTTACACTGACTCATCCAATGACTTGAAAGTAAATATAGCATACACAAAAAGTGAATGGAGTGAAATCTATAAAATGCAAGAAGAATACATACATGTAAATATCAGGTTGCTGTAAGTCTCGTAGTGCAGTGGAATGGTTCCCTGACTTGCGATGATTGTAACAGACCTTGATTGAAGTGGGCAAAGATAGGTACTGCAAGCTTTCATATGATGAAAACATACCACTCCTTATGGAATTAAAAGCAAATGCTACATGTCTCCATGGCCAAAGTTGTTGCTAGTGGCACCAAACATAAACCTTTAGTACGATCTATTGAATAATGGACACAGGTATGATCCAACATCCTTTTAAACATAAGAAGTTTAGATTGATATTAAGAGTGTAGGGGTAGAAGTACGGAGAGGCTGAAAGCAGGTCAAATAGTCATCTACATGTCACACATATACATCATGTTGCTCGAAACATTTAAGGGAAAACAGAGCAATCAGTTCAACGCTTGTAGTCTGAATGTTCAATTGATCTCTATGAGCTCTCTCCACATGACTGATATCGTGGATCAAGACTAGTATATGCTAGTGTTAGAAAACCAAGACGTGGCATGCTATCCTCATTTCAATGGGTAAAGAGTAAACTTAATGTTATTGTATTTAAGAATGAGCTCTAAATGGCATACTATTGTGCCTAGCAGATAGTTGAAGAATGTAATTAAGGCACTGACAGTCATGTAACGGCTATGGACAGATGTGAAGTAAATGGTGTTAGTCATGGTATGCTGCTACCTTAATGATGATGTATTTCTCTAAACTTTCAGGCTTTCTAAGGCACAGAAAGGTCTACACGTGGACATAAAGAATGTAGGCCTGACATGTTTGGGGTCTATTGTGTACAGTAATCAGTTCATTTGATATTGAGGCAAATGTAGTTGAGGGGACATGCTCTGTTTTTCTTCACGTACACAATGAGGACAAACCATTTGAAAAAGCTTGAAAGTGAAATGTGTTTACATGTTACTATCAATGTGTTTTGCGGCAGCCTGCCGAATGTGTGGAGCTGGAACTGATGTACTTGGTTTCACTCCCTTTCATTCGAGCCTCGTCTTAATGTCCCCAATGGACAATGATACAGACCATGCCTGTACTTTCCGACAATACAGTCAAGAAGTGAATCATTGGCAGTAATGACTTGCGTTTTTCTATGAGGATTCGATGTTAAAAGTAGCATGTTGAAACTGGCATGAAAAGGTATGCGCTTGGTATGTCTGTGTCTCTGATTTACAGAATATGGGCTTCCTTCTTTCTGATTGTTATGTACGTCTCTTATCAGGGAGGACATACATGTTTCTTCTTGAAATTTGCAAGGAAGCAATAAGTAAGTACAAAGTGGAAAGGGCATTGTTTTTGTGAGTTTATTTGACCAGATTTCTTAAAGCTGACATTGTATAGGACGGTGTAGTTAATGAACATATGACCATGATGACACCAGATGTCCAGCATTTGACAGAAATGTGCAGAGCCAGTTGAGCTTAACCATGGTGGCCGCCACCTCCACCACCGCCCTTTCCACCTCCTCCATGGCCGCCACCTCCTCCATGGCCACCGCCTCCTTTTCCACCACCTCCTCCATGGCCACCGCCTCCTTTTCCACCACCTCCTCCATGGCCACCACCTCCTTTGCCACCGCCTCCCTTGCCGCCACCTCCTTTGCCACCACCGCCTTTGCCGCCACCTCCATGCCCCCCTCCACCTCCTTTGCCACCACCACCTCCGTGGCCACCATAGGCAGAGCCAAAGAAGGCTGTGAACACTGGAAAGGAAATGAAGAAGCACACATCAGTTGTTAATCATCTGTAAAGAACATCCCTAAAATATCGTTTTCAACATTAAAGTGCTGCTAAGAACACTTTCTTAGCTCTTTAAGTCAAATCGTTGTAGAACATATGCTGGGAAACGAAAGAAGGGGTGAACTTCTCAGTCAGCGTTTTGCAATACCCAAACAGCTATAATGAAAGGTTAAACTTACCCAATGCCACAACCAGTGCTATTTTATAGAGCTGCATCTTCACGGATACGTCTATCCACAATAGAATAAACGATGTGAATGACCGTTTTGCAAGCACACAGGGCCTTTTATACAAATGGAGAAGGAAATGAGGACAGTGAATCGAAATAGCCTCAATTGAGAAAGAAAGAAAAGAAATTCCATTTTGAGTTTTTCCTAACCATTTATTTGTGAACTACCAGCATGTTATGTAATATCACCTTGACACTGGATATATTCATTCTTTATTATTTACGTTTTCCTGCTTAGCTATCAGACACATACTGTGCATTAGTAAGGCAGACAGGCGCCCCTTGGCTGTTTCTCTGCTGGATGAAAAGCTGGGTTACACTGACTCATCCAATGACTTGAAAGTAAATATAGCATACACAAAAAGTGAATGGAGTGAAATCTATAAAATGCAAGAAGAATACATACATGTAAATATCAGGTTGCTGTAAGTCTCGTAGTGCAGTGGAATGGTTCCCTGACTTGCGATGATTGTGACAGACCTTGATTGAAGTGGGCAAAGATAGGTACTGCAAGATTTCATATGATGAAAACATACCACTCCTTATGGAATTAAAAGCAAATGCTACATGGCTCCATTGCCAAATTTGCTGCTATTGGCACCAAACATAAACCTTTAGTACGATCTATTGAATAATGGACACAGGTATGATCCAACATCCTTTTAAACATAAGAAGTTTAGATTGATATTAAGAGTGTAGGGATAGAAGGTAGCGAGAGGCTGAAAGCAGGTCAAATAGTCATCTACATGTCACACATATACATCATGTTGCTCCAAACATTTAAGGGAAAACAGAACAATCAGTTCAACGCTTGTAGTCTGAATGTTCAATTGATCTCTATGAGCTCTCTCCACATGACTGATATCGTGTATCAAGACTAGTATATGCTAGTGTTAGAAAACGTAGACGTGGCATGCTATCCTCATTTCAATGTGTAAAGAGTAAACTTAATGTGATTGTATTTAAGAATGAGCTCTAAATGGCATACTATTGTGCCTAGCAGATAGTTGAAGAATGTAATTAAGGCACTGACTGTCATGTAACGGCTATGGACAGATGTGAAGTAAATGGAAATGGTGTTAGTCATGGTATGCTGCTACCTTAATGATGATGTATTTCTCTAAAGTTTCAGGCTTTCTAAGGCACAGAAAGGTCTACACGTGGCCATAAAGAATGTAGACCTGACATGTTTGGGGACTATTGTGTACAGTAATCAGTTCATTTGATATTGAGGCAAATGTAGTTGAGGGGACATGCTCTGTTTTTCTTCACGTACACAATGAGGACAAACCATTTGAAAAAGCTTGAAAGTGAAATGTGTTCACATGTTACTATGAATGTGTTTTGCGGCAGCCTGCCGAATGTGTGGAGCTGGAACTGATGTACTTGGTTTCACTCCCTTTCATTCGAGCCTCGTCTTAATGTCCCCAATGGACAATGATACAGACCATGCCTGTACTTTCCGACAATACAGTCAAGAAGTGAATCATTGGCAGTAATGACTTGCGTTTTTCTATGAGGATTCGATGTTAAAAGTAGCATGTTGAAACTGGCATGAAAAGGTATGCGCTTGGTATGTCTGTGTCTCTGATTTACAGAATATGGGCTTCCTTCTTTCTGATTGTTATGTACGTCTCTTATCAGGGAGGACATACATGTTTCTTCTTGAAATTTGCAAGGAAGCAGTAAGTAAGTACAAAGTGGAAAGGACATTGTTTTTGTGAGTTTATTTGACCAGATTTCTTAAAGCTGACATTGTATAGGACGGTGTAGTTAATGAACATATGACCATGATGACACCAGATGTCCAGCATTTGACAGAAATGTGCAGAGCCAGTTGAGCTTAACCATGGTGGCCGCCACCTCCACCACCGCCCTTTCCACCTCCTCCATGGCCGCCACCTCCTTTGCCACCGCCTCCTTTTCCACCACCTCCTCCATGGCCACCGCCTCCTTTTCCACCACCTCCTCCATGGCCACCGCCTCCTTTTCCACCACCTCCTCCATGGCCACCACCTCCTTTCCCACCGCCTCCCTTGCCGCCACCTCCTTTGCCACCACCGCCTTTGCCGCCACCTCCATGCCCCCCTCCACCTCCTTTGCCACTACCACCTCCGTGGCCACCATAGGCAGAGCCAAAGAAGGCTGTGAACACTGGAAAGGAAATGAAGAAGCACACATCAGTTGTTAATCATCTGTAAAGATCATTCCTAAATTATCGTTTTCAACATTAAAGTGCTGCTAAGAACACTTTCTTAGCTCTTTATGTCACATCGTTGTAGAACATATGCTAGGAAATGAAAGAAGGGGTGAACTTCTCAGTCAGCGTTTTGCAATACCCAAACAGCTATAATGAAAGGTTAAACTTACCCAATGCCACAACCAGTGCTATTTTATAGAGCTGCATCTTCACGGATACGTCTATCCACAATAGAATAAACGATGTGAATGACCGTTTTGCAAGCACACAGGGCCTTTTATACAAATGGAGAAGGAAATGAAGACAGTGAATCGAAATAGCCTCAATTGAGAAAGAAAGAAAAGAAATTCCATTTTGAGTTTTTCCTAACCATTTATTTGTGAACTACCAGCATGTTATGTAATATCACCTTGACACTGGATATATTCATTCTTTATTATTTACGTTTTCCTGCTTAGCTATCAGACACATACTGTGCATTAGTAAGGCAGACAGGCGCCCCTTGGCTGTTTCTCTGCTGGATGAAAAGCTGGGTTACACTGACTCATCCAATGACTTGAAAGTAAATATAGCATACACAAAAAGTGAATGGAGTGAAATCTATAAAATGCAAGAAGAATACATACATGTAAATATCAGGTTGCTGTAAGTCTCGTAGTGCAGTGGAATGGTTCCCTGACTTGCGATGATTGTGACAGACCTTGATTGAAGTGGGCAAAGATAGGTACTGCAAGATTTCATATGATGAAAACATACCACTCCTTATGGAATTAAAAGCAAATGCTACATGGCTCCATTGCCAAATTTGCTGCTATTGGCACCAAACATAAACCTTTAGTACGATCTATTGAATAATGGACACAGGTATGATCCAACATCCTTTTAAACATAAGAAGTTTAGATTGATATTAAGAGTGTAGGGATAGAAGGTAGCGAGAGGCTGAAAGCAGGTCAAATAGTCATCTACATGTCACACATATACATCATGTTGCTCCAAACATTTAAGGGAAAACAGAACAATCAGTTCAACGCTTGTAGTCTGAATGTTCAATTGATCTCTATGAGCTCTCTCCACATGACTGATATCGTGTATCAAGACTAGTATATGCTAGTGTTAGAAAACGTAGACGTGGCATGCTATCCTCATTTCAATGTGTAAAGAGTAAACTTAATGTGATTGTATTTAAGAATGAGCTCTAAATGGCATACTATTGTGCCTAGCAGATAGTTGAAGAATGTAATTAAGGCACTGACTGTCATGTAACGGCTATGGACAGATGTGAAGTAAATGGAAATGGTGTTAGTCATGGTATGCTGCTACCTTAATGATGATGTATTTCTCTAAAGTTTCAGGCTTTCTAAGGCACAGAAAGGTCTACACGTGGCCATAAAGAATGTAGACCTGACATGTTTGGGGACTATTGTGTACAGTAATCAGTTCATTTGATATTGAGGCAAATGTAGTTGAGGGGACATGCTCTGTTTTTCTTCACGTACACAATGAGGACAAACCATTTGAAAAAGCTTGAAAGTGAAATGTGTTCACATGTTACTATGAATGTGTTTTGCGGCAGCCTGCCGAATGTGTGGAGCTGGAACTGATGTACTTGGTTTCACTCCCTTTCATTCGAGCCTCGTCTTAATGTCCCCAATGGACAATGATACAGACCATGCCTGTACTTTCCGACAATACAGTCAAGAAGTGAATCATTGGCAGTAATGACTTGCGTTTTTCTATGAGGATTCGATGTTAAAAGTAGCATGTTGAAACTGGCATGAAAAGGTATGCGCTTGGTATGTCTGTGTCTCTGATTTACAGAATATGGGCTTCCTTCTTTCTGATTGTTATGTACGTCTCTTATCAGGGAGGACATACATGTTTCTTCTTGAAATTTGCAAGGAAGCAGTAAGTAAGTACAAAGTGGAAAGGACATTGTTTTTGTGAGTTTATTTGACCAGATTTCTTAAAGCTGACATTGTATAGGACCGTGTAGTTAATGAACATATGACCATGATGACACCAGATGTCCAGCATTTGACAGAAATGTGCAGAGCCAGTTGAGCTTAACCATGGTGGCCGCCACCTCCACCACCGCCCTTTCCACCTCCTCCATGGCCGCCACCTCCTTTGCCACCGCCTCCTTTTCCACCACCTCCTCCATGGCCACCGCCTCCTTTTCCACCACCTCCTCCATGGCCACCGCCTCCTTTTCCACCACCTCCTCCATGGCCACCACCTCCTTTGCCACCGCCTCCCTTGCCGCCACCTCCTTTGCCACCACCGCCTTTGCCGCCACCTCCATGCCCCCCTCCACCTCCTTTGCCACCACCACCTCCGTGGCCACCATAGGCAGAGCCAAAGAAGGCTGTGAACACTGGAAAGGAAATGAAGAAGCACACATCAGTTGTTAATCATCTGTAAAGATCATTCCTAAATTATCGTTTTCAACATTAAAGTGCTGCTAAGAACACTTTCTTAGCTCTTTATGTCACATCGTTGTAGAACATATGCTAGGAAATGAAAGAAGGGGTGAACTTCTCAGTCAGCGTTTTGCAATACCCAAACAGCTATAATGAAAGGTTAAACTTACCCAATGCCACAACCAGTGCTATTTTATAGAGCTGCATCTTCACGGATACGTCTATCCACAATAGAATAAACGATGTGAATGACCGTTTTGCAAGCACACAGGGCCTTTTATACAAATGGAGAAGGAAATGAGGACAGTGAATCGAAATAGCCTCAATTGAGAAAGAAAGAAAAGAAATTCCATTTTGAGTTTTTCCTAACCATTTATTTGTGAACTACCAGCATGTTATGTAATATCACCTTGACACTGGATATATTCATTCTTTATTATTTACGTTTTCCTGCTTAGCTATCAGACACATACTGTGCATTAGTAAGGCAGACAGGCGCCCCTTGGCTGTTTCTCTGCTGGATGAAAAGCTGGGTTACACTGACTCATCCAATGACTTGAAAGTAAATATAGCATACACAAAAAGTGAATGGAGTGAAATCTATAAAATGCAAGAAGAATACATACATGTAAATATCAGGTTGCTGTAAGTCTCGTAGTGCAGTGGAATGGTTCCCTGACTTGCGATGATTGTAACAGACCTTGATTGAAGTGGGCAAAGATAGGTACTGCAAGATTTCATATGATGAAAACGTACCACTCCTTATGGAATTAAAAGCAAATGCTACATGGCTCCATTGCCAAATTTGCTGCTAGTGGCACCAAACATAAACCTTTAGTACGATCTATTGAATAATGGACACAGGTATGATCCAACATCCTTTTAAACATAAGAAGTTTAGATTGATATTAAGAGTGTAGGGATAGAAGGTAGCGAGAGGCTGAAAGCAGGTCAAATAGTCATCTACATGTCACACATATACATCATGTTGCTCCAAACATTTAAGGGAAAACAGAACAATCAGTTCAACGCTTGTAGTCTGAATGTTCAATTGATCTCTATGAGCTCTCTCCACATGACGATGTCGTGTATCAAGACTAGTATATGCTAGTGTTAGAAAACGTAGACGTGGCATGCTATCCTCATTTCAATGTGTAAAGAGTAAACTTAATGTGATTGTATTTAAGAATGAGCTCTAAATGGCATACTATTGTGCCTAGCAGATAGTTGAAGAATGTAATTAAGGCACTGACAGTCATGTAACGGCTATGGACAGATGTGAAGTAAATGGTGTTAGTCATGGTATGCTGCTACCTTAATGATGATGTATTTCTCTAAAGTTTCAGGCTTTCTAAGGCACAGAAAGGTCTACACGTGGCCATAAAGAATGTAGACCTGACATGTTTGGGGACTATTGTGTACAGTAATCAGTTCATTTGATATTGAGGCAAATGTAGTTGAGGGGACATGCTCTGTTTTTCTTCACGTACACAATGAGGACAAACCATTTGAAAAAGCTTGAAAGTGAAATGTGTTCACATGTTACTATGAATGTGTTTTGCGGCAGCCTGCCGAATGTGTGGAGCTGGAACTGATGTACTTGGTTTCACTCCCTTTCATTCGAGCCTCGTCTTAATGTCCCCAATGGACAATGATACAGACCATGCCTGTACTTTCCGACAATACAGTCAAGAAGTGAATCATTGGCAGTAATGACTTGCGTTTTTCTATGAGGATTCGATGTTAAAAGTAGCATGTTGAAACTGGCATGAAAAGGTATGCGCTTGGTATGTCTGTGTCTCTGATTTACAGAATATGGGCTTCCTTCTTTCTGATTGTTATGTACGTCTCTTATCAGGGAGGACATACATGTTTCTTCTTGAAATTTGCAAGGAAGCAATAAGTAAGTACAAAGTGGAAAGGGCATTGTTTTTGTGAGTTTATTTGACCAGATTTCTTAAAGCTGACATTGTATAGGACGGTGTAGTTAATGAACATATGACCATGATGACACCAGATGTCCAGCATTTGACAGAAATGTGCAGAGCCAGTTGAACTTAACCATGGTGGCCGCCACCTCCACCACCGCCCTTTCCACCTCCTCCATGGCCGCCACCTCCTTTGCCACCGCCTCCTTTTCCACCACCTCCTCCATGGCCACCGCCTCCTTTTCCACCACCTCCTCCATGGCCACCGCCTCCTTTTCCACCACCTCCTCCATGGCCACCACCTCCTTTGCCACCGCCTCCCTTGCCGCCACCTCCTTTGCCACCACCGCCTTTGCCGCCACCTCCATGCCCCCCTCCACCTCCTTTGCCACCACCACCTCCGTGGCCACCATAGGCAGAGCCAAAGAAGGCTGTGAACACTGGAAAGGAAATGAAGAAGCACACATCAGTTGTTAATCATCTGTAAAGATCATTCCTAAAATATCGTTTTCAACATTAAAGTGCTGCTAAGAACACTTTCTTAGCTCTTTAAGTCACATCGTTGTAGAACATATGCTAGGAAATGAAAGAAGGGGTGAACTTCTCAGTCAGCGTTTTTGCAATACCCAAACAGCTATAATGAAAGGTTAAACTTACCCAATGCCACAACCAGTGCTATTTTATAGAGCTGCATCTTCACGGATACGTCTATCCACAATAGAATAAACGATGTGAATGACCGTTTTGCAAGCACACAGGGCCTTTTATACAAATGGAGAAGGAAATGAGGACAGTGAATCGAAATAGCCTCAATTGAGAAAGAAAGAAAAGAAATTCCATTTTGAGTTTTTCCTAACCATTTATTTGTGAACTACCAGCATGTTATGTAATATCACCTTGACACTGGATATATTCATTCTTTATTATTTACGTTTTCCTGCTTAGCTATCAGACACATACTGTGCATTAGTAAGGCAGACAGGCGCCCCTTGGCTGTTTCTCTGCTGGATGAAAAGCTGGGTTACACTGACTCATCCAATGACTTGAAAGTAAATATAGCATACACAAAAAGTGAATGGAGTGAAATCTATAAAATGCAAGAAGAATACATACATGTAAATATCAGGTTGCTGTAAGTCTCGTAGTGCAGTGGAATGGTTTCCTGACTTGCGATGATTGTAACAGACCTTGATTGAAGTGGGCAAAGATAGGTACTGCAAGATTTCATATGATGAAAACGTACCACTCCTTATGGAATTAAAAGCAAATGCTACATGGCTCCATTGCCAAATTTGCTGCTAGTGGCACCAAACATAAACCTTTAGTACGATCTATTGAATAATGGACACAGGTATGATCCAACATCCTTTTAAACATAAGAAGTTTAGATTGATATTAAGAGTGTAGGGATAGAAGGTAGCGAGAGGCTGAAAGCAGGTCAAATAGTCATCTACATGTCACACATATACATCATGTTGCTCCAAACATTTAAGGGAAAACAGAACAATCAGTTCAACGCTTGTAGTCTGAATGTTCAATTGATCTCTATGAGCTCTCTCCACATGACTGATATCGTGTATCAAGACTAGTATATGCTAGTGTTAGAAAACGTAGACGTGGCATGCTATCCTCATTTCAATGTGTAAAGAGTAAACTTAATGTGATTGTATTTAAGAATGAGCTCTAAATGGCATACTATTGTGCCTAGCAGATAGTTGAAGAATGTAATTAAGGCACTGACTGTCATGTAACGGCTATGGACAGATGTGAAGTAAATGGTGTTAGTCATGGTATGCTGCTACCTTAATGATGATGTATTTCTCTAAAGTTTCAGGCTTTCTAAGGCACAGAAAGGTCTACACGTGGCCATAAAGAATGTAGACCTGACATGTTTGGGGACTATTGTGTACAGTAATCAGTTCATTTGATATTGAGGCAAATGTAGTTGAGGGGACATGCTCTGTTTTTCTTCACGTAAACAATGAGGACAAATCATTTGAAAAAGCTTGAAAGTGAAATGTGTTCACATGTTACTATGAATGTGTTTTGCGGCAGCCTGCCGAATGTGTGGAGCTGGAACTGATGTACTTGGTTTCACTCCCTTTCATTCGAGCCTCGTCTTAATGTCCCCAATGGACAATGATACAGACCATGCCTGTACTTTCCGACAATACAGTCAAGAAGTGAATCATTGGCAGTAATGACTTGCGTTTTTCTATGAGGATTCGATGTTAAAAGTAGCATGTTGAAACTGGCATGAAAAGGTATGCGCTTGGTATGTCTGTGTCTCTGATTTACAGAATATGGGCTTCCTTCTTTCTGATTGTTATGTACGTCTCTTATCAGGGAGGACATACATGTTTCTTCTTGAAATTTGCAAGGAAGCAATAAGTAAGTACAAAGTGGAAAGGGCATTGTTTTTGTGAGTTTATTTGACCAGATTTCTTAAAGCTGACATTGTATAGGACGGTGTAGTTAATGAACATATGACCATGATGACACCAGATGTCCAGCATTTGACAGAAATGTGCAGAGCCAGTTGAACTTAACCATGGTGGCCGCCACCTCCACCACCGCCCTTTCCACCTCCTCCATGGCCGCCACCTCCTTTGCCACCGCCTCCTTTTCCACCACCTCCTCCATGGCCACCGCCTCCTTTTCCACCACCTCCTCCATGGCCACCGCCTCCTTTTCCACCACCTCCTCCATGGCCACCACCTCCTTTGCCACCGCCTCCCTTGCCGCCACCTCCTTTGCCACCACCGCCTTTGCCGCCACCTCCATGCCCCCCTCCACCTCCTTTGCCACCACCACCTCCGTGGCCACCATAGGCAGAGCCAAAGAAGGCTGTGAACACTGGAAAGGAAATGAAGAAGCACACATCAGTTGTTAATCATCTGTAAAGATCATTCCTAAAATATCGTTTTCAACATTAAAGTGCTGCTAAGAACACTTTCTTAGCTCTTTAAGTCACATCGTTGTAGAACATATGCTAGGAAATGAAAGAAGGGGTGAACGTCTCAGTCAGCGTTTTGCAATACCCAAACAGCTATAATGAAAGGTTAAACTTACCCAATGCCACAACCAGTGCTATTTTATAGAGCTGCATCTTCACGGATACGTCTATCCACAATAGAATAAACGATGTGAATGACCGTTTTGCAAGCACACAGGGCCTTTTATACAAATGGAGAAGGAAATGAAGACAGTGAATCGAAATAGCCTCAATTGAGAAAGAAAGAAAAGAAATTCCATTTTGAGTTTTCCTAACCATTTATTTGTGAACTACCAGCATGTTATGTAATATCACCTTGACACTGGATATATTCATTCTTTATTATTTACGTTTTCCTGCTTAGCTATCAGACACATACTGTGCATTAGTAAGGCAGACAGGCGCCCCTTGGCTGTTTCTCTGCTGGATGAAAAGCTGAGTTACACTGACTCATCCAATGACTTGAAAGTAAATATAGCATACACAAAAAGTGAATGGAGTGAAATCTATAAAATGCAAGAAGAATACATACATGTAAATATCAGGTTGCTGTAAGTCTCGTAGTGCAGTGGAATGGTTTCCTGACTTGCGATGATTGTAACAGACCTTGATTGAAGTGGGCAAAGATAGGTACTGCAAGATTTCATATGATGAAAACGTACCACTCCTTATGGAATTAAAAGCAAATGCTACATGGCTCCATTGCCAAATTTGCTGCTAGTGGCACCAAACATAAACCTTTAGTACGATCTATTGAATAATGGACACAGGTATGATCCAACATCCTTTTAAACATAAGAAGTTTAGATTGATATTAAGAGTGTAGGGATAGAAGGTAGCGAGAGGCTGAAAGCAGGTCAAATAGTCATCTACATGTCACACATATACATCATGTTGCTCCAAACATTTAAGGGAAAACAGAACAATCAGTTCAACGCTTGTAGTCTGAATGTTCAATTGATCTCTATGAGCTCTCTCCACATGACTGATATCGTGTATCAAGACTAGTATATGCTAGTGTTAGAAAACGTAGACGTGGCATGCTATCCTCATTTCAATGTGTAAAGAGTAAACTTAATGTGATTGTATTTAAGAATGAGCTCTAAATGGCATACTATTGTGCCTAGCAGATAGTTGAAGAATGTAATTAAGGCACTGACTGTCATGTAACGGCTATGGACAGATGTGAAGTAAATGGTGTTAGTCATGGTATGCTGCTACCTTAATGATGATGTATTTCTCTAAAGTTTCAGGCTTTCTAAGGCACAGAAAGGTCTACACGTGGCCATAAAGAATGTAGACCTGACATGTTTGGGGACTATTGTGTACAGTAATCAGTTCATTTGATATTGAGGCAAATGTAGTTGAGGGGACATGCTCTGTTTTTCTTCACGTACACAATGAGGACAAACCATTTGAAAAAGCTTGAAAGTGAAATGTGTTCACATGTTACTATGAATGTGTTTTGCGGCAGCCTGCCGAATGTGTGGAGCTGGAACTGATGTACTTGGTTTCACTCCCTTTCATTCGAGCCTCGTCTTAATGTCCCCAATGGACAATGATACAGACCATGCCTGTACTTTCCGACAATACAGTCAAGAAGTGAATCATTGGCAGTAATGACTTGCGTTTTTCTATGAGGATTCGATGTTAAAAGTAGCATGTTGAAACTGGCATGAAAAGGTATGCGCTTGGTATGTCTGTGTCTCTGATTTACAGAATATGGGCTTCCTTCTTTCTGATTGTTATGTACGTCTCTTATCAGGGAGGACATACATGTTTCTTCTTGAAATTTGCAAGGAAGCAATAAGTAAGTACAAAGTGGAAAGGGCATTGTTTTTGTGAGTTTATTTGACCAGATTTCTTAAAGCTGACATTGTATAGGACGGTGTAGTTAATGAACATATGACCATGATGACACCAGATGTCCAGCATTTGACAGAAATGTGCAGAGCCAGTTGAACTTAACCATGGTGGCCGCCACCTCCACCACCGCCCTTTCCACCTCCTCCATGGCCGCCACCTCCTTTGCCACCGCCTCCTTTTCCACCACCTCCTCCATGGCCACCGCCTCCTTTTCCACCACCTCCTCCATGGCCACCGCCTCCTTTTCCACCACCTCCTCCATGGCCACCACCTCCTTTGCCACCGCCTCCCTTGCCGCCACCTCCTTTGCCACCACCGCCTTTGCCGCCACCTCCATGCCCCCCTCCACCTCCTTTGCCACCACCACCTCCGTGGCCACCATAGGCAGAGCCAAAGAAGGCTGTGAACACTGGAAAGGAAATGAAGAAGCACACATCAGTTGTTAATCATCTGTAAAGATCATTCCTAAAATATCGTTTTCAACATTAAAGTGCTGCTAAGAACACTTTCTTAGCTCTTTAAGTCACATCGTTGTAGAACATATGCTAGGAAATGAAAGAAGGGGTGAACGTCTCAGTCAGCGTTTTGCAATACCCAAACAGCTATAATGAAAGGTTAAACTTACCCAATGCCACAACCAGTGCTATTTTATAGAGCTGCATCTTCACGGATACGTCTATCCACAATAGAATAAACGATGTGAATGACCGTTTTGCAAGCACACAGGGCCTTTTATACAAATGGAGAAGGAAATGAAGACAGTGAATCGAAATAGCCTCAATTGAGAAAGAAAGAAAAGAAATTCCATTTTGAGTTTTCCTAACCATTTATTTGTGAACTACCAGCATGTTATGTAATATCACCTTGACACTGGATATATTCATTCTTTATTATTTACGTTTTCCTGCTTAGCTATCAGACACATACTGTGCATTAGTAAGGCAGACAGGCGCCCCTTGGCTGTTTCTCTGCTGGATGAAAAGCTGAGTTACACTGACTCATCCAATGACTTGAAAGTAAATATAGCATACACAAAAAGTGAATGGAGTGAAATCTATAAAATGCAAGAAGAATACATACATGTAAATATCAGGTTGCTGTAAGTCTCGTAGTGCAGTGGAATGGTTCCCTGACTTGCGATGATTGTAACAGACCTTGATTGAAGTGGGCAAAGATAGGTACTGCAAGATTTCATATGATGAAAACGTACCACTCCTTATGGAATTAAAAGCAAATGCTACATGGCTCCATTGCCAAATTTGCTGCTAGTGGCACCAAACATAAACCTTTAGTACGATCTATTGAATAATGGACACAGGTATGATCCAACATCCTTTTAAACATAAGAAGTTTAGATTGATATTAAGAGTGTAGGGATAGAAGGTAGCGAGAGGCTGAAAGCAGGTCAAATAGTCATCTACATGTCACACATATACATCATGTTGCTCCAAACATTTAAGGGAAAACAGAACAATCAGTTCAACGCTTGTAGTCTGAATGTTCAATTGATCTCTATGAGCTCTCTCCACATGACTGATATCGTGTATCAAGACTAGTATATGCTAGTGTTAGAAAACGTAGACGTGGCATGCTATCCTCATTTCAATGTGTAAAGAGTAAACTTAATGTGATTGTATTTAAGAATGAGCTCTAAATGGCATACTATTGTGCCTAGCAGATAGTTGAAGAATGTAATTAAGGCACTGACTGTCATGTAACGGCTATGGACAGATGTGAAGTAAATGGTGTTAGTCATGGTATGCTGCTACCTTAATGATGATGTATTTCTCTAAAGTTTCAGGCTTTCTAAGGCACAGAAAGGTCTACACGTGGCCATAAAGAATGTAGACCTGACATGTTTGGGGACTATTGTGTACAGTAATCAGTTCATTTGATATTGAGGCAAATGTAGTTGAGGGGACATGCTCTGTTTTTCTTCACGTACACAATGAGGACAAACCATTTGAAAAAGCTTGAAAGTGAAATGTGTTCACATGTTACTATGAATGTGTTTTGCGGCAGCCTGCCGAATGTGTGGAGCTGGAACTGATGTACTTGGTTTCACTCCCTTTCATTCGAGCCTCGTCTTAATGTCCCCAATGGACAATGATACAGACCATGCCTGTACTTTCCGACAATACAGTCAAGAAGTGAATCATTGGCAGTAATGACTTGCGTTTTTCTATGAGGATTCGATGTTAAAAGTAGCATGTTGAAACTGGCATGAAAAGGTATGCGCTTGGTATGTCTGTGTCTCTGATTTACAGAATATGGGCTTCCTTCTTTCTGATTGTTATGTACGTCTCTTATCAGGGAGGACATACATGTTTCTTCTTGAAATTTGCAAGGAAGCAATAAGTAAGTACAAAGTGGAAAGGGCATTGTTTTTGTGAGTTTATTTGACCAGATTTCTTAAAGCTGACATTGTATAGGACGGTGTAGTTAATGAACATATGACCATGATGACACCAGATGTCCAGCATTTGACAGAAATGTGCAGAGCCAGTTGAACTTAACCATGGTGGCCGCCACCTCCACCACCGCCCTTTCCACCTCCTCCATGGCCGCCACCTCCTTTGCCACCGCCTCCTTTTCCACCACCTCCTCCATGGCCACCGCCTCCTTTTCCACCACCTCCTCCATGGCCACCGCCTCCTTTTCCACCACCTCCTCCATGGCCACCACCTCCTTTCCCACCGCCTCCCTTGCCGCCACCTCCTTTGCCACCACCGCCTTTGCCGCCACCTCCATGCCCCCCTCCACCTCCTTTGCCACCACCACCTCCGTGGCCACCATAGGCAGAGCCAAAGAAGGCTGTGAACACTGGAAAGGAAATGAAGAAGCACACATCAGTTGTTAATCATCTGTAAAGATCATTCCTAAAATATCGTTTTCAACATTAAAGTGCTGCTAAGAACACTTTCTTAGCTCTTTAAGTCACATCGTTGTAGAACATATGCTAGGAAATGAAAGAAGGGGTGAACGTCTCAGTCAGCGTTTTGCAATACCCAAACAGCTATAATGAAAGGTTAAACTTACCCAATGCCACAACCAGTGCTATTTTATAGAGCTGCATCTTCACGGATACGTCTATCCACAATAGAATAAACGATGTGAATGACCGTTTTGCAAGCACACAGGGCCTTTTATACAAATGGAGAAGGAAATGAAGACAGTGAATCGAAATAGCCTCAATTGAGAAAGAAAGAAAAGAAATTCCATTTTGAGTTTTCCTAACCATTTATTTGTGAACTACCAGCATGTTATGTAATATCACCTTGACACTGGATATATTCATTCTTTATTATTTACGTTTTCCTGCTTAGCTATCAGACACATACTGTGCATTAGTAAGGCAGACAGGCGCCCCTTGGCTGTTTCTCTGCTGGATGAAAAGCTGAGTTACACTGACTCATCCAATGACTTGAAAGTAAATATAGCATACACAAAAAGTGAATGGAGTGAAATCTATAAAATGCAAGAAGAATACATACATGTAAATATCAGGTTGCTGTAAGTCTCGTAGTGCAGTGGAATGGTTCCCTGACTTGCGATGATTGTAACAGACCTTGATTGAAGTGGGCAAAGATAGGTACTGCAAGATTTCATATGATGAAAACGTACCACTCCTTATGGAATTAAAAGCAAATGCTACATGGCTCCATTGCCAAATTTGCTGCTAGTGGCACCAAACATAAACCTTTAGTACGATCTATTGAATAATGGACACAGGTATGATCCAACATCCTTTTAAACATAAGAAGTTTAGATTGATATTAAGAGTGTAGGGATAGAAGGTAGCGAGAGGCTGAAAGCAGGTCAAATAGTCATCTACATGTCACACATATACATCATGTTGCTCCAAACATTTAAGGGAAAACAGAACAATCAGTTCAACGCTTGTAGTCTGAATGTTCAATTGATCTCTATGAGCTCTCTCCACATGACTGATATCGTGTATCAAGACTAGTATATGCTAGTGTTAGAAAACGTAGACGTGGCATGCTATCCTCATTTCAATGTGTAAAGAGTAAACTTAATGTGATTGTATTTAAGAATGAGCTCTAAATGGCATACTATTGTGCCTAGCAGATAGTTGAAGAATGTAATTAAGGCACTGACTGTCATGTAACGGCTATGGACAGATGTGAAGTAAATGGTGTTAGTCATGGTATGCTGCTACCTTAATGATGATGTATTTCTCTAAAGTTTCAGGCTTTCTAAGGCACAGAAAGGTCTACACGTGGCCATAAAGAATGTAGACCTGACATGTTTGGGGACTATTGTGTACAGTAATCAGTTCATTTGATATTGAGGCAAATGTAGTTGAGGGGTCATGCTCTGTTTTTCTTCACGTACACAATGAGGACAAACCATTTGAAAAAGCTTGAAAGTGAAATGTGTTCACATGTTACTATGAATGTGTTTTGCGGCAGCCTGCCGAATGTGTGGAGCTGGAACTGATGTACTTGGTTTCACTCCCTTTCATTCGAGCCTCGTCTTAATGTCCCCAATGGACAATGATACAGACCATGCCTGTACTTTCCGACAATACAGTCAAGAAGTGAATCATTGGCAGTAATGACTTGCGTTTTTCTATGAGGATTCGATGTTAAAAGTAGCATGTTGAAACTGGCATGAAAAGGTATGCGCTTGGTATGTCTGTGTCTCTGATTTACAGAATATGGGCTTCCTTCTTTCTGATTGTTATGTACGTCTCTTATCAGGGAGGACATACATGTTTCTTCTTGAAATTTGCAAGGAAGCAATAAGTAAGTACAAAGTGGAAAGGGCATTGTTTTTGTGAGTTTATTTGACCAGATTTCTTAAAGCTGACATTGTATAGGACGGTGTAGTTAATGAACATATGACCATGATGACACCAGATGTCCAGCATTTGACAGAAATGTGCAGAGCCAGTTGAACTTAACCATGGTGGCCGCCACCTCCACCACCGCCCTTTCCACCTCCTCCATGGCCGCCACCTCCTTTGCCACCGCCTCCTTTTCCACCACCTCCTCCATGGCCACCGCCTCCTTTTCCACCACCTCCTCCATGGCCACCGCCTCCTTTTCCACCACCTCCTCCATGGCCACCACCTCCTTTGCCACCGCCTCCCTTGCCGCCACCTCCTTTGCCACCACCGCCTTTGCCGCCACCTCCATGCCCCCCTCCACCTCCTTTGCCACCACCACCTCCGTGGCCACCATAGGCAGAGCCAAAGAAGGCTGTGAACACTGGAAAGGAAATGAAGAAGCACACATCAGTTGTTAATCATCTGTAAAGATCATTCCTAAAATATCGTTTTCAACATTAAAGTGCTGCTAAGAACACTTTCTTAGCTCTTTAAGTCACATCGTTGTAGAACATATGCTAGGAAATGAAAGAAGGGGTGAACTTCTCAGTCAGCGTTTTTGCAATACCCAAACAGCTATAATGAAAGGTTAAACTTACCCAATGCCACAACCAGTGCTATTTTATAGAGCTGCATCTTCACGGATACGTCTATCCACAATAGAATAAACGATGTGAATGACCGTTTTGCAAGCACACATGGCCTTTTATACAAATGGAGAAGGAAATGAAGACAGTGAATCGAAATAGCCTCAATTGAGAAAGAAAGAAAAGAAATTCCATTTTGAGTTTTTCCTAACCATTTATTTGTGAACTACCAGCATGTTATGTAATATCACCTTGACACTGGATATATTCATTCTTTATTATTTACGTTTTCCTGCTTAGCCATCAGACACATACTGTGCATTAGTAAGGCAGACAGGCGCCCCTTGGCTGTTTCTCTGCTGGATGAAAAGCTGGGTTACACTGACTCATCCAATGACTTGAAAGTAAATATAGCATACACAAAAAGTGAATGGAGTGAAATCTATAAAATGCAAGAAGAATACATACATGTAAATATCAGGTTGCTGTAAGTCTCGTAGTGCAGTGGAATGGTTCCCTGACTTGCGATGATTGTAACAAACCTTGATTGAAGTGGGCAAAGATAGGTACTGCAAGATTTCATATGATGAAAACGTACCACTCCTTATGGAATTAAAAGCAAATGCTACATGGCTCCATTGCCAAATTTGCTGCTAGTGGCACCAAACATAAACCTTTAGTACGATCTATTGAATAATGGACACAGGTATGATCCAACATCCTTTTAAACATAAGAAGTTTAGATTGATATTAAGAGTGTAGGGATAGAAGGTAGCGAGAGGCTGAAAGCAGGTCAAATAGTCATCTACATGTCACACATATACATCATGTTGCTCCAAACATTTAAGGGAAAACAGAACAATCAGTTCAACGTTTGTAGTCTGAATGTTCAATTGATCTCTATGAGCTCTCTCCACATGACTGATATCGTGTATCAAGACTAGTATATGCTAGTGTTAGAAAACGTAGACGTGGCATGCTATCCTCATTTCAATGTGTAAAGAGTAAACTTAATGTGATTGTATTTAAGAATGAGCTCTAAATGGCATACTATTGTGCCTAGCAGATAGTTGAAGAATGTAATTAAGGCACTGACTGTCATGTAACGGCTATGGACAGATGTGAAGTAAATGGTGTTAGTCATGGTATGCTGCTACCTTAATGATGATGTATTTCTCTAAAGTTTCAGGCTTTCTAAGGCACAGAAAGGTCTACACGTGGCCATAAAGAATGTAGACCTGACATGTTTGGGGACTATTGTGTACAGTAATCAGTTCATTTGATATTGAGGCAAATGTAGTTGAGGGGACATGCTCTGTTTTTCTTCACGTACACAATGAGGACAAACCATTTGAAAAAGCTTGAAAGTGAAATGTGTTCACATGTTACTATGAATGTGTTTTGCGGCAGCCTGCCGAATGTGTGGAGCTGGAACTGATGTACTTGGTTTCACTCCCTTTCATTCGAGCCTCGTCTTAATGTCCCCAATGGACAATGATACAGACCATGCCTGTACTTTCCGACAATACAGTCAAGAAGTGAATCATTGGCAGTAATGACTTGCGTTTTTCTATGAGGATTCGATGTTAAAAGTAGCATGTTGAAACTGGCATGAAAAGGTATGCGCTTGGTATGTCTGTGTCTCTGATTTACAGAATATGGGCTTCCTTCTTTCTGATTGTTATGTACGTCTCTTATCAGGGAGGACATACATGTTTCTTCTTGAAATTTGCAAGGAAGCAATAAGTAAGTACAAAGTGGAAAGGACATTGTTTTTGTGAGTTTATTTGACCAGATTTCTTAAAGCTGACATTGTATAGGACGGTGTAGTTAATGAACATATGACCATGATGACACCAGATGTCCAGCATTTGACAGAAATGTGCAGAGGCACTTGAGCTTAACCATGGTGGCCGCCACCTCCACCACCGCCCTTTCCACCTCCTCCATGGCCGCCACCTCCTTTGCCACCGCCTCCTTTTCCACCACCTCCTCCATGGCCACCGCCTCCTTTTCCACCACCTCCTCCATGGCCACCGCCTCCTTTTCCACCACCTCCTCCATGGCCACCACCTCCTTTGCCACCGCCTCCCTTGCCGCCACCTCCTTTGCCACCACCGCCTTTGCCGCCACCTCCATGCCCCCCTCCACCTCCTTTGCCACCACCACCTCCGTGGCCACCATAGGCAGAGCCAAAGAAGGCTGTGAACACTGGAAAGGAAATGAAGAAGCACACATCAGTTGTTAACCATCTGTAAAAAACATCCCTAAAATATCGTTTTCAACATTAAAGTGCTGCTAAGAACACTTTCTTAGCTCTTTAAGTCACATCGTTGTAGAACATATGCTATGAAATGAAAGAAGGGGTGAACTTCTCAGTCAGCGTTTTTGCAATACCGAAACAGCCATAATGAAAGGTTAAACTTACCCAATGCCACAACCAGTGCTATTTTATAGACCTGCATCTTTATGGATACGTCTATCCACAATAGAATAAACGATGTAAATGACCGTTTTGCAAGCACACAGGGCCTTTTATACAAATGGAGAAGGAAATGAAGACAGTGAATCGAAATAGCCTCAATTGAGAACGAAAGAAAAGAAATTCCATTTTGAGTTTTTCCTAACCATTTATTTGTGAACTACCAGCATGTTATGTAATATCACCTTGACACTGGATATATTCATTCTTTATTATTTACGTTTTCCTGCTTAGCTATCAGACACATACTGTGCATTAGTAAGGCAAACAGACGCCCCTTGGCTGTTTCTCTGCTGGATGAAAAGCTGGGTTACACTGACTCATCCAATGACTTGAAAGTAAATATAGCATACACAAAAAGTGAATGGAGTGAAATCTATAAAATGCAAGAAGAATACATACATGTAAATATCAGGTTGCTGTAAGTCTCGTAGTGCAGTGGAATGGTTTCCTGACTTGCGATGATTGTAACAGACCTTGATTGATCCAACATCCTTTTAAACATAAGAAGTTTAGATTGATATTAAGAGTGTAGGGATAGAAGGTAGCGAGAGGCTGAAAGCAGGTCAAATAGTCATCTACATGTCACTTTTTAAGTCACATTTTTGTAGAACATATGCTAGGAAATGAAAGAAGGGGTGAACTTCTCAGTGAGCGTTTGCAATACCCAAAGAGCTATGTTGAAAGGTTAAACTTACCCAATGCCACAACGAGTGTTATTTTATAGAACTGCATCTTCACGGATTCGTCTATCCACAAGAGAATAAACGATGGAAGTAACCGTTTTCCAGTGAGGAAACCGGCAAGCTATGTATAACTGGCCAAATTCTGCATAAGTTTAAGTGCACTCATATTTGCACATCGTTCTTTATTAATATTGAAACTAGTATTAAACCGCATTTTACATGATCTTAACTCACCCGAAATCGCGAAGACTCGGGTTGGAATTTTGTCGCCGTAAGATGCGACTAAGAGGATCATTTGGTGAGACAAGGTGACTTGGTTGACACATGTAATCGAATTTTAAATGCGTAGGTCGTTGTTCCAGCAGTTGATGACTCCTTCGTTCGGCCAAGTCTCGATTATTTACAGACTGCAGTCGTATAGCTTTAATATTATTGAGTGCAACTGATCTGATGTTGGGATCAGATGTAAAAGAAGGGTCGTTTTCGTAAGAACTGTCGCTGAAAAAACCTCTGTTACTCAGTTTCCCTAAAATTTACACGGTTGCAAGTATAATATGTCGAAATAACCTACATCAGCCTATCTGGGCGGTCCGTGGGATGCCTAATAGGATGGATATTCAGCAGGTTTACTCGTAAAATCGGGCAAAATATGAATAGATGCTGAAAGCAATAGATCAGACTACTGCTTGACAAGCATTAGATGAGTCAAGACCTGACAAATGACGCCAAGTTTGCAGATATGGGAATGCCCTCTAAAACATTCCCTTTGAAACAACATTGAAACGGGTTGTTGCCTAAATATTGAAAAGTTCAATCCACCTTTAACAAGCAAGTGTATTCGTCCAGATTACTTGGCCCGCCTGCTTGTCACAAACGCGTGCACTGCGCTGGCTCATCTAACACTTGTCAAGCAGTATATATGGCAATACAGTCGCTCAGCCAGGTATGACGACGGAACGTCGACTCCCCTGGCATGAATGAAATGCATGTGCTGTCTCTAGACACAAGGGGTCATCTCAAAGATGTGTTATGCCTTTTTCATGTGTGTTGACTGTGACTGATCTGTTGATTTACTTCTTACGTGTCTATATTTCATAACGTTTATGCTGAGGTATGTAAAAGTGTGATACACATTGAAAAGCTTAAAATCAGCCATCATGTTAAATGTCTCAAATGTATAGATGACAATACCAACCGAAGATCGAGTGAGTGAGTGAGTGAGTTAGTTTAGTTTTACGCCGCACTCAGCAATATTCCAGCTATATGGCAGACCGAAGATCGCGAGGACTGGGTATTACGTGTAACTTGCTTTGACTGATTCTCTAGTTTAATTCCCCTAAAGGATTATCTTATTTTAGCTGATATCCCAATCCCCCAGACAGAACCACCCAAGCCACCCTCTGCGACACTTCTCCTTGTTTTGCCTTTGAGACCACCCCCCTACCTGTTTCTTATGATAATGATGGTGAGACTACATCCTTCATTGTTTCAGTGTTAAAGTTTTCATTTCTTTACGTCAGCTTTCCTTTAAATGAAGCTAAATTTCAAGTATAAGTTTAATTTCAACATGGGCATTTTAAAAGTGTCCTTTGTAATGAAATATCATCGCACACTAATTTGCATTAAGTTATGGTCACTTTTATAATTTAATTCGAAAAAATCCACATTGCTCATTTCTGCTCTAATCTCTCCTCATTACAGTCCTCTTTTCTACGTTTCTCAACTCCCTGCCACTGGAACTGTAGTTAGGCCGAAGTTATTTTAACAGACATTTCAGACTCTCGCGTATTAACAACATATCCGACAGCACGACAGCACTATAATTCCGGGTTGCTACCCGAGCGACTTTAGGTGCGTTCCTGCTGGACATTGTGAAAGCTTTGAAGATACCATGTCCTATACTCCATCATGGTAACGTGTGCTGTGACAGCTGTACTTATGAAGTAAACGTGTTTGTATGCTGCTTTATACCAAACTCAGCCGTAGTATCACTGTTGTTGAAGGGCATTTCTGACGCGAATCTGAACGGGTTTAGACTGTTGTAATAATTGTTCAGTGTCCGTGCGTTTATCGGAAGTATGGGACGTTTATGGTCATGATAAATGTGTCATCACTTTAAAATAGCAAGTTCCATCATTTACTCCAGTTCCATAACCCACAAGACAGTTTCCTCCACCAGCTCCCCCAAGAACCTAAAAGGCTGCAAGACATTTCATTCCAATGGCCCATAACCCCAAGAAAACCTGCAAGACATTTCACTCCACCGGCTCCATAACCCCCAATAAAGTCTGCAAGACATTTCACTCCACCGGCCCCATAACCCCCAAGAAAGTCTTGCAAGATATTTCACTCCACTGGATCCATAACCCCCAAGAAAGCCTGCAAGACATTTCACTCCACTGGCTCCATAACCCCCAAGAAAGTCTGCAAGACATTTCACTCCACCGGCCCCATAACCCCCAAGAAAGTCTGCAAGATAGTTCACTCCACCGGCTCCATAACCCCCAAGAAAGTCTTGCAAGATAGTTCACTCCACTGGATCCATAACCCCCAAGAAAGCCTGCAAGACATTTCACTCCACCGGCTCCATAACCCCCAAGAAAGTCTGCAAGATATTTCACTCCACCGGCTCCATAACCCCCAAGAAAGTCTGCAAGACATTTCACTCCACTGGATCCGTAACTCCAAGAAAACCTGCAAGACATTTCATTTCAATGGCCCATAACCCCAAGAAAGCCTGCAAGACATTTCACTCCACCGGCTCCATAACCTCCAATAAAGTCTGCAAGACATTTCACTCCACCGGCTCCGTAACTCCAAGAAAACCTGCAAGACATTTCATTTCAATGGCCCATAACCCCAAGAAAGCCTGCAAGACATTTCACTCCACCGGCTCCATAACCCCCAATAAAGTCTGCAAGACATTTCACTCCACCGGCCCCATAACCCCAAGAAAACCTGCAAGACATTTCATTCCAATGGCCCATAACCCCAAGAAAACCTGCAAGACATTTCACTCCACCGGCTCCATAACCCCCAATAAAGTCTGCAAGATATTTCACTCCACCGGCCCCATAACCCCCAAGAAAGTCTTGCAAGATATTTCACTCCACTGGATCCATAACCCCCAAGAAAGCCTGCAAGACATTTCACTCCACTGGCTCCATAACCCCCAAGAAAGTCTGCAAGACATTTCACTCCACCGGCCCCATAACCCCCAAGAAAGTCTGCAAGATAGTTCACTCCACCGGCTCCATAACCCCCAAGAAAGTCTTGCAAGATAGTTCACTCCACTGGATCCATAACCCCCAAGAAAGCCTGCAAGACATTTCACTCCACCGGCTCCATAACCCCCAAGAAAGTCTGCAAGATATTTCACTCCACCGGCTCCATAACCCCCAAGAAAGACTGCAAGACATTTAACTCCACCGGCTCCATAACCCCCAAGAAAGTCTGCAAGACATTTCACTCCACTGGATCCGTAACTCCAAGAAAACCTGCAAGACATTTCATTTCAATGGCCCATAACCCCAAGAAAGCCTGCAAGACATTTCACTCCACCGGCTCCATAACCTCCAATAAAGTCTGCAAGACATTTCACTCCACCGGCTCCGTAACTCCAAGAAAACCTGCAAGACATTTCATTTCAATGGCCCATAACCCCAAGAAAGCCTGCAAGACATTTCACTCCACCGGCTCCATAACCCCCAATAAAGTCTGCAAGACATTTCACTCCACCGGCTCTATAACCTCCAAGAAAGACTGCAAGACGTTTCACTCCACCGGCTCTATAACCTCCAAGAACGCCTGCAAGACATTTCACTCCACTGGATCCATAACCCCCAAGAAAGTCTGCTAGACAATTCACTCCATCGACTCCATAACCCCGAAGAATGTCTTGCAAGACATTTCACTCCACCGGCCCCATAACCCCTAAGAAAGTCTTGCAAGATATTTCACTCCACCGGCTCCATAACCCCCAAGAACGCCTGCAAGATATTTCACTCCACCGGCTCCATAACCCCCATGAAAGTCTCCCAGACATTTCACTCCACCGGCTCCATAACCCCCAAGAAAGCCCGTTAGGCAGTTTACTCCACCGGCTCCATAACCCCTGAAGAATCTAACTCACATTTCGTAAACCCCAACATAGCTTGCTTGACATTTCGCACGACCGGCCTCTTAAATTCAAAGCAAATAATCATCTCCCTGCACCTGAAAGGCAACATGCATGAAAATACTGCTCAGTCATTGCCATAACCTGTTTGTTCCAAGTTGTGATTTTTCTTAAAACACAAGCAGACCCAACCTTAAATGTTCACATTTTCTTCAACTAGTCAGTGTTATCCATATTTGAGATCCTTTCAAAATGGAACCACTGCAGTTTTGAGTTCAGTCATTGTAAATTCTCCGTTTGTAATGGGCAAGGGACGGTTTTAACTCAATCTAACAAAAGTTAAGCGTAGTCCTACAAAAACTGACGCAGCGGTGTTACCCAAATCAGTCCATCTGGACCCATCACTGAACCACTTTTCCCTTCATCGAGCCAACTTTGTCCACTGGGACGGTCGGGTAACTTTGTGGTTAGGTGTTCGCTCGTCATGCTAAAGGTCCGGGTTCGATTCCCCAGGTGGACACAATGTGTGAAGCCCCTTCTGGTTTGCAACAAACTCAAGCTCTACTGTCCACTACGCGATCAAATAGATCGAAGATTCGCCCAAACTATGACGCCACGTTGTGTGGGCATTACACATGGTTAATGGAGGAAGTCCACCACATAGTCTTAAACAAAATGCTTGTACCCGAATGGCCTCCAAACAAAGGTACTACATGTGCGTTCTACGGATGTGTATTAGCAAAAATTTGTCTTGCTAGTACACTTTAGGTGTCAAAGTGTGCATACATTCGTCACCACTCGTTCCTCTCCGCAACCTCCGAGTGCTTACGAATATGGTTCAACCGCTGAATAACGTTGAACCGCCGAATAACGAATAACCAGTTGAACCGCCATTTTGTTGTGGGTCCAGGGGAGATAACAAAGTAAGAGAAACTTTCACGTTTCCGACGTGTCGTCAATGAAAGAATCGTTTGTGGAGGAATTATTGTGTAAAGTTCGGGCTAGACTATCCGAACGACAACGTTGTTTTAAACCAGTACAGTGACGTAGAACGAGGAAAAATGTGGAATGATTATCTTCAGTTTCGATATAGCGTGGGCGGTGTGGTACTCATTGTAGAAGCGTTCGCTCCTCAAGCAGGAGACCCATTCGATTCCCCGCATGGGTACAATGTGTGATGTGTATATCTGGTGTCCCACGTCGTGATATTGCTGGAATATTGCTTAAAGCTGCTTTAAAGACAAACACACAATCATTCGTGGCGACGTTGTTTGCATACACTGGTGTGATTGTTGGGCTTCACCGAACCACTGATTGCTGGGTGCGGCATTATACAACATTCTTTCGGTGGTTACTGGAAAAACGAAATGGACATTTGCTGTTCACTTGATTGCAATCTTCAGACAGGTTCATTTGGTTCTGATTCAGCATCATAAATAAAAAAATAAATAAATAAAAAAATAAAAAAAGAAGAAGAAATCAGAAAGCCATCAACAAAAGCAACTACAAATAGTTTTCTTACACGTAGGGGTAGGGCATTAGGCTTCATCCTCCTCATCGTCATCATAATCTCTGGACTTACCTGTGTTTAAACTAATGAAACAACATCCGTGTCGTGATATCCACATGTGGACGTTTCATATAATATGAATACGATGTCCATGTAGTCTATTGAGGTCGTTGGTGAGGGATGCCCATGATACAGGTGTTCCCTGAGGGAGCGCCTCACAGATAACCAGTCGCTGGATTATTGGTTCGCCACACCTGTGCTTACTCAAAGTGAGAAGGGAGAACTTTGTAATGCGCTGAGACATTAATATTCTAGCAACATCACGACCGCTTATATTGAAGAGAGCCACCTATGTTCTCACACCTTAGGCAAGTGAGCTTCTTCGATAGTTCCTCAACCGAGTCAGCGAGCCTGACCACCCGACCCCGTTAGTCGCCTCTTAAGACAAGCATAGTCTTAAGAAATTGAAGCAGCAAAAGTCCAGTGTATGCGGTGCGGTGGAGTTAACTTGTCTTTAAACCATCTGGCCGTCTCGCTGAAGACCCGGGTTCGATTCCCCACATGGGTAAAACGTGTGCAATCCATTTCTAGTGTCCCCTGTGAGGTTGGGTAGTTTTGTGGTTGAAGCGTTCGCTCGTCACGTTGAAGACCCAGGTTCGATTCCCACTTGGACCCGTGTGAAACCCATTTGTGTTGTCCCCCGCCGTAATATTTTTCTAATAAACTCACTCAATTACTCTGGTGTTCCCAGCTGGAATATTGCTAGAATATTGCTGGAATATTGCTGAGAGCGACGTGAAACCATACTCACTCACCGTGCAATATGCGCTTCAGGTTTTATTAACTGATACAATGAACACTCAGTCTTAAGAGTTTAAAAGTAGAATTGACACCTTGGTGTGAAACTAGTGGCGACAAGCACATGCTTCTGCACTGTCAGTTCAGGTGCTGGGCCTCTCGCTGAAGTCCATATCCGGGTACCGACGTGAGCTGGGTCGACAATGATGAAACAGTCAGTTCAGAACACAAGGGGATTCCCCTTTCAGAAACGCTTAATCCATGTAATTCTCGAACAATACGGAAAAACTCTCTAAGTTTCTGGGGGTGTTTTGTTTAAATTCATCCATCTAAGAAAGTAGTCACAGAAAATAATTTATTTTCTTTCAACCCTATTTCTGGCCTAACATAAACAACAATAAGAAAATTAACCCCAAAATATTACGGTACAGGCTTAAGGTCCAAAAAGATGAAAGCGCAAAAATATTAATTCGTCTTGAGCAGTAATCGAATGAATATACACCAGTGGGGTACGAGCCAATATTTGCATAGTGACACAAAATTACAAGAAATGGTCATCCATGGTAAAGCATTTGAAACGAACGGTATTGTTTATAATTTTGATTGCAGAGTTTCGCGACTGTTTTCAGCATCGTAACGCTTGTGTGATGTTGCTTTGGGGTGGTCTGCTTCTGTTTTCCAATTCTGGGTGAATTTCCAGGAATTTGGAATAAAATGTCGAGTTCACCCAGATATTTAAGTGGTGTGTTCAAAGACACACAAGGAAGTCCTGTTGCATCCAACTTTAGCTTAGACGTCATGCTGAATATTTGTCTATCGAAGCTTTATTTACTGAGGGATCAACACTTGATACACATGTATAAATATCGAGCCCTGTTAAACTCGTGAGGTGAGGAGACGTCGCAGGTTATTGTCACATCTTGACATAAATATGTTCACGTTGCTGTTCTTGTTCATCGGGATGTTCCATGCAATCACTGCGACTGTTAAAACAGGTTGGTGTTGCTGAACTACTTTGTATTATTGTGTTGGCAGTGAGTGAGTGAGTGAGTGAGTGAGAGAGTGAGTGGGTTCGGGAGTGAGTGGATGGGTGGGTTCAGGAGTGAGTGAGCGAGTGAGTGAGAGTGCTGTGCACTGATGTTTTATTAATATGTGTTGGGAGTGAGTGAATGAGTGAGTGGGTGAGTGAGTGAGTTACAGAGCGGTTAGGTAGGTGCATTAGTGAGTGAGTGCTGTACTATGTTTTATCAATATGTGGTGGGAGTGAGTGAGTGAATGAGTGAGTGAATGAATGGGTGCAGGAGTGAGCTACAGAGCGAATAGGTGGGTTTTGTTAATATGAGCTGGGAGTGAGTGAGTGAGAGTGTTGCACGCTGATGTTTTATTAATATGTGTTGGGAGCGAGTGAGTGAGTGGGTGAGTGAGTGAGTGAGTTACAGAACAGTTAGGTTGGTGCATTAGTGAGTGAGTGAGTGCTGTACTATGTTTTATCAATATGTGCTGAGAGTGAGTAAGTGAATGAGTGAGTGAGTGAGTGAGTGAATGGGTGCAGGAGTGTATGAGCGAGTGAGTACTGTACTCGCATGTTATACTTGTATAAATTTGTAATTAAATGTTCTGTTAATTCCTCTGTCAGAGACACATGCAACGAGCTGACGTTACACAAAACACTCACGATATGGCTAAGACATTGCAAAATGACTTTAAATTTAACTCACTCACTCACTTGGTAATGGTGCGGTAATCCGAAAATGTGTTAATCCAAACACGGACAGGTTTTGTTTTGTGATCTTGAATACTATCTAAGTTAGTTATCCCGTCAGACTGCTTGATGCTTGTCATAGTGTCCACATTTCGTTAATCGAAGCTCATGATGTCAATCACTAGATTATTTAGTCCAGAATTTACAGACCGCCATCTGGACGGTGGGGTAGCGTAAGGGTTACATCGTCCACTCGTCATGCTTGGGACCCGGGTTCGATACCTCACATGGGTAAAGTGTGTGAAACTCTGGCGTATAACTCACTCACTCACTCAATACAGACAGAAGTCATATAGCTGGACCATTGATGCCTGTGACGTTACACAAAATACAAGTATTACAGTATGGCGGTGATATTGCTAGAATTCTTTTAAAACGGCGTAGAACTAAACTCACTTATTCACAGTATGTTACGTCATATCCCATTTTTTCAGTTCCAGGAACCACGAGCAGTTTCGGCAGCTCGAATAAAATGATCACATCTTCTGCAGACATCATCGCCAGATCTTCATCCTCTCGCATCGGCGCTACCACAATCCTGTTAAGGGTAATATGTACATACTGCCAGAAGGTAGGAAGTATTCACCAAGGCTACACGTGTCAACAGTTGTGTGTGAAGACCATGCAATCGGGGTGAAATCTTAGCTTCACGGTAAAGACGGACAAAGACAACCCAGACAACACAGATCAAGGACATTACATCCCTACAGCTTATGATGAACTAAACAATGCTAATCAAGAATAACACTCTCTTTGTCCATACGGTTTCAATCATTTCTGTAATCTCAAAAGAGACATGTGGTAAACGCACTGCACATCAACTTCTTCACTTGTATTTTACCAAGTAACTTTATATGTATTTATTTCTCCTTGTACATAATGTATAATTTGTAATATGCATAAGTTGCTTGACAACGTAGCTAGGATCTACACCGAAATGACGTATCTATAGTATTGCAGTGGAGAAGTTGTCATCCATAAAAACGCTGCTCTACATCCAACCAGATTCTAAGTGCTACTGAGAGACGTTAAAAAGAACTACAATAAAACCTTTGCCCAGTGAAAGGGGTGTGTTCCAAGGTTTTATGATCATATCAATAGCCTTAGTGAAAGGGGTGTGTTCCAAGGTTTTATTATCATATCAGGTCAACGTGGGTGGGCGATGTGTTGCCTCGTTAAAGGTGTTAGTCTGGGTTCTACTCCCATCATGGGTACAACATGAATCCAGGGACACATTGACGCTACTCAGTAAGGCTATTTATATATGCTGGGCTGAAAAGAACGGTAGTCCTTAAATTTGTTGTGTTAGGTTTTCATTGTGCGTGATTAGTCTGTGTAACATGGTGGATGAAATCAACTGAGTTCACTGAGAAGGATCATGTATAAAGGATATACACATGTTAATCTTACCTCACACATAAATATCGCTTCCCTGTTGGCTGAGCGCTCTTCTGTTATTTTCAACGTACCCCGTGTTCAAGCGAGGTGCAAGTTTGGTTCAAATTCCAGTATACTTTTGGTGTGATCAAAATATAGTGTATGAATGCAGGAAAAAGTCACTGCGTCCAGAGGGACGTGCAATATTATTCAATGTACCCACAATAAATGTAAGCTATTTCTTTCGGGGCAGTTACGGGCATCATTGATCATACTCATCGATCCATGTAATCAATGATTTACTCTTGGCTCTATAGACTTGATCAAAACGCAGGGTTCTCTAAACCTTGACTTCAGGGGACCCTCACGTTGCCTGCAAGAACCCCTAAACTAATAACTGGTGGTTGCCGGGACCACATATCTGTAAGTCGAGGTAAAACCTTGATCCTGTATGCATCTTTATTTGGCATATACATCTGTCTCGTTCAGCATAAGGGACGGTGGGTTAGCCAATTGGTTAAAGTGTTCTCTCGTCACGCTGAAGACCCGGGTTCGATTCCCACTTGGGTATAATATGTGAAGCCCATTATTGGTGTCGGCAGCCGTGATATTGCTGAAATATTGCTTAAAGTGGCGTAAAATCATACTCACTCACTCATTCAGCATGTCTGTTTAACGTATTCTGCACATTTATCTGTCCTATTCTCCAAACATATCCCTTCAAATCGCCATTCGTATCTGCTTAATTCGGTTTGTACATAGAAGTAATTCTGCATGTTTATGTGCCTAATTTTGCACATATATCTACCGAATATGTATCTGTCTAATTCTGCATTCAAATATAGAAAATGCATCATAAGGAATGCCAAACCAGATATGGCCACACTTTAAAGACAGTTAATATCCAGATACTTCTCGTATTCTGCATGTCCACTGCTAATTTTTCATAGTGGTACGAGTACACTGCATTCAGCCGTACGGGATATGATAGTTAATGAGTACTTTAAACGGCAATTATCTGAGGGCACCGAGCTGATTAAGTCTTTATAACGCTTCTAATCAGTCCATGAACATCTCATACCGGAAGTTCATACACAGGGATATTTCTCAATCTGACTCTCAGTTTCACTCAAACTTCAACATGGGAAGATCAGTTGTTGTTGCTGTCGTATGTTTTGTGGTAGTTTCGGGCACAGTTCACGACGACACAGAAATTTCACAGTGGAGAGAAGAGTTTAATCACCTGAAGCGGATCCTGCAGCAGTCAGGCATTAGACGTCGAGACACGGGGAAATAGATCAACATAAGTAAGAAAGGCATATATAGAGGCCAAGGGGTTGAAGCTGAAGTGAGGAAAATATACAACGAGGTTCGGGAACTACGCTGACTCCTGTGGAAGTTGCATGGTGTGGGGTGCTTTCTGTGGGAACAACCGTTCCCGAATTCTGGTCATCCGTGGAAACCTCACAGCTGCTGCTTACCGCGACTTTCTGCACACAACATTGGGCATACCGTTCACGACGTCGTGTCCAGACTATGCCTGCCGTCCGCGAATTGGAGGGTCTTGCTGAATGGACTTGCTACGTGACCAAAATCACTTGGTTCAGAACATCAGGAACTACTGCGTCGGAGACAGAACATCTTAAATGATGGAACTGAAAACGTCATTTCCACTACTGAAGCTCCCGACAGTAAGCTAAATTTATTTTCAGATGGTTATTAGCCATTTTTTAAAATGCCAGCACACACAAAAATACCCGCTTTCTTTTTTGAACCAGTAAATGATTTTGCTATCACTCGCCTCGATACGAAACCTACTGGTGATATCCGTTCTTCGCACCTTTTTCCGTAACCTGATTTGAATTCGACAGAATCGGCCATTTCAGCAACGTCAGGGATAATATCTATATAGTCTCCATGGTATCATGTAGCTGAGTTCGTCCCCAGTCGGCCCTTTCCGTGAACCTAAAGAGCATTCAGAATGCATTTCACACATATCCGTCTAATATAATCCAATATTTGTACAATTCATTCGCTAATCAATACATAGTAGCGAAAAAACCATTTCCACATCCCTAAGATATCTATGCAGCGTCGATTGTACAATTGTGACCATATGATGAGTATATATGTATATACTGAGTCACAAAAGATCTTCACATTCTTTCTTCACGGTACTATAAAAGAACAAGAACTGGTAAGATGGTCAAATTGATATTATATTTCATTGCTCAGATCTGTGTGATGTACTCGATACACTGACAATACCACAATGAGTTCCATTAGGCTAAAATGGGTATACAAAATGTCAAGTCACAAGAATAAAAAATCGAAAGTTCTCAGTTCAATATTGTGTATAGCCAACCCGCGCATTCACCATTGTCAAACGCCGTCTCCTAATCGACTGCATGATGCGCGTGGTCGCGAGGTTGGGGATTCAAATGCGCCATTGCTCTTGCAAGGCAGCGCCATGTTCCTGCAAATTCTGCGGTTGGTTCCTAAGACCACGAAGCCTTCTCCCAAGTGCATCCCAATTGTGTTCTATTTGGTTAAGGACTGGGGACCTCAATAACCAGTCCATGACGTTGATTCCAGCGTTTTGAAGGAAATTTCGTGTCAACATCGCTTTATGCGGCCGAACATTATCATGCTGGAACTGTAGACCTGGGCCATGAGCCGCCATGAAAGGAACGTGTTCAGGGGTGAGCACCTGGTCGCGGTACGCAGCAGCTGTGAGGTTTCCATGGATGACCTGAACGGTTGTTCCCACAGTAAGCACCCCACACCATGCAAACTCCGCCCCCGAATCTGTCGACTTCCTGTATACAACACTGGGCATACCGTTCACGAAGTCGTCTCCAGACTCTATGGCTGCCGTCCGCGAATCTGAGGGTAAACCTGGATTCATCGCTAAAGACAACTCGATTCCAGTCTCTCTGGGTCCATCGGAGGTGACGTTGGACCCATAGCAGACCTTGATGTTAATGAAACGGCGTCAGTATTGGCCCACGCTATGGAGAATGGAGATTCGCAGCCCGCAAACCGATTTCGAATGGTCTGTGAGAACACAGTTGACCTCCAAACATCTCAGTCCTGGTTCGTGTAGCCGGCAGAAACCCGTCACGTAGGACGATTTGACGGTCTTCTACTCGTGACGTCGCACGTGGACGACCCGACCTTGGGCAATCAGAAGTGGTGCCAGTTTGTTGTGGTGCCTCACAAGTTATGCACAGTACGACGGCTGCATCCCATTGCTCTTGCGGCGTCAATAACTGATCTTCCCGCTTGCAACATGCCCAAGGCACGTTCACGTTGCACATTTGCCAGTCGTGGCATTTAAAGTACCGTTAGAACTGTGGTTTAAAAGTGTCTTTTCAATCCTTGAGGCCAATGCAAACATGTGCAAATGAAGAAAACTTCGATGCGAAGATCACGTGATCGACTGCACGTGCAAAACTTGCTTTGGCACTAACGTCATTTGCACGACGAATGGATGGGTTTGAGTGGGTTTTGTTAACGTTTTTCTAGAGTCGAAAGATAGGGATCTCACTTCGGATACATAGATGTATCATCAGAGAAAAATTACTTATTGTTTTTAAAATTTACATTTTGTGAAGTTTCTTTTTGGCTCATCTTTATCGTGAGTAATGTTATGGACTGCGCAACGTTTGAAGTGAGTACATGTATGTTGTGTATAAAGTCGTTACATTGGTAAGCCGTTTATGTCAAGTGAATGAGTGAATTTAGTTTTACACCGCTTTTAGCAATATTCCAGAACATATCACAGATACCAGAAATGAGTATCACACACTGTACACATTATATCATGAGACGACACATCTCACACGTTTGCCTCTTCCAGGAACCCTGAAAACGGTAGAGCACACAAACTAGCAAACATAGGTGTGGCGAATCGGGATTCAATCCAGTGACCACAGGATTCTGGCGTTCTCAAGGGAAGCATCTCAACTACTGAAAAGGTTATAAGGGACCACTATCGATGAATAACAGGGATTGTATCTGTAAAGCGCATCTTCACACACTCGGGACAGGCAGTACTACACATTAACGACAAGGCCAATGTCGTCATTGGAAACTGAAATCCTGTCCAAATAATTACTTGTCTGTGCATAAAAAGCAATATGTCACAGATCTATGAAGCGACCTTTCGCATGTACGGTGGCAGTGACGTAGTCTAGTGGTTAAAGTGTTCGCTCTTCACGCTGAAGTCCCGAGTTCGATACCGCACATGGTACCATGTGTGAACCCCATATCTGAGGTCCCCTTAACAGGCCGAGTCCATGAACCACGCACCACCTGTTACTTGCTGTTACCACAAGCATGGGTTTCTGAAGACCAATTCTAACCCGGATCTTCACAGGTTGGGTGTGCAGACCAGCTGACTTCTTGATTGCGTGGCTCGATTATTCATGATATCTATCACAGTATTGTCTGGTCCAAAGTATTTACGGACTGATAAGTGTGGACGAAACATTGCTATGTTCGGTTTTAAACAAGTAATTTTCTGTTAAATATAGATTGGTCTAGCCCAATAACCTCCATGCTCTGCAGTCGGCTGACAATGTTCAGAGTTATCCTGAAAAAAGTCCTGAAAAAAGTATTTACAAATACGTTTCGTCGTGTATTGCTGATCTGCTAGAGAGATATAAGTGTGCAAACATGGAGCGGTTGATTGGGAGTTTATAGCCCTTGAGTTAGCTTTGGACGCGTGAAAAATCAAAATGAGGACGGGTTTGAGACATTTCATGATCAAAGTGATAATTCTGAAAACTATTTACCTTAAATGGCTACGTTTTCCACGTGGACATTATTTTCTGTGTAATGTACTTAACAATATTTTATATGTGCAAGAATATTTAAAATGTATGACGTATGTAAATGGATGGGTGCATTATTACTCTCATGGAATAACGTCTTGTCCACAGATACGAAAGCCTACAAGAGTGACCTCCCTTTACTCTCTCCACTATTGTCAAGGAGTGTGAAAGATCTGACACTTGTAACGGAAACTTCGTAATGCCGATTGGCGAATGTCAAATAATTGGTTATTTAACCTCAAACACTGTTTGTTCTTTCCTGGCTAATCACAGTAATGTCACTTTCAGGATTTTCACGTGTGTGGAATTGCAGGTAATGCAATTGATAATGTCAACCTTAGGTCAATTTTGGGTTATAATATTGACTTTCAGTAACCCATGCTTGTAAGAGGCGACTAACGGGACCCGGTAGTCAGGGTCGCTGACTTGGTTGACACGTGTCATTGGTTCCCTATTGCGTAGATCGATGTTCTTGGTGTTGATCGCTGGATTGTCTGGTCCAGACTCGATATTTTACAGACCGCCCTCATATAGCTGGAATATTCATGAGTGCGGCATGAAGCTAATCTCACTCACTCTTCCACAGGAAGTTCTTCAGCATATTTTTATACTGAAATTTTTCCTATTTTTACTTACGGCACCAAAGTATGGGGATTTTACTCATCGTCTTATGTTGAAGGTGGTGATGATGGATACTGTAATTTAATGTCATTGTTAAATAGACGCATTCAAAGTTTGTTAGCTCGTAGTATTCTAAGCATGCCTAATGTCAAGGCACTTTGCTTTATCAAAATATTCATGTCTTTGTTATTGTTATTGTCGGAAACCGACAATGTGATTTTGAAGCGCTCCTATAATTCTGAATATCGAAAAGCACAAGTCCTGTTCGGCTATAAACGTTAAGTCATTGTTATTCATTTATGGTTTTAGTGAAGTATGGCGACAGCAAAGTGTAGGATACAGTCTCTTATTTATCTCTCAGTTTATGGAATGGTGTATTAATATTAAGCTACGATGCGGGAGTTTAGATTTAGAGGCTTCCGTTAAAGCTGGATTTCTGCAGAACTCAAATGGAAAATGTAGCAGTTGAATTATAAAGCACTAATTTCCTAATTTTTCAAATCATTAGTTATCAACTGAATCGGTGGAATACACCATATTACAGGATGATGTCCGTATGTAGTTGCCCAAACACTAAATCTGACGACATTCTTATGTTTATTATATAGTGCCCATTATATCATAATTTAAGATACACACTTCTTCCAAAATAGGACTTGGAATACCCAACCTCGGGCAAGACGCAAGTATTATTTTTCAAAAGTTGTAATCTTAATAAATCTCTGTAAATGTCTCTTTTTAGCAGCCAAGAAAAGACAAATGGTCTTTAAAGATGTTCTTCTTAGATAAAATTTGTTATGCATTTATTTTGTAGAACCTGTTGCTCATTTATAAGTACAGTTATTATAATGGTATATTGTTGTTATCCGCCATTTCAAGTTCTGTGTTTGTGACAAATGTATGTAACACAATATCTGTATCATGAGTCTGCTATTTTTAATTTAAAAGGAATCGTTTGTTTCTGTCAAGATAATATATAGAGAGAGAGTTAGCGTTACGATGTTCGTACTACATATCCATCATAATCTTGGCAGATGCCAGGTCCGATCTCTGTTAATTCAAAACCCGCACCCACGACATACAAAAACAAGTTTTGGATGGGTCTTGTTGTTATCATTCTTTCTTTCTTTCTTTCTTTCTTCATTCATTCAGTCAGTCAGTCAGTCAGTCAGTCAGTCAGTCAGTCAGTCAGTCATTCATTCATTCATTCATTCATTCATTCATTCATTCATTCATTCATTCATTTATTTATTTATTTATGTATTTTACGGTGTGGTTTTGTTTTATTTAGCGGGGTGTAGTTAAAGCGTTCGCAAATCCCTCGCAGAGTTTATTTATATCACTACTATAACTAAGGATGATTAACCTATACAAAGCTTTGAGGACTTGCTCAACCTTTCTACCATCAATCACATGTAAGCCCGGGCTTTATTTTATAATAACAGCTACGACCCTACCCCTTGCTGTTCCTGTACTCGCCCACATCATAGCCCACATGTCATCGGTTCCCAATTGCGTAGATCGATGCTCATGTTGTTGATGACTGGATTGTCTGGTCCAGACTCGATTATTTACAGACCACCGCCACATAGCTAGAATATTGCTGAGTGCGGTGTAAAACTAACCTCACCCACTCACTCAAATTCATCCGGAGTCTAGGGTAAACATGGCGATCAGTTGACCTTTGCACCCCGGTCCTAATGTTGATCTGAAAACGCTTTTTGGGGTATTTTATCCAGGAGCAGCCTGTTGTACCAGAGGATGATAACCGGTGGGTTTTAACCGATCAGACTACAGCGTGAACATTGCAATATGAATCACATTCATGCCACGTGTTTTGCATGTTGTTTCTGTGAGTGGTTGTGTTCGGGTGATGTTATCAATGTAATCAGATAAATGAACTAACAATCACTCAAGCTTATATACATTGTATTCTTTGAATACCTCTATTTACCTCTCAGTAATACGCCGGCATAATCGCAATCGAGGAGTATATCTCATCATTCTTTTTCCACACCTGTACGTGGGAGGATATGGCTTTGAGTAACGTCTAGGGGAAAGAATGCTCTATCATTAAATAAAACACGTTTTCTGGACTGATTCCCAAAATAAAATTCATGAATCAAAAGCAGACTTTAGTGGGATTCTTATATCACTGATAATATTTTCATTTTTCACGCAGGGTGGTAAAGTTTGTTTCATATAAATGAAAGACACCCTGTTACAAATTCCGTTTGGGATGAAGGAAAGAATAGCTGTGAAACTGATATGAACTGAACACCGACAATCAGTGACGAGGACACCCGGTGTTAACGGATATGGAAAGCATGAATGAGTGGTTTTTTTAAAAAAAAAAAATTGTTAAAATGCTCACAGTCATTAAAACGTTTTGGTGTTTAATACAGTTAAGCCGCATTGAGTTAATAGTGCTTTTTAAGACGATCGTGGGTATTGTGCTTTTGGGGATCTATTTTGCTAACTGATTGAGCAAAACCCTCAAAGAATATGATAAAGGGAATGCAGTTTAATAGTCGTCAATTACAATTCAAGATTTATCAGAGAGTTGGCATGGGGCAGTTAGTAGGTGACGCAGAAGTTGTTTGCTGATAAATTTATATAAGCTGTCAACTAGTTATTTAAGATAATTAATGTGAAATATTTTGAGTTAACTGAAAAGAATACGCATCCAGTCGGGATTCAAACCCACACTCTCAGAGATAAAAAGCTACTCGCCAGCACACAAGTCAGTGATTTAACATACTGAGCCAGCATGGCTTCCACAAAAATGGAAGCCTGACAACTGATAGTCCACACCACGTTCTTTGTGTTAGCCACATAAGTCAGCGATTTAACCTTCTCAGCCACCACGGCATCCACAAAAAACTTCTGACAATAACGAATACGACGGCTCGGTAGGGACCACAAGGGCAGAAGTTGAATAATAATATGTCTAGTTGTTCGTCTAAAAGGCGAGGATTTATGGAGAAACTGTATAGTTTGTGATAACTGCTAAACATAGTTGGTGTTTACATGCGCGTGTGTGAACTCACCTTCATTGAAACAGGATCCTGTACTTTTTCTTGTCAGTTTCCTTTGTTGAAAAGTCATTAAGTAGAATCTAGTATTTTACGCGTTCTGCTTTTTGACCCAAAAAATGTTACACAACACGCGATTTAAAGTCTTTGAAAAGAATTTACATATTGAAATGAGAGAATGAATGAGTAAAGTTTTACGCCGCACTCGGTAGTATTTCAGCTACGTGGGGACGGTTTGTAAATAATTGAGTCTGGACCAGACAATCCAGTGATCAACAACATGAGCATCGATCTTCGCAATTGGGAACCGATGACATGTGTCAACCAAGTCAGTGAGCCTGACCACCCGATCCCTTTGGTCGCCTCTTACGACAAGCATGGGTTACTCAAGACCAACATTCTAACCGAGTGTTCGCGGGTATATTGATATGAAACAACGCTCATTGTTTGAAAGTATTAAAATACAGATAGACGCTCGACGCTTTTATCGCGAATCGATTCCAGTGGGAGGATCGAAAAGCGAAAAACCGGTAACAATGCATACGTTTATAAGAATATATGTTGACGTCGCTTTCAGTAATATGTTAAGGGTCGTTTGCCAGTCACGCCGATGACTCGGGTTCGATTCCCTGCATGGGTGGGATGTGTGAGTCCCATTTCTTGTGCCACCCGCCTTGATTTCGCAGAAATAGTGCTAAATGTGGCGTAAAACTAAACTCATTCACTCAGTAATATTTCAACAATATGACAGCAATGGGACAACAGATGTATCCATGTGCGGAATCGAACCTGGGTCTTTGGCGTGACGAGCGAACGCTTCAACCTTTGCTTTGGGCTGTCCCACCGTCCTTGCGTACATTTCAAGCTCATGTTTCGTGAATGCAAAGCTTTATTCTGGTGAACCACTGTGATTTATACACTTCTAACAGTTGTGATATTACACCATAACGAGCACATGTATGTACGTTTGTTTATATGTATTTATATTGATGTAGGTTCCGTGTATGAAGCATGCATTCAGGCAACAGCATTCGATGCATACTGACTGAAATATGCATTTGTACGAACTCTTAATACATAATGATGACATGAATTATATAGGCTTTTATGTGTAGTATATGTTAGTGTGCCATTGTGTTTTTGATACTATATTGAAACATAATCCTATATACATTTGTACAACATATTGGTACCTTCAGCATGTACTCTATAACATATATTAATGCAGTTTTGAAGCACGATATCTGTATATATACCACATTGAAGATCTGTTCATCGGCCATACATAAAATGACGTGGATATACGTGGATTTATTCAAGAAACATATACAAGCAATGTATACAGTATGCTTTCAAATCATACCAGCGGGTTTCACATATCGATTTACATGTTTCATGAATACATTTGGGTCGATACAATATGTCGTAACATATAGGGTATATAGAGAATCTCACCCAAGTGTCTATTGATAACAATTATATCAGTTTTACCTTTATCAACGAGTGTTGTTATAACTGATATGAGTAGACACATTTATACAAGTAACCAACACATATTGATGCAACACGTGTGATACATGCATTTATACCGTTAACCAACCCATATTGATGCAACACGTGTGATGCAAACATTTATACCATTAAATACACATATTGATCCAACATGTGTCATGCTACCATTAACATCAGTAAACATCACATATTGATGCAACACGTGTGATACATGCATATATACATGCAACCAACACATTCTGATGCAACATGTGTGATACATGCATTTTTATCAGTAAAGACACATGTTGTTGCAAGATGCAGGGTGCAAGCGATGATACCAGTAACCAACACACATTGATACAACACGTTTCATACATGCATCAATACCTGTAAATACACGTTGATGCAATATGCATTTATACCTTTAACCAACACACACAGATGCAACACGTTTAACAAATACATCCAAACCAATAACCACCACATATTGATGCAACATGTGCGATACATCCATTTAATTTATACCAGTAACCAACACATACTGATGCACCCTATATGGTATATGTGTAGCATCAGCAAGCGGCATATACTGATGCAACTTGCATGACACATAATTACATACCAGCAACAAACGCGTTGTGATGCATCAAGTTTCATTTATGCATTTATACGAACAGACATCATATGACAGAACGAAAATAATATTGATGTATTTTAAATAAAATATGTACAGCATATCAGATATCAAATTATTGAATTATCGTGTCAGAAACAGTCAGATCTAGCTATCCCGAGATATCTCCTTTATCTGAACGGATTATAGATGACATACACAAACACATACTTTAGTAAAGAAATAATATTGTACATCAAGGATCAGAGAAGAGCAAACTCACAATGAGTGCGAGAATGTCCTTTTAGGTTCTACCACACTAAATAAAGATCTGTTTGCTCCCGGAGCGGGTATCGTAACTTCCGTTCTGATGGAGACATGTGACAGGGACTAGATGATATTGCGTAAGATATTGTTGTTTTTCAAATGTACATCCGTCCAGTGTGCGAAATACTTTCCAAATTTTGTGAGCCGATCTGACTAGCCATGCCTGAAAGTTACTAGCCCACACAATTATTCATTAGCCGGAACTTTGAATGTAGACACTAGTAAGCAAAAGTTCACAACAACAGTGAAAATAAGACATTGTCGGCATGACACGGAATTGATCATTAAGTTGCTAATATGATAAACAATTTTATCAGGTCGTAGTCTTGCGTGATTTAAAAGTGACTTATAACTTAACACAGTGTGATATATTATTTTACAAAATGACCCCGTGAAAGTTCACTTTCCAGTCGGGCCAGTGATTATGGAAATTTACTGGCCCGACCGGAGATTTAATAGCTAGTAGGCCAATGACTATTTCGCAGTCTGTGTCCATCCAGTCATTAAAACTGACTACATTCTTAGATATCCGGTGCTCTCTTTTTTAACCGTATGACAAATGCTGAACGTGTACAGAGATGTTTTCAAGCATTTGGTGTCATCAACCTTGTCCTCGAAGTAGGCAAGAGGTTAACCAAGCCAGACTTGGTGTTGCATTGCAGCTCCGAGACCACACTGTGCACACATGTAACGTCTTGTAACGGCATGTAACGTTCTTGTTATTTGTGAGGAACAAATGACGTTACTATTGACGTATGTGGAAAAAGGTTGGCTTTGTGTAACCTGTACAAAAAGTACGCTGACTTCAGCAATGTCCAGGAAAGTCACAGACTTCGATACTTCGTTCATAGTAAGTTAAATAAAATATATACTGTGGCGAGAATCAACTCCAGGACGCATTAATAGCCCACTCATACACGATTCCTGAGATACAAAAATAACCAACTTGACAGGTGGGTGTCTGACAAGAGATTCAAACACCTTCATTGTCTATGCGTCGTTATACATGTACGTAAGATTTTCCTCCCTCCCGAGGCAGTTTAGGTAGTAAATGGTGACATAATGACATTCAGTTGTTGATGATGACAGGAAATTCCAGATGACAGATACAGTGGAAACATATCACTGTACTGTACGGAAAACATGATGCAATACATGATGTATGTCCACTGCTTTCAACAGTACACAGCCCAAACCACCAACGTCAATAGAAAACTTACACATAGAATTACACATGAATTTCAATTCACTGGTTACTGTGTTTACATTTGGATTGACCTGTCGTATTAATACATATTTTGATTGCATTTTCCTTTATACTCGCAGTTCGTTTTCTTATGCAGACATTGAATTGAATGTCGCATTTTGGCTTGGACGCAAGCACGTAAATATGTATCTTTTACATACACACATTAATTTACATATTTCACTTTCGCATGCTAATGCCATATTGACTGTAATGTCGTACTGAACGTGCATACATACATACATACATACATACATACATACATACATACATACATACATACAAAAGAATTACCCTTTTTATGTGAAAGTAGTGAGCAGCAAAAGAAACGCAACACTGGTTTTGCCATGTTTTGAGTAGTAGACATAACCACGAACGCTTAAGAGATATAAATGTCGCAAATGAAAGGTAACAAAGTAGGGAACTTAGAAATTAGAATTAAATGCAAGTGTACAATAAACATGTTATATGAATGTATCTATATTTACACCTGATAGCCGGTCTCAGAATGACTGGCTACTGACTCAGTAGGGGACTAAGGACATCTGGCTTGGTCCGAACGATACTCACCATTTCAGTTTAGCCCACAGAATATATAGTCGATAATGCATTGGGTCTATTGTCGTCTCTTCCAACCGAACAACACAACGTGCACAATTAACTTACTTGGACATCTAATGCTGAAAATTGAAAAATGGTTGATTAGTCTCTGGCCTCTGCATGTAGTAGGAAAACACATTAATATCAACCTAAATTGCGCTTACATCATGCCACGGCCAACAGAAAATCGGTCTCTGCGCCATGGGTATGCTGTTAAACTGGAATGGCCAAAACTTTCATCTCTATGGACACGTTTTCAACGTTACGGGAACACAAGGGATTTGTCTTGAACCGAACGTCCACGGGTGACATCACATCAGCCTGACAACCCCATTCGGCTCATCCAGACTGTCAGTATGACCACTGTCAGTTTCAGGACTGTACGGAGCCGATTGGGGCAACACAACATCCGACCCCGACGTCCTCCAATACGTCCAGATTTGCTCCAAAGTCACCGACAGGCACCTCTTGCCTGGTGCAAGATTGGGAGACGATTGGAATGGTGTTTTCTTCACTGGCTAGTCGAGATTTCATTTGACAGCTCGGATGGCAGGTGTAGAGTGTACAGATGACGAAGTGGACAGTATGCTAGATATTTCATTTGGTAGGCTCCTCCAAGTACTCTACTCTCAAATCGAAGGAATCGATCATAACTATCATAACTGTTTAACACTCTTTGTTTAAGTTATCTCAACTACATTGTAATGACTTTGACACTTAAATCCTGCCGAATCAAATTTTGATTCTGACTTGCAGGGTACACAAGAGTTTAATGCAACGAAAAAATATAGTTACAAACTTGTAAATGTTTTCTGGGCGTTCGTGGGGTAGCCTTGTGTTTAAAGCGTTCGCTCGTCACGTCAAAGACCCGAAGTGTGATTCTCCACATGGGTAGACTGTGTGTTTCTGGTATCTATCATCGTAACATTGCAAAAAGCGACGTAAAACTAAACTCACTCCCTCGCAAGGCAACGTATATTATACCAGTTGAAGATACCCAATCTACATCTTGACAATGGGCTTCCTCACATCCACAACTAGTGAGGCGGTATGGTAGCATTGTGGTCAAAGCGTTTTTATTCCCCACATAAGTACATTTGAAGTCCATTTCTTGTGTCTACCGCGGTGATATTGCGGAAATATTGCCAAAAGCGACGTGAAACTATTCTCACTCACTCACTCACTGTACACCATATTTTATACCAGTTGAAGATACCCATTTTACGTCTTCACAATGAAACGTTCTACCTCAATTTGCTTGAAACACAGCTCAATGCGTCCAAACCGGTATACATCTAAAGTCTAGCAGATGTTATTTTATTTGTTGGAATTTGCAACTGATGTGAGAATGTTACTGACAAAACATTGTTTCAACTAGGTCTTGGATATGCATGGATTGGACTGGGGGTAACAGCTTTTAAATCCAATTTCAGCAAGAATGTTAGATGGCTTTTGTTCAACGCCACACTTAGGAATATCCCAGCTATATGGCGGTGGTTTGTAAATAATCGAGTCTGGAACAGGCAATCGAGTGATCAACAGCATGAGCATCGATCTACCCATGTGCAATGTAGACTGTATACTGAACAGCAAAAGAAACGCTGAGAATCAGGTTCTTCTCTGTCGACCCATGTAGATCCAGGTTGGAATGAATCTTTAATAACCCATGCTTGTCGTAAGATTCGACTAACGGGATCGGGTTGTCAGGGTAGCTGATTTGGCTGACAAGTGGCATCGTATTCTCATTGAGATGATCGATAGTCATGCTATTGATCAGTGGATTGTCTGGTCTTGGCTCGATTATTTGCAGACTCGCCGTTTTCGTTTGTTTACGCCATGAAGGAGCCCCAATATTTATCATCCAAAACTGTGTTCCACAGGTGATATCGCTTGTGTGAGATCACACGATATCTTCTAGGAGATATCGTTTTGACAGTAGATTTTGTAAATGCCTTTACAATGATATGACGTCATGAACGTCATGTCACAATTCTATGACGTTGATGCACTGCAAATCTAATGGCAGTGCTGTGTTCAGAGATGTACATTTTTCATTGAAAACTAATGAAGAATTATTTTGGATGATAAATAGAATCTCGGCAAGCAAGCCTCGGATATTTGTTACTTTATCAACTGGTGTTGAGATATTGATATCAGTAGACACTTGGGTGAGATTCTCTATATCCCATCGATGCATGGATGGATCCTCTCCCACAAGTTACAAATAATGTATACAAATGTAATGTATCCAGCGTCTACAGAATCTTGCTAGTTTATAATATAACACTACACACTGTTTTAACGTAAAGATGTTTCAACCACTCACTAAATACCACAGTTCTAGAGGCATCAGAAAATGAAAACTGGAATGGAGCAGTAACCATTTATTGTTTCAAAAATGTAGTGAAACGTACAGTCACTTGAGACCTCTTGTATCGTTTTCCTCAAAATCTCAATTCGGTTCTCCAAGTAAGATAGAACAATATTCTTTGGTTAAATATAAACAAAAGATCATAAGCAGGATAGGAATAATGCAAGTTATTATCGAATCCTGATCTTCGGATTAAAGAGCAAATACCTTTACTTCTAACCTAAACTAAAATATTCACATTTGTCTTTGCATCTTTGACATGCATTAGCAAAATGAGATCTTCTTATTAAACTAAATGTATACCATTAAATATATATACATGTAAACATCCAAAATATTCATTTATCACTGTAACCGCTATATATATAGGCCGGGGGGTTTCATACAGTACACTTCATTTTGACTTTGACTTAACCACTAACCCATCGAACAAATTCGAAAGTTATAATCCATGTTCACAGTTACAATCAGTTCATTCGCTGTCCGACAAAGAGGTCCCCAACATCCTTGTACAAAGCAAGAAACGTCAAATTAACGCAGCCAGGTTCTCGTGCTTGTTTCTGACATCTTTCTGGGCGCTCTGTGAAAGAAAGAGAGAGAAATAACAATGAACATCATAAAAAATTTTCAGAGGTCAAACTGTCTCATTAAAAGTATATACGTTCTGGTTGTGCAGAGAAACGCTGGTCTGAATTAATGACTGGCCATGAAGGTCCCATGTGGAAGGTGTCTCATGGCCCCGTTCTTGAAAGACGTCGCATCGTCACAGGCAGTAAGTAAGTCTATGTTAAAGAATAGGAATTACGGTCATCGTTGCGCTTTGAGGAACGGGACGCAGATCGTTTAACTGAAAATATCATCTGACTGATCTGAGAGAGAGAAGAGAGAGAGAGGAGAGAGAGAGAGAGAGAGAGAGAGAGAGAGAGAGAGAGAGATGAGAGAGAGAGACGAGAGAGAGAGAGAGAGAGAGGAGAGAGAGAGAGAGAGAGAGAGAGAGAGAGAGAGAGAGAGAGAGAGAGAGAGAGAGAGAGAGAGAGAGAGAGAGAGTTGTTTTTCTCACCTTACTACAGTAGTATGGGGGGTCGAAGATTGGTGCTGTCCCTGATACCGGGCAATATATTGTTCACGCACGCGACTCTCAAGACGTTGTCTGGAAGAATCACACACCTTTATTGTTAGGAGCACAAATCATGCACCATGACCCTGGCACATTCTCACCTATCCCATTCACAACAACCCTGGTGCAATGTGGACGTGTTATAAAAACTGCAAGCCATGATTGAATCAGGAATTTTTATGGTTGTAAAAAATCAGGAAACTTATGTTCTTGACCCCCTTTAAATATGCGTTTGAAAGAAATGATATTCGATAAACTGATCCGTAGTAGTTATACAGTCATCAGTTATGAGATTGAAACCAGTTCCAAACACCATTTGTGATCACCACTTACTTCCGGATCCGGGACGCAGAATCACAGTTGTTCTGGTGATAGGAAAGCATCCTCGAGCGGTGACAACGGCAACGATGTTCTTAAACTCGCCTGTTGTGTCATTGAATTGGTACGCTCTAGCAGAAAGGGTATCCGTGCCAAGGCCGTAAAAGAAAGGACCCATGTCGACCGCGCCACCTAACGTGCAAAAAATTAAAAACAAGCTGTAGTCTCCCTTGTCATCGACCTGGAGAATTGCAATTAAAAGGGGCCTAACCGTAGAAGGATTTGACAAGTTAAGACTGATTGAGCTTTGAAATTAAGAACAGTTGTACTCCGCCCCTAGTTGATATCATTATTGTTTCAGATGCACATTTTAATCAACAGGTAACTGTTGCTTCATGTTAGTCTGTGCTTCTGACAAGGAGTGAGGGCCTGTGCTGCTTTTCGCAATATTTCAGAAAATTAGGGGACACCACAATGGGTCTCACTTCGCAATAGTTCAATTAAAGAGATTTGGGTTCATGAGTGGACATGGCAATATTCCAACAGTACAACGATCCAGTTGACGGACACTGTCATCATCTCTGTCATGTTACAATCCACAGTGCAACCATCTGCTGGTCACACTGGCTAAAAGCCAGATCCTCTGTTAGAGTCTCCAGGAAGACACAGAGTATAGCTTAACGCCGCCGTCTTTTTATCCAGCAATATCACGACTGAGGACACCAGAAATGGGTTTCACACACTGTACCCATGTGGAGAAACGAACCCGACTTTAGGCGTGACGCATTCAGTGAAACACTTTAGCCACGAAGCTGTCCTACCATGTCCCTAGGGACCTCTGCTTGTCATACACTGTGGTCATCTATCTGTGGTTGGTCTCAGTGACGACGTTGTTTGTCAGTTACCCTACTCCTGCGATGCTCATCATATCAGTTCGGTTCGACTTTAACAACCAACAAAAGAAATGATTTGGCTGTCATTCAATAATACGTGAAATAAATGATCATTGATGCTCAATCACTCACTCATGTAATCTTACAAAGTTACAATATAATGGTTTTTAAAAGTCTCACTTGGTATGCAGCTGGCAGGGAATGTCCCGGTCACAGTGAACGTCTCACAAGTTCGTTTTTCAGTATTAATGCGGAAGACAATCCCCTGGGATGAGGAATGAATGAATCAGTCAATAATAAATAAAGCAGGTTATACCAACAACACTAACCAACCAACCAACCAACCGACCAATAGATCAATGAATCAATCAATCAGGCCATATCTACACCGATCACTCACACACTCATTCAATCGATCCAAACCAGTCACACCAAATTTCCGCCGATCAATATTTCGCAGTCCTGCGGATAAACAAGCTTTTAAAAATGTCCCACTACCTCAGAGACGACACAGATGGGATTTTGTGGGTGCCTTCATTTGATGCTATAAAATCTGCTACCTCACCTGACGGTAGTCCCAGATTTCCTTGCGCGCGCTGACCAAAGATGTGTAGTTGTCGTTGATGGCGTACCTTTGGTTGATGGCGTCATAGGAATAGGACAGCAGGTACTGAGCACATAAGAGTCAGGATTAGACATGATTAGATGTGATTAGCAACGATAGGTTCTTTAAAGTTCAGGACAAACTCAACAATTCTGCAATAACGATGGCGTATGTAAATAATCTAGTTTGTGACCGTGAGCAACGAATCACGATGTAGGAAGCAAGACATACCATCTGTACCACCGTTCTAAGTCGTCTTTTCCAAGCAGAAGCTCCTGAAAGTCAGCAATTCATAGCCGAGATACTTTCAGGATGGAAAAGATGAAACATACAAGACGTAAGGCATGACTTGAAGCACGTCATGGAGCGAGTGAGTATAGTTTCATGTCGCTTTAACAATATTCCAGCAATATCACGGCTGGAGACACCGGAAATGGGATTCGAAACGAACCCGGGTCTTCGATGTGACCAGTGAAAGCTTTAACCACTAAACTACCCCGCTGCTGAACACGTCTAAGATGTGTCTCACTTTATTGAAACCAATGAACACGAGATGTCGCTTGTACATCTTGTACATATATCATTAGCTCCATAATCCGGCACATTGTGTAAACTGGATTATTTCTTCAGTACCAGTGAGTGCCGGTTTAGACAGCTTCCACTGTAGTTCGATTTACTGCACCTTGCTGTACCTTCAGTTAGGTGTATGCACGTATTCATGTCTGGTCCGTCTGGTCATATACCAGCGGATTCGTGGGTTCTTTTAAGTGCAAAGGGTTCTGTACTGTACACTAGGGGTTGTGACAACACGGAAAGAGTCTGCGTACAAACTTGACTCCAAGGACTTTACACCCGGTCAATGGTATGGTTGATCCGAGTACCTTAACCTGGCTTAGACAGATCGTCCACCATGCCCCCAGTGAACAGTGCTAACTGTCCTTGTGGTTTGAAGATGGCCTTACGAGTATCGTACAGACATCGTGTATTGGATACTGGATGTAAGTGATGAAAGTCAGGAGAAACGTAGTCGTGTGAAACGTGCGATACATGTATCGTGGAGTGGGGTGATTATAGGTGTGTTGACTGTCTCTCGTTAACTGTGCCGCAAAAAGGGAAAAATCAGATTTGACTGAAATAACTTCCTCACAGGATATCAGAAATGACCACAAAAGACATCATAAATAACTTTTGAAGGTCATTGTTGATGAGTGTATTTAATCTCAAAAAGAAAGTTTAAAAGCCGAAATTCCATGGGCTGTTGTGTCTGAAATTGGCACTTATCAGGTCAAGAGGGATGTCATGGTGCAACTGCATAAAATGACCAACACCGTTAGGACTTGAAAGAGAAAGAACCTTTACAATTTGGAGATGAAATTTTCAGAAGTAAAGCAGATGCGCGAGCAAATGAAGCTGTGAAGCAAGGTATTCAGAATGAACAATTCTCAACAAAAAAAAAACAATATTAAAGTGTGTTTTATTTACCTCAAACTGAGTATGAAAACTTGAGAGAGACAATCATGGATTTGATGAAATCCAAGGCCAAGTTTTATCTAGGCCAGAGAAACGTACTGACTATTCATAGAATATCGACCATGCCAATAAGTCGAAGCGAAGTGAACTGCAATTCCGTTGAGGAAACAAATAATTGGGAGATCCGAGGCGATCCATGACAATGGCTAAGGTGTGAGGAGCAAAAGCTTTAACCACTAGATTACCCCACGGCGCCTCTTAGTTTTAGAAACCAATTATTAATTACAGCTTTTCGTATATGAACAGGCAACAAATGGAACTATCAGTGTAAGTTTTTATTTGACTACAGTAGCTACTTTAAATGTGTATGTGAAGTAATCTGTGAAAAACTTGTGACAAATACAATTAATACAAATACACAAAGGGACCGTCTTCTTTCCGTGGATTATCCGAACAATCTTGCAGAGCTCCAGATATTTTTAAGCAATTGTGTATTTACTCCCATGTCTGTTTGTGAGTAATTGCATTTTTGCATTGTTTGAACATAAACATTAAACAGACATAAGCTCTTGTCGGTCTAATAGGGGCTATCCTTTATCTACGTGAACTTAATAACGATTGAAAAGATTTTAGAAGGAGTGTTTGCTTATGGCTAATAGTGGGACTAGTGGTGTGGCAAATATATTGATTTTTTCTTCAGAAATTGTCCTGTTGTGATGTTTACTTAAATAAAATATTTTCCACTTAAGCTTTTTGTATTTATTATTTTTCATGCGTTATGCTGTTTGGTTATATTCATCATTTATGAGACTTGTTCATGTTTCATTGCTATTTAGCTCAGACTCAGGGGGTTGAATTTCACAATCTCTTTCAGTATGAAAATGAACAACAGATATACGGAGTGTGTTTCTTATAAATGATGATTTGTGCAACTTCTTGGTCAAAGATACTGGCTTGAAGTTTATATACTGAACAGCAAAAGAAACGCAACTGTTTTAATTTGTTTGGTCAGGTTTTTAAATAGAGGACAAAAACATAAAACTTACTTTATGAGATTTCATTTTTGTCGAAACTTGCGTTTCTTTTGCAGTTCAAGATATAATGAAATGCAATACAGTCATTTCAGCCAATATATACCTTACAGCTCAGGAACTGAAGATAAACATGTTGACATATTTCATTATGTTTAGGATCTAAACACATTTCTCAACATGTTTTCAAGTTAAACATGTTCAGATATTTGTTTAGGATTTAAACATATTTCTAAACATTTTTAGAAGATAAACGCATAACAAAATGTGTTTAGCGTCTAAACATGTTTAGGTAAAGTATGTGTTTAAAAATCAGAACAAGATATGCGTTTAGGAAAACGTTTAGGATCTAAACACCATGTTTACAGTGTATGAACAGGCAACAGATGGAACTATCAGTTTAAGTTTTTATTTCACAACAGAAGCTACTTTAAATGTGTATGTGAAGTAATCTGTGAAAAAATGTGACAAATTCGTATACACAAAGGCACCCTCTTCTTTCCGTGGATATTCCGAACAATCTTGCAGAGCTCCAGATATGTTTAAGCAATTTTATGAAGAGTAAGTTGCATTTTGTATACGCCCACTAGTAGAAAGAATTGGGTACTTTTACACAGTTTCTTATTCTTATTGGGTACGTAACTCGTCTAAATATGTAAACTGGGTACTTACCTCCTCCAAATATGTAAATATAAATGCATCTCAATAGACTAAGAGTTTTTAGTAATTGTCATATTGCCAAACATTTAGCAGCCATTTCTAAATACTCAACATGGAAGTCATGTGACTATTAGAGTAAACCCCGGACAGTGGCTTGGGCTGTAATAGTACATGTACATATAGGCATCACCTACCACTAGCTAATGCTGTTGTAGAGTTTGTGCACCACGACGAATCATACGCAAGTCAATTTAGTTGTTTGAGTAAAGTACGCAAGGCATTGCAGACCTACTGGGTTTTAAGTGATTCTTACGTGTTTTTTTGTACTCCCAGATTTGTAATTAAGTGAGTAAATGCGATTTTTATTGAGTAAAGTACGCAAATACGCGCCGTATCTGGAGCTGTGAATCTTGTATGGATAACCAAGAGTATGATTTACTGTATATTACAAATACAGTTCAACCTCGTTAAAGCACACTCATGGCAAATGTTCGAACTACACATGCTCCACACAACCAGTAAAGTATTTTTTTTTCAAAACCAAACATCATGTTTACGAGGGTCTATTCACGAAATCTAGTCATCTTTGATGTCATGCCACATACGTATAACCGATTATAGTAGTGAAATATGCACCACTTGGAACTGATTCATCCTGGATCTACTGGCAAAGAGTTACGTCATCTCACTGATTACTGGATGTGGAAGTCAAGGGTGTAAAAATACTTACGCGATCTATCCCCGAGGCATCTAAATTGGAAACCGCTTCAAACCCTTCCCACTGCTGAGGAGCGCAGCAGATAGAGCCAAGAGCAACCGTCGCCAGACTGGCGAGTAGAATTGCCTGCAGCATCATGTTGAGGGGTCGTCAATCGAGGTTTCTGTCTGTTCGAGTAGTGGGCAGGTTGAACACGGATTTCTCCTTATGTACACCATCCAACATCCCTAGGTCACCTCGAAGGTGACGTAATTCATCTCCAGTTTATGTTCTGTCAGACCACAAACTGTATTCGTGTCAAATAATGGGCTTTTTTGAAAGGCACAAAGGCAACAAATACAGTCTGAAATATATCTTCTTATGGGCACAGTAGAATTTGACAATGAAACAGGAAACGACACTTCCCTTTTTCATAACCTTTTCTTCCAACAATGAGTTTAAACAACCTTCTTTACAAAATTTACAAATACTCAATCGAACAGAAGCTTCTGTTTGCCAAGCCACTGATTTAACCTCAAGTCCACTCCATTGCCAATGCCCCATGACAGAAATTACTCAGTCGAATGGAAAAATATATGAAGAAGTAAAATATTTTTAAATACACATCGCATCACTGTATGAGCCAAAACGTTCAGATGTATAGGAAAAACGGGTACAATCTTTCTTGAACCTGAATCAAACAGTCGTCAAACATTTGATATCAATAGTGAACAATAATGGTAACAAAATTATACTTATAATGGAGTTAACGCTTCATTTATAAAGCACAAACATAACAAAGTCACTCTGCTTGATTAATTTTTAACATTTAAACGTGCCAAAATGAAAATGTAAATAATATTTGAAACAAATGAAACAAGGAACAGAACAATTTAAAAAACGGAAATATCCGAAGATTTCCGACTGGTACGAAGTTTTCCGAATGCATGCCAAAATACCGGTTTTCGATCAGCTCATCGCAATGCGTATCGTTTTCGTGTCTTAACCGGTAACTGTCTGAACTGTACTGTTGCTTGCCAGAATGGAGTCTATTCTGGTGTCCCCTAAATCGATTTTTGCTAAAAGCGCCGTAAAACCCTGCCCACTCACTGCATTCCCCAAAGGTGGCAAATGAAAACATTACGCATGATATAACCGTCCTGTCTCTCGGCCGTATCACTGACAATATGTTTAAGAATCAAACCAGTCCCTGATTTACTGATCGACGAAGACCAAACCTCACTCACTCACTCACAGTATGTTTCATTTGGAAATTAAACATGTTTTGTTGAAGTTTCCCTTTCCTAGGCTCTTTTTTAACCCACACGTTAAGCCCCACAAAGCTTTTTTTCACAAGAGCATGCGAAGAATGTGCAAATTCTTGAAAATATGAAATGCACACGAAGCGCGAAACGATTGGTTTGATAGACTTTTACACAGCATGCCGATTGAAGACGTGTGCACAACTCGCTTCAAATTCTCAGTCTGGGTAGCTGTCCACAACGCAGGATGCGCTTCGGAGAGTGCTGCTTGATTTTCTCAAATGTCCCATTGTGGTTTTGGATTTGATGAGTTTAATTTATCTGAACAGGTTATATAAAGGTTGGGCGGTGGGGTAGCCTTGTGGTTAAAGCGTTCGCTCGTCTCGCCGGAGACCCTTGTTCGATTCCTCATATGGGTACGATGAATGAAGCCAATTTCTTGTGAAACTAAACTCACTTTAAGCCTTAAGACAATCACGAGGAAAGGTGGAAATGCCCCACGGCATAAATCCCTCACGTCTCCTTTCTGACTGTATATATTCAGTGACGCCATTCACCTTATTTTCAAAGTCATCTGGCTGTTTATTGTGTATTTTCACAGCTGTATTTTTTCACAAACTTTGAGTTTCATATTGATATATACCGCACCGCAAAAGAAATGCAACTTTTTTGGTCATGTTTTTAAATAGAAGATATAAACATGAACGCTCACTTTCAGGAAATTTCATTTTTTTAATCTTGCGTTTCTTTTTCTGTTCAGTATTCACTTTCAATCATTTGGGATGGGTATGAAAAACGTATCACTGCTGAAAGGCGTAGAGATGCACATATTAATATTGGCAAAAGAACCCATGAAATTCGTGTTAAATTCACGATGGGATAATGTCATCATCGGTTTCTAAAAATTAAGAATATTCTAAGTGCAATTCGTTTGGTTTATATGCCATTAGCTATGTAACAATTATTCAGACGTTCGAAAAGGCTAAAAAATCATAAAACAATATGCTAGGACTGGAAGTCACCCCACATTACATACAAATGCTTGTGTTCGCTTTCTAATAATCCTATTATTTGTCAAAGGAAGACGAAATTCAAGATTAAAATGTTTTGAATTCGTTATTGAAAGAAACTTCCAGAGATTTGGCAACGTGTTATATTGTGTATATGAATGTGCCCCAAAAGAAGTTAAATTCGCTCAAGAAAAATGTCATGATCGCTTTCAAGGGTGGTGGTGATGGTGCCTATTCATCACTCTTGTTCTCATGTTGTGCTTATATTTTATAATGATAGATAATTGTGGTTTTTGGAGTCCGTCGTTTTGTCGCCCACACAAATATTTATACGTGCTTGCAAGCACCTCCCCAAGGCAAGCGTGTCCTTTGCCTAAATTTTCAGTGGTGATGCACGAGTGAAGGCACAACTACGCTACTGCACTGTTATTTTCCTTTACTGCACTCTTATTTGTCCTTACTGCACTGCTGTTATTCTTTATTACGCTCCTATTTGCCTTACCTAAACACCTATTTTGCTTTACCACACTGCTATTTGCCTTTACAGCAGTATTCGCTTTTATTGTGGTAATCTGTAATTTTGTTGAGATTAAAATTTATCTTATCGCTTCAGTTACAAGGAAATTTAATCTGTTCCTTACCTGCTGACGCCACAATGGAGTCAAAACTTTGAGCCCTTTAGAAAGGAGAGAAACTTGGGCCTTCAGCAACCCACGCTTGCCATAAAAGGCGACTATGCTTGTCTTAAGAGGGCAATTTTAAAACCCAACAGAAACTCACAATTACTTTGATTTAATTTTGGCACAAGATTTTGTCAAATTATCCATTGTCGCCTCAAGCCCGGCTGTAGTGATCTAAACGCAGACAGAGATAATCGACATATATCGGAAACATCCAAGTGTTCATGTGATCACTGTAACGAAGACGTTATTCACTGCCTTTTCTCGTGTCGAAAATATCAAAATTTAAGAATAACTGTGCCTTTTTATATTAAAGGATACGATGTTTAAACGACTTTAAGCGGAAACAGCGCATGAAATAACTCAAGAAATATTGACATTCTCAACTCATTACCCTAGTTCATTTCTAAACGTAGTTGCTTCCAGTGATTATCACCTCTTCATATAATGTACGACAAGTTTTATATATTAACTTAAATTTCTGTGGAATCTCGGTTCCTTACTAGGCCAATACAATATTATTCAGTCATTTATCTGTCATTTTGTCTCAGTACTATTCTTTTGTTGTCAGATTTTGTCATTTATGTATCTAGACGTGTTAGTGGAACAGTCTGCCTAATGCAGGGAGAGAGCTAGTAATTAAAAACCACTCGACTAGGACAGATTGTGTATTGGGCAGGTAGTCAGTTGCAAACTGGGAGTAGTCATGATGGGAATGAACTGGTTTTTTTCGTTTGTTTTTTCTTTTTTTTTTTTTTTTTTTTTTTGTTTTGTTTTGTTTTTTGTGAAGCAGGTGGACACTCTTACGTCGGAAAAGTCGTTCTTCTCGCACCTTTAAGGCCTACATTATACCCGGGACCCATGGAGTGGGAGTGGAAAGTCAAGTGAGTGGTGCAAAAGGAGAGGCGATGACTGGAGTAGAATGAAGCGGAGTGCGTGGTGGGAGCGGAGCTGAGCAGAGTGGAATGGGAGGTGTTCCCTTTTTTCTTCACAAGCCTTGCATTACAAAGCACGTGAAAAAAACTTGAAAAACAATAAAGGAACTCGTGTACTTTCAAGTGATCCCATAATTTTCCCCCTCAGCATAAATATATCAGCCAATGTACAACCTCTTCAGCCTCTATTCTGTGTGGAGTCATACGGTGACTATCACTGACCCTGCTAGGAGATTACTTATGGATGTGGAGGGGTTTGGTGGCTCCAAATGATATATACTGAACAGTAAAAGAAACGCAAAAGATTTCACCCAAAACAGCCGTCCTATGCAACCACTTTAATGTAAAACGACCATGTATAATTGTAGTAACACCTAAATACGGCCAGAGGTTGGCTCACGAACACCTAAATACGGCCAGATGTTGGCTCACGAACACCTACATACGCCCAGATTCAGAAATATTTTAGAAACATAAATTAAATATTTAGCTATTGTACTTAACATGAACAATTATCTGATATTATGAAGTGATGCATACATTACACTGCGTTTGCGCTTTAAAATAACACAACATTTAAACACCCCACATCGTTAGAGTTTTACATGAGTGGTAATTGCCGCACGGTATAAACGGGGGAATAACTGACGAGTACAAAATAATCAGAAACCCTAAATTAATTCAGCCTGGTTCCCTGGGTCTGCGCTACGCTCAGTGTCGGATGTGTGGGGACATGTATAATTGAGAGGTACGTGTGCATAGTTTTGAATGTCACCGAATTCTTAGCGTACATTTCAGCTTGAAATCGGAACGAGTCGATGTCTGCACGACAATCCAATATGGCAGCTGCTGCTCCTTTACTCTATTAATATATATGACATGAGTGTATATCTATGGTCTATGTTTAACCTACAGTGCGATGTCGGGTTCCTGTGACTGCAACATAAGTAGAGATATGAAGCTGCGTGACAAACAGCATTCCGCACTTGACATACTGCATTCTGCAGGTGGTAAATACGTCGCGGAAAACGTCCACGATCGTATTTAACACTTGTTAAGTTATTTTTCACATTTGAATTTAACCCGTTTTTACCGGAAATGTCTCCAGTAACAAGTCGGTTGCTTTGCTAAACGTTTCATTGTGAGCTTTCATGACGACCTTTGTTCTCGGCTCCCGTTTCTAACTGCCACCTCGCACTGGAGTATTTGAATATATTCTAACTATAAAGAATGTTGTTCTTATTCATTAAAAGGTAATTTTTCAATCTTTCAGTGCATAAATGATTGCAAAGTGGCATTTTAGGGTGAGGTCTGCTTGCCTTGCTAATGTAAAAACAACGATGTTAAGTCCCTAAAATTACACATTCAGATAGGACAAGAAAGGTGCACTATAAGCAAACAAATCAGGGTGGACTGGTTGAACAGAGTACGCATTCATCACTAGGGGACCATTCATAATTATAAGTAGAGGTTTGGGTTTGGGTTGGGTGGAATGATGACGGAACAAAAAAGAAATAACCACTTAAAAAATAAAGTACAGAAAATATGTAGCAATGATGAAATATTTTGTTTGACTATTCTGGTGAGATTATATCTATCATCCAAAATCACTCTTCATTAGTTTTCAATGAAAAATGTACATTTCTAATCACAGAAATGCCATTAAACTTGCATTGCAGTGATGTCATAGCAGTGTGACGTCATCAAGTTCATGACGTCAAAGCATTGTCAATGGGGCAATGATGATGGAACAGAATAAGAAAAATAACTATTAAAAAACAGATGAGAAAATATATAGTAATAATGAAATCTTTTGTTTGACTATTCTGGCGACATTCTATTTATCATCCAAAATAACTCCTCATTCGTTTTCAATGAAATATATATATCTCGAATCACAGTACTGCCATTACTGCCAGTGCAGTGACGTCATCAAGTTCATGACGCCGTTGTCAGGGCATGGAACAAAATCTACTGTCAAAACGATATCTCCTAGGAGATATTGTTTGGTCTCACACAAGCAATATTTCCTGTGGAACACAGTTTTGGATAATAAATAGAGAATCTCACCTAAGTGTCTACTGATATCGAGTATATAATAAAGTATGATAAAGTAACAAATTTTACCTACAAGTGTTGATATAATTGACATCAGTAGACACGAGGGTGAGATTGTATTTATCATCCAAAATCATTCTTCATTAGTTTTCAATGAAAAATGTACATATCTCAACACAGCACGATATCTCCTAGGATATCATCTGATCTCACACAAGCGATATCTCCTGTGGAACACAGTTTTAGATGATAACATTTTTTGTCTGACTAGTCCGGTAGCCTGCTTATTCCAAGTAGACAAGGGCGTCGTTGATGTTGTCGCATCCAAAAACGACATGGGAAGGGGGGTTCCTACTGCAATTTTAACGATGACGAGACAGATGGTAACATAACACTAATTACAGATGTCAAAGCTTTATTCCCTTTCGTCAGTCATAGTCAATTCGTTCATTGTCTCGCGTCTCCAACATCCTATCATTTAGTTAGATCCGTGAAACGTCTTAGAAAGCAGTCTTGGCGACCTGAGAAAGAAATAAGAAAACTATGTAAACCCATGGGTTGATGCAGATGACATGGTCTCATTAAAATCATAAAAAACAACTGTCTGAGAATGTGTTATTTTAATGTTTTAAAATATATTTTAACATGAAGCAGGTTCTTAATGCACAGTTCCCCCAGATGTCCTATCCGCCATAGATCCAGCTGGAGCTATCTCCCTATCATTGTACTTTTGGCAGGTACACTTGCCGACCCCCTAGCCAACTCAGTTCGAATCCTTTGATCAAGATATGCTAAAAAGACATATGTCACGGGAATTAATTTCTTCCAGTTGTGAGTCTAGCTGACAGTTTACATGAGTACACAGTGACATTTAGAAAGTGATCGAATGTAATATATTATGTATTTAGGATTACACTATCTTAGTAAAATACAAATTCTTGGGTTGAGTCCAATCCGTATTCGAACCCTCATCCTCACCCTCAGGCACCAAGTCGCAGTCTCCAGTGGCATGGCACTCCGGCAAAGCATGGGTAGAGTCTTTGAGGCGGACGTAAAAGTGTCGTATGCAGTTTTGAGAACCCTTTGGGCTCAACCCTGTGCCTATGGACTTGCACTATAAATTGCTTATCTGGTATATAATAAATGTGTAAAAGATCCCTCTATTAGGCTAATATATGCGTGCTATTACACTTTTGCATAAGGCTAACAATATACCAGACCTGCTCAATGGTGAACAGCGGGAATTAGGTGATGCATAACAGGAAGAAACGCCTATTGCTTCTGGTCACTAAAAGGTAGGTTGCACATGTCTTGTTGTACAGGGGCATCTGATTTGTTTAAAGTGGTTTAAGATTTCGAGAAAAGGTACTAGCTTACTGGATCTTGGTGATCACTGTTGGTTGTATTGTATTGTTGTATTGTTGTACAGTGCTGGTTGTATTGACACATCTACTCACCTACCCGTGAAGATCCAAGTCGAACAGATCTTTAGCAGCCCATGCTTGCCACAAAAGGCGATCATGTTTGTGAGAGGCGACTAACGGGATCGGGTGGTCAGACTCGCTGACTTGGTTGACACTTGTCATCGGTTCCAGTTGCGCAGATCAATGCTCATGGTCATCACTGGATTGTCAGGTCAAGACTCGATTATTTACAGATCACCTCCATATAGCTGAAATACTGCTGAGTGAGGCTTAAAACTGGTACGGAAGTAGCGCCTCACGAGAGTTACAGACGAGTTACAGCCTCTACTGACTGGGTTCCATAGTGTAATCTGTTAACGCATGAATTCAACCAGTGTTGTTTGGATACAGTTTCAGTTTCAGAGTTTCTGCTGGGAGCAGTGTCAGTTACCACGAATTCTGTGAGAGGATGACTAACCAAAAAGCATATTAAAGTGGAATCTGGGACACAAATGCGTCTAATTCTGTCCTTGTAACAGTACGACAGGGGCAGTGTTGGTGACAGTGTGTGGCATGTGTGCGTGCTTGCGTATTGCTCTCACCTTTCCACAGTAGTATGGAGGATCGAAGACAGAGAGGTCCCTGATGCCGGGTAAAATTTCGTTTACGCACTCGACGCTCAAAAAGCTGTCTGCAAAAATCATACATTTCATATAAGGAATGTTCTATCATATCTAAATTATCCCGTGAACACTATCCCAGGTACATTATGAACCTTTACATGCACATAAACGCAAGTACAATCTGACCCTTTAAATTTACATAACGCAAGTGCAATCTGGCCCTTTAAATGCACACTAGCGCAATTACGATCTGGCCCTTTAAATGCACATAAACGCAAGCACAATCTGACCCTTTAAATGCACATAAACCCAAGTACAATCTGACCCTTTAAATGCACAATAACGCAAGTACAATCTGACCCTTTAAATATATATAAACACAAGTACAATCTGACCCTTTAAATGCACAATAACGCAAGTACAACCCCGGCGCAATCAGAAAGTTGTGATTCACACTTACTTCCGGGACGCTCGATTAAAGTTGTAGTGGTGATAGGCACGCAATTCCGGTCGCTGACATAGGTTAGGATATTCTTAAACTCGTCCGTCGTATCATTGAATTGGTATGGTATAGCAGAGATACCGCCCTTGCCATAGCCGATGGTGACCGGATTCAATTCCACAGCGCCACCTGCAGTGAAAATAACTAATAAAAAAACATGTAGTGGTCTTCCCTTGGCGACCTTGAGAAATAATATGAAAAGGATCCTAACTCTGGGAGGATTTGACAAATCTTGACTGCCTGAGTTTAGAAACTAAGAACTGTTCTGGACACCTTTTGGAGATCATATATTTATAATTTAGACACACAAGAACTGATAACTGTTTCTATACGTTAGTCGTCAATTCTGGTAGGAATAAGTGAGTGAAGTTATATGATGTTTTTGCAATGTTTCAGCAGTATCTCGACAATGGACACCTGGTTATATGGGCTTACATTTGGGTTCAGTGAGCATGGTTTCATGACATGGCAATATTCCAACAATTCTGCAATCCTGTTGGTGTATGGTTTGTGTATGTCTTTAGGACGTCCGTGAGTATAGCTTTACGTCGTTTTGTTTCAAAAATATCAGCAACATCACGACTGGGGGCACCAAAATGGGTTTCACACATTGTATCCATGTGGGGAATCGAACCCGACTCTTCGGCGTGACGCATTCAGCCATGGAGCTACCCTACCAGGCCTCAAGGAACCTCTACGTGTCAGGATGGGGGCCACCTGTCTGTAGTTGGTCTCAGTGACGACGTTGTTTGTCAGTTACCCTACTCCTACGTTGAACATCATACCAATTCGGTTCGACTTTAATGTTTTGATATTGTAATATTGGTGAGTCCGCCGTAAACCTAAACTCACTCACTACAAAGTTAAAACAGAATAGTTGTTGAAAGTTCTCACTCGGAATGCAGTTGAAAGGGAATCTCCCCGTCACAGAGAATGACTGACAAGTTTGCTTCTCAGTGTTGATGCGGTAGCCAGTCCCCTGGAATGAATGAATGAATGAATGAATGAACCGACCAAATAACCAACCAATCAAACAGGTAAGTCCTACAAACGTCCAACGAACAAGACACACCAATCTATCGTACAGTACTGATGCTCTAACCAATCCCTTTCAGAACCAACCAGCCAACCAACACTCATTAAGTGCTTTGAAATCTATTGCCTCACCTTGCCGTAGTCCCAGATTTCCTTGTACGTGCCGAGGAAAGTATCTGTGTAGTTGCTGTTGATGACGTACCTTTGGTTGATGGCGTCATAGGAATAGGATTCCAGGTACTGAATACAGAAGAGGTAGGATTAGACTTGATTAGATTAGCAATTAAAAGTTCTTTGGTGGTCAGGGCTTACTCAGATATATTGCAACGTCTTAGTCCCTTTTCGTCTGGTCAGGTCCCATGAAGTAGAACGGGAGAAGACGGGCGGGATTACCTTCAGGATCTGGTGATCTTGAACAAATACCAGTGCATGTTTTATAGGCACAGGGCTGATACGAAAAGTTGATGTGGTAAAGAAATTAAATAAGTCTAAACTGATATTTGACATTTCATGACATAATGTATTTAGTGTCGCCACAGTTGATCACAATTAGCCTTTAACCCATATTGCATACAAAAACAATGTTGACTATTTGGATTAGAGAATGCAGCACCCCATATACCTCTCAATGAGCCTGACTCACTGGTCAGTGCTACACTAATCTTGATCGACTGTCGTTATAATGATATGTAGTTGAGTGGAGAGGATTGGTGAAACATATTCCCAATGCAAAAAATTAAAGTCGATTAGTTACATTCAGATTTTTCAATCTCGTAGCGATGTATAATTACAGTTCCTAAAACTGTTGGAAGCGCACGTACAATCCCAACAAGCTCGCAAGATCGTCAGTAATAATCAGTTGGGCCCAGAGAGCTGTGATGTAAAAAACGCATGTGCGTGTATTTAAATCTCTCACGGTTAATCGCATGATTCTTATCAAAAACTTCACAAGAGACAATTCTGTTAGTTACGTCCTCAGTACTTTCAATATGACGATATATATTTTTCATGATTTTTTTAGACAATAACATAATGCCATAAACGATTTAAGTAGTCGGGATTGGTTTATTATTATTATTATATTTTTTTATATTTTTTATCAAACCACCGCAACCATTCTGATTGGTTTGTTGTATTTTCGCACATGTCAACTATCAAGTGAGGGACGAGTATTCCTCTATAGTTTACGGAAATTGGCGAGTGGTGACGAATGAGACACAAATAGCGAGTGAATGTTGTAGACAAGTAGCCACACACTGAGCAGAGAATGTACAAAAGTGAATTTTCTCAATACCGATGTCATATATGATAAATAAATTATCATTTGATTGTGATCAGAAAATTACAAGTTATAGAAATGATTAAATTCTTTAAACCTATTTGTCTTTCAACTACTTCAACTAGAAGAGTCCACTTTTAGATCATAGGGATGACACTACTTTTTTTCTTTATCAACAGTCAATAGACCATCAAATGTTTTAAAACATTTGAATATTGCAACTTATTACTCGCCCGTTGAAGATACTGCAGTGTAATATTTTCACTTCAGCATTACACTAGTGTAATACCGCTTGACGTCAAAATGGTTCAAAGTTGTGACGTCACAATGCTAATGTTGATGTCGCGATTTTACTAGACCTTGCTTGACTTGAAAGCTGAGTGTCCTCACACTGCAGGCAATTTCGCCGCAGTTCCTGTCAATTTATGTTGGCGAGTAATAAACAGAATACTAAACTCTCTTCCGTGAAATACCATTTTCATTAAATTCCTTAAAGATTTGGTATGAAACTCGCTTTCACTCATTTGATACCAAATCATTAACTCGTTTAATAAAAATGGTATTCCACGGAAGGTCGTTTAGTATCCTCTATTTATGGCGGCGTGTGTAAATAATCCAGTCTGTAGTCATTATCAATGATTCACGCCATGTCGTACTGCGTGCACGACCGTTCTGTCAAAGCGTATCTTACAGACTGAAGCTCCTGAAAATCAGCTTCAGCTCATGGCAGGGATTCAAGGTGGAGAAGTAAACATATAAAGCCTTACACATGGGTTGAAGCACGTCTTAGAAGTGAACAACTTGGGTACCATCTTTGAGCAACTGTCAGTTGTGGAGGCACCGTATTTGCTTCTGAACAACGAAATCATTTGAATTTGAATTATGAATTTATCGAGCTGCAAGATTTAACAAAACTTGATGTTTGCTTATGTCGCATGGAGTGTACTCGTATTGCACGTGATGCACGTGCATATCTGCATCACGTGCATATCTCAAAATCAATTTATGATGCACCCTAAGATTACAATTAATCTGGGAGAAAACAAATCTATGATATGAATATGAATGGCTGTATGCGGATAACGAGTCATAGTTGTTGCGATACGTTATCCATGTGCATCCGTTGCATATAGCATCCTGTTGGGATCAGTGACTGCTCCACGTTACTCTGTACTTACTCGTGTCCCACACAAGATTAAAAAGAGATGATGAATGTACTACAATGTTAAGGTTCCGAAATGTTTTGCCTTAGGAAACACTGTGCATTACTGTGCATTTTGTTTTCATATACAAACAAGGGGAGATAACTGTTGACTCTCATCGCACATTACATCATTCGTCACCACTCGCCCCTTTCCGTAATCTCGGTTGGTCCCGGAGTAACACGAGTTGGTCACGAATGGCACCATATACCAAGCCACAAGAAGACCATCAGTGTATGTGATGATCTTAATACCCTGGGTACCCTTGGTATAGCTCTTCGTACAAAGTGACATTTATGTTGCTGAATATTACAACTATTGTCTTTGCTGCTACAATCACTGCTCTTGTATCATTATATTACGTTTGAATCTGCATCTCCATGTTGCAAAGTCTGAGTGAGTGAGTTTAGTTTTACGCCGCTTTTAGCAATATTCCAGCAATATCACGGCGGGGGACACCAGAAAATGGACTTCACACATTGTACCCATGTGGGGAATCGAACCCGGGTCTGCAGCGTGACGAGCGAACGCTTTAACCACTAGGCTAACTGTGTGAAATATTTGCAATTTGATTAAGCATTAAAACGTCCACCATAGTATCTATAATGTACCCACGAGACTTTGGTATTTTATCTCTTTGTTTCATTTTAAACAATATAATTAAAATTTTATATATGTTTATACACCTCCAGTGACGTCACTCTATTGTTCTCGCGGGGCAATGTTTCTTGTCATATCCCGATGCATGTCGATGACGGAGCATGATTTTAATATCGTCCCTCTGTCACCCAGAACTTTGAATTATAGCTTCTTTGGAAGTTTTGATATAACTTTGTCTTTCCATCTCTGAATATGATCGTAAAATATTGACAGTTTCCAACATGAACAGTGCTGACACCCGGTTTCGAATCCACACTCTTCCGCTTACTGACTTGGCTGTTTCATCCACTAGACTACGAAAGAACGCTGTTGAAGAACGAGATTGTTTCTCGGTATGAACTGTGTGTTCCTCGCAAGACGGGTAGTGGCGCACGTGCAGGGCACGGGTAGCACTTGTATTGCACGTGCAAGGCGTCAGCTGCCAGTCTCATCCCAGTTGATTTTCATCAGTGAGTACCAAATGTTGAAATTATATCTGAAGTATATCTTCGTTTGGTTTATAGGTCGTATAAAGCATGACCCGTGGGGTTTACGAAAAAGTAAGGATGTTTTCCCTCGAGAAAGCCCTGGGGCCTACGTCCCTAGGGAAAACATCCTTACATTTTCGTAATGCCCATGGGTCATGCTTTATCCCATACATAAACGATAAGGGCGTCTGTATTTAATTCTGTCTTTCTCATAGCCTCACTTTTTCAAGATTGGGCGGGCCCAAATAAATAAAAAATGGCAAAAGAATAAAATAACTATTCAAATATGAATGTATACTCACCAACTGCATTGGGAATCACGGCAAAGTCAAGGTTTGCCCCTAAATTCCCTTTCAGTATGTTCACTGGAAGGGACCATTGTTGCAGAGAGTGTGGAGTCTTTGTGATTTTGCGACAGAAACTTCATGATTCCTGACAGAGTCTTTGTGATTTGTCAGAGAGTGAGTGAGTTTAGTTTTACGCCGCACTCGGCAATATTTCAGTTATATGCCGGCGGTCTGTAAATACTCGTGTCCAGACCAGACAATCCAGTGATCAACTGCATGAGCATCGATCTGTGCAACTGGGAACCGATGACATGTGCCAAACAAGTCATCAAGCCTGACCACCCGATCCCGTTAGTCGCCTCTTTCGACAAGCAAAGTCGCCTTTTATGGCAAGCATGGGTTGCTGAAGGCCTGTTCTACCCCGGGACCTTTACAAGTCATCAGAGAGTCTTTGCGATGATATGTGTTATGAGATAAAATGTTAATTATAGTTTTAGCTTTTGGTATTAAAGGCAATAAGTTTCCTAATCCTAATCCTAAGCGTCTTGTAACGTTATAATCTACTTAAGTAAATATAGCGTAGCATAGATATCATTTTATCATAAATTGCAATGAAAGTCCTTTTGATGATAAATATGGGTAAAATATCAAGAGTAAGAGCCCTCGAAAAACAAAATGTTCATAACGAATTATGCCATAAAACTCGATAGTACAAAGTCCCATTCACAATGTTTAGTGTGTACAAATTGATTATTTTCGGTAAAACAACAATTTAGCAAATGTTCATGAGTTTGTGATCTACACATTGTTGTAGATAATTGATGACTGTCTGTCAATCATAAATAGACTTCAAAATATAAATTATTGCCTCATGTAACACAATATGTGAATAAACACCACTGAATTGAGGAACAGATAGTAGTGATACGTCCCTGTTCATGTGGCGATTCATGGCTATTTAATCCCAAAGTGGATTCATTGCACTGATTTGTATTGAACGATATATTTCCAGAATACTGAAGTAAATCTAAGCATGGAGAAAAAAAAAACTATGCCAAAAAGGAAGATATGGCAAGTCCGCTTTAAGCTTCATGGTCGAATTTAAAGCATGGGACAAATATTACCACATTAGTCTTGATCACTTATGTTCTAGTCACACATAGTCCTGACATGGACCAGCTTAGAGAAGAAATATGAAAATTTTATATTGAGTTAAATCACTTCTAGTTACAGCTCCAGACATTCAGATGGTCTTTAGACACCACAGATACGTTAACAGAAACGTCCAATTCCGGTTCAAGAACAAAATTTTAGAAATTGTGTCACTTTTTCAAGTTTTGTGATTGAGTTATCTGTGACCAAGAAAGAATTTTCGTTTATATAAATTTCATAACCACAAATTTTATACTATTCTATAGAGGTATTCAGTGTTGTAGACATGTGTCTTCTTAACGCTGATTAAACAGTGCATGTTTCTTTATAGTGAGTGATAAAGCCAATCAGAATGGTGACTTTGAATAATACAATAATTCATTTAATATGTATTTTACCAAATATATCAATTCATTTTAAAAGAAATACGAAAATCTGAACAATTTATGACTTTATATGACTATCAATGGTTCTCAGAGTTATTGAAGAAACATAGCATTGAGGTAAATGTGGAATTAATATTTATTAATCTTTTTACAATGTTTTTCTTGTTCTCAAGGGTACATCATTAAACATAACTTTACATTTTTTAGAAGTTCGAAATTACACAAATACACATTTTGACATCGCAATAACGTACCGATTATAGAGTCAAAGTCAAGTCAAAGTCAAAAGATGTTTATTGTATGAAAGGCCTCCGGCACTATTGCAGGAACACACACACACACACACACACACACACACACACACACACACACACACACACACACACACACACACACACACACACACACACACACACACACACACACACACACACACACACACACACACGAGGATATATACAATTCGCTTTATGAGATGATCTCATTTTGCTAATGCATGCTTTATATACAAAGACAAGTGAACAAGAACATATTCGTTATTACTTTGTAACAAAGATATATAAGCATATTTGCTGCTTTGCAAGAAAGTGGCCCGGTATGAATTTGTCTTAATTCATGATAACAAGGACATATTAACGTAAAATGGATTTCATTTTCTAACCCCATGTTACATAAGGGACAGTATCGACTTTCTTTCTCGACGGAGGTTTTTCTACCCTCATTAATCATTAGAGATAATAAACCTAAACGGTATTTTACGAACACAGTTCGTAAACTATACGTTGTAATTATTGATAAATATTTTTTCTGGTTGGAGAAACGTTTTGAACATCCTGTAATATTCATATCGAGAACTTGAATCTAAGGTGGATTTCCATTCTTGATTACACATATCTATTGATCTAACGCGAAATTCATTTATGAACCCATTCATATCGCCAACTGTCTGGCACAACCATATGAAACCGAAACCGTGAGAAAATAATAAATTTTTGATATCAGTTACCCAAGTATGTTTTCCCACACTATCCATATTTAAGAGCATGTAATAAGCTAATTTAGGCAGACGTTGTTCGTGCATATTTAGAATCTTAAACCAGTATTTTAAACATCTTATTTGTGAATTAATATATAAAGGAAATCTACCACATTCACCATATACCGTGCAATTGGGTTTCTTTAGGCTTACATTGAGGTACTTTTTACAGGCTAAAAGATGACCTCTCTCAATACAATCGAACTGCTGAAAACCCCATATTTCAGAACCATATAACAGAATGGGTTGAATCTGAGTATTAAATATCTTAAAATACACATTGGGTGACATGGTCCCAACTTGATGTAAAACCGATAAAACGTGTATTAAAGCTTTTTTCCACGTAAAGCTAAGTTCTGAGTGCATTTAAACAAACTCATTCTATTTGAAACCAAAACTCCTAGCTAAGTATACTGATCGGATATATCAATCATTTCACCATCATAAAACAATCGTTTGTTTGTGGCTACAGGACCGCCCCTTCTAAATATTACAATTTCTGTTTTGCTTAAATTAACTGTTAACTTCCATTCTTTGGTATAGCTTTCTAAGATTTTAAATTGAGTTTGTAAACCGACTACAGTATCCGAAACTAAAATAACGTCGTCAGCAGAAAGGAGCAGGAGTACTTCTACAAGATCTGGGTACATTTTGATTCCATGTTTTCCACCTAAATTGATATCATGATATAATTCACTAATGAAAAAGGAAAAAAGAAGTGGACTTAAACAACAACCTTGTCTTAAACCAAGTGGACAATCGAAAAAATCCGTAACCCCGTCTTTACAACGTACACATGAACGAATGTTTGAATACATTGATTTCAGAATACTTACAATTTTCCCTTGTAAACCTGTTTTACGTAGACACTGCCATAATCTAGAACGATTTACTGAATCGAACGCTTTTTTTTAAATCTACAAATGCTATGTACAACTGCTATGCCTTCTTTCTGATAATGCTTTTTGGAGCAGTGCATACAAGGTAAAAATGTGATCCGTAGTGGAATATCCCTTTCTATATCCTGCCTGTGATTCAGGAATATTTTCCCGCATATTCGCCCAGTATAACAGCCTGTTGTTCAATATCAAAGTAAACACTTTCCCCAAGATACTCATTAATGATATACCCCGATAATTATCTGGATTGTTTCTGTTCCCCTTTTTATGAAGTGGAATTATTATAGAGCTTGACCAAATGCGGGGAAACATTTTCAAACAGTTTATTGAAGCATTTCGCAAGGAACGGCACAATTTCAAATTTAGAACATTTTATCATTTCTATTATGATATCATCGGGTCCTGCAGCTTTCCCATTTTTAAGATGATTGGTCGCTTCTAATATTTCCTCTTCAGCAATAGGACTGTCTAATATAAGTTGGTCTTCTTCTGTATAACAATCATTTTTGGATTCTGCAGTATTAATTACCTCGTCGAATGTTGAGTCAAATATCTCTCCGCTTGAATATACATTTTTGAAATGGTTTAACCACTGAGTTTTAGTTATGTTGTTTCTCGACATATTTCTATTTTGTAAATGACGGATATTTTTCCAAAAAGCAGATGGGCTACTTACTGATTTTTCTAACCTTTCTTGTATGCGCATTCTCATAGTAGATGTATATTTTAGGTAGCAAGTTTTATATTTATTTCTATGTTCACATTATTTCCTTCTATCATGATTGCTTCGAGTCACTCTGAATCTACGAAGATGTTTACGAGCGTTGCGTCGCGCATTTCTACAATCTGCGTTTAGCATGTTTGTTCGGTGTTTGCGTTTGACATCACTAAGCATACAATTAGATGAATTTGATAAAAGTTCTACAAAGTCACTTATGGCCGCATTTACATCTGAATCAATTTTTTTGAAGGAAAGTTTCTCCAAACGAAGTTAGGTTTTCTTTTACGTTTGATAGGAAAGTGCCTACAAAATTTACATTCCAGACCAGTCGTTTAGTATGTATGGGCCCGTTATCATCGTTTATACTATGATTAATGCCTGGGAACTTACAAGTTAATTCAAGAGGTAATAAGTGGTCAGACTCGTGGCGATCCCCAATATTTAACAAGCCTATATACTGGAAGAAATCAGACGAGCATATAAAATAATCATTGACACTAGCACTTTGATTTGCACAATATGTATATTCCCCTTGTAAATCTCCATATACTCTCCCAATAGAGATAAACATCTGAAATGTGTAACATATTTCTAAAAGTTTCTGGCCAAATTTGTTTATAGTTGAATCGTGAGATATCCGATTATCAACATCAACATCTTCATGGCATTGAAAGTATCTATGAAATGTATCATCATCTGTGGATGTTGACGGGTTGTTAGAATTACCAGTTCGGGCATTTAGATCACCACATAAAACCAAATGTGCGTCACTAAGTTCCGGTTGCTTATCTAATAAAAATTCCTCCAGTTTATTTAAACTACAGTTTGTTTCAACATGATTATAATGCAGAGAGCCTTCAGGTGGTATGTATGTGCATATCAAATTAACATGTTTATCAATCTCAAATAGAGTTTTGGACATATATATAAATATAAAATTGTCGACATCAGTAGTTATCAACTTACAGAACTTGCTAATAGACTGATGTATACACACGCACACACCTCCCGAAAGCCTGTCATAGTCAGACAGTTTTACTGCTGAGCTGGAGAAAACTGTGTAATTTCCTAGCCAATTAGAATCAACAAATGTTTCAAGAAAGCAAATTATTTTAATTCTTCTAATATAATCTATAAAGTCATCATCTCCTGATTTGTTTCGAAGTCCATTTATGTTCCAGCACAGAAATGATTGAGTTCCATTGCACAAGCCGTGTTCAGTGGGCGTAATACCGGTGACATTGCCAGGGCCTCGACCCGAATCCTATGCCAGGCTTGATTTCAACCTCGCTTGCCCTTTCCTCTCTTGGGTACGAACTCCAGAAACTCGTTGGTTGGTAGGCGCTGTTACTCTACTGTTTGAACGAGGTACAGTTACCAGCTGGCCATCCTTGAAGTAGTCAAACAAATTTGTCCCTTTCAAAGCCTGAAGTTGCTGACGTTGGCTGACGTGACGTTAGGTCACTAGAGATACCAAGACCCGCTGCTTTGAAAGCTGGTCTCGCTTTCAGGGAGCGCACTTTATCGTCAGACATGTGCAACTTTACGATGATTGGTCGAGGTCTGGTAGCATTAACCCGCTTAACGCCAAGCCTAAGTGCGAGGATAACATCAGACGTCCCCACGTTTTGAAAGTAGCGTGCTCGTTAAGAGTGGACAACGCTGTCTGCTTGCATGCCATAGACTTCTCTTCGCCGTTAGCCTCGGGGATACCATATCTTGTAATATTGTCACGCCTGCTGTAAGATTCCAAGCGGTCTAGTTCGGAATCTACCTTGGACATGTTTTCGATCACAGAATGGACTTTCTTCGCAAGGGCATCGATGTCGTCGTTCACAATATCATGATTTTGTTTGATTACATCTATGTCTCCACGAATATCAGTTATAGAGTGTTCCAGGTGTTCACACTTTGAACTAATATCACTGATTTCTTTCCGAAGAGAGGAGATTTGTGAACTTAGGTCATTTTGGGCGGTAGCTAATTCTGCTAATCCCGGGGTTGTCTCGACATCATTCGAACATAACAAGCGCTGAATGATGACTCGCACGGGAAGCGTGTCATCCCCAAGCAGACACAGAGCTCGTGCATGGGCATCACGTGTGGCGTGGTATATAGAGAGAACTAGGTCACAGTTAGTGACGTCACACGTAACACAATGAAATGTTGTTTCTCTCGGCACAAAACGGTCAATTGAGTCTATTCTCATTGTTGTATTGGTGATATAGATCTCCATTTTGTGTCTTGACATTGGAGGCTATCATTTTTAATTGCAGTGAACTTTTCCACATTGATAATTTCTCTCACAACAAACATGAACTTTTGAAGTTTTGGAGTGTGTTGCTTAATCCCACATTAATAGTTGTATCTTTGGCAGTTAAGATAATGTGGTTTAGTAATCTATCTGTGCATAATGTTCCTAACCAAAATAGATATTTTTCTTATTTCCGTCTCCTCAATGTAGTTATTCATCCAAACTTCAAGTTCATTCCATATTTTTTGTGTTTCTCTCCATTCCCAATAAACATGACAAATATCTTCATTCAGCTCATTACAAACACAGCAAACAGAATTGTCAGGAAGTTTCATATTAAATTATTCATTTTTAGTGTAGACAATACCATGTAAAAACTTGCATTGGAAATAAAGTTATTTGATTTCTTTCAAACCATTTCTATAAGTCGTAAAAATCCGATTCCAATCAAAAGTGAAAAAGATTCTTGCCATTTAAGGCACATATTAGGTAAATAATCTTATAAAGTTAAATATGTATGTCTACAGCACATTTGTTGTACCGTACCCTCACCTTGCAGAGTCTATAATCACAAAGTCTCCACTCTCACTTTAACCAAGTTCCCCTACAGTGAACATACACGATAGTTGAAAGCTGACCGCCATATTTGTGTGAAAATAGCGAACTCCTAATATTGACGGATTGTAATTATTTGTGGATGCCAATCCTAAATCGTGACAGAGGGTAAAGATGCCAGAGCTGCTACCATTTAATTACCTCTGAAAATTCGTTTTCTTTTTTCAATAAAATTTAATGCATTTGAAACTCAACTTTTATTTTTTTCTTGAGGTGAAAAGTCTTTTCTTCGATGTGCGGTGTACATTTGAGAATGGTCAGCACAAAGTTTAGAAATTAAATATATTTTTTATATGTGTGGGCGGGACACGAGAAACACAAAATCAAATACGGACTCCCTAATATTTGACTCTGGTTTTTCGAATATCCAAGGCAGCAAGTCTGACCGCCTGATCCCGTTTCACGACTAGCATAGGATGCTGGAGACCAGTTCTATCCCGCACCTTCACGGGTCTACATTTAAATAAACGACCATACTTCGACGGACGTTCTTCAGCTTGCTTCTCCTGGCAATCTTCTCATAGATATCTAGGTGTGGATGTAAACTGTGTAAAAGTACTTACGCGATTTATCCCCGAGGCATCGAAAGTGGAAATGGCCTTAAAGCCTTCCCACTGCTGAGGAGCGCAGCAGATGGAAGCAAGAGCAACCGTCGCCAGATTGGCGAGTAGAATTGCCTGCAGCATCATGTTGAGGGGTCGTCAACCTTTGCGCACGTCTAGGTTTCTGTCGTGGGCAGGGTGAACACGGACTGTCCTTTATATACACTATCCGGCATCCGTTAAGATCACATGGCCCTTGAATGTCCTTGAAAGTGTTGTAATTCATCTCCACTTAGGGTAATGACATTCGTGTGAATTAATGGGCTCTGTTATAGAAAGAAATGCATGAATATAACATTAATGCACTCTTGTAATAACTGACGTGCACAAGAATAATTGGAAACTCTGAAAATGCTTCTAATTTATGGTTGGAGAATTAAATGTCAGTTACATGTTTGGAAAGGAATATGGAACTATGTTTATGGTAAGTGTCAGAGTCACAAAAAAATTCACAAGCACATTAACTAAATCCTATCCCACGCATAGATTTCCATAAGTTTTAGAGTTAACCTGGAGCAGTACTGCAGTAAATATTTTACGAAATTTTGGATTGTTTATCCAAGTTCTGGCTGCTACACCCGATCAGTCTAACGCCTGAGGTTGCAATAATGAATAACGGAAAGAGATATTTTCCTCATGAACGCAGCTGAATTTGACACTAAAACAAGTAACGACAATTCTATTAGATATTACCCTTTTTCCTAAAATTGAATTAAACATCCTTCTTCACAATCATTACCGATATTGAATCGAACAGGGTTTTCCGTTTGACAAACCAGTGATTAAATCCTGCGTCTAACGAATCGACAATGCTCCTAAAGTTGAATATCTCAATCTCAATAAAAAGGATTATCTACACGAAGAGGGATTTTTTTTCAAAATCAAAGCACAACGCCTCATTGTCATGGAATAATAGTTTTTTGGACTTGAAACAAAAGTTCGTCAAACACTCTGTTACCAGAATAATTGAAATAAGTTAATAATTTAAAGTTAATCATTTATTCACAAGAAAATACACCAAAAGAAGGAGTGCATGTTTATTAGGGAAAATACAATAAAAATTAACCTGAATGAACAGACGAACGATGAACAGGTTCGAAACTTAAACGATCACATATTTCAGGGGAACATTGCCAGTGAAATGTGGACTGGAATATGATGACATTGTTGCGGTACCGAATGTTTGAATAACTGCAATATTGTCGGTCCTGATACGTTCGCTGAAGTTTTTAAATTCATTTGGGTAGATAGTGGGAGATTTTGACAAAGTTTTTGATGTTGCAAATACAAAGGGTGAATTACCGACATCAGTGAGGCTGGGTCTCACTGCCTGCATTCCGTTATATTGCTGGAATATTAACCGTAGTCGCTCGCTCGCAGCATGCCTAATGGTGGCAAAGCAAAACATTAATTGTGAAACAGATGTCCTAGCTCTCTCCATCGTCGCTCTGTAGAATCGCATCACTGGCAATATTTTTAAGAATCAAACCAGTCTCCGATTTAATGATAGTCGAAGACCAAAATTCCTTTCTTCCTTCCCTCTTTTATTCATTCAAACCAAAATTCATTTGTTCCTTCATTCGCTCCAAATTGTATTTCTGGGTAACTGTCCGAGAGGCAAGATGCACTTCGGTCAGTGCTGTGAAGATTTTGTAATCCAAGTGCCTGATATTTTCATTCTAAATATTATTGTGTATTCATACCCGACATTTTGTTCTATTTTGATGGTGTTATTTTGTCTGAACAATTTACGACCCGCAACCTTCAGCAACCAATGTTTGCCATAAAAGGCGACTATGCTTGTCGTAAGAGGCGACTAACGGGATCGGGTGGTCAGGCTTGCTGACTTGGTTGACACATGTCATCGGTTCCCCATTGCGCAGATCGATGCTGATGTTGTTGATCACTGGATTGTCTGGTTCAGACTCGATTATTTACAGACCGCCGTCATACAACTGGAATATTGCTGAGTGCGGCGTAAAACTAAACTCACTCACTCACTCACTCACTCTGAACAACTTACTCAAAGCTTTCAAGACCCTTTAAACAGAGAATGCGTGCATTGGTTTCAGTGGATATTTTTTACTTACGCTCGCAACACACGTGTAAATACACAACTGTTCAGAGACAGGGAAAAGCTTTGATTGTTGCCACCGCTGATTTAGTCTCTGTGGCAACGTAGATGTATCGCCCAGTCTTCATGACAACGGCCATTCTACTTGGCAACGCAGGGGTATATCGGCCTGTCTGCATGACAACGTAGATGTATCGGCCAATCCTCATGGTAACGGCCAGACTAAATGGCAACGTAGGTGTATCAGCCAGACTAAATGGCAACGTAGGTGTATCAGCCAGACTAAATGGCAACGTAGGTGTATCAGCCAGACTAAATTGCAACGTAGGTGTATCAGCCAGACTAAATGGCAACGTAGGTGTATCAGCCAGACTAAATGGCAACGTAGGTGTATCAGCCAGACTAAATGGCAACGTAGGTGTATCAGCCAGACTAAATGGCAATGTAGGTGTATCAGCCAGACGAAATGGCAACGTAGGTGTATCAGCCAGACTAAATGGTAACGTAGGTGTATCAGTCAGACTAAATGGCAATGTAGGTATATCAGCCAGACGAAATGGCAACGTAGGTGTATCAGCCAGACTAAATGGTAACGTAGGTGTATCAGTCAGACTAAATGGCAATGTAGGTATATCAGCCAGACTACGTATGGCCACATAGGTGTATCGGCCAGTTTACATGGCGACGTAGGTGTATCAGTCAGACTAAACGGCAACGTAGGACTACGTATGGCCACATAGGTGTATCGGCCAGTTTACATGGCAACGTAGGAGTATCGGCATGTGTGCATGATATCGTTGGTGTATCGACCAGTCCACATGGCAACGCAGGTGTATCGGCCAGTCTACATTGCAACGCAGGTGTATCGGGCAGTCTACATGGCAACGTAGGTGTATCGGTCAGTCAGTGTATCAAAGAATTATTCCCTATGTAATTTATTATATGTCTAAACATAATGAACAGCTTTAGAAACGCATCACCCTATAAAATAATTTACTAATAGATTTGAATGTAGAAACGGCGAAAAGATTGCAAAATAGATGAGGCCAAATAGTGTCGACATGACACGGGTTTCATCATTAAGTTGCTAATATGAACATTTTTATCAGGTTATCTTGATGTAAAAGTGTGTTTATCTTAACAAGTCGAAAAGTGATAGATTTTCAAAATGAAACCATGAAAAAAACCTTGCCGAATTACCAGTGACTGTTGAGATTAACTGGCCCCAACGGGAATTTAATTGCCACGGGTCCTCGGATCAGTCGCTATTTCGAACAGTGGTCCAGACCAGACACTACCATTCGGGGAAGAAGGGATATCAAACGTATTCTCTTCACCGACCACTCCGGCTTTCATGCGAACTAAAGGATTAATGCAGCAACATGGAGAACGTAACGTCGATTGGTGTTGGATTGGTTAAAGTGTTTGATTTGGGAAGGGATTGGTTGTCATGGCAGGACACATCTACTCCTCCGTCGTTCCCTACATCTACACATCATGGCGGCAGTTCAACGTTTTTGCAACAAGATTATGCACGACACCGCACTCTCAGACAGCATGAACGTTCTCCAGCTGACCATTCCTGTCTTGACTATGAAGATGATGGCCAATCTTACACAGACTGCGGAAATTTTGAGATGCTCGATGGGAGACAAAATTCAAAATTAAAATGTTTGGAATGTGTTATTTTTGTGTTTATTGCATGGATTCGTGGCAATCAAGAAGTCATTACTAGATAGTAATTATACTTATGGACTAAGACGTTTTAATAACAAATGTCTATATTGAAACACACACACACACACACACACACACACACACACACACACACACTTTCAGTAGAAAACTGTAGAATTATGGGATAACTGAATTGTTTCTCAAATGTGCATGAAATATATGTGTATTTGTAATTTTAGTTCACAAATTAGTTTCAAAAGCGGCTTAAAAACATATTCACAGTCACAAGACATTTAAAGGGTGCAATACGATTCGCAATTTTACGGTCATAAATACTTAATCGTTAAGATGTGATTATAAATTTAATGAAAATTTCGCACCTTTAAGGAAGACAAATATGTTAGGGACGTAAATGTTCTGGATTCTTTCAGATAAATTCAATCACGAGCTGGAATGCGCTTGTATTGCTAACGAAAATAACCCTGTGAAAAATATTGTTAATGCAAACAGGTGTTCCAAATTGTTTGTGTTCGATCATGAGAAAGCATGTTCCACTGGTTGGTCGTTTGGTCACTGCGACCAATCATCGATTATTTCATTTAATCGGAGCACCACAATATTCAAGCTGTTGAAGGGATCCGCCATGTTTGCCCATACAGTCAAGAACATTTATCTGATAAATAATTAATGATAAAAATGTGAATTAGAAGGAAACTGCATTCTCTGGGTTATTTTAATTTGTACTCCGAACTTTAACCAAATAATAATCATAGAATTGGGATTCCTTCTAATAATTTGAACTATTTTATTGTAATATAAGACACCCCCCCCCCCCCCCCCTTCCCCGAACAACGCAAGTCGATCCGACCAACAGCAGAGGTCGGTCAAGGTGTCAGTCAACACAAGTAGTGTAATTTGTAATCAGCAGTTGGTGTGACATTGGTCAAAAACCAGAACCGAAAGCCTGGGCCATGATAATAAGATGAAGAATAGAGATGATTGTGCCGTGTGTCACCGTGACCTCCCCTGCTCACTAAGTTCAAGATCTGGAACAGGCATCGGATTGACAAGGACTACCAGAGGTTAACAAGACAAAATATTTTCCACAGACTTCTATAGTAACCTTATATTTAAAAAAAACCATCCAACTTATCAACAACCATTCCATGTACACATTGGTGCAGTCTGGCCTTTAAAGTACAATAAAACACCATCTCTGGCTAACAGGAAACTGAACACATTAACCCCAGTTCCGCACCAAATGTCACCTACTTGAAATTGTCTGTACAAACATAAGCATAAGTCATCGTGATAGAAATGACAACGATAAATCCTTAAACTTATGGTCAGATTTAATTTCTGAATGGACGTGCTTTTAGAAAGCATTAATATCTTTGCACTATTTCAGCCTTCCACGGCTGTCACATATCTCTGTCTGTCCAGTTGTTCATTGACGGTACTAGCTCAGTGAACATGGAGTTCTGATTTAGTGTAGTGGAACCCCAGAGGAGTACACATCTTTGTCTTAAATGTAATACACTGGTTAAGGGTGTGGTGTGGTGCGGTGCGGTGACAATGCGCGTGGGTGTATGTGTGTATGTGTACACTAAAGCCCAACATGGCAACTATGATAAAGGTGACATAGCGTATATAAACGTAATACACATTAAATATGTACAAAACATTTTAAATGTAGGTAGCGAAAGGCCTTAATGAAATTATTTTTTTCGGAAACAAGCTTCAATAAACGTGAATCTGAAGCAAACTTCCAAAGGTGACAAAGGACACAGGGTTGGTTAGACGCAAAACTTGCCAACCCTGACCAAGCTTGCCTGCCCACAAAGTGAGTGAGTGAGTGAGAGAGTGAGAGTGAGTGAGTGAGTGATGGGAAAATGCACATGCAGTTTTCTAAATCTCAGACATTTTAACCCCGTACAGTATGTGTTCACGTAGCGATGACAGCAGAAGGACTTATTTATTTATTTATTTATTTATTTATTTATTTATTTATTTATTTATTTATTTATTTATTTATTTATTTATTTATTTATTTATTTATTTATTTATTTATTTATAGCGTTCATTCAGTCTGCCAGTCCGCCCCTCCGTCTATCCGAAAACTCCCGAAAATATCTCTTAAGGTTTACATGTTTGTTTGTATTGTTTTTTGTTTTTGTTTCTTTGGGGTTTTTGTTTTGTTTTTTATTGTATGTTGTTTGTTGTTTTTGTTTTTTATTTTTTGTCAGTTTGGGTTTTTCTCTTTTTTTTTGCTGTTTCCACGGAAACAATGATATGCCTTTTGCTATTGTGAAGTTTTTCAGAATTTTGTTTTTTGCTGTTTCCATGGAAACACGACTTAGTGCCAAGTGTTTATCATTACCCATTTATGTGCCTTTTTCTGTTTTGAAGTTGTTTCAGAATTTTAGGGGTCTTTTTTGTTGTTTCCATGGAAATATGACTTGCAAGATGTGTTTGATGGCTATCTGGCCACAGCATATGACTGAACTAAACATGCTAGGTTCACCAAACTTAATACACAAATTAATCATGACCCACAGATATGCCATGCGCTATATATTTGTAAAATATGATTATTCAAAGTGTGATGTTAACTTGTTCCTTTTCATGGTCTTTCTTCGTGTCATATGTACAATATGTGGTTTATTCTCTGCTTCTAGATTCCTTGGATGTTATCAACATGTGATTTATTTTCTGTATCTACATGGGTTGTTTTGTTCGTGTTATAAGGGCAAATATAAAGTTCTGATTGATTCTAAACAGTTTCTTCATTTCATAAATGCAAATAAAGGTGTACATACCAAAACTGTCTAACATGTATAAAGGTTTAGTAGAGTCAAGGCGCAAGTTTTGTGAGCTGCTGATCCTTGTCACATTATGTAATTATCAATATGAGTCATTTCCACGTCCCAGAGTGGCAAGCGGGGTTATGTGAGCTGTGCTCACTTGTTATATTAGCATATGGGATGTGTTAGTTCTTTACGAAAACGTTAAATTAACACTTGCGTGCCTTGAAATGTCATTTAAGTATCTTGAAATTTCATGAAAGAAAATATTCTGATTTTTCCTCGTTCGTCACCATGCGATCGCAATAACACCGATGCTAGGTAAAGCCCAACTCAGCTCAGTTAAACTCAACTTACGAAAGAATAGAAACACGGATTGCTTTTAAAGACTTAAGTACACTTGTGTTTTTTCTGCAGAAGATTTCAATTTATTTAGTATCCAATGGCAGTGCTTTCAGCTAGGCAGCGCCATTGCGCCATTCACGCAAACAAATATAAATTGGCGCTTGTTTTTAAATCTGTTGCGTGTGTGTTGGCGCAAAGTAATTTAGAACAGATTTGACTGAAAACCATAATTAAATTACTACTTCTAAAGTCAGATTAAAATATATGAACGATCTCACTTCCGTGTCTATTTACATGTGTACAATTAGATGCAATATAATTCGTTTACGGAAACAATCGATCAATTAGGAATGGAATTTGTCTCGCGCATGCTCAGTAGCGATCTTCCAGAACTTCTTTTACAGAAACACGCTGAATTCTATTTTCTTACTTTCGCTGATTCGGTCGTTATGAAACGAACAATTACAGATTATTTTCGTAAACCGTCAGACCAAAATACGAACCAGCGGAAGAATCAGCCGAAATGAATGAAGAAACCGACAATTGTGCACGTGCAGAGACGTCTGCTAAGAAATCTCAAAAGTTTGAATATCTTTTTCAGGAGTCTTGGTTGGAAACATATTCGTGGTTAGAGTACCAAACATCTACTGGATTAATGTATTGTAAAACATGCAAAGGTATAATAAAGAAAATGCACTGACGACTGGAAGTAGCTTCAACACTGAAGCGTCACCAGACTTGTTCTGAGCATCAGCATGCGTTGAGAGAACTGTCTCTGAAAGATGACTTTGCTATTGCATCTAAGAATGCTTTTGCACAGACAACTGATGCACTTACTGCTGCTATGAGATGCGTGTACTGGCTGGCAAAGGAAGGAGTGTCGACTGTTAAATACAAGTCATTGTTGGAATTTTGTGAAATGCAAGGGTGTGACCAACTGAAAAGTTTGTATGCAGGAAAAAATGCTACATACACTTTTCGGGAGGCTGCAGAAGATATACAAAAACAATTTGTTGTGTGGTAGAATCAGACATTGACAAACATGTATCAGAAGCAGAACATTGTGCAGTTATGATTGATGAGAGTGAGAGAGATATTACAGTGATCTATGCAAGGACTGTTGACCAAAATCTGCATCCACATACATTCTTTCTAGGGAATGTTCCTGTCGATGATCCCAGTGTTACTTCTTCTGTGATTTAAAAGAAACTTCTGGAATATGCCAAATAAAATACTTGGTTTTGGAAGTGATGGTGCTTCATTGATGGTTGGGAAAACGAACGGAGTTGCAACTCTTTTAAAGCAGGAAAATCGACACCTAGTATCTGTTCGTTGCTTTGCACGTTGACTTGTTCTTTGTACATCGAAAGCTGCAGACAATTTGTCTTATATCAAGACTTTTGATAAAGACACTCACTGACCTTTTCTGCTACTTCAAGCACTCAACCAAGCGGATATTGGATCTGAAAGCATTTCAGAAAAACCTTCTTGGAATTTGAAGAAATCAAGCCAAAGCAGGTCCATGATGTGAGATGGTTTTCGTTTTACAATGCCCTACATGCAATTCATTTAAGTTGAAAACCCCTGGTCACTTATTTCAAGTTCAATGATAAACCTAGTCAGAAAGAGAAAAACTTTATAACATCATTGACAGATGTACGATTTCTCTCCTCCATGTATATGCTTATGGATGTTATCCCTGCTTTCACCCAGGTAAACCTTATCTTTCAAAAGGAGAATATAGACATAGCAGCTGTCCCTCCAACATCTGAAGGAGCAATCAATGCAGCTAAATCTGCCAAAGATGGGAAGTCTTACTATCAAATTCACGGAGAGAGTTACCAGTACAACAAGAGGGGATAAAACATCATACACATTCAAAGGTGTAGGCATGTGCAACAAGATTGTTAAAGATGCCATGTCAGAATTTCATGATATCAGAAATAATTTTATTGATGGCCTTGTACAGAAAGTGGAAAGAAGATTTCCAAAGGACAGCACAGAGATTATGTTTGCATTCAGTGTGTTGGGGATGAGACCATTGTCATCAGAAGAACTGCAGCAATATGGAGAGAAGGAAATAAAAGTACTTACAGACTTTCATGGGACTGATCAGAAATCAGAGACAGAAAGTAAGTCAGGTGTCTTACAGAGTGGTCATTGTTGAAGAAACTTGTGCTGAAGATGAAATACCCAAGGGACAAATTTGCTTTTCTTTGGAAAGTGAGAGCTGAAAACCACTCATGAACTCTTCCCATCATGATGACGCTTGTAAAAATGGCATTGTTAATTCCATTACGAACAGCAGAGTGTGAAAGGGGATTCAGCTCACAAAATAACATTCATACCCCAGCACGAAATGCTTGGAAACCAGAAACTCTACAACGATTGAGGACCATTATGATACAGGGACCAGACACTAAACAATTTGATTATCTAAAGGTTGCACAGGTATGGACAGAGGCTAAATACAGAAAATTATGGAAGAAGTAGAGAAGTACTCGATGATGTAAGTACTAGGAAATTAAAGTGTTCAGAAGCTTTTGTAATGAGAAGTTTTTGTAATTTATGGTTTTTGACGTTTGTCAGACTATGATGACACACTTTTTTCTAAAAATAGTGGGCCAATGTGGCCGAAGCACTGCAAGGATGATTCTTGCTCTGGGCAAAATAAATATCTGCAAAGAGATATTAAAACGATTAAATGTTACATACAGCTGTATATTATTTAAACTTGTTACAGTATATTCATACTGGCAGATTTAACGAACTTAAATTTTAGATACGGGTACAAGGAATTAAATTAGAAGGTAAATTCTCTGGTTCGAATCTCGGAATGATATAGAAAATTCTAGCGCTACACTGATTATATGATGATAATGAGTGTAGAGACAGAATTTTCAAAATAACAATTTGTACACAGATTTCTTTCAAATTTGGAATGTACGTTAATCAGAACATAGAAAACCAATATACGAGTGGAAAAAATTGAGGTATTTAGTTTAACAGAGATTTTCCCGGTTTGTTGTTGTAGTTGTTGTTGTTTGTATTCAGTCCGACGTGAAATAGGTTTTTCTTCTCAACTGAGCAAGTACACTACGGTGATACTGGGGTGAATTCGGAATTTGTTTTTAGCATCAGAGCGGATTCTAACATTCAACCAAATCGCCGCATATGAACGCGATACATGAATTCGGGACAAATAATGAGATCATCACGGAACATGACGCAGTAAAGGAGCTCAACTATTTCAGACTCTACAGGATCTATGAAACGCATGATTCAGCCTGATGGAGGAAAACCAAGTTCTATAGATAGTCAACTTCTTTACAGCAATGGGTGCGACGCCCGGTGTAGGTACTGTAGGTACTAAGACCGTTATCGAGCAAGTGATATTAAACTGAAGTGAATTTTGCCTTTCAAGGAAGTCAACCAGAGGGGTTCTCATTTCAACACTAGGCATATTGTTTTATTTGTTTTACGTAAGCCCCAAATTCTGAACATGCGTCGATCGATCGGGAGAAAATATTGAAAATACCGTGAAAATTGAATAACCTGAACGATGTTCTTGATTCTCAGTTATCGTAATTCTTTTTTCACGCATGCTTGCCATAAAGGCGACAATGCTTGTCGTAAGAGGCGACTAACGGGATCGGGTGGTCAGGCTCGCTGACTTAATTGGCTGACACATGTCATCGGTTCTCATTTGCGCAGACCGATGCTCATGTTGTTGATCACTGAATTGTCTGGTCCAGACTCGATTATCTACAGACCGCTGTCATATAGCTGTAATATTGTGGCGTAAAACTAAACTCACTCACTCACTCACTTTCTTCACGCGTTCTTTGGACTTTAGCAGCAACTGATGTTACGATATCATTTTACGTGACGAGGCGGTACGTTTTATGTTCGAGTCGGTGGTGTTAGAATGAAACAAATAATTTTTTAGGGGGCGTCGGCAAAAAATTTGATGGGTCGGTTAGTCGATGAGGAACACAGAATATAAACGCTTGATGACTACTCTCTCTCTTCTCTGAAACGAGGTGTGACAGTGTTCCTGAACCTGTTGGGGGCGGTGGGCTAGCCTGGTGGTTAAAGTGTGCTGGTGTTCCTCGCTGTGTTATTGTTGGAATATTGCTGAAAGCATCTTAAAAGTAAAACTCACTGACTGACTGACTCACTCACTCGTGACCATGACTTAAACTACCACACCCTCTGGGCATGCCCGACTTTGCTTGCAAATGAGTGAATAGGTGTAGTTTTACATTGTATTCAACAATATTCCAGCTGTATGGCGGTGGTCTGTAAACAATCGGGTCTGGATCAGACAATCCAGTGATCAACAGCATGAGCATCTATCTGCGCTACTGGCAGCCAACGACGTGACAACAAAGACAGCGAGCCTGGCCACCCGATACTCTTACGGCATACCTGGGTTACTGAAGATCTGAGGATCAATTCTAACCCGTATCTTCACGGGTAGCTTGCAAATGAAGATGAAAAGCACGTGTGAGTTTGCATCAGACATGGTTTTTTTTGTTTGTTTGGGGTTGTTTTTGTTTTGTTATTGGTGTGTGTGCGTGCGGGCCTGCGTGCGCGCGTGCGTGCGTGCGTGTTTTATTTGGGTTTTTTTAATTGTTCAATGTTATTTTGGTGGTAAATGGACCCTTTTAGAGAGGTGTCATACAACTACGGCTTCAGTCATTACTGTACGGGGTTGTCATATTAAAGTCTACCTTTTCGAGAGGCATAGAGAAGTTTGAGCTGTCAGGAAGGAAAACAACACACTGATGGACAACTTTTGATGGAGCGTGGTGGGCGAGGTGTCTAATCACCAGTCTATTTATTTCAGTGGGAGAGACCTTTCGGTGTTCTAATCTGATCCAAAGCAAAATGTAGTTAACTGGTTTCTCTGTGCTATTGCAGCCCTTATCCCATTACTGTTTAACAATTCTTCACAAGACTAACGGGATCGGGTGGTCAGACTAGCTGACTTGGTTGACACATGTCATCGGTTCCCCATTGCGCAGATCGATGCTCATGTTGTTGATCACTGGATTGTCTGGTCCAGACTCGATTATTTACAGACCGTCGCCATATGTCTGGAATATTGCTAAGTGCGACGTAAAACTAAACTCACTCACTCACTCACTGTCGTTATTCTTTTCAATACCTGTGATAGAACATTCGTCCACTGTAAGAAAGAAGTTAATCCATATCCAGAGTATAGATAGTTAAGACTGATAATACGATGTGCCACTGAGATTGACATCCAATCACGAAGTTTTATTTCAGTTGCTCATTTACATTGATTTCTTTTGTTGACCGACGAACGAGTTCCCAGCATCATATTGCCACGAAGGAATCCCGTATCCTTCCTCGACACGGGGGGCCTTGTAAAAACTGTTGGCCTTTTTCGTGGCGTACTGAGAGAAACAAAAGGGATACATGTAAATTAACATGTAGATTCAAAGTAAAAGGGTCTCATAAAAAGCACATTCAAATACAATGCGTTCAGTAGCCACACTGTGTTAAATATATTCACAATAGTATTTCTTGGAGACACCCGAAACTGGCCGATAGTTTAAGTAGCATCAACTAACATCGGCTAATTTGGAAGTTCAAATCGAATTACTTGTATGAGATTGTGCCAAAGTAAATATTCTGACGTACTGTGATGAGTAATTATTTTGCGACTTTAGGCACCAGCGTTCAAAAAACCTGTTTGGCGGACCTGTTTGCTGACTGGTTATTCTCAAAACGGACTGCCAGATTCTCAGATTGACCTGTCCGACGTTTTGGTTAAAATGTAGTATCTATTTGAATATATTTTGTGGGCAGGTAAACTTTGGTCTGGACTGGCATCTTTCACATTAAATCAGCCTAGTGGTCTGGCTGAAATTTTGGGAGTTCCACACCCTGCTAACACTGCACATTCTAAGATATAGAAAGTCTGTTTCTGTTGGACGTGATTCTTACCTTTCTACAGTAGGATGGGGGGTCGAAGACGGTGGCGTCCCTGATGCCTGGGGAGACGTTGTTGTAGTTCAGGGCGTACGAATAGTAGGCTTTCAAACGAGGAGAACAAAAAATACATGTCCACTAAAACATATCACACTTCAATCTGAGCCGTCCTGTGCACAACAACCACAGTACAAGCCTTTGAATGGCATTTAGAGGTGAAATACATAAGAAGGAAGATTTTATACGGATATCAACTTGAGAACACAACGTTTCACCTGATGAAGGAGTAAGCATTAACTCCGAAACGTTGTGTTCTCATAATAAAGAAGTTGATATCCATAAAATCTTCATTCTTAACCACAGTACAGTCTGAACCTCCCAGTGCACGATAACCCGGATATCATCTGAACCTCCCCATGCACAATAACCACGGTACAATCTGAACCTCCCAATGAACTATAACCCCGATACAGTCTGAACGTTCTCGGGCAAACTTACTTCCAGGCCTAAAGATAGTCGTTGTGGTCTCTACTGGCAAGCACTCCTGGCGGGTGACAACGGCAAGGGTGTTTGTAAACTCGTCTGTCGTATCATTGTACAGATAGGTTATCGTATCAAGGGTGTCCGTACCAAAGCCGTAGGTGGTGGGACCCTCGAAGGTAGCGCCACCTGAAACATAAATGAGCAATGCAGTTCTCTTTATGAACAACAAGGAGTTATCTACCCTCACAGTAAAGGATGCAGTCATTCATTTACTGGGAATGTAATGCCTAATGCGACAATTGGTGGTAAGGCTATATGGCTGGATGTTGATCACTGGACTGTCTGGTCCAGACTCGGTTTGTTTCCAGACCGCCTCCATATAACTGGAATGTTGCTGGGTGCGGCTCACAATTTGAGTCATTCACTATATATAATGCAGAAATGAAGGGGTCTACTCTACTTATTTCTAATATATCCTTCCTATTGTTTTAAATGTGAAAATATCATTTATCACTAGTTATTGCCCAATAGGCAACGGAGCCGAACGTGTGTTCTTTTTGCTAAGTACGTTTTAAGATTTTTACATTTCGCACATTACAGATGTGACACCTGAAGAAAACACTTCTCTGTCTCTCTCGCATCTTGATATAATAGTATCAAGTCATCTTCTACAGTGCACATTCTTCAAACACCGTGTGATTGCTCGCGGCGCTGAATCACAATCCGATGCTTTTTACCTCGGCTAACCCAAGCTGTTAGACGCTAGAAGGTTATTGTGTTTATTTGTGTCAGGTGTGTTTATCCTATCGAGTACTGGTTGAACAGAGGCAGCTTTGAACAAACTCACTTGCCTAAGTTTATGGGGCGGGACTAAGTCCAAGAAACTCTCGGGTGTAAAGCTGCCAAACGCGGTCGTCTTCAACTGATTAGTGACCTGAGTTCTGAGCACAGAAGGACTACATGCCACCCACGCGGTTGAGTGTGACATTGAACAACAAACAAGACAAAGGAATTTCGCTGTCTATGAAGTGTTCAGTGATGTTCTCTTACGTCTTAATGCAGCAGGTGCGAGTGAGTGAATATAGTTTTTTACAGCAATATTACGACGGGGGTCTCAGAAATGGGCTTCACATAGTGTGCCCACCCGGGTCTTCGGCGTGACGAACTCTGTAACCATTAGGCTACCCACCGTCCGCAACGGGGGAGGAATGTCTCACCTGGAATGCAGTTGGCCGGAAATCTCCCAGAGACGGCGAATGTTTCACACGTTTGCTTGTCACTGTTGATGCGGTAGCCGGTTCCCTGCAATCAATCAATCAATCAATCAATCAATCAATGAATCAATCAATCAACCCAAGGTGTAGAACATTCATATTTTCTGCTAGACATTGTGTTATGTGACTTCCCCATTTCCAATACAAGCTAGTATCAATAATAGTATTGTTGATGAAGATGATGATTCACTCCAATTATGTGTCTTACCTGGCGGTAGTCCCATATTTCCTTGTAGGAGCTGACAGAATTAGTGAAGTTGCTGCTGAAGGCGTATCTCTGGTTGTGGGCATCGTAGGAATAGAATTGCCGAGTCTGGGCAGAGAAGACATTAGTGAGTGAGTTTAGTTTTACGCCGCACTGAGGATATTACACCTATATGGCAGCGGTCTGTAAATAATCGAGTCTGGACCAGACAATCCGGTGATAAACAACATGAGCATCGATCTGCGCAATTGGGAATCGATGACATGTGACAACCAAGTCAGTGAGCCTGACCACCCGATCCCGTTAGTCGCCTCTTACGACAAGCATTTTTTTTGCCTTTTATGGCAAGCAAGCATGGGTTGCGGAAGGCCTATTCTACCCCGGGACCTTCACGGGTCGAGAAGACATTAAGCGATTAAACAAGAGATAAATGGCTACTGTAATGCGTATGTAAATATTCCATTCTGGACAAGACAATCCTGTTATTATATGCAACCATTCACATAAGGTAGGAAGAAAGGGATATTTCATAAACGACTGTTCCAATGTTTTGTCTCCGTACGATGTAGGATAATTTTAACCCGGTATCCTTTCAGTGCATTCAACATACAAGACAGACAAGGCGTGATTCATGATTTGACGCATGTCTTAGTGGCTTACTAATGAACTAATAAGCGCCAAGAACTTTGGAACGTAGGCAGGATACGCTAACGACAGAGTGGTAGCACTATAATTGGGACGGGTATGAAAAATGGAATCGAGTACCCGCATGTGCTTACCCGAATCGGAATCCAGTACCCGGAAAAGTAAAGAATACAGCGCTTTCTGTTAACTTTCTGCATATTCAGTCACGATCTGACAGACATTATTATTGAAAATTTGAAAGGGTAGCAATAAGACTTTAGAACTGATCTCTAGCTCTAGCTATTGTCCGTTTCACCAATATTAGTAGTAACACCATCATTTACATTCCACGTTAAAACACAAAACGTTTCGTTCCTGGTGTTACTGTATCTTTACTACACTCTGCCCATGCGCAGATAAATTAAGGTTCACGATTTACGGAAATACTTGACAAAAGTCGCTGTAATGTACATGATTTAAATATGAATTCCTATAGATACTGCAAAACCTTTGAAATTGCGTATTGCAGGTCCCGTGTGACTGGACTTGAAGAATTCCATATTACATTAGGGTGCATGATAAATAAATGTTTCTCGGGCACGTTCTATGTTTTTCATTTTTTTCTCTCAGAAACATAGCTTGGGAAGTTAAGCATGTGTTAATCTAAGGGTAACGCTATTTTTCAGGCTATTATCATTTGCAGAGGCCCGAGGTATTTCATTAACTGCCCGATGAAGAGGGCATTTGAAACGACAGAGGACATTCTGGAGAAGACAATTTCTGATCGAAAAGTTCTCTCGGTAATATTCGGTACTCGATACTACTGTATTGGAAAACCAGTTGAATGTCTGATGCCTGAAATGATGTTGAATTTATACAATTCCTAAACCTGCTCTCAGGTGACTAAGATGAGTTTATGAGGAATGAGAGGGAGACAACTAACGTGTGTGTTTAATCACGTCGCAACTAGGTTGATTAACTTTCTCAAGAAACAAACCATTGAGAAAGAGAAGTGAACAAGCCAGTTTCAGTTTGAAAGTTATAATAATCCCGTATAATAAGTCCCGTTGGTGGCATGGTTAATTAAAGTTAAGTTAATGTGTATTAAGGTACTTACACGTTGTCCACCTGAGGGATCGACAATGGTGAAGACTTTGAACCCCTCCCATTGCTGTGGAGCACAGCAGATGGTACCATGGGCGACAACAGCCAGGCTGGCGAAGAGAACTGCCAGCAGCATCATGATGAGGAATCGTCAAGTCAGTCAACCTTTACACGAGAAGCCTTCTGTCGCCGAGTCGTGAATGCGAGCTGCCTTTTATGTACACATTGAAGCATTCTCCAAGGTCACCCGTCCTCTGGATGACCTGTGCGTGTTTGACACGTCTGACTACTAAATGCATAATTTGTGTTTCTGATTGTATGACATCAGCTGTACGCTGTTTATATGCAAAGTTTTCTTTCGTCTCAGTTTCCTGTCTCAAAAGTGTTGTCATAACTGAAACAGAATACCATCAAGTGCGTTCATAGTTTGATATCATGTGGAACGAATTGTATAATATCACACCAAGAAGTATCGATAAGAGGAGATAAGACTTGTGTTTTTGAAAATCCGAGACGTACTATACTGAACTGATGGCGACAGAATTTCAAATGGAATCCAGTATTTTCTTAAGTTATGGTAGAATGCTTGATTAAGATTACCTAACATGATGAATACTTGAATCATCATCATCATCATCATCATCATCATCATCATCATCACGTTTCACAGATTTAATAGGTGGATGCAACAGACATATTTAGATATTCCGTCATTACAGGTGCTAACAATGCGGGCATATTTTCTGCTTTTCGGGTATGATTAAGAATTTAAAATTTGTAACAATTAAGTTTAATTAATTTTATGTTTAAGTTTGGAATGTTCAGACTTGATGGCTACAATGTGTTAGTTCATCATCCAATACATATGGATATAACAGACCCATGCCTCTTTAAGAATACAAAGTCCCGCGGTAGAATAGGCCTTCAGCAGCCCATGCTTGCCATAAAAGGCGACTATGCTTGTCGTAAGAGGCGACTAACGGGATCGGGTGGTCAGGCTCGTTGACTTGGTTGACACTTGTCATCGGTTCCCAATTGCGCAGATCGATGCTCATGTTGTTGATCACTGAATTGTCTGGTCCAGACTCGATTATTTACGGACCGCCGCCATACAGCTGGGATATTGTTGAGTGCGGCGTAAAACTAAACTCACTCATTTAAAAAGACACATTTGATCAATTGTAGTTAGAGTTTCTGAGTTTAGAAATTCGTGTGGTACTTAGAGAATCTCACCTAAGTGTCTACTACTATCAAACATATTAAGTCCGGTCACGTGGTGTTATGCCGCGTAAGTTAGTGTGATCGAGAGGATGTATCACGTAAATATCCGTAGGGTGACATCACTTCCGGTTCCAAACGACATATTCTCCCTGTTGGTTACGTACTCAATATGGACAAACGCCAGTAGCATACCAATCCACTGAATTGCACGTGAATCAAAACTAGGTGAGAGACTCCGTGACACCAAGTAGACGCTTATTCTCAGAAGTGTCCTCAATCGTGGTAAGATCCATCTCTCGCTGATCAGTCACGATCACATCACATGGGAACATATTTCCTTGCCAAATCCTTGTTGTTCGAGTTAACTGCGGATTATTTCTATTTATACAGTTGAAGTTGTTTCAGATCCCTGTGACAGCAAATTGATTCTGGTTCACTGATTAGATTGTGCCAAGTTGGGAGAAGCAACCGGGAGTCAATGAGATCTAGCAGGGTCGGGAACCACGTTCTCATAGGCCAGGCAGAGGTTACACTATGCAACTGTTCTGGTAGATCTTGCTAAGCACTTCCGGAATCAACTTCCGGGTATGTAGTCATGTTGTCAAAAGACACCGAGAGTGTGTCCAAGACCCAAGCGAGGGGACTGGAACTGGACTGATGTAGAACAGTAGCTTGTTGTTGTGACATTTGACGAATAAGTCTATCACCAGAGTCTCTCTGAAGATTTGCTCAAGTCCACAAATGCAAACAACTGGAACCACTTGGAGTAGCTCGTAAGATCGTGTTCCTCCCGCTTGTTGACGCAGGAGACTACAACAGTCGGTAGCCACCATATCTGCTGCTGTGTGGAGGAACCAAGACCAGTGGTCGAATGCTCTGACTGTGGCTAGCATCTTCAGGACACTGACGTGCAGATACCTTTCCTAGTTGTACCACAGTCCCTTTACTCGAAGGTGATCCAGATACGCAATCCATAGTGGAAGCGTCTGGGTTATTTGTCAGATCCAGAGACGGTGGTCAAATGGGAGCTTGTGACAAAAAGGTCACACCCCTAGTAATGAATCCTGCAGCGTTGAATAAAATTCAGAATTGACATCAGTGATCCTAGGAGCAAGATCCAAGAGCGTAGAGAAGTTGGAAGTGCACTGATGAGGTGTAGTATCCTGTCGCCCAAGGTCAACCAGCTATCCGGTAGAAGACTCGAGTATCCAAGATCGAGTATCAAGTCATGATATGTTCAGTCTAAGTAAACTTATCCTCAGTACTTTTCGTTACACTCCACTACTGAGTGATGCACACGGTGTACGTACAACCATGACAACGGCGAGTAAACTGTCGCTGAAATAGTGTTTTTCTCAATATTCAAGGATATTATCTTGCGGAAATATTAGCTAATTGTAACCATGTCAACAGACAACCCAAAGCGTATACACTGCAGGTCAAATAACTGTGTTATATACGGATTTTATTTGTGGAGAGATCTGTGTCAGTGACCTGAATATTTTGAAAGTCCCTCCGATCCCTAAATAGTAGCCGTTGTCTGACTGGTTAAATCTATTTAACCGTCTCGCGTTTGATTGGACGGCCATTGGTCGCTCAAAGGTTACCTGTCGCGACCTTCTACTAGGTTTTGTGAGACTCAGTGGTGGAGTGTAACGAAATACACTGAGACTAAGTTTACTTAGACTGTGATATGTTCAAATGAACATGAAAAAGACCAAAAGTGTTATTTTGTTTCAGCTTTATTTGTCCTTTTTTAAAGTGTCTATGGAAACCTACATCCGGAAATACAGAAAACGCCTTTTCTGTTTTGGTTTTCTTGATATTCAGAAGTAATATATATATATATATATATTCTGTAAAGGCATTAGTTGTCGAATTCACAGATTTTGAATCCATAACACATGGACTTCAAGCAATAGTATCAGAGATCAACCAAGAAGAGCAAATTGGACTAAATCAGATGTTACTGTCACAAAGTTAGACACAACGGTGAGATATTTCGTTACTCTTTAATATGCTGAACCGCATCTTCCTACCAAACATTTAGCCAGATATTTCCATCTTAATTTCCTTTCCTTTTTTTCACTTTTTACATGTTAACTAGACCTGGTTTGTAGCTAATGTTCAAGAACATTTGGCCTCAGATTCGGTATTTGATGTGAAAAAAGCAAACATTTAGTCAAAGTCCAGTTAATAAAGTACGGGACGAGGTTTTCGTGTGTATTTCATGCAAGTTACAATGCATGTGCATCCCTATAACAAGAGCCACCGAAAACATGCACCGAATCATTCACTGTTCGACAGAGGAACCAAGCTTTAGGAACACTGAATGCTGGCTAGACTGCAAGACATGTTGCAAAGGATTTTTCTGTTCATGTTTGTACGATATACCGCCAGTAGCAACGAGTCCAAGCCACTGGAAGCACAGCTGACCATCCTGGCAGTGGAAGACCGCCTGTGACAACGTTGAGGCAACATCGGGATCATCTGTAGAATTGTTTCGCAAAGGCTACAGAAACAGCACGGACAACCATTGGCAATCACCAGGAACCAATCAGCGTCGACACACTGCGGAGTTGCTTGAAGCACAGAAACGCAAGCTTTACCGGGGTCCGATCCTCACTGTTCGAAATCGTCGTGCTCGTCTCCAGTGGGCCACACACTACCGGAATTGCCGTCATTTGGGAGTGGCGAACGGTAATCTTCTCCGACGAATGCCGGTAATGTGCCTCGACGGCTGATTACAGTGTGAGAGTGTGGCGACGGTTCAGGGAGCGTTTTGAAGAAGATTGTGTTCTGGAAAGACTCGTGGGGAGGTCCGAGCATAATGGTGTGAGGTGCTATAGCTCACAATCACAAACTAGGCCCTATGGTGTTCCAGAATATTGGTGATTTCGACGGAATGGCGTAATATGTGCCCGCATTCATCAAGCGATGTACAGACAATGCAACGCTGTTGTCAACGCTCAATTATTGACGTGTCGAGCCACCTGTCGTGACTTGTAATCGTCTGAAATTCTTCTTTAAACGTCACATGCAAGAAATGATTAAGATTAAGAAAAAAACCCACAAAATTATAAGAGTATAATCGCAAATCAAGAGTGCAATATTTTGTATTTGGGTTTACCTCCATCGAAACGAAGTCCTGCTATATCGAACCCAGTCAGAGCCGGTGGGTGTGCACTCAAGTGTAACGAACCTTGTTCATCGGCCACTGGTTCATTTACCGACGTGCTTAGCCGGTCTTTGTGTATGGCTCATAGGCCCGATCGGTGTTAGTTGCATGTGGTCAGTGACTGAAGTTGCGCATTGCATAATAGCAGACAGACAGGCAGACATATAAGTGTCACTAAACCAGACATTCAGTTTTCTCTTTGACAGAGTGTGCTTATCACAATCAACATGTTTTTTGTTTTGTTTTGTTTATGTAACGAGTAGGTTTGTGTACACAACCAAGATTAGACGACCTCTCACGACCTCATACTACGGGCAGGCATACTGTTTCAAGCTGCGCGACCCTATTCACTGCCCATGCATTATGAGCGCAGCGCAGCATAGCTGTTGAAACCAGTTTTTACCCCAGGGCTGGGTGAAAATTTGTAAATCGTTTGAACTCCGGGCTTTCTTTCATCGCGTTTTTGTTCAACTAGGCTGAATTGGCATTTTTGATGATTTGTTTCGGTAAGTGCATACCGAAAGGCATCAGAACATGTAAAGACGTGTTTTACGCTGCATATGACCTCTTAGTATTGATGAAGTATTCAAACATGTCAGTTTTGAAATTTTTCCTACAATTATTATGTTATTTACATGTGTTTGAATTAAACTGATTACCAATTTCAAAAAGGTAGTGACGGTTTTTATGCGGTTTAGTGTATATGGCTGTGTATATTAGCAAACAGAATGGAAAGAAAGAAGACTATTATGATATATGTCATTTAGACTTATGTGAATTTTCACATGTCCACCTACGCCCTTCATCCTAGGCAGTGACAGAGGAAGAAGTGACAGCTGAATGAGAGGCACGTACCAGAAGTATTCGTCACTTGACGTCATTTCCACAGACTTGCATGTTATTTCAGTATAGCAGAAATAATTTTCTTGAAGTGTGGTTACTCGTGGGAAATTTGAAATTATCTCTGCTCTTCGCACACAATTCCAGTTCATTTCTCCTACCACTATTTAACAAATGACATCGCAGTTATCAACTTACGTATGGTTCCAAGATGCACTATCCCAAAGGCCGCCATGTTGAAGGTGTGCATGACTTTGTACATATTGATTGTTGCCATTCACTGAAAGAGCAAAGGAAAATGAGACAGAAATTATGATATTGTAGGTATGATTGTTCCTCACAAATGTGCAAAATTTGGCTTAGAACTTACGAAAAGCGAATTCAAGAAAATTATTTATCCTGCACTAAATTAACAGTCATGTAAGTCTAAGGCAATGACGTCAAGTGACGAATATTTTTGTCACGGGTCTGCTGCTCCTGAGTTCTACTCGGTGGAAACATTATTAGTTGTTCACTGGTCACGAGGGGGCCATGGGCTCATGTACCCTCGAGGTCTGTTTATGTTCCCTGAGCCCGAGGGACCAGTGAACAATGTATTTATCTTACCGAACACCTATATTATTATTTTGAACTATCTGAAGCACTTTTTTTTAATGCGAGGCGAAATGCCATTTTGCAGACGACACAAGGTAAACAGATTTAGAATTTTCTCCCTTCCTTCGATTTTCAATCGCAGAACATCGGTAATTTCCGTGCTTCATGCGTGATTCAATGTTATTCGAGACAAAGAAGTACTATCATGAAGCACCAGAAGAGTTCAGAATTCCCAGCGGTGTACATTGAAAATAACAGAATGGCGCTTAGCCAACCAGAAAGCGACATTCAAGTGTGAGGTAAGACAATAATTCTTGTTTTCGGGACAACTGGCAAAATTGCAGTCAGTCAGGCGATGAGAAACATGGAAATAAAAGATGCATATTATTAATACATTCTAGAGTTTCAGGTTTATTCGGATGTTTTGTATTGTACAGAGGATGTTCCCTATTGTTTCCATTAGTAGGTGTTCCCTTCCCTATTGTTTCCATTAGTAGGTATTCCCTATTGTTTCCATTAGTAGGTGTTCCCTGTTTCCATTAGTAGGTGTCAATCTTCCTTTCCTGGATGACTGTTAGATATCATCAAAACGTTTTCCTCGGCAAATCGTGACCAATAAATTCATCTAACAGGATGGCGGCGAAATTGAAATCTCCACGTACACGTTCTCACGGGAGAACCATTCATTTAAACAACAAAATGCTTAAATAGTTAGTTACTGTATAATGAAGCCGAAATGCTTCACGGGCAACAAGATCTTTCAGAAATTATGATGTGTCCATGCACTATTTTGACATTATTGTTACGTGTCAGCTACTAAAATGCCAGTCAAAGCGAAATATTAAGAAGGATTTAAGTGTTTCAATTCTGGGAAATACTAATGCCAAACTGCATTCTGTTTCAACACATGTGCCTGAGTTATGAGCCAGTTGTAGAAGTCACGAACAAGAACGCGTACCCTTTATGCTTGTACCGACTAACATATTCTGCATGAAGACTTCTTTTATTCTAAATACTCCTTCTATTTATAGCACGGGGACTTAAGCATCAAATATACTTTCCGTGGAAAGTGCATGTTAATTTTTTGGAACCACTGATAATTGTAATCAGTATTGGACCCGTGAAGGTCGGGGGTAGAATATGCCTTCAGCAGCCCATGCATGCCATAAAAGACGACTATGCTTGTCGTAAGAGGCGACTTAAGGCGACTAACAACCACACAAACGAAAAAAAAATTAACTAAACCTGTCAGAACATAGGCATATAGTACATCAAAATATACCTTGTGATGGGTGTTTTACAAATATCATTATACAGAATGAATGCCAAGTTAATTAAACACCAATATTAGTATGTACATAGTGGAAAGTTTATATCAGAATACGAACAAAAACTAAACTTTTGACAGGCGTAAAGGCATTCTAAAAGGCGCCTTCCGTGATTAAAGCTGATCATAAAGTTTGTAAAATTGCTATAAAAACAATAACGTATTCGTATTTCCGCCTATTACGGAAACACCAGGCAGTTAAAAAGAGATATCATGATCAGACATGACATGACGTCATGCGTGCCTGTCGTTCATGGTTTCCTCGCTGATATCACCTCACAACTTAAACAATGTTCATGAAATCTGAAGCGGTCCATGAATTCTGAAGGGGAAATGGACGTTAGACCGTATCAATAAGATCCGACTTTTCGTCTTGCAAGATAATCTACCAATAGGATGAACAAGAAGAATCAAACGGAACGGAGGCAAATTTTAAATAATATTTAACTAGAGCGAGTGAGTTAATATTTATCGTCAGATCGGCATTACTGCAGCCATATCGTGACCAGAACAAGTAATAATGAATGAGTTTAACTAGAATACTATTTGTCAGCAATATGGGATACAAGTCCAACCAGCAAACTCCACCGCTCTAAGTGACCAGTCCCTAAGAAATCTTTTTAGATGTGATTGCAGTTTATTTTGTTTATTTATTTATTTTTTTATTTTTTTATTTTTTTATTTGTATGACTATAGAGTGTCATGCGTTTAAGAAACACTATGCTTCAGACGTGGGAAAATCGACAGTATCTGCTACGAAAAATACACTGGAATTGTTTTGTTTAAAAAAAATGGGACCCTGCAGTGCCTCTCTTTAATTACGAATCAAGTCTCTAGACAAGACACCTTTATACGCCTCTGTCAGTTGACTGTCAACATGTCCGAACAGCCGAGACAAGGTCGCCGTTCATCATTCTCTGCTCCCCTACTTAATGAAGTTAACCCGACCTGCCGTTTGTACCATTTGGCCTCCTGGATCATTCATATATGAGCAAGATGTATTTACCCTAATTTCTGGTTTGGGAAATAGTTATGGTACAGTATGGTCCTCGGCCACAGCCTTAGAATGACATCATATAAGCCAGTGCGAAATTTATACAGAACAACTTTCACACACTTCTGACACACAATCTTAGAAATAGGTTCAAACTGTCACTAACCTGTGGAGGTAACGACCCAAAAGTGTCACTGGCCCTTCAGACACCTTACTGGCCCGAATAATTCATGATAATTTATAAACAATAAAACAGCGGATAATAGAATAGTTATTCATTTAAGAAATTAATTGTTGCAGACAATTAACTCTGAGCCTCTGACATTGATGGGGCACACTTTAAAATTATCTTCATAAATTATTAAATTATCGTAAGGACTTCAGTCATCATCACTGGAAGAATCCTCCACATCATAATTGTTTGTATCTGTGATACCACCATCACTATCATGGCAGCCGTCACAGTCAGAATCTTGAGCTGTTTGGGCCTCAGGATCCTCTGGCTCACATGCATGTAAATCTACCTGCCCATCAGCTCTGACCTCCTCAGATATACCTGGGGTATCACAGACACAGACGGTTGCAATACGGGACTGCAACCAGCTAATGCAAGAACTGCGTCTAGAAGATGCAGGGTCATTCTACAATGATGAGAGAATGGAACCAGCCCCTTTTGCCAACCGTTGTGCTTTCACTCGACGACTTCGGCGATGGCACTGCCTTCACTTTGCCTTCTCCCTGCGTCCTGCGATCAGTCAACCATGACGGCGACCGGTCTCGTCTGTTTTGAGCAGGTTCAATACAGTCGCCTTCCGTTGTGGCGTTCTGAGCCGTTCCTGGCCTTTGCTCTGCCTTCTTTCTGCCTTCATGGCGATGGTTCTGCGTTATCTTTGAGTTCGTCGTGTCTCCTTTGAGCGTTCAGTGGTGATCTGAAAATTGGTAGAACGCAAAGGGAAGGCGGAGCGTCCTGTGTAAATGGGGCTTTAGGTTTCCGGGTTTTGCTTTCAACCAGTGGTGAATCACTGTTATCATACTCTGGCACTTCAGAACTGACCAATGGCGTTACTGCTTAGGTGGGTTTTTTTTATAACAACGTGCTATTTGTATATGTTTCATAGGACGACGTTGTAGCTACAATTACCAGGTCAGGATTCATGAAAACATGATCAGCTTCTAAAGTATCACTAGCCAACTGTGCCAGCTTCAGTAACTTTGGACAGGGCCGAGCAAAGGTCAACTAGCATTTTGCTAGCGGGAAGATAGTTATTTCGAACACTGCTTACAAATATCGGGTCTCATGCTGACATGCGTACTAAAACAAAATGGAAAACAATGAAAGCGACAAGTATTTCTTTATTTACCCTTGAATTCGGCAGTGATCGGGTAGACTGCAGCATTAGGGTTCCAAACCAAGAAGAACGTTACAACGAAACTTTTTCAAGCGTATGTGAATTTTTTTTTTCATTTTGATGAAACATATGTAATGGGAATCAGTGGAACTGCCCCAGCTATAAAATGCCCCATCGAATTTGTCATTTATTCTAAGTTGGCCAAATTTATTTAAAACCATGATATGTCAGGATATGTTTACCTATCAACTGGTACTGAGCAGTTATTTTTTCAACACTGGTCAACATTGCATTTATTACTTGGTAAATAATCCTGTCAACTATATTGTTTCAGCCAACTGTACATTTTAATACACGTCTGCATATACCATTGCATTGTAATGAAAGCTATTTATACATGCCTGCCTTTACGTGAAAAAAGTTATTTAAAATTATTAAGTATGTCTGGCTTATGCATGGTATTTGTCAACTGTGGTATTATGTTCTTCATATAGGAAGTAATAGTTCTGATAAATGTTCCATGGGTAAACCCACAACTGTATACATACTTTTATATGAAGCACATAATATCAAAGCTTGCAAATACCATGCATTTATGGCCTATACTTAATCATTTTAAATAAATATGGCATTTTGACTACTCCGTGGGGCAATCTGACCGAATCCACAGGGCCATCTGACAAAATTTGCTGGACATTTTGTAGGTGTGACAATTCGACTGGTAATCGGACTTGATTTGATGTATGTTATCACACTGACGGTAAGTTGTAATAGGAAATTAATGGAGTATTGCTGCTTGACAAGTATTAAATTGAGCCATGACCTGACAAATGGCCCCAATTTGCATATATGGGAACGCCTCCAGAACATTCCATTTGAAACAAATGGTTGTCGTCTAAATATTGAATAGTTCAATTTCCTCATCCGAATCTTGTCGTGGTGGTGTTTTGCTCAGGTAAACTGCTCTACGAGACACGTGTTAAACAGTGGCGGTATAGATTTCACGCCACGGTCAACATGTATTGCACGTGCTTAATCGCCAATCTACCTGTAGCAACCAAGTGCATTCGTCCACATTACTTGCCCCGCCTGCAAGTGACGTCACAATGCTAATGCAGATGTCGCAATTTTACTAGCCCATGTTTGACTCGCGGAAAGCTGAGAGGCCTCACACTGTAGTGAATTTCGCGGCAGTTTCTGCCAATTTATGTTTGGCGAGTGATAAACAGAATACTAAACTCGCTTCCGTGAAATATCATTTTTATTAAACTCGTTAAAAATTGAGTATCAAATCATTAACTCGTTTAATAAAAAATGGTATCACACGGAGGGTCGTTTAGTATCCTCTATGAACATTTTAAGTGGTCAAGTATATTATGGTGGTACTTGTCCCCTGCGCTTAATTCCACCAAGAAGCGTATGAATCTTGCCTGAATTGTTTCCCTTTGGTTGAAAATCTCCTGGAAAAAAATATTGCTCTATGGCGGAGCTATCGTGTCTTCCATTTTGGAATGTTTTCTCTGTGCTTAGATTTACTTAGATCAGTAAAAACAATAATCTAACGAAGCCACTTACGGGATTTAACGAGCCACTTATCGCCACATGAACAGGGATGTAAAGCTACTGTCTATTCCTTAAGCCTGTAGTGTTTATTCACATATTGTGATACATTAGACAACACTTTACATTTTTAAGTCTATATATGATTGTTGATGTTTTACTCATATTTATCATTTTCATTGTAAATTATGATGAATATGATATTTTTGTCATTGTTAGATTTATTTAAGCAAATTAATATCGTTGCAAGTTGATTTTATATGTTGATTTGGAAAACCGTAGTATTCATTACCACAAACTAAATCTATAATTACCATTTTATCTTATAAAACCAATCATTGCAAAGATTCTATGACAAATAACAAAGACTCTATCACAAATCATAAAGTTTCTGTCGCACAAAATCACAAAGACTCCACTCTCATTGTAACCAAGTTCCCTACCAGTGATACTAAGGAATTGGAGCCCACGTCAATCTTGCTGACATCACATTTTGCCAACGGAATATTTTGTTTACATTATCTAGGTCCAGTTTCAGTTGCTGCGAGATCGTACATTTTCAACTTTGGAAATTTTTATTGTATAGTTAACTGGTTTTAATAGCCAGGGTTCTCAATCGCGTGTGGGATAGAGCACTGTAAGATTCGATGCGTACTCAATAAACTCGTTATTTGAACTTATCTATTTCTTGTGTGACCCTTCGATCTGCATTTCGCCAATTTCAACATTCACTATATATATAAGCTATTTGTCAGGTCCTTGTAATATATATTTCCTAAACATAATCTGCGAACACTGGTATTTATTTTGCCACACGGTGGCGGTGGGGTAGCCTAGCGGTTAAAGCGTTCGATTCGCTACGTCGGTACAATGTGTGAAGCCCATTTCTGGTGTCCCCCACCTTCAAATTGCTGGGATATTGCTATAAGCGGCGTAAAAATAACTCACAATTTTGTCACTCACAAACAACAACACAGAAATACAGGTTTACGTTACGTAAATTTTTCCACCTGTGGGCCGGCGATTATTTCGAAAGTAAGAATACAATATTCGAGTGCTTCGGTGATATTGCGTGTTTTGGTGATTTTACGTGGGCGTGTTTCGTTAATGGAACAGTGTTATCGTTCTTGTTTAAAGTACAGTTGTGGTCTGTGAAAACCCTCCCACGGAGGCATGAGTCGCTCTTCGGCTTGTCCCGGAAAACACGAATTGGTCACGACTGGTGCAAGTTTTTGACGTATTACATGCACACGAGGGGCCAAACTAATGATCTGACTGGCCCTTACTCAGTAAACTGATTGTGTACATGCGCACTACACGCAAGGTCTTTCGAAACAGTATCACGTGCAAAACGTGCAAGTTCGTGCCAGCAAGTTTGCGAAACTGTGAAATACACATAAAGGGCCAAACGAATGGTTTGACAGGCCCTTACTTAGAGCATTGATTGTAGGCATGCGCACTTCTCCCATCAAATTATTTTTTGGGGAAGCTGTCCACGAGGCAAGATGCTCTTTGGTGAGTGCTGAAAAGATTTTGTAAGTCAAGTGCCAGACATTTAGTTCTTAACTGATGAACTGAATTTATCTGAAATAATTATATAAAGGTTTCAACATCCTATAAACAGACAATGTATGCAGAGGATTGGACGGATATATTTTATTTGTGTTAGCAACACAAGGAAACATTTTCGTTGTTGCCTCCATTGACATAGGTGAATCAGGGCGTAAATTATAGTGTAAACAGTGTTCACGTTAAGGCAGAAACCTACTTTAAAAACAGATATAAAGAAAACTAACATATTTTGAAATTAAATGTTTCAGGAATGTAATGAAACTTTTACGCGCAAAATATTTGGGAAAGATATCCACCCGTACCCGTGCCCTCTTTTCACATTGTAAATTTTCCCCTCGTTTAAATATTCCAAGAGTGAAGTAAGCTGATTGTTTTCTTTTTCTTGCTTTTTATATATGTATTTTTATTAAAAAAAATTATTTTAATACCTGTTGTAGTTTCTTGAAAATATATTTAGAGCGAGGTATGTCATTTTGTATTTTTTGATGGGGGTATGGGTACGGACGGAACTCCTACCCCACTAGTAAACTGTCAGATGAGCTCGAGGTTTGGTGTTTTCTTGTGTTTATGTTCTTTAGTGTGTGTGAGTTTGTGGGCGAGAGATCTTTCCTCGCACATAAATGTCGTTTTCTGATTGGCTAAGCCTCAGTAAGTGCTCTCCTTTTATTTCCCATGTACCTCGCTGGCAATGGCAACTCATTCGCTACACCGTGGTAGTACTTATCTCGAATAGCATTGAATGACGCATGGTGCACGGAAAATACCGATATTTTGCGAATGAAAATCGATGGAAGGGAGAAAATGTTTTTCTTGTGTCGTCTGCAAAATCTAGGGATGGCAACCAAAAGATTTACAGCGCATTCCAAGAAACAAATTTGAATATTGGCGTTTACATGTAGTCCCTGTGAATATTAAGAAGGGGAATTACACCGCGGCGATTTTACTGAGACAATACCTGCATGAAAAACACCAAGATGCAATTTTCGAATCATTTTATTAACACTGGTTGGCTAAAGTGTACGATCCGATACCCACGCTTCAAACAGTCAAGAATTCGCATTGAGGTGTTCGGTAAGATAAATACCTTGATGTACCCTCGATGCTTGTTTGTTCCCTTCGATTAAATGATAGTCAGTGAGGAAACGTGATGAAGAGAAATTAAGTGAAAGTATTTCTTTCCTGTGGAAATGTTTCGTTTGTCTGGATATTATAAGTTGTTCACTGGTCACGAGCGGGCTATGAGCTCAAGTACCCACAAGGTTTATGTTCCTCGAGCCTTATCACCTGTAAGCAGGGTACATTGACTAAGCGCTTTTCTATTATTTTCAATCAGAAAACGACATTCATGTGTGAGGTTAGAAATGTATGGATGTATATGTTTACCATTAGCCAATGCATAATTTTAAAGGTATATTCTCGGTCTAATACTTGAACAGATGTACTGTATATAAACGAATCTCCCACTTTCGCTGAAAGTCAAACGAGTTAAACATGCGAACGCGTAGGCAACGTAGGTGTATTGTGAAGTCTTCGTGGCAACGTATGTGTATTGTCCAGTCTGCATGAGCATTGTGATTTTATTAATTTATTAGGCACTGGAACGCACTAAAATAAGACGCAGTGAGTGTTGGGACTCTTTATTTCCATGAAGCATCATCAGCTGTTAGTATGGGGAACGTTCGCTACTGAAATTGAACGTATCCATCTCAAGTTTTTAAAACGAATTCTGAATGTCAGCTCAAAGCCAACAAATGCTGCTGTCTTCGGGCGCCTGGAAAGGTGTCAGCAGGTTTGATGGTTATGAAAAACTGGTTCAGATAACTTGACAGTTTGTTACAATAACATGCTAGAATCTTGCGTGAGAGTTGAGCAAGTTTAGTTTTACGCCGCACTCGGCAATATTCCCGCTATATGGCGGCGGTCTGTATATAATCGAGTGTGGACCAGACAATCCAGTGATCAACAACATGAGCATCGATCTGCACAATTGGGAACCGATGACATGTGTCAACCAAGTCAGCAAGCCTGACCACCCGATCCCGTTAGTCGCCTCTTACAAGCATAGTACTAGTCGCCTTTTATGGCAAGCATTGGTTGCAGTAGGCCTATTCTACCCCGGGACCTTCACGGGTCTTGCATGAGAGGACGCGTGAAGGTCGAGATTAGAATATTGGCCTTCAGTGACCTATGCTTGTAAGAGGTGACTAACGGGATCTTGTGGCCTAATGTGCATACGTTCGTTAGTTAATGTATGACGCTTAACCTGTCATAGGGCTGTGCTAGCTTCGAAAATCTAGGTCAAGGTCCGCTGACGTGGTCAACACGTCATAGGTTCCCAGTTCTGCAGATCGATCATTATGATGACTGGATTGTCCGATCCCATACTCCAATATTTATAAACCGCCTCAGTATAAATGGAATATTGCTGAGTACCACGTACAACTAAATTCACTAAATCGTGCATGAAAGGAGTGAAAACTATGCTAGATTTTGTTAAATCTGTTAGTTAAAAATTTATGAGGTTCGTATGGATGTTTCCTGATTGTGTTGATGCAAATTATTGACTGCATATTCTGAGGGCGTGTGAAATCAATATTATCGTCTATTTAAGGTTGCCAGAAATGACTGCTCTTGCTTTTTCCTGAGAATCCATCTTAATTGACAATTTCCAATGTCGGCAGCACCCACATGTTGTAAAGGGCAAAACTCATCGTGTTATCTTCATATTGTCATGCAATTTTACTTTTTAATGTTAGTTTGTCTTTTTCTAATTTTATTTTGTTATTTCTGTAAATGTATTTATTTCAGAGGATGATTGTAAACCCCCATCCAAGGCAAGTAGAGGCGGCAACTCAAATGCACTCAGCTCCTGTAATGTACTTTTACGGGGGCAAGTTCAAGATCTCGTGCACGATGTGACGACCGAGGACTGTACACTGGCGAACATACAAAGTAAGGGAGTATTTCCTGTGTCTAAGTTCATGTCTGTAAGCCCTGAGAGATATACGAGGTAAGGTGGAGAGGCATGAATCAGACATTTAGTGACATTACTTTATTGCCATTTAACTGCGCGCGTGTGAAATCACACCCCGACACCATTTCACCGTTTGGTTGGCGTCCATTCAGCGCTATTTAACTGCTAAATGCTGGTTTACATTTGTCATGAACGCCAATTTGCTTCCGTAACAACCCGTCCTCCATATGGCTGGAATATTCCTGAGGGCGACGTCAAACCTAAACTCATTCATCATTTTCTGTCATTTTGCTTGGGATTTTAGAGTTCGTTTCGTCTAATAACACCGTACGATAGAGTACAAAATTCAATGGAGGCCCGTGGAACTTCCGTGATTTACGAGAACACTCAAGTGGGGGGAAAACCGGGCCGCGAACCTCTTTAAAGTGCGACACATCTTGGGGAGAGGTGAAGGATACTTTAGCAATGACATGTTTAGGTTTCAGACGACTGACGGTTAAGAGAACTGTCCTACTGATTTTGAATGTTAGTGAATCAAAATGCATCGTGAAATGGTCACTACTGCAGTGTCATCTTATTGGACGGAAAAGTCCAGTTGGTGATTGCTGCTGGCATGTGGCCGCTTGTCCCACCTTGATATTGTTCAAAAGCGGCGTAAAAGTCTAGTTATTAGTAAATTCATGGGATGTTTTTTTAACAGCTTCTATAATGAAACGAGTGTTTGGACGCCTAAATGCTGGCCCAGTAAGCAAAACAAAAATGTAACCATGTATGTTTGGAGGAACCTTTTGCTTTCACACAAAAAGATGTTCCTTTCAGAGACCAGAGGAATGTTTGCATTAATTGGACCCAGCAAAGCAAGTGGATTCGCCAGTCACTGCAGCTGTTGATGGGGAGAGGAGAATTACAGGCCCATGCCAACGTCATACTTCGTCATGGCGGTCTCCCGAGAATTAACTGAAATTGGCACCTGTTACTCATTGCCTTATAAAACCGGGTACCCATTTTAGCCGAAATGTGTTATGGACTGCTTTCACTATCAAGCATGCGGGTGACCTGCTTCCTTTCTGGGAATGATTGTACAAACCAAATAAAACATTTAGATCTTTCCTCCGCTTTATTGAAATTATTACTGGTACCCGAATGTGTGGCACTGAACTCACATCTTTGTTTGCCAATAGGCAGCGCCATCAGTATCTGAAACATGCATATAATGTGAGACCCCCAAATTTCACTTTTGTTAAATGGATTCTAAAGAAGAAAAAACGATACGTACTCGTCTGAAACACACACCACTAATTAAATACCCACTGTTTACTGCACCAACAAATACGAGTTCATAAACATTGTCCAGTTTTCACAAGATTCATCCATACCCATTTCCTTGGTAATGAATCTACATCACGAAATTTCTGCACAAACAATTTGGTGCCTCTGCAAGTGTCGAAATTACCCACATTGGCCTAACTGGGCATCAGAATCACTTACCCGATGAGGGTAGCCACTTACAAACTTGATTCTTGTTCAACCAGGTATGCTGCGATGCTTCCGCAATCCACCTGAGGATGAAATCCAACTAACCATATGGCAGTTACACTATCGTTTATAATGAGTGAGTTTAGTTTTACGTCGCACTTGGCAATATTCCAGCTATATGGCGACGGTCTGTAAATAATCGAGTCTGGACCAGACAATCCAGTGATCAACAACATGAGCATCGATCTGCGCAATTGGGATTTGGTGACATGTGTCAACCAAGTCAGCAAGCCTGACCACCCGATCCCGTAAGTCGCCTCTTACGACAAGCCTAGTCACCTTTTATGGCAAGCATGGGTTGCTGATCGTTTATAATGAAGATAAGTGTAATTTCAAGATGTGCATAGACATTTCCCTTCGTAATACAATATCCTGACAGTAGTTGGGTCGAAGAGTGAGTTTAGTTTTACGCAATACCCCAGCTATATGATTATCTGTAAATACTCGTGTCTGGACCTGAGAAACCAGTGTTCAACAACATGTGCATCGATCTGCACAATTGGGAACCGGTGACGCCTCTTTCGAGTATAGTCGCCTTTTATGGCAAGCATGGATTGCTTGAAGGCCTATTCTACTCCGGACCTTCACGGGTCCAATGGTTGAAAACAAAAATAACGTGCACTTTCCAAAGAAAGTCCATTTGATACATCAGTCAGTGCGCTATAAATAGATGGAATATTTAGAATAGAGAAGCCTGCCTCCGGACCTTCACATGAATTACACTTTTGGGTGAAGATAGATATTTGGTGAATTCTATCATAACTTTAGAATCATGCTCCGAAATCTTTCCATCATTGGTTAGATTTTACTGACAAAACGTCTGAGTAGCGAGAGAGCGATAGGGACATTGGAGAAGCTGGCATCTCAGACAAGGGTTCCCACAAAACCACATTTGGCCCCGATTTCTCGAAATTTGAGTAAACAGGAAAATTCATTTGACAGAATGAACTCAAATCAATATTAAACTCAAACACGGTAGACAATTTGTGTTTGGTAAATAGGTTAATTAAATTTGTGTAGGCTTTGTATTTCAAAACTACAGTTGAGTTACAATTCAGCTGGTACATTTTGTCAAACTCAGTTTGAAATTTGAGTTTAAAAAAGTTTGCTTCGAGAAATGGGGCCGTGAGTTAATGTGAAACGTCTTAGAGATAATGGCCGGACATCAGACTCACTGTAACGTCAACAGCACAAGATGCTGTACCAGTCTAAGTAAACTTATCCTCAGTGCTTTTCGTTACACTCCACTACTGAGTAACAAAAGCTTATGGGAGGTCGCGTCGGGTAACCTTTGAGATTGATCAATCAGGACACAGCTTACCAAATCGCGAAAGTGGACATTCGCACATACCTTTTGAACTTGTTATCTCGAAAAGGTTCGTACCCGAACGATTCCGAATGCTATTTAGCGTACGCTCGCTTCCGGGTGATGCACACGGCGTACGTACAATCATGACAACGGCGAGTAAACAGTCGCTGAAAATAGTGTTTTTGGCACTATTCAAGAATGTCATCTGGCGGAAATATCAGCTAATAGTAACCATGTCAACAGAAACCCCAAAGCGTATATACTGCAGGTCAAATAACTGTGTCGTATGCGGATTTTTGTTTGTGGAGAGATCTGTGTCATTGACCTGAATATTTTGAAAGTCCCTCCGATCCCTAAATAGTAGCCGTTTGTCTGACTGGTTACATCTATTTAACCGTCTCGCGTTTGATTGGACGGTCATTGATCGCTCAAAGGTTACCTGAAGCGACCTTCTACTACGTTTTGTTAGACTCAGTGGTGGAGTGTAACGAAATACACTGAGACTACGTTTACTTAGACTGGATGCTGCACAACACCGTCATCTGGCACCCCGAAGTCTCCGCCATTTTGTTTCGAGAGCTTACAGACATTCATAGGGAACGACCATCACCCATCAACATCGACTGAACAGATGAGTGTTCAGTAATGCTCCCAAAACACCACGGCGGGGATACCAGTAACAGACGTCACACATTGTTCTCAGCTTGGGATTCTACCCCGGGTCTTGACACGCCCGTTTTCTGATGAAAGCAGGTTCCATCTTCACAGCCAAGCGTTCATTTATGGGCGTAGGGCTGCGTCCAAGATGTGCTTCCTGGGAAGATTTCCGTCCGTATACCTCCTTACATTTAAGTGTAGTTAAATCATATCACCTGAATATATAGTCCCTATCTGATAACAATGACTTTTGACACGTTTCTTTAAATGTATTTTAACATACTGAAAGACTTCTACAAATGACACACAAAGATATGTTTCCTATTTTTAAAATTTTGGGGGATACGGGTGGAAGTCTTACCCAAGTGTTTATACCAGTCGTGCTTCCATACCTGTGGAATAACCCAAGAAAGCTGTTCAAACTGGATAACGCCACTCAACCCACTGCACCTTACTTGAAACTTCCTCAGCGTCAACAACGTAAAGGTTCTCCTATGGACATGAAGATCCTCCGACACGTCTGGGAGCATATCGGGAGGCATATTCGACAGCGTCCACGTGATACCTTCACATGTTTATGCCGATGAACTGCACGAGGACCATGCTTCAAATTGCTGAAAAGCAATGTGCAAATATCATCCATGTGAACAGCTGCGTTTGGATGTAAAGTTTTGTTAAGAATTCGCATGTTTGTTTTTTTTCATTTACTGAACAAGACAATAATCTCGTCAACATTACGATACTGTTTCAAAATACACCAGTTCGTGAGTAAACTAGCGAGCCCGAACGGAAAGAGTTCCTCCCATTCCCACACCCACTTTCGCTGAGTAACACAGGCACAGCGGCATTGCTCGACCCAATATATGGTCATAAATTTTATGACTTTTGGCAAATTTTGTGAGATCTCTGGTAATTGTGTTATGTTTTGTTAATTTTAGTATATATTAATTTATACACATCTTACTCGGTATGGGGGAACGGGAAGTACTCCTACCCAAACCTATTCATTACAATACAGATCTACCCAATGCTTGACAACACGAAGTAGTAACAGTTCAACAGTTTCAGCGTTTATTGCTTACAATCAAGGTAATTGGAACAAAGGAATTGGTTATCAGACAGACACTGAACAGGAAGGTTAATCAGGGTTACACCCACGGGTATAATGGAACAGTCCACTCCACTCCGTAGGATGAGCCTGGAAACTGTTACCAAAACTTAACTTCTGAAACTTTTTCATGGATCAGTAACTATCCAATACGGTAAGAGTACTGCCCGTACCACCAACCCAACCAAAAGCCAATATTCCCAACCTCACCCTAAAATACCTAAATACACATTCAATAAACTAGAACAGTTACAAAAAAGAACAATCAATGAATTTATTTCAGTGTTGGAATATTACACCGGGGAAAGTACACATATTCTATGTAAAAAGGGAGGGATACGGGCGGAACTCTTTCCTCGAATATAAAAAAAACAGGTTTGCCACAGAGGTTCGATTTTTTCGTTTTTCTTATTCATTCAAGAAAATAAATGAGCACAGGCTTTCCAACTCTCTCCAATAATAGGATATGTAAAACAGATGTTAACTGAGAACGTTTTGTTTCAGAGACATGTACATATTTGAAAACACTGATTTTCGAGTATTAGGGAGACCTGTATTGTCATGTAAGATAAAACGAAACTTCCTGAAATGGTCATGAGTATCTCAGTCTTACACATGGCTGGCTAAACTTAATGCATTCTTAACTCATAACTTCTCCGGTTGCCCACTACAGGTGGGAGTAAATCCTGAGGAAAAACTGGAATTGTTCTCTTTAAGAGGTTGGGGAAACCTACCGATGGGCATATACCTGTATTTTGCTTTTGGCCGATAATAACAAGTATATTTTATTCCTTTTATCAAACACAGTTGAAGTGGTGCATTTCCGCATGAGGATATGATTCAAGTTTTGATGTTTTCGTTCGAACCCTTTTGAGAATTTATCACTTGTAAAGGAGCATGGAAACAGCTAATTAAATTTAAGGCTATAATATGTATCACTATTTTCACTGAAGCAATGCCACAGACTGACAACTGACAACAGATTGTGTCCTTAAATAAGCATCCTTTCCTGAACATTAAATTCCAATTTTGTCCGAGCATTTTTTTTATATTTTCAAACTGAGGAAAGCATTAACTTTTCATCTCTATATATGGTGAAATAAAACCATTTTGTGCGGAAATTGATAGTTTGTGAAATAATTAGAAACAAGTCCAACGGTTGTCTGATTGGCCTATAGCAAAATAGGCAGAACGACGTCACAGGCGCTGACACTGATACATATTTGGAAGTATGACAAGATATAGAAAGGTGTGACACTAACAATGGCGGTCCCGCTCGCCTCGGTTCGTTTTCGGTCTGGCAAACGCTTCTGTAGCTTTGATAGTTGAAAAAACTGTCACACCTTTCTATATTTCTATATCTTGTATATTTAGGTCACACTCCCAAGTATGTACCAGTGTGAAGCGCCTGTGAACGACGTATAATATCCCGTTCAGCCTCTTACGGGCAGATCGGTAGGTTTCCCAAACATGTTTAATAGTAACTTAATTGGAATGCTCCAGTCATTTACATTGTCTTTTTTCAGATTAAACCCAAATATCTATGAAAACTAATAATCCTTTTAAAAGCATATGGCAGCAATCGAAATGGAAGTTAACGCGTTTTCGGCCATCTTTCAAAGTACATACTACAACTTCAGTCGTTCTCTTGTGTTTCTATTTGGACTACTCCCTTGTGATGTGTAGGCAACGCGTAGCAGCTCATCTGTTCATTGAACAGGAAATGTTGTTAAGATGTCTGCTGTTCGCCGGGCGTAATGGGAGGACACCAAGTAGTTCTGTACGATTTAGTTGCGGTGTCTAGACTAAATGTTACACTACGTTTACGTTTACAACTGGACGAGCAAGACTTGCCGTTCTAGACTAAAAAATTACGTTAAAAATAAAAATTTATCTGTGACTTGCAAATTGTTTGAATACTCAACTGATTCACAGCAGTACTCCCAAGGTCGTCTCCTTGTCTTTGGTTCAGCTGAGAGTGCAGAACTCGCTGCACGTGAAGCAGGTTTCCTGTGTGGGTCTGGGTTCTGATTGGCTGATTGTATTGAGCAGCTCCATTCGTAACTACTCGTCCGTTTCCGTAATCTGACAGAAGTGTAGCTTCGAAAGAAGCTGCACGTGAATCCACGGACCCAGTGGTGCAAGGAGACACGTCGACCGAATTCATGCAAAATTTGGGTTGGCGTCTCGTGGCTGTGGTCACTCACTTTGCACTTAAATCTTTGGGGGCGTCATTTACATTGTATGTGTTGTACCATGAAAATCTTGATCATCTCAATAAATTATGTGAACGGTCCCTTACCAATGTCGTAGCTACGACTGCTTTGTGGATAGGGACCCTTGAAATGCACTACAATGTCACGCTTGCAGTTGCATGGTAATACGATTATGCAAATTAATTATGAAAAACACACCGAAACTGTTTGCAAGCAAAGTAAAGTCAATAAGGGTTTCACCCGTAACCCTGCTTGATCTGTATTCTATTTACGGTGGTGGGTTCGAACCCCGGCGGCGTCGTATCAGAAGACATTAAAATATGGTACTCATTGATCCCTACCTGGCACTCGGCATTAATGGGTTACAACAAGGACTGGTGGGCTCCGAGTCAGTATAATGTGTCTGAATAGGGTATTCATGCTAAACCGGGGCACGGTATATCAGTGAGATCATGAAAAATATGTAGCATCACACTGAAAGTACTAGTAAAGAACGTAGCTAAGAGAGCCGTGTTGTCTTATGTGAAGTTTTTTATATAAAAATCATGCGATTGGCGGTAAGAGATTCAAATACAAGCACGTGTGTTTAATTTTGCGGTCGTTCTGGTGATAGTACGAGCGCTTCCAACAGTTTTAGGAAATGTGAGTATAAATCGCTAGGCGTTTTAAAACAATGATATTATGTCTGCATAACTAACCGACGTTAATCTTTAACACTGGACATATATTTCATATCTCTGGGAATGTTTTAGACTGACTTGAGGTGATTTCAGCGAATACAGTTAAAACCGCACTTTCTGTCTTAGTTGTCTTACTTCAGATAGTGAGTGAGTGAGTAGTTTTACGCCGCACTCAGCAATATTCCAGGTATATGGCGGTGGTCTGTAAATAATCGAGTCTGAACCAGACAATACAGCGATCAACGACATGAGCATCGATCTGCGCAATTGGGAACCGATGACATGTGTCTATCAAGTCAGCGAGCCCGACCACTCGATCCCGTTAGTCGTCTCTTACGACAAGCACTTATTTCAGATAAATTGTATTTGCTTGCTCGTTAAAAGATAAGGTGAACATGTGGTAATAATAACGTCAGAATATGTATTTAACAAATATGACATTCTCCTTTTAGTTGTATCTAGGAGGTTTAATTTTTACCTAAATGCGCAAAAACAAAAACAGCAAGACAAGTTATGAGTATTTCGGCGATATTAAGTAGTACCATTGGAATCAAACAAGAATAGAATTATCGGTCCTGTGTGAAGTAGTCCTGATGTTCCTACGACAATATGAAATGGGACACGAGTTATCCGGTTGTCCCGGTGTTACCCTTAAGAATTTACCGTGACAAACAATGTAAGAAATCCCCTGTGAAACAGCGAAACAGCAAAGACAAGTCTGAAACATTCAAATTATGTATTATTACGCGACGAGAGCAAGGTATACAAAGTCACAAGTCAATTTCACAATGCCGATTTCAAATACAATGCAAATGTGGCAAAACCGAAGGCAGTGGGTCACAAAATATATAGTATAGCAAACTCACCAAAGTCTTAGTGTGAGAGAGAAACAGTCGTGCAGAATGAACACAGTGAGCGGTCTGACAGCAGTAGATCAGGCGTTGACGGATTTGTTGGCAATGTAAACTCCAGTGAATAAATGTGAATGCGTGTCCCTCCGAACATGGCAACCAGCATGTATATACATTTTCAGTCGTTTCCCGAAAGTACGACCACTTACTGCCATCGCCAACACTGTAGAATGCCCTCGAAACAATGTCTCCCGGAAGTAAACAAGCAGGAAGTTAAGGGCAGATAATTCCCGGACAAGCCTGCTGCCCAAATCCTAAAAATGCGGATCATCTATTATGCGAAATGTGACACATTGTAATTATTATTCAAAACACTAAACATTGTGACCCAACAATAATTATTACTTAATTAACAATACAATATACAGAAAATACACACTCGTAACACCGGAATAACACGAGTTGGTCACGAATGACGCATATACATCGTCATCGCCCTGTAAAATCTGGGCGACATTGCGACAAAGCGATAGCACGACACGACATTGCGATACGCTGACAAGATATAGCGATATTGCGATACGGTCAGAAAACGAAATAGCGAAAACCCGACACGATATAGCGATAACACGACACGAAATGGCGATAACAAGACACGAAATGGCGATAACTAGGCATGAAATGGCGATATCACGCACACGAAATGGCGATAAAACTGGGCGACATTGCGATATGGCGATAACGCGAAAAGGCGACATTCCGATATAGAGACACGATATGGCGATACAGCGACATTGCGACATAGCGATACAGCGACATTGCGATATTGCGATATTGCGATATTGCTTCCTTTCCATTTTATGAAATATGGAAAAGCGGGTAAGCTGATTCAGTTTTAGAATCTGATAGGTGGAGTATGTGAGATAAACGCTTTTGTAAAACCATCCAGTTTACAGAAATAGCTATAGCTCATCCAAAAGCACGATGAGTGATGACATATTTCAAACTGTGATAGTTGTGCAGGCCATGGTCATGCGAACTTTGTAGGCTATAGGATTTCACCAGAACGGATTTGGCATCATACCGTGCCTTTTTTCTTTTTTACGAAATGAAAATATGGTCATAAAGAAAAGTTGTAGAAGACTTTGTATTCTTGTATCTATAAATAAGAAAATATTACATTGGACACTGAATTAATTTCAGTAAGTATAGTAAGTCACTCTCAGAATTTAAAGAATTTAAAGCAAAATATGTTTGAATCCGAATACAGTATTGTGGATCCACTGATGACCTTCAGCGTTTGAGGAGAAAGCCCAATTAAACAGTCCGAGATACAATATTACACATGATTAGATTAAACAATTTGATACAAACTTGGGTGGAATTGACTTTATTTTAGGTTTGTTGAGGCTAGAGCAATAGAATTGTACTGGAAAGGTACATGTACGGGGATGTAAATGTTTTTGGGGCGAAACATCTAGTTAATAAAATACAATGTATATGATTAATGCACATGGGTTTCAATCTATCTCTACAGATATTTACAGATTAAGAATGTGTAGGTCTTGTAGTTGTTATAGCATGATCCCTCTGGTTAACGATTTGGAAACAAACAGATAAAAACATGTATGTTTGTTTGTTTGTTTGCTTTCTGACCATATCAATGTTGTGTTTGAATGGTGGGGTGGTTATTACTATTACAACGTCGACACATTGTTCCATACATAAGGACAAAAAATATTACACTAAACGTAGAAATGTTTGAGATATTTACCGATTTTCTCTAAATAGTCATTAGCAGGGTTGGGTGTTACCAAAATGTTAGTATTGCGATGTTTTGTGATATACGTTGGCGTACTGCAATATGTATTGCAATACATTGTGAAAGTGGAACACATGGTTTAAGGTCATGACATTACTGTTTCATTTCTTCTGAAACAATGCCACTAGCCAGTTAGGAATCAGATGTGATTGTAGGAGAGATCAAATGAACATGTTTCTGAATGCTTTGCTCTAATGTTTGGAACTCGAGAAAAAGCGTCTGCAGCAGGGTCCACCATTTCGTTTTTTTTATCCCCACAACAAGTGCCCTACCAATCTATTTTCTTTAATTCACATGGTTTAAAATTCATGCTAGTACAATCACATGACCAATAAACATTTTCGAAACTAAAAATATGCGGTTTAAACGGTATTTATTCAAAAAGAAAAGAAAAGACATCAGAAAGACAACAGATAAGTCCTGTATTGATGCCTCTCCCAAGAGAAAACAGCTTAAACGAATTAAACACGATTAAGAGATTGTAAAAGGATGTATAATTCAATGAGGTAATTTTCAAAACCAAGAAAACGAGTTTATGTGTTATTTAACCATACGCTTGGAGTGGAATTAAGAAATGATAAATGGATGTAAGAAGTAATTCTGCATGAATATTGGATACGTTATCTTTGCCACAGATTATTTCTTCAACAGAGAATCTATTGCGGTAGAAGTACTGGTTATATTATGTCTGATATGACGAAATGAAGGGCAAAAAATGAAGTACGGGGTATCTTCTGTTACAAAGCCACATTGGTATGAACTGTTTTCTTTTATATGTCTTTCGAAATGGTGTAAGTTTAAAACACTACACCCAGTTTGGACATGATAATTTGGAAAAAGCGCGTGGCAATAATTAAAGTATTTATAGCTCTGAAAATGAGAGTGTAATAAGTAAGATATAATTTAGATTTAGACAATATCTCTGCCGATTTACATATTCTTCCACATTATTGTAGCCTTGTATGACTAATGGAAGAAGAGAGTGTTATAGTGTTAAACTCGTCCAGTTGTTTTTGTTCTGGCTGTCTTGAGTATCTTTGGCATTATGAAGGAAATAGTGAGTATTTTTGCTCACTTCTTGTGGAGCTTATCTTGTTAAGTACTCTGGCGTTAAACATGTACCATCTTAGAAAAAAATAAACAATTTATGATTCTTTCTCCTTTGAAACAGAGATGGCATACATGTTTCTTCGTCATTTGTTTAATGACTGATACCCATGATGGCCTCACTTAAGGTACGATGAGCATCAAGGTGTAATCTTTCTAGTACTGATCCTTGTTCTTGGGATCAGTTGTCCCAAATGAAGTCACAGCATTCAAAGACAGGAAGGAGGAATGGTATATAGTCTTTCTGTTTAGTTTATTAGTTCATATTTAAGATTCCAAAAGCAATATATTATAGGACTAGTTTCTTTACTTGATATTCGATTTGCATATTCTATATACCATTGCTTTGAAATCGTAGCCCTAAATGTTTATGATAGTCATCCATCATTAAATCTGTTTTCGCTCTAGGTATTGCCTTTCAGTGAATAACGCTGTCACTGGTTTGGGGGGACTAAACGACACCTGCAATTCATTTCTTCATTCAGACAGATTAGCAAGATCACTGTTCAATATTCTTGGTGCATCGGTGGGGTTACGTATGATTATGTAAAGGGAGGTATCATCAGCAAATAAAAGTATGTTGCTTGATACAATAAGTGATTCATTTATCTAAACAAGGAGCATAAGAGGACCCAATACGGAGTGTATTAATATATAATGATATAAAGGAAATACGAATATTATTAGTAGTTTGGCGACATCACAAAAATGGCAGATCGTTTCGGGTGAACCGGTTCGCGAAAAGTGTACCGCAATATATAGTACTCGTATGGCAATATAACGGTTAAGCGGTATTATCGGCCACGTCCACAAATTTATCATTGTCGTACTTTGAAACGAACTTCTAAGCTACAACCAAATCGAGAAAGTGTTAACTTTAACAAGTAAAAGATCAGGTTCTAATTTTAAATAAATAAATAAATAAATAAATAAATAAATAAATAAATAAATAAATAAATAAATAAATAAATAAATAAACATGAGATATTACTAGAATGCGCACGTAAAGCACGTTCTTCATCCAGTATATACCAGTCGGCGGCAGGATGATGTGCTGTGAACGAACGAGCCTAGCACATTGAGGTATACTAGTATATTTCAAAACTGCACTTTGTGCATTATGAACTGATAAAAATCATGACATTAGTACTAAACATTAACTCGACACGGCAAGACGTAGACTTTCGGAAAACGGGAAATCAGCTTCATTAATCCTTTTGTGCACATTACCATGGCCACACATGATTTTAACTGTTTCCAAATCGTCTTCCAGAGGCATCATGCAATAACAACTACAAGACCCAGACTTTCTTAATCTATAAATATCTGTAGAGATAGACTGAAACCCATGAACATTAATCATGTAAATTATTTTTTATTAACCACATGTTTAATCCCATACTCCACATATTAGATTCTAAAAGTGAGTAAACTTATCCACTTTTCCACATTTCACAAATGGAAAGGGAGCAATATCGTCATATCGCAATGTCGCTGTATCGCCAAATCGCATTGTCGCTGAATCGCTTTATCGCAATATCGCTGCATCGCCATATCGTGTTTCTATATCGCAATGTCGCCTTTTCGCGTTATCGCCATATCGCAATGTCGCCCAGTTTTATCGCCATTTCGTGTCGTGATATCTCCATTTCGTGTCGTGATATCGCCATTTCGTGTCTAGTTATCGCCATTTCGTGTCGTGATATCGCCATTTCGTGTCGTGTTATCGCTATATCGTGTCGGGTTTTCGCTATTTCGTTTTCTGACCGTATCGCAATATCGCTATATCTTGTCGGCGTATCGCAATGTCGTGTCGTGCTATCGCTTTGTCGCAATGTCGCCTTGATTTTACAGGGCGATAAAGCGATGGCCCGAATCTGCCACCATAATAAAACGATGGCCCGAATCAGCCACCATACGATTCAAAAGTGCAATGTTTTGTACTTGGGCTTACTTCCCACGAAACGAAGCCCTCAGGAGACAGAACCCATTCATAGCGGGTGGCTGTGCACTCAAGGGTAACGACGACTTCCCATTGGCTGGTTCATTTGCTGGTACGCTGAGGGCTCATTGTGTGTACAGAAAGATGATCTGTTTGATGGGCCTTTTATAAGTATGGCTAGTCACAAGAAAGTAAGATTCTATTTGGATAACAACTTCTTTTATTGTACTCGATGCATCGTTTCAGTATGGATTCACAGACCGTTGTCAAACAAAATCATTTACACTAGAATAAGTTGTTGTCCCTAGAGAATGTATATAGAGATGTTGGGTTTTATAAATACACGTTCTCTGAATTTGAGTTCGATCAAATCAAAAATCATCTCAGCAGAGATGGTGAACTAATGCGTGACTGGAAAGTGTCATTCGTCCAAGTACAAAGCAGGACTTGAATGAGCTTGCACCAGTTTCCTTCAAATCCAGTCATCCGAAAAAATGGATGTAGTTTGTTTGCAACCCACAAACATAAAAACTTGTCATGTGTACAAGTATCACACCTACATAATTACATAATGTGGCAGAGACTGGACTCGGGTGCACGAGTCATAAATCAATTTATTTTGTTTATGGCGTATAGCCTGATCGGTGTTAAGTTCAAATTGCATGTGGTCAATGATTGAAGCTGTCTATTACATATTGTCTTTAGGAGAGAGGAAGGCAGACATACAGGTGTCAATAAACCAGACATTAAGCTTTCTCTGTGACAGAGGCTGCTTACTACAATCAACAAGCTTGTTTATGTATATTATTTACTTGTTTGTGTACACAGCCAAGATTAGACTACTGCACAGGACCTCATACTGCGAGCATGCATACTATTGCAAGCTCCGCGAAACTATTCACTGCGCATGCGTTATGGGTGTAGTGCAGCACAGCTGTTGAAACCAGTTTTCCCCCCAGTGCTGGGGGGAATTTAGTGAATCGTTTGAACTCCGATTTCGCGGGCTTTTTTTCATCGCGTTTTTTTCAACTTTATAGACTGAATTGGCACTTTTCATGGTTTGTTTCTGTAAATGCATACCTAAAGGTATCAGAATCTGCAAAGTTGTTTTTTACGTTGCATGTGACCTTTAAGCAAGTATGGGTTGCTGAAAACCTATTCTACCCCAGATCTTCACGGGTCTCGAGGTTTTGTAACTTGGGATATAGTAATGACTGTAATGATAGGCAAGATACAGTTTGTCTCTTTAATATTAACACAGGAAACACTCCATCCCCTTGAGTAAGAATACAGCGCAAAGACCACAGCGGAGTCATTCCTTAGAATTAGCACATGACTTCATTTTCTGTTCTTTATTTGCCAAGACTAACCACAAGTTGTAAACAAGTGTGCGTGTTTGGATTAATATTTCGTGGCTCGCAGGCCCTTCAATTTCAAAACCATTCGTTTGGTCATGTGCTTTTGCTATTGAAACAATGAACTTTATTTTTTATTGAGATAACGATTTGAAGGTGCTGTTTTTTCCCAAAGTGGAAAGTGCGGGGTAGAACAGGCCTTCAGCAACCCATGCTTGCCATAAAAGGCGACTTTGCTTGTCGTAAGAGGCGACTAACGGGGTCGGAACACATGTCATCGGTTTCCGATTGCCCAGATCGATGCTCATGTTGTTGATCACTGGATTCTCTAGTCCAGACTCGAACCTTTGAATATATTACTTTTACATACAATATGTCCTACATGTATCTAGTGTCTCGTTGGTCAATGTTACCCGGACACTTTTATGAAATGTGTGACACTCTAATAAAATATTTCTTTCATAGATATATTCTAATTTGATGAGGAATGATTCCGTCTTAAGTCCTCACTTTGACAGTTTCGTGCTTTCAGTGTTCAAGTGGTGTTTTCAGGTAGTATTGTCATAATATCATATGTTTTCTATGAAACCCCGCTGCGCGGTCTATTTTCAACAAAATGTGAATTTAAGGGAATTTTGTTAAAGTGATCCGTCTTTTTGTTGGTTCTAGTAATATATGCATCAACAACAATAGCAAGCATGAAACCAGTTAATGCACAATAACACGCTGAATGAACGACACGTGTCATTGGCTATAGAGAAATCATTGCCAATCAGTGAGATCGGATTTGGTCGTAAATAAAATATGCCAGTGATTGTGCGGGCAATTTTCAGGGGCTGCTAGAACAAGGCCAAGGTTGTCAGTGTCGAACGACCAGAGCAATGAGATGAATAAAGACGTATCATAATCCAAAGCCAAATCATTGCGCACATCCAAATCCAAATCCAAATCATTGCCCACATTGGGCGAATTATACAGCATTAGATCCATATTGTGACTGAGCATTATCTGTGACAAATGATGGAATTTTCCGTTACATGGATCAATTTCATAACCATAAAGTTTCTGTGACATTTGAATAATTCATGGAAATTAATATGTGCGTTTTTTTCGTTGGAAATAACAGCCCATGCTTTATGACGAAAGGCAGTAAACACGAATTGGAACACGTTGTATTAATTTTACACTTCTGTATCGGGTTATTTGTCACAATAGACCGATTAGTTATCAAAAGGTCTTTTCGTTAAAATTAATGTGTTTTACAAGATTATCAGAAACATTCTGAACATGTAGTATTAACGTGTTATTTTGACTTTTATCGGTATATTTACAGTCTGACTGTGAAATCAGACATTTCTTGTAATCACTAAAACTTTCAATCATTTCGCGAAATGAGTGAGAGAGTCGGCCATTTCGCAGCATTTTGTGTAGCAGCAATCAATATTCTTCAGTAATTTCATAAAAAAAATATTTTATCTGTATGTTGTGGACAGGGATTTGTGAGGTGTGTCTGGACACACCAAGTGTCAAACAAACAGGTGTAATTACTTCAAAGCCAAGCTGAAGTGCAACAGTCGCTGCCACAATAGTTTTGACTATTAGTGACAATAACTGATGTTGAAATTATGATCCACTTTTGTACATTACGTTGTTACTGCTACACAAAATGACGCGAAATGGTTGACGCTTTGAGTCATTTCACGAAATGACTGATTTCAGAATGTGAGTGTAACATATACCGGCCATTCATCGTACCCTATCTTTCCCCAAGCAGTGAGTGTTATTTCAAAAGTAAACGTTCTCATCACAGACAGTCTCAAACTACGAGATGTCAGAGTGACGTCTGCTCAGATAACAGTCACATAACAGTAGATACCCAGATGTGGTCATTGCAACATGCCAGTCTATGGAAGATAAGAGATCTAGAAAGATACTAGAAGCGAAGAAAAGTTTGAAGAATAGTAGAAACTTCAAAGACGTCTTCGTAGACGGCGACAAAACACCACAAGAACGCATGTTTGAATCCAGCATGCGACTGTTAACGGAGAAGGTCGGCGATGGGCGGCTATGCGTATCTAGAGGCAGGTTGTATAGGACAGGGAGTGGAAGGAGAAGGGGACGATACAGTAGTCAACACAACGAAGACAGAGACCAAAAACGACGATCTGCACACCAAGAGAGGAACAACACTCACGACGGACTCAGGACACGTGGCAGTGTTGATCAACAGAGGAGTCGTCGAGGTGTGGCCAATCAGTGCCAAGTACGTCGTGAGGTCCACAGCCGTGACACTAGGTCAGGTCATGACCCCACAGGACGAGCCAGTGACCGCTGCAGCCGCTGGGTCACGTGCGGGTTTGGGAATGTTGGAGGTTGGAGTACTAACTCACTTTCTAGTAATCATAAACTGAGATCACTGTGTGTAATAGGCAATGATCTAGATATTATAGGTATAGCAGAAACTCATCTTACTGAAGGCAATGTTCTGGTTGTTGACGGTTATGAATGGATAGGCCATAACAGAACAGCCCTGCATGTGAATGCTAAGCAGGGAACAGGTGGTGTTGGATTCCTAAGGAATTATATGGTGCTTTCAATGCTGAGGTTTTAGATAATTCCTACGAAGGTATACTGTGGATAAAGTTGTCAGAGAAAACAAGTGGTAGATGTGTCATGGTTGCCTGTGTATGCTACCTCCCTCCTGAGAACTGTACCAGAATGGTAGATGCCTCTGACGTTTTCGATACCCTTTGGTCACAGACATATACACATCATGTACTAAATGTTACCTTTATTTGTGGTGACTTTACTAGTATATGTGGCTCTATTGAAGACAGACTTCATTGAAGGTGTTGACATCATACTACCGTGGCATGTTATTGACTCCTCTGTCAACACACATGGACGACTTTCCATTGATTTGATGGTTAATCTTAATTATTGTGCCCTTAATGGTCGAGCCAATGGCAGCAATGAGTTTACCTATGTTTCTAGTAGAGGCTTGTCTGTTGCTGACTACTGCTGAATCAGTGGGTAGGTTTAATGATTTTATTGTTATCAAACCTTGTGCTAATATGGCAGCAAGTGTTGGTGAGACTGACCCCATCTCAGATCTGAAGATTGACCACAGCCTGGTCAGGTGGTCAGTTGTTATCGCCAGTCAGCAAGTGTGGGAAGGTAATCCTACCATCAGACAACCAAGAAAGGAGCATGCAAACTTCTTTTACATGTGATATAACCGGTGTTGATGATAATTTCTAGAGCTCGTGCATTAGGGATGTGATACGTAAATTAGAGGCATCTGCCGCTACACAGAGTGATATCAATCAGACATGTATACTTTACGGACATTGTATTGAACACCATGAAGGAAAAGCTAGCTGCAAGAACTACTGTGCATTATAGTAATGGGAACAGAAAGTGGTACAGATGTAGGAAAGCATGGTGGAACGATGACCTGTTTCGTCTATGGGAGGAGATTTGTGAAACAGAAAAGAACTAGTGTAAGTGTCAGGGTTACAGAAAACCTGAACTTAAGTCCGTCTACGTGAAGATACGCAAAGGTTTTGATAGACAGAAACAGAAACGTTCATTGCTCCGTAAGACTGAACGGAAGAATGACACCGTGGTTCGATGTTAATTGTGGATTGAAGCAAGGATGTCCTCTGTCTCCCTTTCTATTTAATCTGTACGTCAATGATCCTATCTCATCTGTCAACCAGCTATCCATTGGCGTGAAAACCGATGATATAACAATTGGAATCATGGCCTTTGCGGATGATGTTGTACTGATACCAGAATCTGTGAATGACCTGAACATTTTACTGGAATATTTGAACGCCTGGTGTGAGAGAAACTACATGGCTGTCAACAGGAATAAATGTAAGGTTGTACATTTCGGGAGCAAATCCATTACCCGAACTGACGCTATTTTCCGATGTGGTGACCAGCACTTAGATATAGAAGAGTGCTACAACTACCTAGGAATACTGTTAACAGAACAACTGGATTATATACGTATGACAAAAGCATCAGCGAATTCAGTATCGAGAGCCCTACGACTGTTGATCTCCAAATACAAGGAGCTCGGAGGGTTAGGTAACCATCTCGACGAAAATGATTGTAAATACACCCACATCAACTTTGTAACTTTGTCCCTTTCTTGTATTTACGTGTATATAACATGTTTGATTTTTGGATGATCGTCTGGATGAAATAAAGAATATATATATATATATATCTGTCTCTGTGTCTCTCTCTCTGTGTCTTTCTCTCTGTCTCTCTCTGTCTCTCTCTGTGTCTCTCTCTCTCTGTGTCTTTCTCTGTGTCTCTCTCTGTCTCTCTCTCTCTGTCTCTCTCTCTGTCTGCCTCTCTCTCTCTCTCTCACTCGGAATACTGTTAACAGAACACCTGGATACGTATGGCAAGAGCATCGGTGAATTCAGCTTTATGAGCCCTAGGACTGTTGATCTCCAAATACAAGGAGCTCGGAGGGATGCAATACACTACGTTCACCAAGCTATACGACAGCATGGTCTGGTCTGTTCTTGACTATGACGCGAATATATGGGGTGCGTATGATGTTTCTAGTGTAGAGGCTGCCCAAAACAGAGCAATGCGTTTCTTCCTAGGCCTCCGTAAGTATGCACCAACTAGAGCGGTGATAGGTGACATGGGGTGGGCTACTTCCAGTGTAGGGCAATGGGGAAGTCTTACCCGTCTATACATGAGACTACGAAATTTACAGCCTACGAGAGTGACTCATAAGATCTTCTTATGGTCTCACCACAGGGGTCTGAGAGGGAGAAACAATCAAACAGTTAGGATCCGTACGAAGCTTCAAAAGCTGAATCTGCAGCATTTTATACCTCTGCTAAACCGCTATAGAAGTCGTCACGTCACAGCCGCAGTTCAACACAGTGTCTCCACACAGTTCCTAGATGAGTGGAAAGTGGACTGTACACGCCAGGTCAGCATAAATGGACGTGGTGGGAACAAACTTAGGCTGTACAGCACACTCAAACACGAGTTTGGATTTGAAACATACGTATCTAGCTACTTGAGGAGATCATTTAGAAGAACCCTTGCACGGTTCAGAAGTGGAGTAGCCCCTTTAAGAGTTGAGACTGGGCGCTACACCGACACGCCTCTGGACGAGAGAATATGCTCATTTTGCGATGACCAAACAGAAGATGAGACAAACTCGTTGATCATTTGTCCCCAATACCAGCATGAGAGAAAAGAGCTTTTAGACATCGGCAATGGCAAGTGTATATTTTACCCATCTCTCCGATACTGACAATATACTCTCACATCCAGTCGTTTTATATACTGTGGCCAAAATCCGCCATGTCATTTTATCAAAACGTTCTTCTCTATTATACACCGGATATGTTTTACACGCTGTATTAAATTTTACTTTCTAAACGAGTTTATAAACTGTGGGTTTTTTCTAAACTGTAATACAGTCTCTCAAAGCCCCACGGTGGGTGGCTCGATATATTTTACGTGTATATGTTAGTAATGTATACATTCCATTTTGTTATATATCGAGCTGAGACTCTAGTAAAATATCTGTCTGTCTGCCTGTCTGATAAAATTACAAAGACTCTGTGAGATATCGCAAAGTTTCCGTCACAAAAATCACTGAGACTGCACTCTCCCTGCAATCAGTCTATATTTTATAGATTTGTTGTACAGTTTTTCAGTTTACAATCTGAGGTTTGTCACTTATTTTCACGTTTCAAAGACTTTTTTTGCTATTGTTGTTCTTGTTTTGATAGACGTTTGATTTCGCATCTTGGAGTTTTAAAGTGTTGCCTTCAATTATGGTCGGCGTGTTCGTTGCCAACGACACCGTCATGGGCAGGAACTGTTCCTGTAGGCGTCTTGACCCCGAGTGCTGTTTAGTATTTCGTTTACTAGTTTAGGTTTTTAGGTTTTGTACTTTGTGTGTTATTTCTTTGAGCTCTCTGAGTGAGTCAGTTAAATTTGAAATTTCATTGCGTTGTTTGTCACAGAGGGCTGATATTACACTGGTAGGAAACTTGACTACAGTGGAGTCTTTCTGATTTTTGCGACGGAAACTTTGCGATATAACTCGTAATATAACAACTTTGTTCAACTGTTACAAATTCTTTCATATGGTTCCGCTGCATGGGACACAAGGGATTAGTCATGCATCAACGCTGTACAGAACAAAGCGGCCCCTTTATTCCTTGTTGCTGGGCCGAAAATCTCGAAGCTGTCAGTACGGACTGAAATGGGTTGGACCACCCCGCCATAAGATTGAATCTGTTAAACTCTGTCGTAACCTGTCCGATATGGACTTGGACAGACTTGCGTGAAAGGTTCACCAGTGGTCGAGCAAAATTTCGGAAATCATGGTATAACAGAATTAAAAACTTCCTTCTTGGTTCACAGTTCACATTTACTTACATCTATGGTGTTGCAGATCATGAACATTTATCTGTTGGAGGCTGAAGGACCGCATTGACTGGCTTGCTGGCTTGTGGAATGATCGTATCGTTCCCAATGGCAACACACTACAATAGTTTCATTCAAGATCTCACATATGGAAATGATGATGTTTTCCAGTTGTTTCGTGCAGCGGAAACTAACAATGATGCTTTCCTGTCAGTTTCCATTTCTGGAAACTAACCTTGGTGGTTTCAGACAGTTTCCAGACGCAGAAAGTAATCTTGATGCTTTCAGCCACAGGAAACCGCCGTAAACCAACAACAATAGTTTCCATGAACTTATATTTGACATACTTATCTGACATTTTTCATGTAGGTTTCCAGAAATCTCGACATCGTGTTATATTTGATTTTTAAAAACAGTATGTAAATATAGTCCCCAATGGAACAGCACCAAGCTAAGCCTGTCGGTTCAGATACGCGGAAATGTTGTTTGTTTCAGTTTCCGGGTACAGAGACCAACAGCGGAAACCTACATTACCAAGTATCCACTCGGTTTCCACAACAGCGGAAACCAAGTTCTTCTTTCTATGAATGTTTCAACGAACTGAAACCAAGTGGAAACTCCTAAAGACAGTTAATTCAGTCGCAGATATATGATGGAAACCAAGGCTTGTTAGTTTCAGTTTTGTAAACTATACGGAAACTCTCATTGCGTGTTTCCATATACTGAAACCCAGCGGAAACCTACATTACCCAGTATCCATTGGGTTTCCGCAAAAACGGAAACTAAGTTATTTTTTGCTGTGTACGTAAAAATCGCTTGTTAAAACACATCCTTTCTGTTGAATATTATGTAAAAGCTATTCTTAATCGCTCACATCGAAGTTTCCTCAGCAAGTTACGATGAGGATCCTTGAGACTGGATATGGAGGCTGGACGTTCTACCAATCTAAGTAAACTTAATCTCCTCACTTTTCGTTACACTCCAATTCTGCGACTCAGTAGTGGAGTTTCACGAAAAGTATTGAGACTAAGTTTACTTAGACTTATATTGTCCAACGGATGCCACATAAAATCCAAAGCCGCAATGATTTTGTTAATGTTTTCATATAGGAAGGCCCACATATGAGCCACTTAACGGGATCTCACCACCGGTCGGACACTTTTAAGAAATGTGTGACACTTTAATAAAATATGTTTTTCATGTATATTCTAATTTTATCAGGAATGATTCCTTCTTAAGCCCTCACTTTGACAGTTTCGTGCTGTCGGTGTTCAACTGGTGTTTTCAGGTAGTATTGTCATAATATGTGTTTTCTATGAAGCCCCGGTGCGTCGTCTATTTTTAGCAAGATGTGAATTTAAGGCAATTTTGTTGAAGTGATCCACCCATTCTTGTATGCATCAACAACAATAGCATGCATGAAGCCAGTTAATGTAAATAACACGTTGAATGGACGACACGTGTCATTGGCTATAGAGAAATCATTGCCAATCAGAGAGGTCGGGTTTGGTCGTAAATAAAATATGCCAGTGGGGGTGCGGGTAATTTTAAGGGGCTGGTAGAACAAGGTCAAGGTTGTGAATGTCGAACGACCAGAGCAATGAGATGAATAAAGACGCATCAGAATCCAAATCCAAATCATTGCCCACATCCAAATCCAAATCATTGCCCACATCCAAATCTAAATCATTGCCCACATCCAAATCCAAATCATTGCTCACATCCAAATCCAAATCATTGCCCACATCCAAATCCAAATCATTGCACACATCCAAATCCAAATCATTGCACACATTGGGCGAATCACACAGCATCAGATCCATATTGTGATTGGGCATTATCTGTGAAAAATGATGGAATTTTTCGTTACATCGATCATAATCACAAAATTCCTGTGACATTCGACTAATTTATGGAAATCAATATGTCCATACCTTGTTTTCGCTGAAAAAACAGCCCATGCTTTATGATGAAAGGCAGTAAACACGAATCGGAACACGTTGTATTAATTTTACACTTCTGTATCGGGTTATTTGTCAAGTATAGTAAATGGCCTTTGAAACTCTCATGAAAACGGGTGAAATGTGCACACACCCTGCCCCCGCCTCCCCCTTGTCTTAAAATGCTGTTTTCGATCCGTTGTACGTGCGTGTGCGATGATTCCACAGCTGTAGTCTGTGTTGGGCTTAAAACGTGATGTGCTTGATCATATCAGGGTGTCCTTGGAGAACCCCAGTTTCAACTCACCAGACAACTGAGGGTGTTAGGATCTTCGAGCACCTGTTTATTCGATTTTCATGTGGGCATCCCAGAGGTATGTTCTCTATTCGCCTGCCTTATTAAAAACAACACTTCATGGTCTGTGGTCAGATTACGCAATGATAAACAAGCGTCATCCCTGTGAGCTGAAAACAGACTCTTTTAAATGAAAGGAGAGAAATACGTACACAGAGGTATAAAATGACTTTATTCATTGATATCAAAATATATTTAATGTCTCAATGGGAAGGTTTCCACAGAATGATTCTGATGTATGCATTTAATGCCCAATAGATGTGCACAGAGTGTAAATTTGAAATATTTCCAATACAAAAATGCTAAAACCATTTTAACAGCTAATACTTATTTACACGAGACTGGAATTAGAGAATCACCATTATGCACATTGTGTAAACAGGTACGAGAGTCTGTATGACATCTGCTGTTTGACGATAGTTGTGTAAAGGTAGTATGGCCCGAATTGTCCTCATGGCTCGGGGTATTGGGCGAAGGACAAATTGAATTAACATGAAAATATCATTTGTATTTAAGGGGGAATATAACAACCCTCTAAACATTATTTGCCTAACAAGTAAGAAGAGTATTTACACTATGAGCAGAAAAGAAGTTAAACCAAACTTTCACCAGATCAAAAGTGAGATACAAATCATGTAAATTTGCCTTTGCACACGGCGACCAAGCTACCATGTATCTCTCGGAAATAAAAAAACAAACAAACTAGAAAACAAAGTTAACAATGTTAGGCCATTTGTAACGGGGAACGTTCATTCGCCAATGCTTTTCATTGAAATAAATAATGGAATTCATGTTGGATATACTTATCTTCCCAGTCCACTAAATATTCTCGTAGCAGTCTATCAAGATCACCAGTACCCTGGTCAGGTGGTTTCATTATGAGAGTAGGGATGCATTTTGTCATCCTTATTAGTCAGCTTTTGTTTTTGTTGGCGATTGGAGACGTAGACGAATAGAGATGTAGGCGATTGGAGACTAAACCATCCTAAATGATGGTGCACATAAAATGTAATCACTAAAATTTCACTTTTGAAACTTAACTGGACTATTTTTGAGGTCCCTTTTCTGAACCCGTTATATATTTTAGCCCCTAAACAACAACGTTTCACATTATGCCTCACATTTTCCCATGACTGAGCTGAACTGAAATTCAAAGGACTGTCTGCGTCTACGTCTGCGTCTGAGTACCCCCTCCCCCTCCCCATATGAGTTACATAACACCGTATTGATAAGCATAATCCGTAGTGATATGCCCTTTTGAAATCGTTTCGTGTCTCTCCACGCTCGGTTGACACAGAGATGGGCTCCGTGAATGGGTTTTGATTGCGTCATTCCCTTAGAAAAATGGAAAAATACGGCCAATCAGAAACGAACAATCGTTCGGTGATCAATAAAAGCCGGTCCTACGTTTGGTCGGAGTGTCACAACTCTCGATCGGCTTAGACCAGAACCATCAACCCTTTCAGAAGTTAATTTTTGCCATGATTCTCCAAGCAGTTTTAGTGGCCTGTTTTGCCAGCGTTGCCCTTGGTAGCATCTGCTGTTCCCCAGACAAATGGGAGGGCTATCAGTTCACTTACGGTGAATTCGCTCAGAAAAGAGGATCCCTCTTGGCTGGAAAACCGGCATTTAAAACCGTGAGTTGTTCATTATTGTTACGTTTCTTGTCATGTTCTTTATTGCAACGTCGATGGGGCGTCCGCTCGCCACGCCGAGGACCCGGGTTCGATTCCTACTTATGGGTACAATATGTGAGGCTCATTTGTGGTGATATTCCCGTAGTAGTACTCAAAGCCGCGTAAAACTATACTCAATCACTTTTGGACTGATGCAATCATGTCTGACCTAAAACATGTAGCTACACAGTTGTCGCCACATGTTGACGTTTCCAGTTTGAGTGTGTGTGTGTGTGTCGCTTTTTACACTGCACGACGGGAACACATCACAAATGGGTTTCACATATTGTACGAATGTTGGGAATAGATCCCTGGTCCTCAGCGTAACAAGCGGACGCTTAACCATTAGGCTACCCCACAGCCCCGTGGACATGGACTACTTCAGATCACTGAAACAGGTCTGAATCCATCGTTTTCAGTGACTTTTCTGTGTAGGATAATGCAAGACTCCTCGATTTTGGCTGGGAAAATAAGACTCGAGACCGTGGGGTGAGGAGAAGTATGCGCACAGCGCGCGAGGTCTTGCTTCTCACCACCCGATGGTCAAGGGCTTACTTCTCACCACCCGATGGTAGAGGCTTACTTTCCCAACCATAACCTAGCAGGAGCGCTTTATTATACATATAGACCTAAAGTGTGCTTCCCACTATATATTAGGTCTTTTTTTGGTTTTGGCTGGGAAAATAAGAGCCGAGACCGGGGAATGAGGAGAAGTATGCGCATAGCGCTCGAGGTCTTACTCCTGTCCACCCGATGGTCGAGGGTTTCACTTCTGTCCACCCGATGGTCTTACTTGTTAGTGTCTACTTCAGTACAGCCATGTCCAAAAATTTCTACTGACCAAAACCTAAGTGGCCAGGCTATATGATGTTTAGTTATTATTATTCAATCTGCAATCTTGATCATTATCACTACCGCAGAATACATTGTTTTGTCAGCTACCTTGTTCCTTTGTCACTTCCATTAATTACAGTATATGACATTTATGGCCTTTATTGGTCATCCTCCTTGTCTCTGTCAGTCATCACATCAACTGTAGAAGGAAGTGCTATTAGTTTCTCTATCTGCCCATTGTTGAATCTTTGCCTGTCTATTGTTGTTAAAAACTATATATATGCTCACATCTATACTGCACGTGCGTGTGAGTGTGGAGTCCGGCATTCCGACTGTCTGTGTAGGGACGATCGCGAACATATTTGTTTGTCATGTCTTGTGAAACCAACTAAAGGAGTTTGAACAGCAAAACTATGCCTTTGTCTTCATCAACGTATTCATTTGTCTTCGTCAACGTAATCATGAGCTAATTCTCCAGTCATCCTATCCATGAACAAATCTCTGTCGACGTTATCCACCCGTTGACACTTCTCACCCGATGGTCGAGGGCTTACTTCTCAGCAGCTGATGGTCGAGGTCTTACTTTTCTCCACCCGATGGTAGAGGCTTACTTTCCCAACCATAACCTAGCAGGAGCGCTTTATTATACATATAAACCTAAAGTGTGCTTCCCACTATATATAAGGCCATCTCTTTTTTCCCCCAGAATAACCGCATTTGAGGTTTTTGTTTTGGAGGGATAGGTTTTACTTTTGGCGTAAGACCGCTTCCCAGGATTTACTTTTCCTAACTGTACATGAACATCAACATTCAAATGATACATGAATGTTTTAAATCAACTGAAAAATATCGTTTAAGATTAAACACACAATACAAAGGTTTTCCGAACCAGGACTGGAATCGCATTTCTCAACCGCAGGCAGACGCTCTACCGCACGGCCACCTGGCCGACGAAGGGAACGGGTTAAATTATCTACTTAGAGTTACTGTCATTAAAATGATTCTATGCGCGCTTCAGTTATTGTTAGTTACACCTTCATTAAATCCTTAGAGTTACTGTCATTAAATTGATTCTGCGCGCGCTTCGGTTATTGTTAGTTAGAGCTTCATTAAATGCTTAGAGTTACTGTCATTAAACTGATTCTACGCGCACTTCAGTTATTGTTAGTTAGAGCTTCATTAAATGCTTAGAGTTACTGTCATTAAATTGATTCTGCGCGCGCTTCAGTTATTGTTAGTTACAGCTTCATTAAATGCTTAGAGTTACTGTCATTAAATTGATTCTACGCGCGCTTCAGTTATTGTTAGTTAGAGCTTCATTAAATGAACATCTAAATTATATATATATATATGTATATATGTTAGAGAAACATCCCGAGGGGCTGAGCGTTTTTTCTCTTATACATATAAACCGTCATTGGTGGATAATAAATAGTAACTGAAGCGCTAGTAAACTCAATACGATAATTTAACGCTGGCATCCTTGTCGACTCGGTGGCCGTGTGGTAGAGTGTCTGGTTTGGAACCTGGCAAATACGGTTCTATTCTTGATAGGGAAAACACTTGCCTATTTAACATGATTAGTGACGATATATTTCAGCTGATTTCAAACACTCAAATATCATCTGAATTTGAACGTAAATGTACAAAGATAACAATACAATTTTCAGAATGTACAACGAAACATTCTCATAATCATATTGCTATCTTTGTTCATTCTCGCTTCTATCAACACACCCAACCCCCGATTTTGGTTTTGCCATCATAACACACTGTTTTCTTTGTGCATTAATCTAATCTCACTGGCATCGGAATTCTATTGCTACATCTTTGTACTTTCTCGTAATTATATTGGTATCTTTGTACACCTATATACATGCAGGGCAGCATCCAAGTATCGTATGACGCAGCCGATCAGAAGGTAGCCAAATACGGGAACTATACGAACAACGGTCAGATCGTAAAATTCAAGTCCATCAACGACTACAAAGCGGTAAGGGAGATAACTTAACTCACGCATTGGAAATAACAACCTGCTGCAGTTCATTTATCTTACTACGCTAACTTCTCAAACTCTCTGGGATAACTAAGTTCTGATTTTGTGTAATGAGCTTTCCTGTTAATTTATTAACGCCAGTCGAGTTCCTCATTCCTCTTATTCTAATTCTAAACACCTGATCTTCGGAAATCTGACGCAAGGAAAAACAGTCACTCACATTCTTGATGCAAGGATCAGGATTGGGCATGTATTTATCTCAGAGTTCCTTAAAAAAGAACGACTAAGAATTGAAATTCACACCAACAACCACCTTTTTAACTTGAAAATATGAAAACCAATCTGTCTTCCTGACACGACATTATGTTTTCATCTATTGACGGGTAAGTGCAATACATTCACCTACGGCCCGGTAAGTTAACGACTCATGAAGATCCGGGCTAGCATTGGTGTTCAGCAACCCATGCTTGTCGTAAGAGGCAACCAATGGGATGGGGTAGTCAGGCTCGCTTACTAGGTTTACAAATGTCATCATGCCCCCACTGTGAAGATCGATGCTTATGCTGCCGAGTATCTGGTCCAGACATAATTATGTACAACCCGCCGCCATATAGGTTGAATATTGCTCAGTGCGGGATTTAATAACAAACCAACGACTTATGCCCCTTAGTTGTGATAATGATTTTGAGATGAGTCGTTAGTTATCGTCGCACTTTGGAACATGAACTTTAAAAGGCAGGTGCTATCTCTTCGGCTTCCTTTTCATTTAGCTCAAGGCATCATCTTACTGGAAAAAAAGTGCCACGTGGCACGGCGATAACCAACTGACTCTCACTTTCACTCACATCTGCAAACCTTCATGCGTTTTTTCTAGGGTCGGGGGTACTACATCCTCCCTGCACAGAGGATCTGCTCATCCTTCCAACTGGGAGGCCAGTTCCAACCAGCGTGTGTTCCAGGTCAGTGTAGAGTGAGTGATATGTGTATCGCCATGTGGTTTGGGGCCATTGGTTCCCGTGGTCGCTGGGAAATACACGGAAAAGATGTCCCTGAGCTAGTTCTAGGCCCGTCTGTATGCATGTAATACATACTTTGAAACAAACATACAGAACAACAAAAGAAATGTAACTTTGTTTTTTCTTATTTTTTTTGGTCATAGTTTTGAAACAGAAGGCATCAACATGACCGCTTACTTTTATTAGATTTCCCTTTCCGAAACTTGCAACGAACGTTTACTTTTAACAGATTTCATTTTTTAAAACTTGCGCCCCGTTTGCTGTTCAGTATTTATCCAAGAAAGTCCGTGCAAGTCTAGAATATGCGGCAAGTCTAGATTTCCACCGTTTGTGAAAATGAAGCAATGAAGCATTTATTTATTTATTCATTCATTCATTCATTCATTCATTCATTCATTTATTTATTTATTTATTTATTTATTTATTTATTTATTTATTTATTTATTTATGCTCATTTCGGAAAATAGCTCAATAGAAAATTGGTCCTTGGCCAAATTCTAAAAAAGTCCTTGTCAATGAAGATGTCTCACCTCAGTAGTCGTACAAGTACCATTCAGCAATAGGTATGACAACCCAGACCTTGATGATATTGAGCAAGGTACAGAAGGTATCAGGTCATTGTAATAAACATTGGTTTCCTCACTCTTGAGTCCACATGTTCACAGACCCACTGCAAGAGCATTAAGCATATAGTATAATGGACTGTCACAACCACTGGTGTTCAACATGGTCAAGATATGGACCGGTTTATCAGTTTTATTATATTTCCTTGCAATTTTTACTGTCGTTAATAACGTCAGCAATGCCTAGTCCTTCTAAAGGTACTCCTTACATATTTAGGTGTATTAACATTCATTTTGTTTCAGACAATGCTGTAGACCAGGGCCCTTTTGCTTTCGGTGTGGGTGACAATAGGCTGGATATGCAGGGGTACCAAGTGAATTCTAGGAAGAATGGTGATGATGTGACTACCGTTGTGACCGTCACCCAAGATGGGTGTATTCCCGTGGTGGAGAACATGTGGGGGACTAGGAGGGGACGTAAGTCGAGTTTGAATAAAAATAGCAACGACTTATTATGTGCACAAAGAATTTAATAAAGCTCCCCGTGTATTTTTGCAAGGATAGGTTTCAACATGTGCATCATACTTATAGTATGATCCTTTGAGTCATAAATAAAAGCCGACAAAATGATTGGAGTCCATGTTGACTTTTAAAATAGAAACAACACTGATTTTCATGCATAACCATGTCTGTACAAGTATGGCCTTGGCATGTTTAATATTTGAATTTATTCGTGAATGTTAACATTCAAACTGTCATTTTGCGTGTATTACATGACTCAAGGTCAACACCGAGTGTAACTAACAACCTTTTCTCTGTAGGCACTTTCTTCTCAAATGTGGGTTTCAACGACCTGACAGTCGGTATCAAGGATTCTTCCGTCTTCCAGCCCCCAGATTATTGTGAAGAGGTACGTTCCCAACGTTACTCGTGATTTTACGGGTGTTTTAAACTCCTACTTTCTATCTCTCTGACCTCTTCAGTAGATTGATGTTCATGCTGTTCATCACTGGGTTGTCTTGTCCAGACCCGTTTATTTCATGTTCGTAAGATGAATTGTAGGCAGCGTGTTCAGCAAAAGAGTACGTGATTTTCTTACTTTTAGAAGAGAGTGGTAGCCAAGAGGAGTATGATGTGGCCATCCAACAAGGTTCAATTCAAATGATTCCAAAATGAAAGTCTTATGAATGTACTCATCAAGGACAAACTTGGTCCCGCTGGCTCAAAGCGAGAGAGGAATAAAATTACTCATTTTTCAGGAACAATGTCCTACGTAACTGCTAATTCTTGACCCGGTGCCCATTATATAGACTAATGTCAGTTAACAGACGTCCGCTTCTTTCCATACTACCATAGTTAATATGTCCTGGCTTGTCACCATCAAGAGTTGTTTTCATGGTAATATAGAAAATTTATCTATCATTCAGCGTAAAGGATTAGTCATTCTGTCATATTACCTTTCATGGCATGTTAAGGATGACTCCATTCTGTCATATTCGCAGAACTGTTCTTTCATGGCATGTTAAGGGTCGCGCCATTCTGTCATATTACCCGAGTTATTCTGTCACGGCTTGTTATTAATCAAGCCATTCTGTCATATTACAGTGACAACAGGGAATGTTCTTTCCGGATCATATTATGAATCTGAATGTCTGTTGTTGCAGGGCCCCGTTGAGTCGCTTGATTTCCTCCACGCTGGCTACAGCATCATGCGGCAATAAACCATGCGTCTTGAACCAGCCGGTAGCATACTGAAGCAGAACATCCGATGCAGCAATACTATATGTATCATGATACATTGCTCACTATAGGATACGTATATCTATAAGCGTATTGACATCACGTGAAAGGTCTTGGCTAAGTAAACATTTTAGATCAGGTTCAAAAATGAAAGCTACTGCGAACATCTTCGTAGCTGCTACATCTGTCATGAGCTTTAAAGGCTAATCACATTTTTCAAAACATTAACACCAGTAGCTCATTCAATGAGTAAAGAATGATATTTTTTATTTTAATGTATAAGATAATATATGTTTTGAATGTCTGGTCTTGAATCTACACAGGAAATAACACACTGTGTTGTATGGTTGTATAAAATCTCACCATGCACACTTAAGCGGAAACATTGTTTGACCCAGTACGTGTTGCGATATGAAGCAAATACTTGTTATATCTTCAAACATACCGGCTATGTTATTTAGCTCCGTCTTGTAGACGTAAAAGTTTATTTAGTTTAACATTGAGTTCTGTAGCGTAGATTCTCATTTGCTCCCTCCCAATCAAGCCTATAGCTATGCTGCCCAACATTTGCTAAGGACAACACCTACACCTAAAGATACTAGTTATCAGTTGATTACTAACACTATTTTCAAGACAACTTTGTCTGTATCTTTTCACCGAAATCCATTTATTCACATTTATCTGATGATCAGTAATTAAATACGTTTCACTCTTGAAAGAGTCACTGAATCGCTACCATTTGAATTGGGTGAATATGAAGGACTTGAAACATTTATCAGTATTTTTATTTTATTAGACATTTGGTCTCTGAATTGTGTTTCGTTTGATTGCTACTTTTTCGGATCCGGGCTACTCTTTATTTCGCCCCAGTAGACCAAAAGATTAGATGTAAGTTCACTCCTAAATTGCACTGTGTGTTCATTTGTCCTTTCCTGACCCCCTAAATATTATCAGCTCAATGAATAATAAATATATTTTTTCTAGAATATTTTTATGTTATTTTTACACAAATCCATAATTGTGAGTGAGTTTACTTTCACACCTCTTTTAGCAATATTCCAGCAGTATCACGGCAAACGCATAATTACATATACATTGTGTATTCAGATTAATTTGGGATACCATGGGATCGAAAATCCCTAATTTTTCCCGATTTAGAAATGGGTGTACCCAGCAGTTTCCAAACTCAATCGTAATGTAGCTTAAATATCCCTGTACTGATCCGTGCATGCACGCTCACACACGATGACAGAACTGAGCGACTCTTCGTCATGGGGCCGTGAATAGTCTAATAGTTAAAGCGTTCGCCCATCACCGACCCGAGGTGGAATTCCCATATGGGCAGAATGTGTGAAACCTATTTCTGTTGTCCCCCGCCGTGATATTGGTGGAATATATCTAAAAGCGGCATAAAACTAGACCCATGGCGCGGAAACTCGTGAAGATCCGGCCTAGAACTGATCTTGTCGTGAGAGATGTGTAACGGTATAAGGGTGGTCAGCCTCATTTACTTGCCATGGTATCGCATTTGCGATAGCTCAGTGGTTAAAGCGTTCTTGAAGATCCGGGTTAGAATCGGTCTTCAGTAACCCCTGCTTGTCGTAAAAGGCGACAAACAGGATCGGGTTTACAGACTCGCTCACCTTGTTGACACCTGCCATCATATCCCATTTGTATAGATCGATGCTTATACTAGCTGATTATCCTATTCAGATTCGAATATCCCTTAACGTCAAATCATCCCCTATATCGATCAAACACTTAAATGACCTGGCGGGCCAGGGTTAGAATTAAATACATTTACATCATCATCAATCATAATCATAATCATCATCATCATCAGCAGCAGCAGCAGCAATAATCATCAGCAGTCATCATCAGTCATCATCATCAACAAGAACAAGAACAACAACAACAACAACATCACCGTCATCATCATCTGACCTGACAATGACACTATACACCTATATATAAATCATGGCAATGTGAAAAAAGAGGAAACAAAAGCAACATACATTCACAGCGCATCAGTGCCACTTTCATAGTGAGGGAGTTTGCGCTTAAGATCGCTTTGTGAAACGGGGTCCTTACCAGCTATTCCCGTCACGGATGATAAAAATAAGCTTAAAATCTGAAAAACTATAGTTTGGCATGAAATGAATGTTGACCCGGATTTTTGTAAATATCTCTTCATCCCATGATTCAATCCATCTCAAACTTTGCAAGGGGATGTTTTGTCAGACAACCTAATCACATTGTATATCACCGATTTTATAAGAATCTGTCTATGTAACTGACAACAAAATGAACAGCAGAACCCACCCTGCTTGCAGAGGGAGGGAGCCAATGACCTGTAACAGCACAAACATGATCTGTATGCTATAGCATCTGTAATGACAAGAGAATTGAATGCAATCGTTATTTCAAACCCATTTTCCAAAATGTTCAAATTATTGACTTTGAAACGAGTGTAAAGTTTTCATTTTTGTTCAGGTGTGTTTTCCTTTGCCTTTGCGATGCATGTTTCATCTTCCAGCAATATCCCTGTGAGGTACTGGAGAACGCAAGATATATATTAGAATTTGTTTTGCCAATGAAGGTTGTCTGAAGCTATGTATATTTCAGTGAGGGGTCAAAGGACCCCATGTAATATACATGACTTATTGATGAAAAAAATGACACTTATTTGTTAATTACAGAAGGAGTGTTTCGTGAATGAGAGTAATTGAGTTTAGTTTTACGCCGCATGGTTTGGTGAAGCGCAGTTGAAAACCGGATCTTCACGGGTCTTGAAAGCTAGAAATACAAATTTAGCGAAATTGTTAAAAAGAGGAGTATTACGTCATGACATAAATGTTATAAATTTAGAAATAGTTGGGGACCCGTGAAGGTCCGGGGTAGAGTAGTTCTTCAGCAATCCATGCTTGCCATGTAAGGCGATTCTGTCGCAAGAGGCGACTAACGAGATCGGGTGGTCTGTCATCGGTTGCTATTTGTGCAGATCGATGCTCATGCTGTTGATCACTGGATTGTCTAGTCCAGACTCGATTATTAACAGACCGTCGCTATAAAGCTGGAATATTGGTGAGTGCGGTGTAAAAATAAACTCACCCACTCACAAATAGCTGTAAAAGAATGATAATGCATGTATAGGGAGTAATTTTCGACGAAGATTATTATTGAAGTCACATTTCGAGCAGAAGTGGTATCCTGGCTCCACAACGGGTACAATGCAAAATGGACATATTAATCTTTCGCTCCGTGCTCGGCCGGTCTTACGGACGTCGTTCCTCGACTAGCAATAGCTGGTTTGGCCATCGGAACTTATTAGTGGAATACGATATACCGGCAAATAACAAAGGGAATAATTCTCACATTTCAGTAGAATTGCATAATAGTGAGGTTTATAATAACTTCAGATACTTTCAAAGAACGTTCTAAACACCCCACTGCCCCCGAGCCTATGTCACATATAGCTGAAATATGCAAGTCTGAAATGTGAAATCTGTGCACGTCATAACAAATATTATATAAAGAGATACGGGTAATGAAACACGAGATCGGTGTAGAATGACAAATTAGTTGATTTATATTTAAATAATTAATTGAATTTAAATTAATTAAATAATAATAATTAAAATTAATAATAATACAACTCGGGGATGGGTATGAAGAGATACGAGTAATGAAACACGCGATCGGTGTAGAATGACAAATAAATTTAGCAATACAACTCGGGGGTGGGGTCCGGAGAGAGAGAGAGAGAGAGAGAGAGAGAGAGAGAGAGAGAGACACACACACAGAGAGAGAGAGAGAGAGAGAGAGAGAGAGAGAGAGAGAGAGAGAGAGAGAGAGAGATTCTTTATTTCATCCAGACGATCATCCAAAAAAACAAACATATTATATACACGTAAATACAAGGAAGGGACAAAGTTACAAAGTTGATGTGGGTGTATTTACAATCATTTTCGTGAGAGAGAAAGAGAGAGAGAGCAAGCAAGCATTCAATACTACACCACCACGCGCCCCGACACCCACAGATACATCCTTGGGATCCGCCTATGCAACTCGGCCGAACTATTACATCGCCTTGTACTTTTAGACATCTGGGGTACTCCATCTCTATTCTAACCAGGGAACTGCAGACATTTCCAAATGCCTTTCGGAACATTTTGTTCCATAATTTCCTGCTATCATTATGAGCATTTGACTACATAATTTGAACTACATCCATGTTTAACGGAAGTAGATGTGTTTTTCCTCAAGATGGCTTAGCAGGCCCAACTTGTACTGTCCATGTCACATTTAGTGGTTATTTTCCAGGGCACTTTTTGAGAATTTCCTCCCTTGCAATATTTTGATCCTGCGATTGGTCCATTTCAAAAGCCTAAACGCGAAGTTGGTGTGTGATCAAGCCAACATGTTTTCTCAAGTTTGACTGTTGGATTTCTATAAAGATGTAAATTTACTCAGATAATTTTGATTCAGAAAACCAAACAAAGGCATAATGTAAAACATACTCAGTCCATATGAAAACGCACCACTCACGAAATCTGGAATAGCTCCACGGATTGATATGTGAAGTATATACTTATGATGCATTTGAGATAATGAATGATTTCAGAAGACATGTAAACATCATTATATTTCATTCACGATAATGTTAATGCGCGAGAGAGGATTAACTGGTGTAGGGGCCAAACAGGAAATTCAATAACGGGTGTGACCCCCATTTGCATTGACATGTGCGGTGCATTGTCGTCGCATGGAGTTGATCAGTCTGTGGATAGTGTTCTGAGGGATAGCATTCCACTCCTGAACAAGGGCAACCTCAAGTTCTCGGATGTTGTCCATCTGGCGTCGACGTGAAAGACGTCGTCCAATTTCATCCCATAAGTGCTCGATAGGGGAGAGGTCGGGTGACAGAGCTGGCCACTGAAGCACGGGGATGTTCTGCTGTGTAAGGTACTGCATGGACACCCTTTCAGTGTGTACCCTGGCTTTGTCCTGTTGGAACGTGTGGACATCGTGGTGCTGGTTGAAGAACGGCACGATATGCAGCACCTGGTCCCGGTAGTAGACGGCGTTCATCCTTCCTCTGCAGATATGGAGAGGGGTTCTGTGATGGTAGCCTCCTCACCCCACACCATAACGCGTCCACCACCATACCTGCAGGTCGCAGACGGTTCCGTACGGTGTTGGGGTAAATGAATAAACGTCGTCCTTGGACTTGAGCAGCCGTTCTTGTCGCTGGTAGTGTTCGGTCCCGTACAATCTGACGGTCCTGACGTGCCGTTGTCACACGTTGTCTTGCAGAAAACTTTTATGGAATCTTGCGATCGTTGTGTGCGCGCAGTGTATTCGTCTGACAATTTCCCTGGTGCTGGCGCCATTTTGAATCATGTCTATGGTACGTTCCCGTTCAGGGGCTGTAATTCCCTAGGGGCATCGTATCGGAGTTTCACAAGTGTCAGTGAAGAAGTGAAATTTTATTCGGATTCACATGCTTTTAAAGGCAATGTGTGCACAAATTCAGAGTGAAATTCATTTTTCCTGTGGTGTGCGTGCAAAATGTTGCGTTTTTGCGAAAAATTGCCCAGCGTTACAGTTAACATGAAATTCTCGCATTTCTTGCACCTGGCATGTCGGGTGAAGTCACTGTAGTTTTGTTGTTGTATAAAAATCATATTAAAGTTCATTCGAACTTAAATATTTACTTTTTTTCAAGTGGTGCGTGTTCATGTGTACTCAGTATAGTAGCTACTTTCCGACCCAATTTGTCAACAGTCTTTCGATGCTGTTGTATGGATTTATATTCATGTGACGTGTATGAATCGAGGTATGGCGACTCGAATGTTTTCATGTTTGTTATCGATGTAGAACGCAAGCTTTCAGCATCGCTATCATTGACTAGTTTTTGTTTTTTCCCCCTTGAAACTCGTTTCCGTCGGTACAGTAATGTTGGTCTCTTTGTTGCAATTCCACATGTGAAAACAGTGACAATGCTACTGCTGACAGCACTTTGTCCAAATTCAGTCAGCTCAGCAACATTCTGATTGTATTTATTTATAGACATTATGAAACCAACAATTAAAAAATCACATTAATTATGAAACTTACTAAACTCATAGTGTCACATTTCAGACCTTTGTTGACTTTTGCTTTTCATATTTTTTCCCCTGTCATTCAACATATTCAGTGCGTTTTGACGCAGGTGCGAAAAGTACATTATCAGTTAAGTGATTTTCACATTGTATGGTTATCGCATTTGTATAGCTAAGATTACTTATACTCAGATATTAACAGCTAAGTAGCAAATGATATTGATAAGAGGGGCACACCCTTGAACAGTAAGGTTGGCTCATGGGGTTTGATTACAATTGGTAATTTCTTCAGCAAGAGTGTATTTACAGTGTCTTTACAATTGTCACAATCAAACGAGATGGGTGGTAGAGAAAACCACGATACGATTTCCTGGCCTTAGTCAATGAAGAATTATATGTAGATTAAAAAGCCAGGTTGATATGATTGGCAAAAGGAAGGCACAGTAATGGATACAAACTACCACACCATCACTGGGCCAATGATGGGCCAGTATTGGCCTGCCATCATTGGCTCAATGATGAAAGCCAGCACTGGCCCAATTTTTTTACACCAGTGGCCCAATGCTGTCATGTTACCTGGGGTTGTAAGCAAAGCAGTATTCAAAACAAAAACATAATGAATATACATGTTTGTAACGATATCTGTATGTTTGGAGGAATATTCATCAGGAACCTTTTGCTCTTATACAGAATTTTTTTATGCACGTTGCAACTGTATTCAGAAACATCACATGATTCGAAATTTTGAGTGTTTGTTTGGACGCCTGATTCATCAGGAACTTTTCGTTATTTTACAGAAAGGTGTTCATTTCAGAGACAAGAGGAATGTTTGCATTAATTGGATGAAATCGTAACCACGCAGCAACGCAAGTGGATCCGCCCCACACCAGATGTTGACCAGTCACTGCAGCTGTTGATGGGGAGAGGAGAATTACAGGCCCATGCCAACGTCATACTTCGTCATGGCGGTCTCCCGAGAATTAACTGAAATTGGCACCTGTTACTCATTGCCTTATAAAACCGGGTAGCCATTTTCTGCTGGGTGTACAACTTAGCCGAAATGTGTTATGGACTGCTTTCAGTATCAAGCATGCGGGTGACCTGCTTCCTTTCTGGGAATGATTGTACAAACCAAATAAAACATTTAGATCTTTCCTCCGCTTTATTGAAATTATTACTGGTACCCGAATGTGTGGCACTGAACTCACATCTTTGTTTGCCAATAGGCAGCGCCATCAGTATCTGAAACATGCATATAATGTGAGACCCCCAAATTTCACTTTTGTTAAATGGATTCTAAAGAAGAAAAAACGATACGTACTCGTCTGAAACACACACCACTAATTAAATACCCACTGTTTACTGCACCAACAAATACGAGTTCATAAACATTGTCCAGTTTTCACAAGATTCATCCATACCCATTTCCTTGGTAATGAATCTACATCACGAAATTTCTGCACAAACAATTTGGTGCCTCTGCATCCCTAAACGTTGGCAATTGCAAGTGTCAAAATTACCCACACCGCTCTAACTGGGTGCGAGTTAGAAAAAAAATCATCGTTGCATGATAATCAGAATCACTTACCCGAATCAGAATCACTTATAGAAAGATGTGGGTAGCCACGTGTAATCCCGACTCTTGTTCACCCATCTCTCACCCAGGTATGCAATCGTGATCCACATGAGGAATGAATACTTTTCACGAAACAAACTTCCCACATGGCAGACCCAAAACCTGAAACATTAGAAACCAGCTTATCCATATCAACATAGTTCGAATATGATACTGAAAATATTAATAGTGTAACTACCAAAGTCATTTTTACGTCGGGAAACGGGCGGAAGTCATACCCATGTGTTTATACCAGTCGTGCTTCCATACCTGTAGAAAAAAAAGCTGTTCAAAAAGGATAACGTCACTCAACCCACTGCACCTTACTTGAAACCTTTTCAGCGTCGACAACGTAAAAGTTCTCACATAGCCATAAAGATCCCCCGACATGAAACAGACTGAACACGTCTGGGACCATATCGAGAGGCGTATTTAGCAGTGTCCACTTGTTTGACGTTGACACTGGCACTGCAGTTAGAGCGGCGTGAAATTACTCCCGCCATTGTGAGGAGACTTTATGTATCGTTATATCTAAGAAAGACCTCTCCATTAACTAGGGGGAACCAACTTCAAGCCTTATGCAGATGAGTGAGTGAGTGAGTGAGTTTAGGTTTACGCCGCACTCAGCAATATTACAGCTATATGGGGGCGGACTGTAAATAATCAAGTCTGGACCAGACAGTCCAGTGAACAACAACATGAGCATCTGAGAACTGATGACATACCAACCAAGTCAGCGAGCTTGACCACCCGATCCCGTTAGTCGCCTCATACAAACATAGTCGCCTTTTATGGCAAGCAGGCAAGCATGGGTTGCTGTCCGTGTGTACAGCTGCATGTGGGTGTAATATTTTGTTAAGAATTCGCATGTTTGCCTTTTTGTGTGGTTTTTTTTTTTTTTTCATTAACTGAACAAGACAAAAATCTTGTCAACATTACGATTCTGTTTCAAAATACACCAGTTCTTGTTTAAACAGTACCTATAAACAGAATGGAATATTTTGCAAAATGTACTTCAGAACAGTTCCCTGAAGTGGCTGGATTAAAACTAGCGAGTCCGAACGGAAAGAGTTTCTTCCGTTCCCTCTCTTACTTTCGCTGATTAACACAGACACAGCGGCATTGTTCGACCCAATATATGGTAATAATTATTTGGCTTTATGCAATTTTTGTGAGATCTCTAGTAATTATTGTGTTATGTTTTGCTAATTTTAGTATACATTATATATAAAGGAAATGGTTATCGGTCACTTGACAGACACTGAACAGGAATGTCAATTAGGGTACCACCCATGGGTATCTTGGAACAGTTAACTCTACTGAGTCGAGTAGGATGAGCCTGAAAAAAGCTTCCTTACCGAAAAGTAACTCCTCAAAATTGTTCACGCAATCAGTTACTATCGAATATGAGTAAGAGTTCCGCCCGTACCCCCAACCCAATCAAAAGCCACAATTACCAACTGACATGTACACCTCACCCTAAAGTACCTAAATATACATTCAATAAACTAGAACAGTTATAAAACAATACAATCAATGAATATATTTCAGTGTTGGAATATTACGCCGAGGAAAGTGCACATATTCCATGTAAAAAGAGAGGGATGCGGGCGGAACTCTTTCCACGAATATAACAGGTTTGTCACAGAGAGGTTCGACTGTTTTGTTTTTCTCATTCATTCAAGAAAATAAATCAGCACAAGCTTTCCAACTCTCTCCAATGACAGGATATGTAAAACAGATGATAACTGAGAACGTCTTGTTTCAGAGATATGTACATATTTGAAAACATTGTTAGAGAGACCTGAATTGTCATGTACGGTAAAACGAAACTTCCTGAAAAGGTGACATGAGAACCTCAGTCTTACACATGGCTGGGTACAATTAATGTCTTCTTAACTCATAACTTCTCCGGTTGTCTACTACAGGTGGGAGTAAATCCTTAAGAAAAACTGGAATTCTCTTTAACAGGTTGGGGAAACCTACCGATCGGCATATAACAGCCGACCGGGATATTATAGGTCGTCCTGCCTATTTTGGCCGATCAGCCAATAATTATATTTATCAAATACATTTGAAGTGGTGCATTTCTGCATGAGGATATGATTCAAGTTTTGATGTCCTAAGGTTTTCATTCGAACCCTTTTTGAGAATTTATCACTTTGTAAAGAAGTTTGTGTTATAGCTGATTAGGGCGCCAAGAATCACATGACTCGCTGTAGTGGGGTGAGGTGTGGTTTATTCAGAATTTATATCCCTGGAATGATACAACATTCTTATTAAAATTTGCACAATACATAATGTTTGGCATAGGCAGCACAAGCAGTTTGTCTCAATTCTGCAATCTAACAATTACAGACGTAAGTTCTACAACATTATAACTGAACAAAGGAAATAATCACATGACACATTAGTTGTACCATCAAGCGAAATAACTCATGGTCCAGTAACCTAGTTTGCCAAAAAAACTGTTCAACTTCGCAATATGTACACATATGACAGGCAATAAAGTTCACAATTATGAAGGCTTACTCATAATTACAAATATTTGGTAACCCTTCGTAGATACTAGAAAGGTGTACATAAAAAGACATATATGGGCAAATGAGAATACATCTTACCCATTTGTGGAATAGTGCCTAATATGTGATCCTGATACTCTGGACCATGTGTTCTCATGTAACCTGCCAAGTGAAAACACCATTCATCATTGTGATAACACATTCACCACCACTGACGATCTCCGTTCACACAATGCAAAGAAGCCACTCTCCACTCACAAAACAATCAAACCCATTGCACGTATAAACATCTAGTCAACTGTGAACCATGGTTGTGAAAAAATGGAACAATACTTGCGATACTATTTGATTTTACACAAGAGCGACATGAACTTTGAACATGTAAATGTTGTGAAAGCGTAAGTGCTAGGGAAAGGCACTTACCTTATGCTTGGTAAGCGTTGATGGGGAGATCGTAGTCGGTTTCCGCAGTCGGTGTACGTCTTGTCTGTTCTGTGTCCAATCTCGATCTGAGCTCACATCCCTGGCCCAGTATGATGTGGATACATCACGGCCTCGTGCACCTCTTCTTTCATAGGTACGACCATGTCTTTGGAATACCATTTTCTGAAACAATAGCAAGATTCCACTTAAAGATAAGTTGTCTCTTCCCGCCTGACAGCCCGGACAGAGATACCTATCCATAGTTTGGGCTATTTTCTTGGTAATCCCTACAACTTCCCATCATCTGGCTTGTTACAGATGCAATAATTAAGTTGATTGGTAAAGAGCCAATCCAAATTCAGATCCTCTGGAGCCTCTAAAGAACTCTTAGTCTTAGATAACCTTCGGATCCAGCTTGGAATTGCACGGTCTCGACAAGACCGAGACCAAGACCCTGCACCTGGAATACCAGGAGAGCCTCCTCAGGTTTTCTGATAGAGGGGAGTTTACGGAAAACTTCCTCTGTCAGTACATCTTGGGTCTCTCTTAGCTGCACAATTTTCCGAGCCAGTTTCATCCCTATTCCTGGAATAAGCCTGAGTTCATCTTCAGAGCAAATGTTAATAAAGACTGGTGGCATGAATGAATTGTCTGAAATAATCCAACAACCACAATTATTATAGGATAATTTAGTACAAGTTATGACCCCATTTGTGGAACGAATACTGTTGGGAAAGGAACATAATTGTCCGAGTCTTCCCTACAGCATTCTTGCTCTAGTACTGCAACGTATGGCAAGAGCAAGCCGACCTATAAGTACTTATATGGTAGCTGAATAACCTGAAACTAACCTGAGTAAAGAGTTGCCAATGTTATGGATAAGACAAACTCTGTATATATGTCAAAGGATAGAAGGTGAAGGTCACAAACCATGTGACAGGTCTGCACCTAAGCAGTAGAGACCATGACGGCAGAGAAGACCTGAGACATACCTCCAACCCAAGCCACCACCAATAGAGAACCGATACTAACCCGACAACACTATGCTACACGTGGTTGACAGGGTGAGGCAATGGCAGCAGACTGTGATGCCCATCGTCCAAAGAAAGACAGAGCGCCAGTCGATTGTGAAGAATGCTCCACGTTGCCGAGTATACTGACTTCGGACCAGTAGTATGTTATTGTTCATTTGAAGGACAGAGCATAAAAGTGGACGGCATAATGTCAGCAACTGGATTTACAGGCTTCACAAACCAGAATCAAGCGAACGATATCGTTTCCCAAAGGACCGACAACCCAACCGCTACCCTTACCCAACACCATCAGACTTACAGATGCACAAACACAATGCCGCAGGCAAAATAACATAACTTTACCAGTTGTCAACAAAGGCAAATGGCGTACCCCAGAATAATCTGCACGGCGTCCAGAACTGAAATGCAACCTGGCCACACTAGGGTGAAACACTACCCAATTTAACTTTTGACATATGCTAAAAAAACACAATCATATTTCATGCACAACATAAACATGATTATAAAAATGACAAATGAATAAACACTAATATTTGGCACAAGCTACCACACTTACCATATGGATATATATAATAAACTAATATACACACCAGGCCTAGGCGACATTTAACCGCTGTCAGTCAGTCTTGACAAGAGTGAGTGAGCGCAGAAGTGTCATCCTATAACCTTGTACAAAACAGTAAAAACCTAATACACATATCTACTAGCCAAGACTTAGGTGACAGTTGACTGCTGTCAGTCACGAAGATAACGGAGGGCAGAAGTGTCAACTTAAAGCCTTGTGCAAAACAATAGCACACAGTGAATACATACCTGCTAACCCATTCATCAACGAAAAGACCGGCAGAATACTTACCCACTTTTAAGGTGCATTAAAGTAAATATGCAATGAAAGTGTAAATGGATATATATTGCAACACTACATAGACAAATGCTGACAGAATTTGTGTTAAATACAAAATACGCAAAGCCATGTGAACGTTGCTACAGCGTTGCCATGTGTCCAGCGACAGTGATTGACAGCTACATACATCACAACACTGAAATCAACACCATGACATTTACATGTAATACGCCTGGTGCGAGGCATGCAGCTTCCAGCGGTTGACATGAACAAGCACATGGATAATGGATACATCAACACTCTTCGATATTGCTATGTTATTTTCATTGCGATTATTTGATTACTGACGAAAAGAGATAAATGTATTATTAAAGTGCATTGGGGTATTACTCTAATAGCCATTGAAAAAGCTCAAAACGCTCCATACAGCGAGTTTTGCTCTATATAAGGACATCACGTGACCCATTCATCAGTCCTTTCATCAGTCGTGTGACATTTATTTTCTCACAAATTTCACAAATAGGCTTAATCCTGTTCACATCGCCATTGTTGTGAAAGTGTAAGTGCTAAGGAAAGGCGCTTAAATTATGCTTGGTAAGCGTTGATGATGGGGAGATCGTAGTCGGTTTTCGTAGTCGGTGTACGTCTTGTCTGTCTCGATCTGTCAATTGTCACCTGTCAGATTTGGCGGGTAAGTTGATCACGTGTCTGGATCATACCCGGAAACATGCGAGTATCACTGGATGGCCAGTCCGATGAGACCCGATGTACGAATGCGGAAGCACCAATCACTACATAACATTTATATTGTAATAAATTTAATGAAGTTATAAAAAATCCAACGCACTTGAACTTAACATCATGTTAAAGTATTAAACTGACCTGTTTGATGTAAGCTGTATGTCTGGGGACCTTGTTCCTTCCTACCAAGCTGTGCTATCCTGAACTATTGTTGGATGAGTACCCAGATTGGTGCATAGGAATTATGGGAAGTTTTAAATTAGCCAAATAGGTGATAAACAATATTCCAAAGTGAGACAATACTCTTGATCCAGCACTTTTCTGAACAACAAATGCAATAGGAAACGTTTCAGATGAATGAAATGCATCTGAAATACTTGCGATACCTTAATAAATGTCAATATGATTGACATACGCATAAAACCACAAACTTTAGAACACTACCACCAACCTTCAATATTTTTAGTGACCTTTTTATGACTTATGTACTATTTTTATTCTTATTTTCCTTCTAAAGAAAAAAACACTGTAACACCAATTTAAATAAGATAGTTATAAAATAGTTCAAAGCAAACAAACCAAATTGAGTTTTGATAAACATGAAAATATCACTGCTACATTTCGAAATAGCTAATTAAATATAAGTCTATAATATTTCTCACTATTTTCACTGAAACAATGCCATAGAGTGACAACTGACAACAGCTTTAGAGGGAAAATTATGAAAGATTGAGTCCTTAAATAATCATCTTTTCCTGAACATTAAATTCCAATTTTGTCCAAGCATTTTTTTTAAAAAAAAATTTTCAAACTAAGGGGGGCGGTAACTTTTCATCTCTATGATCAAATAAAACCATTTCGTAACCCGTAGGAAACTAGGCAGAACGACGTATTAACCTGTTTAATAGGAACTTTAATTAAAATGTTCCAATCATATAAGATGTCTGTTCATAGATTAAACCAAAATATATATGAAAACTTATAATCCTTTTATATGCATATGGCAGCAATCGAAATCAAACTTAACGTCTTTTTGGCCATCTTTCAAAGTACATACTACAACTTCAGTCGTTTTCTTGTGTTTCTATTTGGACTACTCCCTTATGATGTGTAGGCAACGCGTAGCAGCTCATCTGTTCATTGAACAGGAAATGTTGTTAAGATGTCTGCTGTTCGCCTGGCGTAATGGGAGGACACCAAGTAGTTCTGTACGATGTAGTTGCGGTGTCTAGACTAAATGTTACACTACTTTTACAACTGGTCGAGCTAGACTTGCCGTTCTAAACTAAAGAAAATACGCTATAAATAAAAATTTATCCTTGACTTGCAAATTGTTTGAATACTCAACTGATTCACAGCAATTCTCCCAGATCACCCCCATGTCTCTGGTTCAACTGAGTGTGCAGAACTCGCCGCACGTGAAGCACGCTTCCTGTGTGGGTCTGGGTTCTGATTGGCTGATTGTATTGAGCAGCTCAATTCGTAACTTCTCGTCCCTTTCTGTAATCTGACAGAAGAGTAGTTTCAAAAGAAGCAGGACGTGAATCCACGGACCAAATGGTGCAAGGAGACGTGCGTGCACACGTCGTCCGAGTTCATGCTAAATTTGGTTGGCGTCTCGTGGCTGTGGTCACTCACTTTGTACTTTAATCTTTGGGGGCGGCAAAAGAAACTGTATACTAGGCGGCAAAAGAAACTGTGATTGACATTTTTCTTCATCCTTTACATACATCGTCAGAGTTTGAATCCAGATATTGTTTCAATATCATGAAAAGTATGTAGCATCACATTGAAAGTAGTGAGAACGTAGCTAACAGAGCTGTGTGCGATTGACGGTGAGAGATTCAAATACCAGCACATGTTTTGTTGACATACCAGCTATCACTGGTCCAAATTGGTAAATATGTTTGATCCAAAGCGAGGGAAGTACGTTGCCACCCTTTGCTCGCTTCGCTCGCATATAAGTAGACTTGTCATATTCTCTACGCTGCGCAACCCCATTTTCGCTACAGTCGCCTGTGGTTGTATAGAAAATGTGTAGGAAGCTCGTCATTTTGCTGATTTCTCGACGTCACCAAAGACATGCTGAATTGTTGTGTTGCCGTCAGTTGCTCCTTGGGGTCGGGTGGTGGTGTTACTATGCACAGATTTCCACTGGACCCCGTAGTCTGTGCTTAAATTGGTTGTTTGTGTGTGCGAAGCAATGGTTGTGGAAGCCTGTGGTATATACTAAATCGGATGGTTCGCCCCCTACCACGCGTCCAGGATAGAAAATGGAGTTCAGGTTTCATATGAAATAATGAAATAAAGACTGTTTACTACACATTGCTGATCAAAAGGATTTTGCATGAATATAACGCTTTCTTCCTCGGACTGTGGTCGAAGTGCCAATATTATCGTAAGTAATATTATATCGAAACCCCGCCTCTATTTCAAGAGTGAAATCGTTATATTATAAGTAATGTCATGTAAAATCCTAATGTTCATCAATAAAATACATATGTTACTACCAGTGGAAAGTAATTTTGATTTTGTAAGTCGGTGAAAACAAACTTAAATAGCGTTTATCTTCAGACAGGGCGCTTTTGAAAATCGTGAAGCCACGGCCTAAAAGTCCGTTAGAATTATTGAGATTATGGTTTGTTTTCATCAAGTTAGAAAATCAAAACTACTTTTTACTAGTAGTTAAATGTGTATTTGAATCATGGCCAAAAGGATTTTGCATGACACAACTTGTAACATAAGGACTTCTTCCACGGAAGCAAGGTGGGGGTCGAAGTGACATTAATATTGCAAGTAATATTATATTGCCCTCCACCTCGCTTCCAAGAGTGAAATTTGTTATGTTATAAGCAATGTCATGCAAAATCCTATTGTCCATCAATAAATTACATATTTGACTACCAGTAGAAAGTAATTTTGATTTTGTAAGTCGGTGAAAACAAACTTAAATAGCATTCATTCTCAGACAGGGCGCCGCCATTTTTGAAAATCGTGAAGTCGCGGACTAAAGTCCATTGGAATTAATAAGATTATGGTTTGTTCTCATCAAGTTAGAAAATCAAAACTACTTTCTACTTGTTGTTTAATATGTATTTGAATCATGGCCAAAAGGTGTTTGCATGACACAAGTTGTAACATAACGACTTCTTCCACGGAAGCAAGGTGGGGGTCGAAGTGACATTAATATTGCAAGTAATATTATATTGCCCTCCCCCTCCCCACCACCTTTAATTAATTTAGTTGTACGTTGCACTCAGCAATACTCCAGCTGTATAGTGGCGGTCTGTAAATAACCGAGTCTAAACAATCGAGTCAATCCAGTGATCAACAGCATGAGCATCGACGTGCTCAACTGGGAATCCATGTCATGTGTCAACCAAGTCAGCGAGCTTGACCCCCCGATCCCGTTAGTCTCTCTCTCACTATGGTGGGAGATGCGAGCCAGGTAATTATCATTAGTCACTGAAGCGTGAGCGTAGGCTACAGTCTATATGCGCAATGATTTAAGATGTATGCAAGTATGGGTGTTTTTTGCAATATCAAAATTTGGTTTAAGCCTTTTAAAGCGTTTTTAAGCAAGTATGGGTTGCTGAAAACCTATTCTACCCCGGATCTTCACGGGTCTCAAGTTTTTGTAACTTGGGATGGAATTAATGACTAATGATAGGCAAGAAAAAGTTCGTCTCTTTGACCCGTGAAGGTCCGGCGTAGAATAGGCCTTCAGCAACCCATGCTTGCCGTAAGAGGCGACTAACGGGATCGGAACACATGTCATCGGTTTGCGATTGCGCAGATCGGTGCTCATGCTGTTGATGACTGGATTGTCTGGTCCAGACTCTATGATTTACAGACCGCCGCCATATGGCTGGAATACTGTTGTTTCCCATAGTGATGACGTCATCGTAACTAATTGCGATTCTTTAAATTCGCAACGTTGAAAAGATCAAAACGCAGCTGTTCACACGGACGATATTCGGTCATGCTTTTCAGCAATTTGATGCATAAGCCTCGCGCAGTTCATGCATATGAGGTTGCAGTTGGTTCCCCCAAATTAACGCCAGTCAAGGTCCGGGATATGCTCTGCTTGTAGTAAGAGGCGACTAACGGGATCGGGCGACTAACGGGATGGTAGACACATGTCATCGGTTCCCAAATGTCGTTGATCACTGGATTGTCTGTTTCAGACACGATTATTTACAGACCGACACCATATAGCTGGAATATAGCCGAGTGTGGAGTAAAAGCTAAAGTCACTCACGCCCTCCTCCAAATTAGTGGAGAACTACATCTTCTATGTACACACAGACACACACCATGTAGTACTTTCAGCGAGTCCAAACCTTTGAAGGGTGGTATATTTTACACGAAAACATTCATAGTAAAAAATATAAATTTATGAAAGGAACCCTGATACTTTCTATTTTTAGCTGTGGAATCTGGACTTTCTGCATTTATTAAGCTTGTGTAGGCGTTCTTGGAAATATTTCCTTCAGGGTCTGTATGTCTGACAAGGGGTTAGGGGTACCTTTACTCTATGCCGAACAGCCATACCAGGATTGGATAGACGCGGCTTATAATCTGCAATTAATTCCAGTTATTGTGAGTGAGTGAGTATAGTTTTACGACGCATTCAGCAATATTCCAGCTGTATGGCGGCGGTCTGTAAATAATCGAGTCTGGACCAGACCATCCAGTGATCAACAACATGAGCATCGATCTGCGCAATTGGGAACCGATGACATGTGTCAACCAAGTCAGCGAGCCTGACCATCCGATCCCGTTAGTCGCCTCTTACGACAAGCTGAGTCGCCTTTTATGGCAAGCATGGGTTGCTGAAGGCCTATTCTACCCCGGGACCTTCACGGGTCAATTCCAGTTATAGATCTTAGTTTGCACAGTGATATTGGTTTTAGTTTGGACATTATTTCCGTGATATGTGTGCCTAGTAGGCCTATATCTTTACTGCATTGGCGACAACAATCATCAACCCATTCAGCCAGTCTTACACCTCAGTTTTATGGCGACGAACACAGGGCCTGGAACAGGCAATCCAGTTATCAACATCATGTGTATCGATCAGTGCAATTTGGAACCGATGACATGTGTCAACCGTGTCAGCGAGCCTTACCACCTGATCCCGTTAGTGGCCCCTTATGATAAGCATGGTTTACTGTGGTGAGTGGGTGAGTGAGTTTAGTTTTACGTCTCACTCAGCAATATTCCAGCTGTATGGCTGCGGTCTGTAAATAATCGAGTCTGGACCAGACCATCCAGTGATCAACAACATGAGCATCGATCTGCACAATTGGGAACCAATGACGTGTCAACCAAGTCAGCGAGCCTGACCACCCGATCCCGTTAGTCGCCTCTTACGACAAGCATAGTCGCCGTTTATGACAAGCATGGGCTGCTGAAGGCCTATTCTACCCCGAGAACTTCACGGGTCGGGGGTTACTGAGGACCGGTTCTAACCCCAGAGCCATATCGGATGTAAATGATAAAATCAATCATCAAATACTCTGCCATACCTAAGATACACAACAAACTGTGTATCCCCAGCACGCCACCCAATAACGGGTAACGTATCTAGTCACTTTAATGATAACAAGAGAATGACTGACTTAGTTTAGAATTACGCAGTTTTGGTAGTATTCCACAAACATCAAGTCGGGGGACATCAGAAATGGACTTTGCACATTGCACCCCTATGAGGATTCAAACCAGTGTGATGAGCGAAGGCTTTAACCACCAATCTACCCTGATGCCCAGTCATAACAAGAAACATGAATTATGTAAATTTCCTTGTTTATTTGTTTCATGGTGATTTCAACACAGACATGATACAGGTATACAACAGAAGTGACTGATAGAACAGGTAGAGTGTAACGCTGATCAGCAGTTGTTGGGTAAGTAGTTTATCAACTGTCAAAACAAGCGAAAAATTATATATTAAAGAAAGTGACATTTCTTCTGCAAGAAAAAAGTTTCCAGTAATATAATACCCTACCTAAACGAATTCTACAAATAAAAAAATGAAAACAAAAAAAATAATAATAAAAACAACAACAACAAAAATCAAATAAGGTTCACATATTTCTATTGAGAAGTATTATAATATCTAAAGAAATAAACATCTACATTACCATAAGAAATAATTCTTAAAGTATTTGGTCAAATGAGTGCATTCAAATACTTGACATTTCAACTATTTTAAGTATTTCTACTATTATATATAATATGCATGCATACATTCTTTGAGCAACCCAAAATCACAAACAGCAAATCCTTATTTGCCCCTTCCAGTTCCACCTATCACAGAACATATGAACTACTGTCTAATCAGTGAGGTACCTAGATCAATTTTTCACCAGAGGACAAAGTTTCTACGTATTTACGAAGAATCAGTAAATAGTGTTCTTCACACTGCATCCGTTTATACTAAGAGTGAGTTCTAGTTTTAGTTTAGTGAGGAATCAAACCGAAATGCTTTCACAAGGTGAGTGAGACAAAGAGGATAATTATGTTTCAAACGGAACAGCCATAGTTGCTGAGTCTTCTGTTGCAGTATGATAAAGAACAAATTGATAAAGGTTACAACAAATTATCAAAAGAAAACAAATAAAAACAAGAAAAAATAATTTGCTTTTAAAACTGTAATGCCAAATATACATGTAATGCCAAGTCACTAACTCAGAAGATGAAAAGGAATTCACAAAAAATGCCATCCAAACTTTGTCAATCAAGTGATGATGTCAACAGTCTTGTACAAAAGCAACAGAGAGATAGGATGGAGTTGAGCTGAAGAGAAATCCTGAACCTCACGCAGAACAGACACCAGTCCAGCACAGATGGAGAGAGGTTGAGCAGACAGAAGTATAGCTTTGAGCTCTTCAGATAGACACACAACACAAAATACCAGTACACTATTTACAATGAGCTGTACACTATATACATACTTATATGAACACTCTCTGCATTTAACATAGGCCAATCAGACTTCTGGTCTCCAAGTATCTAGCACTGTCCAAACACATACACTTCGTTTAGCATGGTCCAGTCAGACTCCTAGCATCTAGCACTGTCCAATGCGAAGTCCTGCATTCAGTGTCTCTATCAACAGTACATCATTTTGTGAGAATATTGTCACTACAGACCAGCACATTCCTGGCTAGGTATTTTCGCAATGTTCGTAGCCCTACAAACTTAACACAAGCCCATTTTTAGCACAGTGGCTATGATCAAATTCTTAGGGGTAAGAACTTTGAGGGTGAGGGACCAGTATATATCTTACAAAATGGTATCGTGCCTCTGAGGCTAAGAATGATTATTTTGTATGTGATTACATACAGGATTAATATTTCCTTCAAGCATAATCAGCAGAATGTGTTTGTACGATACAATATCAGTTGATATGTATGTTGCTTTAGGCCCCATTCAGCAGTATTCCAGCTATGGACAGCTGATTTGAATACACTGACATAATTAGGAATTGACTTATATTCTACACTCTAAGATTTGAGAAAACATCAAATGACACAGCCATACTAAAACTGCAGCTGGTTCGATATATTACCTACTGTTGTTATTTCTGATACTACACAGGCCAACACAAAAGTTGTACTAACCTAGTTTTATAGCTTCTGCTAAAATGCCTTTAATGATCTCAGAACCTCGTTTTGACCACCTTGTGGCAAAGCGATTAACTCAGAGATACAAAGAATCAGAAAAAAGCCCTACCAAAATCCACAAAGCATGTTCACTGATAAGATGATTATAATTCACATACTTTAACCTCGATAACTCCTGGGTATATGTTCCGATAAATGCCCTCTACACCCAAGATGCATATTAAGCTTAGCCAAATGATTTTATTACATCTCTTGGCTGGCTTTTTATCCAATCAGGTGTCTACACTGGGAAGTTGAGCAACTCACTTTTAATCCTTAACTTATCTAACCAATTACACCTGACAACACAACTGATGCAGAGATACTCAAAAGAGATAGGAGTTCCTGCACATATTTTTTAAAGCTTCAGACCTGCCAATTTGTTTGCATGATTTCCCCAAAAATCTGAGTCAAAATGTGAACAAACCTTCGCAGATGTGATCGCTATCCTTGTTGACAATGGCAAGCTGAGTTGTAACACTGACACAGCTGCTTGGTTACTGTGAGAATGTGGAACCAGCAAAGGGAGGTAATAAAATCATCGGGTATAGTGGAGATTTTTGGGGATGCACACCCTGGAGATTATCGAGGATGACTTTAACCCAGGCTTGCTGCAATATGGTCATACTGGTGAGATCCATTTGTGTAAGGGTGCATTATTTCGATGAGCTTGCATTGCAAATCGCCTCATGATCATCTTCATATTTTTCTTGTCAGGACACCATAGCTTGTATCTACCACAGAATCAGTTTGAATGATGCTTCCTTTGAAGAATAGCCTTTTGTTGCTGAAAGAGTCCGTATACATCTATGGCACTGTCATGGTTTCTTGTTAAGCCTCCTGCTGCAAGTCCTGGTTATATCCCAGCTGGAAGATACAGGCCAAGCCATGGTATACAGTATGTAGAAGCAGTATATACAGGTCAACAGTCAGTTGAGTGGGACATTTTCCTCCGACCTCGTAGCTGTCTCTGGACAACGTTGTGGACATCAACCTTCTCAGATGTAGGTGGCTGCAACCAAAAACTCAGAATCAGACAATGGCTGGACAGACAGACTGCCATGACTGGGATACCCACTATCTCTCCAGGGTCTACATTTCAGTAAACCAGCATTAACCACTGCAATTGCCTGCCCTTGAATTCCACAAATCAATCGGACTGGCTACATAACTCAATCTGACAGATCAATCAGACCTCAAGTTCCAAACCAGCCTCAATATTGAGTCAGTGATATATATTCAACATGAGGTCCATTGATTGTGAGAATGACACATAACAAAAATGGCTGCCATACAAAAGAAACCCCTTTACCATTATAATGAAAAGGATGTTAAAACTGGTGCCTGTTTCACAAAGGCATCGTAGCGCTAGGACTGTAGTAAGTCTATGTTTAAGTACAGGGGGTACAACATTGTGTAGCACTATGATACCTTTGCAAGGCATGTACTCCCTAACTTTTGGTGATTTTCTTGTTTGGTACAACGCACTAACGTCAGATATGTCATCACCAGGGCTGGCTAGATTGACTGATACCTGACAATATGGTCGATGGGAATAGTTATCTAAGATTATCGATATGAAATTTGATTAATATAGATCGACAATATCATAAATAAACTCTTTGTGATGAAATAAGTTTAATTATACACAACTATAACTATACAACATAACTATACACATACTATACACAAAGTTAGGACTTAATTCGTAGGCTACTTCAATAGTATGTTCTGGATGGCATGTTCCAAGCTTTAATATGTCACCACTCACCACTGGTGTGAATAATGCTGACTTCTTTCATCAGTCATTGAGTCAGTTTGATATTTATTGATAATCTATCAGTAGCCAGGGCTAGTGGTTACAAGAACCTGTCTGTTTACCAAAATACCAGCTATGATTGGTTGGTTTGATGTGTAACACTGCACAGCAAAATTCCAGCTATATGGTGGCAGTTTGAAAATACTGAGTGTGGACCATACAATCCAGTCACCAACATCATGTGCAACATATTACACACTGTAATACAATGACGTGTCAACAATGACATGTATCAACCAAGTTAGCAAGCCTGACTATCAGATCAGCTAGTGGCCTCTTATGACAAGCATGGCTTACTGAAGACAATTCTAAACCAGGATCTTCTCAGGTAACAAGGTATGAGGTCAAAATTGACATTAAAGGTCACTCTGGCAGCTGGAGACTGGAATTTACAGATTTCCTTTTTCTACTCACAACAAAAGGCGCACAGGCAAAGGGTGCAGACACCTCCTCCTTGTACAGATTTCTCCTCCCTCGCTTCCCCTTCTTGTTGGACTGCTCCGCTTCCGGCTCCTGCGTATGCGGCTCCCCACCATCTCCCATCGTGCCTATGAATTTCTTAGCTGCAGCCAATGTTTTAGACGATAAGCGTGTAATTTTCTCCCAGTCTGTCACACACAATCACCATCACCAGAAAACGTGGAACAAGCCAGGGGTTATAGTGCAAGATGGATGAATGAACCAGGTCACCAGGGATGTTGAACATCCAAGTCCATGATGGTCGACCAGAATCACAATGCCCATCAAATGTGGAATCAGTCCATCGTTCACAGGTGTTACAGGTGTTGAACAGGTGTGCACAGGTAGGTTAGATGCAGGTGGGGGTTGTTAGCAACATCAAAGGGAAAAGGAAGGAAGGGGACAAAAGAAAAGAAAGAACAAACAATCATTAGAATTATTCAACAACATCAGATATCAACATTTACATGGTCATATTACCAAACTTTGTTTTGTTTAACTTCGACTTTAACTGAAGATGAACAGTTTGTTTAGAGACAGGGGTACTTTGTCAACACACCTTAGTACCCTTTTCGCAGAAACAAAGTTGCTGAAATATTATTGAAAAGCTTCTCACATGTTCCAATGCCTGTCAGGAAGCCTTTTTATCGTTTTCATCCTTAAATTAGTTGATATTTTGAACTTTCAAATCAACCTAACGACGATTTTGTGATCCAAGGTTTTTTAACATATCTTTTTACTGTTTCTTTTTGATAAAAACATAAGCTTTGGTGATTAAGAAATCACTTCCAAAATCTTGTAAATAAAAAGAATTTTTGGACTTGATATGCAGTTGATATTGTCATCAGTCCAAAACGTGAAATTATGACCAGCCTTAGGAGTCTATTCTGATATAGGTGTATATGGCAGAAAAATGGCATGACAAAACATTTCAGAATTTTCAACCAAATGATTTTCAAGCTGAAGCACAAAAGCTGAACCAATGTTTGCTAATTGTTCATCTGATGTATATTTTGCAGTCAGTATACTCCAGTTAGATATCAGCAGCCTGAAAGGACCTTGGTCAGGCAAACCAGTGAATGATTGAATAATCAACCTCCGACGTCACTGGATTGCCACAGTTACACCACACTCAGCAGTATTCCAGCTATATGGCGCCAGTCGGTAAATAACTAAGTCTGGACCAGACAATCCAGTGATCAACAACATGAACCCTGATCTGAGCAATTGGGATTTGGTGACATGTGTCAACCAAGTCAGCAAGCCTGACCACCTGATCCCTTAGTCACCTCTTACGACAAGCATAGTCGCCTTTCATGGCACCTCTTATGACAAGCAGAGTCACCTTTATGGCAAGCATGGGCTGCGTGAAGGCCTATTCTATCCCAGATCACCACAGGCCACTCAACCCCGAACAGCTTCATCAGTCTACACTCACAATATGATGGCCAAGGAGGACATACCTAAAATCTGAAAGGCTATTTAACTGCAGTATGATGTGAGATGTGAGACAAAGGATGACGTAACCATAGTACCGTACCTGATCTGGTGACAGGAGAGTTAGCTATTGCTGTAACAATGTCTCCAATCTTTCCCTTCGCAACTTTCTTCGCTCGTCGAGATGGTCGACTACTTTCCTCCTCCTCCTAAAAGTCAGAGGAAACAATCAGTATTGACGATAATCATAAATAGCATCACTAACAAAAATGAGAGGCTGTTTCATTGAACACTAGCCTCAACTATAACCAGTGTTCAAAATACTTGTCTGCCTGTCTGCCTACCCAACTGCCTGAGACAGGTCATTTTCAACATGCTCTCAAATTCCCCTGCCCAACGGTAGGGTTAAAATTTAGAAATGTAAATAACGATATTTTGTGGGAAGGTTAGTTTTGGTTAGGGCTGACAAGTTTCACATCTAGCTTTTTTAGTTTTTTAGTTTTATTTGCTGCTCTTTTTATGTCTTGTTCTAGGAAATCCTATCCTATCCTAGATAGATAGATAGATAGATAGATAGATAGATAGATAGATAGATAGATAGACAGATAGATAGATAGATAGACAGTCAGATAGACAGTCAGACAGACAGACAGACAGATTTGTAGTAGTAGTTGAGCTAGTTGTATATGTTGTTTTGTTGCCTCTCATATGTTTAAACTATAGGACTAAATGATTAAGACATTTCAAGACAATCCAGCACTGTCTGGAGACACTGACTGGTGAAGACATGTGTCAACCCAGTCAGTCATCTTGTACGACGAGCATGGCTAATGGAAACCAGTTCTAACCACGATCATATCTACATGTTTGACTTACAGCGATTGCCATGAGATTCTCCGTTGGCAGAGCCTCTGCTTCTTTTTTAATTTGAGGAGGTCGACCTCTGCCCCGTTTTGACTTCGGCGTCTGGAAGAGAGGCAGTGCAAATATTCTCAAAACAAGTATACATCACAGTGCAAGTGGTATGCTTCTCTTGAGGGTAATATGGTAGGATGCCTTTTCTGTAGTGGTGTCATCACTCACCTACCATGTCCGGTAAATCAGACCATGTGACCTGGGAGAAGCACACCATATATATATCTTACCCCTATGTTAAATGTACAATATTATACAATTATAGACTGGTGATGAGGTCAATACCAGTTTTTATGGACCCATTTAGTCAAGAAAAGTCACTACAAACAAATAATGTTATGTCAACAATACTGTGACATGTAAATAATAGAATGATGTCATAACTTGACATCATAGCTTATTTTTAGTAACTTGAGTCAATACGCTTTTCTGTCAATGGTCACGTGACCGCCTCTGGACCAGTCAGGTAGGCGGAAAAAATATGCTTACATAAGTGAGTGAGTGAGTTTGGTTTTACGCCGCTTTTAGCAATATTCCAGCGATATCACGGCGGGGGGCACCTGAAAATGGGCTTCACACATTGTACCCATGTGGGGAATCGAACCCGGGTCTGCGGCGTGACGAGCGCATGCTTTAACCACTAGGCTACCCCACCGCCCCACGCTTACATAATACAGTGGAACCTGTCTAAACCGGCATTCATTGGGACTGAAGAATTCATCTGGTTTAGACAATGTGCTGGATTGTAGAGCTGATGATAAATGTGGAAGCCATGGTTGGGACTGAAACTTTATGCCGATTTAGACAACTAGCCGGAATGGACAGATGTCCTTTTTTACAGCTTCTACCGTAAATCATTTTATTTTTATTTGAAGATCAAAAACCTTGCTACCAACAATATAACATGTAAATTGTAATCAAAATGGTGTCTGTCCTCCACTGGATTTTTATAAAATCAGTGAAACATATTCTGACAAGCTTAAAACTGCTATAAAAATGTGTTTAAGTTGAGAGTGCAAAGAATTCAATGTATATAATTGTTTATATATAACAGTTAATCGAACGGTTTTCAAACTTTGGGCACTGAATGTATTACTTTGACATCATATGATTGTTAGCGACACAGCAATCTTTTTCATTTGCCACCCACCTGGGAGGGGTGACACGGAAACTTGATAATGTGTCATTGACTAATGAAATTAAAGCATTTTACAGGAAGGTAAGATAATAGTCCACAGTCAATACTTCACAGGACTGTATGTACCTTGTTTCTCCACAACATATATGACTGGCATGTTTCTCAGCTAATAAGATAAGATGAGCCAGCATGCTTAATTACTTATAATATTAATGTAGCATTAATTATATGTGCACAGTATAATGGAAGCCAACCAGTGCCTGTTTTATTGTCTGCTCTAACAACAAACAACAGACATTCCACTCTCCTGGTAGACGAGACATATACATGCAATAGCCATAGGATAGTACGGGTGGAAGAGCTTAGTTCCTGTTCTAAATAACAAATCTCTGTGCACTAAAGATACATCAATCGGAGAAGTCAGCATCCTGTTAGTTGCTGTACCTGTTCTGGAGCTGGGGAGTCTTCCTGTGCCGGCACTCGTTTCCTCCCAGACTTCTTGATGGCTTTGGCAGCTATTGGAGGTGTGGCATCCATCTCATGATGGCCGTGCGTAGGCTCATCGTCATTGATGAAGCTTGGGTCCATTCGTGGAGGCTTTGGGGGAGGGGGGACACCCTGTAAGGCAAGTCAGAATATGTGATAAAGCTGAATTTTTTTGTAAGTAAATCATTTGAATATTTTGATCCATAACCTGATCAGATTTCCTCTACCGATACCAACTCAGAAAATATACCTTCTGTGTTATATAAAACTTAGATTAAACAGCAATAATGTTTCATTTGAGGATAATAAATAGTCAACTGATTTTTCCACAGAGAAATCATGTAATTCTTCTGTAAATATACACTCCATTCACATAAAACATGTACAGCTATTTAATGAGATATATTTGTAGCTGAACTTCAGGAAATGTCCAAAATGCAAAAGCAAGGCAAGAACGAAACCAAGAACAGACTAATCATGTAAGGTATGCATAGAAAGACCAGAAGAACCGCCACCAATACAGCAGCATCTCCATATCCGTATATCCATGCAAGAATACAACAGCAAGAATTGATGGAGAAGACTAGCCAGTTTGATTTCATTTACGACTTACTCACAAAATCTATGTCAAACCATTGCTTTGACATAATTTTTTTGACATCAACATTGAGTCCTGGGCCCACTTGCACAAAGGGACCTCAGTGCTACAATGAGTGTAACTCCCTTTCTCAAACATAGGCTTAAGATAGTCGTAGCACTACAATCGCTTTGTGCGAGTGGGTCCTTGTTGTTCTGTCCCCATATACATAATAATATACGGACTTATCAATGATTGCTACTAATTCTGCTCTATGTCTGAGTATCAGTCATCACTTGTGAATCCTCCTTGTATATATGATTACAATTTCCTGTCAATACGGGCTTTGTATGACTGCCGAGTTAAAAATGCCACTGTGTGACATTGTTGGTGGAAAAATCATAAGCACATTGAGGAGGACTTATACTGATTAAATAGAGGCACAGGTGTCTCATAAATGAAATATGGTATGCTGAGGGAACTATGGTATGCTGAAGGAAATAGGGTATGCCGAAGGATGTATGGTATACTGAGAGAAAACTGTTATGTTGAAGGATAATTGGTATGCAGAAATTTGGTATGCTGAAGGATGTATTGTATGCTAAAGACAACATAGTAATTTGAGTCAAATAAAACAGTCCAAAAGGCTAGGAAATATTGCAGACATTCTTCAAAACAGCATCTTGGAAGCATATGAAGTATTATTTTGCAGTTTTGCATGAGACAATAGAACACTTTTCTACAGGCAACAAGCATCATCCAATACAACTAACAACAACAAAATACGCCATGCTTATTTTCAAAGGCCAGGATAGATCCATGATTGACAGTTAATCTTAGGAAACTTATTGAGTGAATGAGTGAGGTTAGTGTAATGCTACTTTCAGCAATATTCCTGCAACATTGCAGTGAGGGAACACCAGAAATGGGTTTCACACATTGTACCCATGTGGGGAATCAAACCTGAGTCTTTGGCACGATGAGTGAGCACTTTAACCACTAGGCCACCACCCCAGTTTTATTAAAGTTAAATACAAGTCACCTGTACCAAGTCCTAAGATATTACTGTTTAACATGGGTTCCAATTCCAATTTCATAATGTTTTATTTTACGCTGAATATTGTCAAGATAAATTTCTGATGGGGTGTTGTGCCTGGTGATATGGTAAACAAGCTACATATTCGAAGCAGATCAAGTACATGTTTTTAATAGACATGCTTCATAAATGTGATTTTCTGAATAAAATTGATATTTTATACTTCTCCTGACTCATGCTTAATTGCTTATCTCCTCCTGCTGGCGAAGGTAGTGGAACACCTGAAATTCCGTGAAGTTCCCATCTGAAAGGAGCGGATGTAAAATTCACACTCACCCATGTGTGTTCCCAGCACATGATCAGCTGATCGGCCATGATACTTTACTCTCTCCTATAATCGCCCGACACGAGAATATTAGAATTCAGCGTGTCTGTGAGGGGCGGCTGGGAGGGCTTTCTCCGAGTCAGGATAAGTATAAAATATCAATTTATTCCATAAAAACACAGCAAAACACCAACATTAATAATGCTGCATGTCAGGTCGACGTTTGCAAGGTTGAGAAAATATGGCCATGTGGGGTTTTTTTTGTAAAAACACAGAAATTATTGGAAAGAATCCTCATAAGGGTTCTTGCATAATTAAATGGACTGTTTAGTCACAATGTAAAGAAGACTGAGTTCTGAGAAAATATGATGACATCTATGCTTAAAACATCATTACATGTGAAAAATGTTGACTCAGATAAATGAAAAGATTAGTTGCCAAATACAATCACGCTTCTGCCACAAAATATTCAAGACCATTCTCATCCTCACACGCCACCCGCTGTGTCGCTGTTACTCACACCCACGTGTAAATGTCATGTGACAATGTCGACATCCATGTGCTGTTACGAACAAAATGTGACTCATGAATGACAAATTATCATCATGAGGAAACGCCAAATTGTGTTGACAACAGAAAAAGTTGTGACAAGCACGACACAAGCAGCAGTGCATGTGCGCAACACGTGAGTGGGTGTGGGTGTGGCCATGCCATGAGTACCTGCAGTGCTGCCACCTGTACCTGTAGGCGATTGTTGGAACACTTGAGGTCTGCCACTATCTGGTCGCTGGCCTTCTGCAGCAGTCGCATCTGTCTCTGGAGCTCCAGCTTGTCCTCACGCTCCTGCTCCAGCTGCAACATCAACAACAACGTCCATGTCAATAGCAACATCATCAGTGTCAAAGGTGACATCGTCCACATCAAAGGCAACATCGTCAGTATCAATGGTGACATCATCCACATCAAAGGCAACATCGTCAGTATCAATGGTAACATCGTCCATATCAATGGCTGCATTATCAGTATTAATGCCAACATCATCTGCATCAATGGCAAGATCCTCAGCATGATTGCAACAGCATATGCATCAATAGCAACATTGTCCACATCAATGGCAACATTGTCAGTATCAGTGGCATCATCATCTGCATCAATGGCAACATAGTCCACATCAAAGGCAACATCGTCTACATCAATGGTCACATCGCCATTATCAATGGCATCATCCATATCAGTGGCAAAATCCTCAATATCACAGACATTCTAAACATTTCTTGCAACATTTTTACATAACCAGGGTTTTACGTCGACTGACAAACATGGGTGTCCCAAAGACTCCCCAATTATTTGTCTCAAGGGTCCTAATGAGGATCCGGAGAAGTAACAGCGTAGAGAATTGGATGCTTTGATAATATCGTCAGAGACTGCATGAATTATTGATCATGTGGTCTGATAAATGAACAGAGTGATGCAAATAACTGTTCGGAAAGAAACAACCGAAAACTCAGCAAGAGACGTTTTGTGGGTATAGTGAATAATATCGTGTGTCCTTCTCTACTCAGTGAATATTTTTCCTGCATTGCGTAAAACCGTGGATCAGCGATACCTTCTTCAAAATCAGTGACATCTTTCACATCACCGACAACATCTTATCATCACTCACAACATCGTCAGCACATAAATCTTATATAGAGCTCATCGAACCTGTTTCCTGAGTAGCTCTAAGTCTGGGTGGGAGGTGAGGGTAGACCTCTTGCGACCTCGGATGCCACTGTTCTGTTTGTTCTGTGAGGTCATCATGTGCTCCAGATTGAGGAGCTTCTCCTCCAGCTCCACGATCTTCATCTCCTTCTCCTCCATCTGGGACAGTACCTCATCCTGGAGTCAAAACCAGAAGGGATGTTGAGAGGGAACAGCAAAATACTGGTGAGGACAGGGACATGATCCTGGGTTACATACCGGTGAGGACAGGAACATCATCCCAGGGACATACTGGGGAGGACAGGGACAGTATCCTGGGTTACATACCGGTGAGGACAGGAACATCATCCCAGGGACATACTGGGGAGGGCAGGGACAGTATCCTGGGTTACATACCGGTGAGGACAGGAACATCATCCCAGGGACATACTGGGGAGGGCAGGGACAGTATCCTGGGTTACATACCGGTGAGGACAGGAACATCATCCCAGGGACATACTGGGGAGGACAGGGACATGATCCTGGGTTACATACCGGGGAGGACAGGAACATCATCCCAGGGACATACTGGGGAGGGCAGGGACAGTATCCTGGGTTACATACCGGTGAGGACAGGAACATCATCCCAGGGACATACTGGGGAGGGCAGGGACAGTATCCTGGGTTACATACCGGTGAGGACAGGAACATCATCCCAGGGACATACTGGGGAGGACAGGGACATGATCCTGGGTTACATACCGGTGAGGACAGGAACATCATCCCAGGGACATACTGGGGAGGACAGGGACATGATCCTGGGTTACATACCGGTGAGGACAGGAACATCATCCCAGGGACATACTGGGGAGGACAGGGACATGATCCTGGGTTACATACCGGTGAGGACAGGAACATCATCCCAGGGACATACTGGGGAGGGCAGGGACATGATCCTGGGTTACATACCGGTGAGGACAGGAACATCATCCCAGGGACATACTGGGGAGGACAGGGACATGATCCTGGGTTACATACCGGTGAGGACAGGAACATCATCCCAGGGACATACTGGGGAGGGCAGGGACAGTATCCTGGGTTACATACCGGTGAGGACAGGAACATCATCCCAGGGACATACTGGGGAGGGCAGGGACATGATCCTGGGTTACATACCGGTGAGGACAGGAACATCATCCCAGGGACATACTGGGGAGGACAGGGACAGTATCCTGGGTTACATACCGGTGAGGACAGGAACATCATCCCAGGGACATACTGGGGAGGGCAGGGACAGTATCCTGGGTTACATACCGGTGAGGACAGGAACATCATCCCAGGGACATACTGGGGAGGACAGGGACAGTATCCTGGGTTACATACCGGGGAGGACAGGAACATCATCCCAGGGACATACTGGGGAGGGCAGGGACAGTATCCTGGGTTACATACCGGTGAGGACAGGAACATCATCCCAGGGACATACTGGGGAGGACAGGGACAGTATCCTGGGTTACATACCGGTGAGGACAGGAACATCATCCCAGGGACATACTGGGGAGGGCAGGGACAGTATCCTGGGTTACATACCGGTGAGGACAGGAACATCATCCCAGGGACATACTGGGGAGGGCAGGGACAGTATCCTGGGTTACATACCGGTGAGGACAGGAACATCATCCCAGGGACATACTGGGGAGGGCAGGGACATGATCCTGGGTTACATACCGGTGAGGACAGGAACATCATCCCAGGGACATACTGGGGAGGGCAGGGACAGTATCCTGGGTTACATACCGGTGAGGACAGGAACATCATCCCAGGGACATACTGGGGAGGGCAGGGACAGTATCCTGGGTTACATACCGGTGAGGACAGGAACATCATCCCAGGGACATACTGGGGAGGGCAGGGACAGTATCCTGGGTTACATACCGGTGAGGACAGGAACATCATCCCAGGGACATACTGGGGAGGGCAGGGACAGTATCCTGGGTTACATACCGGTGAGGACAGGAACATCATCCCAGGGACATACTGGGGAGGACAGGGACATGATCCTGGGTTACATACCGGTGAGGACAGGAACATCATCCCAGGGACATACTGGGGAGGGCAGGGACAGTATCCTGGGTTACATACCGGTGAGGACAGGAACATCATCCCAGGGACATACTGGGGAGGGCAGGGACAGTATCCTGGGTTACATACCGGTGAGGACAGGAACATCATCCCAGGGACATACTGGGGAGGGCAGGGACAGTATCCTGGGTTACATACCGGTGAGGACAGGAACATCATCCCAGGGACATACTGGGGAGGGCAGGGACAGTATCCTGGGTTACATACCGGTGAGGACAGGAACATCATCCCAGGGACATACTGGGGAGGACAGGGACATGATCCTGGGTTACATACCGGTGAGGACAGGAACATCATCCCAGGGACATACTGGGGAGGACAGGGACAGTATCCTGGGTTACATACCGGTGAGGACAGGAACATCATCCCAGGGACATACTGGGGAGGACAGGGACAGTATCCTGGGTTACATACCGGTGAGGACAGGAACATCATCCCAGGGACATACTGGGGAGGACAGGGACAGTATCCTGGGTTACATACCGGTGAGGACAGGAACATCATCCCAGGGACATACTGGGGAGGACAGGGACATGATCCTGGGTTACATACCGGTGAGGACAGGAACATCATCCCAGGGACATACTGGGGAGGACAGGGACAGTATCCTGGGTTACATACCGGTGAGGACAGGAACATCATCCCAGGGACATACTGGGGAGGGCAGGGACAGTATCCTGGGTTACATACCGGTGAGGACAGGAACATCATCCCAGGGACATACTGGGGAGGACAGGGACAGTATCCTGGGTTACATACCGGTGAGGACAGGAACATCATCCCAGGGACATACTGGGGAGGGCAGGGACAGTATCCTGGGTTACATACCGGTGAGGACAGGAACATCATCCCAGGGACATACTGGGGAGGACAGGGACAGTATCCTGGGTTACATACCGGTGAGGACAGGAACATCATCCCAGGGACATACTGGGGAGGGCAGGGACATGATCCTGGGTTACATACCGGTGAGGACAGGAACATCATCCCAGGGACATACTGGGGAGGGCAGGGACAGTATCCTGGGTTACATACCGGTGAGGACAGGAACATCATCCCAGGGACATACTGGGGAGGGCAGGGACAGTATCCTGGGTTACATACCGGTGAGGACAGGAACATCATCCCAGGGACATACTGGGGAGGACAGGGACATGATCCTGGGTTACATACCGGTGAGGACAGGAACATCATCCCAGGGACATACTGGGGAGGACAGGGACAGTATCCTGGGTTACATACCGGTGAGGACAGGAACATCATCCCAGGGACATACTGGGGAGGGCAGGGACAGTATCCTGGGTTACATACCGGTGAGGACAGGAACATCATCCCAGGGACATACTGGGGAGGACAGGGACAGTATCCTGGGTTACATACCGGTGAGGACAGGAACATCATCCCAGGGACATACTGGGGAGGGCAGGGACAGTATCCTGGGTTACATACCGGTGAGGACAGGAACATCATCCCAGGGACATACTGGGGAGGACAGGGACAGTATCCTGGGTTACATACCGGTGAGGACAGGAACATCATCCCAGGGACATACTGGGGAGGACAGGGACAGTATCCTGGGTTACATACCGGTGAGGACAGGAACATCATCCCAGGGACATACTGGGGAGGGCAGGGACAGTATCCTGGGTTACATACCGGTGAGGACAGGAACATCATCCCAGGGACATACTGGGGAGGACAGGGACATGATCCTGGGTTACATACCGGTGAGGACAGGAACATCATCCCAGGGACATACTGGGGAGGGCAGGGACAGTATCCTGGGTTACATACCGGTGAGGACAGGAACATCATCCCAGGGACATACTGGGGAGGGCAGGGACAGTATCCTGGGTTACATACCGGTGAGGACAGGAACATCATCCCAGGGACATACTGGGGAGGGCAGGGACAGTATCCTGGGTTACATACCGGTGAGGACAGGAACATCATCCCAGGGACATACTGGGGAGGGCAGGGACAGTATCCTGGGTTACATACCGGTGAGGACAGGAACATCATCCCAGGGACATACTGGGGAGGGCAGGGACAGTATCCTGCGGAACTGACAATGGAGAACACAGATGCCACCTTGGGGGACATCAGGACAGGATGACAGGGACATCATTTTGGAGGACTTACAAAGGAGGACAAGAATAGCATCTTCAGGGGCATACAAGGGAAGACGGGGACAGCATCTTGGGGGACTTAGAATGGAGGACAGGGATCACAAATAATCTCTGAGGAAATAAACAGGGGGGATGTTTAGTGGGGATAGCCTTTGGGACATATACTGGAGAGGGCAGGGACATACAACAGGAAGAGAGTGAGTGGGGACACCATTTTCGGAGGACATACTGGTGAGGACAGGGACTGTGCACTGGGACATACAACAGGAAGTGAGAGGGGACAAAATTTTGGGTGGACATACTGGAGAGAAAAGAGACAGTATCTATGGTGACATGTAAAAGGATGGGATGGGGACAGCCTCTAACGGGCATACAAATAGGAGATTGAGTGACTGTGGACAGACTGAGACCACTAACAAGAGATTGAGTGTGGACTGCCCATCAGACGTGGGAACACAAAAAAGGGGAGTTGAGTGTAGACAGCATCTTGGAGACATACAAGGGAAGATAGGGATTGGGACAGCATCTTAGAGACACAATGAGCGGGCAGGAGATGGGTCCAGAAAGGAGACATACAACGGAAGCTGGAGACGGAGATAGGAGGTGGTCACGGACCGAGATGAGAGGGACAAGTATGTGTGGTAAAGGTAGGTAGACAGCAAATATCATTTCGACACATTCATACACTTCTCTTCAGTCATCCAAAGAGCCGTCAAGGTCCGGGGTAGAATAGCCCTTCAGCAACCTATGATTGCCATAAAAGGCGACTATGCTTGTCATAAGAGGCTACTAACGGGGGCAGGTTGTCAAGCTCGCTGACTAGGGTGAGACATGTCATTGGTCCCTGATTGCGCAGATCGATGCTCATGCTGTTGATCACTGGATTGTCTGGTCCAGAATCTATTATTTACAGACCGTCACCATAGAGCTGGAATATTGCTAAGTGCTGAAAACTCACTCATTCAATTACTCACTCAGTCATCCAAACAAAACAAAGGGCAATACCTTGATGTTGACGGTTTGCTTTTCCTGCTTGAGTTGTTTGATCTCAGCAGCTTGTTGTTTCATGAGAGTCTCCAGACTGCCCACCAGCTTGTCTCGTTGTTCTCGCCATGCCTGCTCGTTATATAGCATCACTTAGTTATAGACACATACACTGGTCCAGTAGTCTCATCCACATCTCATTCCCCACAATATGTGAGGCCCATTTTCTGGTGTCCCCCGCCGTGATATTGCTGGAATATTGCTAAAAGCGGCATAAAACCAAACTCACTCACTCACTCATCCACATCTCAACCATCTTATCCTACATTTAATCACGTCACATCCAACAACAATTCAAACACAACCTTGGGATTCTGGACATATCTACACCTGAATTACGTCTTAAAGGCACATTGTCATACATTTTTAACACCATTTTGGCTTGTATTATACATACAGGAGCATATTACATATTTGATGACCTACTATCCCTCAGTGCTTGCTTGAAATTGATAACTGAAACCTTCAAAGCAGGGAACACTTGCCATGTATGGAATGTAAACAATTGCTCCAGATATCAAAAAACTGTCACATAAGGTGTTGTTGATGTTTGCCTAACTAGTTTCAAAAGTATTGTTGTGCTGTGGCTATTCCATATATTTGGGCAGTGGAGGGAGCAAAAGTTGATTTTAAGCAAAATTGTATTAATACATTAGAAATTTTTAATTTAATATTGCAATTTTATATGGTAGGTTCCATGAGGGCTGACAGTATTATGAGAAATGCATTTTCTTAGAAAAGTGTGGTGTCATGAGACAACTAACCTCCATTTCATGGTCCTTATCGCTCACATTTTTCCTCATTTCTTTCAGCTGATCTTCATACTTCTGGATTTCTTTCTCAACCTTCCGTAGATCCCGATCTTTTTCCTGATTGAAGATACCAAATGTCACTTAAGAACTGACAAGACAAGGGAGCACAACTCTGCAAAGCAAATTCCTCAGGCTGCCATGCCAGTTGGAACACTGCTCCTATAAACTGCCTGACACAGACACATTCAGTTGTCTCTTAGTCAGTGACTATTGATAATCTGTTCGTGTCACTCATGATCTTGTTATTGTTCATTTGTCACTTGTCAGAAAGTAGCTGCAGACTGGTTGGTTGTAACGTGTCTAAAGTTCGCTCATCATGCTGAAGATCTGAGTTAGATTTGACAGTGAATTCACTTTGATGGCGTCAATAGCAGATATCAAACTACCATATTTACTATGCTGATCCAAGATCAACAAACAAACGTAACAGGTACAGCCAACCATCTCTTGCATTTGTGACAAGTGAGCACTGCAACACAACATGAAAGAGACGTGCATCTCACCCTAAGTTTCAGCTTGAGGTCGTCTATCACAGCACTAGTCTCGGCCTTCTTATCCTCCACATGTTTATGAACCTCCTTGTCAAGAGAGCTCTTCAGATCCACATTCTCCTGTCGCTTCTCTGCAAAACACATGGATTATTGAAAAAATTGACACAGTTAATATTCTACTCATGAATTATTCCAGTCAAGAAAATGTTGGAAAATCTTCAGCATATGCACATATGCATATTTGGTTGATAACATATGAAAGGAGACTGGCACACGATTCTACACAAAATTACAGATGACTGACTGTTATAAGGGCTTGAGGTCATGAAAAATGTGAGTCAGAGTGAGCAGGCGGGCAGGTGAGTGAGTAGGTGAGTGAGTGAGTGAGTGAGTGAGTTTAGTTTTAGGCCTGACTCAGCAATATTAGAGCTATGTGGCAGTAGTCGGTAAATAATCCCGTCTGAAAACCAGACAAACCAGTGAGCAATATGAACACTGATCTCAGGATTGGGAACCAACAGTTTACAATGAAAAGAGCTTTTCGCTGTTGAGGGCAAGTTTGTGTGTAAATAGTCATGAAATGTAATGATTTGTTTACTTAATTCAAGTTTCTTATACTTAAACAACAAAATTTGGATTACTTGAAAACAAGTCTACTTTACAATCAGTAATTATTTTTAATCATTCCTTTGATTGATTTTCAATCATCAGAACACCACTACTTCTCATATTAGTCTGCCGAAATAGATTATGGATTACAGTGGAAGCTGTAAAAACCGGCATCTGTCCAATCCGGCAAGTTGTCAACACCAGCATAATATTTCAGCCCCATCCATGACTTGTACATTTACCATCAGCTCTACAAACCGGCACTCTTTGGGAGTAATCCAGTTCAGACAGCTTCCACTGTATTTGGCATTGATAAGTGGCCAGTCCACTGAGACAGACGTCTCAGCCCGACACCCCACACATACACAGAGTCTCAGACAGAATATTGACTGCAAGCACTCCAATACATTTTTGGTTAGCTTACTGCAGAGGGCTAGGCAGGATAACAAATACCATCCTTTTACTTCTTTAGGAAAAACACAAACCACTGAATGTGCACTCTCCAGGCAGACTCTCTACCAAGTAGGTCACAGGTGTGGTAGGATTGCCTGGTGTTAAAGTGTTCCCTCATCACCCCAATTCCCAACATGTCCACTCTCCAGACAGACTCTCTACCAAGTAGGTCACAGGTGTGGTAGGATTGCCTAGTGTTAAAGTGTTCCCTCATCACCCCAATTTCCAACATGTCCACTCTCCAGACAGACTCTCTACCAAGTAGGTCACAGGTGTGGTAGGATTGCCTAGTGTTAAAGTGTTCTCTCCTCATGCCAAATACCTATCTTCAATTCCCAAAATGCCCACACTGTCTCCCTACCAAGTACACAACTGAGGTAGGCTTGTGGATAAAGTGTTCGCTCATCACACTTGGAACCTGGTTCAATTCCCAACATGTGTACAGTGCGTGAAGCCAATTCCTGGTGTCTCCTGCCACGATATTGCTGGAATATTGCTAAAAGCGGAATAAAACTCACTCAATCACTCTCACAGTAAACTACAATGTGTTCTGAGGTAGAAGGCAAAACACTGAGTGATCATGACAGCATAGGTATGACTCATCAAGCAACTTGTGCATAGGAAGCAAGTCCCACCTGCTAGAGAACGTTCCAGGTCCTTTATCTCATGGTTGTTCTCTCTGATGACGATGTCCTTCTGATTCTTCTCTGACGTCAGCTTGTCCACCTGCCGCTTCAGCTCATCTCTCTCTACCTCGGCCTTGGTCAGAGACTTCATAACGTCCCTCAACTCCCTACTTGAATCACCTCGCTGATCCAGCATCTGTCTGTATCGCTCAGTCATCTTGTTCAGCTCTGTGGGGAGAACATATGACAGGGGGTCAAAATGTTTTTAGAAGCCACCTGATACAGGGCAAGTGACCTTAAAAAATAACTTGTCCTGACTAATTTTCCACTTAATTTGATTTTTATGACATAATCATGATGATCTGATTATGAAAGAATAAATCATGTGATGAATAGCAAAGAAAGATAACCCTACTTATCATTGTGAAATTTAATGGCTACATTTTGAGCAGATATGAAAGGAAATACAAGTTTATTTGCAGTTTGAAACCGCAAGCAGAAATTATCCAGTATTCCATGGACAAGTAAGATACCATTATTTGATTGCCCGAAATGAAACAGACTTGTCCCAGGTCCTAGAAGAACCTTGATGCAACACTGAAGGTTTGGTAAACCATAGTTTACAAACAGTTTGAAAATTCCATTATTGATGCTGTTCCTCCAGCCAACAAGAATAAGAGATCAACACCATAGAGTATGATTGACCCATGGTTAAAATATATTGTGATGAATTTGAAAGATAGCTAAATACAATTCACAGCCACAAATTTTGTCTAAAAGGCAAAAAAATGTACTGCACAGCAAATGAAATGCATTTTGTTTTCTAATTAGAAGACACAAACATGAATGCTTAATTTAAAGAGATTTCAAATTTTTTAAAATTGTGTTTCTTTTGCGGTACAGTATAAATTATATACACTGCAAAAAGGACTTATATGACATCCCAACAGTCCGCTTGAGTGATAAGGGACAGAGCGATGAGAGCTTGGCTCAGGTCATATGGAACCATTTGGAGGGAAAAGGAAGCTACTCGTGGGTGATCGTTTCTGGGAATCGAAAAGATTCAAGTTTCCATAAGTATGAGTGAGGACTAGGTAAAATGATCTATTTTTGGATCTGAGTAAACGCTGAATAGACATGAGTGAGTTCTGTTTAATGCTAGTTTGTACTTTGAACACAATTGCTTATCATGGTATTTCAGCTTGATGTCGGTAGAAAAACTGAGATGTTGGGGTTGAACTACTACCAGTTCTCAAATGTTTGCCACTTGAGTAAATTCCATTAGAATTTGTAACAAATTGAGTGTAGTTTCACATCATTTTAGCAATATTCAAGCAATATCATGGTGGGGAGACCAGAAAGAGGCTTCACGCATTGTTGGGAATCAAACCTCATCATCAGAGTGATGAGTAAACGCTTTAACCACTGGATCACCCCACCACCCTCAGAATTTGTGAAAGCTGTCAAAACCGGCTTCTGTCCCAATTCTGTGTGGCATAAAATCTCAGTCCTTTCCATGTACATTTATCATCAGCGTTGCCAACCGGTACATTGTCTTAGCCAGATTATTTCTTCAGTCCCAATGAGTTCTGGTTTAGACAGCTTCCACTGTACATACAGTGGAAGGCTGCATCTTAGAAGGCTAGGCAGCCTGTGGCCCTCTGGGCACATGACATAAATCTTGCCTGTTATTTCTGTCTGATGATGTCTTACAATTCTTGCAGAAGCTAAGGACAGCATATGAAGATCACTGATCACTGAGTCTTTTGTATTATGATTGGGGAATGTGTTCAAGTTAAAAAACACTTAATCAACAACTGAACTGAAACTGGGTCACTACTGACGCAACAAGGACTAGATGACTGTTCTGTGAGCACACCTTCTGAAAGTGTCTTGATCTCGTCATCCTTGTTATTGAGCACCTTGTCCTGGGCAGCCATTGTCTCCTCCTGCTCTGTCAGTGCCACCTTCAGCTGCTCTATCACTTGCTCATTGGCCCGGGCATCTACAGTAACAGAAACCAGGTCCCTATGAATTACTTTGAAAATATTCATGTTGCTGAATTACACATGAGAATCCTACGATTTTTGTAACTTGAAAACTAAAAATGCAAACTTGGTACATTCCATATAGTTGTCTTAGTTGTTACTACAAATCAAACCTGGAGAACGCACCTTGAGCATGTTAAGCCCCGGCAAATGAAAATGGTGAAGCAGAAACAATGGCACATAGAAGTCACAGTACTAACCTCGAAGCACCACATCAAACTTCTCTCTCTCTGCATCTTGGCCTCTCTTCAGGTCCTTCAAGGACAAACTTCTGACCTCAAGCTTCTCAGTCTTCCGTCCAAGGTCAACCTTCAGCTGCTTAATCTCCTCCCTGAGGTCATTTGATACTGTCTGTTCTCGTGACAGCTTCTCATTCTCTCTCTGAAATACAATAAAAGGACAGGTGGTTTCTGCACAATTTTCCAGCTGGACCATGACTTGTGAATGTCTGTTTTTGGCCGAGTAAACAGTTGACGGATAACGTGATCAACAACCCTTGCCATTTGCACGGAGGGAGAGACTCATGTATATCACATACTGAAATTGACCTTGTTTCCTGGATTAAACAATACAAGAAAACATGAAGTACCTGAATTCTCCCACTCCCAAGATATTGCAAACTTGGCCACATGATGGAAATAACACACCTGCAAAATAGTGGCTATGATTTGACCTTATGCTCAACTGCCACAAAGCACCCACTGTCAAAAGGAATAAGATAAAACAGCTGGTTGAATGTCAATTCCCACAAACTACCCCATGTCACAAGGAAGAAGATAGAACAGCTAGTTGGATGTCAGCTGTCACAGACCTCCCATCATCAAAAGGAAGAAGGTCTGTGCCTCCAGATAGAACAGCTGGGATATCAACTGTTACAGATCACTCACCTTCAACATGGTGACTGAGTCCTGAGCCTCAAGAAGAGTGTGCTGGGTGGATGTCAACTGTCACAGATCACTCACCTTCAACATGGTCACTGAGTCCTGAGCCTCAATAAGAGTATGCTGGGTGGATGTCAACTGTCACAGATCACTCACCTTCAACATGGTCACTGAGTCCTGAGCCTCAAGAAGAGTATGCTGGGTGGATATCAACTGTCACAGATCACTCACCTTCAACATGGTCACTGAGTCCTGAGCCTCAAGAAGAGTATGCTGAGTGGATGTCAACTGTCACAGATCACTCACCTTCAACATGGTCACTGAGTCCTGAGCCTCAAGAAGAGTATGCTGGGTGGATGTCAACTGTTCTTCTAGCTCAGAGATCTTCTCAATGTTCTCCTTCATTGAATTGCTAGCCTGCTGCAACTGTTGGCGAAGATTTCTCTCTCGATCCTGGCTCTAAACACATTCAAAAACAACCAAAGACATACTTCAAATATTCATTTAATGACAAATTAATATTATTTCTTTTGCATACTCTGAAAGAACTGTGAATAACAGTTGGAATACGAAGTGACACAGATATTCATAAGAGAAACTTTAGAAGAGAATATTGGTTGAAAGTTAAGAAATAATTTCTTAAAAGTTTTAATTACCCTTTGTAGTTCATCATGGACAAAGGAGTCTGTTGATGCTGTTGAAGAGGATGATGTCCTTTCCCTGGAACTGTTTTCCAGAGTTTTACTCAGATTCTGAACATCTTGCTTTTTCTCTGCAAGTTCACATCTTATGTCCTTCAGTTCTGTTTCAAGAGTCACAACCTTGGTCTGACATTCACTCAATTCCTTCACACACTCTGCATGTTTGTTTTGCAATGCCTCATATTTATTTTCAGAGTCCTCTAACCTTTTCACCAGATCTCTGTCTGTTGTTTTAGTTGGACTTAAAACAATACACCCTCCCTGACTCCGCTCAAGCTGCCTCTTCAACCCTTTGATCTCATACTTGGCATTCACTAGTGCACACTCAACCTCAATCTTCTCCTTCCGGAGTCTGCGGGCACTTCCAGGGGCAAGGTCATCCTCTGTTTTCATGGATTCCACCAGTTCCAGCATCTCTTGGTTCTTCTTGCGCTCTGCATCAAGTTCCATCAGAATATCAGAAGATGTTTGATCATTTGTTCTACACTTTGAAGAGGAATTCACTGATTCACATTTGTCTACAACTTGACTACTTTGTTTCTTAACTTCCTCCTCTAAACTGGCCACCTTCTCCTGAACTGAAGCAAGCTCTGTCTTCAACAGCTCACACTTCTCTGTAGCAGACTGTAATTCATCCTGCAGCTGCTCATTTCGCTCTTCTGTACACTTTATTTTCTCTTCCAGAACTTTCTTCTCCTGACTAACTGCTGTCAGGTTTTTCTCACATATTTGAAGTGTTTCTTTCAGTTGGTCAAAGTCTTCCTTTTCCTTTTGACATCGTTCTTCAGCCATCTTAATCTCTTCATTCAGTGTCTGTTTCCCCTTTTGCGACTGCTCCACTTCATCCTGGAGTTGTTTCATGGCTCCCTCCCTCTCTTTCACCTTTTCCTCAGCATCCTTCAAAGCACTTTGTGTCTCCTTTAGGGCAGTGTTTTTCACTGTCAGATCAGCTTGCGCTTCTTTCAAGGCAGTCTCTGCTTCAGCTCTAGCTCTCTCTGCACCTTTCAGGTCATCTTGGCATTGCTGAAGGCTCGTTTCCGTTTCAGTCTTTGTTTTCTCAGATATTTTCAAGTCATCTTGACACTGTTTCAATCGAGCTTTCATCTCTTTTAGTTCTTCCTCTGCATCATGCAGGTCGTCCTTATACTTCTGGTGAAGAGTCTTCTCCATGTGTACAGCTGACTTCAGTTCTGCAATGTCTATTGATGCCTCACTTAGCTGGGACAGCTTTGCATCATTTGACAGGAGCTGTTCCTGCATATTTGTATAGGATTCCCGAACTAGTAGTAACTCATTTTCTTTTGTGGATAGCTCAGCCTGAAGATCAGATAATTTTGCTTTCATATCCTTAATCTCCTGTTTTGACTTTTCTTCATGACTAACCATTTTTTCTGACACGGAAAAGATTTCCTGATCCTTTTGACTCAGAACTGCCTTGGCCTCCAGTAGTCTCTTTTCCAGCTCTGATGTTTCAGCTGTTTTCTCATCCAGACACTTCTTTATACTCCTGATTTGCTCGCCTTGAGCCTTCACAGCATCCTGTATGTCTAAAGCTTGGTGCTCCATTTCCGTCACAACCTTCTCTTTCTCCCCAAGCTGCTGACGAGCATCATCTAACTCACTCCTCACTTGCAACAGTGTTGCATTATTCTCAGCATCTTTAAACTCTTGTGATGACTTCAGTTCTTTGAGGGATGACTGCAGTTCCTCATTTTCATTTGTCATCTTCTCAAGCTGTTTCTTCAATTCTAACGCCTCTTTTTCTGAGGAATCAGTCCTCCTTTTCAAATCCTCTATCACACTTTCTCTTGACTCAACTTCGGCTTTGAGGTTTACCATCATGCCCTCAACATTTTGACATCTAACACTTCTTTCAGCTGTGTCATTCTTCAGAGCTTCAATTTCTGCAACAAGGCCACTTATCTGGTCTACTTTGCTTTCCAGTTCTAAATCCTTCTGGGACATAATTCCTCTCAGTTCTTCTTTTTGAACTGCCATCATCTCTTCAATCTTTTGAGCATCTTTCTCTTTCTGGGTATTTATCTCATCAAGTTCTTTTTTCAGGGCAGACAACATGCCTTGCAACTGAGTAACCTCCTCATCTTTTTCCAGAATTTTGTGACCCATCTGTTTCCTTTGAACAGCCAATTTATTCTGCATCTCGACATCCTTGTCTGACAATTTCTGCACAAGCATTTTATCTTGCTGATCTGTAGAAGAATTCAGCATTTGCTTTAGTTCTGAGGTCACCATTTCAAGTTCCTCAACAGACTGCTCCAACTTTTCAATCTCTTCTGTTTTCTGCTTTAATTCAGTCTCCAGTTCTTTGATTTTCTCAGCCATGGATTCCTTCCCTTCCACATGGCTAACAATTATTGAATCCTTTGCTGCAACAACTTCCAACAGGTTGTCTTTCTCCAAAGAGAGTGAATCTTTCTGCTCACTAATGGTTTGTAGTTTGGTTTTCAGTTCTTCTAGAGAGGTTGAAAGCAGTGTCACACTTTCATTCTTCTCTTTCATTTCCTCCACAAGTTCCTCTTTCTCCATCTTCACATTTACTGAGTTTTGAGTAAGTTCCCTCATCATGTCTTCCTTCTCCTTCTGAGATGTTTTTAACTCCGCCTTCAGTTCCGTCACAGTGATCTTTGTCTCGACATGATGACCACTCTCAACCTCTAGCTTCTTCTCAAGATCAGTCACCGATTCCCGAGCAATGTCAAGAGCCTGGGTCAGCTCAGACACGACTGAGCTGTTTTTGTCCAGCTCATCCTGAAGATCTTTGATCTGACGCAGAAGGTGGTTCTTGAAGCTCTGATCATCTTCTGTTTTCTTCTGTGGTGTCTTTTTGGGTGTCTTCCTGGGAGACTTTTGTGGTGATAATCCTCTGGATTCCCGGAGTTGTGCTTTCAGCTCTGTCACCTGAGCTTTGTATGAGGCTATTTCAGCATTGTAACCATGAATAAGAGCTTGGTCACGTTTAGTAGCGTCCTCTTCCTCCCTCTTTAGTCTTGTCTTCAGTGTGTCAATTTCCGCATCTTTCTTGGCCAGACGTACACTGATATCGGACTCATTTCTATCTCCTTCAGAGGTGCTGGAGTCAAGTAGAGCCTGAAGTTCTTCAACTTTCCTAACAAGCTCATCATTCTCACCTGCAACATGAAGCGGATCTGCCATTTGTAGCAAAAACAATAATAAATTTCACAGCTTTATGCTTAAAAACGTTCTTGAAATTTTAACAAGCTAGAATAAATATGTTCATGTTTGTAATGCAGAAATAGTAAACAAATTCATAGATGACTTCATTTGAAAGATGCATGAAAACATGTGACCTAAATAGTAGGATTGATGAACTGAAGTTTTGGTCTCAAAGCAGATATAAACATATGATTGCAGGTATTAAGTAAGTATCTGACATCTGATTGATTCTATCTGCCAGTTGTGCAGTCAAAAAGTGGCTCATTCTGTAGACTGGTATTAAAATCATCTAGCTCTGATTTCTTGAAACAAACTTTTTACTCATATTTCAAACAAAGCTAGACAATTTGAAACAGCTGAATTTTTAACTCAACTGCATTTTCAAAATGAAAAAAAAAGAAGACCCAACAATTTAAGTTCTCTATCCACCAAACTCAAATGTCCACTTTGCTTGAGTTTAATATCGATTTCAGCTCATTCTAGAAAATGCATTTTCTTGTGGATTTTTTTCAAATTTGAGTACAAATTCCCATACAGGCTGTGGTGTTTGTATCACAATATTTGACACTTTCATATCACATTTCCATTCTGATAGGAAATATATGTCAACTTTAGATGCTCCATGTAGACAGTCTTCAAGCAGACTACAAACAAGGACATTCCCATCCATAAGGACAGTAGGCATCTCACAGACTTACTGTATTTCCTGTAGGTACCATGAGTGAGTGAGTTTAGCCAGTATTCCAGGAATATCAGGGTAGGGAACACCAGAAATGGGCTTCACACATTGTAACCATGCAGGGTATCAAACCTGGGTCTTTGGCATGGCAAGCAAACGCTTTAACCACCAGGCTACCTCACTGCCTTGCTGTAAACAGTGGTCATCCTAAAGCTTGCAAATACATGTATGCAGAACCTGTCTATTTCTGCAGTGAGATGGATTTACAAATGTCATCTTTAGTTTTGTGATTGGGATCCGCTTTGGACAGACACAAAAAACCTTCCACTACCTACATTTTCCAATATATTTGTGTTTTTTGGTTTTTAACTGCCATGTCAGCATGTGAGTGATTGGTTTTATTTTTATGCTGCTTTTAGCAATACTCAAGCAATATCAAGGTGGGGACACCAGAAATGGGCTTCACACATTGTACCTATGTGGGAATCAAATCCCTGTCCTTGAGCAACTCAAGGTCTTACATGATCTTGACAGAATACCCTGTATCAAGCCTGTTGGGTGAGAATATATTTCTGAATGGGGAACTTTATCGCTTATGCACAACAAAAAAAACTGCATACTTCTTAGAGTGAATGAAAAAACAACACAAGAATTACTTAATTGTGTCCCCACTTAAAAAGCAAATGGACTGATATGTACTGAATTCTTTTATCTGTACAACCATACATTCAACTTATGTGAAAAAACTTTATCAGTTCAAACAAAAATAGTAGAAGGATGAATTAATATAAAATAGCATTTAAAACACTGTTCATCTAGAATTAAAATCTTTCTTCCCATAAGTTCAGATGGTACATGGAAAGAGTTATCACATGTCACATTAATGTGTCCAGCCAGTCCAATACATTTTGCGTTATATTACTATGCATATAATGTCAGTGCAGGAACTATTTTCATAAGTTTCATGTATTGATACAATGTGCAATTATTTAAAATATTTGCTGTGAAATCGTAATAAGTTTGGAAAAGATGTTTCTGTGCACAATATGGCTTCAAGTCTTTTGAGACTTCATTATGAATCAAACCGTGAAGGTCTCGGGGTAGAATAGGCCTTCAGCAACCCATGCTTGCCATAAAAGGCAAACGGGATCGGGTGGTCAGGATCGCTGACTTGGTTAACATATGTCATTGGTTCCCAATTGCGTAGATCGATGCTCATGTTGTTGATCACTAGATTATTTACAGACCGCAGCCATATAGCTGGAATACTGCTGAGTGAGGTGTAAAACTAAACTCACTGACTCACTCACTATGAATCAGTCTGTTGACCTAAGTATTCTGTTCATATGCAGTTCCTAAATTTACTTTATGTGACCAAGAAATTATTACATTTATGTGTCTCTGAATTTGACCTGTCTTATGATGTTAATGTCATCTGCAGGTTGTCATTATGGGTTATTGAACTCGGTGCTTTCTTTATTCCTCGACAATTTTGGCTGCAGTATTTCAGTCAAAGGCTCTTTAGCCTTAACGCTTAAGGATCCTTGATTTTCATAATTCACTTTGATCTCTGTATACAATGGAGTCTTCACAAGGCAATGATGCAAATGATATTGCCAATGCCCAGCACAAAGAGCCAACTAATAAGCTTTGGGGAAGGGTAAAAAGATCCATAATCAGAAATATTATAGACAGGAAAAGTTATTAATGATTATGAAAAACTGTGTTTTTGATAAGATTTACAAGAACTTTTGTCGGGACCCTAAATTCAGGATGCTGTTTCTTTAGTAACCCATGCTTAAACAATTAACAAGTCAGCACACACCATTCGTGGGAACTATATACATTGAAACTTAGGGGGCATTCTTACTCAAATTAAGCTCTCCTATATTTATTGATAATCAGCTTATGTTCAGTTGGCAATCAGAAGTCTGTATGTTTTATATTGATAGCAAGCTCAACTCAGCTTTAACCACAAAATCCATTTAGTTGGCTCGTGGAACCAACAAATTCCAACCTGTCATCCTCATGATGCATGCATCATATCTCTCTACCCCTGTGCTGAGATGGACCTTTTCAAGTTGTTCCACTTCATCTTTCAACAACTGTAGCTGCACTAAATGGCACACCATGATCGTTACTGCAAGGTTTCCTTTTGTTTCAGGAATATTGTTCTTGTTCACAGGTTCCTTACAAAGAACTCTACTCACACATTCGTCCTGTCACTAGTTGTGTCATTGCTCTGCTACTGTATTTCCCTACTGTCTGGAGCAACTAAGAAGCACCTTATCAACCTATGAGGTTAATATTGCAGCGGGGGATCGTTACACTAACTACAGAATCACGCCTGTTCTCCTTAGGATTCACTGGCTCCCTGTCCAGTCAGATGCCTCTCTACATATCGGATCTGATCTTACACATAAGCACAAACTCATCCTTCCAAAGTCAAAACCCTGCTCCACGTTCCCAAGTTAAACCATTCCTACTAGGGAGAGAACATTTGCATATCCAACCAGAAAAGCCTGGAAATCTTTGCACAGTGCCTGATTAACTGAATTATTGTCAGTGTAAAAGATCCGACTCGAAACTTTCCTGTTCAGATATGCCATCTCTGTGAAGCTTCTCACATCTAATCTCAAATGTGCGGATAGAGCATGTATTCTACTTTGATTCAGCATGTTACAAGGGGACTATATTATTATTTCACAAATACGTGACAGTTATTCAATGCCATACAGCTACTGACCTTTCCTGGCAGTTTGTAAATAATCAAGTCTGGACTAGCAAACCAGAAACTCAACATGAGCAATGATCCCCATCATCTAGCATAGCTCTGGGGCTCTCAAAGTGAGTTATTCACTGCCATACAGCTACTGACCTTTCCTGGCAGTTTGAAAATAATCAAGTTTGGACTAGAAAACCAGAAACTCAACATAAGCAATGATCGCCATGATCTCGCATAGCTCTGGGGCTCTCGAAGCAATATTCCAGCTTTGTGACACAGGACCGCCAACCGGACTAACATGGAACCATTAGGGGCAATGAACGTGTCATAACGAGCGAATGTTTAAACTAGACTACCAACCACCATGTCATGAAACTAAAGCGCAAATCCAATGTGGTTATGAAAGATGGGACTAGTCATAAGAAAAAGAAATGTTTCCTGATTTTTTCTAGACACACAAAGCTAAGCATAGCATGTTACGTTTTCGCATTTTTCTTCAAAAGGCAAATAGCCTTCAATAAATGTTTATATCTTGATCAACAAATTAGGACCATGTGTGTATGCCAAAAAGTTCACTTTGTCATCACAAAACTCAACATGTCAAAATAACAGATCATGTTGTGTATTTTGTTCTCAAAACTATACCAATATATCCCATAAAAACAGTGTCATCCTTGTGCATGAGGCTTGGGAAAAAGGAACTTATCATGGATAGTTGATAGTATTGAGGACTTCTAATGAAGACCTTATAGAGTGATGACAGCCCACATGCTGAGATTACTGCAGATGCCAGTACTTGTGGGGTATCGTGTTAAAAAACCTGGGGAGTATGTGACAGAATGTATTTTGCATCAGTAATCATTAGATATCAAGCATTAGCTCTGATAATGGTACAACAGACAGATAGAGGCTGCAGTTGTCTCCCTTGCACAACAATTCACAACCTTGGAACTCCTTATAAACTGACAGGTTTTGCCTTGGAAAGAATTCAGTCACTTCTAAACATGCTTAATCTTTCAGAAACGAATCATTATTGCTCCTTGTGTACGTCAACAAGGATAATGAAAATCACAAAATATAACTGATTATTGTCCACAACTGATCTGATAATACTATGATAATCAGATTTGTTAAAAAAATCTATTTCATGTTTAGAAAGTTGACCATATTAAACAAGGCTGAGGAGTGTTCCAATTGGTGAATTACCTGCAATGGAAACAACCGTGGCCGCAGCCATTAATTACAGCTTTCATACTAAGTACTGTCTGCAGTCTGGAATAGAAAACAAACTCTCATCTTTAGTTCATCACATATGGAAGTGTTTATTTGAGAATCCATATATATTTATCTCACACAAAATAATTTACAGTTTTAATTTTATAATTAATCATCTCACATTAATCAATGACAATTAATACACTCATCAACTTTAAATCACATTTTACCATTTATATTTATAGGTGTGCATTCGAGTCATAAAAGAAGGGGAAAGGGAGACGATGAAGACGGGAGAAAAGGAAGGGAGTTAAGTTGAGACGAAGAGCAGGTGAAGAGGATTGAGAGAAAAGAAGAAATAGTTAGCTTTTCACTATGTTTTTAATTCGGCACTGCAGTGAAATGCAGTGCATTATATAATACTAACTCTTTCATCAAATTTCTTGCAAATGATATGTGATGACTTCAAAAGCATGTGACTTCTTAGCTGATGAGTGGAACATTACTTTTTAGAATCAAAACAGAATAAAAACATGAGCTGATACAAGAGTATGTGAATCTTGAATCATATATTGTCAGGTATAACACAACGATTCATCAGTGCACTAGTAAACCATGACAGCCCTGTTATGGAATGTATTGCACTAGGGTTGCAAGGCTTTTTCAGCTTTGATAGTAAACTACAAGATATTTGATAACAAACAACTATGCAGCTAGCATATGTATGAGTTACACAAAATATGGAGGCTATTCTTTGTATTTTAGTTCACTTCTATTACCTTTCAAAAGCTGTTTGTGTGTACTGCATAAATATGGTTATAAACCCATAATGCTAAATTGTTTAAAAAATAAGATTCCTTCATCCAAACATGTCTCATTTGGTATTTGAAGTCAAATCACAAGAACTATATTATGACAGTGTTGGTCTATTCAGCAGCATCAACTTTTGCATATTGTTTTGGGTACCTTTTCCAGTCAAAAATATACAATACACGATAAATACAGCACTATGTTGAACTCTCCATGGACATAGTGATTCAATGAAGTAAGACCCAATCACATCATTTCTAGAGTCAATAACAGGACCCTCCAAACACCATAAAAATCAACTGAGTATTCTTTGTATTCTAAAACGTGAATGTTGTCTCCTTCCATGTACACCAATATTGACCAAACGTGAGCACCTCCTATTAAAGACCCCACAAGAAATTTAGCAAACTTCCCAAACAGTTCTAACCCACACAACCTGTAAAATGACTTTAAATAATTATGAAATCAGTTTGCAACCTTATACACTGATATCCTACTCACTCAGACAATTCAGCTATCGTTATCCCTAAAAGTTCTCACCCAAAATGGTATGTCTTTATTAGTGAAGTCTAACTATAGTAAATAGACTGGAAATAAGGAAGTCCTTAAGTGGTTGTATCATTTTAAAACAGTTTTAAGCCAGTATGAGTTACACACCTAAATGGTGGTATCATTTGAAATTACAACTCCCTTAAAACAGTTTTAAGCCACAATACAAGTTACACACCTTTGATTAGCAACTGGCACGGTTTCTGTCCGACAACAATGACATCATACACACTTTGTGTTTCATGCTGCAGCATAAACTGACGAGAAACCTTTTGAGGATAATTGCATTACTTACTTCACATTTGCCAACAAGAGAATCAAAAGTCTAATATAGTTTTTTTCACAGCCATTTGACGGATTTTATGAAGTGGTACTGAATGGTACTACTTGGCATATGGTTGGGAAACTAATAACATACACTATATACTGAGAGCTGCCTACCTGCAAAAGTTCATATTATTTACTGACCACTGAAAATCCTGGTAACCAAGACACTTTTATTATAATCTTCATTTTCTATTGTCACAAGGTAAAACACCAATGTCGATCCAACTGTTAACTTGAGGTAGGGATTGCATAAGAAACCATTTCAATGCTTAATATCAATTATCACTACTGTATCATGGCTGATTCTCCACTGAATACCTTTTCAAATGACGTTGAAATTCACCCCCAAAAGAGGGTCTGGTTCATGGTTGCACAAACCGATACAACACACTATACAGGCAGGCAAAAACAGACTAAAATACTCTATCATAAAGTATTGAGTGCCAGTGAAAATATATGGATTTTTCATTTGGACAAAAATAAGGATTCTACAAAAACCAATCAAAACTTTTGATCTTTGAACATACATCATGTATTTATGCTTGGATTTTGGTTTCAAGAGAAGAATCAGAAAAATATACCTTTTTCATAGTCTCTTGAATCAAAGTTTATGACCCACAATGTTTTAAAACTGGGTCTTGAGACAACAAAAACGACATGGAAACTCCAAAACTGGTTCCCAAGAAATGACTGCCAAACACATGTAATGCTTGATAGCTTCATTCAAATTGTGCTTAATGTTATAATGATGCATGACCAACACAAATGGACTTGTTGAACCCTGATTCTTAGATTTCCCAGATTCATAGGACACAAAGGCTGTTACGATTCACTTGTTCAGTGAATCTAACTTAAGCACTTCATGAATTCAATTCGTTTTCATGGTCACCAGAACCAAACATTAAGAAATATTTAAGATTTTTGTTGAGGAAGTGTGCTTAACTTGAACCCTGATGTCCTTTTCCTCAGTGAGATAAGCGAGAATGGCCCTACAGCTGCACAAGTTAAGTTTGCCAAAGTTACACATGGTACTGTCGACTGTAACTAGTACAAACCAAAATTGAGTGGCAAGAGATAAATGGTTATTGTTGGGACAACTTTACACTGTCAACATGGGCGTTCCATATTGCGCATCAATCACTTAACTACAATCATGTATTTGTGAATAATTATTCGTATTCATTACCCAATATTCATATTCATATTTGCCACATAGTGTATTCGTTGCAGCCCTATAGGACACCAGGTAAAACTACATGTGCAACTGTCATGCTTCCATACAAGAAAATAGCAGTATCTTTCAAATTTCCATGCCCTCATCTGCCCAGGGACTAGAATTTTAACCTGGTTCTGAGGTTGTATTTCTGTTTGCTACCTGCTCCCTGACCAGACTTTCTCCTGAGTTTGCTACCAAGACTTATTCGCTTCTTTGTGACCTTAACTTTCTCTTCCTTGACCTTAACCTCCTTTACTTTCTCCTCCTTATCTTTCCTAAATTTTCTACGGAAAAATGAATTCTCTTTCTCTTTTTTCTTAACAACTACTGCCCCATCCTTCGGGCCATCTTTGGTAGGAGTTGTCTTAAGTCGGAGGAGGCTAGTCTTAGTGTGGCGTGCCATCAGTTTCTGGATGGGCGTCACCATGACCCTGAGAACACGGTTCTGGTCCTGTTTGATGACATAGTCTGGTAGCATTGACCTAGACCTTGGGGATAGAGAACCCTCGGAGAAATCGTCGAGGGAGTCTTCGTAACTGTATTGGGGGTGGGGAGGAACAAGCTGTACTGGAGCCAGACTGCTACCTTGTATCTGACTGTTTTCATCCACCAGAGTGGTGATTCGCTCATTCTTGCGCTGTAGTCGAAGCTCGCTGTCTTCCATGGCTTGTTTGCTCTCTTCTAGAGCTTGCTGCAACTTCTCTATGATGTCAGCCTACAAACATGGGCACAATGCTTTATAGTTTTGAAAAGATGTATTATTATGTGGAGAATCTCACATGGGTGTTCTGACGTCCAAGTTTATCAACACAAGTCAAAAAACGTTTCAGTCTCTGAGGACTGTGAGTGACAAGTTCTTATCAAACTGTTTATCGAATTCAAAGTGTTCTGCTGAATACATAATGTGTTTGTGTTGCTTATTAAGGGAGCAATACATAGAAGATAGGACCTGTAAAATAATGAACACTTCAACAGTGACTTATCTCTGAAGCCAATATTTGCTACAAACATGCATTGCTGGTAGAAATTATCAGAGAATTCTCCATCAACTAAAGGGTCTTGTCTTGTAGTCTTGTAGCAATCTACTGAATGTAAGTATTTTCTCTTAAAATAGGCATGCCTCTTCAAGACTGAAAAAGACTGAACATGGCTCTATTTATTGAGCACTATCACAGCAGGGAACACTAGAAATTTACTTCACACACTGCACCCATGTTGGAAATTGAACCCAAATTTTCAGTGCAATGAGCAGACTTTTTAAGCATTAGGCTACTCCAGCCCTAAAATATAAGACCTTTAGAAATATTTATCTTGACCAAATGTAATTTTCTGAATAAAATTGATATATTATCCTTATCCTGGCCCATGCTCAATTGCTTATCTCCTCTTCCCTTGCGAAGGTAGTGGAATACCTGAAATCCCTTGAAGTTCCCTTCAATTAAGAAGCAGACGTAAAATACACTCACTCACGTGTAGCCTCCCCTTCCAGGGATTTCAGGTATTCCACTACCTTCGCCAGAGAAGAGGAGATAAGCAATTAAGCATGAGTCAGGAAAATGAAAAATTGAATGTCTTTTCTCCCAAACTGTCATCTAAGAGACAGTTTGAAATCCTACAGTCAACTCGGATCTGGTTACCTGCTGACTTATCTTGTCCTCATCCTCAGCCAAAGCCGTCTTCAGCTTGGCAATCTCAGCCTCCTTCTGCTGAAATGTCTCGCCAGCCTCTGTCAGCATCTCGTTCAGCTCTGTTATCTCATGCTCCTGTAATGTACACAAATAAAACAGAATCAGATCTACAGCTTGTTCAGCTTGGCAATCTCGGCCTCCTTCTGCTGAAACGTCTTGCCAGCCTCTGTCAGCATCTCGTTCAGCTCTGTTATCTCATGCTCCTGTAATGTACACAAATAAAACAGAATCAGATCTACAGCTTGTTCAGCTTGGCAATCTCAGCCTCCTTCTGCTGAAACGTCTCGCCAGCCTCTGTCAGCATCTCGTTCAGCTCTGTTATCTCATGCTCCTGTAATGTACACAAATAAAACAGAATCAGATCTACAGCTTGTTCAGCTTGGCAATCTCAGCCTCCTTCTGCTGAAACGTCTCGCCAGCCTCTGTCAGCATCTCGTTCAGCTCTGTTATCTCATGCTCCTGTAATGTACACAAATAAAACAGAATCAGATCTACAGCTTGTTCAGCTTGACCGGATCAAGTGAAAACTAATGCACTGAGTGACCCTGTCACAACCAGTTGGGATTATTATTTACAATATTGCCAATATGTCTGAACAGCCAAGGCAAGGTTTCTGTCGGGTGTCTCAGTGTTGGGAAATCGTCGGCAATGTCCTTTCTTTCTTTAAAAATGGTTTAATGTTTCTGATAGACACATGCTTCAGATGAATCCAACATTAATAACATTCTCTGCTCCCTTAATGAAGTTAACTGACCTCACGAGTCATGCATATGCTGAGTAGCAAAAGTCATTTTCTGGCAACTTTGTACAGATTGGCAAAAAGAAAAGACACCCATCCTGACAAAACATCTATTAAGCACTAATTTCTATGAACTCTTTTACCCCATTCAACAACTTAAGCACACTACAGCAGACAGAAACAAAGAGCATTGTCTACTTATACTTCCCTGCACCATGTCAAATATACAAAAGCAAGACAGTACATTTTAAAATTTTATGGCAAATTAAATACTACTTACAATGAAATTGAAGAAGATTAGATATGATCCATCGAGAGCCTTACAAACAGCTGATCAACAACTGTTGGTCATCCCAAGAAAAACGAAAAGCCTTTGGCTTCCGTCTTATTTCTATGAAATGTTCCTTAAAAACATTCCCCTTCACAAAATACTACAGAAATTAACAAATATATCCTCAAAAGTTTTCAAACATTTTACGTATAAATGTAGCTTTCCAATCACCAGTATATGTAGTTCTTTGAGCATACTTTCGCATGGAATCCAGCACATTATATGTGCAGACCCATGCCAGTTATATTTGGACACTTGACGTGATTTCCATTTATTACACGTTAATTTGGTGCAGTAAATATCCAAGTGAAATTTGGCACAATTGTGAGGAATCATCTTACCTACAATCACATAATTTCTCTTGCCTATTTTTGGAATGGTAACATTTCATTAAACACTTGTACAGTGCCATGAAGGTGGCAGTCTACAGGATTGTGGAAACATACGTAAGGTGATAAGTGTGAAGTATCAGTTCAATAGTGGTCGGAAATTTGAACTGAAATTGTGTGCACAGAACGGAGATGAATTCACATTTGCCTGTCAAAGTTTATGAAGTTCCATCTTAAACTCCCTTCATGACAATTATTTATGCCACACTAAAATAAATTGTAAGCATTCAAGTGCCTGAATAAACCTGGTACGAGTTCGTACACATATTATTGTTACGAGTTATTCCCTGCTACAGTACCTGTTTCTTCTGGATCTCCTTTGCTGCCTGCAACTGTTGACTGAGAGTCTCCAGGAGAACTGATTGTCCAACATCTGAGCTTGATGCCAATGCCTGACAACACAAACATTAGTGAGTTGGGGTCATGCCATTCTTAGCAATATTCTAGCAACATCACAATGGTCTGCACTTAGCCTGCTTTCAATATAGATCGATAATCTTTAACTAAATATCTATCGAATATAATAAACATCAGAGACTTTGAGCAATAATGCTGAAAATATCTGAAGGAAATACATTTCACATGACTGGTGAGTGGGGACATGTTTTTGTAACTATTCTTAACAAACTTATGTCCTGAACATAATTTTGATGCAGCCCATGACTAAAGTATTATTTCTTCTAACACAAAAGTTAACAATCACTATTACCGATAACACAATGTTCAAACAGGTAATCATCAATAATCTTTCCTGTTGACAATTTTTGTATTTACAATTATTAATAATTTTATTCATCCCTAGGTTTCACATACTATACCCATCTGAGGCATCAAACCTGGGCTTTCTGGGAGATAAGCAGTGCACTATTACCCCACCTCCCCTTATTGCATTCTTATACATTACTAGAACTATACTATTGTTTATTAAATTTTGAACCATTTGAGTGGAATTCCTAAAGTAGGTAAATCTCAAAATGTGTTAAATGTGAAAGCAATCACAAGAGGTTTGTTAGGACCACAAGATCTGCAAAATTTCAGATTTCAGCCAAACTTACAAAAAAATGGATCAGAACTTACCAGATATGTTCATATGAATTACAAAGAATTGAGAAAGTCCTTGTCACTCAGTTAACAACAATAATTAATCTGAGACATCAGAAGATGAAATTTGCAGATGACTAGATCGCTTGTATTCTTACATGTCTGCAAATGTTAAAACATGAATGTAAATGCTCTGCAAAACATTTCAAGCTGGTAGTTGAGAACTTTGTCATTTTAGTTGTTGACAAACATCTCCCTGTTCTACCTGTTTTAGTTGGTCCTGCAACTCTTCAATGGTTCCCTTGGCAACATCTAAATCTTTCTGAAGAGAGTACTCCACACTTTCACGCTTGCTCTGTAACATAAAACATCACATGAGTGAGTGACTGAGTGAGTGAGAGTTACTGGGTGAGAGAGAGAGCAAGCGAATCACGGGATGTGTTAGTTGGAGAAAGATTATGAACATCAGTAAAGTAAAACCTGACGAGTGGATCTATAAAGATTATTAGTGACAGCACTGCTCCATTGCAACAAAAAATAAAGTCTGACAAAGCAGTTGATTGATTGCCGTTAATGAAAAGAAACAGGCATTGTTTGTAAGATTCCATTTCATTTTAACCAAAATCCATTAATGACCCAACTCTTGATTACATAGCTGTTTTCTAGCTTTGTTAATGATGTCAGTGGTTCATTTGGTACCAGACAATGGCTTGATTGGTCGATCAGGTACAATGACATGCCTCCACAAGTCGCCAAGCCTCATCACCAAACGGATTTGGTTGTCTCTTACTGACTAAATCCCCACAAGTTTATAGACTCAAATACTGAGTCCAACAACAGCATCCCCCTAACCCTGTAGTACCTGTCTCAGCTGCTTCTGTAGTGCCGTGACAGTTTCCTTGGTGATATCTAACTCATTCTGTACTGTCTGCAGTTGACTGACTGCCTTTGACTGAAAACAAAGCCATTGTCATCATCATCATCATCATCATCATCATCATCATCATCATCATCATCGTATTTGTTGTGCACTATTTTCCACCCGTTGTACGTTGTGGTTGCTCAAAGCACAGACTTAACAGTTCACTACACTTTGTAGAGTGAAGTCAAATTCACTTGTGTGAAGGGATCTATGTGAATACTTCGATGTTACCCTATTTTTTCACAAATTGACTGTAGTGTATTGTAGACTTGAATCCCAGAGAAATCCCGGCCCCAGTCGTCCAACATTATCCTGTGAGGAGGAGATCGTGACTTCCATGCAGAATACCTACCTTCTCTGCCTTGATGTCCTGGATGAGCCTGGTCTTGTCAGCCAAGGCGAACTCACAGGCAGTTCTCTCCTTCGTCACACCTTCCTGGGACTTGCTTACTTTCAGCACATCATTCCTCAGGCGGTTTATCTCACTCTTCAGCTGTTTCACTTCCTCCTCCTTCTCCTGAAAAATGAAAGACTTTTGTCGTGCTCAACAAAGCGATCTCAGCTCTCTGGCTGTCAAGACTAGCATACAACATTTGTAGTGATGCAATCACTCGTAAGGGAGTTCGGTTTTGCACTTTAGCAAGATTCAAGCAAATGGAGGACACTAGAAAGAGGCTTCATACATTGTACCGATGAGGGGATTCTAACCTAGGGCTTTGGTGTGACGAGCACGAGGCTACACCACTGTCTCTTGTGGAACTGGAATTACCAAGTCATGGTGTAAGCTTGAGTGTTGCCAATATAAGGTTTGATGGGGCGCAAACACAGGTTTTCAATTATTTGTGTTGGTCAGATTTTCCATTAAATGAATTATGGTGAGTGCTATTTTCTTAACTTCAGTCATGCCACCATGGCACATCAAAAATATTTCACATGTGCGCTAAATCAATCCCTGATGTGCAAATTCAACATACCTTCTTGGTCACATTCTGTCCCCAAAAATATTAGCCAAAGACAAGATTTTTCTAAGCACTCTCCTCGAACTAAGATAGCTAATGTTAATGTATGGCACTTACAACCATCTTAACATGAGGATAGTTTCAAAATTCTTGGTCAAGGTCCATCCTTTCATGATACTGATTATGTTTTGCTTAAATCATTGACTTCATGATACACTTCTGTTATAACACAGTAAACTGTGACAGTTAATGTTTGGTGCTATTCAACTACTGACCTTGACCTTGACCTGCTCTGCATGCAGTAACATGCTGGACACCCATTCATCTTCATCATCCATCATCTTGTCTTGTCGAGGCCGTTTACTCGGTGGTTGGTGCGCCATCAGGATCTTCACCCTCTGCTCTACCATCTCCTCAGCCATGATGTCTTTCTCCCGGATGCGTTCACTAGAAGGTACAAAATCAGGTTTCCATATCAGTGTTCATTTTCTTATCCTATCTCATGCTATGAACTTTGTTGTCAATTTTCAACAGAGGACTGGAAACAACCTCAAACACCAACCTGTCTGAAACTGAAAGTCTCACCCCAACATGCTCTAATTGCTGATACCCCTTTTCTAACTATATAAATGAAGATATACTGAAAAGCAAAAGAACCAATGCTTGAGATTATGTAGATGTCCAATGGCTTGTTGTTGATCTCTCTCCCATTTGTCCCTTTTCTCCCCACTTGCCTCTGTGACCATCTGTAGTTTTTCTCTTACAATGAGTCACCAATCAGCTCGCATGTACCAACTTCTGAGGCATGTTGTCTTTCTTTATCTGCCTACCGTATGCAGATATTGTTTATTTACAAGTTTGTTTACATCAACACACCTACACGGCTTTATGAGTTGACATTCACTATTTGCCTACCTGTAGTCTTTCACTATTTGCCTACCTGTAGTCTTTCACTATTTGCCTACCTGTAGTCTTTCACTATTTGCCTACCTGTAGTCATTCACTATGTGATTACCTGTAGTCATTCACTATGTGATTACCTGTAGTCATTCTCTATCTGCACAAGCTGAGTCATCATCTCCTTGCACACTTCCTCGCGTATCTTGGCCTCGTGCCTGATCTTGTTGTTCTTCTCATTCTGCAGGTCCTGCTGCAGATGCTCTATGATATTCAACAGCTCCTGGGGTGAGTAGGGAATACAAAGTTAGACTTGGTGTGTTTCTGCTGCCACAAATTTCTACACAACACTTGCAAAACTGCAAAATCTTGGTGTCACTTAGAGAGATCAGAACAGATCAGATAAAATATTTAGAGACATTTAAGCAATTTAGGAACATACATGAGACATTGGTAATTAATGAAATGTATACCGCCAAAATGATCATTATTTCTGGTATATTATTGGGTATGTTTTAGATCACCAGTAAATAGTGGGTAAATGTGTACACTGATGTATACTGATTGCGATTTTCGGTTATGTTTATTGGACAAATACACGATGCCTACCAAAAACAAGTAAGAGATGAAATGGTAAATAATCTGGTTAAGTGATGTTGAATTGCAAATTTCATGTCATCAACAGAAGTCATTTTCTCTTGTTTCTTCACACAAAACGATGATGTTTTCTTACCACCATCAAAATGTAACCCTCTGATGTGCAAACTTTTTCTACAGACTCCCTTCTTGGGTCCAGACGATCATATACACTAATACAGTATTTCCCAGGGCTTAAAAAAGCCATAACTCCTAAACATCTGCTTCAAAAGGCTGCACTCAAGTTATCAAACTTTACAACACTGAACTCTCTGTACATTAAGCAACACAGTGACATCAGCAAGTAAAGCAAAACCATTAGCGATGTTTTATACATATTTCATTTCAACGTATTGCCAGAATTTATGCAAAAATCATAATAAACATTGTCACTAAGCTGACAGAATCCCCTGCCACAAATGATATGTAGTTTAAGATGAAATGGTTGTAGTTTAAGATGAAGTTAAATGTCAACAACAAATGACCAGTCAATCTCTCTTGATATCTTGCACTGTAGACATGAATGTCTCAGTGCATGAAACATGCCACAGTAGTAATAAAGAAATTGCCTATTGAAAAACATTCAAGGGAAGTCTTGAAAGTCTATGAAGAAGATCCAGTGAACCATTCGTGAGATATCTTGCCAAGCATCTTAACATGCAGCTTAACATGCTGAAATTGCCAAAGTGTCACTGTGACCTTAAAATTATGTCGAGATCACCCAAATCAATTGGGTCCTGCGCCTTCCCTAAATGAACCTTCTTGTCGAAGATGAAGAAAATCTAACGAATGGTTCTTGAGATATCTTGCTGACAAGCGTGATCCCCTTGTGACTTTGAAATGAAGGTCAAGGTCACCAAACTTGACTGGGACCTTTCTTTTCTTAAAATAAACCTAGGTACCAAATATGAAAATAATCTTGTCAACAATTCTGAAGATATTTCAAGTTGCACATACAGATGGAAGTACAGAGCCTAATACTGCCTTTCCAGTTTTGCGCTAAATACAAAGTAGGGGATGAACAGTTAAATACAGTTGGCTTTTTGATACCTTAAAGGAAAATATTTTTGCCTCATAACTAAAGTATATAATGAAAACAGATGTAAATATCCTATTGTTTTTCTGTCGTCATCTCTGACTGTGATGGTCCTCAGTCCAGGTCTACATCTAACATGACGTGACCAGGAGGCCAGGGTTTTCTGCACGCTGGGACATGGTCTCAGCACTTTGTGAGCAAGGATGTATCATCATGGGATATCACAGGCGTATCAGTGAAACAAGACACAAACAATACTACTATTTTAGTAGGCATGAGTATCTTATGACTAAATTCATAGTTTCACAGCAAAAAGATTTGTCCTTCATCAACTTTTGTGGAACATCTCATAGCAAAGGAAGGGCAGTTTTCATTACAGAATTGATATCCTGCTATGAACTAATATTACTCAATGTATGTTTTCTTTATCATCAGCAATTCTACAGATTTCTTCACATTCTTACAACAACATCATAGTAATGTCGCAGTAAATTATCAGCAGTAGGTATGTTTTATTTCAGTTGTGACACAATGTATGTGTTTCACCAGTCTTGAATCCCAATAAGCTATGTCACATAGGGACACATGGTGTAAATATCTCATTGATGTATATATTTCATTTCCCTTTGGTTGAAATAACCGTAAAGTTGCGAGAGTACTCTGGCACAGAGGCAATGTAAAGCCAATTGCCCCCATACTTTTTCCAATGTACTGACCGATTTTCTTCATCGGTATATAAACAGCATAATTAACACTGGAAAGTCATCTGGACACTGGTACAGAGGGATATACAAATCTTCTTGCCCAACAGAAACAATTACTGGACAGGGGCATGCAGTGACATCTTCCTGCAACAGGCTTGAACAGCACTAGGTTCCTAATCAAAATAAGCATCTAATCTGATCCACAGTGAGACAACCGTAATTCTACCATGGCTATGTGAAATGCTTGAATTTGATTGGTCAAACAATAAAATCAGACGATATCAATCTTGATTGAAAATGCGTCTGACTTCATGGCGCTTTACTGCACAAGTATTCAACACTGCCGCACTACTTCAGCTTCCAACATGGCTAATATCAACAAAACAGACACAACGTAGATGCTTACAAAGCATCAATTCTGCATAACATTCATCTTACTTCCCAACACAATATGTTTATCTCCTAAATATCCAGAAAATATTCCTCATACTTACATCAACTTGACTCATGCTAGTGTCCAGCTCATCATCATCATCCATGCCCTCTGTCACCTCCAAGGTGTTCAAGGAGCTGTACTTCAACATTGTGCCTGCACAGAACCATTTACACTGTCACAATACTGGGATTTTAAACCAGGACCTACAAGTCAAATTTGACTGCAGACAAATCAGGATGAATGTTACATTGTTCACCTTTTAAAAAGTTCTCATTTATATGTCAGAGTTTTCAGTGAGTGTGTGAGTTTTATGCTGCTTTCAGCAATATTCCAGCAACATCATGGCAGAGGACACCAGAAATGAGCTTCACACATTGTACCCATGAGGGGAATTGAACCTGGCTCTAAGTGACTATATGAAACTTACTAAAAATAGTTAAGTCTGGTTTGCATTGTTAGGAGCGAAATCCACACAATCAGTAAAGCTGTAACAATTCGGTTCAATTCATTGAAATTTGAATCTCACACCTTCCTTTCAATTTGATTGTTGTCGCTGGGCTAATTATCAAATATGAATCATCACCAAGTTGATAATGGATTTCTCGCCCCCAAAACCTGACTCCCAGGAGTTCTGATGTTTTTACTTGTATGCAGAATCAAATCGAAAATGGTCTAATATAAAAAATCAAACCCATCAAGGTCTGGATGAATTCTTGCAGCCCTAACTGTCTGGGTACACTGACAAGCAGTAACCAGGTCACCAAGCACGACCAGTCAAAATCAATCCTCATCAATAGTCAGCCAGGATCCAACATGGCGTGTACATTGGTTAGTGGTTCTCTGATCATATCATGCAAGATCTGTACCTGGTGAAGCCCACTGGATGGAAGGTCTCATGCCAGCTGGCTCCTTCTTTGCCTGCACTCGCGGAACTTTAGGTTTGGGATCTGGCTTTTGTACAACAACAACCTGAAGTGAAACAATATTCTGTTTGAAGGAAGCACAGGTACCTTTTACATCTTTACATACACTTTGCAGTGATCTTAAACAAAATCTAAACAAACACTAAAGATGTTAAAAAGTTATCAACCAATTATGTCACCTAGTCAACTGAAAAATTTGTTAGCCTCTTGTTTTCCTGAGTCAAGGGAGGAGTAGAGACATTTTTGTTTGTTCTTAAAACATATTTTTTTTCAGAAAAATATGATCTTAATTTCACTTTGGCTCAATTTTCAAACAGAAATAATTGTTTGCTAAATTCTGCAAAACAAACTGAAAAGGGGGTTGCCAAAAGTAAAAAGGACAAAACAGTTGTATTCTTTCAAAACCGAAAAACCCTTTAGGCTTATGTTCTCAAATTCTCATTTTCAAAAAATTATAACCGTTTCAATCACAGCGTTGTTAATTAACACACAAACCTGTTTGGCAATGGCAGAAAACTTGAACACATTGAGCGTTTCATCAAACATACTGGCACACTGGTTTACATTTACGATCATAGCGGCCTTGCCACGACCCGAGAAAAAGTTCTGAAAGAGTCTGGTGAGTTTACTATCTCGGAATGGCACCATACGTGGATTTTCTCTGGAAGAAACAAAAAGCATGGTACAGAATACCATTTACAAAGACTGTTATTCATACCAGTCCCATTCAATACTATTCTCAGTTTTTATCTGAATACATTTTCTGGAAGTATGTGAGCAACTGTGAGCAATATCATGACTCTTAAACAATATTAATAAAAAAATTGAAGCACTTCCCAGCATTTTCCACAAACATCAAGAAAGAGTGAATTTAGTTTTACGCCACACTGAACAATATTCCAGCTGTACTGTGACAGTCTTTAAATAATCAAGTTTGGACCAGACAATCCAGTGACCAACAGCATGAGTACTGATCTATTCAAATGGGATATGATGGCATGTGTTTACCAAGTCATCAAGTCTGACTAGCCAATCCCGTTAGCTGCCGTTTATGACAAACATGGGGTACTAAAGGTCAATTCTAACCTGCATCTTCACGGGTCACAAACATCATGAAAGTTGAAAATTATTTATCAATATTATGCAACTGATATAGTAACATGTCTCATTTGATCATATTGAATGAAAAAGCATGGAAAAATAAAGCCTTTCCCCTATGCTTCAAGAGCATCATTCAGGCCCAACACAGAAACATGTTATTGTTTCATCTAGCAAATGGCTGTTCATAATCTGCAGTCAACTCATACAACTTGGATTGTATACACCAACCCACTCAAGTACCTATGCATGAACTTGATGTATTCACTGATACCAAGGACCAGGGTGAATGGATACAGCTTCAGGCCACGGTTAGCAATATCACGAGAGGGGAAATAGGCTCACCCATGTGGGGAGCCAAACCCAGGTCTTTGTAACAATGCAGGACAACTTGAACCATATGTTACCCCACTAACCCTGCAGCTTCATGACCAGTAAGAACAAATTCAGCGTTCTCATGTTTGAAATAGTGCCTACTTGTGCGTCTGGTTGTATCGGAGCAGCTCAATACATCTCCCAAGTGTCATAAGTGACGTGTTGATGTTGCCAGCTTCCTTTAGTCTGTCCCCTCCAGAGTGTGTCTTGGACTGTCTCTCAGACCCCGCGAGGTCACACAGGGAGAGCCTGGATAATGCATATCCATAAAATATCAGAGGAGAGCAAGAACACTGCATTGTCATGTACAGAATGGTAAAAGAACTCTCAGTAGCCCTTCCTGAATTTTACTTGTCATGGACAATCAAATTTACATTAAATACAGACCTGCCTACCCCACTCACCTTCAAAGTGTAATCTTAGTGGCTTAAGGTGTATTTTTGGGTGTAAATGTGCACAGTCTCATTAGGAATATAATCTGGCTCCTTCCAGCATGTCTCCCAAATGCACAATATTAATGTCTGCACAGCTTTATGTACAACAACATACTTGGCTCCTTTAGTTGACCTGCTTATTCCGAGGATCATTTTTCCATTGTCGAATTTCTGGGCTTTGTCGGGAACAATTGGGATATATCGGTAGGAGTCATGTATGCATTGTTGATGGCATCGAAGGGCATATAATCATATTTAATGAGAACAAATCGCCAGGTGGGCATGTCCGTAATTTATACAAACAATGCTCATAAGCTCATGTGATTACTTTAATGTTTGTGCAATAGGAATCATTATCTACACGATTCATCAAGTTACAGAACTGTTCAGTGTTACACAGAGAAGACTTGTCCAACTCACATGCTGACTCGTGCTACGTGAGGCTTCTTGGTGTCCACAACTCGCAGAATCTTGATGTTAAATATACAATGACTGAAACAAATCATCACTCTGTGGGAAACTTGGACATTTCAAACTTCAATTTTATGAAAACAGCTATGCAAATTGTGATGAACAATTAAAATACTGTTCTGTTCTGATGAGGTTTGTTCGTCTTTGTTTTGTTATGCCTATTTGTTGACTTTTAGTGTTAAATATTGCACAATATTTGTATGCTTCACAAATCACATTTCACGATAGAATATTAATGCTCAGTTTTCATTGAAATATTCTGTATAGAGTTGTTCAAAGTTGTTATTGATTTTTGCAGCGGCCTGGTCATTCCATTGTTGCTTTAGTGCTATCCCATGGCTTCACATAAATACCTAAGAATAAGCATGCATCACTCCTGCTTGATAACGGTACAAGAATCTGAATCGAAACGTCACACACGCAAAAAAGAAGTCATCCACAAAAATGCCCTATTTGTACACCTCAGCTTCTAAAATGCCACTCAAACAAGCAACTTTGACTTACTAACGATTTTAAAAATGCTTATTCTTCAATACATAGACATTAATAAGCACTTTCAGTGCATCCAATGTATGCGATCTACCTGCCACTAGGTTGGAATGGTGGAATACATAATACGAGCATCACCTGAGGTACAGTGATTCAGAGCCAGCAAGGCCTTGAAAAACCTCAATGTCAAGGACTAAGTATTGTAACAAGTACCATCTTTTTAGGTCTTCTGACCATTCTGATATTCTGTCAACTGCACAACAAAGGCTGTCAATGGGTTTTGGAAACATCTCAGAAAAGAATCAAGATGCCAATTATACCTTCTTGATGAATTGTGATTAAGCTTGGTGCAAGCTGTTCTGAGATTCTTCTGACCAATGGTCAACAACTTGTAGGCCTCATCAGCGTTGGTCACGTTGATCTCCTTCAAACCTGCAACAACATGCCAGTGTTAGGCATAGTAGACTGTGTGGTACCAGTCAATGAGATAAAACTTTCGTCAGCTAGAATATCTAGAACACTACTGATTAATTTTCTAAGATGCTGCAATGAAGTACTTTATCAGACAATAATATGCTCTTTTTTCATTGCGTCACAATGCCTTGGCGGCCCCATTCCAGTCTACCCCTTCAGAATCAAACACTTCCTCACCACTTGCCAATTTACACTATAATTTTAATTTAAATTGAGTTTTTTTGTTCAATCATAAATGCCACAAGAAACATAAGAGAATCTTGCTGTTAAACTAAGCATGTGACTGGCTAAACATTAAGTGAATTCATATTCGAAATCCTTCATTAATGTTTGGTAACAAATAAAGGGATGTAACTCCAGAGTATGATTGACAAGGTTGTCATACAACCATTTTCATAATTTTTCTGATTTATATCAACAAAGAACAAAACCGCTAAAAAGTTGGCCTTTTTAAAAAATCGAACACTGTAACAATTTTTTAAATGCTTTTCGCATATCAGCATCAGTTTATTTCGACCCTTAGATTTTTCTCATACCTTTAATGTAAGGACTTCCATTTCCATCCTCGCTAAGTTTTAGCACCTGTCGTCTTGCATTTTTCTTCTTGGGAATTTGTTCAAGCAGATCAAAGATCTGTTCATTATAGATCTCTGCAAAACTGACCCACACAAGAAACTTGATCTGCCCCTGATCTTCCACATTGATGGCGGCCTCTTCCCTCACACGGTTCTCCAGCTCAGCAAACAGATCACCATCTACAGAGTCTGTGAGAAGGGAGAATATTGACATAAACATATTGCAGTCATCAGACAGTAATTCTTACCATCAAAAGTTTCATGAATGGTGGTTTACTTTCAAGGAAATCAGATTTACATGTCCACATAAAGGTGCAAGCGTAAATGTTCTCCATCGAACGGAAAATGCCTTTTGACTGAACAATACAGTCATGACTGTTTACATTTACCACTTTGTAACAAACTCAGGTGATTGTTCTTCCTGTGGACCCAAAAACCGAATTGGCAATTTCGATCAAAGTATGAAAACCTTTGTGGTGGTCTGTGACTGCCGATACATTGGAGCCCTCAGAGGCAGTTGTGGTGTTGCCCTGGGAGATGTCTGAGGCATCTTCTCCGAGCAGAGTCATCACATTACAGTCCTGTAGCAGGAGATTAGATCAGATCAACATTTGCATTGTAGCACATCAATATGTTTATCCCTTCTTCTACTGCTGTGGCAGACTATTGGCATCAATAAGAAATAAGAGATGTTAGTGCTATACATGCTGTGAAACATAGAAATGATGTACATGGTCTATACCTGTTGGTACAGTAAATCAAACAAATCACCTACACAGATTAAGAATGCCACAATTAGTATCACTTCTCCAAGACCTGCAGTGTCTTTGATGCATGTAACCACAGTAACCGCAAACATTTTACTTTTGAGGAAGGTGATAATACAGCCCCTCAAATCTGGGATTGTTCATAGATCCTGGAGCACCTTCAGCAGTAGGTATTGTGTCCCTTTTCTGCATTTATTAATTACCCAATACATTTCTATTTATAGACAATGTTTCTCTGAAGCAGTAAAATCAACTAAAGTAAAACCACACAAGTTCCATGAGTATGAGAGAAATGAGCTCACATCATCAGTTGACATGCGCAATGTCTTCTCTTTGATTCGCCGCTCCTTTTCCTCTTCCTCTGGGGTCAGTTTCCTCACGTCTGTGAACATCTTGGGCTTCAGGTCCATGCCTGGCCACTGTTTGCCGCTGATGCTGTTGAAGAGCACATCCAGCGCTCGTGGCAACAGTCCAGCATCATGAGGCTTGCCTTCAAACACACACGAGCACTCCAAGTGAACACACGATTATGTATCACTCACTGACATTAAATACTGTAAATCGTATATGTATTTAGTGTTCCCCGTAGGCGCATTTAGGAGGGCGCAGCGCCCTGCCCTTTGCCTTTGGCGCCCTGCCCTTTTTATCTTGCGCCCTGCCCTTTTTATATTGCGCCCTGCCCTTTTTCGCCTCAATCGCAGTCGTTTACTATGACGACTGTGTATTTTGAAGATCTGAAATGCTTTTTTTCAAATTCTACTCTTAAAATACCAACGGAGAAGAGTAAAAACGAACTTTAGAATTGAAATTATAAGACAATTTGACTTATTATACATTTCGTTTGTTGTTTTTTTCAATAATCCTCACCAGCATAACCCTTGGAGGCTATGAAGTGCCCTTTTCCATGAATTTACCCTGCCCTTCCTGAACCCTAGGGGGAACACTATGTATTGACAGGATGCAATTTTCGAGGAAAGTTTACAAAAGACCTGTTAGCGCAGTTGTTTTTTCTTGCATTTCAAACACTTGACTAATGGTATCCATCACAAAGTTTTCACAACCAATGGACATGAAACAATCAAAGCTAGCCACCATAATTGACTCATGGTTACTAAAACAGAGAAAGAGGTGGGATTATACTCATGTCAACGTGACAACACCTGTCCCGTATGCAGGATCAATGAATTAAGGAGTGTATACTATAGTATTTCCGATAATTAAACATAGAAATCATAAGATAGTGTTCGTTGTTCAGGGATTGGGAAAGAGGACTTTATCGATGGGACATTTTCAGGATTATTTGCAATTTTCTGAATTTAGAATGGGCCACTGCAAAAAATAAAACACTTCAAAGTTTTAATGGGCCATTTTTCATTCTAATGTGCAAAATGGCCCATGGCCCCTGCCTTTCCCAATCCATGGTTGATTATTTATTGCATGGTAGTACTTGAGTTTTTGTCATGACTCGACCAAGAATATTTTGCATGACATGATTAGTATCGCATGATCTTTTTTCATGTTATGCGAAAAAAATTAATCCCACACAAAAATAACTATGAGTATAGTACTCTGGCACTACACAAAACATGATAAACATGCCCAAATTGAGGTCTGAGTGCTCATTCATAGTTTTGGGAATCGGAAACCAAATCCACCCTCAATTATAGGAGGACTTGTGGTGAATGATTATCGATGGTAATCACCAATTTTAAGGGTTTTCCTGTGGGTTTATTCTAATATATGATTTTAATAACAAATAAGATCATGCAACGAAATGCATGCACGCAACAGCAACTATTTATCAGTATATGTCATTACGTTTGCAAAAGATGACGTCATACATAGGTTACAGGAATACTTACGAAACTATGAATACAGTGCATATAGATTCACCCTGTTGAACGCATGAATATTCATGGATATTTGTCAAACTGAGCTCTGATGTTTAGTTACTTCATTTAAGTTTGCTATACTAAAACAATAAAATTCTGTTTTGTTTTTACAACCGATAATTATTATTTTCAGGCAATATTTTTTATTTTCAGAACACCAGTAGCACTGAATCTGTAAATGTTTTAACCTTGTACAAAGACCAGGGGTTCAAAATTATTTTGAAAAGCCACCTGCCATAGGGCTAATTTAAGACTAATTTTCCACTTCCCTTGATTTTCATGACATAATGCGTGATGTTAATGTTTACTGGACTGTTTATCGAAGAGTGATAATTTCACTCTCTACTAGCTCTACTTTATTAGTATTGTGAACTTAAATAGCTTCATTATGAGCAGACATGAAATGAACTACTAAATTATTTGCAGTTTGGAACCATAAGTGAAAATTATCTAGCAGTCCACGCACAAGTAAGATACCATTATTTGATTGTCCAAAAGGACAACTGACTTGTCCCCGGCATCAGGCGATGGAATTTTTTAACCCCTGACAATGACCATCCAATCTAACATGATCTGAAGGAAGGATGTGTAGGTTCATGAGCTTGTTCATTCTTTTTCATAAGAAATCTTCCTTGTTGTACTTTTAATCATTTCCATGTCCATTTAAAAATTCTACGGCAGTTAAACATGTCAGCTTTCTGTAATAATTTGGCCTCATTGGCACCAATTCTTCTAATTAGGGTTAATGAGAATGAAAGGTGCATCAAATATACACAAAGTTTTCATTATTTGTGTCGCAAACTGATCTTATAAGTAGGTTTGGCCCAGATTAAAAGTATCATGCAGATTGGTATCATAAGAATAAATCCCAAATGGTGACTGATCAGGGTTTGCAAAATTCATTATTTTGCTGAAACAAGTGCACAAGGAAATATCAACAAAAACTGAATATTACATGCTGATTCTCAGACTTGAAGACTTATACTTGTGTTGACATTCTCTTGGACTTAGTCACAGCAGCAAAAGAAGCCAAAATCTTCCACTAAACAACAGGACCAGTAAGAGGACAATAATCAGTGGTCCTGTCTGTACTTCCCTGTCCAAAATACCATTTGTAGATTTAGGCCAGACCAATTTCATTTATTGTTTTATGGATCCGCCTGCCATATTTTTTCAAGAATCAGAAAAAAAATATTTTAAATTAATTTTCCCCGCTCAAAAAATAAACTCCTAATGTTTTCATTGGCTAAAACTGTAACCTCACAAGAACATACTTTTTAGGTTGTTTTTGACCCATATTCACTTCACAAATTGCCAAAAGTAAAATACTTTTGAGTACTTAGAAGGAATATTACTTTGATTGGAAATTTTATTTTTATTTATTCTCCGGCCAGCCTTGAGGTTTTCAGAGGACAAATATCAGTAAAACAAGAAATAAAACTGGTCTGGCCTTACTTCCAATACTAAATTCACTGACCACCAGGACCACAGTAACCTTACTTTTAAATAGTTCTGGTGAAGCTTCATAATCCTGGGACTATCAGAAATCATGTAACATTGCAGAGATAAAGCCTTTTAAGTGATCCTTGGGAATGTTGAAGTTTTCTTGAATTTTCATTTGAGAACTAGTGCCACAAACCTGCTTCATGACAGTTCTTTTTAGTGACGCTACTGTTGACCAAATTTCAGGAAAGATCATTGTGACATGACAGTAATGATGCCCTTATATCCTTGTTTAGTGAGTGAGTGAGTGAGTGAGTGAGTGAGTGAGTGAGTGAGTGAGTGAAAGTTTTATGACACACTGAGCAATATTCCAGCTATATGGCAGCAATCCAAGTCAGCAATCCTGATCACTCCATCTTGTTGGTTGCCTCTTAAAACAAGCATGGGTTACTGAAGATCAGTTCTAACCCGGATCTTCACAGGCCTCCTTGTTTAGTAGTGAATGTGAGATGTGATCATGAGACAGGACCAAAACTCCTTCCTTAATTTCAAACACAATAAATGCAAGTGCTCTTCAGCAACATATCCTACCTTGTATTGTGTATGTCTTGCCCGAGCTGGTGACACCATAGGTGAAAACAAGGCAGTTCTGGCCGTCAATAAAGTCTCTGGCCAGCCCAAGCATGGTTTCATCAAAGAATTCCTTCTGGGTTGTATCCTGGTTAAAGATCTTGGAAAAAGTGAACTTGTAATTGGTCTTCCCCAGCCCATGTGTATAGTTCTTGAAGGTGTGTGAATCTTTCGGTGCATATGCTACCACAGAATTCTCAGATTCCATCTTCAGACATTTCTGGAATATGAAAAAAGAAGTCCATCAGCCAATTTCTAATCCTTTGGAAAAAGAGATAACAAACATTTATAATATAACATTGAATGTGGACATTTGTTAGACAAACTTTGCATGACATTCCACGAAGTACAAAGCTCTAAACATACTGGTAGGGATGGTGGGGTAGCCTTGAGGTTAAAGCATTCCCTCATCATGCTGAGGACCTGGGTTCGATCCCCTACATGGGCACAATGTGGGAAGCCCGTCTAATTTTGTCCCCCTCTATGATAATGCTAAAATGGTGTAAAAATGAACTCACCAACTAAACCAACTCACCTGTTCAAAACTATGACAATAGTGATCAGTTATTATAGATTACATTTACGACTTAGTGGTGCCAATGGACATTTGATCCAAAACTGACTGCAGACTTGTACAATTTGTAGTCAAATATTTGTCTCTGAATAAATCACTACCATGGTCTGGAACTTTGAAAAATGCAAATACCAGTCAAATCCTGATTAGTCGAATCGCTGGGGACCAAGTTATAAATTCGACCTATCGATGTATTTGAGACATAGATATGTCTCTGAGAGTAGAAAAGAAAGATGATTCAGCAAATAGTCCCAAAATATAGCGCAACAAAAAATTAGGTGACACAGGCAATGAAAACAAATAGTATATAGATATGAACTCATTTGAATACTAGCACAGTGAAATACAAAATACTCATACCTCTTAAACTCCATGAACAAAATCTATCAGCAATCGACAGATATACAAGGTACTAACCTTTTGAACTCAGCTGCGCTGGTTTGTTAACTGGATCAGTTAGCTACAACTACTTCTCATTGACTGACTTTGGCTTATGCATACAAGAGTGCTGTTGTTTGAATCTCAAAAGACCAAATTTCCTTCTTGAGTCATTGTGTGTATTTATGTAATGAATTCGTGTAACCGGAAATCAAATGATGATTACTGTAACAGGGAATAGTAGGGATGCATAATATTCGAGACGCGGGATTCGACTGTATGCCGTAACCGCGGTAACTCGCCTGATCTTCGTCTCTGTCTTTTTCTTCCTCTGAGAATGGACGGACTCGTAAGTAGACTTTCATGTGGTCTGAGGCAGGGTCTGCAGACACTGTCTGACTTTTGGAAAAAGTATCCAACAGGTTCTTTTTGGCATCTTCAAAAATAATGTCCGATTCTCTTGTTGTTTCACCAACATTTTCTGGAGGACCCATGATCTCTGAAAACAGCCTTTTCTTCCCAGCCATCTTGGTGCCTAAAACAATATATTTCCTTAGCCATGATAAAATCCTACAAACTTTACCATGAGAAACACTAAGGATGATAAATGTCACATGTAAAATGTCTACTTCACCACATTGTCTATTTTGAATTTGTCTTCCCTGGCTTTCATCATAAGGTAATGTTTTGTTTGTGGGTGATGAAACATACAAGTCATGATAATATATGGTCACAGTATATACCATGATGTACCAGTGTCCATGTTGATGCAGAAACCTGCATTTTTCATGCAAAAAAAACAAAATACATCCTCCCCACAACAAATAATATTTTGAAGCCATGTTTTGCAAGCATAGATTCTGTCTACTTAATTTTAAAATTTTAAAAAGTACCTTAAAACAGCAACATAAAAAAAAATTATAAATTTTGAAATGATTCAGGATTGCAATGAATATTTCATGCACAAAAGATCTGGACTACATATTACTATTTTCGTTCCTGCACACTCGTACAAAACCTACCGCGAACACAGTGTACAGATTCACACAAGAAAAATCACATATAATAAATAATATGACTATTTCAGAGCAGTTTCCAGTGGATTGTTAATCATAATAATTTTTAAAATTCGGAAACTTATTAGCCTTCTTTCTAAAGCAATTAATCCTTGTAGCATATCATGTCAAATACACTGTACCAAAAGCTAAATAGTCATAGCAACCTCATTCATTCAAAAGCAGCAATCATCTCATCTGCAGCAATATGTCATTTTAAGAAATGAATTAAAACATGCAAAATGTTGAAACCTGTTTGATTGAACACATAGACAGAGACAATGTGACATCACTCCTAATCCATCAACCAACAACAACCAACAGTAATCATGGGCAGGAGAGAGCTGTAATATCTTGTAGACAATGTAAGATTAGATGCCGTTATCATGAACATTAGCAACAAGAACGATGATTAGAATCTGTCGTGTTTTTACTTGACACAGCACTTTGCCTCAAGGGGAATTACCCAAAAAGGTAACATGAATTATTTGTGGTCTACCAGTTTATTCTAAAGTGGAAATTTCAAAACTTAGAGCTTAAATAAATGTCTCCTCTGTCAGTGTCTGTAATCTATAGTTTGTTCTGTATTTGAGGGTCTCTCAGACTTGTGCTCTTAATTTTCAGAGGTCCTGGACAACAAAATGGGGCTTCCAGACATTTAAATATTATTACTAATGCAGTTATTGTATTGTGTTACAAATAATGTGTTTCATGATCATCACATATATTATTGCTGTAATTAAACTGCAAATGACACCATATCGCATCTTGTAACAAACTCAGCGATAAGCTATTAAATTTCACAAAAAGTATTTAGACGTTTTAAGCGTCCCGTGGATGAGCTAATAAAGTCTGTTGTGTTCATTCTCAATTTATATGCGTATAAGACACAGGAATTCGCGTCCTGTAAATCCCTGTATGTGAATCTCAATCAATCTAGAAACAGTCATTCAACATGTTCAAGTTTTGCTGATTTGACAAACTGCACTTGTAATATGTCCAGGGATGGACATTAGCATCAGACTGAAAGAGTGCAGTCAGTATGAAAAAAATCACAAAGACCAGACAAGTTTCTTACAACCCCAGGATAGGTAGATTCTAATATTTATCTGAGTATAACAAACCAAAAGCAGCTTTGGATAAGAATTGAACAACTGACTTGGATAATGCTTTCAAAACATCCTGTAATCAAACCCCATGAGCCAACCTCATTGTTCAAGGGAGTGCCCCTGTTATCAATATCATTTGTTACTTTGCTGTTAACATCTGAGTATAAGTAATATGGGGTTATTTTAGCTATACAAATGCGATAACCATACAACGTGAAAATCACTAAACTGATAAATGTTCTTTTTGCACCTGCGAAAAAACGCACTGAATATGTTGAATGACGGGGAAAAAATATGAAAAGCAAAAGTCAACAAGTCAAAGGTCTAAAATTTCACACTATGACAGAGTTTAGTAAGTTTCATAATTAATGTGATTTTTTAATTCTTAATTCTTGGTTTCATAATGTCTATAAATAAATACAATCAGAAAGTTTGCTGAGCTGACTGAATTTGGACAAAGTGCTGTCAGCAGTAGCATTGTCACTGTTTTCACATGGGGAATTGCAACAAAGAGACCAACATTACTGTACCGACGGAAACGAGTTTCAAGGGGGAAAAAACAAAACTAGTCAATGATAGCGATGCTGAAGCTTGCGTTCTACATCAATAACAAACATGAAAACATTCGAGTCGCCATACCTCGATTCATACACGTCACATGAATATAAATCCACACAACAGCCTCCATCGACTGTTGACAAATTGGGCCGAAAAGCAGCTACAATTTTACATTATCCCATCGTTTGGTTTTCTGTATCAGAATTATCTGAGTAAATTTACCTCTTTTTAGAAATCCAACAGTCAAACTTGAGAAAACATGTTGGCTTGATCACACACCAACTTCGCGCTTAGGCTTTTGAAATGGACCAATCACAGGATCAAAATATTGCAAGGGAGGTAATTCTCAGAAAGTGCTCTGGAAGATAACCGCTAAATGTGACATGGACAGTACAAGTTGGGCCTGCTCATGCAGTCATCTTGTAAAAAACCCCATCTACTTCTGTTAAACATAGATTTAGTTCACATTATGTATTTACATGCTCTTGATGATAGCAGGAAATTCTGTGCGGCAATTTATTTCGCAAGGAGGTAGAGAATGGGGCAACGGCTGCAGTTCCCTGGTTAGTACAAGTACAAGGCGAAGTAATAGTTCGACCGAGTTGCATAGGCGGATCCCAAGGGTGTATCGTGGTGGCGTGTGTATTGAATGCTCTCTCTCTCTCTCTCTCTCTCTCTCTCTCTCTCTCTCTCTCTCTCTCTCTCTCTCTCTCTCTCTCTCTCTCTCTCTCTCTCTCTCTCTCTCTCTCTCTCTCTCTCTCTCTCTCTCTCTCTCTCTCTCTCTCTCTCTCTCTCTCTCTCTCTCTCTCTCTCGATCGATCGATCGATCGATCGACCCTGCCCCCGAGTCGTATTATTAAATTTACACCGATCCCGTGTTTCATTACTCGTATCTCTTTGTACGATATTTGTTATGACGTGCACTGAAGTATTTCAGCTATATGTGAGAGGAAATCGTACCCGCCTTAGCGTGACGAATGAAAGCTGTTCCGCTAATGAACGCAAGGCTCTACATTGAAGCTACTTAATTCATCAAAAGATTCACTGTGTCAACCAGAATGTTGTAGTGAGGAACTTTGAATAAAGACTCAGGGGCGGTGGGGTGTTTAGAGCGTATTATAAACCTCATTACTATGCAATTCTACTGAAATGAAAATAAATGTGAGAACTATTTCGTTTGTTATTTGCTGGTATGTCGTATTCCACTAGTAAGTTCCGATGGCCAAACCAGCTATTGCCAGTCGAGGCAGGACGTCCGTAAGACCGGCAGAGCACGGAGCGAAATATTTATATGTCCATTTTGCATTGTACCCGTTGTGGAGCCAGGATACCTCTTCTGCTGGAAATGTGACTTCAATAATAATCTTCGTCGAAAATTACTTCCTATACATGCATTTTCTTTCTTTCACAGCTATTTGTGAGTGGGTGAGTTTAGTTTTACTCAGCAGTATTCCAGCCATATAGCGACGGTCTGTAAATAATCGAGTCTGGACTAGACAATCCAGTGATCAACAGCATGAGCATCGATCTGCACAAATGGGAACCAAGTTAGCAAGCCAGACCACCCGATCTCGTTAGTCGCCTCTTACGACAAACAGAGTCGCCTTTTATGGCAAGCATGGGTTGCTGAAGAACTACTCTACCCCGGACCTTCACGGGTCCCCAACTATTTCAAAGTTTGTAACATTTATGTCACGACGTAATACTCCTCTTTTTAACAATTTTGCTAAATTTGTGTTTCTAGCTTTCAAGATCCGCGAAGATCCGGATTTGAATTGCTCTTCACCAAACCATGCTTGTCGGAAGAGGCGACTGATGGAACCGGGTGGTCAGACTCGCTGACCTTGTCATCTTTGTGAAGATGCTCATGCTGTTTATCACTGGATTGTTTTGTTCAGACTTGACTATTTTCAGACCGTGGCCGTATAACTGGAATATTGCTGAGTGAGGCGTAAAACTAAACTAAACTTAATTACTAACTCATTCACGAAACACTAGTGCCGTAATTAACAAATAAGTGTCATTTTCTTCATCAACGAGTCATGTATATTATACCGGGTCCGTTGACCCCTCACTGTAATAAACATAGCTCCAGACAATCTACATTGACGAAAATATATCTAATATATATCCTTTTACGACAAGCAGGGGTTACTGAAGACCGATTCTAACCCGGATCTTCAAGAACGCTTTAACCACTGAGCTATCGCAAATGCGATACCATGGCAAGTAAATGAGGCTGACCACCCTTATACCGCTACACATCTCTCACCACAAGATCAGTTCTAGGCCGGATCTTCACGAGTTTCCGCGCCATGGGTCTAGTTTTATGCCGCTTTTAGATATATTCCACCAATATCACGGCGGGGGATAACAGAAATGGGTTTCACACATTCTACCCATATGGGAATTCCACCTCGGGTCGGTGAAGGGCGAACACTTTAACTACTAGACTACCCACTGACCCCATGACGCAGTCAGTCAGTTCCATCATTGTGTGTGAGCGTGCTTGCACGTATCAGTACGGGGTGTTTAAGCTACATTACTACATTACCCGGAAACTGCCGGGTACACTCATTTCTTAATCGGGAAAAATTAGGGATTTTCAAACCAATGGTATCCCAAATTAAGCTGACATAAAAAGCGGTGTGAAAGTAAACTCACTCACAGTTATGGGTTTGTGTAAAAATGACATAAAATATTCTAGAAAAATATATTTATTATTCATTGAGCGGATAATATTTAGGGGGTCAGAAAAGGACAACCGAACACACAGTGCAATTTAGGAGTGAACTTACATCTAATGTTTCGGTCTACTGGGGATAAATAAAGAGTAGACTGCTGGATCCGATAAAGTAGCAATCAAACGAGACACAATTCAGAGGCCAAATGTCTAATGAAATACAAATACTGATAAATGTTTCAAGTCCTCCATATTCACCCAATTCAAATGATAGCGATTCAGTGACCCTTTCAAGACTGAGACAGCTTCATTAATGTAGATCTAATTGCTTATCATCAGATAAATGTGGATTTCGGTGAAAAGATACAGACATAGTTGTCTTGAAAATAATGTTAGTAGTCAACTGATAACCAGTATCTTTAGTCGTAGATGTTGTCCTTAGCAAATGTTGGGCAGTATAGCCCTAGGCTTGATTGGGAGGGAGCAAATGAGACTCTAAGCTACAGAACTAAATTTTAAACTAAATAAACTTTTACTTCTACTAGAGGGAGCTAAATAATATAGCCGGTATGTTTGAAGATATAACAAGTATTTGCTTCATATCGCAGCATGTACTGGGCTCAAACAATGTGTGCATGGTGAGATTTTATACAACCATACAACACACAGTGTGTTATTTCCTGTGTAGATTCAAGACCAGACATTCAAAACATATATTATTTTATACATTAAAATATAAAGAAATATCTTTTTCACTCATTGAATGAGCTACTGGTGTTAATGTCTTGAGAAATGTGATAAGCCTTTAAAGGTCATGACAGATGTAGCAGCTACGAAGATGTTCGCAGTAGCTTTCATTTTGAACCTGATCTAAAATGTTTACTTAGCCAAGACTTTTCACGTGATGTCAATACGCTTATAGCTATACGTATCCCATAGTGAGGAATGTATCATGATACATATAGTATTGCTGCATCGGATGTTCTGCTTCAGTATGCTTCCGGCAGGTTCAAGACGCATGGTTTATTGCCGCATGATGCTGTAGCCAGCGTGGAGGAAATCAAGCTTCTCAACGGGGCCCTGCAACAACAGACATTCAGATTAATAATGATCCGGAACGAACATTCACTGTTGTCACTGTAATATGACAGAATGGCTTGATTAATAACAAGCCGTGACAGAATAACTCGGGTAATATGACAGAATGGCGTGATTAATGACACATGACAGAATGGAGTGATCCTTAACATGCCATGAACGGTAATATGACAGAAAGGAATCATCCTTAACTTGCCATGAAAGGTAATATGACAGAATGGCGTGATCCTTAACATGCCATGAAAGGTAATATGACAGAATGGCGTGATCCTCAACATGCCATGACAGAATATAACTCTGGCAATATGACAGAATGACTGACCCTTTACTTTGAATGATAGACAAATTTTCTGTAATATGATGACAGCATCGCGTGATGGTAACAAGCCAGGACATAATTACTATGGTAGTAAGGAAAGAACCGGAGGGCCCTTAAAATTGAGTAATTTTCGTCCTCTCTCGATTTTAGCCAGCGGGACCAAGTTTGTCTTGTGATGAATACATTCATAAGACTTTCATTTTTGAATCATTTGAATTGAACCCTGTTGGATAGCCACATCATACTCCTCTTGGCTACCACTCTCTCTGAAAGTAAGAAAATCACGTACTCTTTGGGTGAAGTCGCTGCCTACAATTCATCTTACGAACATGAAATAATCGAGTCTGGACCAGACAACCCAGTGATCAACAGCATGAACATCAATCTACTGAAGAAGTCAGAGAGATAGAAAGTAGGAGTTTGAAGCACCCGCAAAATCACAAGGAACTTTGGGAACGTACCTCTTCACAATAATCTGGGGGCTGGAAGACGGAAGGATCCTTGATACCGGCTGTCAGGTCGTTGAAGCCCACATTTGAGAAGAAAGTGACTACAGAGGAAAGGTTGTTAGTTACACTCGGTGTTGACCTTGAGTCATGTAATACACGCAAAGTCAATAAATTCAAACATTAAACATTCCACGGCCATACTTGTACACACATGGTTGTGCATGAAAATGAGTGTTGTTTCTATTTTAAAAATAAACATGGATTCCAATCATTTTGTCCGCTTTTATTTATGAATCAAAGGTTTATACCGTAAGTATGATGCACATGTTGAAACCTATCCTTGCAAAAGTACACGTGGTGTTTTATTAAATTCTTTGTGCATACAAGAATTCGTTGCTATTTTTATTCAGACTCGACTTACGTCCGCTCCTAGTCCCCCACATGTTCTCCACCACGGGAACACACCCATCTTGGGTGACGGTCACAACGGTAGTCACATCATCACCATTCTTCCTAGACTTCACTTGGTACCCCTGCACATCCAGCCTATTGTCACCCACACCGAAAGCATAAGGGCCCTGGTCTTCAGCATTGTCTGAAACAAAATGAATGTGAATACACCTAAATATGTAAAGAGAAACCTTTAGACGGACTGGACATTGCTGACGTTATAAACAACAATAAAAAATTGCGAGAAAATATAATAAAACTGATAAACCGGCCTTGTCATCCATATCTTGACCATGTTGAACACCAGTGGTTGCGAGAGTCCATTATACTATATGCTTAACGCTCTTGCAGAGGGTCTGTGAACATGTGGAGTCAAGAGTAGGGAAACCAATGTTTATTACAATGATCTGATACCTTCTGTGCCTTGCTCAATATTATCAAGGGTTGTCATACCTATTGCTGAATGGTACTGGTACTGCTACTGAGCTCAGACATCTTCATTGACATAGACGTTTTTAGAATTTGGCCAAGGACCATGCTAACACCTATGTTCCGAAACGAGCATATTTTAATTAATAAATAAATAAATAAATAAATAAATAAATAAATAAATAAATAAATAAATAAATAAATAAATAAATAAATAAATAAATAAATAAATAAATAAATAAATGCTTCATTGCTTCATTTTCACAAACTGGAGAAATCTAGACTTGCCACACATTCTAGACTTGCAAGGACTTTGTTGGATAAATACTGAACAACAAACGGGGCGCAAGTTTTAAAAAATGAAATCTGTTAAAAGTAAACGTTCGTTACAAGTTTCGAAAAAGGGAAATACTAATAAAAGTAAGCGGTCATGTTGATGCCTTCTATTTCAAAACTATGACAAAAAAATAAGAAAAAACAAAGTTACATTTCTTTTGTTGTTCTGTATGTTTGTTTCAGGGGATGTATTACATGGATACAGACGGGCCTAGAACTAGCTCAGGGACATCTTTTCCGCGTATTTCCCAGTGACCACGGGAACCAATGGCCCCAAACCACATGGCGATACACACATCATTCTACACTGACCTGGAACACACGCTCGTTGGAACTGGCCTCCCAGCTGGAAGGATGAGCAGATCCTCTGTGCAGGGAGGATGTAGTACCCCCGACCCTAGAAAAAACGCATGAAGGCTTGCAGATGTGAGTGAAAGTGAGAGTTGGTTATCGCCTTGCCACGTGGCACTATTGTTTCAGTAAGGTGATGCCTTGAGCTAAATGAAAAGTAAGCCGAAGAGATAACATCTGCCTTTTGCAGTTCATGTTCCAAAGTGCGATGGTAACAGTCATCTGAAATCATTATCATTTCCCTTGATCCTGGCACAACTAAGGGACGTAAGTCGTTGGTTTGTTATTTAATCCCGCACTGAGCAATATTCAACCTATATGGCGGCGGGTTGTACAAAATTATGTCTGGACCACATACTCGACAGCATAAGCATCGATCTTCACAGTGGGGGCATGATGACATTTGTAAACCTAGCCAGCGAGCCTGACTACCCGATCCCATTTGTTGCCTCTTAGGTCAAGCGTGGGTTGCTGAACACCAATGCTAGCCCGGATCTTCATGAGTCAGGACGTAAGACGTTAACTTACCGGGCCGTAGGTGAATGTATTGTACTTACCCATCAATAGATGAAAACATAATGTCGTGTCAGGAAGACAGGTTGGTTTTCATATTTTCAAGTTAAAAAGGTGGTTGCTGGTGTGAATTTCATTTCTTAGTCGTTCTTTTTTAAGGAACTCTGAGATAAATACATACCCAATCCTGATCCTTGCATCAAGAATGTGAGTGACTGTTTTTCCTTGCGTCAGATTTCCGAAGATCAGGTGTTTAGAATTAGAATAAGAGGAATGAGGAACTCGACTGGCGTTAATAAATTAACAGGAAAGCTCATTACACAAAATCAGAACTTAGTTATCCCAGAGAGTTTGAGAAGTTAGCGTAGTTAGAATAAATGAACTGCAGCAGGTTGTTATTTCCAATGCGTCAGTTGAGTTATCTCCCTTACCGCTTTATAGTCGTTGATGGACTTGAATTTTACGACCTGACCGTTGTCCGTATAGTTCCCGTATGTGGCTACCTTCTGATCGGCTGCGTTATACGATACTTGGAGGCGGGTCTGCAAAGATGGGATCTGGATGTTAGCGCTTGTACAATCAAGGAGCGTCTTAATTTTGGCGCAAAAAGACGAAAAGCACCAGACGAAAGAATTGATTCGCAAGAGCACACACCGCTTTTAAGCAATGAAGTTTTTGAAAGGCATTTGGAAGCTGAAGGCACGTAAATACATGACACGTCTTATGGATAACAAATTCTATTTATTTTCCACACGACGTTTCAGAGATAATTCTCGTTCCTTCATTAGTTGAATACTGAGTCAATACAAGGAGTGGATATGTGCGTGTGTGTGTGTGTATACAGACACTCACATATGCGCGCGCGCACACACACAAACACACACACACACACATATGTATATAGGTGTACAAAAATATCAACATAATTACGAGAAAGTGCAAAGATATAACAATATAATTACGAAGCACAAAAAACCCCAAAGAACAAAAGACAATGTATTATGATGACAAAACCAAATGCGGGGGTTGGGTGTGTTGATAGGAGCGGAATGTACAAAGATAACAATATAATTATGATAATGTTTCCTTGTACATTTACACTTTATACAATGTTCCAGCAATATCACGGCGGGGGACACGAGAAATGGGGTTCACACATTGTTCCCATGTGGGAAATCGAACCCGGTTCTCGGCGTGACGAACGAACCCTTTAACCACTAGGCTATCCCGGCGCCCAAGACTGAAATACACTATCGGGGTAATTTTGTTCGTTTCGGGGAGTATCGCGAGAAATACAAAACTTTCCTAAACACCCCAAAAGATAACAAGAGTCATCAGAAGACGACAAATCCCTGTTGTCTCAACAAATCATCCGACAGTTACTTTAAGTCCAACGTGATCTTTTTTATCGATGACCAAACTGTTTACATGGAAATAATGAAAAATATACATGCCAATAATCTGTAAATAGCAAAAGGTACCACCTCAAGATTTGCTTGATATATCGGCCAAGTCTTGCAACAAGATATTAAAAGGTTTCCGAGTTGTTCAAATCGTTCACATGGAAACCGAGAAAAATAAAAAGAAAAGCCGAAAAAAACGCAAATAGCGAAAGACATCATTTTCGAATCTGTCTCATGTATCTAATGAATTTGGTTGATAAATACTAAAGGGTTTCGAGTTGCGCATCGAGTTGCGCACCCCTCCCTTTGAGACTAAGTTAAGACGCTACTGTGGAGGTTCAGGCGCACGAGGCCCTCTTGAAGATAACTCATACAATGTAATTGTAAATTCCCTTCTCATGTAAACCTGAAGTGTGTTTTTTAAACTAAATAATAGATATGGCTTCTTTTCCCGCATTAACCGTATTTCAGGTTTTTGTTTGCTCCCGGTTCTACTTTTTGTAGATAAGACCTATCTTCCCGGTTCTACTTTTTGTAGGTAAGACCTATTTCCCGGTTCTATTTTTCGTAGGTAAGACCTATTTCCCGGTTCTACTTTTTGTAGGTAAGACCTTTCTTCCCGGTTCTAAGTCTTGTAAGACCTATTTCCCGGTTCTACGTTTTGTAAGTAAGACCTATTTCCCGGTTCTACGTTTTATAAGTAAGACCTTTTCCAAGGTTTTACTTTTCCCAAACTCTATATCATCAACAACGTTCAAATTCAGATGATCTTTGAGTGTTTGAAATCAGCTGAAATATATCGTCAATAATCAAATGGTTTCCCTAGCAAGAATAGAACCGCATTTGCCAGGTTCCAAACCAGACACTCTACCTCACGGCTACCGAGTCGACAAAGATGTCCTCGACTATCGGGTGGAGAGAAGTAAGACCTCGACCATCGAGTGGAGAGGAGTAAGACCTCGACCATCGGGTGGAGAGAAGTAAGACCTCGACCATTGGGTGGACAGAAGTAAGACCTCGAGCGCTATGCGCTTACTTCTCCTCACCCCACGGCCTCGAGTCTTATTTTCCCAGCCAAAACCGAGGAGTCTTGCATTATCCCACTCAGAAAAGTCACTGAAAATGATGGAATCAGACCTGTTTCATTGATTTAAAGTGGTCAGAATGCGCACGGGGCTGAGGGTAGCCTTATGGTTAAAGCGTACATATTGTGCCCATAAGTAGGAATCGAACCCGGGTCCTCGGCGTGACGAGCGGACGCCCCATCGACGTTGCAATAAAGAACATGACAAGAAACGTAACAATAATGAACAACTCACGGTTTTAAATGCCGGTTTTCCAGCCAAGAGGGATCCTCTTCTCTGAGCGAATTCACCATAAGTGAACTGATAGCCCTCCCATTTGTCTGGGGAACAGCAGATGCTACCAAGGGCAACGCTGGCAAAACAGGCCACTAAAACTGCTTGGAGAATCATGGCAAAAATTAGCTTCTGAAGAGGTTGATGGTTCTGGTCTGAGCCGATCGGGAGTTGTGACACTCCGACCAAACATGGGGCCGGCTTTTATTGATCGTCCACCCGGGTGTGTTCGTTTCTGATTGGCCGTATTTTTCCATTTTTCTAAGGGACTCACGCCCTCAGAAACGATTCACTGAACCCATCTCCGTATCAACCGAGCGTGGAGTGACATGGAACGATTTCAAAAGGGCATATCACTACGGATTATGCTTAACAACAAGGAGTTTATGTAACTCATATGGGGAGGGGGAGGGGGAGGGGAAGGGGGGTACTTATATAACTCGGAGGTGGAGGTAGTGTGGGGGGAGGTTGTATGTTTGTCAGTTTGGGTAAAAAGGGTAGGGTTGCGGGTGAGAAGAAGTAGACAGCCCTTTGAATTTCAGCTCAGCTCAGTCATGGGAAAATGTGAGGCATAATGTGAAACGTTCTTGTTTAGGGGCTAAAATATATAACGGGTTCAGAAAAGGGGCCTCAAAAATAGTCCAGTTAAGTTTCAAAAGTGAAATTTTAGTGATTACATTTTATGTGCACCATCATCTAGGATGGTTTAGTCTCCAATCGCCTACATCTCTATTCGTCTACGTCTCCAATCGCCAACAAAAACGAAGCTGAATAATTAGGATGAAAAAATGCACCCCATCTCTCATAATGAAACCACCTGACCAGGGTACTGGTGATCTTGATAGACTGCTACGAGAATATTTAGTGGACTGGGAAGATAAGTATATCCAACATGAATTCCATTATTTATTTCAATGAAAAACATTGGCGAATGAACGTTCCCCCTTTACAAATGGCCTAACATGCCAAAGTATAAGCAACTTTGTTTTCAAGTTGTTGTTTTTTATTTCCGAGAGATACATGGTAGCTTGGTCGCCGTGTGCAAAGACAAATTTACATGATTTGTATCTCACCTTTGACATGTATGGTGAAAGTTTGGTTTAACTTCTTTTCTGCTCGTAGTGTAAATATTCTTCTTATCTGTTAGGCAAATAATGTTTAGAGGGTTGTTATATTCCCCCTTAAACACAAATGATATTTTCATGTTAATTCAATTTGTCCTTCGCCCAATATCCCGAGCCATGAGACCAATTCGGGCCATGCAACCTTTACAAAACTACCGTCAAACAGTAAATGTCATACACACTCTCGTGTCTGTTTACACAATGGGCATAATGGTGATTCTTTATAGTAAGTCTTATGTAAATAGGTATTAGCTGTTAAAAGGTTTTTTAGAATTCTTGTATTGGAAATATTTACACTCTGTGCACATCTATTGGGCATTAAATGCACATATTAGAATCATTCTGCGGAAATCTTCCTAATATTTCTTCCCATTGAGGCATTAAATATATTATAACATCAATAAATAATTTCTCTTCTTTATTTGATCACAGACTATGAAGTGTCGTTTCAAGAGGCGAATAGAGAACATACCTCTGGGATGCCCACATGAAAATCGAATAAACAGGTGCTCGAAGATCCTAAACACCCTCCGTTGTCTGGTGAGCTGAAACTGGGGTACACTAACGATACCCTGATATGATCATGCACATCACGTTTTATGTCCACTACAGCTGTGGAACCTGCTCACACGCACGTGCAACAGGTCGAAAACAGCATTTTAGAGAGGGGATGCGGGGACAGTGTGTGTGCATATTACATTTTCACCCGTTTTCATAAGAGTTTCAAAGACCATTTACTACACTTTCGAACAAGATCTAACCTTACCTACGATCATTCCACAAGCCAGCAAGGCAGTCATTGAGGTCCTTCAGTATATGCCAGCCTTTAACACATAAATAAACGCCATAGATGTCAGTAAATGTGAACTCTGAACTAAGACGGAAGTTTTTAATTCTGTTATGCCATAATTTACGAAATTTTGCTCGACCACAGGTGAACTTTTCACGCAAGTCTGTCCAAGTCCATACCGGATAGGTTACGCCAGAGATTAACAGTTTCAGTCTTATGGCGGGGTGATCCCACCCATTTCAGCCCGTACTGACAGCTTCGAGATTTTCCGCCCAGCAACAAGGAATAAAGGGACCACTTTGTTCTGTACAGCGTTGATGCATGAATAATCCCTTGTGTCCCATGCAGCGGAACCATATGAAAGAATCTGTTGAACCAAGTTGTTATATAACGAAGTTATATCGCAAAGTTTCCGTCGCAAAAATCACAAAGACTCCACTGTAATCAAGTTCCCTACCAGTATAATATCAGCCCTCCATGACAAACAACGCAATGAATTTTCAAATTTAACTGACTTACTGAGAGAGTTCAAAGTAATAACACACAACCTAAACTAGTAAACGAAATACTAAACAACACTCGGGGTCAAGACGCCTACAGGTACAGTTCCTGTCCATGACGGTGTCGTTGGCAACGAACACGCCGACCATAATTGAAGGCAGCACTTTAAAACTCCAGGATGCGAAATCAAAAGTCTATCAATACAAGAACAACAACAAAAAAGTCTTTGAAACGTGAAAGTAAGTGACAAACCTCAGATTCTAAACTAAACACTCTAAAACAAAGCTATAAAATATAGACACGGCGACAACAAAATTTCAAACAGGTAACGTAAAAGTAAATTCCCATAACAAAAACAACCAAAAAAAACACAAAACAATCAAACAGAACACAAAACAATCAAACAGAACACAAAACAATCAAACAGAACACAAAACAATCAAACAGAACACTAAACGATGATTACGAACATCATGAACGTGCGCCATGAAGAAGTTTATGAGCCATAATGTTTCTTGCTATGAAGTGCAATTGACAAATTTAAACACATTTTACAAAAAAATGATGTTATATCTAGCGCACGTTCGTAATCATCGGCACGACTTCGATGTTCAGATGTAAACAATCTCCATGGTCATGACTCTCCTAGAGTGACTATCTTTTCCTAAAAACATAAGCTATTGCCACGACAACACCTCATACCTAAACGCATTCAACGCGGGTGGTCAAAGATGGATAAGTATAAAAATGTAATAGTAGGAACTAAAAACAAAACTCACCGAGACGGGTGCTTCTTCCAACGACGCTATGTTTTGCTGCGTGAGTTTCCGCTCGCGACCGAAAAATCTCCGAAGATGGCCGAGCGCGTTTCCAGTATTACCGACATTGCTTCCGATAGGGCCATTATTACCGCTCAGCTACCGATATCGCTGCAATTGTTTCGCAAGTGGGCTGCGTTTGTTTACATTTGAGATGCAATTCCTTCAAATTTGCTGTAATTCCTTCAGTTACTTAGAGGTGTGTGTGTGTGGGGGGGGGGTGGGTGGGGGGGGGGGGGGGGGGTTGGCTGTGTTTGGCAAATAATGTTTAGAGGGTTGTTATTTTCCCCCTTAAACGTAAATGATATTTACATGTTAATTCAATTTGTCCCTCGCTCAATATTCCGAGCCATGAGGACAATTAGGGTCATGCTACCTTTACAAAACTTTCCTTCAGGAAAGGCCAGCCTTTAACACATAAATAAAAGGTCGCAAATCCTACTCAGTACAAAGAAGCTTGCGATTCCACAAAACTTCTGACAACTATTAGCCTCAGTCAAGAAAAGGTCGTAAAATCATAAATAAGTGTTCATTGTCTCGATCTAGAGACTTCATGAGACTATGCATGACTAACATATATGTATTGCGTTGCTTCAGCATGCATCTGGTTTCTTAATGCATGCAACGTTGACATAATCTAAGCAGTCGTCATGATCATATCATGATCTAAAAAAATATGCGTGTAAAAACATGTCTTGTTTTGTTTTCAACACAAGAAGGCTAACGTCTTCGCCTATGCTCAGACAAGATGCTTTGGATTATTTCCACGTGCTATAACCAATGTTTTCATTCGCTAAGCAAGTATTTTCATACGGTATATGAATGACTCCAGCTACGGCACGTTTATTCCGTGCTGAAAATGTGTCCACGTGCAGTGTTTGTTGTTTTGGGACCCCTCCCGACCGATGTCATGATATCATGTGTTACGTCACCACAATAGCCTAATGGCCTCCCCGAGTAAGTCAAGACTCTTCCATGTCTTTCACGTGCACTTATCTACTTGCACTTCTGTCAGAGAGATACATTGTTCACGTTATCTACCCATTAGCAAAGAGATATGTTTGCCTTTTTCTTTTAACATATCAATAGCTTTACATACACAGCTACATTGTATTTCAGTCGTATGTCGGAAATTAAATACGATTTGTTTTCTCACAAGTGAACCCACCCAAGTTATGATGATTAAACTATTCGATAATGATTGATATTGTACAGTATAGACACGTGGTGGGTTCCTTTGTTTGTCACATTCAAAACAAATCTGCCAACAAGCTTAAACATACTTCTTATTCTTTACTACTCCTTTGCCTATACAATGCCAAAGTCTCCCTGGTAGTGTCTCTTATTCTCTTGGTCTGCGGCGATATTCATCCTAACCCAGGTCCAATTAATAGTCGTGAACTAAACATCATTCATTTAAATGTGCGTAGCCTTAAAGATAAAATTGACATACTTGAGGCAGAGTTTGGCTCATACGACGTCATATGTCTTACTGAAACATGGTTACATGCTGGTATCAGTAGTAATGATATTCTAATCCCTGGCTTTCATTCACCTCTCAGAAATGATATACAGAGTAGAGGCGGGGGAGTTGCAGTGTACGTTAAAAGTAAAATAAATGCCGAATATATGGAGAATTTAACTATATCCGGGCTTGAGGCGATATGGATAAAAATAAGATGTAGAAAAAGGAACTACCTAATAGGAACGTTTCATCGCGCAGACAAAACAGAAGCTTATTGGGATTTAATCGAAGATTCTATCAATAACGCGACTGATCTTAATATGGATGCAATTGTAGTTGGCGATTTTAATATTGATCTTTTTACAGATACAAGTCATAAAATCAACCAATTACAACTGCTATTTGGACTAACACAACTCATAACCGAACCTACAAGGATTACACCCAGTTCTAGTACATTAATCGATCTCATCTTCGTCTCAAGCGTTAGCACTCTACTAAAATCGGGTGTTTTAGATCCTGTGTGTAGCGATCATTGCCCTGTATATGTTACTATTAACGAGTCGATTGCACAATCGATCAATTACAAGAGAAAAATATATAATTAAACACTAGTTGATTTTGACGGGATTAAAAAGGCCCTATGTACTCTTCACTGGCATGCTATTTTCGCTTCTGAAAATATTAACCGTATCGCAGACGACTTTACAGGTACAATTCTTGACGTATGCGATAGTTATATTCCAAATAAAGTCGTTACGATAAGGCCCCGGGATGCCCCCTGGATGAGTAGTGAGGTACATAAATTGATTCGTAGACGCAATCGCCACCATAAAATCGCAAAAAGGCGTAACTCATCATCTGACTGGGCACTTTTTAGATCGAGTAGAAATAAAGTTATATCCGCGGTAAGAAATGCAAAGAGGAAGTACACGAATAAAATTGATGAAAAGATAAACAATGAACACGGTACAAAAACTTGGTGGCGTCTAGTTAAGAATTATGTAAAAAGTAAACATATCGCCAATATTAACGATTTTCCTTCGATAATCCATAACGACAAACTATACGATGACAGTGCTGAAACAGCAAACATTATGAATGATTTCTTTGCAGATCAGGCAAGAGTAGATGCTCCAAACAGGGATATTCCCGAAATTCACTCAGAGGTAGATAATCCATTATGTGACCTAACACTTAGCTCGCAAGAAATCTACGATATTCTCTTCTCTGTTGACACCACCAAAGCAACAGGCCCAGATGGTATTGGTAACAAATTCCTGAAAATGAATGCAAGAGAATTAGCAGTTCCCTTATGTGAAGTTTTTAATATATCATTAAAGAACAAAGTGTTTCCCGATATTTGGAAGGAGGCATTAGTTGTTCCTATTCACAAAAAAGGCAGTATAAATGAATATTGTAACTATCGACCAGTCGCACTAACAAGCTGTGTAGCAAAGCCTTTTGAACGATGCATTTTCAAACACGTATTTAATCAGTTTAGGGATAATGAAATACTTACAAACTTACAATCCGGTTTCGTGCCAGGTGATTCAACAGTAAATCAATTAACGTACCTGTATGACTTTATAGCGAGTGCAGTCGATAGAGGTAAGGAAATTAGGGCTGTATTTTGTGACGTGAGTAAGGCTTTTGACAAGGTCTGGCATAAGGGTATTATACACAACCTAAGACGTTATGGTATCGGGGGTAATTTGTTGAAATGGTTTGAGAGTTATCTAGACAACAGAGTTCAAAGAGTTGTTATAAATGGTTATACGTCTGACCAAAGATCACTCTTAGCCGGCGTTCCATAAGGCTCTGTCCTAGGACCCCTACTGTTTATAGTTTATGTCAACGACATTGTTGAAGGAATTAACAGCAATATCCGTCTCTTCGCAGATGACACATCACTTTATGCTATATAATAGACGATCCTGCCGAAACTGCTCTGTGTCTTAATAATGATCTTCGTAAAATTTCTGATTGGGCCGACAAATGGCAAGTTACGTTAAATCCCAATAAAACAGATTCTATACAATTCTCTCGTAAAGTTGCGGCCAAGTCCAAAACTAAATTTAACAATGAAGGGTTATAACATTAATGGTGTTAATAGCCATAAACATTTTGGACTTACTTTACAGCATGACTGCTCCTGGACAGACCATGTTAACTGCATCGCTAAAAAGGTCGCACCCATGGTAAACTTAGTTTTAAATATCGTGTCTCACGGAAAACTTTGCAAACAAAGTACATACAATTTATTTTGCCTAATTTCGACTACTGTTGTCACATCTGGGACAACTGTACCAAACAGCAAGCATTAACACTTGAAAAACTTAATCTTGATGCACTCAGAACTATTTGCGGTGCTGTTCGCGGTATGAGTCATGAGAAAATTTATGATGAGACAAATTTCCAACTACTATGTACTCGTAGACACATCCAAAAACTTACATTTTTCTATAAGATGGTTAATAATTTCACTCCAAAATATTTGAGCAATCTCGTCCCTCCTAAGGTATCTGACACAGCAAACTACAGTTTTCGAGTTCGTTTGAAGCTCCAAACTATCGATAGCAAAAGTGCAATTTATGCTAAGTCATTTCTCCCAGATACTGTAAGATTGTGGAATTCTTTGTCTACTGATCAAAGAGAATCGGCTACTCTGGGTAGTGTTAAGAAAAAAATAGTGTGTCATATAATAATCAAACCTACTTTAATTTAAACTCAGGATCAAGATTCTGTCAGATTATTCATTCACGGCTCAGGCTCGGTTGCAGTGATTTAAACGCACACAAATGTGAACGATTTTTATCTTCAAATCCGTCCTGTTCTTGTGGCTACACTTACGAGGATACAATTCACTATTTCTTTTCGTGCATAAATTACTCTGACATAAGACACAAATGCACTTCTATACCAAAGGATATGATATCAAATCAATACTATACGGCCACTTTAAAGGCTCTGCTAACGATAACCATGAATTATTAGAATCTATCCATTCTTTCATTGTACTCTCAGGCAGATTTATGTTGTAATAGTAAAATGAAATTGCACTTCCGACATTAATGATCTTAATGTTATAAGTGGCTATGTTATCACGTTTTGATTGTTACATTCACAGAAAGCTATTGTTTATTGTTTGATATTTGCATGCTTTTCTCCTCACGACTGCTTTATATAAGTTACTTGTATCCTGGAGCGGTATTAACATAAGCAATATATTGCTTGTTTACCAATCCAAATCCCCTTCTGGAAATAAATATGTTTAAACCATACATAAACACCATAGATGTCAGTAAATGTGAACTGTGAACTAAGAAGGAAGTTTTTAATTCTGTTATGCCATGATTTACGAAATTTTGCTCGACCACTGGTGCATTTTTCACACAAGTCCAAGTACCGGATAGGTTACGCCATAGTTTAACAGATTCTATCTTATGGCGGATGGTCCAACCCATTTCAGTCCGTACTGACAGCTTCGAGATTTTCCGCCCAGCTACAAGGAATAAAGGGACCACTTTGTTCTGTACAGCGTTGATGCATGAATAATCCCTTGTGTCCCATGCAGCGGAACCATATGAAAGAATCTGTTGAACCACGTTGTTATATAACGAAGTTATATCGCAAAGTTTCCGTCGCAAAAATCACAAAGACTCCACTGTAATCAAGCTCCCGGTCAGTGTAATATCAGCCCTCCATGACAAAAAACGCAATGAATTTTCAAATTTAACTGACTTACTGAGAGAGTTCAAAGTAATAACAAACAACCTAAACTAGTAAACGAAATACTAAACAGCATTCGGGGTCAAGACGCCTACAGGAACAGTTCCTGTCCATGACGGTGTCGTTGGCAACAAACACGCCGACCATAATTGAAGGCAGCACTTTAAAACTCCAGGATGCGAAATTAAAAGTCTATCAATACAAGAACAACAACAACAATCAAAAAGTCTTTGAAACGTGAAAGTAAGTGACAAACCTCAGATTCTAAACTAAAAACTCTAAAACAAAGCTATAAAATATAGACACGGCGACAACAAAATTTCAAACAGGTAACGTAAAAGTAAATTCCCATAAAAAAAACAACCAAACAAAAACACAAAACAATCAAACAGAACACTAAACGAGCAAATGCACACACTGCACCGAAACGGAAACAACCAGAAGGTATACCTCTTGACAGCACCCACTAAATATACTAGGCACATACTGTGCATATACTGTGCATACAAAAATTTTAAATCTTTATTTATCGAACCTGTGTAGACACATAAGGATTTTAACTCAGAGATTAGCGACATGTATCCAGCATACATGCATGTGCCACGTTCCGTGACGTCAGTGGTTTCGTCCCTCAGACGAGCAATACGTTGTTGCACGGGCATTCTGGGAAAGAGAAACAGAGCAAACGAATGCTACGCAAAAGTGTCACTTTGGAAAACTCAACTCTGTCTTTGCTATCGTTCAAAAAATTAAACTGCGATTGAAACGCATAGCATGCCAAGGTTAACGCCTTCACAACGTCATGGGGCCATTGGGATGGTCCGTGGGGGAATAACTCAACGACTAGTGGCTGCACATTTCCGCTGCCACCGGAACACCATTTCTGCTCTGGTGAAATGCTACCAGAACACAAATGACGTCATCGATTGACCATGTTCTGGACGTCCATGTGTAATAAAGCCAAGACAGGACAGATGTGTAATAGGCTGAAATAAAAGCATTTATATTAACTTCGCGTGTTGCGTTATTTTTATCAAAATAGATATATATCTGTGTTGTTTTGGATCAACAGACGATGTTCATTGTGTTCAAATTGAGTAGTTGTCAGCAAGCAGTATTTTAGGTGTTTAATGCAGGACACTGATTGTTTTAGATCATTCCATTACAGGGTCATAGGGCAAGCAGCTTATTCTATCTTTCTGTCAAAATGCGTGTATTTGTTGCTCGCATTATTTTTTAAACGCATTTCAGTCTACTTTTTCAACGTGATAATAACTGAAGACAATTAAAGTGACGATTCAAAATGTTATTCTTGCTGACATGAGCACTTACACAGCAATAAATAACATTCAAATTCAAATACCAGTTAGCGGTAAACGTTCGATGGCGAACCTGTTTATGTAACGACGAACACATTATCAACTTTCACTTCCTGGCACACCTACCTCTGTAAAGAGGGGCGCATCAATTAATTGGCACATCTCAGGCAGTGTGTTTGAAGGCGCATTAATTTATTGACGCGATAATTTCATGATTTACAGTATGTGATTTGTAATGATCACCTGGTTGATTGGGATTGGCTCATTTCAAATCACGGACCATCTGCCATTTTCACTTATACAGCACTTGTCATCCACCCCTGTGCTCATCACTTGTCACCCTCACCCCAGTACTCATCACTTGTCACCCCCACTCCTGTGATCATCACTTGTCACCCAAACGCCAGTGCTCATCACTTGTCACCCAAACGCCAGTGCTCATTACTTGTCACCCCACCCCAGTGTTCATCACTTGTCACCCTCACCCCAGTGCTCATCACTTGTCACCTCACCCCAGTGCTCATCACTTGTCAACCTCACCCCAGTGCTCATCACTTGTCACCCCCACCCCAGTGATCATTACTTATCACCCTCACCCCAGTGCTCATCACTTGTCACCCACCCCAGTGTTCATCACTTGTCAACCTCACCCCAGTGCTCATCACTTGTCACCCCCACCCCAGTGATCATCACTTGTAACCCTCACCCCAGTGCTCATCACTTGTCACCCTCACCCCGGTGCACATCACTTGTCACCCGTCACACTCTACTTACAAGGTTAGTAATTATGGTACATTTTTGCTATATGCTTTTATTTATGCACACCTAAGTATCCTAAGTAAACGTTTTTAGTGAACTATTTATGATAGTGTAATTAGCAAATGTATGAATACTCTCATGCAGGAACGTGTGTATGATTGATGATTTTATATAACTTTGAATTACAAGCGTGATTGGATCATGCTTATTAATATAAATCGCATAAAGAGGTAAACCTTTCCTGGTAATTATGTGAATTGTATAGGGTAATTGTTGTGTCTGAACTATTCTCAGTCACGTGACATATGTATATATTTCGTGAGTTATAATTTCTTGGCTCAGATATCCCAATCCTGTAGTATCGACGGGTGGATTGCCTGTTTACAACACTCCCGTGCCACCCACAGGGTACGCATGTTATAGCCTGTTTCATGATTCATGCATAAATGATGTATTCGCTTTTAGTTGCATATATTGGATTATTTTCTTGCAATATGTGCTTGATAACATGACGACATATTAGAATTTGATAAACTCACTCGTAAGAAACATATTTGTATATCTACTTTCAATGACATGAGCATATGATGTATGCATTATCAGAAATAGTAATGTACCCGTAAACCTATGCTTACTGATAGTATGCAATGTGATGTAATATGTATGTTTATATTTTAACCTCTGAATGAATTTGTATGTATGATGACACTATTGTTATGGAGTGTCCACTGATATCAACTGATATCTACCGACCAGGGAATAAACGAGTTCACTTCACACCCGTAGCCTTTTATTCTTATTATCGTAGAGGGTAAATGCCAGGCCGCAACAGATGGAAAAGGGTAACCCATCTTCGTCACAGGTTACAGACTGCAGTGATGACTGCCCACACCATCCCAGGACAGTTCGACGATGGTTACGTCATCACGGGATCAGACCACGACGTCCTGCCATACGACCTATCCCAACAACGTCATCGACAAGCTCGACGAATGTGGTGCCGAAATCATGTCTGCACACCCTTGTTTTGGTGGAGAATGTTTTGTTTTACAGATGAGTCCAGATTTAACGCTTCCAACAGTGGTGGACGTCAACGTGCCTGTAGACGCGTGGGAGAACGTTGTGCACAGACCTGTGCCTTGGAGAGGAATCGCTTTGGTGGTGGCGGTGGTGATTCCGTGGCGATTTGGGGTGGAATAACAGCACGCCAAAGAACTCCTTTTGTGATTGTTCAGGGCAACCTGACTGGTGTGGGCTACAGGGATCAGATTCTTCGACCTGTGGCAATTCCTTTCCTGCAACGTCATGGCCCTGGGTTAACATTCTAACAGGACAATGTCCGCACTCATACGGTACAAATACAAAATCACTTGCTGACATCTCTATAAATGAAACCCCACCATTAAAACTACTCATTTCGACCTTAATTAACTTAAATCGACCTTTTTGTCAACAGTGCTCAATTCTCAGCCGCAAACGAAATTTCAACCAATCAGAGCGGCGCGTCTCCGTGACGTAGTTGTAGGTATACAAATGAGGGTTTGTGCAGTATTCATCTACATTTCAGATTTCAGGGGTTAAACTATTTCGTTTACGGGTTTGTACAAACCTGAAATCGCGAAAGCTGTTGTGAAAAAATGAAAGCTATATGTTTTCACAATCTACCATCAATTGGTTTTGTCTCCTGCTTTGCCTAGTTTTCAAGTTACAACCCTTGTTTTCATAGAGGGTTCTCTCAAAATCACTTGGTGTCGCTAGGTTGTAATCCGTGGTAGGTGGTATAAACCTACACGTTATTTGTCATCGTTCACTTGATGCTCAGTTAATGAATTTATAACAAGTATAATTAGTGGTAAGGCCATTTAGATTACCCGACAAAGGTCCCCATTTGGCGTTTCTTGTGTCTGGATCGATCAAAGAATTAACCGATAACACGCTGATTGATTAATTAGCTTTATGCGAATTTAAATGGGGGATTTGTCAAAAGGGAGTGTTTATGTACGTACTTTTACTAATCTATACTGAATAAACTCTGTCGTGTCTGTGTCTATGTAAAAACAACACCCTTCTTTCAAAGGATTGACCGCCAATACATTGATTGATTGCTCATTATTGGCTAACTAAATACCCTTTTTAAAAGAATGACGCACATTATGCAATTAGTTGCCAGGTGTGCTATCTTGGGTGACCAATGAAACTATACAGCTATGTGAAAAACCTGAAACGATATATCACGTTTTCGTATGTTAAACTGTTAAAAGACACATCACTTGGGAAATCTGCAGATGAATTATATATCACTCGTTTTTGTGGATATTGATTTTCTAACTTGAAGAAAACAAACCATAATCGGATTAATTCAAATGGATTTGACTTCACGATTTTCAAAAATGGCGGCGCCCTGTCTTGGGATGAATGCTATTTAAGTGTGTTTTCACCGACTTACAAAATCAAAATTACTTTCTACTGGTAGTAAAATATGTATTTTATTGATGGACAATAGGATTTTGCATGACACTGCTCATAACATAACAATTTCACTCTCAGAGGTGAGGTGGAGATCAATATAATATTGCTTGCAATATAAATGTCACTTCGACCCCCACCTTGCTTCCTTGGAAGAAGTCCTTATGTTAAAAGTTGTGTCATGATTCAAATGCATATTTTACTACCAGAAAAAAAGTAGTTTTGTTTTTGTAACGTGATGAGAACAAATCATAATCTCAATAATTCTAACGGATTTTAACCCGTGACTTCACGATTTTCAAAAATGGTGGCGGCCTGTCTGAGGATGAATGCTATTTAAATTTGTTTTCACCGAGTTACAAAATCAAAATTATTCCTCTACCACATTTGGAAAATATCATCATCGTCGTCGTCATCATCATCATCTAGTAGATATTGCTGGGATATCTAAATTCGCTCACTCTTCGTCAAGGATAGCTGATATGTCTAAGCAATATAGATGTCTTAATAAGTAGGAATCTGCCAAAGTGTGTGGCGTGTGGATTGTGGTGTGTAGTGTGTGGTGTATGGCCTTGGGGGGTCGAGGGGTGGGGCACTGCGAGTGATATGTGGGGTGACGGGTATGAAAGATCGTCTATACCCGGAATATCCAGCGAGTACCCGATGTCTATGAGTCCAACCGTGCACTGCTTCATTGAGGCCTTTTGTGTCCTCAAAGGGACATATGATGAACACGCTTGTTTGCACTTCGGGGTCAGGGAAGCACGACTAATACAGAAGCTGCAAAAGAGGACAACGAGTTCATCTAGAGGTAGAAACGCACACAAGACAACAGCAGCAGATTCAAGAATGCCACAGTTTTTGGGTGTTTGATATAATACACAGACATATATTTTTCACTTGTTGAATAAAATGGACATATGAGAGGTAGATTATATTCGTCTTCTGCGGTATTCATATTACAAAATCTACAGTATCTATATTTTCTCTAGAGATATTTGTGTACCTTCCTGTTTCCACAAAGAGACCATAGGATGAACGTGTTAGCCTTTCAGCTGTATCCTAATTTTCTTTACATTTATAGCCTGAAAGTAAGCTTCAGTTGTAACAGTGGATGTTAGTTGTTTGAAATAAAAACGGTTACATGGCAAACTCAGAGCTCGAAGCTAATCTTGCAGAAAAATGTCTTTCCTTTGAAGAACAATTTACATGTTGATCAAACCAAATATAGATCATTCCACAAGCCAGCAAGGCAGTCATTGAGGTCCTTCAGTATATGCCAGCCTTTAACACATAAATAAACGCCATAGATGTCAGTAAATGTGAACTGTGAACTAAGACGGAAGTTTTTAATTCTGTTATGCCATAATTTACGAAATTTTGCTCGACCACTGGTGAACGTTTCACGCAAATCTGTCCAAGTCTATACCGGATAGGTTACGCCAGAGATTAACAGATTCAGTCTTATGGCGGGGTGATCCCACCCATTTCAGCCCGTACTGACAGCTTCGAGATTTTCCGCCCAGCAACAAGGAATGAAGGGGCCGCTTTGTTCTGTACAACGTTGATGCATGAATAATCCCTTGTGTCCCATACAGCGGAATCATATGACAGAATCTGTAACAGCTGAACAAAGCTGTTACATAACGAAGCTATATCGCAAAGCTTCCGTCCCAAAAATCACAAATACTTCACTGTAATCAAGCTCCCTGCCAGTGTAATATCAGCCCTCCATGACAAACAACGCGATGAATTTTCAAATTTAACTGACTCACTCAGAGAGCTCAAAGTAATAACACACAGAGCACCCCATGAACAACCTAAACTAGTAAACGAAATACTAAACAGTACTCGGGGTCAAGACGCCTACAGGAACTGTTCCTGCCCTTGACGGTGTCGTTAACAACGAACACGCCGACCATAATTGAAGGCAGCACTTTAAAACTCCAAGATGCGAAATCAAAAGTCTATCAATACAAGAACAACAATAAAAAAGTCTTTGAAACGTGAAAGTAAGTGACAAACCTCAGATTCTAAACTAAAAACTCTAAGACAAAGCTATAAAATATAGACAGGGCGATAACAAAATTTTAAACAGGTAACGTAAAAATCATTTCTGCACTGGTGAGACGCTACCAGAACACAAATGACGTCGTCGATTGACCACGTTCTGGACGTCCATGTGTAATAAAGCCAAGACAGGACAGATGTGTAATAGGCTGAAATAAAAGCATTTATATTAACTTCGCGTGTTGCGTTATTTTTATCAAAATAGATATATATCTGTGTTGTTTTGGATCAATAGACGATGTTCATTGTGTTCAAATTGAGTAGTTGTCAGCAAGCAGTATTTTAGGTGTTTAATGCAGGTCACTGATTGTTTTAGATCATTCCATTACAGGGTCATAGGGCAAGCAGCTTATTCTATCTTTCTGTCAATTATGTGATTTGTAATGATCACCTGGTTGATTGGGATTGGCTCATTTCAAATCAAGGGCCATCAGCCATTTTCACTTATACAGCAGTTGTCACCTTCACCCCAGTACTCATCACCTGTCACCCCCACCCCAGTGCTCATTACTTGTCACCCCCACCCCAGTACTCATCACCTGTCACCCCCACCCCAGTGTTCATCACTTGTCACCCTCACCCCAGTGCTCATCACTTGTCACCCTCACCCCAGTGCTCTTCATTTGTCACCCCCACCCCAGTGATCATCACTTGTAACCCCACCCCAGTGTTCATCACTTGTCACCCTCACCCCAGTGCTCATCACTTGTCACCTCACCCCAGTGCTCATCACTTGTCACCCTCACCCCGGTGCACATCACTTGTCACCCGTCACACTCTACTTACAAGGTTAGTAATTATGGTACATTTTTGCTATATGCTTTTATTTATGCACACCTAAGTATCCTAAGTAAACGTTTTTAGTGAACTATTTATGATAGTGTAATTAGCAAATGTATGAATACTCTCATGCAGGAACTTGTGTATGATTGATGATTTTATATAACTTTGAATTACAAGCGTGATTGGATCATGCTTATTAATATAAATCGCATAAAGAGGTAAACCTTTCCTGGTAATTATGTGAATTGTATAGGGTAATTGTTGTGTCTGAACTATTCTCAGTCACGTGACATATGTATATATTTCGTGAGTTATAATTTCTTGGCTCAGATATCACAATCCTGTAGTATTGCCACCCACAGGGTACGCATGTTATAGCCAGTTTCATGATTCATGCATAAGTGATGTATTCGCTTTTAGTTGCATATATTGGATTATTTTCTTGCAATATGTGCTTGATAACATGACGACATATTAGAATTTGATAAACTCACTCGTAAGAAACATATTTGTATATGTACTTTCAGTGATATAAGCATAAGCATCAGACGTATCCATCATTACAGATAGTAATGTACCCGTAAACCTATGCTTACTGATAGTATGTAATGTGATGTAATATGTATGTTTATATTTTAACCTCTGAATGAATTTGTATGTATGATGACACTATTGTTATGGAGTGTCCACTGATATCAACTGATATCTACCGACCAGGGAATAAACGAGTTCACTTCACACCCGCAGCCTTTTATTCTTATTATCGTAGAGGGTAAATGCCAGGCCGCAACAGATCGAAAAGGGTAACCCATCTTCGCCACAGGTTACAGACTGCAGTGATGACTGCCCACACCATCCCAGGACTTCGCCGTATTCACCCCAACACAGTTCGACGACGGTTACGTCATCACGGGATCAGACCACGACGTCCTGCCATACGACCTATCCCAACAACGTCATCGACAAGCTCGACGAATGTGGTGCCGAAATCATGTCTGCACACCCTTGTTTTGGTGGAGAATGTTTTGTTTTACAGATGAGTCCAGATTTAACGCTTCCAACAGTGATGGACGTCAACGTGCCTGTAGACGCGTGGGAGAACGTTGTGCACAGACCTGTGTCTTGGAGAGGAATCGCTTTGGTGGTGGCGGTGGTGGTTGCGTGGTGATTTGGGGTGGAATAACAGCACGCCAAAGAACTCCTTTTGTGATTGTTCAGGGCAACCTGACTGGTGTGGGCTACAGGGATCAGATTCTTCGACCTGTGGCAATTCCTTTCCTGCAACGTCATGGCTCTGGGTTAACATTCTAACAGGACAATGTCCGCACTCATACGGTACGGGTTTTCTATAATTCTTGCAACACCACAACGCTGACTTACTGCCTTGGTCTGCAAATTCACCGGATCTCTCCCTGATAGAGCATGTTTGGGACGAGATGGATCGACGTCTACGCTGTCCTCCTCATCCGCCAGATAACGTCCTTGACCTTACAACAGAACTTGAGAGAATCTGGCGTGACATCCCACAAGCCTTCCTTGCACGTGTCATAGGCTCTATCCGTCGTCGATGCTCTTCTGTCCTCAATGTCGATGGACATATGAGAATGATCGTTTGACCTTGTCCCACTTGTGGACTCATTTCAATTGAAATTCTCCAGACCTGTTATGGTCTCATGGTCCCTCCTTTAAAGTTTATTTGTCCCTATGACATTGTTATAGATCACAAATATTCTAGTAGGGTACAAATACAAACTCACTTGCTGACATCTCTATAAATGAAACCCCACCATTAAAACTACTCATTTCGACCTTAATTAACTTAAATCGACCTTTTAGTCAACAGTGCACAATTCTCAGCCGCAAACGAAATTTCAACCAATCAGAGCGGCGCGTCTCCGTGACGTAGTTGTAGGTATACAAATGAGGGTTTCAAATGAAATGAGTTCATCTACATTTCAGATTTCAGGGGTTAAACTATTTCGTTTACGGGTTTGTACAAACTTGAAATCGCGAAAGCTGTTGTGAAAAATGAAAGCAATCTGTTCTCACAATCTACGAGTACTATCAGTTGGTTTTGTCTCCTGCTTTGCCTAGTTCTGTCAAAATCACTTGGTGTCGCTAGGTTATAATCCGTGGTAGGTGGTATAAACCTACACGTTATTTGTCATCGTTCACTTGATGCTCAGTTAATGAATTTATAACAAGTATAATTAGTGGTAAGGCCATTTAGATTACCCGACAAAGGTCCCCATTTGGCATTTCTTGTGTCTGGATCGATCAAAGAATTAACCGATAACACGCTGATTGATTAATTAGTTTTATGCGAATTTAAATGGGGGATTTGTCAAAAGGGAGTGTTTATGTACGTACATTTACTAATCTATACTGAATAAACTCTGTCGTGTCTGTGTCTATGTAAAAACAACACCCTTCTTTCAAAGGATTGACCGCCAATACATTGATTGATTGCTCATTATTGGCTAACTAAATACCCTTTTTAAAAGAATGACGCACATTATGCAATTAGTTGCCAGGTGTGCTATCATGGGTGACCAATGAAACTATACAGCTATGTGAAAAACCTGAAACGATATATCACGTTTTCGTATGTTAAACTGTTAAAAGACACATCACTTGGGAAATCTGCAGATGAATTATATATCACTCGTTTTTGTGGATATTGATTTTCTAACTTGAAGAAAACAAACCATAATCGGATTAATTCAAATGGATTTGACTTCACGATTTTCAAAAATGGCGGCGCCCTGTCTTGGGATGAATGCTATTTAAGTGTGTTTTCACCGACTTACAAAATCAAAATTACTTTCTACTGGTAGTAAAATATGTATTTTATTGATGGACAATAGGATTTTGCATGACATTGCTCATAACATAACAATTTCACTCTCAGAGGTGAGGTGGAGATCAATATAATATTGCTTGCAATATAAATGTCACTTCGACCCCCACCTTGCTTCCTTGGAAGAAGTCCTTATGTTAAAAGTTGTGTCATGATTCAAATGCATATTTTACTACCAGAAAAAAGTAGTTTTGTTTTTGTAACGTGATGAGAACAAATCATAATCTCAATAATTCTAACGGATTTTAACCCGTGACTTCACGATTTTCAAAAATGGTGGCGGCCTGTCTGAGGATGAACGCTATTTAAATTTGTTTTCACCGAGTTACAAAATCAAAATTATTCCTCTACCACATTTGGAAAATATCATCGTCGTCGTCATCATCATCATCTAGTAGATATTGCTGGGATATCTAAATTCGCTCACACTTCGTCAAGGATAGCTGATATGTCTAAGCAATATAGATGTCTTAATAAGTAGGAATCTTCCAAAGTGTGTGGCGTGTGGATTGTGGTGTGTAGTGTGTGGTGTATGGCCTTGGGGGGTCGAGGGGTGGGGCACTGCGAGTGATATGTGGGGTGACGGGTATGAAAGATCGTCTATACCCGGAATATCCAGCGAGTACCCGATGTCTATGAGTCCAACCGTGCACTGCTTCATTGAGGTGTTTTATGTCCTCCAGCTATGTCTCAAAGGGACATATGATGAACACGCTTGTTTGCACTTCGGGGGCGGGGAAGCACGACTAATACAGAGGTTGCAAAAGGGGACAACGAGTTCATCTAGAGGTAGAAACGCACACAAGACAACAGCAGCAGATTCAAGAATGCCACAGTTTTGGGGTGTTTGATATAATACATAGACATATATTTTTCATTTGTTGAATAAAATGGACATATGAGAGGTAGATTATATTCGTCTTCTGCGGTATTCATATTACAAAATCTACAGTATCTATATTTTCTCTAGAGATATTTGTGTACCTTCCTGTTTCCACAAAGAGACCATAGGATGAACGTGTTAGCCTTTCAGCTGTATCCTAATTTTCTTTACATTTATAGCCTGAAAGTAAGCTTCAGTTGTAATGGTGGATGTTAGTTGTTTGAAATAAAAACTTTTACATGGCAAACTTAGAGCTCGAAGCCAGTTTTGCAGAAAAATGTCTTTCTTTTGAAGTACACTTTACATGTTGGTCAAACCAACTATAGTTAATACGTGTATTACAAATTACCTCCATAAAGTCAGTGGCCCAGGTTCGTTTACCATTTTTATCATATACTGACATCATTTCATACCATTTACCATCATACCCTGTAATGGGGTATATGGATGAGTATTAACCAGTATTTAATGACATTTAAAAAATCATTTATGTACATGAGATATCTCCCTGTTTCCCCATATACTCCCAACACTTGTGTACCTTTCTAAGGTGTTTTATTTTACACGCAAATTGGTATACCTTTTCAATTGCATCATATGTTGTAAGTCCCCATGTCTCTGAACTATACAGAAGTACTGGACTTATTATTGCGTCAGATATCTTGACAAAGGCATTACAAGATATGTCTAAAATTACGGAAAGGTTCTTGACCATTTCTATCAGTATTTCCGTAGCCTGGTTTGACACCTCCTTGGTATGTAAGTTCCAAGTGAGGCTATCCGTAAACACACACGCCTAGATATTTTTAGAAAAATGAAGTTTCTAACTTATGTCCGCCGTTGTAAAACCACTTGTCATTTTTCGCTAATTTACGTCCATTTTTAAAAGCAATGACTTTAGATTTGTCCATATGTACACTCAGCTTTGTATCTTCACAATATTTTCCAAGTTCCCAAATTTGCTGCAAGAGTCCGTTTATTGTGGTGGAAAACATTGTAACATCATGTGCAAAAAGTAGTAGGAAAATCTCAGTGGTGTCGGGGTGTAGATGTATTCCATATCTGCAGTTTTCATGAATTTGTCTGGCTAATTCATTAACAAAGAAGGAAGAAAATAGCTTGCCGGAGTGTAACATCCACTCACTGGTTACTAATCAGTGTGTCGTTAGAAAATAGCTTGCTGAAGTGTGACAACCACTCATTGGTTACTAATCAGTGTGTCGTTAGAAAATAGCTTGCTGAAGTGTGACAACCACTCATTGGTTACTAATCAGTGTGTCGTTAGAAAATAGCTTGCTGAAGTGTGACAACCACTCATTGGTTACTAATCAGTGTGTCGTTAGAAAATAGCTTGCTGAAGTGTGACAAACACTCACCTACACTAATACTGTTACAAGGGTGTGGTTTACCATTCAGGTTTCTTAGACCATGTGTGTACTTCAGGTAATATGTGTGTAGTTCAGGTAGCATGTGTACTTTAGGTAATATGTGTGTAGTTCAGGTAGCATGTGTACTTTAGGTAATATGTGTGTAGTTCAGGTAGCATATGTACTTCAGGTAATATGTGTGTAGTTCAGGTAACGTGTAGAGGTATGGAAAGATGTTTGTACTTAGGTAGCATGTGTGTATTACAGGTAACGTGTGTACTACAGGCAAGATGGGTGTACTTCAGGTAACACGTTCAGGTATGGGCAAGATGCGTGCACTTCAGGTAACATATGTGCAGGTATGGGAAAGATGTGTGCACTTCAGGTAACATGTGCAGGTATGGGCAAGATGTGTGCACTTCAGGTAACATATGTGCAGGTATGGGCAAGATGCGTGCACTTCAGGTAACATATGTGCAGGTATGGGCAAGATGCGTGTACTTCAGTACCAGATATGTGAAATTCATACGTGCAGACATCAAGTACTCGTAAACGTGTGATCGTGTTCTGTGTGGCTCGTCTGCGTTCTCGAGTTATTAGAATTTTCATAGAACATCATGTATATCTCACAGCGTCTACCTGCACAGGCACACACCCTCGATCGCAGGCAGGCAGGCAGGCAGGCAGGCAGGCAGGCAGGCAGGCAGGCAGGCAGGCAGGCAGGCAGGCACACGCACACACCCTCGATCGCGGGCGGGCGGGCGGGCGGGCGGGCAGGCAGGCGAACATCCATGCACAGATGTATACACACACACACATACACAACACAACATACACATAACTTGATGTGACATAAGGACGCCGTGCTTCAGGTAGGTCAACAAGTAGAGCAGTTTCTGGTGACGTGAGGTTATGCAGGAGAGATGCAAGCTGGCATTTTTGGATTATGTCTTTCTCAAGATATGGTGCGTAGTAAGCATACAAATTAGCTTCCAAAAAGATCTGACATCAAATTCGAATTCACACACAAATGGCTGTTAAATGCGCTTACATTGATGCATTCAGCCGTTAATTTTTTTCACTTTTTAAGTTTGGCTGGTTTTTTAACAGTGATATGCGAGCCATTGTGCCACTGTGACAAGCTTCAGTGATAGCTCATAAAAGAATGAAAGGCTTGGCAGATCCTATGTACTTGTTCTATGGAAGCGTATCTGTGCCACAACTTATTCATCACGAATCTGCTACACAGAAGTATTATCCTCACATATGGTAATGGCATACGTAAAATTGTGGCACTAATCTACTTCCATACAAATTTCTTATCCGGGTGGCGTGAGTGTTTATGGGTGTTCTAAAGATATGAGAACTGCTCAACAGAAAGTGATGAACTATTCATAGGTTGTAACAAATGCTACAGTTTGCGATTGCACTTTTGCATTGAAAGTATAGATTGTAGTACTTTGATCGTTGGCTTGAGTACCATTCGATTTGAACTCACACCTTCAGAGTCAGGCATCTAGTCGCCAGAGCACAAACTCAGCCATCTAACTCACTCAGCCAAGAAATCATCGTGCGTATGTAACCTAATTTCCTGGAAAATTGCTCCAAGAGATGAAATAAACGAAAATTCGTGTTAGTGAGATCCAATGCTTTGGCAAGACTATCAGGTGGTCAAGCTCGCTGGCGTGGTTGACACACGTCATTGTGCCATTGAGTAAATCGATGCTGTTGTTGTCTGGTTTAGACTCGATTATTTACAGGCCGCCTTCATGTAGCTGGAGTGGTGCGGCGTTCAGAAACCAACAAATCTAGACATGAATTATGAGAAGGGTGAACTACTCGGCTTTTCTTCTGTACATTCGACCCCACCACCGAATGGCATTAAATTGTGTCTCTACTGGACCAGTTCTACGAGGATCATCCACCGTGTACTGACGTGAATATCATTTTTCTCATGCATGTTCTTATATAGATACATACAAAACGCGTGTGAGTTTACTTTCACAGCGCTTTTTGCATTATTCAACCAATGTCACTGTGGGGGAACACCAGGAGTGGGCTAGGGTCATTTTACCCCCAAGGGAATCGAACCCGGGTCTACGATATGCTTCATTAACAACGTTAACTCCCTGCCCATCGACAAAATGAAAACAATACAAAGAGTCAATGTCGGAGGGTGAACTATCTCCATTTTTGTGTGAAATAGAGTCCACTGGGACGAAATAGCTGAAAGTTATGTGATCGGATGCGTGATGATACTACGTCTTGTGTAATTTCAAAAACCTAGGGGATATTTTTATAAATGTTACAAACATTCATATCATATAACTTCATTGACACAAATAGTATAACAGGACATAAGAGTAAGATTTGCATTGGTCGTTAACCGTCAGATGACAACTCATTTTAGTAAGTGATTGTCGATGATGTCACGTTAACACTGCCCAGTGACGACACGTCCGTGAATAACGTGCAAAAGTTTTCTGCCAGTGGCAGTGATGCCAACCCACACCGTAACAGATCCACCCCACGAACGATCGCTCTATCTAACGTCAACGGCATTGTGTACGGCACGCCCAGTTTAGTCTGTCAAGGAGGTTGGTTGGTTTGGTTGTTGTTTTACGACGCACTCAGCAATATTCCAGCTAGATGGTAGCAATCTGTAAATAATCGAGCCTGGAGCAGACAATCCAATGATCAGCAGCATGAGCATCGCAACTGGCAAACGATGACATGTGTCAACTAATTCAGCGAATCTGACCACCCGACCTCGTCAGACGCCACTTACAACAACCATGGGTTGCAGAGGACCAATTCTAAATTCAGAGGACCAATTCTAAATTCAGAGGACCAATTCTAAGTTCAGAGGACCAATTCTAAATTCAGAGAACCAATTCTAAGTTCAGAAGACCAATTCTAAATTCAGAGGATCAATTCAAACCCGGATCTTCACTGATCGTCTACCAAGGAAGTCCAAAGTAAACCTTGTACACAGCGACGACTGGTGCAGCGCTGTCGCTCATGACACCAAAGACGTCATGCAGTAATATGACGTTACGTCAATAGCTGGGCGTCAACGCGTGGATGTCGGTTAATTCACTCTAACACATTTACCAATACTGGTGTGATGCGATAGATCACCATACTAAAATGTCAGTCACGACGATATTGTGTTGTATTGTGCACTGAAGCTGCGATGCAATACGAGTCCCGATATTAGGGTGGTGATCAAAACACAAACATTGTAAAGAATTTCGTCAAATTTCACCAGAATTTTACAATGTTCATTCGGAAAAGAGATAATTTAGTTCACACGCGGACTTCGTGAATGGTAATAACATCCGAGCGTTATGTCTCACACACTTCTTGTTGCATGAACGCAAGAACGCAAGAACGCAACAATTTCCGAGAAGACGTTTACTTGTGAAGGGAAGCATATATTTTATAATCATCAAACGAAGTAAGTCTTTCCTGTTGATAGTTATCGCGATTCAGCAATAGTCAAAGTTACTCATCGATGTCATGTGGCCCAACTGAAGCATCGTATCAGGATATACGAAAATTTGTGTCGATTCACTGTATCGGTGGCCCATGGATCTATTCATCTATGTATATCGATGAATCGCCACAACGCTACCATTTAACCAGTTTTCTTGTGCGACCAACTCGACGTCAGACGTCATCGTTACTTGCCTGTCGATATCGTGACTATAATTACTGGCTGTGAAACGTAAAGAGTGAGTGAGTGTAGTTTTACGCCGCTTTAACCAATATTCTTGCAATAGCACGGTGTAGGATACCAGGAATGGACTTCACACATCGTGCCCATGTGTGGAATCGAACGCTTTCTGTTTGATGAGCGAACGCTTTAACCACCAGACCATTAGACTATCACCATCCTTACTCAAAACTGAAATCTGAAAATCTCAAGAGCTGATGTCGCAATGCTCTGCCGTGTTTTAACTTCCAGCAAGACTATTGCTCGTGGGAGGTTCTGAGGTGACAGACATACATATCATACCACGTGTGAGTTAAGAACAACATTAGAACACCCTTTGTTGTTGTTTGTATCGCAGAAATGAAGAACTGCACATCGACATGTTTCCCTGTAGATTTCGAATTTTATCCCTACACGACACAACTTTCTTTTCAAGCAATGTCACTGTAAAATGAAATATTCCAACCTTTTCCAGCAATATAGATAATTACTTCGATGATTATTTCTGTGCTTTTAGCAATATTCCACAGCAGGATACAACAGAATGGGCTTCACATACTGTACCCATGTCATGAAAGGACGCTGCTATTACTAGACTCCCCACTGTCTCGGAGATAATTACGGCTATGATTAAAAACTTATGACAACACTGTTATGTAAAGCCTGAAAAGTTCAACATGACATGGACACACAGAGAGAGACTGTGACATATGTTCGAGCCGATATGGGCAGAAGCTACCCATAAACATATTCACTAAAACGTCAAGTGCATTATCGGATACGAAAAGAGTGAATGAATTTAGTTTTACGCCGCACTCTGCGACGTTCCAATAACCGGATCTGGACATGACAATCCAGTGGTCAGCAGCATGAAGATCGATATACACAACTGGGATACGATGGCATGTGTTAAATAAGTTAGCGGGCCTGACTAGCCGATCTTATAGGTCGCATGAGTCACGGAAGATCGAGTCTAACCCGGATCTTCACGGGAAAGAGAGGAAAGGACAGCGTAAAGGAAGGACGGTGGAAAGATATTTATTCTTGGATGTAAATGAGAGAGTGAATTTAGTTTTACGTCGCTTTTAGCAATATTCTCGCAACACCACGACTGAAGACCTCTGAAATAGGCGTCACGCACTGATCCACATGGGGAATAGAACCCGGGTTTTCGACGTAAGAGCAAACGCTTTAACCATTAGGCCACCCCACCGTCCATTTATCATTCCCATTTTTTTGCACTAGACATTGTTGATTTTCAAATTGTCAAGGTTTACTTTGAACATTTGAATTATGGCCACACGGCAGAATGTTGCATGTTCGAGCGCAGATAACAAAATTGAAGGTCAAGGGCGATATGCAATATCTGTTTGTACGTTTGTTGCTCATCAGTAGTCCAACTTTACGTAGGAAGATATGACAGGAGTAACCTCTGTGGTAAGAGAATGACTTTATGGTGGCGTTCTGTAAATAACTGAAACTGGATCAATCAAGTGATCAATAGCATGAGAATCGATCTGTGCTATTCAGATACGTGAACATGTTTGGTATGCAATATCTAGGTTGTTTTTTTTTTTGTTTTTTTTAATGAGGTGCTATTGAATATGAGACTACAGGTTAGGGCACATACTGCTTATACTGTTCCTAAATGTGACATGTTCTTTCAGTAGGTTCGGTGTTGTGGGGTGGCCTCCCGTTTGTGAATCAGTGTCGAAGCATATCGAGATTTTATAGGCATTTACATCGTGAAAGGTAACCTGCCAACTTATTTGTTCGGGGTAATACTTTAACAAAATACAGCTAACAATTCATGTCAGACTTTGTGACCTTAACATCTATAAATATAAAAATTACATCCCTTATATGCACCACGAATTACAAATATTGTTTTCCATGATTAGGTAAATAAAGGGAGACGACGGTACAGATATTGTTTTCCATGATTAGGTCAATAAAGGGAGACGACGGTACAGATATTGTTTTCCATGATTAGGTAAATAAAAGGGTTTTCCATGATTATATAAATAAAGGGAAACGAGGGTACAGATATTGTTTTCCATGATTAGGTAAATAAAGGGAAACGAGGGTACAGATATTGTTTTCCATGGTTAGGTCAATAAAGGGAGACGACGGTACAGATATTGTTTTCCATGATTAGGTCAATAAAGGGAAACGACGGTACAGATATTGTTTTCCATGATTAGGTCAATAAAGGGAGACGACGGTACAAATATTGTTTTCCATGATTAGGTCAATAAAGGGAGACGACGGTACAGATATTGTTTTCCATGATTAGGTAAATACAGGGAGACGACGGTACAGATATTGTTTTCCATGATTAGGTAAATACAGGGAAACGAGGGTACAGATATTGTTTTCCATGATTAGGTAAATACAGGGAAACGAGGGTACAGATATTGTTTTCCATGATTAGGTAAATACAGGGAAACGAGGGTACAGATATTGTTTTCCATGATTAGGTAAATACAGGGAAACGAGGGTACAGATATTGTTTTCCATGATTAGGTAAATACAGGGAAACGAGGGTACAGATATTGTTTTCCATGATTAGGTAAATGCAGGGAAACGAGGGTACAGATATTGTTTTCAATTAAATAATGAAATAAAGGGAAAGTGTCTCAAGCGGATAATGAAACTGGACGAGGTGAAACAAACTAACAACCAATTCTACCTTTGCATAGTAATTTCGTTGTGTAATTTATACATATTGTAACATGTCTCGTCCAAAAAGAGTGAGTTAGTGAGTCTAGTGTAACGCCACACAATCCAGTGACCAACAGCATGAGCATCGATCTACGCATTTGTGATAAGATGACATGTGTCCACCAAATCAGTGAACTTTACCACCTGTTCCCTTTAGTCGCATCTTACGACAAGCTTGGGCTGCTGTAGACCAGTTCTAACCCGGATCTTCACGGGTTGTCCCAAGACAAAGAACACGGACCCTTCTTTGTTGTTGGGTAGCTAGTCTTAGAGCCTTGACACTGGAAGATTCTTTGTCTAGAAAATAAATGCTGGGTATATTATGTCTTGTTACCATTGCTAACATCTGGTGCCATCGTTATTTCTTGGTCATTCATAAGCACATGCTCTCACATCGTATCGCATGCATTCTCTTCCCACAGAGGTTACTCGTGTCATATCTTCCTACGTAACCTCTGTTCTAATACGGCCCTTTCATGGTGCGAGTGTTCAAGACTCGCGACTGGAGACGTTCAGATTTAGTTGTGCAATCAGAGACGTTGTTTCAAGAGTGGTAATTTGCAAGATCTCGGTAATTTCCGAATGCATCGGGAAAACTTGCCACTACCAGTTTTTGTTTCTACAAACACATCATGGTGATTGATCCCTGCACTCTCTATTGCCAGTTTCTGATTTTCAAATTAACATGAAATGCCGAATCTTTCCTTCTCACGTTGATGAACCAACTCCATGGGGGGCGCCATATTGGAGCTAAGTCTATTTAACGAGTGTTCTGATTGGACAGTAGCAAGGGAGATAATTCCTGTCGCGATTTTTTGCCGCAAGGGGATTTCTCGATGAACAGCGTAACCTCTGTGGAATGTATCGAATGTATCGCATGGTGGCAATGACATGACTGTATGGTCCAGACCCGAGAGAGAGAGCGCTGGAAGGGTAGTCTCCCTTGAATCAGTACGGTTTCGCCACTATTGCTTTTATTGCATCTGCTGCTGTTACTAGCACCGCCACCACTACTACTACTATTACTGCTGCTGCTGCTACTACTACTGCTGCTGCTGCTGCTACTACTACTGCTACTGCTACTACTGCTGCTACTGCTGCTACTACTACTGCTACTGCTGCTGTTGTTGCTACTACTGCTACTACTACTACTATTACGTCTGCTACTACTACTGCTGCTACTATTACTACTACTGCTGCTGTTGCTGCTGCTACTAATACTACTACTATAGCGCCACATCTCTTAAACATAGCAAATATTCGAAAACCGACTACCACAACTTCTCCTTCAACTAATCAATGAAGATCAGGATTGGAACTGGTCTTCAGAAGTCCATGGGGCGAAAACGTGATTCTTTAGGCACAAACTCGCCGACCCACAAAAACACATTTGACACAACATGAGGTGTTCATAAAATCACACACAGTCCCACAACAGAATGAAGATCTTTCACTATTTTGTTTAATGCCGCCCTCAGCAATATTCCTGCTTTACGGCAGCTGTCTGTAAATTACATCGAGACCTGACAATCCAGTGATCAACATCATGAGGACTGGGATCCGAGTACACCTGTCAGCCTCGCCAGCCTGACCGCCTTTCACCTTTAGTCACCTTTCACGAGAGACGGGGATTGCTACCTTCGTCACCACTCGTCACCACTCGCCCCTTTCCGTAACTTCCAAAATCTTGTCAAATGCAATGTGCAAATAAAACGAAAAAACAGCCAGAACGTGCGTAATGATTGCGGTCCTGTGATAAAAATAATCCCTAGTACTTAAATTCTTTACGTCACTGTTAAGAAAAAACGCCAAAACATAAAAAGTATATTTCGTCACATTGGAAGTAAGATGAGCGTAAATAGCTAACAGAAGTGCCCTGAGTAATCTAAATTTTTGTAATAAGAATGACGAGATCGATGATGATGGATGCAAATACACACACGTGCGTTTGTCAACATGTCAGCACTCATGGGTCCCACTGGGTGTACTCTGGCGATCTAGTTAAGATTGTACGTACGCTCTACTAGATTTTTAGGAGCTATAGTGATAAAGTGAGTCTGACAACAATAATATCATATGGATATATAACTAATTTTTAACATTGAGCTTATATTGCACATGTCTGTGGGTAGTTTAGTCTGACTTCGGGGGCTCAATAATAATTATTTTTTCAGTGTATTCATTTTAAAATTCCATCGGGGTTGCCAACAAGTTTACATGAATGTTCATTTGAGAAATATTTTAAATATCTTTTTGAGCATCTGCTTTTTCAATGAATGTAACTGAAAAACAGTTAATTTTATTTGCACATTTTCCTAAAAAGGTCCCATTTGTGATTCTTAAATCATATTTAGAAATATATACACTAATGCATAATTTTTATGCATTTGGGCATAAAATGTGGCAGCTGGTGATACATTTACATAACGATAGAGTATGTTTTACTCCGTCGTTTAGTTATATCAAATTAGTTGAATTCTTTAGAATCTATCGATAAAACAAAAGCAGCAAGGGTCAAACAATATAGAGTGTATCGGTGGTATTAGTACCTCTGGAATCAAACACGAACAGAGTTGTTCTTGTTTAAGGACAAAGACAGTAACCCCGACTTGAACTGTATTCTATATATAAGAATTATTTCGAGGGGGTTAGGGTTTACGGTTAGGCTTTGCATAAAAAAATACATCTATTCTTAGGCATCTGGGAGTTACGGGTGGAACAAATTTGTTTTGATGTTCTTGCGCCGAGATGAAATCCTTCCAGATTCGCTATTTGGCTTGTCCTTGAATAACACGAGTTGGTCACGAAATAGGAGGCTGAAGACATTCCTAACCCGGACCTTCACGGATCAGAGTGACTTGAAATCAAACGGAAAATGCGGATACCTCACGGTTTTACGTGCTGCTGTTGTTGTTGTTTTGAGACAAGGGATGCAGTTATGTCCACCGGAACACCCATCAGGTAAGAAAGTGCTCGCACTGGGGCATTTATTGTTACATACAACTTTATGGATTACAACTTTTAGTTTATTACGTTGAGTGACGTTTCGATGTAGATTCTTACATCGTTATCAAACTGAAGGTGAAGTTGTATGTTTCATTTTTGACTCACCAACTTCTAGAGTGCCGACTAAACAATAAGCATCCATTGTTGTCTTCCGGGCAAAATGTGCATCGTGAAATCTCATTGGCTAATATGGGTACGTAGCGATGGCAACATAACCACTCTTGAAATACCATTCTCGTATCAACTGGCTGTGTTTTTGTTACTTGAGCATTGTATTTTCAGTTTAGGTATATACTGAAATATACTAATTTGACTAATTTCGAACGAGAACTTGCCTTCACGTTAACATTATTCGGTTAGGACGATCTTCGTCTCCACTCGTTACTTTCCGTAACCTGCAAGACGACTTCGCCATCGCCTCCTGTGTTTTTGTTTTTTATATTCATGGAACAATATGAGTGAGTATGGTTTTAACGCCATGAGTGTTTTCTGTTGAAAAAAAGCATACCGACCAAACGTAAACAGACCGCATGGCATTCGTGAACACGAAAATGCACGTGCATACCGAGACAACCCTACCAATGAAAGCGAGTATCAAACTCGCATGAAATCATTCTTGTTCTGACACAATCGTCATCCCACGTCTTATGAGGGATCAGAGGAACCAAGCCTTGGGACGACTGCATGTTGGGCAGACTATATGGAGGGAAGTCAGTCATTTTAATATTTAGGACAATCTTCCGACAGCAAGAAAGGCCATGGTCAGCATCCAAGACCGTCTACACAGTGGACGACTTGCAATAACATCACAACGTTAACGTTAAGAACGACAGAATGTACGTGACCATCTGCAGAACGACAGATTGTACGTGACCATCTGCAGGATAGCTTCACCGGAGAGACGGAGACAGCGGTCCAGACCATGGGGGACTCGCAGCCATGGGGGTCCATGGACCATGGGGTCGACGTTTGCGTGGAAGACGCCTCTGCTGTCACAGACCATATCGTAGTCCTGTCCTCACCGCTCGTCACCACCAAAACTGACTGCAGTGGGCAACTGATCGAAACCGGCGTCGTTGACAATGAATAGCTGAGAAAGCCGACAGTCGATGGTAGTAAGAGTATGGCGAAGACCTTAGGAACGGTTTTCGAGTGAGTGTATTGATGAGAGGGACTCACAGGATGGTCCAAATATCATGACGAAGGGTGCAATCGGTCTGAACCAGAGAGGTGACCCCGTTTTGTTCCAGAATCTCCGTCCAGGACGAGGAAATGACGTGTCACAGAAATCACATGTCTCAGCCCTGCCGTGACATTACTGGAATATTTCTAAAAGCGGCGTTAAACTAAACTTACTTATATTTTCCAGCAAGACAATGTTCGTGCCCCCCACTGCCATATCAACACTGGACATGATGGCATGTGAACCCTACAGTAGCCTGCACTCAGTCCAGATTTAAGTCCAATTGGACACCTTTGGAACCAGATTCAAAGAAGACCGAATAACCTCCAACCAAGGTCTAAAACTGCGGATAGACTCGATAGTGCATTTCGCAGAATATGGACCCAAGTGCCAATGGTATTCATCACCCCAATATACTAGTATTATTCCATGTAAAGTCGATGCAACGTCGTCATCGATGCCAGTGGAGATCACATACGAAACTTACTTTGAGGTGCCCTAATGGTACCGTTTTTTTATGTTTTTGTTTGTGTGAACCCGACAATGTGTTAAACGTAATTGTCAAGTTTGAACCCAATCCTCCGTTTTCAATGTTGATTGGGGCGAATTAAAGTGTGTGCTTTAAAACACTTCTATCGGTGAGGCGTTTCTTTTACGGTTTTTCTAGACGTTAATGCGTTAAACATTTTGGAAGAAACGCCTCTTCGTTTAAGGTCATGCTATACATTTAAGCCGTGGCCAGTTCACGATCCCCAAAAATATGTTTTCTTATCGCCACCTGCTAAACCAAGCACACCTGTAGTTCTCCTGTCAGCTTGTGAACGTTGAAAAGTCAGTAAATAGAGCCAGGAATTCCCTGAATTTTACACGGTCTGTTTGTTGACTCGTGTCAGACAAATAGAGGTTATGCACAAATTACATAACGGTCGGTTTCATCAATTTAAGGCTTTATAGGCAAAAAATGCTGACATTCGAAAGTACTCGAGGATTCAAAATTAGCAATTAATGTATGATAATATCGACTGGGTTAACATGAAATCGATCCTATTTTCACTGCGCAGAATCTGAGAATGAGTGAGTGAGAATAGTTTTACACCGCACTCAGCAATATTCTTGCTGTGTCCCTGCGGTCTCTAGATAATCGAGTCTGGACCAGACAATCCAGTGATCAACATGAGAATCGATCTGCGCAAACGGGAATACGATTTTTCAATACATAATGCTATATTATCATTATCATATGATTATATATGTTTTTATGCCCTGTATGTTTTGGTAAACCATTGTGTTTGTACGGATGTGTATATGTAGTCCAGGGGTAGCCTAGTGGGTAAAGTGTTCGCTCGTCACGCCGAAAGCCCGGATTCGATTCCACACATGGTTACAGTGTGTGAACCCCTTTTCTGGGCGATATCTCTGGAATAATGCTGAAACGGCGTAAAACTAAACTCACTCACCCACTCACTCACTCACTCACTCACGCACTCACAACAAACGTATCCTGGGTTATATGTCTTCTATTTCCAGAAACAAATTATTGTAACATATAGTGGAAGTATTGATGCACATGTTTCACGAATACATTTAGGCCTACACAATATGACACAACATGTAGGGCATATCTACCTATTCCAGGAGTTGTTATTTATCGTTATCTGCACCACGTATAATTTATTCCTCTCTACCAGCAGCCAACATGCACTAATGCAGCGTGTATAGTACATGCACATTATACCAGTAACCAGCACATACTGATGCAACATGTGTGATACATGCATTTATTGATGCAACATGAGTGATACATGCATTTATACAAGTAACCAACACATACTGATGCAACTTGTGCGATACATGCATTTATACAAGTAACCAACACATACTGATGCAACGTGTGTGATACACGCATTTATACAAGCAACCAACACATACTGATCCAACATGTCTGATACATGCATTTATACCAGTAATCAACATATATTGACGCATCGTGTGATGCAGTAACAGCCACATATTGATACAATATGTATGATGCATATGAGTGAGTGAGTGAGTGGGTTTAGTTTTACGCCGCACTCGCCAATATTCCAGCTATATGGCGGCGGTCTGTAAATAATCGAGTCTGGACCAGACAACCCAGTGATCAACAACATGAGCATCGACCTGCGCAATTGGGAACCGATGACACGTGTCAACCAAGTCAGCGAGCCTGACCGCATGCATTTTTAGCTGTAACCAACACATACAGATGAAATATTCTTGATACATGGATATATTGGTGCAGCAGACTTAATGCAACCCATATGATGCAAGTATTTATACCATCAGCCGACGCATACTGATGCAACATATGTGAAATATGAATATATACCAGCCGCCCAGGCCACATTGATGCAGCCGGATGAATGTGTGTATTCATAACAGCAATTACTAGGCTCTGGTACAGCAGGTTTAATATCTGCATTTATACAACATGTTTGATATATGAGTTTATACAACCATCACCTATTTGTACAACATGCGCGATATATGAAGTTACACTAACAGCCATCAGCTATTTGTACAACATGCATGACATATGAATTTATACTAGCAGCCATCACCTATTTGTACAACATGCGTGATATATGAAGTTACACTAACAGCCATCAGCTATTTGTACAACATGCATGACATATGAATTTATACTAGCAGCCATCACCTATTTGTACAACACAACATGCATGATATATGAATTTATACTAGCAGCCATCAGCTATTTGTACAACATGCATGACATATGAATTTATACCAGTTATCACCTTCTACCCCTTTCACACGAAAATGCGCAGGAATGGTGTTGGAATGAAGATTCCTGTAGATTCCTGGAAATCCGAACTGCATTCTAAAATTTCTAACTGCATTCTGGATGCATTCCAGTTTTTCTGGTCTGTGTCAGTAACGTGCCCGAATATTTTGAGCGTGTCTTTTTTAAACTGTCGAGGAACATTCGAAATGGAAAAATGTCGAATGCCATTTGAAGAGCATTCTAACTGCATTCAAAGTATTCTCACTGCATTCTACGTACGAAATTATTTAAGAGGGAATTGAAAAAGCAAGCCACTCCAAATTCTGTTAGAATGCGTCTCGAATGTATCCCGATAGCTGGTGGAATACAGGTGGAATATTCTTCAAATGCATGGGAACATGGGAATGATCTTCAAATGAGCATTCAGACGTTATGAGAACATCAACGAATCGCATAAAAACTTGACCGCATTTCATTGGAACAAATTAGGTATTTGGGAGTCCCATTCCTGTTTTTTTGTTTATTATTTTGACATTCTTTCCCGACTGTAGTTCAAATTTTGGAAAGATTTTTTTCTGGCTGACTCTCCTTGATTCCTGTCAAGTAGAAATGAATGTGAGTGAGTGAGTGAGTGAAAGAGTGAGTGAGTGAAAGAGTGAGTGAGTTCAGTTTTGCACCGCATCCAACTGTAGGGCGGCAGTCTGTATATAATCGAATCTGGGCCAGACAATCCAGTGATCAACACCATGAACATCGATGTGCGCAACTGGGAACCGCTGACAAGTGTCAACCAAGCCTTAACTCCCTGATAGGGTGTAGCCTGCTTGTGTAAGGCTGCAATAAGTGAGTATACATTGACGAAGATTTTTAAAAACGTTCTTACGAGATCACGGCAGGGAGCACCTGAAGTGAACTTTACGTCTTGTACCCACGTCGGTATTCGACCCCCGGCAGTCTCGGCATGACAGATAGGGAATTAGTTTAAGCATGACCCTGAAATAAAAAAAACAAAAAAAAAACAACAACAACCAAACCTGACAGGTGAGTGTCTGACAAGAGGTGGAAACACCTTCATTGTCTATGCGTACTTGCGTAAGAAAATTTAACACTGAAAACTAAGATTTACTACCCCCCACAGACATTTTTCAAGTGTACAATGGCGACATACTGACATGAGGTTATGAAGACCGTGAGGAAATGGCGGTGACCCTGGAGATATCACCCTTCTACTACAACATCTGAACACCGGACTTAGACAAATCCTGGGCAAAGATATGGGACGCATCATTCATGGATGTCACATTAGAAAAGGATGCTGCAGAGTTTCATTCTGATAAATATAAAGAACTAAGATTTTGCTGTCTTTTAGCGGCATTTAGAAGTTGTATAAATGACCAAGATCTGGATATGGATAAATCTTCATTTAAATTCTTTGAAACACAGCGTTTCAGGATCATAGACTCGTTCATCAGGTGAAGATTTTGTTAGTATTCAGCTGCGTACTTAGCAATATTTCAAGTACCTAACCACCTCGTTATAAGCAAGCGGTATTTTCAAAATTGGCATCACTATATGACCATTTCCATATTTACGCATTCATCACCTCCAATAAAACATCATATAGCATAGAAAAATTCATTTCAGGTAAATTCAAATTTCCAGTAACGTTTTGAGTAGATTTATGGGAAATGAATATATAAGAGCGTTTTAATGGTAAAATCCACCAGATTCTGAGATAACTATGCTTTCCGATTAATTCTGTTTCACTGGTTTACGTTAACAAGTAACCATATAAGATGACTCATGTCTGAGAAATATCCCAGGTACTGCCGGATTGTTTTACACGTTTAGGAAACGTTTCGTTTCCAAATACAGATATTACCTTACATGTTCCATATTTACAAGAGAGACTCTAACTTTAATATTTTCACAAAATATTCGTACATTAATTTTCATACCTCACTTCCACATACTGACATTAACAAACCACCAATGAAATTATGCATGGTTAAAATCTTTCTAAACTTGCAAATTTTACAACAGTGAACATACAAAACTGTAAGTAGATAATCAGATCACAACAGTAAGTGAGCGAGCTTAGGTTTGCGCCGCACTAATATTCCAGCTATATGGCGGCGGTCTGTAGATAATCGTGTTTGGACCAGACAAACCAGTGATAGTAAGTTCATTGTGCACAGAGTGCACGTGCCACGCGTGATTCCGTACAAAGTGATTTGGTGTGTATATATTTGGGGTTATTTTTATAGCTTTTCAAATAATATACTTTTCAATTTATGCAATTTTATGTTATGCACAGTTGTTTTTTCCCTGTAACATACCTGATTCACTTTTACACAGGTACACTAACGTACATGGCGCTGGGCTGTTAGCGAAACTTGATCCATTATTTGATTCCAATGCTATGCGAATAACACGGAATGATTGTTTTAAGCGTCGACCCTTACCGCAAATATTCCCTCTGTGCCTGGGCTGGGACAGGTAACCCGAAAATTCGGGACGGGTGGGTAATGAGTTGGACTCAGGTACCCTTCTCAATACCCGGACCCATTATGACCACGTGACAAATACATTAACAATGATGTTACTCTTTCAGGATTAAAAGGGTGTATCGTCTTTGAAGACACAGACATAATTTACAGTTTCGAATGTAATGCACGGTTAAGATATTGAAAAAGTCGATATTTTAGCCCCCGAGCTGAAGAATATATTGCCATGTCTTACAGAACTGATGTCAAGAATTATCATAACGGATATCAGAGTAGAGCAATAAGGGGTGGGGAGCCCGTGTAGAAAAAACTGTCCCGATACGACACAGAAAATGGTATTCAGTGATTTGCCGCACACCCAGCAACGGAACCTCTATCGGCGTCAGCGGCTTGTGATTAATGTACGTCCTTGCGTGTAGTGGAGGACATACGGTTAGAGAGTACCTCAAAGTATACATTACAACATGAGGCCAGAGATCGTCAGGCCATGCGTTACATTTTGACATGATGGTGGCGTGTTGAGTCACCAGCTCATACGACCCATTCCGTCACTGTCAAGTAACTCTAAGGCATGATACCTGTTTGACAGAATTCATGGTCTTAAAAGTTGAGTTTTAAGAACATGTCCGACTCAGAAGTTGATGCTTTAGGGGAAATGTCTTCAATGACAAGCTTGTCCGCTGGTGCTAATCCTTTCATTGTGAAGTTTCACGAGGAGTTTAGTGCTTGACTCCCCGTTTCTAACACTTCGCACTTGTTTACTTGAACAAATTCTAACTTCAAAGAATGTTGCTCATTTTTCTAAAGAAAGGTAATACTGCAAGACCTTTGGCAGTGGTCGGCCGGTGACCATAGTCTTGACCTTATTAGGCAACGTCAAAAAGATGCAATCCAGAACTAGTGGGAGAGCGAGTGTCGTTTTATGCCGCTTTTTGCAATATTCCCGCAATATCACAACAGGGGACCCGAGAAAATGGCTTCACACTTTGTACCAATGCTGGGAATCAAACCCAGGTCTTCGGTGTTACGAGTGAACGCTTTAACCGATTGACTCCCCCATCGTCTCCATCACAGAAATATGAAGAGTATGTGTGGCCTCACGTGTACCGCATCAGACCAATGATCAAACAGCTGACCAGTGCATGCCTGACCTGTGACCTGTTGCATCCCCATGTTGTGTTTGCCAAAGGAAGAGATTGAGAGTTTATGCTACACCTCAGCGCCTATGCACTGCTAGACTAACGCTTTGTCTCCGAATATATAAATTTTTCATGGTGAGAAACAAACCCATTTAAATCGAAAATGTGTCTGTTCGCAGCGATTTGTATTCAACTTACGACAAAAGTTGTTTAACGTACAAACGATCACAGATTCACATCGTTATTATTGGTTGGCATTACAAACGAATAAGTGCAGCAGTTGGAACAGGGAAACAAATGCACGTGCAATACTAATTTAGACCAACCCTACTTGTCTTTGGTGTTTTATTGAATGTGCATACCACCTAGTAATACAACCAAATAAAGCGATTTGAAACTAGGATTGTTTGTTAAACAACTTTTATCTTCAGCTGAATAACATTCTGAGATTTAATTTTGTTCAGTAATAATTCAGGTATAATTAAGAGGATTTGCAGTCTCAATTTCACTTTGTTCGATTTATTGATTTGTTTAAAGTGAAATTCATCGGCGCGTTTTCACTGTAAACATACTGTAGATGTGCTTCTTTTAGGGTGTTAGCATTGCCGTGAAGGCAAGACAACTGGAAATAATGTGGCTCAGGGCACGGGCAAACTGTAGCGCACATTGGTTGCGCAGCATAGAGAAAATGGCCAGTCTTCTCACATGCGAGCGAAGCAAGCAAAGGTTGGCAAAGTACTTTCCTCGGTTCGGTTCGAAAAATATTTTTCATGTCAACATAAAATAAAAAGTAGTAAAAGTATACACCCATGTCTTCACTGGGTTGTGCTCTCACATTTCCAACTCCATGCTGAACAGTTACTCACGTGAAATATTTTTATTCATCATTTTAAGCGCAACTTGTGGTATATCAGAGAGTTCTTCACCTCTATTTCCCCTCCAGCTTCCGGTTTAGCGGAGTGAAGGAAGAGGAGGATATTATTTCATATGGAATACTTACAGTTACCTCCCCTGCTTCATTCGCCCATTACGCCAGAAGTGTTTTATGCAGAATAAATGTTACGAAACTTCTATCAATAGCGACGACAGGTACGACAAACTCCAAAAGGTTCATGATACAATTAGGCAATATGATATTTCTTCTTAATTTCTGCTTATTCTTGTTCCGTCACTCCATTCAACTGGAAGCTGGCAGGGGTAATGGAGGCGAAGAACGATCTGAATACCACGAATGGCGCTTAAAATGTTGAATAAGACATATTACACGTGAGCAATTACTAAGCACGGGGTAGGAAGTCTGAGAGCAAAGCCAGGCGAGGAAATGGGAGTGTACCTTTGATTGTGGCGATATTTATTTTGACATGAAAAATATTTTTCTATCCGAAGCGAGGAAAGTACGTTGCCAATCTTTGCTCGCTTCGCTCGCATATAAGAAGACTTGCCATATTCTCTATGCTGCGCAACCCCATTTGCGCTATAGCACAGACTATAGAGGTTACACAACACCAAATGTTTTCCCATAGACTTCTATAGTAACCTTATATTTTTTAAAAAAATATCCAGGCTATCAACAGCCATTCCATGTACACATGGGCACAGTCTGGCCTCTAAACTACAATAAAACACAAGTTGTGGCCAACTTGTCCGGCACATTTGCCAAGCACAGGAAGCGGAACACATCAACCCCCAGCTCCGCACCGAATGTCACCTACTTCAAAATATAGGTACACACATAAGCATAACCCATGGTGATAAAAATGACAGCACTAAATACTTAAAATTGTGGTCAGTTTTAATAACAGGGTGGATGTGCTTTTAAAACACATACACATCTTACACTATTTCATCCAATCACAGCTGTCACAGGCCTCTGTCCGTTTGAGTTGTTTCCATACGGTCCTCGCTCGGGCAGCATGTGATATTGATATAGTGTGGTGGAACCTGTAGAAAAAATGGTCTGCATCTGCACAAGGCCAATCTGTGATTTATGTACTGTACATACATGAAACTTCTCAGAAAAAAAATAAAACTGCATGAAACCTCAATATTTTTTTCTGTCCAACATATCTATTATGGCAAAAGAATAAAGAGATTTGCTGCACTGATAGAGGTGTAAGAGTTACATCATGTCTACTTCATCAAAGCTTTGCAAAAATGCATTTCTGCTTTCATAGAGAAAGTTTTCAAATCATGTATATACCATGGGAGTTCACTCCTATTTCACAAAAGAAGGGGGTCATGGGTTGATTCCATACATGACTGGGGCTGCCTAGATCATATCAAACCAGAATATATTTTGAACGACCAAAATCATGGACTATAGGCCAGATATTGGGGAGATTTCACATTAAGCAGCTTTAGAATCTTGACATATGTAAGGCTGGTTGATGAAGTTTGTCAAAAAGTACTAAGTGAGGAGATGCATAATGCCTAGCTGTCTGGAACACTGATCAGAGTACCCTGCCGCCTGTTCGTCGATCAAGGCAAATGACCCCTTAAACAGATGAAATCACTTTTTGACCACAGCATGATAGGAACTTATGCTTGACTCTATTGATTCATCAAGCTAAGACTTTTAAAAACTTCCAGGAAATCAAAACTATTTACTGTGAATTGTTTTGAGGTTGTTAGACTTGACAGTTTCATGTATAAGCCAGTTTAGAGGGTACAAAGTGGAAATATCCTCATAATTTTGGAAATTTATTGGTTAACCTGCCCAAAACTGAATATTTCTATTCACAGTTAACAGTATTTGACAGTATCAGCTAAAACCAGTGTTTCTCTGCAATAATTTATGGGTTACTGGGTGACAAGAAGACATATTGTATATGGGTAAACAAGGGAGATAATTTAAAGACATCACACACTCTCATGTCAATAAAATTTCTGGTCAGACCCACTCTACAAGGATCAATTGTTATTATTTACATCTAATCAACTTCTTGGGTTCATGTACAGCCCTTAATTCATGTCTGGCAAAAAGAAATACTGCACAGTGAGGCATTAAGAGATCATGGTCAGAAACTTCCAATGGATGACGACGACCGAGTGGGGGAAGTTACCAGTCAGACATTGTGGTGTTTTAACTGGACTGGGGTACTTAAATGTACTGTATGTACCTACATATCCAAGTACTGCAACTGCTACAAGGTGGTAAGACATATCGAAGAAAAGGGCGTGTGCTTGATTAGACGCAGTCAACAACAGACTTCAGACCGGCTTGTCGAAATACCACATTGTATGTGAAGGCTTCTGTTTCTGCTGTATGTGTGCATACACACCTCCCCATTCATCAACAGGCATTCTGCAAGCTGAAAATAATGTTGCTATTATATTAAATGTCAAATCATAAAATCCAAAACAGCAATGAGACAGTTGCAGATAAAACATAAAATAATTTTGAAAGTCATATGTGTTAAAAAGGGGGAATTTTTTTTAAAATAAGGAAAGAAAATTAAGTTGATTCACATGCAAAATGGGTCAGACAGACAGAACTGACCATATGCTTCAATGTTTACATTTAAAACAAGGGTTTGTGACATGTTCTGCTGTGCAATGAACATATTTCATGATTTTCTTATCATTTAACTTTAATTTGACCCTCAGGGGATAACCTCAGACACTCACATTGTTATAATAGTGTTGATTTTGGCTTACTTTGTTGTCAAATTCATCAGTTCCAACAAATTTAGAAGCAGGTAACCATTAATCAAAGGTAGAACTCACCATAGGGGTCTATTACCACTGTTTGGCCTCAAAACGAAGCAACGTTCATATTCACAACACTAGAACAATCTGTTCCACTCAATACAGCCCCATCTTTACTCCCATTACCTTTAAATTTGCCTCCACATTCATACTGACTTGTTTCCATGGTGAAATAAACACAGGAAAGCATGTAAAGTATGAATTACTGAAATGTGCTCGAACCCTACAGGTTACACAACACCAAATGTTTTCCCATAGACTTCTATAGTAACCTTATATTTTTTAAAAAAATATCCAGGCTATCAACAGCCATTCCATGTACACATGGGCACAGTCTGGCCTCTAAACTACAATAAAACACAAGTTGTGGCCAACTTGTCCGGCACATTTGCCAAGCACAGGAAGCGGAACACATCAACCCCCAGCTCCGCACCGAATGTCACCTACTTCAAAATATAGGTACACACATAAGCATAACCCATGGTGATAAAAATGACAGCACTAAATACTTAAAATTGTGGTCAGTTTTAATAACAGGGTGGATGTGCTTTTAAAACACATACACATCTTACACTATTTCATCCAATCACAGCTGTCACAGGCCTCTGTCCGTTTGAGTTGTTTCCATACGGTCCTCGCTCGGGCAGCATGTGATATTGATATAGTGTGGTGGAACCTGTAGAAAAAATGGTCTGCATCTGCACAAGACCAATCTGTGATTTATGTACTGTACATACATGAAACTTCTCAGAAAAAAAATAAAACTGCATGAAACCTCAATATTTTTTTCTGTCCAACATATCTATTATGGCAAAAGAATAAAGAGATTTGCTGCACTGATAGAGGTGTAAGAGTTACATCATGTCTACTTCATCAAAGCTTTGCAAAAATGCATTTCTGCTTTCATAGAGAAAGTTTTCAAATCATGTATATACCATGGGAGTTCACTCCTATTTCACAAAAGAAGGGGGTCATGGGTTGATTCCATACATGACTGGGGCTGCCTAGATCATATCAAACCAGAATATATTTTGAACGACCAAAATCATGGACTATAGGCCAGATATTGGGGAGATTTCACATTAAGCAGCTTTAGAATCTTGACATATGTAAGGCTGGTTGATGAAGTTTGTCAAAAAGTACTAAGTGAGGAGATGCATAATGCCTAGCTGTCTGGAACACTGATCAGAGTACCCTGCCGCCTGTTCGTCGATCAAGGCAAATGACCCCTTAAACAGATGAAATCACTTTTTGACCACAGCATGATAGGAACTTATGCTTGACTCTATTGATTCATCAAGCTAAGACTTTTAAAAACTTCCAGGAAATCAAAACTATTTACTGTGAATTGTTTTGAGGTTGTTAGACTTGACAGTTTCATGTATAAGCCAGTTTAGAGGGTACAAAGTGGAAATATCCTCATAATTTTGGAAATTTATTGGTTAACCTGCCCAAAACTGAATATTTCTATTCACAGTTAACAGTATTTGACAGTATCAGCTAAAACCAGTGTTTCTCTGCAATAATTTATGGGTTACTGGGTGACAAGAAGACATATTGTATATGGGTAAACAAGGGAGATAATTTAAAGACATCACACACTCTCATGTCAATAAAATTTCTGGTCAGACCCACTCTACAAGGATCAATTGTTATTATTTACATCTAATCAACTTCTTGGGTTCATGTACAGCCCTTAATTCATGTCTGGCAAAAAGAAATACTGCACAGTGAGGCATTAAGAGATCATGGTCAGAAACTTCCAATGGATGACGACGACCGAGTGGGGGAAGTTACCAGTCAGACATTGTGGTGTTTTAACTGGACTGGGGTACTTAAATGTACTGTATGTACCTACATATCCAAGTACTGCAACTGCTACAAGGTGGTAAGACATATCGAAGAAAAGGGCGTGTGCTTGATTAGACGCAGTCAACAACAGACTTCAGACCGGCTTGTCGAAATACCACATTGTATGTGAAGGCTTCTGTTTCTGCTGTATGTGTGCATACACACCTCCCCATTCATCAACAGGCATTCTGCAAGCTGAAAATAATGTTGCTATTATATTAAATGTCAAATCATAAAATCCAAAACAGCAATGAGACAGTTGCAGATAAAACATAAAATAATTTTGAAAGTCATATGTGTTAAAAAGGGGGAATTTTTTTTAAAATAAGGAAAGAAAATTAAGTTGATTCACATGCAAAATGGGTCAGACAGACAGAACTGACCATATGCTTCAATGTTTACATTTAAAACAAGGGTTTGTGACATGTTCTGCTGTGCAATGAACATATTTCATGATTTTCTTATCATTTAACTTTAATTTGACCCTCAGGGGATAACCTCAGACACTCACATTGTTATAATAGTGTTGATTTTGGCTTACTTTGTTGTCAAATTCATCAGTTCCAACAAATTTAGAAGCAGGTAACCATTAATCAAAGGTAGAACTCACCATAGGGGTCTATTACCACTGTTTGGCCTCAAAACGAAGCAACGTTCATATTCACAACACTAGAACAATCTGTTCCACTCAATACAGCCCCATCTTTACTCCCATTACCTTTAAATTTGCCTCCACATTCATACTGACTTGTTTCCATGGTGAAATAAACACAGGAAAGCATGTAAAGTATGAATTACTGAAATGTGCTCGAACCCTACAGGTTACACAACACCAAATGTTTTCCCATAGACTTCTATAGTAACCTTATATTTTTTAAAAAAATATCCAGGCTATCAACAGCCATTCCATGTACACATGGGCACAGTCTGGCCTCTAAACTACAATAAAACACAAGTTGTGGCCAACTTGTCCGGCACATTTGCCAAGCACAGGAAGCGGAACACATCAACCCCCAGCTCCGCACCGAATGTCACCTACTTCAAAATATAGGTACACACATAAGCATAACCCATGGTGATAAAAATGACAGCACTAAATACTTAAAATTGTGGTCAGTTTTAATAACAGGGTGGATGTGCTTTTAAAACACATACACATCTTACACTATTTCATCCAATCACAGCTGTCACAGGCCTCTGTCCGTTTGAGTTGTTTCCATACGGTCCTCGCTCGGGCAGCATGTGATATTGATATAGTGTGGTGGAACCTAGACGTACTTCATTTAAGGCTTCAACATCGCCGGGAAGGCAAGGCAACAGGAAAATAAGGACTGTGAGACAGACGATAGATGAGCTTCATTTAAGGGTCTAGCATGGCTGAGAAGGCAGCTTGAAGGCAGAAGGAAACTAATGTGGTTCAGAGACTGCGAGCCACTAGACTAATACGAGGGTTGGCTGAAATGTTCTAAGCCTCACTGTGAAAAAAAAGTTACAAAGTCCACGTTTGTAATTTATTTTTCTACATAGTCCACTTCCAAGTTCAAACACTTTCGCCAGCGATGCTGCAGGGCCCGAATCCCGGTCAGGAAGAAATCTTCTTCAGCTACCCTAAAAAAATCAGTCACAGCGGAAATGACGTCATCATTACTTGCAAAAAGGCGACCGGCGAGTTCCTTTTTCATTTTGGGGAACAGGTGGAAGTCAGAAGGAGCCAAATCAGGTGAATAAGGAGGATGGTCAATGAGTTCAAAGCCACAATCGCGGATTGTTGACATGGCCACCACCGATTTGTGAACAGGCGCATTGTCTTGGTGGAAGAGGACACCTTTAGCGATCATCCCTCGTCGTTTGGCTTTGATTGCTTCTCGCAACTGGTTCAGTAGATCAGCATAGTATCTGTCGTTGATAGTTTGACCTTTTTCAAGATAATCAATGAGCAGAATACCCCTGGAATCCCAAAAGACTGATGCCATCTCCTTTCCAGCTGAAGGAACAGACTTGGCTTTCTTCGGAGCTGGTGAATCAGGATGCTTCCACTGTTTTGACTGTAGTTTTGTTTCTGGTTGAAAGTGATGTATCCAGGTCTCATCCATGGTTACAAATCGTGCCACAAAATCATCGGGATCTGCTTCAAAACGACGCAAATTGTCAAGGGACGTCTGGAACCTGACACGTTTCTGTTCTGCTGTCAAGAGCTTTGGCACCCATCTTGCAGAAACTTTAGTCATTCCTAATTCGTTGGTGATAATATGCTCAACCCTCTCATGAGAGATGCCCACTACACTAGCAATATGTCGAGTAGTCAATCGTCGATCATCCATCAACATATCGAGCACTCGCGTGATGTTTTCTGGAGTGGTTGCTGTTGAAGGCCTTCCTGAGCGTGGGTCATCATCAAGGCTTTGTCTGCCACGCTTAAATTCTGCAGCCCACTTCTTTACTGTGGAAAATGAAGGAGCATCATCCCCTAGAGTGGAGACCATGTCAACATGTATCTGTGTTGGGGACATCCCTTTCTTTTGCAAGTACTTGATGACTGCCCTGTATTCAGTTTTGTCCATTTCTGATGATTTCAGAGGGTAGGTTTACCAAAAGAACTGTAGTTGAGATAAAACTATTAGTACGTTTGTAGTTCTTGTGTCTATGATTCACTAAATGAATGTCCTCATTGGTGGCAAACACCTGTCTCTACCTGGTAGGGAAAAACCACTCAGACTGAGAACTTTTCAGCCAACCCTCGTACACTGCACGGACCTTCCTTAATGTACTTTTGTAATATGTGACATACATCATTTCGTACTTGACATTCTGATATATGCATAACAGGAAACGTCCATAATCGTTTTATGGCTCATCCAGATCTTCGGGCGTGTTAATATGTGTGCTGATGATTTACAGTTTTAACGTTACTTAATGCACGTCCTCTGGCGTTTTAACACTTGTGATGTTTTGAACTCTTGGAATTTCAACAGGATTTTTTTGTTGCTTCCTCGGGCGTTTTAACACTTCCACTGACATTTGTACCTTTTGGAATTCTAACGTGGTTTTGATGTTGCCTAAGGCGCTTTACAGTTTCTGATCACCCTTTCAATTGATGTGCCACCTCAACTACCTGATTAATATTCAAACTCAGCTTTCCATTTAATGTGCCCTCGGAGATGCCATTACTTTTCATCCTGGACTAATGCACCCACTCTCATGTATCTACTGGATGTTTAGGGTGTGTACGTTTTGTCATCAACTTGTATTAAACTTTTATATTTTTTTTTCAAATTTTAAAAGAAAAGAAATATGCATCAAATATTTTCTTCTTTTAAACTTTCTGACCCTTGAAGGTCTCGGGGTAGAATAGGCCTTCAGCAACCCATGTTTGGCATATAAGGCGATTATACTTGTCGTGAGAGGCGACTAACGGGATAGGGTGGTCAGATTACCTGACTTGGTTGACACATGTCATCGGTTCCCAGTTGCGCAGATCGATGCTCATGTTGTTGGTCACTGGATTGTCTGACCCAGACTCGATTATCTACATTCCGCCCCCATATAGCTGGAATATTGCTGAGTGCGGCGTAAAACTAAACTCACCCTCACCTTTTAAACTTTCTTTTAAATTGCCTTCTCGTTGACATGGAAGGAAAATTGTGTCTCGACAGGTTTTGCATAGAAAACATTAGCAGTTGTTATGCGTCAATATCGTTACTGTCACAAATGGCGTTTTGGTAGGGTGGCCATATTCAAAGTCCGCATGTTTTGCTGTAAAAGCAACGATGTAAAATCCAAATACACACATATTCAGATGGGAAGGTGGTCAGTGTTCTATTTACGGCGGTTATATAAAAAAAACTTTAGGGAAACGAATCCGGATTTGCTGGTTGAAGAAAGGACGAATTCATCACTAAATTATCTGAATTCTCTAGTGGGTAAGAACGACATAGGATGCGACTGTAAATGATTTGGAGACAGAGTTGAACATGACACTAACTGCAAATGCGAAAACTTTATTCTCAGTTCCAAACAATTCTTTCGTTGTTCGACGATGGCGTTTCCAACTTCCTGTTACAAGGTAAGACACGTGCAACGTCTTTAGACACGTAGGATACTGTACATGGTGTTGACACCAGTCTTCGAACTCTGAGAAAGAAAGATGAAAAAGTATATATTTATTGCTACATTCAGATAGAACAGATTTAATATAATTACATACTGACCAATGGCGATCAGAGACGACAGGATATGATTCTTTGCTGATTTGACATTGTAGATCGGCGAGGTAGCGTAGTGGTTCATGCGTTCGTTCGACACGCTGAACACCCGGGTTCTGTTGCCCATATGGGTACAATATGTGAAGCCCATATCTGGTTATCCGCCGTGATATTGCTGGAGTATTGCTAAAAGCGGCGTAAAACTAAACTCACTGTGGTGAGACATAGTCCTGCAGATGTGTGGATGTGTGGGGTGCAAGGTTCTAGCAGAACCTCCCATCTTTTTGCTACAAGTTAGTTGGTTGTTTAAAGTCGACTCAGCAATATTTCAGCTATATGACGAAGGTCTGTAAATAATCGAGCCAGGACCAGGCAATCCAGTGATCAACAGCATGAGCATCGATCTACGCAAATGGTATACGACGACATATGCGTGTCAACCAAGTCGATGGCCCCGACCACCAAATCCCATTAGTAGCATCTTGCAACAAGCATGGTTTGGTGAAGACCAATTTTAACGCTGATATTTACGGGCCTTTGCACAAAATGACAGTTCTGGGATGCAGATGAGCGTTAACGTGACCCTTTTGCAGCATAATGGGGGATCCGAGGATGGGTATGTAAGTGGTATGTAAGCATACACGTTACTATTACTCTAAATCACTCTGATGCAGTTGGGCGTGACTCTCACCTTACTACGACCCGTGAACGTCCATGGTAGAACAGGCCTTCAGTAGCCCATGCTTGCCATAAAAGGCGACTATGTTTGTCGTAAGAGGCGACTAACGGGATCGGGTGGTCAGACTACCTGACTTGGTTGACACACGTCATCGGTTCCCAAATGTGCAGATCGATGCACATGATGTTGATCCCTGGATTGTCTGGTCGATTATCTACATTCCGCCGCCATATAGCTAGAATATTGCTGGGTGCGGCGTAAAACTAAACTCACTCATTCACTCAGTCACGCTGATGCAGTTAGGCGTGACTCTCACCTTTCTACAGTAGGATGGAGGGTCGAAGACGGAGTTGTCCCTGATGCCAGGGAAGACGTTGTTGTAGCCCAAAGTGTACAAATAGTTGTCTGAAAAGAATAGCACACAGATATATCTCCTATAAACTTTCTTCTGAAACTCAGACACAATCTGACGTTTCAAATGTACAATATCTCCGACACAATCTTAACCTTTCCATGTATACGATCCCAAGTACAATCAGGCCCTTCACATGCGCAATGAGCCCGGCACAATCTTTATGCTGTCCACTTACACATCTGAACCTAGAATCTTCATCTCCCAGTGCAGACCTATCCTGATACAATCTGAACCTCCAAACACAAACTTACCACGGTACAATCTGATTCTCCCAACTCCGGTACAGACTGAATCACAAAATGTTCCCTATCCCAACTACAATCTAAACCTTCAAATGCACAATAGTCACGATATAATCTGAACGCTCTGAGGCAAACTTACTTCCGGGACGGAGGATAGTCGTTGTACTGACGATTGGCACGCAATCCCGGCGGGTGACAATGGCAACAGTGTTCTGAAACTCGTTTCTCGTGTCATTGAACTGGAAAGCTAGGGCAGAAAGACTGTCAGTGCCAAGGCCGTAAAAGAGAGGACCCAACTCGGCAGCGCCACCTAAGAAGAAATTGATCAATGTAGTTACATTTATTATGACAAATGAGTTGTCTACCTTTTCGGTACAGGATAGACGTATAACTGATCTTTCAATAAACAAGTAGTAAGCTTTTATTGTCAGTTACCTTGATAAATCAAGCGAAAGGGCCCAGCCCATGTTAAGATTGATTTGACAAGCCTTAGTTCTGAAATTAAGGATTGTTCTGGTATTCTCTTGGACTTAATTTCGTTCTTATTTTTGAAGCACATGTTAAAAAATATGACCAGGACTATATTAGTTTTCACTTCTGACAAGGAGCGTGTGTGGCTTTGCGCTTCTTTTAGTATATTCTAGCATTATCACGACAGGGGACACAAGATATGAAATACTGTTCCCATGTGCAGAATGGAGCCTACATCTTCAGCTTGACGAGCGAACGCTTTAACAACTCGGCTACCCTACCCCAGATGTCAAGGGTCCTGTGCTGACTGAAATGGTGTTCATTGATGTGCAAAATCCAATCATTCACTCATGTAATCTTACAAAGTTACAATGTAATGGTTGTTTAAAGTCTCACTCGGAATGCAGTTGGCAGGGAATGCCCCGGTCACAGAGAATGCCTCACAAGTTTGCTGAGTGGGGTTGATGCGGAAACCAGTCCCCTGCAATCAATCAATGAAAAAGTATTTGCGAGCAGCTACCAACAAACTCAGAGGTACAGACACACCTACATATAGGATAGATATTCATGCACACACACAGACGCACACACGCAAGCACCCACACTCATTACGGTAACAGCATATTGTACAGCCTGAATGACGACTGAACTGAATTTTATATGTACACTCAGAGATACACACCATTACAACAACAAACACACCCATACAGATAGATGTAAAACATCCTTGTAAAACATTCACCTCTCTCTCTCTCGCTCTGTCTCTCTCTCACACGCACACGCACGCGCGCTCATGCACGCACGCACTTGGGAAACAACATATTGAAGGACAGGAGACACCGCATGCGTTTTTGCCTTTCCAGACGTACTCATTCGCTGCTTTACAAAATGTTTCTTTACCTGGCGGTAGTCCCAGATTTCCTTGTAGGAGCTGACAGAATTAGTGAAGTTGCTGCTGAGGGCGTACCTCTGGTTGAGGGCATCATATGAATAGAATTGCAGACCCTGAGCAGAGAAGACACAACTAGACATGAGTAGGTATGATCAGAAACGACAGCTGTTCAGGGCCGACTCAGGTATAACGCATCTATGACGGCGGTATCTATACAATCCATTATGGACAAGACCATCGTTGGTAGGGCTGGGGACGGGTGTAATTTTTGTAATCCACCCCTTATTACCCTACCCTAACCGGATACCCGTTATGTTAATTCCTGACATCAAATTTGTAATAAAATACTTTTAGATCGGAGGCTACAAGTTCGAGTATTTCAATATCTTAACGATACAGTATATTCAAAACAGGTGACGGTAAATTATGCCTAAATCTTCAAAGACAATATTATTATGCAACCGCTTAATCATGAAAAAATAACATAAGACATTGTTTTTTTTCTGTTGGTCACATGTTCATAATGGGTCCGGGTACTGAGACAGGTACCCAGGTCAAGCTTATAACCTACCTGGTTAACCGCCCCAACCCTAATGCTTGGATAACCAGCGCTAGAACTGCTATGACTTAGCACTTGCATTTCATTGTCATTCCGCGAGCTTGTATGAAGCCCATTATCCCCTGCACGTAATGTAACTGGATATGTATGTGTGTCTTTCTGTGTATGTTGTTTCTCATTTAAGAAAGTTTTCGAAAAATAATGCTTTTATCTTTCTGAAGTGAATAAAAATAGATGTACAGTGGAAGCTGTCTAAACTGGCGCTCATTGGGACTGAAGATATAATCCGGTTCGGACAATGTGCCGGATTGTAGAGCTGATAAGAAATATCCATGCACAATGTGACTAGGAGTTTATGCCAGATGGACAGATAATATAGTCCATTGTATTAAAACACAAATGATTCAGCTCGTAGAGATAGGAATCAAAACTACCACCTGATTGGCCGTTCCAATACATTGTCTTTTACTACAAATATAATCTGCAAGGGATTATATTTAACTCAGTCAATCCTTTCAGAGTGGAACAGATAAAGCAAACATTGCCCAAGACATGATTTGATGAAACCAACGGGCGCCCGTAACTCCAGAACAAAAGCAGGACACGGCTGCAACTGTAGTGAGGTAGCCTAGTGGTTAACGCGTTCGCTCTTCACGCCGAAGACCCGGTTTCGATCTCCTACACGGGTACATTGTGTAAAATCATTTCGAGCGTCCCACCCCTTAGTATTGCTGTAAGAATGCGAACAACGGCGTTGAACCATACTCACTCACTCACTCACTCACTCATTCACTCACTCATGATGACATCAAGAGTATCCTCGAGAAAGGTAAGTTTAGTTTTACGCCGCACTTTCAGCATTATTATAGCTGTGTGGCGGCAGTCTGTAAATACTTGAGTCTGGATCAGACACCCCAGCTAAGCATCGATCTACACAACGGGGAACCGATGACCAACGGTCAACCAAGTCGGCGGGCCTGACCATCCGACCTGCACGTCACCTCTTCCGACAAGCATAGTTGTCTTTCATGGCAAGCATGAGTTGCTGAAGACCTATTCTACCATGGGTCTTCACGGGTCATATATACACAATGATAATTATGAAAGACTCAACAGGAAGTAACAGTTCGATCCAACCGCGAAATTAACATATGCACGTTCGACACAACGAGATTCGAATATCACCGAAAAGCCGGAGTACATTCTATATGAAATAATATAACTGTTGTCAGAAAACATCATACGTCAAACATTTTGAATTCCTAAGTGTCATATTTAGACGGAGTCTGCCAAAGTATCTTTGTTTATTCATATGATTCAGTTTATGTTAAATTATTTTTCTGTTTACATTTTCTTGCCATAGAGCTATGTCCTGACAGTGGTAACTGACTACCGAGTGATCCTTACTAGAGGAAACTACCGAGGTATTTTTTCTATTCATGGCATAAGTGGAATGACAAATATTTTGTCACTGAAACAAAACATTGACACCGAGAAGTGAACAAGCAAGTTTTTGTTTGAAAAGTATAGTAATCTCATCTAACAGTTAAGTCCCGTCGATGATACTGTTACTTAATATTAAGTCAATATGTAAAGAAGTACTTACACGCTCTCCACCTGAGTTGTCGACAATGGTGAAGTCTTTGAATCCTTCCCATTGCTGCGGAGCACAGCAGATAGAGCCAAGAGCAACTGTCGCCAGACTGGCGAGTAGAACTGCCTGCAGCATCATGTTGAGGGGTCGTCAAGTCTTCAGTCAACCTTTACACGAGAAGCCTTCTGTCGCCGAGTCGTGGACAGGGAGAATACGGGCTCCTTTTTATGTGCACTGTCCACCATCATTCAAGGTCATCCGGCGTCTAGATGACCTAGATGGCGTCTGAAGCTTTAATTTATTACCATGTTATGTGATGCCTGACCAAAAACTATTTCGCAGACTGGTGTAAAATAATGGGCTCTTTAAATGACCAAGGTTTATTCACCGCCCCCATACGCGCTCCGCTTGACATGTAAAACTGCTATTTTAAGAGAAATGTGTATGTTTCCATCTAGACACAATTAGATGTGACATGACAACAAGAAATGCCATTTTGGTCTTGGAAGATATTATACAATCAGAACATCATGACTCAAGCCACATAAATTAAAGGAAAAGTAAAAAGTAACCTGTAGGTGAGGTGAGGTGAAAACGGGTTTTCAATCATATGACCACTTGCATATTTGTGTATGTGTGGCTGGTTGTACTAGCCCAGACTTAAGCTAGTTTGATAGTGCTAGTCCTTGTTGTTCCCATTAATGCCGAGCGCCAGGCCAGGTCCAACAAGTAAGATGTTTTAATGTTGTTTTTGGGGGGTTGTTTTTAGATATAACGCGACCCTCCGTTCTCCATAAGAACGCGTTAACCACAGCACCAAGGAGGCGTGTAGCATACATTCGAACGTACACCAGAAAAATTACGTACACCATTATCAAATTATAAAATGAAACGATGACATAGGTCCATCAGTTAGGGGCGAACTATGATAAATATGCTGACCTCTAACAGCGATATATTCAAGTTCACCTTCTGTATGATGATACGTGTGATAATGTTGATTTAAGTTTTTTTATCACAAGTACGGCATGTTTAGGGCATATTTACAGGTACAGTTTGTGCACATACAACATGCTGGTATTTAATCTGCATAGTTTTGAAAGTTCTGAAAGTTCAATCATTATTCTGCCGCTGTGGTACGAGGAGCATTATCAGATGGCCAGAGATGGCAAATTATCGGTTCGCATAATCCCGGTAAATCAATGTCCACAACACAGAGAAACCATCGTCGACATTCTGAACTACCCAGCATGACGTCAGACAAAGTCCTGCTCAGGGTCACGTAGTCTTTCCCACAGTCCCTGTACCTCATTATTTTCCCTACTTTCTAACCTTTTCTGCATTGTTAAATTCCTAGAGCACAAAATGAAACAAGCCTAGATTTCCCCAGGTTAAATATCACAAATTACTGGAGCTCATTTCCAATTTTAATGGGTCACTATCGTTACAGGTTACAATGTTATTGGTTACTGTCCAAATTATATATATTCAGGAACTAAGTGTCAGTCTAAGGTTCACTCGACGACAGCAATTCGCTAAAAGCGAATGTTCTGAAGCACCATTCGTTACGATTTCGCAAGGTCGCCTCAGGAGAGCCGGGCACAACCTTAGATGATCATCAAACGCCCTCCATTGAGCGATCACTAGTCCAGTCAAAATGTGACGAAACCTCAAAAGAATTGGTACAGAAATAGTTTGAGTGTTTTCGGCAAGTTTAAGTAACAACCAATGAGCACTAAACACTTTTTTGGTAAAAAAATGAAAACTAAGTATCAGTGTGCAGTTATTAAAATACAAAATTCCACAGCAAATGTACACAATTTCATTGCATACAATGTCTGAAGTACCGTTTGACTGACATTCAACGACACGTGGTGTCATAGTCTGAACGTTTACATGAATCAACGGGGCCGTTTGTTTCTGCAAAATGTCATCAAATGTTGTATCAATGGCGTGAGCACTACTGGCTTCAATACACGCCAAAACATGTATACGGATCCATGGCATGCTGCTAGGCGCAATCAGTTGCCATTCTTGTAGAAAACATTGTTCGAGTTGTAGAGAGGTGGTGCTGGCAGTCTTCTGATTTGTCGATTCAGTTAGTCACATGGAAGTCCTTTATTAGTCTTACTGTATGAGGCTTTGAGTTACTGTGTTGGAACACCATGCTAAGGGGTCATTGCAGGATACATGGCGACATTATATTCTGAGATCGCTTATCGACCGCTTTAGATATTGGTTACTCTTTCTCTCTCTCTCTCTCTCTCTCTCTCTCTCTCTCTCTCTCTCTGTTTTACTGTCTCGGTGTCCCCCTCTCACTGTCTGTCTTTCTGTCTGCCTCTCGCTCTATCTGTCTCACTGTCTGCCTCTCTGTCTCACTGTCTGTCTCTCTCTAAATCTCTCTTTTTCTCTCTCTGTCTCCCTCTTTCTCGGCCTCTCTCTCTCTCTCTCTCTCTCTCTCTCACTCACTCTCTCGTCGAAAAGTCGTCGTTTACGTTTATAACATGGAATGAATTTTAAACTCATTTATCATAGATTGATCATAAGCTTAGTAGCATGCTTAAGCAGGCTGAGTGAACTACGAAGAATATTTGGTCTGACACATTAAAGCTGATGTTTACGAATGTCGGTACTTCTACACAGCGATTGTAATTACAAACGTTCTAACTGTATTCTCCGGTTCATCGATCACTTGTTTGTCTGGTTTGTTTACAAACCGACCTCAAATGGCAGGCGTTCTGATGTAGAGCGTCAAGCAAACGCTTTTATTTTAGGCACATTTTTTTGCGCACGGTGACTGCAGGGCGGGACAAGCTTATAATTACTCATTTCGCGAACACCTGGTGTCATCACTGAATTTCCTCGATACGTTCATATACTGTACGTGTGTGAGATGGCTCAGGGTGGTTTTAAAACTTCATTTTGATTATTGTGTGTAATATTTGGCGATGCTTAGTTCTTTTTTAGCACTAGCGTATATGCAGGCTGAAGTAGAGAGGCGAACAGGTTAATGTGCGTGTACAGAGTTCCTCAACCCGTCACACATCTGTGTCGTCACATTGTCTCGTTATTCGGGTAAGGGGCACTCACATTGTACTTGGAGTATCGTAGATAACAAATAACCTTGACTCCGATTTATAAATGAGTACTAAAACCGCCCCTTGTCACTTATGTTATTTTAGTGCCTTATTACCATTTATTATTATGACGAAATTTCTGTTACAAGTAAAAATATGCAAGGAACCAGCGGTTGCCTTGTCTACATCTTATTTGGTTTTGAAACAAGGGCGAAAAGTCGTCGTTTACGCTTATAACATGGAATGACTTTTAAACTCATTTATCATAGAATGATCATAAGCTAAGTAGCATGCTTAAGCAGGCTGAGTGAACTACAAAGAATGTTTGATCTGACACATTAAAGCTGATGTTTACCAAAGTCTGTACTTCTACACAGCGATTGTAATTACAAATGTTCTAACTGTATTCTCCGGTTAATCGATCACTAGTTTGTCTGGTTTGTTTACAAACCGACCTCAAATGGCAGGCGTTCTGATGTAGAGCGTCAAGCAAACGCTTTTATTTTAGGCACATTTTTTGCGCACGGTGACTGCAGGGCGGGACAAGCTTATAATTACTCATTTCGCGAACACCTGGTGTCATCACTGAATTTTTGCGATACGTTCATATACCTTTCACACATTTTTCCTTTACACCAAACGGAATATGTTTCTGAAGATAGTCAGTCAATAATGGGTATTCGTTTGCAGTAACCTTCTATACTTATCTGAATGTTTATTTTCAGAGGATTAAAATGCAAACAAATTCGGTCGTGTGTCCAAATAAATTTAAAATGTAATGACAACCATGATAGATTAGTTAGCGGGTATCAGTTTTTCACAGGTATCCACGCATGTCAAAGAGAGCAGGTATCAGTGTTTTCACAGATATCCTCGCATGTCTAGTAGAGCGTGTACCAGTTCTCACGGAATTCCTCGCATGTCAAACAGAGCGGGTGTCAGTTAGGTCCAGGTGTCGTCACACACCCCACAGAGTGGGTATAATTTTTTTCACAGCTATCCTTACCGAGCGTATCAACTGGTATTAAGTAGAGTGGGTATTAGTAGAGTGGGTATTAGTTGGTCAGGACTTTCAACTTCCACGAACAAGCATCCGTGAAGGTCCTGGTAAGAATACCTACCTTCAGTAACTCATGCTTGTAATAGGCGACTAACTGGATCGGATGGCCGGGCTTGCTGAATTGACTGACACGTCACCGTATCCCAATTGTGTAGATCGATACTCAGCTGTTGATCACTGGGTTGTCTGGTCCAGACTCGATTATCCACAGATCGCCGCCACATAGTTTTAATATTGCTGAGTGCGGCGTAAAATTAAACGCGCTCACTCTACGAAAGGAATATACAGATCTCTACCCGAGTCATGCTCCCTCTTTTGAGCAACCTAATGTGATCACTGTTTCGTTTTAAGACGTGAACGTCCAATGTTATGCTCTTTAAACTTGAAAAAAGGTCCTGAATCGAGTCTACATGAATACGGATAATCGTGTCGGTATTTTATGAACATATTTTGCAAGAACTGACAGTAATAGATATACTTGTGTACTTCCGTATCACGCAGGATTTCACAACGAGTTTGTGTGAGTGCGTGCGTGTGTACAATGGTGTACCTTTTGAAGAACATATGAATACTTTATTGGCAGTCAGTGGAGTACCTTTTGAAGAACATATGAATACTTTATTGGCAGTCACTGGAGTACCTTTTGAAGAACATATAAATACTTTATTGGAATAAATCAGTTATCAAATGATTAGAATAGAACAGACTCTTTCCACACCCATAAGAAATATTTGCTAAAGGCAGATTATGAAATTAAAACTAATGTTATACGATACTTGAGCTTGTATTCCATGAATATGACACTTTTTACATCGTGAGATGCATAGCGCAACAAAAATCAACTCAATGGCAAAGGGTCAGTTTGCACAGTCACAGAGCCAATTGCAGAGCGGTAGCCAACCTCCGTGTGGACGCACTCTGCAGTGATGCCTGTGGTATTACTTTAATCTCCTGGTTCAGATATATGAACAGTTGGTCAGCGTTCACTGGCAAAGGATAATTCTGCCAGATACGCCAATTAAGGATGCCTCAGACATGCTCTATGAGAGCAAACTCTGGAGAATATACTGTCCACTGGTTCCTCGTAACGCTTCTTTGACTGGGAAAGATTGTAGCCACTTGTGCCTGATGTGGCATGATGACAAAATGGCAAGTGGACCAAGAATCTCGCCCCTGTACCGTGACCTACTTAAGTTGCCACGAATACTGTACAGAGGCGTCCAGTAAAGAAGAATAAAAGTTCACATCATGAAAACGTTCGTCTCGCATTCTGAACAGACTGTATTGGGACTCATCGGAAAACAAAACCTTTGACCACATTTGACGTCAGTTATGGGTGTTGGCGTCATACACACGGTTACGAATGGACTGGGCACTGCTACTGACATTCGTGGCATGGCTAAACTGCAGGCGAATAGCATTTGCTGTGACGAATCTCTGTCGCAAAACTGACGCAATGACGTAGCCTCGTCACCACGTGACGTTGAAAGGGTCTTCCTGAACTTAGTCTGTCCAGCACCCTTCCTGTCGTCTGAAACCCTTCAAAAGGTCGACGTCGAGCAACCTCACAAAACGAAACGCCATCTTGAAGTCACCCACACGCCCTTGATCGTTCAAATCCACTCAACGGCTATCGCGTTGTGCACTGGCAAAATCATCAATGGCTGTTGCAAAGTGACAAAAAATCTTTTTACCTACCAACGTGCTTCACGGGGATCATGTGATGCACCTGTAGGGTGTTCTGTGTTCCCATCCAAGCTATGGGTTATGATCTCAACAATGATCATATTGTGAAAATAAGGGAATTGCATTGTACATCATTTTTGTTCGATACAGCAAATTTGGAAATTTCCTCCACATGTCAACCGAAAACTTTTTACAAGCTTTACTGATAACTTGCCATGTTCAAGAATAGCACATCAACACGCCAGGAACACCCGTCTGTTGTTACTGGGAACGCTTCTCAATAGTTTAGTGCAACTAGTGCAACTATCAGTCAGGACGTCAATGAAAAGTTACTTCAATTCCATGAACTGCAAATCGTGATACCTATTTCCAAGAATGTTCCAGAACGTAATGGAATCTTTTCATACATAAAGGGACCAACTCTTGACTTAAATTACTTTCCACATTACATAATGGCATGACGTTTACAATCAATGTTGTGAATGGTTATCCAGTGTTGCAGCTAGTTGCTACAATTCACAAGTTTTGTATTAGTGAGTGAGGGAGAGAGTGAGTTTAGTTTTACGCCACACTCAGCAATATTCCAACTACATAGCGGCGGTCGAGTCTGGAATAATCGAGTCTGGGCCAGACAATCCAGTGATAAATAACAAGAGCATCGACCTATGCATATGGAATACGATGATACGTGTGAACCAAATGAGCGAGTTTAGGCACCCGACCCCCTTAGTCGCCTTCAAGGGTTATTGAAGATCAATTCCAACCCGAATCTTCCTGGGTCGTGTTATATCATATTGCCTCTGTATTTGTACAGCCATCGCTACCCTGAATGGTACCTTGAGGTCATTTGTGTAATATTTCTTGGCTGTATGTTTCACCCCTGCTTCAGATTTCTGCTTAAATTCATTGTATCAAATGAGAAATCGAAACCACGAACACCTTTTTTGATCCCCAAACTAGGTGCAATGTCAATGACGTGATATTGCTGGGATATTTCTAAGAGCGGTGTTTTCACTCGCCCCTTTCACCATGGTATAACCCACTTTGTCAGTTATTGTGTTAGTCAGTATGGTGCTAAACCGCCTTTAGAAATATTAGAAAAATTATCTCGGCATGGAACACGAGAATGAGGACTTAAACTTTATACTCGGGTACAAACTCAACATGAGTGGAAAAAGAGGATTGCTCCCACGTGTCTGCTGATTCAGTTATATCAACATAAGTTGATAAAGTTATTTTTACATTAATCAGCGATGTCTTTGATATCATGAGACAATAAGGGGAATTCTGTTTCTCGATGCGATGTCATGTCATTGTGACGTCATCAAGTTTATGGCGTCATAGCTTCGTCAGGGCATTTGACAAAAGCTGTTGCCAATACGAGACCGTTTGATCTCGCACAAGCTATATCTTCAGTGGAACGCAGTTGTAGATGATATAACCCTTTACCCATCAGCGTACAGCTTCACCACCCCCATTGGTCTGAGTCACCTCCTCACCCTTTGCTGAATGGATTCCGAGTTGATCCCCAACACCCGAGAACCCTGTGTAACCGTAAATGAGCAAGCCTTTCTAGATACATGTTTTACATTATCGTTGCCAATCATTGTCTACAAATTCAGCTAACAGAAACTAGAATATATACAAACTGATAAAATATCGATTATAGTAAACTTTGCACTATAACACAATCTTTCCGTGTTATATGGTGGCATAGAGCAGGAGTTCGAGTCCCGATTCAGTTGAAGTTAAGTCTCGACCTCGGAGACTCCTTGTATTGGTGACCGTGTTTGGCACCTTGACTCCTGACAGTTTCTAGGAGATCACTCCTGCTCCACAAGAAAGCATATGTAATACACGTGGCCTCACCCTAGGAAAGAGAGTTTGTCTCTTTTCATCCAACAGAAAATGGGTACCCGGCGGGATAAAGTCATGTGACATTCTAGTGCCTAACAGTCAGCTTGAGTTATTTGAGGTAATAAAAATCAGATTCTGATTAAGAGCCGTCAGCAATCACTTGGTGAGTGAGTTTGGTTTTACGCCGCTTTTAGCAATATTCCAGCCATATCACGGCGTGGGACACCAGAAAATGGGCCTCACACATTTTACCCATGTGGGGGCAATCACTTGGTGTTTGGCGATGACTTATTATACTATCACTGTATGCGCATAGGATGAGAGAGGAACGTGGTTAAATGTACATTTTGTGAGTGGTTCTGAAATATTCCCGAAGTGAATAGCTTCTTGGCAGCTTTGAAAAACGACTATGCCTATCATATTCATCATAGTTGTTAACTGTCCTTAAAATTACTCCGTGAAACGGTATGGTTGTAATCTAGAACTGAATGAATTTTACTTCAGAAGGGTGAATTAGCCTGCACCGAGTTCTTAACCCTGCCGCCTACCTCCTCCGTAACGTGTCCCATGAATCACAATAAAAGCACATGCCGTGTTGGAATCACACAAAATGATTCATTTTAGTATTATGGTGCGAAATTTGCTGAACTCAACTGAACTTTATTCATTCAGGCTGCAAACTGCAGCACAAGAGGTACATAAATAGTGTTTATATTTATGTAACATAAAAGTTACAAACGGTAAGATAGGCGCAATGTACATTGAGAGAAGTTACATATTAAGTTATTAAAGATATTTCTTAAACAGAGCCAAATTTATTTTGCAAAAATTGAAAGTTTTCTTAATTTTCCCAGCCTATAGGATATTCATTTCATATACATTTTGTCTAAGATAATAATACTTCACTGTATATTTTTTTCTTTCTAATATCGGACATGTAAATAAATTAAACGAAATTCATTACCAGTATCATTTAGGCTACACAAAGTACAGTTTTTGTCATTTACTGGGATTCGTCTCCATCTACTGCCTCGACTGGAAGGAAATGATTCAATGTTTGAAATTTTAACAAATTATTACAGTGCAGAAAATTGAGGTATGGTTCAAATTTGAGAGATTGACTTTTGTAAATGCTATAAGTGGTTGCTTTGGACGATGTTTCAATTGTTGACATCAATGCTTGCTGATAAATATCATTTATATTACTTTTGATAACAGTTTTAAGCCAAGATACACTTTCAAAAGTTTGGATGTCCAAAATCGTCAAAAATTCTCTCCAGATACATCACCCATTTATGTTCACATTTGCCAAACATATAATCGATTAATATTAATCTATACATTAAGAAGCACAATTTTGTCAATCTTCCGAGTTTAGCCCCAAACAATACCATTCATCTATTAACAACATTTACAAGTGGGAATCAATCAAACTTACAATATACATGTACCATAAAGTTAGCTATACTTTTCCTGTGTGCTACTACATATTTGAGAAAGCGTAGAGGTATTTTCAATACCCCAGACCTCACATCCAAATAAAAGAATCGGGGTGACCATACAATCAAACAGTTTCAAATGAAAGTCGATTGAAAGTTTAAGCTCTCTACCATGACTTAACACGAAAAACATTGCTTTTGTTGCCTTTTGCACCGGTGTACGTTTGATTTTAGTAAATTTACTATTCTTTTGAAGTGTGATGCCAAGATAGGGATAATAATCTACATTATCCAGGATAGCATATCCAGTACTGAAACTTCCTTTTCATAAATTTTGAGATCCAATGAAAATAAAAAAATTGGACGTCGACGTGTTAATTTACGACAAGCAAAGGTTATTGAAGATCATTTCCAACCCGAATCTTCCTGGGTCGTGTTATATCATATTGCCTCTGTATTTGTAGCCATCGCTACCCTGAATGGTACCTTGAGGTCATTTGTGTAATATTTCTTGGCTGTGTTTTTCACCCCTGCTTCAGATTTCTGCTTAAACTGATTGTTTCAAATTAGAAATCGAATCCACGAACACCTTTTTTGATCCCACAACTAGGTGCAATGTCAGTGACGTGATATTGCTGGGATATTTCTATCTAGCGTATCTAAACGATTGTGGTAATCACCGGGTTTTTAGTTGTAAACCACTGCATGAGTCTGAAGCTAAAGCATCGTCAAGATCATTAAGAAATAATGAAAACATGAGGGAGACATGTTTCCTCCTTAGTGGACACCTTTTTTACATAAAAAAAACAAACACGATTTTAAATTTTGTTGCAAGTTAAAAATGACCTTAATGTATTTGCCAGATATGTTGTTTTGTAAAAGTTTTTTTTTCCAGAACCCTGATCTCCAAACAGCATCTTAATAGCTCCGAAAGGTGAAATAAACTGAAAATATGGTCTTCTGGTGAATATCCTTTCCTGAAACCAACCTGAGCTTCAGAAAGAATTTCGTTTGAGTCGATGAATATATACTGAACATCATTGAAAACGCACCACCCCTAAAATTGTGGATTTCTAAGAGCAGAAGTGAGCAATCTATGTAAATTTTACATATTTGTGTAGACCAATGTTTGATAAAGAAAAGAAGCAAAAAACAATCAAGCAAAACAGTGAAGATTTAATGCAGCTGACAATGAAATAAAGATGGGGTCAAAATGGAAAGTCAGTAGCGTGTATGACCCCCGTTAGCAGCAACACAAGCTGTGCAACGTCTCCTCATTGAACGGATAAGTCTCTGAATAAAGTCCTGAGGCACTGCATTCCACTCTTGCTGCAAGGCATTGTCGAGTTCCCCAAGGTTGTTGATCTGCGGACGACGTGCGAGGCGTTGGCCGATGTAATCCCACAAGTGTTCGATGGGTGACAAATCTGGTGACAATGCAGGCCAATGAAGTAGAGGAATGTTGTTGTTAGCCAGATACTGTATCGAAACACGTGCAGTGTGGGCTCGTGCATTGTCATGTTGAAATGTGTGCAGATCTTGATGCTGGTGAAAGAAGGGAACGACGTTGTTCTGAGGAATGTTGTCACGGTAGTAAACGGCATTCACTCTGCCACGACAAACAATCAGAGCGGTTCTGTAGTGATAACTTATCCCTCCCCACACCATAATGCTTCCTCCACCCCACCGATCGGTTTGCACAACACAATCCTGATGATAACGTTCACCCCGTCGACGCCATACCCGTAGACGCCCGTCAGCATTTCGCAAGTGAAAACGCGACTCGTCGGAGAACACCACACCATGCCAACGTCGTAACAACCACACACGATGCTGTTCAGCCCATTGTCGGCGTTCACGGCGATGCCTGTCAGTCAGGATGGGTCCAACGTAAGGGCGTCGACAACGTAACCCTGCCGCACGGAGACGGCGTCGGACGGTGGAAGCGCTGATCAAACCACGTCGACCCTGGACAGCGTTGGCGGTTCTGGCAGCGGGAAAGGTTCGATCCCGAATATGGCGCCATACAATGTCTCGATCTTGACGAGGGGTGGTAACACGTGCCTGACCTGGGCGTTGCCGGTCCCTGATGGTTCCTGTTTGTTGGTATCTGTTAGCAAGCCTCAGAATGGTCGAATGATGACACCCAAATCGTCGTGCAATGTTTCTGCTTGAAGCGCCGACCTGCAACATACCCAAGGCCTGTTCTCGTTCCTCTGGTGACAATCTTGGCATGGCGAAAAAACTTTACTTACGAAAGTACTGCGAAAATGAGAACGGTTTTGTGCCGAAGGTCATTTATACCCCTGAACAGCATGCTTTCTGCATGCAATTTGTGCCCTTCGTGTGTGATGTGCATGAATTTTGTTGTTTTCATGTGATGTGTTCGATGATGTGTTCGAACGATCCGTTTTTTACTGTAGAGCGTTATTTACGATCTAGTGTGTTATTATCAAAATTCCCACCATTAATTTTCCATTTCCAAAAGATTCTATTGCCTTATTTCAAAATTTACAGGTGGTGCGTTTTCAATGATGTTCAGTATATTTAATCGGCTATTTAAAATAGACGTGTAAAACAACTTAGTCGTGTTATTGGTCTATAATTTTCAGGGCCTTTTGGATCGCCTATATTTTTTCATAAATTAGTTTGATGATACAGGTAGCTACTTATCCGGGAAGATACCAGTGTCAAGTACAATGTTAAAATGTTTAACGTAAATATCAATTTTATCAATCGTAGAAGAGATATAATCTTTTACAACATAATCAATTCCAGAGGCTTTAATATTTTAAAGATTTTTAAAACATGATATTATTTTGTCACTAGTAATTCAGAGTTGAGTTGGGGGAGGTTATCATCATAATGATCTAATGGTGGTTCTTAATCTTGCGATTTAAAAAATGTTAAAAAGGAATCAATTTGTAGAGAATGTTCTGGACCCGTTTCTTCTTTGCATCATTTCAGTATATTTCAAAATGAAAGTGAATCATTTTTCCGAAATTGTGATAGTTTATTGGTTTAGTATGATCATTAAAACAATTTACAAGACATTTACTGGCATTTTGCAGTCGAGATTTATTCTGGGATGTTTTACAATATTGGCATATCCTTTTTGTTTCAAAGTATTTTCGCCGTGAAAGTTTACATTGTTGCCAAACCAGGGTTGATGGGTACGCTATTTTAAATAAATGTCGACGTGATTGTTTTGCACTTAAAGCTAAATAATGTGCTTTGTTCCATCTCCTGACCTCGGTAGCTTCAGTACATGCAATGGGAGTGGCATTTGTAATTTTACAACTAAAGGCTTTGAATGAAAGGATGCAGAAACTGGTGAATGAATTTCTGAAACTTGTGCACTTCAAAAAAACAGCTACGACGTAATCAACCAGTCTTTGCATGTGGCTCTACCGTAGACTCTACCTATCCCTTTATCCTCTCAAATCCGAATATGCTAATTGTTATTTTTACAAACATCAAGGAGATTATAAACATGTGAATTTACTCTACCCTACGCGAGTCCGTGTCAGCTTTTTTAATTGGGTATATTAAACTTTGTTGCCAAACACTCGGAGATGTGCTCTTATCAAACCAGTATTAACAAGAAGACACAGTCATCAATATCTCCCGCATTACCTCGAATTTCAGCCGAAGTCACACTTGTTGCCATGGAAACGCGAAAAATATTTCATTAAGAATACCCAAACTACCAAAAGGGACTAAGACCCCACCAGACCTATCTATGTGCCAAGTTTGGTGAAGAAATATTAAATGGTTTTAAAATTCTGCTCCGGAAAAGACAAATGTGCATGGACGGACGGACGGGTGCATTTTAATAACAGCAAGAAATGTGCAATAAAATACCAATGCAGTGTGAGTTTTTCAAATCCTCAGCTGGGATAAAGTCTAAGCCTAGTGCTTTGTCAAATATGGCATTTTTAATTGCAGCTAAAACCTCGCTACGTCTTACAGGAATATCCAGTTTACCTGAATCTACATCACTGTTATTAAAAAACCTGACTTGTTAGAGATAACATCAACTACCTGCTGCAGATGATTATTGCCAAAACGTTTACTTACACCGTCAGTATACAATTTACAGAAATCCGTCGTACACTTTTTCAAAACGGCAACCCTATCAGAGACAGTAACCCGTCTTCACCAACCTCCAATGAGGTAGGGGTATGTCTTTCATTGGCTATGCCTAATTTTATACCTTGCGGTGTGGTTGTGTATGCACGTGTCTCACTGCATTGGCGCATGTGTGTTTGTTGGTTGGGCGACTATGTCCGAAAGGCGAATACATATCAATCAGGATAAAACAACGTTTTGGTTATTGTAATCTGCCATTTGACAGTTTCATGTCAGTTTCCTCGGTGTTTTAAAACTTTCATTCCTGAGATCTTCATGTTTCTATGTTGACTTTATGACATGTTAAATGGCTATTATGATCTATCATTTGACAGTTTCATGTCAGTTTCCTCGGTGTTTTAAAACTTTCATTCCTGAGATCTTCATGTTTCTATGTTGACTTTTTGACATAGTTAATGGCTATTATTATATGACAAAATTAATAAAAATGTCCCTTTGGGGATACCAAATCGTTGCATAGATTCGTCCTTATCAGAAATACTTTCCAAAATGATGACATTTACTTTCCCTATTTTGCATAAAGAGATAATGAATCATTGATAAGCAGTGTCTTGTCAGTGGCCTGAATGTTTTAAAATTTCGTATCTACGATCTCCACATTTCAATGTTGCTTTTATGATATGATTAATGTTATTTTATCTATTATGATTTGTGATTTAATCAAATCGACAATAATTTTCTCTTTGGCATGAAATAGTAATATGTTTCATTTCCGTATCAGAAATATTTTTCAAGTGATGGCTGATAGTTAGGTTTATAGCCTAGATGTTTCAAAGATCCTAAAATCGTCATATTTCAATGTTGCCTTGATGATTTGAATAAAATACATGGGTTTCATCTATTATGATTTGTGATTTAATCATGTAAATAAAAATGTTATTTTGGGCATTAAAAATTGTGTTTCATGGTTACGCCCTTATCTTAAATATTTTTCAAGGTATGATTGATGGAAGGTAGCCGGAATGTTGTAAAGACTCCTAGATCTATATATACTGAACATCATTGAAAACGCACCACCCCTAAAATAGTGGATTTCTAAGAGCAGAAGTGAGCAATCTATGTAAATTTTACATATTTGTGTAGACCAATGTTTGATAAAGAAAAGAAGCAAAAAACAATCAAGCAAAACAGTGAAGATTTAATGCAGCTGACAATGAAATAAAGATGGGGTCAAAATGGAAAGTCAGTAGCGTGTATGACCCCCGTTAGCAGCAACACAAGCTGTGCAACGTCTCCTCATTGAACGGGTAAGTCTCTGAATAAAGTCCTGAGGCACTGCATTCCACTCTTGCTGCAAGGCATTGTCGAGTTCCCCAAGGTTGTTGATCTGCGGACGACGTGCGAGGCGTTGGCCGATGTAATCCCACAAGTGTTCGATGGGTGACAAATCTGGTGACAATGCAGGCCAATGAAGTAGAGGAATGTTGTTGTTAGCCAGATACTGTATCGAAACACGTGCAGTGTGGGCTCGTGCATGGTCATGTTGAAATGTTTGCAGATCTTGATGCTGGTGAAAGAAGGGAACGACGTTGTTCTGAAGAATGTTGTCACGGTAGTAAACGGCATTCACTCTGCCACGACAAACAATCAGAGCGGTTCTGTGGTGATAACTTATCCCTCCCCACACCATAATGCTTCCTCCACCCCACCGATCGGTTTGCACAACACAATCCTGATGATAACGTTCACCCCGTCGACGCCATACCCGTAGACGCCCGTCAGCATTTCGCAAGTGAAAACGCGACTCGTCGGAGAACACCACACCATGCCAACGTCGTAACAACCACACACGATGCTGTTCAGCCCATTGTCGGCGTTCACGGCGATGCCTGTCAGTCAGGATGGGTCCAACGTAAGGGCGTCAACAACGTAACCCTGCCGCACGGAGACGGCGTCGGACGTCGGAAGCGCTGATCAAACCACGTCGACCCTGGACAGCGTTGGCGGTTCTGGCAGCGGGCAAGGTTCGATCCCGAATATGGCGCCATACAATGTCTCGATCTTGACGAGGGGTGGTAACACGTGCCTGACCTGGGCGTTGCCGGTCCCTGATGGTTCCTGTTTGTTGGTATCTGTTAGCAAGCCTCAGAATGGTCGAATGATGACACCCAAATCGTCGTGCAATGTTTCTGCTTGAAGCGCCGACCTGCAACATACCCAAGGCCTGTTCTCGTTCCTCTGGTGACAATCTTGGCATGGCGAAAAAACTTTACTTACGAAAGTACTGCGAAAATGAGAACGGTTTTGTGCCGAAGGTCATTTATACCCCTGAAGAGCATGCTTTCTGCATGCAATTTGTGCCCTTCGTGTGTGATGTGAATGAATTTTGTTGTTTTCATGTGATGTGTTCGATGATGTGTTCGAACGATCCGTTTTTTACTGTAGAGCGTTATTTACGATCTAGTGTGTTATTATCAAAATTCCAACCATTAATTTTCCATTTCCAAAAGATTCTATTGCCTTATTTCAAAATTTACAGGTGGTGCGTTTTCAATGATGTTCAGTATATTTCATATTTAACTCATCTTTGCACGAGGTTCGTATAAGTCACATGGCACACTTGATCGAGGGTAAAAATGTCTTATTATCCAATTTTATTCACGTATATTTGTGTCGTAAGCCAGGGTAAGTGTGACGGCCCCCTTGATTGACGTTGTGTTCAAACGTTTAATGACGTCATAGACACCGAAAAACAGAATCAATGGATAATAAACATTAATACACTTTAAATACCCGCTGAGTTGAGAGCAGGCAGGTTGTAACTGTTGTCTTGTTCGTTAAAATTTGGCAACGCTAATATCATCAAAGCAGAAATGCTTTATAGAGGCTAAAAAACGTGACATAGGCCTTCTCCATACGTATTTCAGCCGACTTTTTAAAACAATAGAAATCTGTTGTTCCTAAAAGTAACAGATTGGATCACAACAGTGACTTAAACACGACATATGTTTGAGGGTAAATTGCTGTCAAAACATTGTTGAAGGCATTGTCTAAAATGTGAAAATGATACAAGCGCTCGCCCCCTCCCCATGGTTTGAATACGCAAAATAATAACTTGACTTACTATTGTTTATCGGATTAAATCCATTATTGTTAATTTCTCTTACATTCTCTTAAAGCCAAATAAATAGGAGGATTTTGTAAAAGAAGAGACATCTTCATTCAAAACGTGTCAGGTGGGTTTGGAAGCAGGACAAAGGGTAAACGTTCCAGTTTCTAACGTCGTCACATAGCTCATAACTCAGCGGAATGTTTCAAGACAGGATGCAGCTTGACATTATTATTTTCGAGAGTTGAAACACCTGTTAATGGCCTCCGGCAACGAGAAGCAAAAACGTTCGGTGTCTTTTTTACAACTTTCTGAATATTTCTCTTTGACTGTCATTTTAGAAGCTGATGAGCAATTATTATAAAAGCATAATACAGCGTGGAGAGGTGACAGTGTCATAAGGACGTCGTCATTCAGAAAGTATGTCGGCTTTAATAAACTGAATATTTAACCATTTTGATGGTATGGTGAATGAATGTTTCTCCCGGGAGAACCTTGGGATAATAACTTCAGATTCAATATATACTGCTCTCACCTTAATATTTTTAACCAGCTGACCGGCTTCGTGAAACAAACGAAGTGTTGCTGCCATTTGTGTAGTAATAGTAATGGTAGTAGTAGTAGCAACAACAGCAGTGGTAGTAGTAGTAGCAGTAGTAGTAGTAACAGCAGTAGTAGTTGCAACAGTAGTAGTAGTAGTAGTAGTAGTAGTAGTAGTAGTAGTAGTAGTAGTAGTAGTAGTAGTAGTAGTAGTAGTAGTAGAAGAAGTAGAAGTAGTGGTAGTAGCAGTAGTAGTGTGTGGTGATGGGGGTAGTAAGACTAGTGGTAGTAGTAGCAGTAGTAGTAGTAGTAGTAGTAGAAGCAGCAACAGCAGCAATAGTAGTAGATGGCGTGGTGATGGGGTAGCAAGACAAGTGGTGGTAGTAGTAGTAGCAGCAGCAGCAGCAGCAGCAGCAGCAGCAGCAGTAGTAGTAGTAGTAGTAGTAGTAGTAGTAGTAGTAGTAGTAGTAGTACATATATCGTTGATACATATATGCGTTTAAATCGCTGCGAATGGATAATCAGACAGAATCTTGATTCAGAGTTTAAATCAAAGTAGTCTGCAGTGTCACATACCTTAGGAGGGACGAGATCGCTCAAATATATAGGAGTCAAATTGTTAACCACTTCATAGTAAAAAGTGTCTCCGAGTAAGTAGTGGTTGGAAATTTGTCTCATCCTAAATTTTGTTATGACTCGTACCGCGAACAGCACCGCAAATAGTTCTAAGTGCATCACGTTGTACATTGTCTGTACATTGTTTGTAAAGTTTTCCGTGACAGACGGTATTTCAAACCTCTACGACAGTTGACCATGGGTGTAGCGTTTTTAGCTATACAGTTAACATGGTGCAGTCCAGGAGCGATCATGCTGTAAAGTAAGTTACAAATGTTTATAGCTATTAACATCATTCATGTCACTATCCTTCATTGTTAAATTTAGTTTTGTGCTGGGCCTCACTTAAAGAGAAAATTGTATAGAATCTGTTTTATTAGGACTAAATGTAACTTCCCATTTGTCAGCCTAATCAGAAATTTTCGGAGATTGTTATAAAGACACAGAGCAGTTTCATCAGAATTATCTGTTATAGTATAAGGTGATGTGTCATCTGTAAAGAGACGGATATTGCTGTTAATTCGTTCAGCGATGTCGTTGAGATAAACTATAAACAGTAGGGGTCCTAGGACAGAGCCTTGGAGAACGCCGAGTGAGATTGACCAGACGCATAACGATTTACAATAACTCGTTGAACACTATTGTGTGGATAACTCTCAAACCGTTTCAACAAGTTATCCCGATACCATAACGTCTTAGCTTATGTTTTATACCTTTATGCCAGACCTTGTCAAAAGCCTTACTTACGCCACAAAATACAGCTCTAATTTCCTAACCGCTATCGACTGCACCCGCTAGAAAGTCATAGAGGTACGTTAATTGATCATGAAACCGGATTGTAAGTTTGTAAGTATTTAATTATCCCTAAACTGATTAAATACGTGTTTCAAAATGCATCCTCCGAAAATCTTTGCTACACGGCTTGTCAGTGCGACTTGTCGATAGTTAGAACATTCATTTATTCTGCCTTTTTGTGAATAGGAACAACTGATGCCTCCTTCCAGATATCGGGAATCACTTTATTCTTTAATGATAAATTAAAAACCTCAGATAAGGTTACTGCTAATTGTCTTGCATTCATTTTCAGTACTATCTGGGCTTGTTGCTTTAGTGGTGTCGACACGGGAGAGAATATCGTGTTAAGTCATAATATTTAATCCGACAACACGAAGACAGAGGTACTTGTTGAAAATGTTGTTTTTAAGTCCTCCTTTTAAGGAAGGAAAACCTGGAATTATTGCGTGAACCTACATGTGTACACATCCGCAATATTCAGGTAGATTTCATTAACAGTTTGTGTATGTAAATACGTTCATTTGCTCGATGCAAGGACAACACTGTTTCTCTACGTGAAAACATATTCTACAGTGACTGAAAACAGTTTATCTATTTTTTTCTTTTTAATGAGGCGCGAGACTGTTATATGTATATGTATTGCAAAAATATACTAATAGCATAAGCTTAACATGGCTGTAGATTACATACTAAAAACACGTTAAGTTTATTAGAATTTAATTGCTACAAATTTCAAATTCTTTATCACAATCTGCAAAGATACACGAGATACTAGTACTTGAGATTGTGGACATATCGAAGAGCAATAGAATAATGCTAATCATTAATAATAGTATAATTTGTTGCATTCATCTATTTATATCTGTAAAACATGATGAGATGATGATTATGCTTCAGCTGTTGATGATGATAATGAAAATACATGCATCCTCACAAAAACTATTAAGTCATCTTACTCAAGCAATATCGATGCTTTTTGATATGATATCATACAAGTCGTTTCGCATGATATCATACCCTGACACCATACATAAGTTTCGGCAATAGCATCGTTTTAGACGAGAAACAATGACTTTTTGTACATAAAAACAGAGAAAATCTGATGTCATGAAATCACACCCCATTAATTTTCACAAATATATTTTGTGGCCAGGCGTTACGTAAAGAAGTGATGAATTACACTCCGAAACACGTACAGGTCATCCGGGGGCCGGATGACCTTGAAGGATGCTGGACAGTGTACATAAAAGGCAGCCCGCATTCACCTTGTCCACGACTCGGCGACAGAAGGCTTCTCGTGTAAAGGTTGACTGAAGACTTGACGACTCTTCAACATGATGCTGCAGGCAGTTCTCCTCGCCAGCCTGGCTGTTGTCGCCCATGGTACCATCTGCTGCGCTCCACAGCAATGGGAAGGGTTCAAAGACTACACCATTGTCGACAACTCAGGTGGAGAGCGTGTAAGTAATTTAGTACAGATTTACTTAACTTTAATTAACAATGTCAACAACGGGACATCCTCTCAGGAACTCTAACATTTTCAAACTAAAACTGGTTTGGTCAGTTCTTTGTCTGAATGTTTTGTTTTAACTAGAAAATTCATCATCCCAGTGCAGGGGTTACAAAATCCCATCGTCCGACGCCCGGGACAAGTCAGTTTTCATTTCGGGCAATCAAATAATGGTACATTACACGGCCTACTAAATAATTTCCACTTATGGTTTCGAAATGTTCAAATAAACTTGGATTTCATTGATATCTGCTCAAAATGTAGCTATTAAATTCGCAATGATTATAAGTAATAATAATCTTTATTTGATATTTATCACTTCTCAATAAATAGTCCACTAAACATTAACATCAAGTACCACGCTGATTTATTCTTTATAATTACATCATCATGATTACGGCATAAAGCCAGGGCAAGTGGAAAATTAGTCAGGATAAGTTAAATTGAACACATGTTAGTGGTGACGTGATTAGAAAAATACTTCCGTAGTCTTCCTGTCAGTCCCCATAAACGAGAATGGTCATGACATTCAACTGATTCTGACGCACAGCCATAATTCAGTACACTCCCCCAACACTGGACACTTAATAATTCAACACCTTTTGTAGTATTCGATGTGGATTTTGATATCAAACTTTGTGTGTTTTTTTACGGGAAAATCGTCTGTTTTGCTAAACGTATTCAAAATGTGTTAGAAAACAAGTTTTACCAGAAATATTTGACAGTTTAAACGTTAGTGGGTTAACAATTTACAACTGATATATAAATGCTCGTTATGAAATATTTTAGTACACTAATTTTAGTAACTGTAAAAAAATAGTCTGAAGAAATTAGTATAAAGGAATAAGGTATGGACGGGATAATCTATTATCTATAGAGAATTTATTTCTACTTTTTTTGTAGCTGAATTTGTTCCCTGTAGAATGACTTTCAAAGCAAATGCGACCCCGTGCCTGCGCGTCACTGTATTAGTGCTATTAACGCGGAACATAATGGTTTTATACTCTACTTGCTGACTCATCAGGAGTGTGAGCGACCTCATATCATGGCACGTAATGTTAAATCTATTTTAAAGTTCACATTGAAAAATATCCTGGTTTAAAGAAGATCCCCAGAAGACTATACTTGTCTGGTCTGTCTGACAGTCCCTCAACCACATTCTTTTCCCTTCCACTCAGCCCTCCCTGCAACGCGCATGCCCTCTGTCGTTGGCGCATCCTGTGCCTACTCTAGAGTTCCTGGTGCTCGTTAATCACACAAGTGATAAACCCTTTAGAAGTGCTTCAGATCATCTTCACGCCATTTTTAGTCTTTGTTCTTTTACACTGACAGGACACCGGGTTAAAGATGGACCCATGACGTAGGTGGCGATTCATTGGAACAGTCGGTTAGGTATTTGCTTCATACCCTGCCTATGTGGATGGTTGCACATGGTGATCACACAATTGTCTTGTCCAGAATGAACTATTTACAAACACTGCAATTTATCTGTGTCGGCCCTGAACAGCTGTCGTTTCTAACCATACCTTATTATGTCTAGTTGTGTCTTCTCTGCTCAGGGTCTCCAATACTATTCATATGATGCCCTCAACCAAAGGTACGCCCTGAGCACCAACTACACCGACAATGTCAGCTCCAACAAGGAAATCTGGGACTACCGCCAGGTAAGACGCATGGTTCGATCTAGTGATGTCATGTTGTGTACACCGGATCATTAATATTCAAAATTAAAAGTAAAAATTAAAATTGGAACTGCTGACAACCATCCGTCGATAGGATTGAAATCAGTGGTGATGAAGGTTTACGTATGGCAAAATCCGAAAAGCATACATTGCAAATGTATGAATGAAACTTATACAATGGATAGCGTACTTGGCAGGATAAAGCCAACGGATATTGTCGATATTCGTTGGGATCATGTACGGATGTCGATGCAAATTAGAGAAGTCAAAATTTAGTGCTTTGATTTAAGAAAATTCATGTCTGGGTATCTGTGTAGTAGGAATCTGCGCATATTCCACATAATTCATGTCTGGCTATGATGGATAGAGTGGATTAGATTATGATAGATAGAGTGAATTACATTATGACAGAGTGGATTAGATTATGATAGATAGAGTGGATTACATTATGATAGACATTTATAGGCTTACACAGATATCAATACCAGTTTCACTCCGACTGTCAGTGTTATCGAGTAGACGGCATAGGAATCTAGGTACACGATGTCATGCGAATATTAATTAAGCTGTATTTGTTGTTTGAAAGGTTAATTGAAAGTTTTTGAAGTTCGGCACAAGTTTATTGGAAGCTGAGGTTTCTTGACAACAATAGGTACATTAAGAGAAAAACGTACTGGGAACTAGAAGACTAGTCATTATCGCTAGAGAGATCCGAAGACAATTGTCTCAGCGAGCTTGTGACGCAACCGATTACTATGCGCATATTTGTGACGTCATAGATATCTGTGCGTTAGGAATCTGCACGCGTCCCACATATGCTTTTACACTGAAAGGATAAAGATGGCCCCCTGACGTAGGTGGAACATTGCAACAGTCGGTTAAGTACCACGTGCTGCATACCTCTACCTATGGGAATGGCTGCACATGTTGATCACACGATTGTCTTGCCCAGAATTTGTGACGTCATAGATATCTGTGCATTGGGAATCTGCGCACATTTCACATTCTGTGCAAATGCTATGTATTTAGCTCGTCAGGAATACAATGTTTGTTCCAAATGCAATATTTAAACAAATACATAGCTATATATAGCAATCAGGAGATGACGGGGAAGATCCTACGGGTCCAAGGGAATTCCACCTTGACCGGTCTAGTCGGATATTTGGCTGAATATTTCTTTTGTCAGTGTATGGTCATTGTGAAGGTCACCTCTTGAAACCCGGACCAAGTTGCAACCCCATGGGCTATTATATAATTATTTTTCTTGGCTAGTGGCATGCTCGCAAAATGGAATATAGAATACCTTTTTTTATTGATATGCATCGTTAGTGTTATTCCTTGTACATGAAATAACTTCAAGACATTATCAACCATAAAATCTTGTCTGACCCTATTTTAATAGGTTTTAAAGTTCAAAGAGGGCCTGTTTGACGGCAAAGCTGCATTGGAGCTGGAGAAAGCCGATAAATACAATATCTACCCGAAAATATGGATCTTCTACTTCTTGTATTCAAGTATTGAATTGATTGATTGATTGATTGATTGATTGATTGATTGATTGATTGATTGATTGATTTCAGGGAACCGGCTACCGTATTAACAGTGACAAGCAAACATGCGAGTCATTCGCCATATCTGGGAGATTCCCGGCCAACTGCATTCCAAGTGAGACATTCCACAACCATTCCATCATAACGTTGTCAGATTATCACAGTGACAGTCTAAGTAAATTTAGGCCAAGTATTTTTCGTTATGCTTATACTGAGACTCACAAGCAATAGTAGAAGACCTTTGAGATTGTCCAATCAGAACACAGCTTACCAAATCGCTAAAGATGACATTCACACATACCGTTTGAACGTTTACCTCGAAAAAGTTTATACCCGAAAGACTCCGAATGTTATTTTCTGGACGATCGCTTCCGAGTGATGAGCACGCCACAATAGTGAGTTAACAGTCGCTGAAAATAGCGTTTTTGTCAATATTCAAGGATGTTAGCGTCTGGAAATATTAGCTATTGGTAACCATTTCACCAGAAATATAAGTGTCAAATATAAGTGTCTTATGCGTATTTTCGTTTCTTGAGAGATCAGCGCCAAACCCCAAATAGCAGCCATTATCTGATTGGATAAATGATTGGACAGTCATAGGTCGCTCAAAAGTTAACTGACGCGACTTTCTACTTGGGTTCGTTAGATTCAGGGTAGGAGTGTAACGAATAATACTGAGCCTAAGATTATTTAGACTGAGTAAGTGAGTAAATCGGTGAATACTTGACTGACAGCGAAAGGTCTTTGGCAAACCAGTGAATTATAGTTTAGCCTTACGTCGCTTTTTGCAAAATCACGGCGGGAAAAACCAGAAATGGGCTCCGCACACTGTGTGCGGAATCCATTGGGTCCTCGGCGTGATGAACGAATGTTTTAATCACTAGGCTCCCCTACCGCTCCTATACCCTGGAAGCGTTGGTTGGTTACATGCTGACCCATGAAGATCCGATTGATCTTCAGTAACCCATTCTTGTCGTAAAAGGCGACTAACGGGATCGGGTGGTCAGGTTGGGTGACACATGTTATGGTATACTAACTCCAGAACAGTCCCGAATTTCAGAACTAAGGCTATCTAGACTTGCCAAAGCCATCTAAACATATACTGGGCTCTTTCGTTTGATTTATCCTCTAGGTGGCGGACAAGGGAAGCGTATTTTTGTTTATTGAAAGATTACTTGCACTTTTTTCCTTTACCGAAACGGTAGACTACTCATTTGTCATCATAAATGTAACTACATTGATCAATTTCTCTTTAGGTGGCGCTGCCGAGTTGGGTCCTCTCTTTTACGGCTTTGGCACGGACAGTCTTTCTGCCCTAGCTTTCCAGTTCAATGATACGAGAAACGAGTTTCAGAACACCGTTGCCCTGGTCACCCGCCGGGATTGCGTGCCAATCATCAGTACAACGACTATCCTCCGTCCCGGAAGTAAGTTTTCCTCAGAACGTGCAGACTATACATGGGTTAGGGTAGATAAGAAGGTTAGTCTGCATTCGCAGATTCAGATTGTACCGGGGTTAGTTTACTTTGGAAGATTGAGACAGTGCATTGGGGTTAGTCTGCATTGGGAAAGATTCAATTTGTGCCAGGGTTAGTCTGCATTTGAAGGCTCAGATTGTACCAGAGTTAGTCTGCATTGGGAAATTCAGATTGTACCGGCTTAGTCTGCATTGAGAGATTGAAGACTATACTGGGGTTAGTCTGCATTGAAAAATTAAACAGTGTAGTGGGGTTAGGTTGCATTGGGAGATTCAGATTGTACCACAGTTTGTCTGCATAGAGAGATTCAGATTGTACCACAGTTGGTCTGCATCTGGAGATTCAGATTGTACCACAGTTAGTATGTATCTGGAGATTCAGATTGTACCACAGTTAGTATGCATCTGGAGATTCAGATTGTACCACAGTTAGTCTGCACAGGGTTAATGCACTCGGATGTGTAAGTTAACAGCACAAAAACCGAAGATTGTGCCGGGGTTATTGTGCATGTGAATGGTTTCATTGAATTTGAGATGAAGACAGAAGAAGTTTCAGATTGTGTGGGAGATATTGTGCACTAGAAGGTTCAGATTGTATCAAAGATATTGTAAACTGGAAGGCTCAGATGGTATCAGAGATATTGTGCACTAGAAGGTTCAGATTGTATCAAAGATATTGTAAACTGGAAGGCTCAGATGGTATCAGAGATATTGTGGACTAGAAGGTTCAGATTGTATCAAAGATATTGTAAACTAGAAGGCTCAGATGGTATCAGAGATATTGTGGACTAGAAGGCTCAGATTGTGTCAAAGATATTGTGAACTGGAAGGCTCGGATGGTATCAGAGATATTGTGAACTGGAAGGTTCAGATTGTATCAAAGATATTGTGAACTGGAAGGCTCGAATGGTATCAGAGATATTGTGAACTGGAAGGCTCTGATTGTATTTGAGTCTAGTGTCCACTGAAAGGTTGACATTATGCAGTTCCTTTAAGTGATGTGTTTTGGAGGGCATGTAGGGATTGTTTTCCTAAATCTTGTGATAATATATGTGTGCTATTCTTTCCAGACAACTATTTGTACACTTTGGGCTACAACAACGTCTTCCCTGGCATCAGGGACGCCACCGTCTTCGATCCCCCATCCTACTGTAGAAAGGTGTGAGTCAAGCCCACCTGAATCAGAGTAAATGAGTTATGTTTTACGTCTCACTCTGCAATTTTACAGCTATATGGCGCGATCTGTGAATAATCGAGTCTGGACCTGACAATCCAGTGATCATCAGCATGAGCATCGATCTGCACAATTGGGAATCGATAACAGGTGCAACAAAGTCAGCTAGCCTGATCGATCCCGTTAGTCGCCTCTTACGACAAACATGGGTTACTGGGCCAAGATTTCCGAAGCTCTCTTAGCGCCAGGGTAGTCTTATATGCCATACCTTAACATTAACTTACGACTATCTTAGCGCTAACAGATCTTCGACAATCTAGTCCCTGATGATCAATTCTATCACTAGTAAAACGGCATCAGACATAGCCCAGTATGTTAGAATGTGCAGTAGTAGCATCTGAAGGGATCTCCGTACTGTCGCAAAGGATAAAAAATCCTGATTCAATCACCGTATCAGTCACACCTTGACTCAGACACAAGTTCAGACAAGCAGTCGTGACATTTGAGCTTTCAAATAAGCTGATACTTGTTAAATGATAAGAACAGTCTATAAGAAATACTATTGTGGATATTTTCCACACTCTGTGGTTTTGAGCAGCAAGAATTAGAACTTGCTTTTGTTGAGACTGTTTTGCTTTGAACGTTCGTTTTTTTACGTTAATTTACTTACATGTATATCCTTTTTTAATTCTCAGAGCGCCATGACAGAGGTCAACAGTTTATACAAGGCCCTTCGTGTCTAGAAAGGTTAGCGTTTCCGGCGTTGCAATATGATGCTGGGGACTCTTTCTTCGCCCAATACGTGAAACCATTTTGTAACAGAGCAAGTGAAATAAAGCATTCAAGTCGTGATTTGTTCATCTCAACATGTGCCTCAGAATCATTATTTATAATGATTATATAGTGGAAGCTGTGAAAACCGGCATTTGTCCAATCCGGCAAGTTGTCAACACCAGCATAAAATCTCAGTCCCACCCGTGGCATATACATTTATCATTTCTTCAGTCCCAATGAGTGCCGGTTTAGACAGCGTCCACTGTATATTTATATTTATATTATATTATATTATAATATTATTTACATTCAAAGTCTGTGCAAACCGATGGGTGAGTGAGTATATTTCTAAGCCTCCTTTAGCAATGTTCCAGCAATGTCATGGCGGGTGTCACCAAAAATGGACTTCACACATTGTACCTATATGGGGAATCGAAACCGCGTACGCTGGGATCGTACATGCAGTAAAAACATGGTACCTCCTGTCTTCAACCACGACCATGCCCACCTGCAAATCTTCTCTGGTTCTCTTGAGACAATATGCTGGTGACGTTTTACCACGCTTTTTTTTCACTACATTTTCGGAAACAGTATTAACTGTCTTACGTAGTGGTGACATGAGATCCTGTGCATAGAGCTCAGGCCACAAAACAGTTGCTGTTAAGCAACCTCGAGCTCGGAGATTCCTTGGATGGGTGACATCCTTGACACCTGAGAGTTTCTATCACTTCAGTCCTGCTCCACAACTAAGCACATGTGACACATGTGGTCTCACCACAGGCAAGTGAGCTTGTCCAAACATGCCTCAGTTCACCCAGCAAACTGTAAACTTCCAGCACCCCGCGAGCGGCAAGGGGTATCTTGGGTAATAATGAACTGTAGACTTGTTTGCGCTTCCAGCATGCACCTGGTGTATGGAGTAGAGTGTTATAGAAGTACACATTGTATATAAACCAGTGCGGCCTGATTCATGAACTAATTATCTTCAAGTTGTGTCCACGTCAATACCACAGATTTAGGTAAAACCTTCCCAATATACGTCGCTTTGGTTAACCCAGAAATCGGGAGGTACATATGAATTTTGAAATCGGTACACAACCGCAAAATATCGATTAACAATCAACAAATTATATAGTGAAGAACACAGGAATTGATTAACATGGAGATATAGTTGGGTCCTCGCATTCAGCAATATTCCAGCCATGTGACTGCCGTCTGTAAATAATGGAGTCTCGATCAGACAATCCAATGATTAACCTCATCAGCATCAATTTACAAAACCTGGATACATTGGTATGTTTCAACGACATCAGCGGGCCTGTGTGGGATGCACGTGTGGGGAGATACATTGTCAGCTTGCTACCACGGCTGACACTTGGTCATGTTGACAAAGTGTCATCACTGGACTTGGAAATTATGGCGGCTATTAAGGCGTGCTCGAATTAACCTCGTCTCGAGTTAAGCAGTATTCGAGCAATATCACGGTTGGGGACACAAGAAAAGGGCTTCACATTGTATCTGCCCATGTGGGAAATGGAAACCGGGGTCTTCGTTTTGACGAGCGAACGATTTTACCATTAGGCTAGGTTTAAGAACATTGTCACACTCCGTTCCAAAAAAAGTGTTATCACCAAACGTTATTGCTGAAATAAGGACCTCTTCCGCCAACCTGCAAGTTCAAAAGTGACTTAGGCGCAGTAGACTTTGGAAGAGTTGAGTCCCTTTGCTGTCAGGCTCCGCGATGATCTAAGATTTGTCCCGGTTATTAATGCATCATGGTCGGTGATTTGGTTTAATGCCAGAATCCGTTCTAAAGCTTTTATCCGACTTAATTCGGTCTGTCCGCACCATACTCGCTCTCGTTGCAAACCAAAACCTGATTCGCTTGGGACTTTCATCCAGTATTTAGCTGAACTTGGTACCACTTGTGCATTCTTCGCTAGCAATGCCTCTATCAGCGTATGCTTGTTGACAAACTGAATGGGGTGGCCGGTGTCTTGGCGTATAATCATATCTCACCTTGAAGTGAGTTGCTCATAGTATCAACCACCCGTTTGACTTGCCCAGACTATCATTTACTAGCCGCTGTTATATATGTATGGGTATAGCGTTGGATAGACTGCAAACAAGTACACAAAACGGGATAAAACCAAAATGGTTCACATTCAGTTTTGTGATCTCAGTTACATTGTGCGAGAGTTTTTTTAACTGAAGCGCTCGTAACATAGTACATATCACACAGTTAACTACATCTATAACACTCTGAAATGGACCACTTGATTTACGCAGTTCGTTATAACTGCATTTCCTGACACGTATTTCGAGCTGACGGCCAGATTTGTCTAATCCAGGTATCAGCCGTTATAATAAATTTTATCTCGAGGAGGATAGTTGTTAAATCCAGAACATAAATCTTCATTTGGCCCTCTTCTATTTCAACTGCTCGACTTGAAACAAAAACACATATGTATGTAATCCTTCAAGGCAATGGCATTCGAGTAGCCTAGTGGTTAAAGTGTTTGCTCGTTACGCCTAGTAACCGGGTTCAGTTCCCAACACGGGTACATCCCATTTCTGGTCTCCCCTGCCGTGATATTGCTGGAATATTGCTAAAAGCGGCGTAAAACCATACTCACTTTAAGGGCAATTCATGTTTCTGTTTGCTCATGAAATTCCAAGATACTTAGAGATTTCAAGGCATGCAAGTCTAAATTTCAAGTTTATGTACTGAACTAACAAAACGCGTACACTACAAAAGTACCGAAACACTTCTGTCGAAATGCGTCGCGCAGAGGACAATAAGCGAAGAGGCAATGCTGAAATGCGTGAAAAACATGAAGCGCAATAAATCTGAATTTAAAGTCAGTTCTCGTCCTTTGTAATGCGCACAACACCATTCGCCATGTCATCATACGCAGACATAAATGTCAAGTGCTCATAATTGAGGCTTTAAGATATACATTAGGATTTTAATAGGGTGTGTTTTGAGTTGCTTTAGTGTAATCCTTTCCGCCACTATAACCTCTTTGCTTCGTTTTATCGCCAGCATGAAACAGCTATCGTATCTTTCACTTTGTACCCGGTACCCGGTACCCGGTTGGATAGGATTTACAGTAATTCTTTCCTGAAAAGAGGGTACTCTAGTGACTCCAGTCTGTTACTTAGATTTTTATAATTATTTTTCAAACTATTAAATTTTATCGTATAGACTTGTGCACTTCTGCTGGCGAACGGTACCCAAATTTTAATGCCTACAGGCTGTGTGAGGCCTCGTTTTGAAAATTTATAGAGTAATATGATGTCAGGCTTAGTGGTAGGATTTCGTGTTCATTAAAGATTCAGGTGGTAAAATCACATGGTCACTTTGTTGTATCACTGTCTGAAACTACCTCAACAAAACAAGCTTTGACTCTTTAATATTTATAGACTATTAAACGATCTTCCCCTTTCATATCAAGTTCATGTCCGGAGTGAAATAATTTTGGTTTGTCACGAGCTTTCGTGAGTTAAAAACCAAAATTATTCACGAGAAAGGGGAACGAGTTTTGTATCCTATTTATTACCCACGTTCTAAAAAGTGAAAATATCGTTAAATTAAAGCAATATTTTGCTTTCCAGTATAGAACCATGTGCGCGGATTAAAACATCATATTTGTGATTGGAATGTTAACCGCTTCACTCCAGGAAAACGTACGCTGCGTAGAGGCAATGTATTTCCTATACGGCGCCTAATCACAAGGAATTAAACAAACTAGACAGAATGAAGTCGTGATGAAAATTTAATTCTTTTTAGTTGAGGATTTGTTTTCAAAAGCAATAATATAATTCATCAAAACACCCGCGAAGTGTAAATATTTTTTAACTTGACTACGTGACCTAAATCTTGCCTGAACGTCAGTCGGCCATCACTGTCGGGCAAGTCGTCAAGTGTTCACAGAGAAGAAGATTATAGGGAGCATTTAATTATGCTCGGCAAACTCAACAGCAAGGACAAATTTGAATAACAGGGAACGGTATGTCTCAAGCAGTTGTGCTTAATGTTCTTCATCGGAGGACAAGTTACTGTGAATACATTCGGCGACGCTTTGCGCAGGATGCCAGCGACGCCTTCTCCCCTGGACTTGGAATTCCCACTTGTCGAGATTCGATGTTTATGTTGAAGACTCCACCGAAAAATGGGTCTGAAAACACAGCCTACAACCTGAAACGAAGACGATTTCAAGCCTATTGTGTTCAGATTCTGGGAAGTGCTTTTGACCACTACATAAGAAACCACGGGAGGCATGGTTTGTGCGGGAAGACGCGAATGGATGTGGCAGTGATAGAGATGCAAGAGCGCCGCTCGTCTTTTGATGTTGTGTGTTACTGTGCAGTCCTGACAACATACACACAGAAGGTATTCAATCTCTTGATAATATTCACAACCCTCCCAACCATTTGTCCGTCAATTTTGACGAAATCAATAATCGAATCGAAATATGGGCGACTTGTTTACACTCACGAGAGACCTGTGCTCCGTTGTTCAAAACAACCTTATCTCTAAGGTCAACCTTATCTCTAAGATTTCAACCTTAGACCTTTACTAAGGTTAGCCTCCCGTTGCACGAAACAACCTCAGCTAAGGTTAACCTTAAGTTACGGTTGATAACTAAGGTTGGTTCGACCCAACCTTAGCGTCTCTAAGGTTGGAAAGGGAATATGGCGGCTGCTTTTATTTTGAGGAAGCAGAGAGTGTACAGAAATGGGAATGTCAAAAATAGCATATTAATGATCACTGATATCAAGTTTTCATGAAAACCAGTTATGATAATTCTGAAACGTCCCCGATGAACCAAGGATTGGTTGGGATGTTTTCGAAAAAACACTTAGTGCTCTTTCCGCCATATTGGATAGTGTTTACAAAATCACGTTTCGACAAGGCCGATATTGAGAGGCCTATTATATCACGTATACTTCATAGTCTGCTGCGACAAATGCATCATTGAATTCTCCACACATCATAGAATAAAATTACAAGTGGTCTTTGTCACCAACAATAGACGTATTTGTTTGCTTATTTTTATAGATTGTTTTGTTTTCGTTTTTATTACAGAAACTTGAGTTATTATAGAATTGAAAATAATGCTAGTAACCACTCTAACTGAAATAAATTTTATCTAATTCCATAGAAGTGTTTTCGTTTTACATGCTCTCAAGTATGAAAACTTTTGAATGAAAATCATGAGTGGAATGAGTGATGAAAGTAGTACCAGTAATGTCAAAGTTCACGTATTGGCCAATCAAATCACTCGAAGGTTTGTTATGAAACACCTTTACGAAGTACCACGTGGGTAATAAATTGCTATCCGGAACTACTTCGACATCTTTAATGCATCGCTGTCTAAAACTATCTCAACAAACAGGTTTTGACTGTTTCATGTATTGCAGTCTTAAACTACCCCATTAAAATATGTCTGGTCACTTTTGCTGTATAACTGTCTGAAACTACCTCAACAAAACATGTTTAGTCACTTTCCTAGAATCAATGGCTAAAACTACTTCAGCAAACAGGTTTTGACTCTTTCATTTATCACTAAGAAACTACCTAAACAAAACAGGTTTTGGCTCTAATGTCTCGCTGTTTGAAACTACCCGAACAAACACGATTTGACTCTTTCGTGTATTACTCTCTGAAACGTCCTAAACAAAACATGCTTGGTGACTTTCGTTGTGTCGCTGTTTGAAACTACCTGAACAAAACAGGTCTGGTCACTTTCGTTGTATCGCTGTCTGATACTACTCCAAACGTAAAGTTTCGTCACTTTCGTTACCGATTTTACGAACATGGCTGTGACTCTGTGATAGTAACCGCTGTGGGCAAAGGCATAGATCGTGTCAATTTTCAGTGATTGATTCTCAATGAATTATTAAACAACACACTCAGTACAATGCTGCTTTAATGCACTGTGGGCTCGGTGACCTGCATAGCGTCTGTTATTTCCACTGCATGAATGCATTCCCAACAAATAATATGAACAGGGTTTACTAAAGGACCCCATGGAATCATCGTACAAATGATGGAAATACGTGCACTAAATGGAATGGAATAAATGAAATCCTATTGTTAACTCAGCCAAATATATTTATTACCACGCAGTGAATTTAGTTTTCCGCCGCTTTTAGCAATACTCCAGACATGGGCTTCAGGCATTGTATCCATATGGAGAATCGAACCTGAAGACCCGGCAAGCGAACGCTGTAGCCACCAGGCTGCCCAACCGCCCCTATCACGCGTACCTCAACTATGAATATCTGTATTTTCTTTCTTGTTTCTGTTTTGATGATAAATAAAACTATAAATCGCAGCATTGTCCAGGTACTTTTGGCCCTGCTGCGCAGATCCATGTTGATTCTGTTGAAAACTGGATTGTCTGGTCCAGACTCGATTATTTTCAGACCGCCAACATATAGCTGGTATGGTTCTGAGTGCGTCGTAAAACTAGACTCCTTCACAATAAAATAGCCCAAAATGCATCGCCATATTTACATGTATTATTTCGGCCACCATTAAACAGATGCATACTTCCTTCAGCCCGGCGGTTTGTAATTTTGCCAGCATCCTGCAAGTTTCGCACTGGGAAGAGCATTGTGCTGTTAGTGACTCTATTTCCTGTGTATCACATGTATCCGGTCCGTTTTGTTTTGTCTTCTTTTGTAGCGACACGAGTAGTTTTGGCCGTGAACCCTACATCCAATCAAGGCCACCAAAGATATAGTGAATCTCTGGTTTAGGGCATCACTTCCAATCCTTTGTGTCAACACACTGTAATCCACACAAATAAACAAACACACAACATTTTCAAAACTGCATTTGTCATGTTAAGAATATAACGTTTACTTTGCTTTCCACAAAATACAATGGTTGGAAACTGACAATATATTTTAAAGCTGACATTGGCGTGTGCATGCCAAGTTGATTAATTTTGTATTTTCATAAATTGAAAAATATAGCAAATTGATCATTTCAGCAATATCAAGTTTGGGGACACCATAACTTGGCTTCACTTATTATGCCCATGTGGGGAATCGAACCCGGACCTTCGAACGACTTAACCAGTATAAAAAAACATACTCTGCCATATTACCCGTGTCTCCCTAAACAAGAATGCCATACAATATCAAGTTGTAAATATACTTTTTTATGTTACTTTCCAACTTCTAAATGTTCATCAAACATCTGTTAATGACGTTTGGACTCATATTATTCTTTCGTCTTTGTCAGCATATAAGTTTGAGCCAGTTCCCCTGTCGATATATGTACGCGCTTACACTAATTTCCCTCTTGGGAAAGTCAATTTGACGAGTCAAAGTACAGTTTCCCAAGGGCATCGTCCCACAAAATTAATTTAGCCCTATGGCTGTCGCGAGAGTATGTCCACGTACAAGAGTGATGCTGTTCATAGCGCTTTGATGTCTGTAGATCAATGTCCAGATGTCAAGTTCGCATGGATACCACGGTTACCTGGATGTCAAGTTCTCCTGGATGCCACGGTTACCCGGGTGTCAAGTTCGCCGGAATGCCACGGTTACCTGGATGCCAAGTTCAACTGGAAGCTACGGTTAACTGGATGCCAAAGTTACCTGAACGTCGCGTTCAGCTGTATGCAAGGCGTACATGCATATGAATGTCAGTCCTAAGTGGATGTCAAGTTCAAGCGGACTCCAAGTGTAAATGGATGCCACGGTTACCTGGATGTCAAGTTCACCTGGACGCCAAAGTTACCTGAGTGTCAGATACATGCAAGGCGTATATGTATCCCAATGTTAACTGGATGTCAAGTTCACCTGCACGCCAAGTGTATATGGACGCCACAGTTACCAGGTACCAGTAACCATGGTTATCTGGGTGTCAAGTTCAACCGGAAGTCAAATTTATATGGACGCCACGGCTACCTGGATGGAATGTTCACCTGGACACCATGGTTACCTGGGTGTGACGTTCACCTGGACACCATGGTTACCTGGGTGTTACGTTCAACTGGACGTCAAGTGCATATGGACGCCACGCTTATATCTGGATGTCAGGTTCACCTGGACACCATGGTTACCTGTGTGTCACGTTCACCTGGATGCCACGGTTATCTGGGTGTCAAGTTCACCTGGAAGTCAAGTGTATATGGATACCATGGTTACCTGGTTGTCAAGTTCACCTGGATGTCATGGTTACCGGGATGTCAAGTTCACCAGGACACTATGGTTACCTGGGTGTCAAGTTCACCCGGATGTCACGGTTACCTGGATGTCAAGTTCACCTGGACACTCTGGTTACCTGGGTGTCAAGTTCACCTGGATGTCATGGTTACCTGGATGTCAAGTTCACCAGGACACTATGGTTACCTGGGTGTCAAGTTCACCCGGATGTCACGGTTACCTGGATGCCAAAGTTAATTGAGTGGACACCACGGTTTCCTGGATGCAAGTTCAGGAAACCAGGATACCGAAGTATCACGTTCAGATGTGTTGCAAGGCGTATATGGATGCCAATATTAACTGAATGTCCAGTTCACTTTGACGCCACAGTTACCTGGATGTCAGTTTACCTGGAAGTCAGCTGCATGCAAGGTGTACATGGATGTCAAGATCACGGTAACACATCTTTCATTATTCAAGGTTATACATTAAAGGCAAACGATATGTATATATATTCTCTGCCACATCAAAAAACATTCAATAACATACAACAAGTTAACCTCAAGACCCCCAATGGGGGCGAATTATCAAGGGGATGCCCTTGCCCTTATTGCACACATCGTTCTCTTCGCGAGGGAAGTGAAGTAATCTTCACGCCGAAGACCCGGGTTCGATTCCTAAACATGGGCACAGTGCGTGAAGCTCATTTCTGGTGTCCCCAGCCGTGATAATGCTGGAATATTGCGGCATGAAACTAACGTCACCCTCTCGTTATGCACACAACCACAGTACAGCAAAGACCAACAGTTGTAGACGGCAAATCCTGGGCGATCCCTGAACACATATTGCCTAAGAACACGTTCTTGTACGAATGCCACTGAAAGTCACTGACATGGGCATCGAACCGAACTGGGAGATCACGTACCTTCGTGATAGGCATGCCTTGTCCAGGGGAGATCACTTCTCTTTGAGATTAGCATGTTCTTGGGTGGGTGAGACAGTTTAGTTTTATGCCGCTTTTAGCAACATTCCAGCATTGTCTTTGGCGTGACGTTTCAATCCCTTGACTACCCCACCGCCCCAGCATGTCATGTGATTGGGGGATCAGGTAACATCAAGGTAAACAATGAAGTTTAGGGTGAGTGAGTTTATACGGAATAGAACCCAGAGTTTTGGCCTATCGTCTGATATGTTAACAAGCGGGCTACAAAACCTATGTGACGCTTAGAAAATTTTTGAGAAGTATGATAAGTTGCATTTGGTACGCTAATATTTCCTCACACAAGTTCAGGAAATCCACTGAACCACTGTGATGGTACACCTCGGTTACATGTACTGGCAATCAAGGTTGAGTTGAGTACATACCTGACAACTGAACCTTAGTAGCATGTATGACTGCCGCCCTCTGGCGCTTGCCATTGGTTGTGCGAACATTTCCGACTTGCTACACCGTGAGAGTCTTATGAGCAAGGTGCGTGCAGGTACACGTGGAATCAATTTCATCGCCATGTACTACTCGCGCACAAGCCTTATTTTGCTCTACCTTTCACAAACCAAATGGGTTTGCTAATTACCGTGCATCCCCTGCTTCTTGTAAACGCGTTCTCTGGTCCTACTTATCCTTGTTTGCCAGTAACTGTTTGTGACGGTTTGATAACGGACATCTTTTCAATAGTCATCCTTAAATAGCCTTACCATTGTCCTAATATTTTACATAACAGAAATATCCTGATAACTCAGCGAGGCTGAGTTCTCTTGATTGCAGGCCTCGCGCCCGCGGTTTTCACATTATTTATTTCGTCCGGTTTCTTAAAAGAGAAGGTCCTGGATCAGAGGCATGCCGTAAGTCCATCTCACTTCTTTTCAAATAACTTGCCGGTCTAAATCAGTGAGTGAGTTTAGTTTTATGCCGCACTCAGCAATATTCCCGCTGTATGGCGGCGGTCTGTAAATAATCGAGTCTGGACCAGAAAATCTAGTGATCAACAGCATGAGCATCGATTTGAACAACTGGGAACCGATGACATGTGTCAGCCAACTCATCGAGTCTGACCACCCGGCCCGATCCCGTCAGTCGCCTCTTACGACAAGCGTACGGTAACTGAAAGCCCACATTCTAGCCCGGATTTTAGTAGGGCCAGCAGGTCTAAATCGTAAGAGATTTGTATGTCCTCATGTTCTCCAAAATCCCGATTCTGTTCCCTGTTCTGTATGGAAAGCATGCAGCTAGGCTATCTCACTTCCCCATCAAACATTTAGCAGGTTTAAATCATAACAGAATTCCGCATGTTTCAGGTCAGTTTCTGGGAACCAATACCACTTGATATGGTTCAAGTCTTCGCACGATCCTCAGCCGAGAACTGAACGGAGGAGGAGACCCATCGACGACCGGAGTAATTGTATAGTTCTGCACGATGGTGGTGAAAAACATGAATACTCCCACTCTAACCATTGTGTCTCCGACACAGAGTCGAGGTCCTGAAAAGACAACACGAGAAATGATACTTTTTTTCTGAAAACTAGTGTTATTTCATGCGTGAGTCATTCTACTCATACACAGCTTTGTTTCCTGGAAGTATTTTTGTTTCATCGGGATCAGTTACAGTTAGAGTGAGTGAGTATGGTTTTACGCCGCTTTTGCCAATATTCCAGCAATATGACGGCGGGGTACAGTTAGAGACAACTGATTAGCAAGTTGGGACCTGAGTGAGTTTTGTTTTACGCTGCTTTGGAAACAAAAGAATTGAAGTTACATTACGGTGTATTGGTTAACATTTGGAAAACATAAGCTCTGTTTTCAGAGTTTCACTGATAGGAAACGTACGAGGAGTGACTGGTTACGTGACAGGCGAGAGAGAACTGAAATATTAATCATGTATATCACAGACTCATGTCACTACTGAGGGTCGTAACTTGATACAGCCCATTGTAGCAGCATAGGCGTTGGGGCCACCCTAGACTATCAGTTATGAACACATTTAACAGAAAATAATAAAAAAAATACATCAAAATTTTAAATACAAAAAATAGGAACACATATCCAGAGACAATCTGTTGACATCTAGACTTGCCACGTTTTCTAGACTTGCGTGGGCTGTCTTGGATCTGTATGGCAGACTAGGCGACCCATGCACATAAAATAACATAAGACACGTGAACATTTGGAAACTTCAAACTGTACACTTAACAGAAGAAAGAGAATATATACAATATTGTGGATGCCTTTGATCTCTTTGACTGAGTGTTGTGAACGGATGGGCTCAACATATGGAATGAATACGCTTAAGATTAAAAATGATATGGTTTGGTCTGAGCATCGCCATCAGTTCAAGGTCAAAGCATCTAGGTCATATGTATTAGATGACATTCACCCATGTATGTAAAAATGTGATTCTCACCAACGCCAAATGGCAGAAAGCTTTTGGGATGAGTGACAGCACCATTGGTGTCAATGTGTCTCTCCGGCTTGAAGACCTCTGGTTCTGGGAAATATTTTGGGTCCCGATGAAGACTATACAAACTCGCAACAACACTTGTCCCTTTGGGAATATGATAATCGCCAATCTGCGTCTCTTCAACAGACACGTGCGGCAAACTGGAGGTCGTTATGGATCCGATCCGAAGGGCCTCTATGATTGAAGCTTCTACGAGTGGCAGTTTCTCCCTGTCTTCCAGAGTTACCGGTCTTTCACCAATGACGCTGAGTATCTGTTCCTGGATCCGAGTCTGTATTTTCGGATCGTGGAGAAGGAATAATATCAGATACTCGATCACTGACATGAAACTCGTGACGCCACCGAAGAACATGTCCAACATGGACTGAACCATTTCTTTGTCTGAAAGTAAAAGAAAAATATTATCAATAAATGAAATCTTGCTGTCGTTTGAGCGCTCAACAGAGAGCTTGAACATATCTCAAGACGTTTTCACGAGAGTTCATCATGAATGCTAAGTTTTATTCATTGATGACTGTTTGATATATAGCATCATCATTTCAACCTGTCATTAAAACTAAAGTCGTATCTTTGGATGGTTACCGGAGATTTATCGTTGTTGAACTTTTAAAGCAGATATAAAAAAAACCAGTTAAAGCAAGTTAAGGTGGGTGGGTGAGTGGGTAAACGAGTGAGTGAGTGAACGAAAGAAGACCTTTATGCTTGTGTGTGCGAAATGGGTTCCTGTTACCTTCTGGAAGGTCGACCATTATGTTCAGGGGCGTAAAATAATCAAAACAAGCAATAATAGAAAACGGTCTCTGCGAAGTACATTGATGCTAACTAAATGAAACCAGCGATAAGAGACTACTGACAGGCAACAGTCACCGCGGTGAAAACAAATTAAACTGAAGCTAAATATTTGAAACGGGCTATAACAATAACGGCAGCTAAACAAATAAAACGAGCTAAAAAGGAGTTCCTGTGATGAACATTAGTAGTAAACAATTCATTTTTACTACAGGGACGGTGGGGTAGCTTAGCAGTTAAAGCGTTCGCTCGTCACGCCGAAGACGTTCGATTCCCCACATGGGAACAATGTGTGACGCCCATTTCTGGTGTGAAATTGGTGGAATATTTCTAAATCTGCGTAAAACTAAATTCACTCTCTCACGTAATATCTTCAGCGTGACAGGGATATGTGACAGCCACGTATGGTTGTATACTTGGTTCGGTCTAGTTGTTATAGCAGAACTGGTTCTTGAATATACGCTTGTCACCGGAAATCTGTTACCAGAAGTAAGCTGGGACACGTTTTGCACATTATACTTTGGCGTGCGCAATGGGAACTGGGAACCAGCTTAATATTGAAAGTAACGCCCCGCAAGACTGACAGGCCATATTGTCGCGGTAGCTTATTGACGATGTGCAAGCCAGAACCTTTTCACATGGCCACACGTGTCTCTATATTCCCATAAAGATACCAGGTAGCATGACAAGGTAAATCTTAAGCCAGTTTGCCGTAGAATTTATGAAAAAGACGTTCTTTAAAAGTACGAAGGGGCGTCAATCACAGCCAATGAAAATACCAAGGTATGTAGAATTCTGATAGTCGTGTTTGGTGATGTTTGGGCTGAATCTAATGAAAAATCCTCTCATCTTTGCTGTCTGAACCATAAATGTTTTCATTTGTTTCGCCAAAGTGGGAAGAGGATATGTAGCTTCTGTATCATCAGACGTACCGTCGGCGTTTTGATCATTGTATTCCTCGCTCTTCGTGAAGGTTGATATGAAAGTGTTATCTTTGTCCGTCCGTGGGTCGTCTGACTTAATCCAGCCACGCACAACGCTCTGCATGTCGCTGCTGATGCCGTGCAGGTTGGGGGAGTTGGGACACAGTTTGGAAGACGCACGTGGGAACGCAAGCCCGAGCAACGTGGCCATGGACGTCAAATCAACATCATCAAGCCGGGTGAGAACCTTCAACAAGTGTTGCATTTCGGGGTCGTCATCCGGGTACCTCTGACCTCTTAAAACAGTCACAATGACATTGGAAATATATGGTCTGACGATGTCATTTAAACACATTGGTTCTTGTGTGTTGAGTTTGGGCAGCATCGCCTCCAACTCACGTCGGAACATTGACTCAAACGCCTTCTGTGATCCTTCTTTCCATGTTATGCTGGTAGCCAGCTTCCGGTTGAGCTTCCAGTGGGGGCCACTTCCGAACAAAATTCCTGAAATAAAGGAAACATAATAAATAACTCCGAATAATCATTACAACTCTTTTGCCAATGAATTAACAACAGTTAACGGTTTTGGTTCATCGAAATTATTTTTCACGGATTTGATAAATAACTGCCGACCCGACCGCCAGGGACGAGCTATTTTCAACACGGACTGCCAGATTCTCAAACTCAAGGTCGAGTTAAGACATGTATATGAATATATTTTGTAGGCAGGTAAGTTTTGGTCAGGGCTGTTAAGTTTCAGATCTAAACAGCCTTGTGGTCTGGCTGTAATATTTGGGAGTCTCATACACTGATACAGGCCTGTGGCCTCATTATATAATTACTGAGATGCTGTTCACAGAAATATTCAAGCGATGGGAAGCCATATGGTCTGTAAAATAATCTAGTCTGGACCAGACAGCGACAGACATCACTGACTTGGAGATCTTGGAAATGTTGATATCGTTGGTTCAAATCTAAACTTCCTATAATTGTCTGAATGTCATCACCAGAGCCGTCCTAGAGGTTCGTTCCTCTGTTCGTTCGTTCGTTCGTTCGTACCAAAGTACGTCTGATATAAATTGTGTGGCTATGGATTAATTAATTATTGAATTACAGCATCATTTTACCAACAGCTGAAAGCTCCACCTCTCCAGTAAGATGCAGTCAAGGCTATATGAACTGAAGGGAGCTGATGACTTACGTCAGTTGGTGTTTTAAATGGTAAATGGATTAAACGGTCTTGAAAATGGATTCAGTTTATATATTTATATTATATTATATATTACGTATATGTTATATATTTATATATTTATTCCATATTTCCATATTTACCGAGCTATAGACCCGTCACTTTGATGAAATCAACGAACACGGGTTTGCCTAAAGTAATAACGACCTCAAAATCTGTGATTCCACAACGGAAGGACATTGGATCGTGAAACGTCTATAGGACGCAACTCCACACCACGACTGGCGGCGGTAAAAACTTCAAGGCCACTGCATTCATGGAATGAAGTGGAAGTTCGCCTTTAACAATGTGCCTAGAGCATGCACAATAGATGCATCAAAGGAAATGTGAGCAGCCAAATCCATTGTCAGCGAAGTAACTACTGCCGTAAGTCTTACGCTTGGTCATGCCCTTGAATTACTGCGCGGAACACGTGATGTTATCAGCGGAATAGAAGCTTGTGATCATGACAGTGTCATTATGAGTCATGCCTTGTTGATTGTATTGTGTATCCTCCTTCAGCCAAAGTACTAACATTAAGCCGTTTAAACACGTGGAAACTGTCCTGTGAGTGAGTAAGTGAGTGAGTGAGTGCTGGTATCTATCTCTTGTATACTCTCTCGTGACTGAGTGAGTGGGTGACTGATTTGGTGAGTAAGTGAGTACCAGCATTAACCCGTTTAAAACTCATTCAGAGAGTGAGTTTTAAACGGTCTGGTTTGACGCAGTAGTTTTGGTAATATTGACTATATTGATATTTTTTGCAAACGTGGGAAATCGAACTCCGAAGACGAGCGAACACTCTAACCACTCGGCTACTCCACAATCCTGTATACATACTATGTTTGAAGATAACGTGACTAAAGAAACACATTTTCATTGTATCATTTAGATAAGAGTGGTGATAATTTCATCGAGAAGCTGGGCGGCGGGATAGCCCAGTACTAGTGATTAAAACGTTCGCTCGTCACGCCGAAGGCCTGGATTCGAATCCCCACGTGAGTACACTGTGTGAAGCCAATTTAAGGTGTTCCCCGCCGTGATACTACAAAAACATTGCTAAAAGCGACGTAAAACCCAACTCACTCACTCACTCTTTGAGGGTCATTAAGAAGTTGGAGCAGTGAAGAACGATAACTATATATAGATGAACAAATTCTTAATTATGATGGGAGTGACGGATCTACGTGGGATCTTACACCGTTATCAAACAAGTGATGAACGGAGTGTAGAATGACAGCCATATATACAAGTGTGGGGAAAAGTGTAGACAGTACAAATGGGAATATGGACTGCAATAGCACTGGAAAGCCAGCTAAATACACAGTGCAAATAGAAACGTTAACACATGAAGCCTTTAGTATACACAAAGGTACTGTATTCCCTCTTATAAGCGTCGTTACACTAATAAGCGCCGGAATCCAATAAGAACCGGGGGTAAACCAAACGTTTCAGAAATAAACGCCATGTCGCCGATAAGCACCTGGTATCTAATAAACGCAGGGTGAGTCAATGTTTATGAGTCGTGGAATGGAGTTTTCAAATAAAATACCAGTTCATAATCTATATTCATATAATTTGAAACTTCAAGCGCCACGTCTCCCATAACGGTAGGGTTTACACTATGTCCCCGTGAGGATGGGTGGGGTGGTACCAAAGGTTATCAACATTCCGATCAAAACAGCATACCCAAATTACATTTGATAAGGGGAGATAACTCTTGTCCGGGGTTTCCTCGGGACTTGACTGGACAAAAATTTAACTGTTTGTTAAGTGTTGGGCGCATATAGACCTTCTAAGGCCCACGGTCGCCCTAAAGCCTTATCTACCTACCTTCCTTAGGATTAAGCTTGTGCAAGATATCATGAAGTATGATGAGAAGCAAGATAAAGGGAAAACACTGCATGACATGAATAGACTCACATGGCATCCTTGTCGTGCTTTATACCCATTTCAACTTACAAGGAAAGTCTCCAAGAAGGAGAGTGTAGTTGTCGACCATTTAAGAATGTCTGATAACCCCAGTTCCGTTAATGCGAGGTTTTCTGCAACTTCACAAATCTTTAACCTTCGGGCACCTTTGTTCTTGTCGCATGGAATGACGGAGCTTCTCATGGTAGACACATGGTACACACGTGGTACACACGTGGTACACACGTGGTAGACAAGTGAAATCTAAGATGTACATGTTAAGGACATTGCGAGAATTTACCCGTCAGTAGCGAAAAGGAACTCTGGTTCAAATCCTATACGCATATCTTATGTTGGAAGTACGGAGGTGGTCCAAGGCTTTGCCGAGTGTTAAGTCTTTACATGTATAGTATACCATTAACAACAAAGTAGGGGATGTCCCATTTTGCAAGCATTTCAATAGCCAGAGCTAATGCATGAGAAAATGAGAAAACTGGCACACTCGCGGCCTCTCCTATATCTCAACGAAACACGCCTTCTCGCATGAATTACTTCTCAGATCCAGTGACAAGGGATAAATGAAACTTCACGGGAAATGCTCAGCTCCACAGTCAATGAGACTAGAAGCTCTAACACTGTTTGCCAAAAATGCATGTCGAAACTGATAGCAAAATGTAAATATTGTGTTACTGTGACCTGTAGCGAATGAATAGGTTACAAGGACGTGGGTATATATAATTCAATTTCTAAGCTTCTTCTTTTTGCATGCCTCAAGCTACACGCACATAGGCTAGGGATGACTTTGACTGTAAATATCCGGCAGACGGTTGCCAGATTTCATAGTGGCCTGGGGCAGGATTCTAATATAAATATAGAGAAATATGAACATATATAGGAATTTGTCTTTGAATGTTCAAATGTAGCCCAGTTCATTTCTGCTGGACACTTGGGATAAAAACATGAAGGGCATGTGGTGTAGGCTAGTGGTTAATGTCACGCTTCAGACTCAGATTCGATTCCCCACATGATAACAATTAGATTAATGCTTAATCTCGGAATATATATAATTTTGATAGTACCAAACTGACACATATACATTGAAAAGAGCCCCAAGGAGACCTGAACCCGAAGAAATCTAGACTTGCTTCATAAAAAGCTATAGCAATAGCGAAAATAATGCGGTTCAGGGACTGTGAGACAGACTAGATTACAATGTCCCCAGCCGTGATATTGCTGGACTACTACTCAAATCGGCGTGAAGCGAAACTCATTAACTCTTTCGGCAAGTATGTGCAGTAAATATCCACTGTACCCAATTAAATTCTCAGGTGGCCAAAAACGGGATATATGTTTTCAAGAGAGCATAGTATAGTCAGTTGAATATTCCTAATATTTATAGTAGAATCGATATTATTTATTGATTTGGAGATGTGTTTACATGTATTTCTCTAATACTTTGCTCGGTGATTGTTTGTTTGTTGCTTAAGACAGCACCGAGTCATTTTCCAGTAATAAGAGGGTCGTTTGTAAACGATCGAGTCTGGACCAGATAATCCAGTGACTGACATCATGAGCATCGAATTCCGCCACTGGGACGCGAGGACAGACATCAACAATGTCAACGAGTCTGCCTATCCGATCCTGTTAGACGCCTTTCCACCGGCCCTTCGTCGAGTGTGGGTCATCATAACCCCTGCACGTCTATCGTACTATCAGTTCTAACCCGGATGTCCGGGGTTCCGCCCGATGGTATTGAGAAGACTAATTTTAAAAAACCCACATCATGTTTATTAGTGAGATTTGTGGCATGATGGCTCCATTTCCTTTTTAACAGGGATGTTGAAACCTTTTTATCATATATCTATCAATCTGCAAGCCAACTTGCATTGTTTGTGGTTTCCGCGTGACTGCAATCCGGTTATTGTAACCAACAACATGAAAGTTTTAAACAGTGGCTGGTCCATGTGTCATGAGCAGACTTGGCATTTTAAGAACAAAATGAATTATCGTGTTTTTCACAGTCCTTGAACCACATTATTTTCCCTACTGCCTTGCCCTCGCAATACATAGGCCCAAAATGAAGTAAGTCTAGATTTCTCGAGGTTCAAGTGAACCTCTCAACTCACTGGGGCTCATTTTCGGTTGGAATTGGTTTATTTGTTACAATCAGTATTATATATTCGGGTACGTTAGCGTTAGTCTGTCATGTTTAATTTAGTTGATTCTATTCGTAAATGTATCCAAAATACCACGTCGCACGACCCAGTTTCAAGAATCATCGTGAATATTTAATCACGTTTGAACAAATCGCCAAAAGAACTCGATCTCCTAAAACCGCCCGGATTATTCGAAACTGTTATTTCATCCCTCTAATGAATAGTCATCCTTATTGGGTCAAGCTGAATGGGTCGCCGATATCAATTAATTGTCCTGGAAATGAATCGTCCACATTATTTCATCTCGTTGAATGAATCGCCCGGATCATTTAATCCCACTAAATAAATTTATCACTTGTCCGAATAATTTCATCCTGTTGAATAAATCGCCCGTATCATTTGATCCCGTTGAATGAATCACCCGCATCAGTTGATCCCGATGAATCGCCCGGATTTATTCATTCCGTTGAATGAATCGCCCAGATTAGTTGCTCGTTTGTAATGAATTATCTGGAATCACCCGGATAATTTGATTCCATCAACTGAAGCGCCAGGATTTTTTTGTTCCTGTTTAACCATTTTCGAATAGACAAGGTTCACCAGACTCAACTTCACTCAGTCCGTCTGGTGCGTGTCCCGCCATCCATTTGCATATAATTACAGTGTAAAGTGGTGACATGTTGACTCACGGGTGTTCCGTATGTATAATTCATACGTCTATCGCCAGGCGGCTGAGCACAACACTTATTTAGAGTCACAGAATCTCGTCTGAGCTATCGGTTCCAAACATCTATACTGTGTGATTACCCCTTAGGGAGACGACCTTTGACGGATGTATTATCACAGGATGCAAGAATAAGCAAGGCAAATGGTCATAAATAAATCTGATACCCGGGGGAGGAATTTACTTTGAAGATGACCTGTTATTCAGTCTGCGCAGAGACCATATTACAATAATATTTATTATATTTATTATATTGTCTCGGGTCTGAGTTGCATGTTTATACTTAAAGACAAAGAGTGAGTTTAGTTTTACGCCGCACTCAGCAATAATCCAGCTATATGGCGGCGGATTGGACCAGACAATCCAGTGATCAACAGCATGAGCATCGATCTGCACAATTGGGAACCGATGATATATGTCAACAAAGTCAGCGAGCCTGACCACCCGATCCCGTTAGTCGCATCTTCCGACAGGCATTGCCGCCTTTTATGGCGAGTATGGGTTGCTGAAGGCCTATTCTACCCCGTAAAGACAAAGACAATATACAACGCACGCACACGCACGCACACACACGCACACACGCACAAAAATCTAATTCATCCAGCACGTGGAGCCAGTTGACTGACAAGTGATTCTTCTTTCGAGCAATTTTGTTTGTTTGAAGATATTTTATTCAATGTTGAAAAAGATTGAGCACAAGTTATGTAAGGTAATACCGCCCGTTCCCATCAGAAACAGTAGAAAGCCCCTACATCAAGAACAATAGCTCTCCCTCCACATCCACCGACACCCAGCCTTCTCCAGCTTCCATCACAATCCCTCCAAGTCCACCAACACAAAGCTTTTCCCAACTTCCACCAAGATACATTTCCTCCACGCATCCGAGATCCTTATCCACAACACTCAGTCCCCAACCCCAACCCTCAAGAAACATTCCCCCCCCCCCCCCCCCCACACACACACACACACACACCCATCGTCGTCGAAACACACGTCGAAAACACACAGTAAGATTGCTTTCCCTTGTACATCCACTCCATTCAGAGTTCAGAAGTGGATTCTACTGACAACGTTCTGGTATTTCATCCTTCACGGTGGTAGATTTAAAACAGAAATAAATCTGCCAAGGCACATTACTGAGTTGTTTTCTCTTGTTGGAACCGACATGTTAGTGCAGCAATTTCCGTGATTGATCAGGTAACCATGACGATTCCTTGTTATTCCATCAGAGGCATTATCGCTGACGTACCGTTAGACAAATAAACACGTTAAGCCCCAGACTGTTGTGGGATAAATTCCATCTGGAACATTGATTTCATAACGACGCAGTCATAATTACACGTTTGCCTTCGTCATACAGGCAATCCAGCTGTTTGTTACTGGTATAATGCTGACAGTAATCACAATGACTGTGCCGTTTCATACTTGATCCACAAGCTAAGATTCCGGTGTGTGTGTGTGTGTGTGTGTGTGTGTGTGTGTGTGTGTGTGTGTGTGTGTGTGTGTGTGTGTGTGTGTGTGTGTGTGTGTGTGCGAGTAATATGATGATTTTTTATGGAAGAGCATGCACCTTGATACTGACCCCTCTAAAATATGTGTACTGCAAACATGCAACTACTGATTGTACCGATTCACGAATACATTGTGTTGATTTATGAAAACAGTGTAATAATTTACGTATACGAAGTTCTGATTCGTGTACACAGTGTACTACTTCACCTATACAGTGTACTGATTCACGTACGCAATATACAGATTCACATATACAGTGTAGTGATTGATATGTACCATGTACTGCTTCACGTGTACAATGTACTGATTCACGTGTACAATGTACTGATTCTATTATACAATGTAGCGATTCATGTGTACAATGTGCTGATTCACGTATACAATATACTGATTCATGTATACAGTGTACTGTACGAAAGAGTTTTGTTTAACGTCGCTTTTGTAGCAATTTTCCAGTTTAGTGATTCACGTGTACAATGTACTGATTAACGAATACAATGTACTAATTCACGCACACAATGTACTGATTCATGAATACAAGATACAAACTATCAGTAAGTATTCCATTACGGCCAAATATTGTTTTAATCAAAAGAACATATTATGCGATATGACAATCAACCGGGCTTGAGTTTACGAGCATTATCTTAACGCCGTTCTACCAATTTGCCTGAAGTAATTTCCAGAGATGGCTTGTGGCCAGTAATGTACGTGTCGTTTCACATGCTTACTCTACATTAGTCCCGGAAAGGTATGCAGGATGACATCGTAAACAGCAATGAATCTAATGTAGACAGCACGTGGACTTTCTCAAGATCCAAACATATCATTTTATTAGAGGAAATAGAGTTGTAGAGTGATTAAAGCGGCTCATTTAGAACCGGGCACTTTCTGGGGTACAATTTAGGATCCTCACCCCGTGAAAATGCTGGAATATTGCTACAACGGCATAAAACCATATTCACTTATTCTTAATAAATAACACGTTCAGAATGTCGTCACACAGATGAAGCCCCTCTCCTGTTTCAGTTTTCCAGTTAGAACTACCTTAACCCAGACGGTACCAATTACATTTCCTTCCTGGAATGTTAGCGCCAGGAATGTTATCAATAAGTTTAAATTTACCAATGAAACAGCCACGACTGATAGCATGCTGGTTATCATAATGCAGACACGAGCATTTCCATGGCAACGACTGTACGCATTCGCTCCATCACAGAACTATAAAATATAAATGGCTGTTTTAGCAACGACCAAATGTATGTGCGTTGTCAGTTCACCCGCCTGCGCTAATAAATGAGCTTCTTTTTTTCCAAGCCCTTCGCACAAGACACTGTTTTGTAACAGGCTACAGGAATGCACGTATTTTATGTTTGAGAAAGTAGGCATCTGTGTTTATTTACGTTTGAGCCGGAAAGTAGGAATGTCAGTAATTTTTTTTATTTACTTATTTATTTTTATTTTATGTTTAAGGTCGCTTTTGTAGTAATTTTCCAGCACTATCACGGCGGGGGACACCATACATGGGCTTCACACATTGTACCCATGACGGGAATCAAACCCCGGTCTTCTGAGTGACGACAGGACGCTTTTTTGAACCAATAGACTTGGTTGTGTGATCAAAGCAAATGAAGAGGACACGCTGCAAGAAACCTAATTATTTTTTTTTTAAAAAAAACACACTATTAAGATAATTTTCATTCTGATCAATGTCAACAGCAAGCGAGACACCATTCATGAAAATATCTTATGTCATGTGCATAAATACATTGCAAGAAGTAAGCGCCTCGATTAAAGAATAATATGTCTTAACATCATTATGTTCATTCCAATGGCATGTATCTGATTGGAGCAGGTGGTAATATGTTATATAATGTTATGTTTTGTTAATGTTATATAATAATCCTTTGAAACACTGAAAAAAATATGTTCAAACAAACGGCAAGCGAAATCGCGCGCTCATGATTCAAGATAATCTCCTTTGTGAAATAACACGTCATTTACCGTGGTTATGATGCAACTGATCTTCTTTTGAGAGATAAAACCTCATAACACCTCCACTAAAACCAAGATAAGCTGAAATTAACATGCATATACGTTATGGTCACCACTCCCGTGGTTTTGATACCTTCATTAACAGAAGACTTGTTTAGGGTTTATTTTGTAATGCCTATTTTCGAATGCCTAGGGAATTTGAATGCGTGTAACTGTGTTATAACATACAGAGCGTCAATCGTTGATCTTACTGTGAACCGCTTGTTTACCACTAGAGAACGATTACACAGGACCTCGTGATATAGCAAGATTATTTCTGAGTGCGGTGAAAAACAGCACTGACCAATGATATTACACTCCAGATTCGGAGTATTTACAAACCACCGCAACATAGCTGGAATATTGCTAAATGCGGCGTAAAACCAAACTCACTCACTCACTCTATGGTTTCACGGCAAGAATTGGTCTTCAGCAACCCATTTTATCGTAGGGAGGCGACTAACAGGATCCAGATATATTGCGCTGTGAAGCGTTTCAAGTCGGGGTCATCTCAAAGTTTTTATATTTTAAAAACAAAATCTTTAACCCTCGCAATGACACGAGGGCCTGAGCCTTAAACCTATACTCACTGACTGTGGTCTCACGTTTCTTGACTTGTAACGTGCCATTTAAGTTATAAGATTGAGCCAATGCACTCAATGAAAGGCACATTATGCTTTGTTCGCTGATCACGAGGGTTGCATTGGCTTGATGTACCATCGATGTTTGTATATGCCCCATGAGCCCGGAGGGACCACTAAACAGCGCATGTACCCTACCGAACACCATATTTGTTAATTTTGAATTGCTTGAAGCACGGGTTCAGTTTTTTTACTTTTTTATTTTTTATTTTTTGAATTTTGTTTGCGGCAATCGTTAGATTTTGCTGACAAAAACTAATAGATTTAGAGTTATCTCCCTTCCACCGATTTGCATTCGCAAAACATCGGTAATTTCCGTACATCACACGTGATTCAAGGTTACGCGAAATACTACCATGAAGTACCGAACGAGTTGTAACTGGGTCTGCTGACACGTTACTCGCTGGTATGCGGGATACATTGAAAATAGTAGAAGAGCACTCAGAAAATCAGAAAACGACATTTATGTGTTAGGCAGGATAAATGTTTATGCCCCTCAATGAACGTTGTAGACATCGTCCCACATCATTATCATAAAATTTCATAACACATTGAACTTGTTAAAGAGGACGACCAATGCAGGAATCATTTGGGCTTTTTTAAATATTGTTGTTCAACGCCCCAGTTAGCAATATTCAAAAAGCATGGCCTTGGTATGCACATCGTAGAGTCTGGACCAGACAATCCAGTGATCACCAGCAGAAGCATCGATCTGCGCAATGGGGATACGATGACATGTGTCAACCAAGACAGCGAGCCTGACCACCCGATCACGTTAGTCGCTTCTGTGGGTCGGTATAGCCCCATGGACGTCGGTCACGCAATCAATCACTGATTGGCTGACACGGACCAATATTATCGCTGTAGGTGAATATCAATGATTTCAATGTAACTCTCAACAAAAAAAATAAATAAATAACACCAACTAGATTTCATCATATGAAAAGACGGTTGGCTCGCCATGCCGAAGACACAGCCTCGATTCCCCACATAGATACAATGTGTGAAACCGATTTTTGATGTCCCTTGGTAATATTGCTGTAATATTGGTAAAACGGCGAAAAACCACTCTCACTCACTCACTCACTCACCATATGGAAATATGTACATATGACCTACCTTGCGCAATGGCCGCCGGACCAGGAGGTCGTTCTTCATAGAGATGCCCCTGACGAATCATGTACTCAGTGACAAGATCTATGTTATTCAGATAAACATTCAACCGATTAAGCATCTTCACGCTGTAAATATCCCCATATTGTTTAGTCCACTCAAAGTTCGTTTCAGGACCTTTCCAGAAAGGAAACGCTCCAAGCACGGGTACCCCTCTCGGACCTGGCGGAAGCTGTCGGCGACTCTTGGAGAGGAACATTATTGTGGAGACGACTGCTGCTACCACCGCTACCCACGCAGCGTAGCCGGGACTGATGATGTACGGGAGGAGCGACAGCATATTCCCCTCGTCTGACTGGTGATTCAACAGAGCGTAGTGGGGAAACCTGTTAGCTGTGCACGTACGTACACTCGGCCGAGTTCGAGGGATGTGGAAAGCGAGTTGTCACTCTGAAATGAGGCGGAAATATGACAGTCAGCAGTGAGTCATAACAGACATTAGAAGTACCACAGGATATTTAAGATTACTGGTCATTATTGCTTGAGAGATATCGTTTGACTGCCCTTCAGTCTCGCGAAACTGTAGAATTCCCCGTGGCAGTTCACAGAGACAGATCTCGAACCGCTGTAAGCTGGCCAGGAACTGTGAGGCTATATTTGTCTTTTATAGCAGCGTCAGCCCTACCATGTTAAGGTCAACTTGTTGCATGCCATGGAACAGGGAACTAAACAACTTGGGTGGAGTTGGGATGGGATTTAGATGGGGAAAGGGTGGGTTGGTGTAGTCTGTCTCACAGCGTCTGAACCACATTATTTTCCCTACTGCCTCGCCTTCTCGGCAATGCCGGCAATGCCGAAGCCTCTAATGAAGCCAGATTAAATTTCCCCAAGTTTAGTTGAATCGCCCAGCTCACTGCATGTGGTTTCTTGTCAATTTAAGGGGTTTATTTGTTACTATCAATCTTATATATATTGAGGAAGAAAGCGTTAGTCAATGTAGGTGTAATTGTCAGGGTTGTTTTTCCGGTGTGATATGGATATATAAGAGAGTAAGACAAAATCTAAGCAGACAGTTCGTCTGCAAACTGATGACAAAATACCAACTGTGTGAAAAATGATATACAATTTATTTTGAAATAGTTAGTTTGGTTTTCCTCATAAAAACACAGCATTGAACATAAGCACTAATAACATGGTTAAACACAGTCTCATAACCAAAACATCAAAACATAAATCAACATAATCTGATGTGGCCAATGTCAGACAGACCGTTTGGAATGTCAACCTTTCCCTCTTATTAGCAAGAACATAATGGGACATTGTCCTATGTTAATCAGTTTCGTGTGGGATTTTGTCCGGTTGGGATTTAGCTCGTCCCCTATTTATACAGACCCTAGTCTGAACGGATCCGGGTTTCACGCATGGCGTATCCTGTCAACCCAGAGGCGGATTTACATATAATGCCCTTTCGACATATGTAAATAATGTCCTTTCGACATGTGTGTCGTAAACTCAATACGGTTCTCTTTCCTAATTGTGAACCAGAACGAAAAATAACACAAATGATGTAAACAGGATGTGTATAAAAACCAGCGTCCTGGTCGCTGTGGAGCTCTAAAGATTCCCAAGCGTCAGACATGACAAGCCAATCTATGACCTGTCTAAATGTAACCAGCGTTGTCCGTCAGAGCGATAAACATCTTCACTGTTTAACGAGTGAGTGTGGTTTTACACCACATTGGGCAATATTCCAGCAACGGACGCAAGAAAAGGGCTTCACACATTGTACCCGTCTGGGGAATCGAACCAGGGTCTTCGGCGTGACCGGTGAACGCCTTAACCTACTAACCTCAACCTAAACAATTTACAGTTTTAACATGTAAGCTGCCTCGCAAAGAGAATGGACTCTGTTGTGTAGTCTGTCTGTCTCACAGTCCCTGAACCATGTTCCTTTTCCATGGTATACTCCTCCCTGCAATCCAAAAGCCGAAAATGAAGCAAGTCTGGATTTCCTCAAGTTCTGAATCTCCCGTCTCCCTGGGATCATTTACAGTTAAAATGGGTTAATTTGTTAATCAAAACAGAGAATGAGCGTTAGTCTGTCCATTGTATTTAAAACCACTTTCTACAAAATCCCGTGAAACACTTGAGTGTTTTGATAACAATTTCAAATCAAAGAACTTACCATAAATCGGCGAGACAGGTGACAACATGTGAACTGAAACCTGGATTTCATTTAACAGGGATGAAAGTCAAGCCATTCAAGTTCGAACAACCGTGAAGATCTGGATTAGAATTAATCGTCAGCATAATCCATGCATACCGTTGGAGGTGACTAACGGGCTGTTTGGGCACGTCTAACTGCTTGCCCTCGTATTTCAACTGCGCGGATAGATGTCGCTTAAAAACTTCACTGGTTCAAGATCGTCATATGACACATCTGTAACACTGCCGAATGCGGTATTGTAAACAACACAAGTACTATGCTTCTCGTGAGTGAGTGAGTGAGTGAGTGAGTGGGTGAAGCTTTGCGCCACACTCCGCAATATTCTGCTATATGACGGCGGTCTGTAAATAATGGGGTCTGGGTCAGACAATCCAGTGATCAACAGGAGCACCGATCTGCGCAAATGTGAAGCGATAACGTGTCAACCAAATCAGAGAGCCGCACCTCCCGATCCCTCTCACAAGCATAGTAGTCTTCTATGAGTGAGTGAGTGAGCGAGTGAGTGTAGCTTTGCGCCATACTCCGCAATATTCCTGCTATGTGACGGCGGTCTGTATATAATCGAGTCTGGGTCATACAATATAGTGATCAACAGCAGGAGCATCGATCTGCGCAATTTTGGATGACGTGTCAACCAAGTCCGAGAGCCTGAACACCCGATCCCGATCCCGATCCCGATCACATGCACAGTAGCCTTTTGTGGGAAGCATGAGTTGCTGAAGACCTGCTCTGCCTCGGATCTTCAAGGATCGCTTCTCTTGAGGGTAATACGGTCTGGTGTACGCCTCTTCGTAGTGGTGTCACCAGAGCCGGAAAACGAGGGATGACACCGCTGTATGAAAAGGCGCACTGTATTACCCGAGGGAGAAGCATACAACTTATATGTCTTACCGCCATGTTGCTTTGCTGTTACCAGATGTGCAGAATATATTTTAATTTATTCTAAAGACGCTTCGACTTTATGACATATAAACAAAATTGAGTATTTTTCTCGACTGGATTTTTTAAACCAGTGAAACACATTCTGACACACAAGCTTAAAACTGCTCTAAAAATGTTTGAGTTGAATGTGCAAACGATTCAGTATATACAATAGTACAAATAAAACAGTGAAAGTAGGTCGAATAAAGGTGTACATACTGAACTCAAAAACAGCTGATTGAGCGGTTTTCGGTCTCCGTGCGCTACCTGCTTTATCATACTGTATATAGCGTCACACGATCGTTAGAGATTAAGTTTGGCGGTTACAGTGGCAGTGGGTAATATGTTGTCACCCTCCTGAGAAAGGTGACATTGAAATGTGTTCCCTCATTGACCAATGAAATTGAATTATTTTACACGAAGGTAAGATAATAAACTTTATTTCACTCAAAGGTGTGCGTGTGCGATGGATTTTAACTTGAAATGTGTTATCGAAAGCAACGGGTGCGGGGGCAAAGTGTTATAACCAACCAACCAATGAAACAAACGAACACATGTCATATGATTTTATTAAATGCTGACAGTCTCATGTCCTATGACAGTTATACTTCACCGTAGTCAGCCTATTGTTCGGGTGACGTAATGTTCTGTATGACGTCATGACCAATGGACGCACTATGCCTTACCATATAAGAGGTGAACATTTTTATTTACAGATGGGAGGATTTGAATATCGTTAATCGAGTTACATTGGATTTAATGTTGATTATATTTAATCAAACAAAACTTGGAAATATATATTAAACAGAATTGTTCATTTGTGAAATATGAACATGAAAATCGGGATATTTTCACTCGTGCTCACGGCACTTGTTGAGTAGGAAACGAAAATATCACAAGAAATATCCTCTATTTATTTCCTATGTGGGAAACGAACAGATGGTAAGATACAAAACCATACATGTGACACAGAATGTTGATCCCGATGTCAGCGCTTTGATCATGATTGGATAAAGTGTCACACCACAAGGTCACACTAACCCGGAACTACTTTTTGATTCAAAACAACCAGGAGATTTCGTTTTTTTTAACTGCTCCGAATTATTTTGTCAGCATATCTCTGGGAAATGAAATTATCACAAAGACAAAATGTAACTCATACAACCAGTCCGCACTTCCAGCTGCCGTCTCTGCCAAGATGGGCGGTGGCCGGGGTGGTTAAAGCGTTCGCTCGTCACGCTGAAGACCCGGGTTCGATTCCCGTCATGGGTGCAATGTGTAACGCCCCTTTCTGGTGAAAGTTAGTCGCCTCTTACGACAAGCATAGTCACCTTTTATGGCAAGCATGGGTTGCTGAAGGCCTATTCTACCCCGGGACCTTCACGGGTCCATTCTACAATTAACAAATTATTTGTCTGTATCATGACTGAAAAGTTGATACATAATAACAAACGCATATCACGAATGAATTTCCATTCATTTACAGTATATTCTGTACAAAAGAGATTTCTAATTTCTATAATTCTCAATCATAAAAAGAGTAATTTTCAAGTATAATGAATATATTGAAATATCAGCCCTATCGCAAACTGGCGTCACGGTATAGTAGAGCATTTAAATCATATTGCAAAATAATCCAGACTTTCAGAATTCAGTATCTGCGCTCTCCCCAAACAGGAGAAGCAGGTGAAGCTTAGTTCTTACAGCATGTGCTTGTCAAGCCGAAGATTCAGGTTCTATTTCAACACATGAGTGCTAAGAGCGAAGCCCGTTTCAGGCGTTCCCACCGTTATTACTCTGGAATTGCGTAAAACCTTCGACAAGAGAAAGGTACGGCAGCGTGACATGCAAATTTGTCTGGTACTTCTGCGTAATTCAAAGCCGTCATATATAGCGTGGGAGAGTTCAGATGCATCCTCCAGCTTCGAGTCCAAGGATTGCGGTCAACTGTCAACATCCTGGACAAACAGCGAGTCATCACATCTTACACAAACCATTCAGTAAGCTGTGTTTGTTTTGCTATCCCTCTTTCAAAACGTCTACACATTATGATCAACGCTATTACATGGTTACTTTTTAGTGAAAAAAAAACATCCTAAAACTAAGGAAAGGCATTTATTCACATTTTCGAGGTGATAGTAAGTGGGTTTAGCAATAATCCAGCAATATCACGGCCGGGGACACCAGAAATTTGCGTCACCCATTGCACCTATCGAATCTGATTGGTTTGTCTGTTTTTGTTTTTGTTTTTTTTACGTGGACAGAGGGACGGTTTTTCCTACGAGAAACTCAGAAGGGCGAGGGAGACGAATGCGCACGGCCTTGAAGTGATATGCCGGGTCGGTTTCATAATATCCGGTCTGGCTTTGTGTGTGTGCTGAGGTGAAGTACTGGGAAGTCTATCGGAAGTGATATTCAACTCGGCCCTGCAATGACGAACAGTGATGTGTGAAAGGTCGCCCACGAGGTCGTGTGGGTGAGCAAGACTTAGTGGGTTTAGCAAGTGGACTGCGCGATCCCGTTAGTCGCCTCTTACGACAAGCATGGTTTATCGATGATCATCTCTAACACGGATGTTCACGGGTTTCATTGTAACCGTATTCTCTCACAATGACGAGCAATTAGGAACATAGGAATTGTATACAGTGGATATTTCTGGACACCCTTCCTTTGAAACAGCCGGAAGCACCTACACTTGCATGTACACGTAGAAGTATGACTTAAAACTCACGTCTCGTCAAAACTCGTGAGCAACGATCTGAGTTAGAGAATGACAGCAGTGAGTGAGTATGGTTTTACGCCGCTTTTAACACTATTCCAGCACTAGCCACAAGGCTAACGCATCGCCCCAAATAGGACAGCAACCGTTGCGTTTTGTAAAAGGGTGACCTGGTGGTCAGACTACTTGTCTTGCTTCGTACATGTCATCATATACCACTGAGTTTGTTTTTACGCCTGCTTTTAGCAATGTTCCATAATGTTCGCTGTAGGTTTTGTACAAGTACCTGCAGAAATAAAATTTTAAATATGAAGTCCATATCTTTTGCGCGTGAAATTTTCATTACAATCCTGAATCATTTCAAATGCATTGTTTTTTTAAAAAATATGTTGCTGTTTTAAGGTACCTTTTAAAATCAAGTAGATCAGATCTGCGTCACAAACAGGCACAATGATCGAACGTTTAACTACTACCAACTTGTGCGCATCAGACAATGGAGTTATAAAGGAAAAGAGGCTATCAGCCTATTGCCTAATTGTAGCATTACACAATATCATACAAACATCCTTCACATATACAGGTTATTGCATAATTCGCAAGAAATGGACTGGCTGATATCATTGAGAATTGGGGGCAAATAAAAATAAATCTTAATACGTAACGTTATGATAAATATTCATTGAAGTAAACAGCATCGTAATGGAATGTCTTTGATAAGTTCCTTGAACACTACGGACCCACGTGTGTAGATCCATGCCGAAAATTCAGTCTCGACCTATTCACCTACTTTTCAGCCGTTCCGAATTTTCTCGTGTGAAAGTGAAAATAGACACCACAAACAACGCTGGTTACACTGAATTCCAATTCCGTGTTTCATAAGACAATGGTATTTACAAATGAACTTTAATTTTCTACTTTAACAACACCGTATTTCTATTTTTATGTCGATGTTTGATGAGGACTTAAAATGATTCATAATACATCTGGCTCAGTGGTTACACCTGTTTTTACGCTTATTCGGTGTAGTTCTGTAACGCACAGTGAGATTGATATAATATCAATTCCGTTCCAGACCCCCAAAGTTCTCTAGTGGTCGAGCCTTGCTTTGAGATTTCCATGATTTCCATGTTTCCGTTTGACAGAGCTCGCTGTACGACAGAGTTCGCTGTAAGACAGAGCTCGCTGTACGGCAGAGCTCGCTGTACGACAGAGCACGCTGTACGACAGAGCTCGCTGTACGACAGAGCACGCTGTACGACAGAACTCGCTGTACGACAGAGCTCGCTGTATGACAGAGTTCGCTGTACGGCAGAGCTCGCTGTACGGCAGAGCTCGCTGTACGGCAGAGCTCGCTGTACGACAGAGCTCGCTGTACGACAGAACTCGCTGTACGACAGCTCGCTGTACGACAGAGTTCGCTGTATGACAGAGCTCGCTGTACGACAGAGTTCGCTGTACGACAGAGTTCGCTGTAAGACAGAGCTCGCTGTACGACAGAGCTCGCTGTACGACAGAGCACGCCGTACGACAGAACTCGCTGTACGACAGAGCTCGCTGTATGACAGAGTTCGCTGTACGACAGAGCTCGCTGTACGACAGAGTTCGCTGTACGACAGAGCTCGCTGTACGACAGAGTTCGCTGTAAGACAGAGCTCGCTGTACGACAGAGCTCGCTGTACGACAGAGCACGCTGTACGACAGAACTCGCTGTACGACAGAGCACGCTGTAAGACAGAGCTCGCTGTACGGCAGAGCTCGCTGTACGACAGAGTTCGCTGTATGACAGAGCTCGCTGTACGACAGAGCTCGCTGTACGACAGAGCACGCTGTACGACAGAACTCGCTGTACGACAGAGCTCGCTGTATGACAGAGCTCGCTGTACGGCAGAGCACGCTGCACAACGCGTTTGCAAGAATTAGAAGGAGCCTAGTATTGCAACATACCACTGCTTAGACGTACCAGATCATACTGATTATTAATTAGGTATCCAGTTAAATGAATTTGTCTAACATAATACTGGTTATCGCATTAAGTTGTGCAGTAGGACGGAGCCCTTTAAACAGGAAACGAGACTGTTCTGTAATAAATATTTTGACTTGGTACAGTCACCCAGCGTTTGGGCAGACCCGGATTTGCCTCGATACGTTCACATTTCAACAAGTGTACAGACTGTAACACATAGATTCTGAGGTATCCCTAATGCACACCAGAACGAGCTACAGGTATACTACACGCATGCGCATGAGTGGCTATCGCCGTGCTCTTCGATTCGAACAAAAACAGCCAATTCGTGATCTTTGAACGCCAACATCACCTCACATCGCTTTCGGTTCGTCGTACAGCAAGCAAAATGGTACTTTTGCAGTGAAAGAGTTCAACATTTACGTCGCATTTAAGAATATTCACCAGCAATGTCAGGGCACGGAACAAAAGAATGTGAGAAATCGAACCCGGGTCTTGAGCGTGATAAGAGGACACCACTGGATCAACCACTGGACTTCCCTTCCACCTTCATCAGATAGTTACTGTAGATTATTTTGGATTATTAGTGATTCATGATGATTAAACAAAACACATAATCTGGCCAAACGAATGCAATTCATGACAGGAATAACGTATGATGAGTACGCCTCTTTAGGCACTATTCCAACAACACGGTGGCTGGCACCAGAAATGGCTTCACACAATGTTCCCATGTGGGAACCGAACCCGAACGGACACGAGCAGACACTTTAACCAGAAGGACATCCCACCGCCTCACTACGTGAGGTAGTTCTCGGTGACCTGGTGGATGTTTCTTGGGTTTTTTTCAGATCTTGTTTGTTTATTTTGTTATTGTTTTGCTGTTTTGTTTTGTAACACCAGTTCTCTGGGTCGCTCTGCTGATAATCAAAATGGAACCAAATTATCCAGTGACTGGCATCACGATCACCATGGGCATCACCTTGCGCCGAGCCCGATCGCATGATATCGCAAATGTGAAAGGAGAACATCACCTGAGGCATTGTCCAGAGAACGCGTGTTTCAGAACAACCAAGCAAGTCTCGCGAATACATCATTCCACGTGATGCACGAGCTTCACAAGTTTATAACTTTGACCTCCACAACCTCGGAAAAAGAATCAGCTGGAAGGAGATCAAAATGGCAGGTGCGTGTGTATTTGTTTGCAAGTGGTAAATAACTGTTAATTCCATTAAAATGCCAAAATGTCAATTTTGCTGATTAAATGTAGCAGCGTAGGAACGTCTCATGTTCAGTCTTATGAAAAAAGGTAAATATAGTACTTAACTTGGAAAAGAACTGATATTGAAATAGTTTTGTGAATCATCAAATGTTTTAGATGTGGATTTAATTTGTTTTATTTGTACCAGGTCTTATGTTCAGCCTTTTCGCACTCCTCCTGGGATTCGTGAGTTACTACTACTTAATTCGATCACTAATGCATTGTTTTACAAAGCGATCGTAGAGCCACGACAGTTGTAAGTCTATCTTTAAGTAACGGTTCACCATCGCGCTACGATAGCTTTGTGAAACGCTACCCTACACAAACAGGTGGCCAAGTCGTCTGACTCAAAAGAATTCCGGCCCTTTTCTCGGATGAATTAGAAATTCCTGATCGTGGGTTCAATTCTCAATTCACCCTGACCTTTGGTTTGTTCGTCTTGGACTAAACGCTGATAACACTTTGATATTCCTCGAAAACTGTTCCATTTGGTGTTAAAACCCATCTCGATGACGATCCTACAACTGCGGTAACCGTATCTGCTCACTAAATCCACCTCGATATTGGCTTGCCCCTGTTTCAGTAACATATTCTCTAACACACACCTCGTCTACCCCATTCCCCCTAATCAACTTGTGAAGGTCCGGGTAGAATAGACCTTAAGCAATGCATGCTTGCCATAAAAGGCGACTATGCTTGGCATAGAGGCGACTAACGGGATCGGGTGGTCAGGCTCGCTGACTTGGTTGACACGTCATCGGTTCCCAATTGCGCAGATCGATGCTCATGCTATTAACTGGATTGTCTGGTCCAGATGCGATTATTTAGACCGCCGCCATATAGCTGGAATATTGGTGAGTGCAGCGTAAAACTGAACTCACCACTCATTCCCTAAATCTCATTGCCCCTTCTGCTTTGCCCTCCCTTCAAAGCTAAAGCCTAAATGAATAAAGCCTCGATTTCCTCTGGTCTCCTTTTCCATTCATGTGTTTTGGGTTAATTATCTAAGTCTATATTAGCCTAAGGCTGCTAACATCCATGCCAACACCACTGCCAGAATGGGTAAGAGTTCCACCAGTACTCTCTAAAACCAAAATAACAAACTAACATCCACTCCTCACCCTAAATATGCATTCATTAAACTAGAACAGCTATAAGAATCAATGAACTTATTTCAGTGTTGGAATATTGGTAAAAAGGGAAGGACACCTTTTACCGTGTGAAGAGGTGGGTACGGGTGGAACCCTTTCCTCCAGAATGTTCACTAATCGTAATAACTAACACGATTACTTAAATCTTAACAAATTTAAGCCATTTCAAGTTTCTAGGCATTTCTCTTGTAATCAAAAGGTATAAATTTTACGGCTTCCTAACAGCAGGAACACGGTCCTGTTGCCATTAAGATAGGAAAATGCAATTAAACGTTGAATTTTTCATTAAAACATTTAGCATGCGGTTTGCAGAAGCAATTGAAGTGCGTTGTGATGGATCGGTGATCCTTTAGGAGAACCGGGATCGGGTGGTCAGGCCCTCTGACGTGGTTGGCACATGTCATCAGTTCCCAATTGCGCAGATCGATGCTCATGTTGTTGATCACTGGATTGTCTGGTCCAGATTCGATTTAGACCGCCGCCATATAGCTGGAACACTGCTGAGTGCGGCGTAAAATTAATTCACTCACTCGCTCACTTTAGGAGACCCCTCTACGACAGCCCGAAGCTACAAATGAAACTTTTTGAGGAACAGAGTTTTTTGCTTGAGTAAATTTCAAAATATACTGACAAAAGAAACGCAAAACTGATTTGTCAGTTTTTAAATGGAAGATCAGGGCGCGATTTAGTGCCTTGTTACTTCCACAAATTGCAATGTCAGTCGTCAGTTGTTCAGAAATAAACAAATCTAACATAAGCAGAAATGTGAGCTCATTTTTCCTCTAAAGTTTGGCCAGTTGTGGCACCGAAACGTTTCCGTTCAGACACGTCTGAGCTATGACAGCTCCTGCAAACAGGTATCAGCTGTCACTGTGTTGCTATGGTTTCATGGGTACTGCATCACGGAAATATGTGCAGCAAAACCTGACGTTTTAACACTGTTGCAATTGGAATTTAGCTGATTCAGCTAGGTCTTTATCTATGTTTGCTCTTGGTGCAATTAGGTTAACATCTCTTACATCAGCCCTTGAGACATAAACATGGACGGTTAGTTTTGGGATTTCAGTGTTTCGAAATTTTGTTCCTTTTGCGGTTCTACCCATAAAGATTCAGGGTAGAAAAGATCTTCAGCAAAACCTGCTTGTCGTGAGAGGCGACTATGGGTCGGGTGGTCAGGTTCTCTGATTTGTTTGGCACGTCATCAGTTCCCAATTTAGCAGATCGATGATCATGCTGTTGATCACTGGATTGTCTAGTCCCGACTCAGTTATTTACAGACCCCGGTCATATAGCTAGAATATTGCCCAGTGCGGCGTAGAACTGAACTAACTCACTCTTGCTGCTCAGTACATTTCATGATTCCTGCCTCGGCACATGGTCCTGAATCGATAACCTCTTGGTATAGTAACTTATGCTGTGTTGCAGAGTTGTTCCCTGGCGAAAATTCCAGATGGCTACATTATGCTGGGTAAGTATTGTTCATTTTATCAGTTGTCATTGTACAATGTTTACTTTCTGCCAAGGAGTGTTGTGGACGTGGTACGGGAAACTTTTGGGTTTCAGTAGTGATCACTGCATTAAAGCTGCAGTGATGTTTCTCGGCCATCTGCGCGTCCTTTTTATTTGCCATTTGAGAAAAAAAAATAACTTGGCCGATCATCCATTTGTCCACAATAAGAATGAGTGTAAGACAGTGACTGAATTTACAACTCTTTAACACATGCTCGGTTTCCGGAGATGTATTTCTGAGAGAAAAAATAAATAGGCCTTGCTCCCACTTCACATTTTTCCATCGTTATATTTTTTTGAAGTGTCTAGCTGCCCTCGTCACTTTCGAAACAAATATGCCCGAGAAACATTTTAATTTATTATGATGCCGAAGAGGTCGGTAACTGATATTTCATGCAACGTTCATCGTGAACCTTAGTGGTTAACCCGTTGGCTCGTCAAGCCGAAGACCCGGGTTCGATTCCCCATATGGGCACAATGTGTGAAGCCCATTTCAGGTGTGCCCGGTCGTGAAAAAAATCCATACTCATGTTAAATAGTCTTCTGTCCCAGTGACTCCTGAATGTGGCCCAGATGGAATAAAGGACGGTCGAGTGAAGGTCACCACGGATCTGCGAGCCGAGGCCAAGGCTGTCTGCCGTGACAACAAGGAAGTCGCATTCACCAAGGCCGCGCAAGGCGTGAACTTGGAATTGCCCGTTTCGTATGCTCTGTCAGGGAGCAGTCCCTGCAAATTTCAAGTGAGAACAACTTGCTTGTAGGTTCAGTGCTAACTGTGAGACACCCCTTTTGACTGATGACCATATTTCACTGTGAAATTTTAGTTCGAAATAACTGCTGGCCTGGAGGCCCAGTGCCTGTTCTTGTAATTATTGTAAGAAATATGTGCAGGTCTTCGTCATTAATTATCTGTCAATTTCAAGTGACACCCCCCACCCCCCACCCCCCTATTTATTTTTCTTAATCAACGTTTCACTTCCTGGTATTTCAGTGCTTGGCGTAGAAATGTGAATACCAATCTATCTCCGTGTGCCGTAGGCTTAGTTTGATTTTGAAGAAACAGTTTGAAATTGCGTACAATGCAGTCTTTTTCGTTTTTATCGCCTTGACTCACCAACTGAGCCTACAGATTTGGGCCCTGTTGATTTTAACGCCTGCAGGCAAACAAGCGACCAACAAGATCAGGTGACAATCACTGACTTGCATCATACTCGTCATAGCATTCTGGTCTCGTGGCTCAGTGCCCATGCTGTCGGTCTCTGGATTCTCCAGATTCGATTTTTTTACAGACCATGAGAGCTGGATAACTGGACCAACTAAGTCGCAATGTCTGAAATAAACATTAAAAAGCGCTCACTGGCCATGACCTTGCTAGGAGAGTTAATAGGATTTATAAACAACTTCACCTGTCGCCGGCGGCGGACGAAACCTGTTTCACTACGTACATCGCTTGCTGTCTGCAACCCCCCTCACTATGTATCCTTGTGATGGTATTTATACATCTTTAACCACGACTGCATTCTTGCCCCGGTTTCTGTGGTGGCTTATCAACAGATATGGCTGCTTCTGAAAATGCTGTTCAGTGTTCACATTGCTGATAATTAACAGATGTAGATTAGCCAACAAATGTCGCTGAACCAGATCTACGAGCACGGAGGTATTTCTGCGCGTTATAAAAATGTTGTGTAGCCATTGGTGGGTCATGTGATCCGCTATGTACTAAAGTACTGTCTGAAACAGACAAAAACCCTCATTTTTTGCATTTGTATCTACAGGTTGTGTTGGGGTAGACAGTGGTTAAAGCGTTCGCTCGTCATGCCAATACCCGGGTTCGATTCCACACGTGTACAATGCGTGAAGCTCATTTCTGTCTTTATTTTTAGTCAGATTTTGTGAGTCAAGCGCAAGCGTTAGTGCTCGTATCGATTAGCAGTTTTTTTCTGGTGAAGAGCTATCCCCTTTCTCAGAAAAGAGTGCCGAGAGCGACTATTACGGTACCCACTTTCCCTAGCTTTTTAATCGGAATGTACGTTCATTATCATTTGCTTATGGGTCATCTTATGATTCAATGATGATGTACATCGTATATATTAGACCCACAACCCGGGTCAATCTCGTGGAAAGAGAAGTTTAACAATTCGCTCAACCATTTTAGCATCATGCATTATTGATGCTACTGTTTCTTTTCACCAATGGAAGTCACGGCCCTGTGCTCTGGTAATGAGGGCTGTACTGGTCCCCGCAGAGCCGTACTTCCGTTTTCATAGTCATTGCAGTACTGATTTAAACGAGACTATTGGTCGATAACATGTTTTAGTCTTCACTCATTTCACGGGTGTGATCCTGACATCTGATTGGAATTGAGACACAGCTACTAGCCCGCTAGTCCGTGGCGAAAACTGAAAAATCCAGTTTTGTCAATAGAATCTCCACTTTCAACTAGTGACTTTTCATGGTCATTTTGTAAATATTTCACTCTCCCGCTTCTTAACTTGCTATTAACTTATAAATACGAGAATGTGGCCCCCAGTGAAGGTCCCGGGGTAGAATAGGCCTTCAGCAACCCATGCTTGCCATAAAAGGCGACTATGCTTGTCGTAAGAGGCGACTAAGGGGATCGGGTGGTCAGGCTAGCTGACTTGGTTGGCACATGTCATCGGTTCCCAATTGCGCAGATCGATGCTCATGTTGCTGATTACTGGATTGTCTGGTCCAGCCTCGATTATTTACAGACCGCCGCCATATAGCTGGAATATTGCTGAGTGCGGCGTAAAATTAAACTCACTCACTCACGAGAATGTGGCCTGATGAAAACTTCCATATTGACAGCATAAAACACGCGTCTCGTCTCGACAATGTAATATTGTTTGTGATCTTTCGCTTTGTTTCTACATTCAAATTTCGAAACGTATTTCCCACACTAGTCGAATTCCTTCTTAACCTGTTTTTCTCGAGGACAATTTGAGAACCAGGATCACCCAGGATCCTGCTTTGTATAATATACTGGAGAGAAAGAAAGATTAAAACGTTCAATGGCGATGTTGTTCAGTCAGGGCATGGCGTTGTGATTTGACCTTGAAACCCCTTCAAAACGAATGCCAATTTCCGAAAGTTATCTGGATTTTTATTGCCAAACAATGCATGTTTTTGCTCCACAAGTTCAAGAGGAAGGTGATTTCCGTTGCGTTGTGTCGATGCCTTTCTAATCCTTGTAAGAAATTTCATCAAAATCAACATTTTTATTGAAAATCGATTTCATACCTGTGCAATAGTATACTCGTGTTTTCATCGCTTTATGTTAGATATTTTGACAATTGTTTGAAGACAGCATATAATGAGTAGATTTTTACTAATACAAATCGCCTATGCGTTTCTGTTTGGGGAGAGTATATAAACTCTACATTTTAGCCTCCGTGCTGTATAAAATATTGCAATTTCTTTCAAATTTGATTTCCGGAAATAACATAATGGGTCTTGGTAAGATAGTACGGTGGGGTGCCCGGGTAGAGCATTTGGACCCATCCCAGCTTTATATTGTATCTCCTACCTGATTTCTACATTTTATACTGTTGGGTACAAGTATAAATACCGTGTTTTTCCGGTGGGGCATACTGTAGTTGAATCTCTTACTTTAAACATTTGACATGTTGCAATAATTGTTTTAATGACATCCAGAAACGCAAAGACGCCAGGGTGTACGTTGTCAAAGTGTTGGTGTCCTGGGGCGAGCCAGGCAATCCAGTCCATTCTGACGACGAGGAGTTCTTCGTCACCTGCACCTTTGACGACAACGGAAATCAGATTTCTCCCAATCAAACGGTGGATGAAAGGTACTAATCTTTGAATATGTGCTGCTCCCAACCCCCCAACCCCCCCCCCCCCCCCCCCGAGCTGAAACCTGTAGACCTAGTCTTCAGCATGCCATGCCAGTCAGATGCGGATCTGGTGGTATTGTCTGACATGGTTTACATGGTAGATCGATGTTCATGCTGTTGACCACTAGATTGTAGCATATGCATACAGAACGCTTTCATATAATCTTGAATGTAATAACAGATCGCCATCTTCGAAATATTCTTGCCTTGGTGGACATTTTCAGTGAAACTGATATTTCTCAACCTGTATGCAATATTTTGGTAATCTGTATTTAATTCAAACTGCTGGGCCAGTATCAGACATGTGACCACCAATTACTGCTTCAACTGACCCATGAAGGTCCCGGGGTAAAACAGACCTTCAGCAACTTGCCATAAAAGGCGACTAGGCTTGTAAGGCGACTAACGGGATCGAGTGATCAGGCACGCGGACTTAAGGTAACACATGTCATCGGTTCCCAGTTCCGCAGATCAATGCTCATGTTGGTCACTGGATTGTCTGGTCCAGACTCGATTATTTACAGACAGCCCCAAATGGCTGGAATATTGCCGAGTGCGGCGTAAAACTAAACTCACTCGCTCATATAGTCTGGAATGTAATGACAACATGCCATCGTCGAAATATGCTGGGCCAGTATCAGACCCCCCAGTTACTGCTTCAATGTTCTGATTCGCTTATTTAGTCTAGTTGCACCACTGGAAATCCAGACTCATAACGGAAAAAAAGCCGTGTCAACCTTTTCGCTGGTTTTGACGGATGTTCTTGGAGCTCATCTGACCAACAAGAATGTGCCTTTGGGCAGGAAGGTCGTCCTGACGGCATCAACGGACGGTAGGTAGCGGGGTCACTGATAGTCGTAGTGCTGGAATATTGCTGAATGCGGTTGAAAACTAAACTCGCCAATACAGTCGTTATATCTGCACATCGTAATGTCGGCAGTCCGTCATTTTACTGATCTCGGATATAAACGCAAACAAAAAACAAACGTTGCACATGGACATGCCATTGTATCCCATGCGCATATATCGATGCTCATGTTGATCACTAGTCTGGTCCAGGCTCGGTGAATTTAGACCGTTGCCATATAGTTTGGATACTGCGTCAACAAACACATACAGAAATTATCAGCGTGTTGATATTGATGTTCCTGGGTGGCGGCCACACAGAATGTTTCTGGGACTCGTACGTCCCTCACATCATAATTGTGCAGGACCTCGCATTCAGCTTTCTCACTTCACTTGGACATGACAAACACAAAGGTCATCAACCATTTATCTCATCTCGTCTCAATTATTGTCATGTTGCTGTCTGTTAGTAACGGAAGGACTAAATTCGTGTTGTCACGTCAAGCTGTCCAGCGTTAGCGAAGTGTGTGAACTATCCAGATCCTTGTACTTGACCTCGACCATTCCACTGCAGCGGAGCTAAATTCTCTTCACGCCGTACTATACAATATTCCAGTTCCACTACCCGTGAAGGTCCCGGGATAGAATAGGCCTTCAGCAACCCATGCTTGCCATAAAAGGTGACTATGCTTGTCGTAAGAGGCAACTAACGGGATCGGGTGGTCAGGCTTGCTGACTTGGTTGACACATGTTACGGTTCCCAAGTGTGCAGATCGATGATCATGTTGATCACTGGATTGTCTGGTCCAGACTCGATTATTTACAGACCCCCGCCATATAGCTTGAATAATGCTGAGTATGGCGTGAAACTGAACTCGCTCGCTCCAGTTACACAGGTGTCAGTAATCATGTCTGGTCCAGATCATTTAACAGTATGAGCATCGATCTAAGCCATTAGGATACGATGATGTGTGTGAACCAATTAGAGTAGAGCTGATATAACACATTCTAATCCGGATGTGTCCATTGCAAATTAATGTGATAAAGAAAACTAATATAGGCATCCGTGTGACTACTCATAGCGTGCAAAACCTTCCCACGAGAATAGGGTACATATAATGACAAAACATGTTACTTGCAGGCAAGAATAAAGAAAAGGGTCTTCGCCCCGATGGATGTGACGCAATCGGCACCTTGACCGGGAGAAGATACTCAATTCTACGAGCTGGGTAGGTTCGATTATCAGAGGATAATTTCATATCATAGGGGTGGGTGCAGTGTGTCTTTGACTCTTTCCTGACCTTTGAAACTCGGTTCGGTGAGAATAAATGCTGGCACCCTGTAACCAGAGCCAAGGGAGGATTCAGGAGATTCAAACCCCACCTTTCAAAATATCTGGATCTGCCCATACACCATATGCAGCGTGCTTAGCGTTAATCACTGTGCATTGGACTGTTGGGTAGCTGGCATCTTAGTTGAAAGTGCTTGATGTCTGTGAGGTTGTTTAGAGCAATTTTTGGGATAATTAGGATGCAAAATGTCGAATTACTCTGAACTGCTTTCTCGATACGGCCTCAGACCGCCCAATATTCTAAGAAGACTTGGCGTTCACTTGGAGCCTCAAACATGACAAATTCAGTTTGGATCAAAGATGGCCTAGTCTTCTCCTGGTCAGCACCACAAAATCTCATTGGTTTCACTTGTCTCTCTGAACTGCCAAGCCTTATGCAATGCTATAAAGCATTAAATGAACCAAGTCTAGATTTCCTCCATCTCTGGTCAGCCTGTGGTCCCTTTTCAATGGAAATAGGTTTATTACTATCACCATAAGATAAGAGACTATGACTTATTATCTATGGTTTCACTCACGTGTTTCGGTTCAGAGGGGATTTCTGGTTTTCCTACCGCTGTCTGGGACAAGTCGAATATAAAACAGAATTAGTCCACACAATATGCCCGATCTATCTTTCCAGATGTGGCGACGGCGTGGTATTCAGTCAGAAACAAGGCTTCGTGACCAATGGGCTTACATCAATGAGTCCATATTTCAGCGCTTTTGACATGGCTGGCGAGCCATCTATTCGCTTTGAGTGCAACTTCACATTATGCGAGAAAGTATGCGATGGGGTAAGAGGTCGCAAGAGCGATAACTGGGGCCGGTTGAACATTTAGGGTACACATTTCTGATTGATCATCTACATTTGCACAGATCGTGGGATCATATTTGGTCTTCTGGCCCTCGGGCGACATTAATTTTAGGCCGTTTGTTTTTCTGAGGTGGTTCCCTGCCCAAATCATATGGGGCAACAATTCGCCACACGGAGTTACGTCCCTTGAGTTGCGTGAAGCCTGATCATTAGGTCGGGTCTTGGGTCTCTGACCCGTGAAGGTCCGGGGTAGAACAGGCCTTCAACAACCCATGCTTGCCATAAAAGGTGACTATGCTTGTCGTAAGAGGCGACTAACGGGATCGGGTGGTCAGACTAGCTGATTTGGTTGACACATGTCATCGGTTCCCAATTGCGCAGATCGATGCTCATGTTGTTGATCACTGGATTGTCTGGTCCAGACTCGATTATTTACAGACCGTCGCCATGTAGCTGGAATATTGCCAAGTGCGACGTAAAACTAAACTCACTCACTCTTGGGTCTCTCCTCCAACATTGAGCTGACCCTCCAGACTGGAATGCTACAAGCCCAGCCTCTATTGCTAAATACGACCATAAAATACATCCTGTTTATTTACTTGACGTCTTGCGTTGGCAGTAATTGGTGACCCTTAGCCTTACAGAATGGGTCAACTATATCCGTTCTGTCGAAAAGTGGCCACGTGCATTCTGTAAAAATTACCCGAGTGAAACTTTTGTCTTTTCCAGAGTTCCTGTGCGAACGAAAGACGCCGGAGATCTGAAGATGGTAAGAGTTGCTTCCCTTATTCCTATCCGCAACACGTCATATTCACGTTATTCCCACTGGTTACGGAGTGACATGATGAACCTTGTGGCATGAAAGCACGAGTAGTGAAGATTTACTGTTATGTCAAGCTCACTGGCTCTTTCACCAATGTGTTTACCTATTCTCCTTGTTTAGGCGCTTAATTTATCCATAAGAAAGGTCAGTCAGCCAAATGCTACATACTTATTTAAGTATTCCGTCGTAGTGCTAACTTCCTTTGATTGCTTGTCCCTTTTCTTTGCAGACGACGACGACGATCCGCATCTACTTATCAGCGATGATCAGGGACTGTCATGGTACGACCTCCGTGACAGCAGCAACGACCTCGTCTTCTGGGCGTTATTGCTCGGGATAGGAATATTGACGCTGATGTCAGTGGGCGTGTCTGTCTGTGCCCTGACAAGACGCCGGTCACATTTACAAGTTGTCGCTGCCTAATTAAATAAAAAAACTGAAACTATTTGTTATTTATTGATCTGAGAGACCCGTAAAGGCCCGGGGTAGAATAGGCCTTCAACAACCCATGCTTGCCATAAAAGGTGACTATGCTTGCCGTAAGAGGTGACTAACTGGATCGGGTGGTCAGGCTCGCGGACTTGGTTGACTCGTCATCGGTTTCCAGTGGCGCAGGCCGATGTTCATGTTGTTGATCACTGGATTGTCTGGTCCAGACTCGATTATTTACAGACCACAGCTGTATAGCTGGAATATTGCTGAGTGCGGTGTAAAACTGAACTACTCATTGTTCAGAGACTGCAGTTTCATCTGGACTATGGTGATATTCCTGTCATCCTGTTTATAAATGACGAGAGTACCCTGTGGGCGTACTTCCACCATCCTCCTGCTTGGCTTTTTCACTAATGAGTTCACTGATATCCATGACCCAGAAGTGGATGGGAATAGTTTATCAGAGTATCCCATATTTTAGCCCTGGGCTTAGTGCACAATATTTTGATAAAAGTTAAAAGAATCCGGATATTTAAAAACGTTTTAACCGGAAAAAACATCTATGAATTCAAATTTGAAAATTATGAAAATGCTTAATCGAGTGAGTAAATGTGAATGAATGTGATTAATGCAGAACAAATTATTATGCGAGGACTGACCTGTACAACAAGACTCGTTTCTGCAGGCAGTGCTTAGAGCGTCACACCCAATGGGAGAATAAGGGAATTTCTGGTGCGTTGTGAGAAAATAAAAGGACTGGTTTCGAGGTCAGATTCAGCAGTTAAATCAGCATGGAAGTACAGCAAACCTTTTTCACTTTTATTAAGATATTAAAGATATCGAATTGTTTTAAAGATGGCTTGAACTAAAGAGAAGATATGTTCAACTGAGATAATTATAGATATCGCCAGTACAATTCAGGATATCATGAATTTAAGGATAAGTTGAATCATATTAATGATATCTTGAAAAGAATTGATATCTTGCATTGAATTAGAGATATCCTGAAATGAAAAAGATATCTTAAATAGAGAAAATGTATTAAGGGATTACTGATATCTAAAATTGTTTTAAATATATGTCGAATTGAAGATACTTAAATTCAAGATCTATAATTCGGTTCAAGATGTCTTAACTAGAAACAATTTCAAGAGATCTTCAAATACTTCCGGCTACATATCCGTAAATACTTCCGGTTCGGAAAATGGCGGGTGACCATGCATGCATGTACAGCTCGCACATGCTGAGAGCCAAGAAGCGGGTCTGTACTATCAAAACATGATCCTGTGTCGCGGCCGAGAACACCGCCTTTATACATCCTACTCAGATTCATCGCTATATGGCTGATAAAATGCCAATGTAAGTAAAGTCAACACAACCCTCTCCAGATTCTCTTGGCCGGTTACCCCTCGTATTTTCTAGAGACGTTCTAGAAATATTTCCCGTGGAGTTTTGACTACAAAATCGATATCGATGTACTCCAGATAATTTCCTTGCACATACATTTAACTCGTATGTAAATTCATGGTCATAAAAATAATAATAGGCCGGTAAACCGTTCAGTTCTTGAATCAACGGTAGCGAACTGGCTGAGAGTTGTGTTACGCGTTAGGGAGTCCCTATAAAGCACATGTCTGATCGAAATGAATTCCATAAATTACTTTTTCAGAAGTGGATAACGTACACCCTACTTCGTTCCCTCTTACACTATCATCATAGAGACATTTTGCAAAATATGCCCAATTTCAAATGTCTCTAAGCTTATGAAAAAACTAAATTAAAAAACAAAATGTGAGATAAACACCATTCGAGTCCCAAGAAAGCACATGGATGAGTTAGTTGAATTCCGTACAGGAGTTTTTGAGAAGAAGTTATCCACTTATCAGAGTACAGACCCTGTTTCGTACAGACGGATGGACAAGGTAACCCCATATGCCCCCTTCCATGTATGGCAGAGGCATAAAAGCAGTATCAGCTCATCTTATCCTCATGCATGTGTTAAGAACATTTGTACAACACATATGGAGTTACGAGGCCCGATCCGTAAGCTTATGATAAACTGTACAGCTTCAGCATCACAAACCCTCAATTACTTTTCCCAGAAGAGTCGCATTTACAGAAGGATTTGATCACCGACACGTATCATCAATAAAGGCACACTATATAGCTCCTGTTACAACAAAAACAACTGATATCAGACATACTGAACAACAAAAACGCCAGTTTTGAAAAAATTAAATCTCGTAAAAGTAAGCGTTCATGTATGTGTCTTCTATTAAAAACTTGTTGCGTTTCTTTTGCTGTTTGGTATATTCTCCCAAAAACTGTATACTATGCTCAACATAAACTCGTGGTATTTGATTTTATTGAAATATCAGACTGATGGCGGTGGTGGAACGCGCTCAGTAACACATACCTCTCCCCATTAATGCTGACTTACATCCAACACGGCCACACACTACTCGAATATCTGAAACACAAATCAAATATTATTCCAAATGCAATCATGTTTCAACAAACAACCTCCCTAACATACATTTGGGATGTTAGGCGCCAACAAGTATTCCCAACAAAAGGAGTTGACATTTGCCCTTTCATTCCAACACAAACGTGACATTTCACTTCGATTCAGTTCACAAACCAGGTCGTAAACTCCGGTGCTGACTTCTGACATATTGTCACCACACAACCTTTCTGTTCAAGCCGGGAGCAGTAGGGTAACTGGCCATGCCGAAGAGTCGGTATCGACTCCCCAAATGGGTACCGTGTATAAAGCCCATTTCTGGTGTCTCCTAACGTGATATTGCTGGAAAAGTGGCGTAAAACTAAAATCACTCATCTTTGTAAAAACTGGGTTAGGGCGGAGTCTGTATTCTTGGGCAAGGGGTATAGGTTGATGCCACTTGTAGAGTCATGTGGAGATTGTTGACAAAATCTCGGAACTGTTGCGGTATGGGTCACGTGATTGCACAAGCACAGGTGCAGGGTATTCTGGGTTGAGTATCATAGGGGTGGTCCGAACTAAGCGGTAATCGGTCTCAGTCACGAAATGACAAGGCACTTGATGAAATTTTGTTATAATCGAACGACCCGTGAAGGTGCGGGATAGAATAGGCCTTCAGCAACCCATGCTTGTAATGAAAGGCGATTATGAGGGCTAACGGGATCGGGTGGTCAGGTTCGCTGACTTGGTTGACACGTGTCATCGGTTCCCAATTGTGCAGCTCGATGCTTATGTTGTTGATCACTGGATTGTCTGATCCAGACTATTATTTACAGATCGCCACCACACATGTGGAATATTGCTGAGTAGGGCGTAATACAAAACTCACTCACTCATAATCGAACACAAACAGTTTTGGAACAAATATTTGCATTAGCAATAATTTCCATAAGGTTGGTTTTGTCTGCCATTGGATTTACATTTTGTAAGCACAACGAACTCCCTCCAAGTCATGACTGAGTTTATCTTAAAGAATTTAAGGAAATTTATGTTCCTAACATACTATTTATTCATTTACTATATGATATTTATATAGCGCACATATCCATACTACTCCTTTGAAGAGGTGAAATTTACAAGTGAGCTTTGCGCAATTGCAACAACCCAACCCAACTACACCCTCCCTATTTTCAATAACTGATCGCCTGTAATGACCCAATCATCAATTGAGAAATTTTAACTAATTCCCACACTTACCTATTACACCGAAGAGGTCCTGGACATGACACTGGCATTAATACGACAAAGAGAGTGAGTGAGTTTGGATTTACACTGCAGTATTCCAGCAATATCACAACTGGAGATACAAGAAGTGGACTTAACACATTGTACCCATGTAAGGAATCGAACCTGGGTCTTCGGCGTGACAAGCGAAGGCTTTAACCACTAGGCTTCCCCAGCGTCCCTCATAACCCAGCGTCCCTCATATGACAAGGCATGCAGTTTGAGAGATCATTTCATAACAAAACGAATGCCTGTTCTGTTAGCCAGAGGGCACTATTGGACAGCAGGTTACCGTTTGAAGCGTACTGTGCTTTCTTGTCCTATTCTAGATTTTGGCATAAAACACCCGAACCAACGATTAAAAATGTATCCGTTGGGGTAATTTTCAGGTAAATATGCAAATAAAGATATCAGGTCCCCTTTTTATGCAAAAATGAACATTCCGCCGCACTGAATCACACGTATTCTTGGGATGGGCCGGCTCGGCATCATCAGAGTCAAAATTCACAGGTCTTTCACAACGCTAGATCTCCATCTCTCATAGAGTTTGATGGCCGACTAATAACAGCTAGTCTTGCATGACTCAAATACATCTCTCCTGCAATATGTGACACTTCAATTATCACAGGGGGCTCCAAGGTGTGTGTGTGTGCGTGTGTGTGTGCGTGCGTGCGTGTGCGTGTGCGCGCGCGCGAAGCCAATTTTAAGCGGGCTGACGGTGCGTCCAGGACTGATGCAAGGTTTTTGAAAACAGGCAAATGAGAACCTTTTATCAGATACGAAAACATACCTATTTGCTTGCAAATACAACAGATTTTCACCTTATATCGAAGACATATTCACTTGGAAAGCTAGCAGACGACGTACCAAGGGACGTAACTCCAATTTCTTGACGCGCTTCATGTCTGATATAGATCGGCCAATCAAAATTGATAGGACATTTGAGACCGACATTTCCGAGTGTCATTCATTGTGTTCATTCTTCTCCATAAAAACCATTACGTTTCAGGCAACAGCGCGACGATTATGATGATGTAAAACAACTGAAGATAACATCACATCTACATCAATTACTTTACTTTCTGTCACCTTTGTATGCGTGTATGTGCAAATGACATGTTCACGCGTGCGGAGATCATTAATGTCAAACTGATATCGAGGAGTGTTGGTAACGCAATCCTCGGAGAGGTGTTTAATCATCACCTGGTCGTTTTGATAATTTCTGGCAGCCTCACCCTTAACTTGTTATCGTTTGAGCTCATTTGTAGAGGGACAGTGGGGTAGCCTAGTGGTTAAAGTGTTCGCTCGTCACGCCGAAGACCCGGGTTCGATTCTCCCCATGGGTACAAATGTGCTGAGCCCCTTTCAGGTGTTCTCTGCAGTAATATTGCCGGAATCCATGTATTGCTAAAATTGCCATTTTCCCATACACTGGACTTTTTAGAACTTGTTTTCAAATCAATAGATAATGTACCCTTGTCGAGTACCGGGGACACCATGAAAGGGTGGCTCGTAAAATTTGGTTTGTTGTTCCTGTCCATTGGCTAATCATACACCGTGAATCAACGAATGTATCCGCTATTGCATAGCATGCAGACTGCAAATCACAACATTTTATGTGAGAAGCTAAACAGGAATCAGCTTTTTTGTTATGATTTCACACATTGTACCCATTGTACACGCACGTAGATTTCATTTTCATGTCATGCTATACCAGAGAAGATCTAGAATTGGTCGTCAGTTACCTGTGCTTGTGTAAGGCCACTAACGGGATGAGGAGGTCAGGCTCGCTGACTGGGTTGGAACATGTCACCGTATCCAAATTGTGCACATCGATGCTCATGTAGTTGATCATTGGATTGTCTGGTTCAGACACGATTGTTTGGAATATTGCTGAGTGCTACACTAGCCCGATCACTCACTCACCCATTCACTCACTCACTCACTCACTCAAAATAAATGAGAGTCCAGTTGAATACAAAAATCCGGATGAATTACTATCACACCCTTTGAAATATTCCAGCAATATTACGGAAGAGGACACGATAAATTGGTTTCACATATAGTACCCATGTGGGAAATCGAACAGGGTATTCGGTTTGACGAGGTGCGAAATCCTTTCAATCACTAGACGTCTCTACTGCCCCATTTTCCTGTGATGTGTTGGTTAGTATTGCTTCATGCCGCTTCAGCAATATTCCAGCGATATCACGGCGGGGGACACCAGAAACTGACCCTCTGTGATGAAATGACCAACAATATAAATGATAAATGATTGCTTTTAATAACGTTCCTTGATATTTTCCTTATTGACAAGAGAGTTTTGATTTATGTTACAATTTTCAGTACCATATTATCATTGTTTAATAATCAGCAAAGCGTTATCTAAGTAGGGTGGCATTGTCTATTAATATTACTAGGATGCTTAGATAAGAGATTATAGCCCCGTGAAGGTCCCGGGGTAGAATAGGCCTTCAGCAACCCATGCTTGCCATAAAAGGTGACTATGCTTGTCGTAAGAGGCGACTAACGGGATCGGGTGGTCAGACTCGCTAACTTGGTTGGCGCGGCACATGTCATCGGTTCCCAATTGCGCAGATCGATGCTCATGTTGCTGATCACTGGATTGTCTGGTCCAGACTCGATTATTTACAGACCCTCGCCATATAGCTGGAATATGGCTGAGTGCGGCGTAAAACTAAACTCACTCACTCAGATAAGAGATTATAGGAGCCTGCTGTTCTTTCATAGTGGGGCGATTAGGTAACCTAGTGGTTGAAACATTCGCTCGTGCGCTGAAGACGTGGGTTCGATTCCTCACATGGGTATAATGTGTGAAGCCCTTTTCTGGTGTTCCCCGCCATATCACTGGAATATTGCTAAAAGCAGCGTAAAACTAAACTTACATTATACAGCGTGTTGTTGTTTTCCTATAAGTAACTGGCGAGTGGATCTGTTCAGATATTATATATTTTTGTGGTGTTTGAGGGCCCATTGATGGCTGCACTATGCCAGGATTTACTCTGTGAGGCTTTAATTAACACCTGAAACCCCAAAGATATTGCACACAGAGTTCAAACAACACATCTTGTGGGTTTGTTTGCTTCACACATATCTGAATGCAAGTGACCTTCCTGCGCAGTTTGATCAGAGGAAATGCCAGCTGTCGCCATGCAAAATCCCATTCACTGCATTATGTTAGACAGGCACTCGCACAACAGGACAAGAAGTGTGTGTGAGTGAGTTTAGATTTACGCCGCACTCGGCAATATTCCAGCTACATGGCGACGGCCTGTAAATAATCGAGTCTGAACCAGACAACCCGGTGATCAACAGCATGAACATCGATCTCCACAAACGTTAACCAATGACATGTGTCAGCCAAGTCAGCGAGCCTAACCACCCGATCCCTTTAATCGCCTCTTACGACAAGCATAGTCGCCTTTTATGACAAGGATGGGTTGCTGCAGGCCTTTTCTACCCCGGGACTTTCACGGGTCAGAGACCCAAGACCCGACCTAATGATCAGGCTTCCCGCAACTCAAGGGACGTAACTCCGTGTGGCGAATTGTTGCCCCATATGATATTCTAACACGGGCAGGAAGGTGCGATTATTTTAGAATATTAGAATGCCCAAGTGAGAGAGGCGCAATATCTCGCTTCAAATAAACATTCTTGTGCATTCGTTGACGTATAGACGATTACACGAGTGAGTGAGTGAGTTTAAGTTTACGTCGCTCTAGGCATTCTTAACGATGTTGTTAGGTTGATGTTGCTCATGGTCGGCATAGGCGTTGTCATTGGTGATGCACGGGGAAACTAGGCAGCTGTTACTGCATCTGGAACAGTTTCTATGTTTGACCACGTCGGTCAAGCGAGTTTTCGCGAGGTTACTCGTCAGTCAGTAATCCTAACAAAAAACGTCTGGATTATCTTTAAATAGGTGCAGACTAGCAAATATATGTCATTGTATACCCTGGAGATTATCGTGGATGACTCCAGGGGAACAGTGATTACAAGATGGGTAAGTCGCACCAAGTGTATTAATTTCCTCTCCTGTTGTGGTTTGTTACCAGATATTCAGGTTTGTTGTGCTAGTACTTGTGGAGATTTATACGCAGGAGATTTTCGACGATGCCCTGGAATAAGTCTCACGATGTTCTATCCCGGATGCGTGAGGGGTTACATATAAATGTAGCTAAGATACATAGCGTTCACTACATGAACGCTATGCCGCACCTCCATAGGCCGCAATGGTGGAAATCCTTTGTCGCACTTTCGCGCACTCGTTACGACTGTTGCGCACGAAAAACTTATAACGCATGAGGATAGTCGTACTGTTAGGAATACTCCCTCTGGTTACAATGGAGAACACAACCACTGTAGAGCCTGTGGGCCAGCATGACAACATTACGACTTCAAACAACCATACACCACTGAATGGATCAGGTATCACCGACACATCAAACACCACCGATGATGGCGACGACAATGCCGGCGGAAACAGGAAGGTAGATCGCGCTGACTATGTGGGGTATGTTATTGTGCCACTTTCCTTGATGCAACACTCTCAACATCACCGTCATGCTCGGAAAGAAGTTCAGGACAAGGACCAGCAACCTCATCCTCATCGCGCTTTCTGTGTCTGACATGATATTCTCCTTCATCATGTCCTTCAACAAAAAGTTCCTCCGGAATATGTTGGGTTTCGATGTACGAGCCTTGTCCTCTTTTGGCTGCTCTCTCTTCTTCATCGTCCACAAGACCAGCAAGATGTCTTCATCCTGGTTCATTTTCTTCATCAGCTTTGAAAGGTTCATCGCCATTGTTTTTCCTCTCAAGACAAAATTAATCTGCACAAAAAGGAACGCCATCATAGGCATAGTCACGGTGTTCATCGGACAGCTTACCTTCAATGGTATATGAGACTTCAATACAACGATAGTCAATGGCGTCTGTATCCCCAACTAGAGACACGAACACGGCCGTCCTCAGCAAGACATATCTGGTCATTGGAACCTTCTTGTATTCATTGCTTCCGGTGGGTATCCTGCTGGTACTGACACCCATTACTGTCTTCGTTCTTGCGCGTCCGTCTTCCAAAAGACGGACCATAACCAACACCAAAACCCTCAGGGATGATACGGCTAAGTTAACAACCATATTGATAGGAGTCACCATCGCCTTCATCGTCCTCATCACGCCCATCTCCATCGCCCACAACGTCTCATTCGGCCTTAGAGAGAATATCTTTGAGACGCAACACTTTGGGATGATGGTGGCTCCAGAGATCCTACAGGTGACAGTTTGTTATATTCGATACACTGAATGTAAAGCGTGACATGTAAACGCGTGAAAATTGCCTTAAATTATTTTTTCTCTCTTGCATTGTAACACTTTGCTTGGACGCACAAACAAACAAACAAAAACATTCAGTATGGTTGGTACGATCAAAACCCTTTGTTGTTGTCACAACCAATCACCAAGTGACCTGAAAGGCCAAATCACCTGGTCGCCTCATAGGTCATTCAAAAGTTGCTTGACGCCAATTCTGAGCCGTGGTCTTCGGCCTTTGATCATTAACGGTCTTAAGCTCTTACCAAAGGCATAGTTCGGACTTTAATCAAATTGAGAATTTACAGACAGAAAGTTAGTTTATTTAATGTCAAGTGTTACATAAACCAATAAAAAATAGCGTAGGAATTACAAATTAAAAGTAACACCCGGCCAATAGGCCTATGAGACACTAATTAACGTTGAGAACATAAATATAATTTTAATTTTAAAACACATGTATAGTTAAATATTATACATAAATACACAATACATGCGTGACATTCACAACCATACATTACATTACACTACATAAAACGCATACACAACATACATTACATGCACTAATTACACGCATACACAACATACATTACATGCACTAACTACACTGCATACACATACATTGCATACATTACATATACTGCATACCCTACATACATACATTACTTACATACATTATATTACATTACATTAGCTACTTAATACTACATACAATTATCCATACATATGTGCCATTCGGCGTTTGTACATCTTATTTACAAGTGCAGTTATGGAGTTGCATTATGGAGTTGATTGTTCATCAGTATATATAGCTGGCTTGAGGGTTCCTGTTCACAGAAAGATGGGTGAAGAGATTCAGCAAAGGCCCATAGGTCATATCTTAAGTCACTGTAGAAATTACAACATGTTAGGAAATGAGTTTCATTTTTAATTTCATTTTTATCACAAAAAAATACAAAATCTGTTTGCTAATGGCACGATTGGGCGAGAGTACCGTCCAGTCTCGATAGCCAAAGGTAATGTCCCACACCTAAGTTTAGCGAAAGCACTCCGGCTAACAGCAGATTTAACACAGGTTTCTGTGTTAAGTGAGTGTTTATACTGACGGTATGTGCGGCGTTTGTTGCCATTAATGAGTCCTCTGTCGTTCCATAATTGATTCAACCAGTCATACTGATGCAATAAATACAGTCAATGTTTTACAGAATCCATTTCATTTTGAGTTATATTAAACACATCAGTCACGGGTAAATGCCAGGATCGGATAGCTGTGATTACTCTGTAAATCCATGACTTACGAAATCTGTCAGACCATGTGTAAATTTTATGAATGTTTCGATCGCTGTCAGTGTTACTGATAACACGACATAATCGTACTATGTCTAACTTCTGTTTTGTTAATGTGGATGTCCATCCCATATCCCCTCGTACGGCCAGAGTTGGAGACTTGCTTCCTACACCAAGGAAGAACCGACATGCTTTATTTTGTATTACATTGCTGCAGTTTTATTCCCCATATTCCAGCTCCGTAAGATAGAATTGGTTAGACAAGATTTTCATACAGGGTGTTGAATACTTCAAACTTCATTCCTCCAGGTGCTTTACATTTACAGATAATAACTCCAAGAGCACGATTAGCAGATTTTGAAATTTCACCAGCTGTGAAATTTATGTCAAGATTTTCCTGAAACTATATTCCGAGATATCTATAGGCATGGGTGTATGACATCATCGGTGCCAATTGTAAAATTGGTCTCTGACCTATTATGTCCTCCAGGGCGGAAATCTCCACCTTGAACTCCACTTATTAACACAGTCTAACATTCAAGTCATTGATTTCCGCTACTAAGTTGTTAATATAAACAGAGAAGAGAGTTTACACAACTTTTCATTGGACATTTCTGTTACGTGTATATCATATTATGTTGATCATAACAAGCCCGACGTATTGTCCGATTATTGTTGTGCTAAAGCGGTAAGATACGTTTGTTGTTTGCGCAATTTATCTGATCAAGTATGAAGAGCCCCGTTCTACAAGACAACAGTAGCGCTGAGGTGATCCGTTAATCCATTCATTAACACAGACTTACGACTGACTGTCTCAGTGCTACAGTGGCCATGTGGGCCGGGGTTGGCATTCGGTGACGGGACTCTTCAGTGCCATATTCATGGCTCGCTCGATTCTCTAGTTAAGGCGAGAAAAGTGTTATTAATTCGCGCTTGACGCGTTCGATTCCCACATGACTGAAAAGTGTGCAGCCAATTTCCGGTGTTGTCCACTGTGAAATTGGTGGAATATTCTTAAAAGCGGCGTAAAACCATACCCACTCACTAACCACCTTGCCAAACATAGTGACTCTTAAACTAATTTGTGTAAAACAGCACTTTTCCATGCCTGACATTACGTTCAACTTGAGCAGCCGAGAGTAACCGTCCTGAAGTAGAGTGTGTAACCTTGTTGACAGCATGCCTCATTTCAACGGATTTTGTTTCAAAATTTTGAACTGTAATGTGCTCTTTACGTATAATTTGCATAACCCTTTTGACATCTATCATGCCAATAAATTTTGTTTAAATACAAAATGCTCATGTTATAGTTTTCATTATATGATGTATTAACTCCAGCAATATTACATTTATACCACAGTGGGCAGTAGTCAGCAATATTACATTTACAGCAGGACTGTATAAAGTCAGCAAGATTACATATACCACAACTGCATGCATATGACCAAAAATACTACATTTATACAACTGCATGCACATAGCCAAAAATATTACATTTATACAACTGCATGCATATAGCAAAAAAATACATTTATACAACTGCATGCATATAGCCAAAAATATTACATTTATACAACTGCATGCATATAGCAAATAATACATTTATACAACTGCATGCATATAGCCAAAAATATTACATTTATACAACTGCATGCACATAGCCAAAAATATTACATTTATACAACTGCATGCATATAGCCAAAAATATTACATTTATACAACTGCATGCATATAGCCAAAAATATTACATTTATACAACTGCATGCATATAGCCAAAAATATTACATTTATACAACTGCATGCATATAGCCAAAAATATTACATTTATACAACTGCATGCATATAGCCAAAAATATTACATTTATACAACTGCATGCACATAGCCAAAAATATTACATTTATACAACTGCATGCATATAGCAAAAAAATACATTTATACAACTGCATGCATATAGCCAAAAATATTACATTTATACAACTGCATGCATATAGCAAAAAATACATTTATACAACTGCATGCATATAGCCAAAAATATTACATTTATACAACTGCATGCACATAGCCAAAAATATTACATTTATACAACTGCATGCATATAGCCAAAAATATTACATTTACAGCAGGACTGTATAAAGTCAGCAAGATTACATATACCACAACTGCATGCATATGACCAAAAATACTACATTTATACAACTGCATGCACATAGCCAAAAATATTACATTTATACAACTGCATGCATATAGCAAAAAAATACATTTATACAACTGCATGCATATAGCCAAAAATATTACATTTATACAACTGCATGCATATAGCAAATAATACATTTATACAACTGCATGCATATAGCCAAAAATATTACATTTATACAACTGCATGCACATAGCCAAAAATATTACATTTATACAACTGCATGCATATAGCCAAAAATATTACATTTATACAACTGCATGCATATAGCCAAAAATATTACATTTATACAACTGCATGCATATAGCCAAAAATATTACATTTATACAACTGCATGCATATAGCCAAAAATATTACATTTATACAACTGCATGCATATAGCCAAAAATATTACATTTATACAACTGCATGCACATAATCAGCAGTATTACGTTAATACCAAGGCTGCTTTAAGTCACCAATATTATATTATACCACAGCTGCATATAGTCCACTTATACCAGGGTGGCACAAAGTCAGCAATATCACATTTATGCCAGCAGTGTTGGCTGAAGAGCGCGTTTTTGCGTCTTGGACGCACATATAGGAGTTTGAACGCACCAGCGTAACATGTGTGGGTCTTTTGGACGCATTGACTCGAGCAGTATTAATTTCCTATCACAAATCAAAGACGTACATATGTGTGTACATGTCCTGGGTTACTTCATGTCAAAGACGACTGTGAAATGTTTATAAATGTTTCCGGTTCATTAACTCTTCCGTTTGTTTGTTCCGTTTGTCAGAACGGGGTAACGAACAAATATAAACTTGAATATGGGCGTTGTTTTTCTTTTATAGACTCTAAGTATTTTGATATTCTACAACAGATTTGTTGTGCTTTTTCTCTTAGAATTCGTCAGAGTGAGTGAATATATAATCATCGCCCGGGAAAGTTGGTTATTTAAATTGTTCCGTGAAATACGGCACTTCCTTATAAGGAAGTCGTTTACTACGTTTGCGTAAATTTGACAGCGGCGGCGATGACAAGCCATCGTATTAAGGCAAGTTTAGTCAATACTACCGCTCAAAAATCTTTACCATATGAGAAAACTGGTGAATAATATGACACAGAAAACGAACCTTTGCAAAAGAAACAAAAAGTGGAAAAGTGATTTCAAAGTGGCTGGCTTACAAAGTACAACTGGTTAGGATTTGAGAGATCACTTGGCATGACTTGCCATGTCTGTATTTCTGAAAGCAAGAACAATGCATTTACGGTTGGCTGCCATAATTATAGGCATTACACTCTGGTCAAGCACATGCAGGCTGATGACCACAATTCTGCTACTCAAGCTACATTTCTGAGACAGAACATGTCTACAGTTGTCTCCAAAGTGTTGAATGACAAGGAATGTGCAGTTCAATCTGCAATGCTGAATATATACTTCTGGCAAAGGAGCAAATTGCCTCATCAAAATGTGCTGCATTGATGGAATCATCGTCTTGCCCTGGTTACTAGCCAGGCTACTGAAAATGTTCCCTATCTGAAGAAATTTCAAGAGACATTGTCAGACATCTTCTACTTCTTCAAGAAATCCTCTGTCCGAAGGAAACGTCTTTTTGTACTAGAGGAGGTGCTTGAGTGTGAAAATGTCACATACAGTTTCAGAAGGAGGACATAGACCATGCTGCAATGAGGCCATCCGTTGATGCTGTTATACAGGTATCACAAAGCTATATGTTTGTAATAAGTTCCAACCAAAACAATATCTTAAGCAAAGTTTTCTTCAAATTTGAAACAGCAGTTACTCACTTACTAGATTCTTACTCAAGATAATAAGATAAATACCGCTTTATTGATAATTTATTCTAAAGTCTCACTTTGCATGTTACTCTGTTCTAGCAACTACAGTATTTGAAGGATGAAAATGGACCAGCACTTCTCCAGTTTGAAAGTCTGTGTCCGAAGGGAAGCTGCGAGTTTGATGGTGTTCCAATAACATCAGAGGCTGGCGTTGAGAAGCAGTTCTCAAATGTTAGGGCTGCTTTCCCACAAAACCTCATGAGCGAGCTTGAGTGCAGACTCCCAGCTGTGACTAATGACGTTGTCACATGCATGTCAGTCCTGTCACTTAGAGGACTGTCTTTCTTGTCTGAAGGTAATATAATAACTGTAAAATGTGTTATCAGTTTGGCTAATCTGATGAAAGCAGACAAAGCTTCATTACGCTACATTATATTTTAAGAAAATATATACATAAAATACCCAATTTTACAATAGACTGTAGATTCATTTTAAGCATATTTAATCATTTTCAGTCTACTTTATGAAAGTAAGATTATTTTCACATTGTGATGATACAAACATTTCAAAACTGATGTGCAAATGGCCGGAGTTAGTTTTTTCTAGACATTCATTTGCTCTTGCAGATGCTAGAAAACACTGGGGTGCAGAACAACTCCAAAACATCATTGACTTCTACAGTCATTGTGAGAACACCTTTGTAGACGCTGAGGAGACCATCAGAGAATGGGCATTGTGCAAGGATATGGTTCATCAACACCATTATCCTTGTACAAGTATCTGTCAGTTATGGCAGATACTGTCGTCAAGACACCCTGATACTTTCCCAAGTCTGTGCAAGATTGCACAAGTGGCTGTCCTGTTGCCCCTCCAAACAGCAACTGTTGAGAGGGGTTTCAGTGTTCAAAATATCACCAGGGATACTCTATAACTCTCTATATAGGCTCTCTGATATCACACAGAAACAGGCTGGCATCAGAGAGGCTTGACACAGTGATGTTACATTTATACAAGGGCGAGCATATACTGGCTGTAGCCAGCAATATCATATTCATACAGGGGCTGCATAGTCAGCAATATTACATTTACATCAGGGCGGACATAAAGTCACCAATGTTATATTTATACCGAGGCGGGCATATAGTCAGCAATATTAAATTTATACCAGGTCTGAATAGAGTCAGTAATATTACAGAAAATGTTTTAAACGGGTTCAATGAATCGTAATAAAAAGGGGGCTCAGAGACTTTCTTCATTTTCAGACTGCTGAAAGTGAGACCTACCTCAAATTATTAATTTGCGCGATCAGTATTGAATATATTTGTTTCGGGGTCTATGTGCGAGGCTGAACTATATAACGAAGACATGCTAACAGAAATATTACATCATTACCATTGGGTCTGCAGAAAGCAAAGCACGGCTCTGTTTTCCAGATATATCCCAAGTATATTCTGGATTCCTGAGGTCGCAACAATAGATTTCAGCATATCGTGGTGACCCACAGGCAGGAACATCAGTGCGTCTGGCCGTATACGTTCTCTGCAATTCAGTAATTCACCTCAAGTGCTGCCACCTATCCATCTTGACCCAGCAGTGACACAGGTCACCGTGACCCAGGTGTTGCCAGCAGTATAAACAAAGCCCAAAAGATAAACAAATTACGACAGCCAGTGGGCGTGGCACTGTGGGCTGACACTTACTCATGGCAGCCATCACTACAAGGCTCAGATATTGCGTCGTCTCACAATTGTTCATAAAATTATGCTATTGTTAATGCCAATATTTCCGAGAATCAACGGAAATAGTCGAGGAAAATTTCCCGGTACTTTCGGTTTGACTTTTATACCCGGAAGTGCCGTCTCGGGGCGATGGAAACATGTCAACTCTTCAGAGCCTAACTGATCGCACGTATCACGCGACAGTATCCGAATCCACAATATAACAACGACCTTGACAGGATTTGGGAGTGTTGCTAATAGAATAAGAATTGCCGTGAGACCGTGAATGTTTAAAGCATACGTGAGTATTTCAAACGACATAGGTGTCATCGCAATTTTCAATGGTTTGTTCTACGCCTTTGAAGAGATCAAGGATACACCGGTACACAAGTGTTTGAACAGGTTTGTAGAGCAAGAAGTTCAAAGTAAAATTAAGGGGTAGGGGTAGAAATGATTTTTTTGTTATTTCAGTTTTCTATAGTTCAGCCAGCTAAACGTCGTCTTCTCAACAAGGTATGCACAGGTGAAAATAGGGGTTGAGGTTGGGGGTGTAAGGGGTGTAAGGGGTGTATTTTGTTTGAAATGTGTCTGGGTATTTATTTTACCTAGATTACTTAATTTATAAGGTAGAACACAACTGTCAAAGCCACACTATTTAAACCTCCGGGAAATACTAAAATATATGTTTTAATCATCATTCAAAAGCTATTGCATGTTGATACATGCACCTACAAGCATCAAACACATATTGATTAACTGAGCCAGGTCTTTGTCATTGTACAGGACACTAAAAACACTATCTTGAATTAATTCAACACCAAATACTTGACATTAGTCAATCAGTGTTTGCCATACTTTAATTGACACATGACGATCCGGGTAGAATAGGTCTGCAGCAACCCATGCTTGCCATAAAGGCGACCATGCTTGTCGTAAGAGGCAACTAACGGGATCAAGTGGTCAGGCTCACTGACTTGGTTGACACATGTCATAGGTTCCCAAATGCGCAGATCGATGCTCATGCTGTTCATCACTGGATCGTCTAGTCCAGCCTCGATTGTTTACAGACTACTGCCATGTAGCTGGAATATTGCTGACTTCAGCATAAAACTAAACTCACTCACTCAATACTTTAATTTGCCACTTGGCCATCTAGGCCTGCTGCCACCTGCAGGCTTTAAAATCTGTAGGCCCTGAATGAAATCTGTAGGCCCTGAATGAAATCTCAAGCCCATTCACTGTATGCCTTTGGCATAATAATCAGGACTCCCAGGTATCATGAGAGGGAGTCCTGAACATGGTTTTGGGAGTCAACTTTACTCAGCGTTTGACCTTGGCTTAGAAAGTTAGGAGTCATGGTGACTCCCTGGTGTCATGAGAGTGAGCCGTGGACATGTTTTGGGGTTTTTAGGAGTCATATATGCAGGTTTTCTGTCAAAAAAAACAAGTGAGCTCTCCGGAGCATAGAGACACAAGTGTACATTTAGAACACACACCAAATCATCCAATCCAGGGGTTTCCATTGCAGTCCACCAACAAGAGAAATGTAATTCTG